>NC_140593.1:958432521-959701688 GCF_964204655.1 Triturus cristatus | reverse complement strand
CTCTTCCTTTCAATCCTCTTTGCAACTCTGATGGAGGTAATTTACTTGTTTTGGGCTCCATACGAACAATAGCCTGAAACGGGTGAACACATTGTATCAGAATAGACTTATACGTATTTAAATCAATCAGCTCTGGAGGAATAGCAACCAACTCTAGATTATTATAAACAGCTCTAGCAGGCATTTTATTCTCATCTAATTTATTATAATAATATTTGCAAATACGCTGCTCACATCCCAAATCAAAACAATCCTCTACCAACAAATAAGTTGCAAATTCCATCCACTTATCATTATCTTCAATTTCACTTTTTTAAATACAGATTGACACCCCTAGTCTGATTTTTATAGTGATTTCGCCGACAACAAATACAAGAAACATTTCGTCTTTCACCTGAAATTACCTTAAACTTTGTGATTTCATCCTCAAATTTTTCTGTAATTACAGGTTGTACATTGTCTTCAACATTTTGTTCTACTAATGTGTCAGTTTCTTCACTCTCTTGCTGAGGCCCAAAGTAACAAAACTCAATATCCTCACAAACCTGCTTCACATCTGAAACTGATCCACGTAAAAGAACACTGTTCATCTCACTTAACTTTAGTGCTGGACTTTTTGCATAATACAACCTTCTCACTAACTTCCGCATTTGAGTATGATGAACTGCCAGCTTTCTGAAATGGTGAAAAACACTTTCACAAACTTTCCTAGAAAGACAAGCCAGAGAATGACCTTGCAAACCAGTATGTTTTCTCACTCTGCAAGGGTCTAGTCCTTGCAACAGCTTAATCTTTTGTTTTACACTTTTTTTAGTATAGACTCGTAAAAAACTACATAATTTTTCAATAGATTCCTGTCGTACACTACAAACACTACTGCAATCCCAAGTGTACACAGGGTTTTTAGCACGTCTCCCTAAAACTTCATCAGCTATCACTTCTTCTGCATTTCTTTCAATCATTTTCTCTTTCTCCATTGGACAACCATCACTAACCTCATAACCTCTACCACTGGTGTCAACTGCATACAATAATTTTTCACTTAGTGAATAACTCTCTTCATTAAAAAAAAAAAGGCTCTGAACTAGAACTGTGTTTCCATTCTCCCAAAAAAACATCACAATTTTTTTTTTAATTAATAACTCTTTTCCTCCTACTTTTGGCCTTCATTACAAATATTGGTTTATCTAGTGATCGAATTCTGTTTAACAGTAAAATAAACAGTTTCCTTTTTACTTCAAAAGCCTTTTTCACAATGCTTTCAATATGCTTCTTCTTTTTTTATAAAATAAAGCTCTCTTTTTATATTTCTTCACATCTTTTAGCAAATTATGCACTACTCTCTTGTAAAATATTTTTTTGCGTAATTCCTTATACTGATTTTGTCTTCTTTTACCATACTTTATGTCCTTTGACTGAACATTTGCTTTTCTACTTTTCCTCTTATTTTGATTTTTTTTCTTAAAATTTTTTCTGAAGTTGCAGCATTCTCTACATTCTGTTTGCTCCTACAAACATTTTTAATAAATTGCTTCGTGATCTTACCAGAATTTTTTTTCCTTTTAGCCACATTATCTTGTTCATTCAATACTTGTGGTTGATGTTTCTTCAAATAATCCTCCTGTCTCTGTTCTTTTCTTTCTCTTTTTTTTCTGGCATAATTTCTCAATTTTAACGTTGAAAAACAGTATCTGCAAAAAAGAATCACAAATAAATGTATATTAATAACTTTCAAATGTACAGTATTCCATTACTGTACAAACACATTTTATATAAAAACAGATTAAGAAACTATAGCCCTGAACCACAAGTGTGACGATGATTAAAACACTACATACATAGTGCATACTACTTTGAAGCAGTTCATGCCCTAAAGCCTACCTCACTAAAAGACTACATGCTAAGGGACTGAATGATTACACTACTAAAAGGAGACACACTGGGTGAGTACCAGGGTGTTTGCTAGAAGTATATGAATACTAACTGGGGAATTGAAGGTGCAAAAGACAACTGTGTAGCTGATTAGAGAACTGAATGCATACTGCATACGCATTTAAAGCAGTCCATGTGCTAAGGCCCGGCTCACTGCATGAGTACTTGAGTACTGACTGAATGATTAGACTACAGCAAGGAGACTGCCTGGATGAATTTATAAGTGGTTGGGTTTTCGCACAGGGAATGGATTAGTATTTGGTACTGAATGGGTCACTAGAAGAGTGCAAAGGGAGTGACAGGATGTTTGCTGGACTATATGGATACTGACTAGGGAATTGAAAGTGTAAAAGTCAAGTCTGTAGGTGGTCAGAAAACTACATGCATAGTGCATAGGGGTTTGAAGCAGTCCATGTGCTAAGGCCTGGCTCAGTGCATGAATACTTAGACAGTGACTGAATCATTACAGTACTGTAAACAGAGTGTCTTAGTGAATTTATAAATGTTTGCGTTTTGGCACAGTGAATGGAGTACTACATGGTGCTGAATGGGTCACTAGAAGACTGCAAAGGGACTGACAGGGTGTTTCCTAGAAGTGTATGGATACCGACTAGGGAATTGAAGGTGTGAAAACAACTGTATAGGTGGTTAGAGAACTACATGCATACTGCATAGACATTTGAAGCAGTCTATTTGGTAATGGTTGGTTCACAACATAAGTACTTAGAAACTGACTAAATCATCAGACTGCTTCTAGGACAGTGCCTGGGTAAAAATTTAAAATTTTCAGCTCTGGTGCAGTGAAGACAATACTACACGGTACTGCACTTTAGTGTCAAATCATGACTCATTTTATCAACACATAAGCAAAGACTGGCTTCTAATGCTACTAAAAGTTGACAACATGACAGGTTTTATAACAGTTATCTGTCAGCAAATACACGATCTAACCAAACGCTTCTCTCACAGTGGTTCCCAAATGCACACAGACTCACATTGTGGTTCTAGACAAGCACCACTATCCCTAGGAGTTTACCAAAACTCATTCAGTACACTGGAAGTGGTAAGGGAACTGCACACAATCTACATATTTCACGATTACACTTTACTGTCAATACCTGGCTCATTTAATGAAAGCATAAGCCATAACTGTCTTTTAATGCTACTAAAACTTCACAACATGACATGTTTTAAAACAGTTATCTGTCAGCAAATACACAATGTTACCAAACGCTTCTCTCACAGTGGTTCCCAAATGTACACAGACTCACAGTCTGATTCTACACAAGCACCACTATCCCTAGGAGTTTACCAAAACTCATTCACTACAGTGGAAGAGATAAGGGAACTGCACACAATCTACATATTTCACGACTGCACTTTAGTGTCAATGCCTGACTCATTTAATCAACACATAAGCAAAGACTGGATTCTAATGCTACTAAAAGTTGACAACATGACAGGTTTTATAACAGTTATCTGTCAGCAAATACACGATCTAACCAAACGCTTCTCTCACAGTGGTTCCCAAATGCACACAGACTCACATTGTGGTTCTAGACAAGCACCACTTTCCCTAGGAGTTTACCAAAACTCATTCAGTACACTGGAAGTGGTAAGGGAACTGCACACAATCTACATATTTCACGATTACACTTTACTGTCAATACCTGGCTCATTTAATGAAAGCATAAGCCATAACTGTCTTTTAATGCTACTAAAACTTCACAACATGACATGTTTTAAAACAGTTATCTGTCAGCAAATACACAATGTTACCAAACGCTTCTCTCACAGTGGTTCCCAAATGTACACAGACTCACAGTGTGATTCTAGACAAGCACCACTATCCCTAGGAGTTTACCAAAACTCATTCACTACAGTGGAAGAGATAAGGGAACTGCACACAATCTACATATTTCACGACTGCACTTTAGTGTCAATGCCTGACTCATTTAATCAACACATAAGTAAAGACTGGCTTCTAATGCTACTAAAACTTGAGAACATGGCATGTTTTAATACAGTTATCTGTCAGCAAATACACAATGTTACCGAACGCTTCTCTCACAGTGGTTCCCAAATGTACACAGACTCACAGTGTGATTCTAGACAAGCACCACTATCCCTAGGAGTTTACCAAAACTCATTCACTACAGTAGAAGAGGTAAGAGAACTGCACACAATCTTCATATTTCACGACTGCACTTTAGTGTCAATACCTAACTCATTTAATGGAAGCATAAGCCATAACTGTCTTCTAATGCTACTAAAACTTGACAACATGACATGTTTTAAAACAGTTATCTGTCAGCAAATACACGATGTTACCAAACGCTTCTCTCACAGTGGTTCCCAAATGTACACAGACTCACAGTGTGATTCTAGACAAGCACCACTATCCCTAGGAGTTTACCAAAACTCATTCACTACAGTGGAAGAGGTAAGAGAACTGCACACAATCTTCATATTTCACAACTGCACTTTAGTGTCAATGCCTGACTCATTTAATCAACACATAAGCAAAGACTGGCTTCTAATGCTACTAAAACTTGACAACATGACAGGTTTTAAAACAGTTATCTGTCAGCAAATACATGATGTTACCAAACGCTTCTCTCACAGTGGTTCCCAAATGCACACAGACTCACAGTGTGATTCTAGACAAGCACCACTATCCCTAGGAGTTTACCAAAACTCATTCAGTACATTGGAAGTGGTAAGGGAACTGCACATAATCTACATATTTCACGATTACACTTTACTGTCAATACCTGGCTCATTTAATGAAAGCATAAGCCATAACTGTCTTTTAATGCTACTAAAACTTCACGACATGACATGTTTTAAAACAGTTATCTGTCAGCAAATACACAATGTTACCAAACGCTTCTCTCACAGTGGTTCCCAAATGTACACAGACTCACAGTGTGATTCTAGACAAGCACCACTATCCCTAGGAGTTTACCAAAACTCATTCACTACAGTGGAAGAGATAAGGGAACTGCACACAATCTACATATTTCACGACAGCACTTTAGTGTCAATGCCTGACTCATTTAATCAACACATAAGTAAAGACTGGCTTCTAATGCTACTAAAACTTGAGAACATGGCATGTTTTAATACAGTTATCTGTCAGCAAATACACGATGTTACCGAACGCTTCTCTCACAGTGGTTCCCAAATGTACACAGACTCACAGTGTGATTCTAGACAAGCACCACTATCCCTAGGAGTTTACCAAAACTCATTCACTACAGTGGAAGAGGTAAGAGAACTGCACACAATCTTCATATTTCACGACTGCACTTTAGTGTCAATACCTAACTCATTTAATGGAAGCATAAGCCATAACTGTCTTCTAATGCTACTAAAACTTGACAACATGACATGTTTTAAAACAGTTATCTGTCAGCAAATACACGATGTTACCAAACGCTTCTCTCACAGTGGTTCCCAAATGTACACAGACTCACAGTGTGATTCTAGACAAGCACCACTATCCCTAGGAGTTTACCAAAACTCATTCACTACAGTGGAAGAGGTAAGAGAACTGCACACAATCTTCATATTTCACGACTGCACTTTAGTGTCAATGCCTGACTCATTTAATCAACACATAAGCAAAGACTGGCTTCTAATGCTACTAAAACTTGACAACATGACAGGTTTTAAAACAGTTATCTGTGAGCAAATACATGATGTTACCAAACGCTTCTCTCACAGTGGTTTCCAAATGCACACAGACTCACAGTGTGGTTCTAGACAAGCACCACTATCCCTAGGACTTTACCAAAACTTATTCACTACAGTGGAAGTGGTAAACGAACTACACACAATCTACATATTTCACGACTGCACTTTAATGTCAATGCCTGACTAATTTAATCAACGCATAAGCAAAGACTGACTTCTAATGCTACTAAATCTTGACAACATGACATGTTTTAAAACAGTTATCTGTCAGCAAATACACAATGTTACCAAACGCTTCTCTCACAGTGGTTCCCAAATGCACACAGACTCACAGTGTGATTCTAGACAAGCACCACTATCCCTAGGAGTTTACCAAAACTCATTCACTACACTGGAAGTGATAAGGGAACTGCACACAATCTACATATTTCATGACTACACTTTACTGTCAATACCTAACTCATTTAATGAAAGCATAAGCAATGACTGGCTTCTAATGCTACTAAAACTTCACAACATGACATGTTTTAAAACAGTTATCTATCAGCAAATACATGATGTTACCAAACACTTCTCTCACAGTGGTTCCCAAATGTACACAGACTCACTGTGTGATTCTAGACAAGCACCACTATCCCTAGGAGTTTACCAAAACTCATTCACTACAGTGCAAATGGTATGGGAACTGCACACAATCTACATATTTCACGACTGCACTTTAGTGTCAATGCCTGACTCATTTGATCAACGCATGACTGGCTGCTAATACTACAAAAACTTGACAACATGACAGGATTTAAAATAGTTATCTGTCAGCAAATAAACAATGTTACCATATGCTTCTCTCACATTGGTTCCCAAATGCACACAGACTCACAGTGTGATTCTAGACAACAACCACTATCCCTACGAGTTTACCAAACCTTATTAACTACTATGGAAGTGGTAAGAGAACTGCACACAATGTGCATATTTCAAAAGTGCACTTTTGTATCATTGCCTGACTCATTTAATCAACGCATAAGCAAACACTGGCTTCTCATGCTACTAAAACTTGACAACATGACAGGTTTTAAAAGATGTAACTGTCAGCAAATACAACATATTACTAAATACTTCTCTCACAGGGGTTCCCAAATGCACACAGGCTCTCTGTGTGATTCTAGACAAACAACACTATCCCTTGCACTATACCAAAACACATTTCTTCATCTACAAGGAGTACTACATTTTACTGTAGAAACATAACTAATTTCACAAATTCATAAACAATGACTGGTTTCTAATTCTACCAAAATATAAAAACTGCATTGTTATCTGTCTACACGCACATGAAAAAAACAAATCCTTATCACAAAATGGTTTCAACATGCGCACACGCTGTCAATAACATTGTAGAGAAAAAAAGTACTCCCTAAACTTTAGCAGAAGAAATACATTAGTCTGATTAAAATAAAAATAGTCTACATACATCCCCTCACAATTAAACAACTCACTTCTCAAGTTGTTTTGTGGATTAAGAAGTAAATCAGTCACACACACCAGATTTTCTTATACAGAATCTCTGCACTGTGCACCTGTCAGCAGAACCAAAGAATGGCAAATGTTCCCTCTCATTTTCCACACATATACATGTAAACATCAAATCACATTCCTTCCCACATAAATTCAAAAGCAAACACACATTTCTATTGGTTAAACATTTCAACCCTTTCCAAATGACATAAACTTCAACCCTTCCCCCAATCTGCCTTCTGCCCGTTAACATAGAAACAGGTCATGGAACACTGTACTGAGCACACAGGTCACAAGTTCAGCACACACAATGTTGCTAATCAAAACAGCAAGTGTGCTTGACTTCTCAACATATCAGCTTATCATATATAATTTTCCTTACAATCAGTTTTTGTTAACCAATAAGAATCATGCGTTTAAAAAACAGAAATATGCACCCTACCTTTCAGTGTAGAAGGTTGTCAAACAACCAATGATTTCTTGTCTTTTTTCAAAATTGCATCTTAGCCACCATTTTAGAAACATCTTACTTTCCAAACTGCCATTTCATTTACAGAGACCATCTGAGTGCATCCAGGCCTCCTTACAAGATGCTTACAGTGTGGATTGTGGGACACAGCTATATTTTCTGTAGCCAAAGGTATGCAGAAAACAAAGGCATTCACAAAGACCTAGGTTTGCCAAATGTAGACATTAAATGGATTGGACAGAGAGGGTTAAAGTGGCACCAATTGATGCCATTGGTGAAATCCTTCATGCAAATCCAACACCCTGACCTCATAATAGTGCACTGTGGTGGCAATGACCTAGGCACTTTGACTGGGGTAAGTCTGGAAATGCTTATGAAGGACACCTTTGCAGAACTGATTTCACTTTTCCCTAAAACTGCCTTTGTGTACTCTAACATATGCCAAAGGCAGAAATGGAACTGGTCCAATCATTTTTGTCCACAGATTGAGAAAGCTAGGAAACATGTGAATAAATCTGTTTCTGCTTTACTCCGAGACTAAAGAATGGGGTCCATTTACAAAAACAATCTGCGCTTTCATATGCAAGAGATGTATAGGAGAGATGGAGTACACTTTACTGATGAAGGAAACAGAGTCTTCCTCAACAACTTTAGACTCTGTATAGGTATTTACTTATAAGTACCAAAAACTCTCAATGAACACAACGGTTCTTTTTAGAGCCACTCAAGAACAAAACACTTAAGCTTAATCTTTATCTCTCAACAATTTCATTTTTTTTCCCTTGGATCCGCGAACCCACCGCGAGAGGATCCGTGCATCCAACACGATAGGATGCACGCACCGTGCGTGCATTTCGCAGTTTTTATTTTTTTTTAAAAAGGGGGGCCCCAGGGGGTCCTTCTGGGACCCCCTAAGCACCTCTAGAGGGTCAGAGTATTTCCACTCTACCCCCTTTATATGTTTTACACACTTATTCCCCTTGCTTCTTCAGCCTCGCTTCTACCGAGGTAGAAAATGGCCGCCCACAGTTCCTGGTTTCGAATGTAGAGAGACACTCGACAGTCAATTAGCATTCAGCGCGCGATCGGGAGGGTGCGCGCTCGGTTCGAGGACGGTGTGCTTTCAGTGCGGGTACGGTCCGCGGATCCTCCGCGGCCATAGATATCACTAACTTTCAGGGTAGGAGCGGAGCGGAGCTGGCCAAAAGTTTGGAAAATTTTGCAAGGATTCGTCAACCGGCGCCAACGTTATCCCAAATAGAATGTTGCGGATTTCCTATGGAAAATAGGTCCTAACTATAACTATCTACTGGCGACCGCCAGTAGATAATATATCTATATATATAGATATATATATATATAGAGAGAGAGAGAGAGAGAGAGAGAGAGAGAGAGAGAGAGCTAGAGAGCTATTAACCAAGTAAGTACAGAAATACAAAGAAATCTCTAGTATCATAGAAGGGTAACTGTCAT
Organism: Triturus cristatus; assembly: GCF_964204655.1. Lineage (NCBI taxonomy): Eukaryota > Metazoa > Chordata > Amphibia > Caudata > Salamandridae > Triturus > Triturus cristatus. The sequence continues at coordinate 959,692,600 of NC_140593.1, read as the reverse complement.
TAACACAGTGATTTTACAGAAAGAGGTTCCAAGTAGACCTGGGCAAAACATTATTTACGCCAGAGTAATCTGAATAATTTCAGTAAAACTAAATTAATGCAATTACTCCAACTGGAATAATTAAGAGTAGTTTGGACAAATGTCCTATCTCTGGATCACTTGAAGAACAAACTAAAAGAGTGCGAGTGGCTGCTGGCTACTGATGTTAGCATTTATTGCTGTTTTCTTAGCTCAAAATGCATCCTCTGGCCCATTTTGGACGCAAGGGTACATTTTGAGCTATGAAAATGGTGCTAAATGCTGGTTATATGCTTCTTACACAATTACGAGAAATTTTGCAGTAATTACGAGTAATTGTGCTAGAGAGTAAGTCCGCCAGTTATGCCCACACCTAATTCCAAGGGACATGTTGTCATTTGCATTCCCCAGGTAGAAAATTCACTGATACTGACAATTGCCTATCTATAGTTTTATGCTGTGTATGCCCAGATCTTAATTTGTAAAACACATAAGTGCCAGGGTCTTGTTAGGAGGCCGCTGCAGCTTCCACCACACGTTGCCCTGCTATTCTGCCAATGATAGTAACAACACAACTACCAACCATCACATTTCTACAAGTGTGACATTTCGGACTATTTCAGGCCCCCACAGCTATAAGAATGACTTGGGCGGCAGGTAATGGTCATTTTGAATGAAAATAGCATTAATAATTAACTATTGTTGTGGTAATCTCTAAATTTGCTAGACAGTGCCACCTTGTGGCAGGGTGACACAAGCACCGGTGCTGACAATTAAGTGCCGGTGCTGAGCACTGGAAGCCACCGGCTCAAATTAAGCACTGTGTATGCCACTCATGAACGCCTCATAAGCTGGTCAGTTGGAGAGAGCCATGCAGGCAGCTTCTCTTTTAGAGCTGGGGTCGGCATGTTGAGAAAACACTTGTCATTTGTCGCTCTGCACTGATGCGTATCAAGCAAGGGAGAAGACACTCAGCTCCAGCTGAGGTAACCAATTAGCATACAGTAATCAAAATCAATTGTCCTGCAATTCTAACTGCTTACATCTATCCAATGGTTGGCATACAGCTCCACAACTCTTGGCTTCTAAAAAACATTTCCTAATCTGTAGTTTCACATGAGTGTGCAGTCACACTCATACATGCCTCCATAGAAAGTGACCTTGCCTGAGACTAATCCAGGAGCACACAGCAGACAGTGCAGCACAAGTCACATGACCCACCAGCCCTGCCAAGCACCAGCACATGTTCCTACTTTCCCTCCTCGACCGAGCCGTTAAAATAGCCAATATGGGGATAAGCTACAAATACCCCATCAAACTGCTCATAGTGACATGACCTTGCATTTCCAATAATCAACAAGCAACTGCTCCTTCTCTACTGTTGCGAATCAGAATTTAAAGCAAACAACCTCGTCAAAGGAAAGTCCAGGAGCATCCCAGCAGACAGCATGGTCTTAGTTTCATGATCTCGCACCCCTGCCTACCAGCTAGTTGCCTCACCTCCAATCCCACATCTACTCACTAATTTTATCAATTTCAAGGGCATCCACACCCAGATATCCTTAGCAAAGAGCAAACAAACACAAGGACATCTTCTGTATGAGGCTTGATGAACCATATGGCCAGACCCATGCACAACACAAATGCACTAGCAGCTCCTATCAAATCACGTTCCAACTTCCCACCCCCCAACAACCATCACATGTAACCAATGCACACACTACACCTGCAAGCCTATATTTCCCATCCATCCTCTTCGCGATCCGTATTACTTTACAACATTATGATACTCCTACAAAACACACACACCATATCAGATATAAACGCAGTCCTACACAAATCAGATATCTCAGGTCATATCACCACTCACAACCTGATATCATTTTTTTTATCATGAAAACCTAGCTTTTGCCAACAACTTTCCACATCCATGGTCTCTTGGTCTCTCAGGCCTACAGCATCTAACACTATGACAAACATAACGGAGCAAAAGGAAGCATTGTTGTTATCCAAACTACTTCCAGCCTCTTTTTAACTCCTTTCATGATGCTTCTTGTTGTCACCTGCAGTAGTTGTCACCTTCCATCTCATCCAGTATTCTGCTGGACTTAGCTCCAACATCATCCATGCACTATCTCATCTACTCACAACGGCGTTCCTCACACAGCCTAGTAAGATCTGCCTTGGTGGTATCAACCTTTCAGGTTACTCCTCAAGCAAGAGCATGACAGTCATCTCTCACAGTCTGTTAAGGAGCAACAACAACGTCAACCCACCATTCACCTTACAGACCAAAAGAAACACCTGATGTTTTCATCTGGTTACATATGAGAACTCTGATCTGCCATCTCCCCTATCTTGTGGTCTGGTCTGACCAAACGGCCATCACATCTAACCTACTCCACTACTTAATCACCACTGAAAACAAAAGCAGTGAAGCACTCTAGGTTATTCAAGAACTTTCCCCCTTCTTACTCCGCAACTCTCAATCAACACTATTACTCATGTACAACTCCAGCAACAACATTGAGACTCTCCTCCGTGACCTCAATTTCATCCTCCAGTGAATAGCAGACAACCATGTCAAAATCAAATTCTGCACTGAGAAAGCCTACCTTTCCCCCAGTTACAATCAAGAGCTTACCAACAGCCAGTGCTGCATCTGTCAGTAGAAAATAAAATAGAGTTGAACCATGCTACATGTGGACCTGCTCACTTTGAAAAGCCTCTAGTCCTCCCATACTGCATAAATTAATGGCTTAGAGTGGCTACTTCATATACCCCATCAAGAGAATCTCCAAAAGGAGCAACTGGTCAACTTCTTCCAATCCAAAAGATCCCAGCATGCAAAGACAACACAATCACTGACTCCAGTCAAGCAGCAAGCCTTGCATAACAGCTTTCCTTCCAGGAAAGGGCTTCACAGAATGTGTTCTACAATTGTTCTCCTCTTATCTGACAAACCGGGCTCAGTTGATGCAGATGAGCTCATCCCACCATTAGGTCATCCCTTTAACCTGTATCATCCTTTATGGTCTGTTGTATAATCATTAAGCTTCGGCTAGTCATGGAACCTCATGGATCCCGAAGGCGAACAAGGACATCTAAATCTACATGAAGATCTTTTCCAAACATGAAATACATAGCCTTAAGGATTTCCTAACCACTATCCAAGTTTGGATGTGAAGATTTCACCTAAAGTGTAGTCTTAGCACACACCATACCAAACAAATCTAGTACAAGGCTGGCCTTTGGCTCTCAGTAATGACAGTATTTTGCCCAACCTACTAGCCCTATCACTAGGCTTTCACTTAGACCTCAAATTCAGTTTCAAGAAACATATCCAAAAAGATATAGACAGCCTGTCAGCAACTGGCTTCACTCCACGAAGTGAAGTCCTTCTTCCCAGAAAAAAAACTTCAAAAGTACTGTCTCACCTTGATGGATACCATGACCTGCTGACTTGCATACTAAAATCTCACCGTTCTTTTTTGATGACATTTGTGCAGAATTTCACATGCTTGATCAAATTACTGCAGGCATTGCACAGAAACACACCTACCCTCCAAAAACCCCATGAAAAATCTATTCCTGCTTCCATCACCTTCAAGACAGACGTTATTGTCTAAAGGCAGTTCATATTAGGACCCCACCATATCTGGGCAACAACATCAAGATCCCTGGGGGAAATAGCAACTTCTGACGAAACAACATGGTTATGCTACAGGTCAAAAGCAATAAAAAGGGGAAGATCAGAAGAGTCTGCATTTTCCTGCTATGTCTGAGAATCGACAGGCACCTTCCTTTAGTTCTGGAGGGAGATGAAAACTCATCTCTTCAAACAGCATATCACTTCCTGACCCCTGTGTAGACCCTTAGCCTACATACCCCTGCCAAGTATCTCTTGCTATATTGATAAAGGTACCAGAGCACTGGTGAAATTGGAAGCAATAATGAGTCTCCTATATTAAGGGTGATGATTAAGAACATATGAGGTCTGTGTGATGAAAACTCTTGGGTTTGGTCTACATGTTTCTTCCCCCAAAGCTAGCTTTCCAGATGGTATTTGCCAGAATTGGCCCATACATTTTCTTACCCTAACATCCCTTTACTACGAGGAACTTAAACCTCACCCGGTAGTGTTGAAATGAGGGGAAGAAGGATGGCGCCACCTGGAGTGTTCATGATGCAACTTATGGCCTCCTTAGACCAGACTGCTAGGTAGTTCCCTGGCAATATCCGGTACAACCAGTTTTGTCACGCTTATCTCAATATTCTCAACAAGGAGCTATAGAGGGAATCTGTGTGCCAGGTCACCCTCCAATCAACATATAATCAAACAGCAAAGACCTGGCACTTTTGGGCACGCTCATACATTTTTTCATATATAAATGTGTAGGATTACTATGGGGTAATATTTTTATCTTTACCCATACTCAGATGTTCTTTATGAACTCTGACCTAATCCCCTGTGCCTACATACTTAATAATATAAAACTAGCAAAAAGGGAAAAAACAGTCATCAGTCAGATCACTCAACCAACACCACTCAGAACTAGAGTGTATGTATACCACAGAGAAAAAGTAATAGAACATTTGTGGAGAAATGAGAAAGTATCTTACGTGCGCACCACCGGAGGAGCTACTGGCAGGTTCTCACCAGTTTCCCACGTAATTGTCATCATCGATAACTTTCTCATACAAAAAGAAATGTGTGTCTCAATGCCTACTGCTCCACAACCAGTGCTCACTCTCCAAACTGTATCACACACACAGGGTTGAGCTTTACATATCAGACCTCCTATAACATTGTTTTTACCTATGCAAGTAGGTGGCTAATAATAAAGTAAAGGATCACAGCCCCTACTACGTGCATTTTAAAACCTTTCTGTCCCAGTAAAGAAAAGCCTTAGTAGCAAGTAGGATAAAAACAAAAAAGGCCACACGGGACCTTCATTCTTGAGGTGAAAAACACTATCATTAGCCTGTATAAGAGCTTCAAAGGGAGTCCACGGTGAACCAAGAAGATTTTCACAGTGAGGAGGGACCCAATAGTAAAGCATGCCATTGGTGGTAGATGAGGTCACTGCATTTTTTTAAGGAATACTCCATGGCCAAGAGGAGTATTCAGGCAAAATCAGCTGTTTTCACTTATCACCCCTAATATAGGGAACACATTTTTGCTTCAGTTTTCACCAATGCCCAGGTGTCTTTATTGATATATGATTGCATGGTACGACATACCTAGTGGCACTATCGAATGATAAAAAGCTTTCTTTCCCCCTGATTGTGCATATGATACTGTTATATCTTGTGTATGGTGTATTTTATCATTGGTCCTTTATTTAGCAATATTTCACCCATTGTTTACTGTACACTAGATGTTCTGTTTAAGGGATGACTGTGAGGGAGTAAGTCACCCTTTGCTTGCTGTATAGTAGATGCTTTGTGAGAGAGATGACTGTGAGGGAATAAGTCACCCACAGCTTGCTGTACACTTGATGTAAGCCACCCATTGCCTGCTGTACACTTGATGCTTTGTTTGAGGGATGACTGTGAGGCAGTAGGCCACCCACTGCTTGTTGTACACTGGATGCTTTGTTTGAGAGATGACTGGGAGGGAGTAAGTCACCCATTGCTTGCTGTACATTAGTTGCTTTGTTTGAGGGATGACTGTGAGGGCGTAGGTCACCTGTTTCTTATGTGTGAGTTTGAGAGTTCTTTGTTGCGTACTTGAGTTTGTGAGTGCTTTGATGGCACGTGTGTTGTTGTTCTGTGGGTTAGTGTGCCATGCCACTTAATTATTGGTTTTATGTGTTATGTCACATATCATGCTAGTCTGGTTAGCTGGTGTGGTTTGTGGTGGTAACAGGAGCAGCATGTTTGTCGGCATGTGTCTGCTTGAGACGTGTGTGCATTGTGGGTGTGTGGTTTGCGTCGGCATACGATGCACGTGAGTTGTGGGGTGCATGTGGAGGATATGTATATACATATATCCCTTCCTGTTTTAAATGGTGATGTAGGACTGTTTTGTTTCTATCTTCAGTCCTTTATTTAGTAACATGTGATCCTAATGTAAATGTGTTGTTTCATTCACAATATTTGTATGTGTTCTCTAAAGGGGAAAGATGTGTTATATCTTGTGTATTGTATGATGTATTTTATCTTCAGTCCTTTATTTAGCAATAATTGATCCTAATGTAAATGCATTGCTTCATCTTGTATTCACAATATTGTTATGTGTTCTCTAAAGGGGGAAGATGTGTTATATCTTGTGTTATTCTTTTCATGTTCCCTGATGCTCTATCTGGTCCTTACTGCTCAGCCAGTATGAATGTGCTGTGTGGAATCTTGGAGTGCATGGTGATGCAATGGAGTGCTTGGGTGCCTGTGAGGTTGAGAGTGGCAGTTGGAGTATGGGCTGAGAAGCAGGGAGACTGCTCCTGGTGGAGCTAGCCTAAGATCTAAGCTAAGAACCTACAAATATACTTACCTGCAACCACAATCAATAAATCATCTTATATAGGTTACACCTCGGCTAATGGACTTAACCGAGGTGTAACTTATATAAGAACTTCAAAATATCTTTACTATCTATACCACATACACACTACACATGCACTTCCGCCCTATTGAGTTCTGCATCTCCATTGCACCTCAAACTCTCCTTAAACTCTGAGCTTCCATCTTGTACCTGCTCTTCTTCTTAGCACTCTCTACTCCCAATTGCACACCACACTCCAAACTCTCCTGTGCCCTGCTCTACCTATTTCATTGCACTCTGAGTGGCCCACTCCCAGTGGCAGATGCTTTAACAGCAAAGGGTGGGGCAGTGTGGGGAGGAAGGGGAAATAATAAAATTAAAAAACACTTACCTGCCTCTGTGGCCGCCACCTCGGTGCTCTTCTCTCGACGCTGGGCACACTTCACAGGCTCCCAGGGGCCAATCACAAAGCAGCTCTCATGCTGGTAATACCAGCAGGAGAGCAGCACGGTGATTGGCCTGAGGGGGCTGACTTGACGCTCGCTAAGGCACAGGGAGCCTGTGCTATTTCTACACCCAGCTGTGCAGCACAGCTGGACTGGAGAAATGCAAGTGCGCATGTTGGTTTAGCCATCCTAAGACGGCCGACTAAACCAACATGCGCACTTACAGTGCACAACTCTCCTCCTCCCTGCAGCTAAGTGATGCTCCGTCACCATGGCCCCTCCCCCGCCCTAAGGCTGGCAATTGGCTCAGTAAGAAAAATGACACTCCTCGCTCCCTTAAAGTCTGTGCTTCCCGTCCTAATGCACCCTGATCCACTCTCCACCTCCTAGCACTCTGCTATAACAGCCCAATTTCTCCTTGCACTTCAGTCCCTCGATAATGCCAATTATTTTGCTGAACGTACAGTGAAAAAATGTTTCCCAAATTTCACTAACATACAATACAGGTACAGAATGGGCTGTAGCACCCCAGTCCAAGAAACTGTTGCAGGGCAGGAGAAAGCAGTGTGTGTTCAGCAGCAGTGCAAGATTCTCTGTGTGTGGAAAATAATTGTACTACTTCTACACATGTTACTGCCTCTGTGTATTACTGAAGCTTGTGAACATCTTTTCAATACACAAATGCAAAATTATTGGTATTGACAAGGTCTATTGGGAAGTATTCATGAAAATCCAGCAGGGACAAGTATTCGGAATGGGTTGATGTGTTAGAAGAGACACATGGACGAGAAACACAGCCGTTAAATTAGCAAGGTCATATTTGTTTTTAAAATGCGAAGTGGGTCGCACACCGCTCGTCATACTAGCAAATAGCCCCATAGGATTCTGGAGAATGTAGTGACAGCGGCGGGTACACCTATGCCACGAGTAAAAAGTTAAAATGCCATCCCTGGACACGTGTTTCGAGGTAATTGCCTCTCGTCAGCAGGGAGCAGGTACGTATGCGGGGTGCTGTAGACTGCCAAACAATTATCAGGTATAGTACCTCTCACGGCGCGCGGGTGCGGGATCCGGGCTCGTCAACCCATGGCTCAGGGAGCTTTAAATACAAAATGCGAAGTGGGTCGCACACCGCTCGTCATACTAGCAAATAGCCCCATAGGATTCTGGAGAATGTAGTGACAGCGGCGGGTACACCTATGCCACGAGTAAAAAGTTAAAATGCCATCCCTGGACACGTGTTTCGAGGTAATTGCCTCTCGTCAGCAGGGAGCAGGTACGTATGCGGGGTGCTGTAGACTGCCAAAAAATTATCAGGTATAGTACCTCTCACGACGCGCGGGTGCGGGATCCAGGCTCGTCAACCCATGGCTCAGGGAGCTTTAAATACAAAATGCGAAGTGGGTCGCACACCGCTCGTCATACTAGCAAATAGCCCCATAGGATTCTGGAGAATGTAGTGACAGCGGCGGGTACACCTATGCCACGAGTAAAAAGTTAAAATGCCATCACTGGACACGTGTTTCGAGGTAATTGCCTCTCGTCAGCAGGGAGCAGGTACGTATGCGGGGTGCTGTAGACTGCCAAAAAATTATCAGGTATAGTACCTCTCACGGCGCGCGGGTGCGGGATCCAGGCTCGTCAACCCATGGCTCAGGGAGCTTTAAATACAAAATGCGAAGTGGGTCGCACACCGCTCGTCATACTAGCAAATAGCCCCATAGGATTCTGGAGAATGTAGTGACAGCGGCGGGTACACCTATGCCACGAGTAAAAAGTTAAAATGCCATCCCTGGACACGTGTTTCGAGGTAATTGCCTCTCGTCAGCAGGGAGCAGGTACGTATGCGGGGTGCTGTAGACTGCCAAAAAATTATCAGGTATAGTACCTCTCACGGCGCGCGGGTGCGGGATCCGGGCTCGTCAACCCATGGCTCAGGGAGCTATAAATACAAAATGCGAAGTGGGTCGCACACCGCTCGTCATACTAGCAAATAGCCCCATAGGATTCTGGAGAATGTAGTGACAGCGGCGGGTACACCTATGCCACGAGTAAAAAGTTAAAATGCCATCCCTGGACACGTGTTTCGAGGTAATTGCCTCTCGTCAGCAGGGAGCAGGTACGTATGCGGGGTGCTGTAGACTGCCAAAAAATTATCAGGTATAGTACCTCTCACGGCGCGCGGGTGCGGGATCCGGGCTCGTCAACCCATGGCTCAGGGAGCTTTAAATACAAAATGCGAAGTGGGTCGCACACCGCTCGTCATACTAGCAAATAGCCCCATAGGATTCTGGAGAATGTAGTGACAGCGGCGGGTACACCTATGCCACGAGTAAAAAGTTAAAATGCCATCCCTGGACACGTGTTTCGAGGTAATTGCCTCTCGTCAGCAGGGAGCAGGTACGTATGCGGGGTGCTGTAGACTGCCAAAAAATTATCAGGTATAGTACCTCTCACGGCGCGCGGGTGCGGGATCCGGGCTCGTCAACCCATGGCTCAGGGAGCTTTAAATACAAAATGCGAAGTGGGTCGCACACCGCTCGTCATACTAGCAAATAGCCCCATAGGATTCTGGAGAATGTAGTGACAGCGGCGGGTACACCTATGCCACGAGTAAAAAGTTAAAATGCCATCCCTGGACACGTGTTTCGAGGTAATTGCCTCTCGTCAGCAGGGAGCAGGTACGTATGCGGGGTGCTGTAGACTGCCAAAAAATTATCAGGTATAGTACCTCTCACGGCGCGCGGGTGCGGGATCCGGGCTCGTCAACCCATGGCTCAGGGAGCTTTAAATACAAAATGCGAAGTGGGTCGCACACCGCTCGTCATACTAGCAAATAGCCCCATAGGATTCTGGAGAATGTAGTGACAGCGGCGGGTACACCTATGCCACGAGTAAAAAGTTAAAATGCCATCCCTGGACACGTGTTTCGAGGTAATTGCCTCTCGTCAGCAGGGAGCAGGTACGTATGCGGGGTGCTGTAGACTGCCAAAAAATTATCAGGTATAGTACCTCTCACGGCGCGCGGGTGCGGGATCCGGGCTCGTCAACCCATGGCTCAGGGAGCTTTAAATACAAAATGCGAAGTGGGTCGCACACCGCTCGTCATACTAGCAAATAGCCCCATAGGATTCTGGAGAATGTAGTGACAGCGGCGGGTACACCTATGCCACGAGTAAAAAGTTAAAATGCCATCCCTGGACACGTGTTTCGAGGTAATTGCCTCTCGTCAGCAGGGAGCAGGTACGTATGCGGGGTGCTGTAGACTGCCAAAAAATTATCAGGTATAGTACCTCTCACGGCGCGCGGGTGCGGGATCCGGGCTCGTCAACCCATGGCTCAGGGAGCTTTAAATACAAAATGCGAAGTGGGTCGCACACCGCTCGTCATACTAGCAAATAGCCCCATAGGATTCTGGAGAATGTAGTGACAGCGGCGGGTACACCTATGCCACGAGTAAAAAGTTAAAATGCCATCCCTGGACACGTGTTTCGAGGTAATTGCCTCTCGTCAGCAGGGAGCAGGTACGTATGCGGGGTGCTGTAGACTGCCAAAAAATTATCAGGTATAGTACCTCTCACGGCGCGCGGGTGCGGGATCCGGGCTCGTCAACCCATGGCTCAGGGAGCTTTAAATACAAAATGCGAAGTGGGTCGCACACCGCTCGTCATACTAGCAAATAGCCCCATAGGATTCTGGAGAATGTAGTGACAGCGGCGGGTACACCTATGCCACGAGTAAAAAGTTAAAATGCCATCCCTGGACACGTGTTTCGAGGTAATTGCCTCTCGTCAGCAGGGAGCAGGTACGTATGCGGGGTGCTGTAGACTGCCAAAAAATTATCAGGTATAGTACCTCTCACGGCGCGCGGGTGCGGGATCCGGGCTCGTCAACCCATGGCTCAGGGAGCTTTAAATACAAAATGCGAAGTGGGTCGCACACCGCTCGTCATACTAGCAAATAGCCCCATAGGATTCTGGAGAATGTAGTGACAGCGGCGGGTACACCTATGCCACGAGTAAAAAGTTAAAATGCCATCCCTGGACACGTGTTTCGAGGTAATTGCCTCTCGTCAGCAGGGAGCAGGTACGTATGCGGGGTGCTGTAGACTGCCAAAAAATTATCAGGTATAGTACCTCTCACGGCGCGCGGGTGCGGGATCCGGGCTCGTCAACCCATGGCTCAGGGAGCTTTAAATACAAAATGCGAAGTGGGTCGCACACCGCTCGTCATACTAGCAAATAGCCCCATAGGATTCTGGAGAATGTAGTGACAGCGGCGGGTACACCTATGCCACGAGTAAAAAGTTAAAATGCCATCCCTGGACACGTGTTTCGAGGTAATTGCCTCTCGTCAGCAGGGAGCAGGTACGTATGCGGGGTGCTGTAGACTGCCAAAAAATTATCAGGTATAGTACCTCTCACGGCGCGCGGGTGCGGGATCCGGGCTCGTCAACCCATGGCTCAGGGAGCTTTAAATACAAAATGCGAAGTGGGTCGCACACCGCTCGTCATACTAGCAAATAGCCCCATAGGATTCTGGAGAATGTAGTGACAGCGGCGGGTACACCTATGCCACGAGTAAAAAGTTAAAATGCCATCCCTGGACACGTGTTTCGAGGTAATTGCCTCTCGTCAGCAGGGAGCAGGTACGTATGCGGGGTGCTGTAGACTGCCAAAAAATTATCAGGTATAGTACCTCTCACGGCGCGCGGGTGCGGGATCCGGGCTCGTCAACCCATGGCTCAGGGAGCTTTAAATACAAAATGCGAAGTGGGTCGCACACCGCTCGTCATACTAGCAAATAGCCCCATAGGATTCTGGAGAATGTAGTGACAGCGGCGGGTACACCTATGCCACGAGTAAAAAGTTAAAATGCCATCCCTGGACACGTGTTTCGAGGTAATTGCCTCTCGTCAGCAGGGAGCAGGTACGTATGCGGGGTGCTGTAGACTGCCAAAAAATTATCAGGTATAGTACCTCTCACGGCGCGCGGGTGCGGGATCCGGGCTCGTCAACCCATGGCTCAGGGAGCTTTAAATACAAAATGCGAAGTGGGTCGCACACCGCTCGTCATACTAGCAAATAGCCCCATAGGATTCTGGAGAATGTAGTGACAGCGGCGGGTACACCTATGCCACGAGTAAAAAGTTAAAATGCCATCCCTGGACACGTGTTTCGAGGTAATTGCCTCTCGTCAGCAGGGAGCAGGTACGTATGCGGGGTGCTGTAGACTGCCAAAAAATTATCAGGTATAGTACCTCTCACGGCGCGCGGGTGCGGGATCCGGGCTCGTCAACCCATGGCTCAGGGAGCTTTAAATACAAAATGCGAAGTGGGTCGCACACCGCTCGTCATACTAGCAAATAGCCCCATAGGATTCTGGAGAATGTAGTGACAGCGGCGGGTACACCTATGCCACGAGTAAAAAGTTAAAATGCCATCCCTGGACACGTGTTTCGAGGTAATTGCCTCTCGTCAGCAGGGAGCAGGTACGTATGCGGGGTGCTGTAGACTGCCAAAAAATTATCAGGTATAGTACCTCTCACGGCGCGCGGGTGCGGGATCCGGGCTCGTCAACCCATGGCTCAGGGAGCTTTAAATACAAAATGCGAAGTGGGTCGCACACCGCTCGTCATACTAGCAAATAGCCCCATAGGATTCTGGAGAATGTAGTGACAGCGGCGGGTACACCTATGCCACGAGTAAAAAGTTAAAATGCCATCCCTGGACACGTGTTTCGAGGTAATTGCCTCTCGTCAGCAGGGAGCAGGTACGTATGCGGGGTGCTGTAGACTGCCAAAAAATTATCAGGTATAGTACCTCTCACGGCGCGCGGGTGCGGGATCCGGGCTCGTCAACCCATGGCTCAGGGAGCTTTAAATACAAAATGCGAAGTGGGTCGCACACCGCTCGTCATACTAGCAAATAGCCCCATAGGATTCTGGAGAATGTAGTGACAGCGGCGGGTACACCTATGCCACGAGTAAAAAGTTAAAATGCCATCCCTGGACACGTGTTTCGAGGTAATTGCCTCTCGTCAGCAGGGAGCAGGTACGTATGCGGGGTGCTGTAGACTGCCAAAAAATTATCAGGTATAGTACCTCTCACGGCGCGCGGGTGCGGGATCCGGGCTCGTCAACCCATGGCTCAGGGAGCTTTAAATACAAAATGCGAAGTGGGTCGCACACCGCTCGTCATACTAGCAAATAGCCCCATAGGATTCTGGAGAATGTAGTGACAGCGGCGGGTACACCTATGCCACGAGTAAAAAGTTAAAATGCCATCCCTGGACACGTGTTTCGAGGTAATTGCCTCTCGTCAGCAGGGAGCAGGTACGTATGCGGGGTGCTGTAGACTGCCAAAAAATTATCAGGTATAGTACCTCTCACGGCGCGCGGGTGCGGGATCCGGGCTCGTCAACCCATGGCTCAGGGAGCTTTAAATACAAAATGCGAAGTGGGTCGCACACCGCTCGTCATACTAGCAAATAGCCCCATAGGATTCTGGAGAATGTAGTGACAGCGGCGGGTACACCTATGCCACGAGTAAAAAGTTAAAATGCCATCCCTGGACACGTGTTTCGAGGTAATTGCCTCTCGTCAGCAGGGAGCAGGTACGTATGCGGGGTGCTGTAGACTGCCAAAAAATTATCAGGTATAGTACCTCTCACGGCGCGCGGGTGCGGGATCCGGGCTCGTCAACCCATGGCTCAGGGAGCTTTAAATACAAAATGCGAAGTGGGTCGCACACCGCTCGTCATACTAGCAAATAGCCCCATAGGATTCTGGAGAATGTAGTGACAGCGGCGGGTACACCTATGCCACGAGTAAAAAGTTAAAATGCCATCCCTGGACACGTGTTTCGAGGTAATTGCCTCTCGTCAGCAGGGAGCAGGTACGTATGCGGGGTGCTGTAGACTGCCAAAAAATTATCAGGTATAGTACCTCTCAAGGCGCGCGGGTGCGGGATCCGGGCTCGTCAACCCATGGCTCAGGGAGCTTTAAATACAAAATGCGAAGTGGGTCGCACACCGCTCGTCATACTAGCAAATAGCCCCATAGGATTCTGGAGAATGTAGTGACAGCGGCGGGTACACCTATGCCACGAGTAAAAAGTTAAAATGCCATCCCTGGACACGTGTTTCGAGGTAATTGCCTCTCGTCATCAGGTTCCTGCTCCCTGCTGACGAGAGGCAATTACCTCGAACACTACATTCTCCAGAATCCTATGGGGCTATTTGCTAGTATGACGAGCGGTGTGCGACCCACTTCGCATTTTGTATTTAAAGCTCCCTGAGCTATTGGGTTGACGAGCCCGGATCCCGCACCCGCGCGCCTTGAGAGGTACTATACCTGATTTTATTTTTTGGCAGTCTACTTGGCACCCCGCATACGGTCCTGCTCCCTGCTGAAGAGAGGCAATTACCTCGAAACACGTGTCCAGGGATGGCATTTTAAACTTTACACTCGTGGCATAGGTGTACCCGCCGCTGTCACTACATTCTCCAGAATCCTATGGGGCTATTTGCTAGTATGACGAGCGGTGTGCGACCCACTTCGCATTTTGTATTTAAAGCTCCCTGAGCTATTGGGTTGACGAGCCCGGATCCCGCACCCGCGCGCATTGAGAGGTACTATACCTGATTTTATTTTTTGGCAGTCTACTTGGCACCCCGCATACGGTCCTGCTCCCTGCTGACGAGAGGCAATTACCTCGAAACACGTGTCCAGGGATGGCATTTTAAACTTTACACTCGTGGCATAGGTGTACCCGCCGCTGTCACTACATTCTCCAGAATCCTATGGGGCTATTTGCTAGTATGACGAGCGGTGTGCGACCCACTTCGCATTTTGTATTTAAAGCTCCCTGAGCTATTGGGTTGACGAGCCCGGATCCCGCACCCGCGCGCCTTGAGAGGTACTATACCTGATTTTATTTTTTGGCAGTCTACTTGGCACCCCGCATACGGTCCTGCTCCCTGCTGACGAGAGGCAATTACCTCGAAACACGTGTCCAGGGATGGCATTTTAAACTTTACACTCGTGGCATAGGTGTACCCGCCGCTGTCACTACATTCTCCAGAATCCTATGGGGCTATTTGCTAGTATGACGAGCGGTGTGCGACCCACTTCGCATTTTGTATTTAAAGCTCCCTGAGCTATTGGGTTGACGAGCCCGGATCCCGCACCCGCGCGCCTTGAGAGGTACTATACCTGATTTTATTTTTTGGCAGTCTACTTGGCACCCTGCATACGGTCCTGCTCCCTGCTGACGAGAGGCAATTACCTCGAAACACGTGTCCAGGGATGGCATTTTAAACTTTACTCTCGTGGCATAGGTGTACCCGCCGCTGTCACTACATTCTCCAGAATCCTATGGGGCTATTTGCTAGTATGACGAGCGGTGTGCGACCCACTTCGCATTTTGTATTTAAAGCTCCCTGAGCTATTGGGTTGACGAGCCCAGATCCCGCACCCGCGCGCCTTGAGAGGTACTATACCTGATTTTATTTTTTGGCAGTCTACTTGGCACCCCGCATACGTTCCTGCTCCCTGCTGACGAGAGGCAATTACCTCGAAACACGTGTCCAGGGATGGCATTTTAAACTTTACACTCGTGGCATAGGTGTACCCGCCGCTGTCACTACATTCTCCAGAATCCTATGGGGCTATTTGCTAGTATGACGAGCGGTGTGCGACCCACTTCGCATTTTGTATTTAAAGCTCCCTGAGCTATTGGGTTGACGAGCCCGGATTCCGCACCCGCGCGCCTTGAGAGGTACTATACCTGATTTTATTTTTTGGCAGTCTACTTGGCACCCCGCATACGGTCCTGCTCCCTGCTGACGAGAGGCAATTACCTCGAAACACGTGTCCAGGGATGGCATTTTAAACTTTACACTCGTGGCATAGGTGTACCCGCCGCTGTCACTACATTCTCCAGAATCCTATGGGGCTATTTGCTAGTATGACGAGCGGTGTGCGACCCACTTCGCATTTTGTATTTAAAGCTCCCTGAGCTATTGGGTTGACGAGCCCGGATCCCGCACCCGGGCGCCTTGAGAGGTACTATACCTGATTTTATTTTTTGGCAGTCTACTTGGCACCCCGCATACGGTCCTGCTCCCTGCTGACGAGAGGCAATTACCTCGAAACACGTGTCCAGGGATGGCATTTTAAACTTTACACTCGTGGCATAGGTGTACCCGCCGCTGTCACTACATTCTCCAGAATCCTATGGGGCTATTTGCTAGTATGACGAGCGGTGTGCGACCCACTTCGCATTTTGTATTTAAAGCTCCCTGAGCTATTGGGTTGACGAGCCCGGATCCCGCACCCGCGCGCCTTGAGAGGTACTATACCTGATTTTATTTTTTGGCAGTCTACTTGGCACCCCGCATACGGTCCTGCTCCCTGCTGACGAGAGGCAATTACCTCGAAACACGTGTCCAGGGATGGCATTTTAAACTTTACACTCGTGGCATAGGTGTACCCGCCGCTGTCACTACATTCTCCAGAATCCTATGGGGCTATTTGCTAGTATGACGAGCGGTGTGCGACCCACTTCGCATTTTGTATTTAAAGCTCCCTGAGCTATTGGGTTGACGAGCCCGGATCCCGCACCCGCGCGCCTTGAGAGGTACTATACCTGATTTTATTTTTTGGCAGTCTACTTGGCACCCCGCATACGGTTCCTGCTCCCTGCTGACGAGAGGCAATTACCTCGAAACACGTGTCCAGGGATGGCATTTTAAACTTTACACTCGTGGCATAGGTGTACCCGCCGCTGTCACTACATTCTCCAGAATCCTATGGGGCTATTTGCTAGTATGACGAGCGGTGTGCGACCCACTTCGCATTTTGTATTTAAAGCTCCCTGAGCTATTGGGTTGACGAGCCCGGATCCCGCACCCGCGCGCCTTGAGAGGTACTATACCTGATTTTATTTTTTGGCAGTCTACTTGGCACCCCGCATACGGTCCTGCTCCCTGCTGACGAGAGGCAATTACCTCGAAACACGTGTCCAGGGATGGCATTTTAAACTTTACACTCGTGGCATAGGTGTACCCGCCGCTGTCACTACATTCTCCAGAATCCTATGGGGCTATTTGCTAGTATGACGAGCGGTGTGCGACCCACTTCGCATTTTGTATTTAAAGCTCCCTGAGCTATTGGGTTGACGAGCCCGGATCCCGCACCCGCGCGCCTTGAGAGGTACTATACCTGATTTTATTTTTTGGCAGTCTACTTGGCACCCCGCATACGGTCCTGCTCCCTGCTGACGAGAGGCAATTACCTCGAAACACGTGTCCAGGGATGGCATTTTAAACTTTACACTCGTGGCATAGGTGTACCCGCCGCTGTCACTACATTCTCCAGAATCCTATGGGGCTATTTGCTAGTATGACGAGCGGTGTGCGACCCACTTCGCATTTTGTATTTAAAGCTCCCTGAGCTATTGGGTTGACGAGCCCGGATCCCGCACCCGCGCGCCTTGAGAGGTACTATACCTGATTTTATTTTTTGGCAGTCTACTTGGCACCCCGCATACGGTCCTGCTCCCTGCTGACGAGAGGCAATTACCTCGAAACACGTGTCCAGGGATGGCATTTTAAACTTTACACTCGTGGCATAGGTGTACCCGCCGCTGTCACTACATTCTCCAGAATCCTATGGGGCTATTTGCTAGTATGACGAGCGGTGTGCGACCCACTTCGCATTTTGTATTTAAAGCTCCCTGAGCTATTGGGTTGACGAGCCCGGATCCCGCACCCGCGCGCCTTGAGAGGTACTATACCTGATTTTATTTTTTGGCAGTCTACTTGGCACCCCGCATACGGTCCTGCTCCCTGCTGACGAGAGGCAATTACCTCGAAACACGTGTCCAGGGATGGCATTTTAAACTTTACCCTCGTGGCATAGGTGTACCCGCCGCTGTCACTACATTCTCCAGAATCCTATGGGGCTATTTGCTAGTATGACGAGCGGTGTGCGACCCACTTCGCATTTTGTATTTAAAGCTCCCTGAGCTATTGGGTTGACGAGCCCGGATCCCGCACCCGCGCGCCTTGAGAGGTACTATACCTGATTTTATTTTTTGGCAGTCTACTTGGCACCCCGCATACGGTCCTGCTCCCTGCTGACGAGAGGCAATTACCTCGAAACACGTGTCCAGGGATGGCATTTTAAACTTTACACTCGTGGCATAGGTGTACCCGCCGCTGTCACTACATTCTCCAGAATCCTATGGGGCTATTTGCTAGTGTGACGAGCGGTGTGCGACCCACTTCGCATTTTGTATTTAAAGCTCCCTGAGCTATTGGGTTGACGAGCCCGGATCCCGCACCCGCGCGCCTTGAGAGGTACTATACCTGATTTTATTTTTTGGCAGTCTACTTGGCACCCCGCATACGGTCCTGCTCCCTGCTGACGAGAGGCAATTACCTCGAAACACGTGTCCAGGGATGGCATTTTAAACTTTACACTCGTGGCATAGGTGTACCCGCCGCTGTCACTACATTCTCCAGAATCCTATGGGGCTATTTGCTAGTATGACGAGCGGTGTGCGACCCACTTCGCATTTTGTATTTAAAGCTCCCTGAGCTATTGGGTTGACGAGCCCGGATCCCGCACCCGCGCGCCTTGAGAGGTACTATACCTGATTTTATTTTTTGGCAGTCTACTTGGCACCCCGCATACGGTCCTGCTCCCTGCTGACGAGAGGCAATTACCTCGAAACACGTGTCCAGGGATGGCATTTTAAACTTTACACTCGTGGCATAGGTGTACCCGCCGCTGTCACTACATTCTCCAGAATCCTATGGGGCTATTTGCTAGTATGACGAGCGGTGTGCGACCCACTTCGCATTTTGTATTTAAAGCTCCCTGAGCTATTGGGTTGACGAGCCCGGATCCCGCACCCGCGCGCCTTGAGAGGTACTATACCTGATTTTATTTTTTGGCAGTCTACTTGGCACCCCGCATACGGTCCTGCTCCCTGCTGACGAGAGGCAATTACCTCGAAACACGTGTCCAGGGATGGCATTTTAAACTTTACACTCGTGGCATAGGTGTACCCGCCGCTGTCACTACATTCTCCAGAATCCTATGGGGCTATTTGCTAGTATGACGAGCGGTGTGCGACCCACTTCGCATTTCATATTTGTTTTTATTTCGTAGTTTTTTTTTACATATTACCTGAAAACAATGACTGGTTAGTTCTATACCACAATTTAAATGAGGATAAAACATAAAGTCTGTATTTGCTGTTCATGCTTAAAACTATTTGACAGAGGAGGACTCAACCTATCAATAATACCACGGTTAGTCTGCTGTAACTAATTTGTGGTTGGCTGTGGTTTGTCTGAGGACCCATACAGTAGAAATTAAGGGGAATTTTTACAAGAGGATTGCGCCACTGGAACTTCACTTTTGCCGATGTTCCAGTGGCCCACTGCCCTGAACCATATTTACCAAGTGGTGTTAAGCTACTATTCGTGACTTAACGCCGCATTGTAAATATGGCACCCTTTCACGCAGGTATCAGTGGTCAATGGGTGTTGCTGTGGGCACTGCACCGCAACACCCATTACTTTTTGACACTGCCCCAGAGTTACAAGGATCTGTAAATCTGAGGCAGCATCAAAAACTTACGCCATGCAATAGCAGGCGTAAGAATGCTACAACAAGGCGAAATACCTTTATTTCTCCTTTTTTTTGCATTTTCTATGTGTGCTGCATGCTGCAGCACACATACAGAAAGCAAAACACCATTATTGATTGTTTAAGTGCCGGAAGGGACACCTTCATGCACATCAACAATCATTCCCTGCAACACAGGCATCCTTAGATTATCGTGCAAGGGTGTCTGTGTTGGCGCTAGGCAGCTATTTTTAGCACCAGCGCTAGGGATAACGCAGGGATGCTCCGTATTGTTGTAAATATTGCGCATTCCCTGCATTTTGGAAATGGTGGAGCGTGGTGCTGTGAAATTTTCTGCTGCATGATGCTCCTCCATTTCCTTGTAAATATGCCCCTCCGTTTTGTTGATGTTCAGTGTTAGTTTATGTTCACCAAGCAATGAATGATACTAAAGCCTTTGATCCAGTTGGCCACTACACTCATGATGCTGTCCAAAAATAAAGTGTTGAGTCATCGACATAGGTATCCCAGAAGACTCAAGAGTTTGTGTTTCTGTGGTTTCTCTTACAGTTAAATAAAACCCTGATCATGTATCTAAATGTCATAAGAGTGAGTGTCAGAGCTTGTGGCTGCCTGACACCAGGTCCTTTTCAAAGACAGATGCATGTAAGTATGCTAATGGCATGACTAGAAATACATTGAGGGAATATATTGAGAGCAAAGTATAAAGTGAATACTAAGGAACAAAAGTACTTGACCACCACCCTCAATCACTTAGGACTGAATCACAAAGTGTGTTTTTAGGTCCGGTATTAGCAAAAATCGTTTGATTGTATTAAAATTATATTTTTTTATGTGACTATCAGTTAGTCCGCTCCATTCATGGGTCTATTGCTGTTCCATTCACATTTTTCTTCCACCCACTACAGCGTGCACCGTGGGTCAGCCTACTTCAGCTGTTGGCTAACTTCCCTGTGAGTTTCGGCATTCTGTTCTTTCACAAGAAGCAAATCCACACAAAGTAGTTTACTTCTGTGCCATGGACTACCATGGATAAATGTGCTCTTTGACGCCAGAAAAAACGTTTGCTTTAAGCCACTGTTATTTTTTAGGTCGAGCCTAGCGTTGCAGTGCATGCGATGCTTGCTTTGCGAGGCATGCTGTAGTAGGGTTAGATGTGGAAGTGCTGTTGAAGCCTCGCCCACTCTCCTCCCATATTTGTAATTGGCTGGTGGCATTGTCCTTGGTAAACGCTGGCTTCGATTCATTATGAGGCTTGTTAGTCCCGCTCGGTAACGCCTTGTCTCCTTTTCTTACCGCCCTGTCTCCTTTTCTTACCGCCCTGTCTCCTTTTGTTGCCGCCCATAAGGATGCACACATAAAGCGCACAAGCCAGAGTCTTAAAGGGGCAGCAGTGCTTCCAGAGTGGGAGTGTGCCGGGTGCTGATGTCATTCTATTTTACCCATAATTGTAGTAGAAATTTAAAACCACTCCCCTGCTCATTAACAATGAGCGTTGTTGCTTTCGTATCTCTGTGCACACACACAGCGCACAAGCCGGAGTCTTAAAGAGGTGGCAGTGCTTCCAGAGTGAGAGTGTGCCGGGTGCTGATGTCATTCTATTTCACCCATAATTGTAGTTGAAATTTAAAACCACTCCGCTGCTCATTAACAATGAGCGATGTTGCTTTCGTGTCTCTGTGTTCGTGTACGTGTCCGCTGTGTTTGTGTGTGCGTGCGTGTGTGTAACTAAGGTATCTCTGCAGGAGTTGTCATTGTGTGTGTCCTTATGTGTGGTGTAGGTACTTATGGGAGTTTGTGTGTGGCTGTTTTGTGATATTTTAGACCTCAAAAACTGTGAACCACCGCTCTTACACATTCATTACACTCTTTAATCTAGGATGCGCAGTGTAGCGGAGCCGAAAATAGCGTGCAGAAGCATCTCCATCAGGATACCGCTAAAGCACTGCATCGCCATAATACTTTGCTTTATTCTTGCTGGCAGTCTCAGCAAAGTGGCCAAGTATTGAATGGGCATTCAATCCGAAATCCATTCTCCTGAATGTCTCTCATGCAAACTAGCGAAGAGTGCTATAAACTTGTGCAGAGATTAATAGGCTGTCAAGCCTCAGTGCTCTGAAGCAGGCGCCTTCCACCTGGGCAATCAATTCTGAAATATCTTAGTTCCGTAAAACGCCATTAGGAGTAAGCGTTTAACAATATTAATAGACCTAGCTGCAGTTATTTACAGACTGTGTTCAAATGTCCTTCAGTGGCTTTTTGGTGCTCTCAAGGGGTTTGAGTTGTAGTGTATATGTTCACTGGTTATGTTATGGATGCATTTTAGAACATCTGCGCACCTGTTTGAGTGACTAATGACAAAGCACTTGCGGGTCTGTTGGTTGTCCAGTACAGAATTTTGTATGTTCTAAGTTCTGATGAAGATCATCATACTAGAGTTACACAATAACTTTGAAAGATGCAACATACTTGGCTCCGAAGTATGGTATTTAAATGTGCAAGTATAATATAGTATATAATATAATATAATATTTATAGGTTTAGTAAGCAATGGTGAATGCTAGCATTTAACAAGATTTGAATGAATGAAGCATTTCTAGAGCGCAAAACATAAGCACTTCGATCATTGCTGTGATTTTACTTCGACTATGGCCGTTAAAAAGAATATGGCCTCCATCTTGTTGTGCCAGGGGCTGAAATTTTACGATGCTGTCTCCAGTGCTAGCAATACAGGAGCTAGAGCCAAGTCAAGGTAAACTAATTTCCTGAAGGAAATAACGTGCAATGCTAATTGGGCTTGTGTCTTGATAATTGTGCCAGAACATATATGTGTTTTCACTGGGAATTATGTGAGACTATGTTTGTATTGTAAATTTGTGAGCGTAGGTGGCTGCATTGCCAATTGTGTGAGATTATGTGTCTGTGTATATCTGTAATGGTTTAATTTCTGATCTAATGTTGGGCATTGGTAATTCTATGAGTGCACCGGTGCATGTGTGTACTGATAAACATGTACATGCATCAGTGGATTGGAAATTCCAGAGGCGTACTTAGGCGAATCAGAAGTTGTCAGTGTATGTGTGTGTGGGTGTGTATCCATAATTGTGTGAATGTCCGTCTTATGTTGGGTACTGGTAATTCTGTTTGTGCGTGTAGTGTGTCTGTCTACTGATAAGTATGGTTATTGGTGTGTGGGGTAATTCCATGAATATACATGTGAATATTAGTAATTGACTTTATGTGTGAGTATTGTTTTTTGATGTGAGTATTTATCTCTATTTGCATGTATATGTCTCTTGTGTGAGTATTCATGGGTTAATTCGTAATTGTGAGGCTATTGGTTTGCATAGATGATTGAGTGAAAGTATGTGCACACTGAAGGAAGTGACCCAATTAGAGCCACCCGGGTCACTCGCGACCACCTCTCAGCCTTCCATACAAATGAAGAGTCGATCAGACAGTAGAGAATACAAACCAAGCATATGTTTATTCAGATACACTTGAACGGAGTCCCATCTGCCCAGTCTCTTGGGGTGCTGCAGAGAGGACTGCCATCAGAACACATGGTGATACATTATGTACAATTCATGACCAATAAAACACGCCCAGACTGGAAATTTCCAGTTGGAGCAAGTTACAGGCAGAAGGTACAGTGGGATAAGTTTCGATCCTGAGACTGGGCACACACTATCTATATGCCAAGGTAGTTCTGCCTGCGCCCATAGCTGGGCATCTATCTAGTGGGAAAGGTATGCGCTAATAAGAACAGTGTATTCATTAGTACAGCGAGGCCCAACCTTGAGGGAAACTAAAATCACCAAGGCTGCTTCTTGCAGAAACAAACAGAAGCTAGTTTTGATCATGACTCAAAATGGAGGCTAAACATACAAGCATTTGCAATGCAATAGGTCTCGCAATTACAAGACTTTGATCTATTGGCATTGTAAATGACAATGCCTTTCATTTATGCGTTGTTTTTAAAACAAATAAATAAAAGGCATTGTTATTTACAATGCCAATAGCTTAGAGTCTCGCAAATGCGAGACCTATTGCATTGAAAATGCTTGTTTTAATTGGTGATGGCCCAGCAGGTCCTCAAAAATAACATTTTACAAAAACAATGGCAAAACAAAAGAGCATTGGCAAAGCCAAACGACCCACAGCCAAAGCCAGACCTGCAGTCTTTTTTAATGCAACTGAGACTTTATTTTTGTGTCACTCCCCTTGAATTTCCAGGGTTTGTGGATTGCACCCATAGCTCACAAGAACAAATGTCTTGAAAGCAATTATGAATAGACTGGGAAACCATTATAAATCAACAAGAGCTTTTAGCAGCCCATTTCAAAGACGGTCCCCCAATTTAAGATGCATTCAGTTGGACCTGCATAGTCTGGGTTAATAAACTGAGCAAAAGCCCTTTAGAAGTGAAAGTTTAGCACAAGCAGGCACCACAGGGCAGTCTATGGGTCAATCTATTCCAGAAAGAATCTGACCCTTTTAGGCATCCTGAAATTCCATAAGCATGAGGTGTGC
This sequence comes from Triturus cristatus, assembly GCF_964204655.1. NCBI lineage: Eukaryota > Metazoa > Chordata > Amphibia > Caudata > Salamandridae > Triturus > Triturus cristatus. Next base: position 959,668,455 of record NC_140593.1, on the reverse strand, counting down.
TTGTAAGAGACAGAAGTAGTACAAGTGGTAAAACTGAGAAACTAGAATGTAGAACATTTGCAAGTATATACAACAAATAGTGCTTAGTGTCCCCAGTGTGCAATGGAACCAAAAAACGAACTAGTGAAAATTGTGACATTTACAACTTGGTTTCCATCAATCAGAAAACGACCATTTACAATTTTTAAATATTTTCAGACACTGCCTATAGTAACCAGTGCTGATAAAATTAATCGTTTTTTATATGGCGACGGGGTTTCGACCCTTCCATACTGTACTCGGCCTCCTTTTTGTCTGAAATTCATACGACCCATTGTTATTGCCATTGTGCGTATCAATATAGTATACTATTTTTTCCACAAGAACCTTTGTTTCTTGACACCTAGGTTAATTGAAGCCTTTGTTACTGTTCATATATGTTTCCATTTTCTAGGAAACATATATGTTTAAAACCTGCCTAATTGAGTGGGAGTTGTGATCTGAGTAACTGCTAAAATGACATTCGCTTTACCTTTCGGGTCCACGACTGATACTGAGGCCATGTGATGAAATTAAGACGTTCTGTGTCAGTTATTGAAACGTTCCATATTCATTACTTCTTTCACACGTTAAACTATGCTGGCCATCTCAAGTGCCCGAAGCGCGCGCACCGTGTGAAGTGATTATGTTTCTCTGTAAAACAGGATGGCAGACATCTTGGATTTGAATTAGCCATGTTATTTACGACTCAACTGCGCCTTTTAATTAGATAGTCCCGAAAAAAACAACCGAATCGGACACATGAACTAATCCCTTCTTGAGTTTGCTGCACCGAGCTCGCTTTTATTGGGCACGTGGATACCGTCATTGGACGTGGGGGGAAGTTAAAAGACACGGCCGCGATAAAACAAGCTGCCTTTTACTAACAGAATGTACCCTCTGTCAGACGTATATCACGGGCTGTCTGCAGGAGCTAAGCAGCCAAGTGATTAACGCAGTCAGCACCGTGACACCTCGAGGCGGGATGATTGACAGTGATGTCATGAAAGAGAATCCAGCGCTATGACCTCAGGCTCCTGGCGCTGTTTTTAGACGAGTAAATACAGTGTTGTCATTGACTTAAGTAGAGAATCTCTCTGATGAGTCCACTCCTAATGCACTTCTATGGGTATTCAGGTTGCATGTGGGGCGTGGCCCAACGTTTGCTAACCATTACAGTTCTACTTGCTTGGGTGGTTTGGCAAATTAGAGAGTCACAACAAGATGTCAGGGCCGAATACCAATTTACGTCACCATTAACTCTGTCCACTAAAATTGCGTTCTGAATGATTGGTGCATGCCTCCAAAAATTAGAAAACAGAAACAAACGGGGTCAGACCCAATACACTTAACAATCCTAGAGTTCTAGCAGGCACGGTTCTAGAGCTGAACTGAAAAACAAGCGTTTTTCACCTTAATGTTTCACAGTGGCTCTTCCTTGTCATTTATTTTAGTGATTAACAGCATTAACAGAGGATGCTTTCAGGCCTGGGGAGAGGTGTGAAGTCAGCAGAGTTTATCAGTTGCCATGATGCACAAATGACCAGCATAGATATCCTGAAAACTGATTATGATTCTGAGCTTAATGCATCGTATTTTTAAACTTAAATGCTTTGCAAAGTTAAAAGGTGCTAACGTTTTTTGAAATGCAAAAACATCAATTTATGGACAGAATGCAGAACAATGTCATACAGTCACCCCAGTACAGAGATCTGGGCCTAAATCCATCGTGTTTGTGCTCACCATGCCATTCCAGTTTGAACCCAGCCATATGCAAATCAGTCTTGTCCAGCCCGAACTGCCAAGCCAGGTCCTCCCTGGACTGGAAACAAGCATCCTAGGACCGGTTTCGGATTTCACCCCTCTTCAGCCAGGATAGATTGATTCCATCCTGGACTGCAAACAAGCAACCTAGGACCGGTTTCGGGGTTTCGCCCCTCTTCAGCCAGGATAGCTTGATTCCAGTGGCATGGAGAGCACGGGACCCACATACGGGCATACCCGTCCCACTCGGGGTGACAAATGCAAAAACAACAATTGATGGACAGAATGCAGAACAATGTCATACATTCACCCCAGTACAGAGATCTGGGCCTAAATCCATCGTTTTTTGCTCACCATGCCATTCCAGTTTTAACCCAGCTATATGCAAATCAGTCTTGACCCTGTGCCTCATGGGAACAGTCCAGCCCGAACTGCCAGGCCAGGTCCTCCTTTTTTTTAAAACATGAAAAACTGTAAAGTGGTTCTTTAAGGCATCAGAAACATTTCTGCTGCACATGACCAGGAGCATGCTGCAGTCTTAAAGTTCTGCATCTTAAAGATTTGACAAGCACAGTATCCCTACCCTTTCCCAAAGCTGGAAGCACAGCAAGGGAAGCAAAGTATGTAGCTCTTTGGGTGCTGATTATTGTGCTAAAAATGTCAAACGCTGACAGATGTCAATGCTAAAAATATCAAATTGATTCAATACTTTTTTTGTTGTTGCTAGTACTCATTTGCCTTCATGGCCCACCCATGCTTCTTTATGCCCCCCCCCCAAAGAAAAACATTCTAGAGCCGGGCTTGGGTGCAAGGCAAGCCAACATTGCTCCTACAGAGGTGCACACAGCGTTGGGCAAACAAAGGCCACACAGGCAGGTGCACATGCGCACAACGGCAACATACACAGAGGTACACGCGGGCGGCACTAGTACTGGCACACGTGCCCACCTGCACACAGCGAATGTACGCTGCCAAATGGGCATATGACACGTACACTTACAAAAAACAATGATGAAGTGCACAGACGCTCACATAGGTAAAACATACACACGCACAGACAGACAACATTACTTGCACATATGTGCGCAGGCAAAATATGCATTTAAGTGTAGTGCATGCAATGATAAAGAAATAAGCCATTGATGCTTACACTTGTCAACATACCTACAGGCACCTTATACATACCACGGGCACTACAGGCACACATGCACTGACACACGCATAAAGAGTGACACATTGACAACAGTATATTGGTACATATGTGCACAGACAGCAGGCACACCGACAAAATATACCAGCATATATGTACTCCACACACGTGTGCACTCTCATAAAAACAACTTGCAAAAGACAACACACATAGATGCTCACTTGCACATGCTTATAGTAATAAATAGAATTTTCAAAATGGCGCTGGTGCAGCACGCCAGAGACCCAATAAACCGCAGGACCGTTTTCCATGGTATGTAAGCGCACGATTGGATACTTCAGATATTTTCTGCATGATACGGGTGGATGTATTTATCTGGCAGTAGGCCATGTCTCCCTGATTGACTTACAGTATATGTGGTTAATATAGGCGCTATCTGGATACCCGTCGGTCAAGATACTATAGTGCCAATACTTTTGGTACCCAGGACCATGTAGGACTTCCTGATTTGCCTAGTGTGGGATACTAACACCGGGGTCTGCTCTTCCAAATGCTTTATGTTGATCGCCTTTTACACTGTGCGGTAGCATATATTTCTGCCCTGTTACAACCAGGTCTTTAAGTGGAGTGCAAAAACTAGGGGGTCTCTCAAGGGGCGTGGTCTATGTAATTAAGGGCGTGGCTTAAATATGCAAAAGCTAAAAATCTGTGCTTAGCATAGTGTGTCACCCAACTGGTATTTTGCTGCTTCTATCATTGCATACAGATATATAATACTGATACAACAAGTAACATTACACCTCTAACAAGCCAGTGCTATTGGCTTTGTCAATGGTTGTTGTTTGTGTAAGATAAATCATTAACAACTATGGCTTCGTTGTATTGGATACTGAAAATGTTTCAGTACTGAAATGATGAGACTGTGAAAGTACTATAGTGAGTTTCTTTGAAGTTACCTCAAAAGCAGTAAAGGGTGGTACTGTTGCAGAGGTAAGATTTTTTTTTCCACCCTGAGTGCAAAAATGGAGAGCCTGATAGAGACCCGGTTTGGCACCTGCTTTATAGAACTGCAGGTGCTCAGCACCGGCAGGACCCGGCCCACTTAAAGCCCTGGTTACGTTAGATTTGGACCACACTCATCCGATGTGTGGTATCGCTTTACACTACGGGGATTGTAATAACCCTGATTATCAATATGTGTATCGCACTACACAAACGTGAATTGGAAATTAGTGTGTGTGTGTAAATGTGTGTGTATGTGTAAGCATGCATGTGTGAGTGAAAGTAAAGGTTAAATAGCGTGTGATGTTTCCTCTGCTACCCCAGGCACTTTGGTGAATTGATGTTCATGGGTCACGTTTCAAGTCCCTGTTGACACGCATTAAACATAATCGATTTGTAAAAAGGGCACATACATGTGGTGTACAGGAAATTTCCCGTTCTAAGTCTTATTATTATTTTTCTAGTTCCAAATATTTTATTGGCACTTTAAAACAAAACACAAACATTCCAGTATTACAGAGACCTTGCGAGGCATATAAAAAAGAAAATGTACCATATTACATAAGTATTAGGAGGCGTACATATAAGGATCAACATGAGAATCAGTAGACATTCATGAGTTAAAAGAAGCAGATTTGCCGATAACGAAACTAAGGGGCAGATTTATAAGCCCCCTGTGACACTTTTGCTTGGCCATTACGTCACTTTTTGTGACGCAGAGGTGGCGTAAAACATGCGCCACATTGCTGCCCATTTACAATGTGACGCATCTAGGGAGATGCGTCACCTTGTAAAGCCCTGCGCCACATTATACCTGTGTTAGGTATAATGTATGCAGGGTGGGCGTCCCCGCGCGGGGAAGCCTTGTAGCAGTGATGCAGTGACATCTACAAGATTTCACTGCGCCACTTCTAGTACACCAGTGTGTCAAAACCCTACGCCTGCTTGGACTAGGTGTAAGGAGTGACTCGGTGTATTAAGAATAGGCCTCCCCATTCACTGCTGGAGTTACGTCGTGCTTGCGACACGACTCCAGCAATGCATGACTTTTGTGCCGACAGATGCGGTAACATTTCGGACGCATCTGTCAATCCTTGCACCATGGTTGCGCAAGGGTTTCGCACGAAAGCGGAGGAAAACTGACACATCTATACAGATGAGGCAGTTTCTTGTAAATAAGCCCCTATATTTGGTGCACCAGTGATTATTCTACCTTGGGGAGATAAGTACCCCCTAAGATAGGAGAACAGGGAATAAAGTACCTTATGTATCTGGAGTATAAGATATGTCTACTGCATGAGAAGTACGCAAGGCAAAGAAGAGTGTAACCGGGGGAAGGATTGGTCTGTGTTGACCCAAGTCTTACTGCTGATAAATCTCACAATAATATTTATTTGGGTTCATAAAGGCATTACAATACGGAAAGGATATAGTCACCTGTATACCTATGTTACCAGTGGGTCATTTTTAAGATACTCTTTTAGCCGTCAGTCATTGCAAGAGTTTCTACATAATCTAATTACCGGCTCATGCGCCCCAGTGACCCTTTAGGATGTAGTGAAAAGTCAAACTGATGGAGTGTCACCAATTTAGGCTGGTGCTAAAAAAAGATGCACGGTTTACTGGTGCAATGAGGTCATCTCTGAGGCACCCTGTGAGACGCGGCCCTGGGTACCATGTGAGGCCTGCGACCCTTCGCTACTGACCAGTTTCAGCATTCGGAAAATAAACTAAACAGCTTCAGACAAGTAGGGACAAATTATGTGAACACCGCCGACTGTGTTCGCTTTTAATCTGTAGATAAGGACGTTTTAGGGGCCAGGATGCTGCTGCCATCCGCAGAAGACATTAGCGGTGACACGCATATGCGTGACTGTCCTAGAACCATTACTCCTGACTGGATTTACGACCGCCTGACAGAATGCAGCTGGTGGCATTTTTTCGCCGAGCACATACAATAATACATTATTACTAATGCTAATAGGCTGTATGTGGTTATGCGGTCTCTAATACTAACGTTAATAGGCTGTATGTGGTTATGAGGTCTCGCAAGGTTAATTTGAAAGAAAAAGGACATTTTCAGCAGAGGCCCAATATTGTTTGTGTAAACAACCTGAGCGTAATATTGCCCTTAAAATGCAACAAAATCTGTAGCACATTGAACCACTTAAGGCACGTCACATTTGTAAACATTCATAGTACACGTTAACGTGAGGACTAGCATAAATTATTGTGTGTACAATTATATTGTTTAGAAGGAACTGTAGATTATTAAAAGTACGCTTGGGAACTAAACATAAAAGGCCATATTTACAAGGAAGTAACGCAGAGTGGTACCGCAACCCATTTGGCTGCACCGTGCTGCGCTCCTTCCGAAGCAAAGGGATGTGTCATATTTACAACAATATGATGTATCCCTGAGCTCTCCCTTGCACTGGTTCACGATTGGCTGCCATGCGCCAATGCAGGCACCCTTGCACCATGGTGAAAGGGTGCCTGCGGGGATGATTGTTTTTGTGCAGGAAGTTACACCTTCCTGCACATTAACAATCATTCATGGCGTTTTGCTCTTTCTATTTGTGCTGCAGAATGCAGCACACATAGAGGAAAAAACAAGGAGAAATAAAAGTATTTCTCGTCATTGCCCCTCCTTCGCCTCCCCTGGGAATCCTTAGGATTCTGACGCATTCCCAGGTTTACGAAACGTTGTAAATCTGGGAATGTGGAAGAATCGATGGGTGTTGCATGGGAACACCCACAGCAACACCCATGGAACGCCCCTTTCACGCAAAGTGCAGCTTGAAAAGGGCCCGTATTTACGTGGGGTGGCATTACGTATCCTTGTAATTTTGGAGCACCACATTATGCCACAGGTGCGTCACGTGACGCACCGGTGGCGCAAGTGGCTTGTAAATATGCCCCAAAGGTTTCTACCACTCTTTCAAGTCTTGGCCACGCTAATGCTGAGCTTTTTGAGTGGCAAAAAAGAGTAATCTATGTTTTGTATACTTAATTGTTAGATTTTCATAAATTTGCTGGTTTTTTCCCGAGGATTCAGAAAGCTCTCAATGAAGAGCACAGGCGCAAATCTGTGAAAAACTGACGTTTCCAGGTATATGCCATAATTCATACCAAGTCCCATGGACTGTGCATAGACAGAAAATCTACTAGTTTATGTTCAGTTGAAAGTACATTTCTCATGTCTTTTAAATCAACATCTTCTCCCAAACAGGGGCTTAGCAAGGATGCCATGGGTCCTAATGCGAGCAAAGAGAATAGTGCACCATCCCCTTGTGAAGTAGAAAAGAATAACTCTAATTGAAGTGCAGTGGTCCCTTAGACTTCTGGGCTTCAGTGTCACTGCACCTGCTGCACTGTTGATAGCTACATCCCTGCATATGCCTCTGTTTACACCTGTTTGCACATTAAAGCTACATATGAAACACAATGGCTCAGATAGAACTCATTTATAACAAAATATACTGGAGAAGAACAGTCAGACTGCTGAAATTCATGCAATGGTAGTAAGCCAAATAGGTATCTTTGCACAGTAGGTTCCAGTGTTTACAACAGATGTATTAATTGGACATTTCTGAGACATAAAAATATAAACACAGATTGTGCATTCAGAGTATCCCTATGTGCAAAAATCACAACCAAACTTGTACGTGAACATAAGTGGAAGGTTATATGTATGTTGGTGAGCAAAAATCTAGATAGTTCTATTCCATCACAGCAGGACCGTCATTGTCTGTTATGTCACTTATGAAATGACGAGTAGTTTGTTCGCATTAAGGGGATGATTACGATGTTGGCAGGAACACCACTGACAGGCCATCAGTGGCGGTCCCACCAACAGATATCCCTTGGGTCCGATTGCTGCATTTTGATGCAGGCGGTCAGACCCTTGTCGGACAGAGAACAGACCACCACCTCTGACAGGAACTACTGACGCCGATGGGGTGGTTATCTGAATCGTAGTCCCCAGTGGGGGAGGTATCCAGACAGACACCGCGGTCGGAATTAATATGTCCCTTTCAGACAGCCTTTTCATTGCAGTTCATCCACCATGAAAAGGTTGTCAGAAATGAACTTTGGAGTACCCAAACAGGCCCCCCAATCCCATATGGACCACTGTAAAGTGGCCCTGGATCACAGGTGGTGCCCCCACACACATCCATACACCATGTATCACGCATGAATGTGCAGGAAGTGCTCCTAAACACTGCGGCTTGTGCTGCGCCAATTTACCTAGGCTGCAGCACAAGTCACAGTGTTAAATTGCACTTTCCGACTGCCAGCACGGCGGTCGTATTGTAATTGGGCAGTTGGACTGCCGCCTGCTTGTCGGGCAGTCTCCTGACTGCCATGAGAGCGGGCTGCGGTCCGAGCGCCCGATATCAAGATAAGGGTCTAAGTGTAGATGTCGTTTCGACCCTTTCTGGGGCTATAAGGGTCTCTTCAGGACTTAAGATGGCCTAGTAGACCAGAAAACTGAAGACAGCATAGTGGGTGAAATTAGCCAAAATACAAACTTCTGTCCCAGAAATCTATCCAAAGAAGCAAGCTGTGCAATACAGCATGCAGGTGATAGAACTCCCACCAGTATGTAGGCATACAATATCAGTACTCATGGGTCCTAGAACCTACTGGGATCGGGGGAATAAAAGCACACATGAGTATTTATACCTGTATCATAATAAAAAAGGTTCCTAAATAAGATGTAGGGCAAGCTTACCAGTGGAAAGAGTATTTGGACAAAATGTTGCGTTAAAAATATTGGGAAGCCGAAATATCGGAAAATAAATATCATGATACACAAATATCGTGATGCACAAATGTCGTTGACAAGAATATTGGTTTTTTGGGGTAAGTAATATTATTTCCAATAATATCTGTTTTTAATATCATTTTCAATAATATAGTGGTAAGAAATAATGTTTTCTAATTATTTTAATGTTTTAATTGATAGATCAATTATTGGTGTTGCTATTGTTTATATAAAGGTTATTTTTTTAAATATAGCTTGTAATTTTAGGTGATTCAGAATTTTTTAGTTAGTTTTTTAAAGTTATATATAGGGGCCGATTCCGATCCTGTATTTTTTTTTCCCGTACGACTCGTATCCTTTTTTTTTTTATGTATGAATCGTACAAGTACCATACAAACGGTGAAGTACGATTCGTACGGCAAAAATACATACGAATCGCCTCGGGAAAAGTGTACGAGACGTCCCCAGACAGTTTTACGTACGAGTCGTAAAACTGAAGTCCGAGCGCACAAGTCCGATCCGTACCGGCGTTCCGAATGCACAAGCGTACGGAAAAATTCCCGTACGGAGCGAACTGTGTACGACCCCTACCCCGGGTACACTTGTTCCTGGGGTACGAGTCGTACGGCCCCCCCACCCCAACCCTGTATGTACACGCCGTACCCCCACCCCAGCCCCGTATGTACGTGCCGTACCCCCACCCCAGCCCTGTATGTACGCGCTGTACCCCCAGCCCCATATGTACGTGCCGTACCCCCACCCCAGCCCCGTATGTATGCGCCATACACCCAGCACTACGCTACGGGGCTGGGGTGGGGGGCGGCGTGTACATATGGGGCTGGGGGTACGGCGCATACATACGGGGCTTGGGTGGGGGTACGGCGCGTACATACGGGGCTGGGGGTACGACGCGTACATACGGGGCTGGGGTGGGGGTACGGTGCGTACATACGGGGCTGGGGTGGGGGTACGGTGCGTACATACACGGGTGGGGGGTACACCTGGGGTACGGTCCGTATATACGGGGGTGGGGGGTACGGTCCGTACATATGCAATGTTGGGGTACACACCGTACATGATGACACGTACAATGTGGGTGATGGTGTGTACGTTGCGTAGCGGGCCCCCTTTTCCTCGAGCATCGCGGCGTACTTAGCTTTTCCGGCACTTTTTGGCTCCCGTAAAAATATAGCCGTGAGGAGTGCTGTGGGAACGAATCGTACTTGCTGGTCCGTAAAACGCTGCCTGACTCCATGCGGACGTCACGTACGCGCTGTCCAGGATCGGAATTGTATGTATTTTTTAGCCGTACGGTGTTTTTTATGATTCGTACGGAAATGGTATTTCTGTACGAATCGTACTTGCTGGTTTGTACGGTGGAATTCCCGGGTACGAGTCGTATGGAGAAAACGCTCCGTACGACCATTTGTACCCGGGTTTTACAGGATCAGAATCGGCACCATAGTGTTGTGCGAGTTGTTAGATTTGGAGGGGGATAGGGTTGGAAGTAAATTAAGCAATAATTAATTACCAATTAATTATTAAATGTTAATTCATTATTTCATTGTTTTCAATTATGTAATTTATGGAATACTTATGAATTTTACGTACGTGTCATCCCGGTCCTCTTAGCCTACGACCTGGTGGACTGAAACCGACGCACACGCCGCAGAAGGTGAGAATAACACCCAGGGGCCAGGGTGGGGGTGAGGGGCAGGAAACATACCCCATACCCAAAGCCAAACCTATAATATGGAGCCCATACATTACCACCAGGGTCTGGTCACTTGGGGGGGCGTGTCCAGCAACCCCTGCGTACCGCAACAACGGAAGTGGACGTGTATGGTGCGTTGCACATGTACCCGTATGGCACCAGTACAATAGTGATACGGGGCGTACACACGCAATGAATGCGGGGGTACGGTGCGTTCCACACGTACAGGTACGGCACCAGTACAATAGTGATACGGGGCGTACACACGCAATGAATGCGGGGGTACGGTGTGTTTCACACGTACAGGTACGGCACCAGTACAATAGTGATATGGGGCATACACACGCAATGAATGCGGGGGTACGGTGCATTTCACACGTGCAGGTACGGCACCAGTACAATAGTGATACGGAGCTACACACGCAATGAATGCGGGGGTACGGTTCGTTTCACACGTACAGGTACGGCAGCAGTACAATAGTGATACGGGGCGTACACACACAATGAATGCAGGGGTACGGTGCGTTTCACACGTACAGGTACGGCAGCAGTACAATAGTGATACGGGGCGTACACATGCAATGAATGCGGGGGTACGGTGCGTTTCACACGTACAGGTACGGCACCAGTACAATAGTGATACGGGGCTACACACGCAATGAATGCGGGGGTATGGTGCGTTTCACACCAACAGGTACGGCACCAGTACAATAGTGATATGGGGCGTACACACGCAATGAATGCGAGGTACGGTGCGTTTCACACATACAGGTACGGCACCAGTACAATAGTGATACGGGGCATACACACGCAATGAATGCGGGGGTACGGTGCATTTCACACGTACAGGTACGGCACCAGTACAATAGTGATACGGGACGTACACACACAATGAATGCGGGGGTACGGTGCGTTTCACACGTACAGGTACGGCACCAGTACAATAGTGATACGGGGCGTACACACGCAATGAATGCGGGGGTACGGTGCGTTTCACAAGTACCCGTACGCACCAGTACATTTGGGATATGAGGCGTACACACGCCACAAATGTGGGGTTACGGTCTGGCCCTGCATGTTACCTTCATATTGGTGTGTGTGTAGGGCCAGGCCAGCAGTGTACCGCTCCAAGGGGGATGGTGGGTGGGTGCAGAGGATTCCCAGCAGTGGCCAGCCATATGGGGGTGGCTGCAGATCAATACCAGCAGTGTCCAGACATGTAGGGGTGGCTGTAGAGGACTCCCAGCAGTGGTCAGCCATATAGGGGTGGCTGTAGATGAAAACCTGCAGTGTCCAGACATATGGGGGTGGCTGCAGATGTATCCCAGCAGTGGACAAACATATAGGGGTGGGTGCAGATGAATACCAGCAGTGTCCAGACATATGGGGGTGGGTGCAGAGGACTCTCAGCAGTGTCCAGACATATGGGGGTGGGTGCAGAGGACTCCCAGCAGTGGACAGAGACATGGGGGTGGGTGCATATGACTACTAGCAGTGGCCTGAAATATGAGGGGTGGGTGCAGAGGACTCCCAGCAGTGGACAGAGACATGGGGGTGGGTGCAGAGGACTCCCAGCAGTGGCCTGCAATATGAAGGGTGGGTGACGAGGGCTCCCAGCAGTGGACAGAGACATGGGGGTGGGGGCATATGACTACCAGCAGTGGCCTGCAATATGAGGGGTGGGTGCAGAGGACTCCCAGCAGCGGACAGAGACATGGGGGTGGGTGCAGAGGACTCCCAACAGTGGCCTGCAATATGAGGGGTGGGTGCAGAGGACTCCCAGCAGTGGACAGAGCCATGGGGGTGGGTGCAGAGGACTCCCAGCAGTGGCCTGCAATATGAGCGGTGGGTGCAGAGGACTCCCAGCAGTGGACAGAGACATGGGGGTGGGTGCAGAGGACTCCCAGCAGTGGACAGAGACATGGGGGTGGGTGCAGAGGACTCCCAGTAGTGGACAGAGACATGGGGGTGGGTGCAGAGGACTCCCAGCAGTGGACAGAGATATGGGGGGGTGTACATCATTATCAGATGACCACACCTACATGGTGGTATGGACGCATCCCTAACTTTGGACTATGATGATAGTGCTATAACAACACATCACTGACAGCAGTGTCCCACTCCCAGGAGGATGGATGTATTTCACCCAGTGCATGACACACCACATGTGGGTGTGAGGACAAATAACACATGCATACCCACCCATGGCGGATGCAGCACAATACACACCCTGATATCATGCCACCGGACTGTATAGTCATGTAACTGCCTACAAAACTAAGATAGCCAAAGGGAACACACACTATCACGCACATCCCAGGAGTGATAGGAATGTCCAGGTGCTGGTCCAGCCACCAAGATGTTGTCTCTCATGGAAGGAATAGAGTGAAATTCCCCTAGATACAGTGCCCACAATTGTGAGTCAGGTGCCCAAATACCCTGCATAACAAGTACCATTTGTGTGGTAGGCCGTGATTACACACATGCATAGTGCTGAAAAGGGTGAATTTGTTCCTGAAGGCATTTCTACATACTCAAAACACAAGTACAGTGACTAGCAAGGATGGCACAGACGATTCAGCAGGAGACATCGGTGAGCAGGCATGGCCATTGTTGAAGGGATGCGTCACCAACAAAGGAAATGTTGACACAGGTCAGCACAACAATTGTGCAACTATTTGCAGGGAAGATGTCAGGTGCCACAGAGGAAGGAACACTCCTTGGGACAATGTCTCAAAACAAAATGAACACACACTACCAATGATTCTTTGCAGAGACATTGTGATGGCCCACAGATACCATGGTCCACCTCATGACCATCATACAAAAACATTTCTCAGAACCCTAACACATTACAAGAACACCAACTCCAGGAGCCTCATCGCCAACATCAAGTACCTGAAATGCAATAGTGTTGAAAGTAAAACAAAAGGCTTTATTCAGCATAAAAAAAACAATTCAAGAAATAGACTATTTACACAGGCCAATGGCCAGTCCATATGTAAAGTCCAAGGGGGGACATAGGGGACCGCGTCTACCCCTAGCTTGCCTGCACAAATGAACCTCCAGGTCCGTCGAATGGGGGTGGGGCATCATCTGGGGCAGTACCAGGCACCGCAGGGACAGGAGGGGGAAGGGTAGGTGTGGTGGGTGCAGGGGTGGACGTCTCCACCGCAGGGGGTGGGTCAGCGCCTAAGGTGGAGGTGAGCTCAGCGCTGCACACTGCTGCAAGTACGTCCAGCACAACCCTTGCACCTGAGGATTCCCCAGGGTCAAGGGAGGGTGTGGTGGGAGAGGGATGGGGTGCATCGCTCTTGGGGGAGGGGGTCGACGTGGGGGGGACTCAACTCCGTGCCCGGGGATTTCCTCTCCCGCTTGTGGGGTGGTGGCTCAGCGGGGGCGAGGTCCAGCTCAGCCAGAAAGAGCTGCTTGGGTGAGCGTTTGGCAGGGGAGCCAAGGGGAGTGGTTTTGGAGGGACAGGGTTGTGAAGACTGCGGACTGCGACTGTGGCTGCGTGTATGTCGTCTGTCCCCAGACCCTGTGGGTGTGCCTACATCCCCCTGAGTGTGCGTGCCAGGAGGTGTGCGCATCACCTTACTTGGGGGTGTGCTGCCTGTGTCTGGTGGGGTGCGTGCTTGTGACTGTCTGGGTGTGCGTTGGACAGGTATGGGAGAGGGAAGTGTGGATGGGTCCGGGGTAGGGGGGACGGAGCGCTGCAGGAGAGTAACTGCTGCCGTCAGGGAAGAGTCCATGGATCGCAGAATCTTGCGTTGGTCACACATCTTTGCTGACATGCCCTCCATGAAGGACACCATCTGTGTGAGCAGTTTAGTGTGGCCATGGAGGACAGTCAGCACCGATGCCTGCCCAACCTGCAACTGCCGCAGTATGTCCACAGACTCTTCACTGAGGGCAGCAGGGGTGACAGGGGCAGGGGGTGCGATGCCTGGGCCGAAGGAGACATGGTGGGCCTCTGCACTGACAGAAGGGACGGGAGCAAGTGGGAGGGCGGAGATGGTAACGGAGGAGGCGGGGACAGTTGTGGGGCTGCTGCCAGGTGGTGTAGCAGCCTCTGCCTCCTCGAGTAAGTCAGCGTCGGACCCGTCGGCGTCGTAGGTGGTATCGCCTCCAGACAGGTCCTCGGACTGACTCCACTCGCCCTCCGTGCCACTGGCTCCCTCGGACTTGACAGCAATGGTGGCACTGTCGCTGGGTCCCTCCTCCAGGTCCATGCAGGTGTCTCCATCTGTTTGGGATGATGATGCTGTGGGCAAGGAGAAGAAACCGAAATGCATCAGTCACCTGTATACATCTGACACGTGAGCACAAAAACAATAGGTCACAGTGCATATCAGGCAATGCATCATGAGTAACAGCTAGATTACTCCGCACATATGTAAGCCCTGTACTGCCCAGGTGGTAGACCCACTATGCCACTTGGACACAAGGAAAAAAAGAACACACCAGGCCACAACTTGAATGAGAAATACACTGAGAAGCTAGTGTCTGTGAACAGGTGAGCACAGCAATACAATAAAGTCATGCCACCTCCTGTTTACCCTGAAAGAAACAGTAGTGGTGCACCCAAGGTAAACTAACACACCTCAATACTCAAGGTGTCACCACACTCAGAGACCTGTAAGTACTTTGGAACACAAAACGAAAATTTTTTGTTTGGTACCTTGGGACTCACAATACTTTACACAATCGACATGTATTGAATGTGGTAATTCGCCATTTTGTGAAAAGAACACTCATGTGCCTGCACGAAAGATGTCTCCCAAGGAAGTGCACACAAAACTACTTTACACTGTCATTGAAGAAGCTGGCACCTTTTTCAAAGAAGCCACTGTTAGAAATAAATGGTGTTGCAGAAAGTACGTATACATGGGCTCACAGAGATCTTGATGTCTTGACACTCGTTAGTTTGTACCACTAACAACAAAGGAGTTTCACAAAATCAAGACCACTGTGGGAACATGTATATGGAGAATCTGCAACACCATTTAATTCTGACAGTGGCTTCTTTGAAAAGGTGCCAGCGTGTTCCATGAAAGTGGAAATGTCGTTTGGTGTGCACTTCCTTGGGAGACATCTTTCACGCAGGCACATTAGTGTTCTTAACACAAATCATCAAATTACCACATTTAAAACATGAAGAACTGTTGACAAGTGCTGTGAGTGCCAAGGTACAATTTATTTTGACTAACAACTTGAATTATGTCACTTGTCACATGGCCATCCGTTACCTGATGACACAGTTGGCTACACATATGACCTACTGCCTGTCATGTGGAGTGGCACACATGTCCAAACCCAGGACAATGCATAAGCTAATGGCCCTGCAATTGGGTTGTAAAAAAGCATAGCTGTACTGTGGAGACACCCTCATGGCAAGCCAGAATGTCCACACAGATGTCAGCACACAAAGACCAAACTGCGTTGCATCTGAACCACACACAAGTGCCAAAAACGTATGAGCAGGAATCATGTTATTAAAAAAATGACACAGGCTGCAAAGCACGAACATTAAGCACTGGCCACCATCACAGGGGCACTGCACGGTGATTCTTTGTACAGCCAATTCTCACACACAGGTCAGACCTGGCAAGGAAAAATCAGGGGTGCCCATGTAGGCCTCTCCCGCACAACCCCCCATACCTAAGTCAATGTGATTGATACAGATCAAGAAGTGACACCTCTTAATCAGGGTTACAAAAACTGTGCAGCAACAATTGCTACATTGACACAACATCACCTCGTGGGGCTGGCAACACATATTTGTGACAAATAACCATCAACAGATTGTTGTGAATAGCCACACAGGCACTGCCCAGTGTGAGTATGCACAAGCCAAATGGTGTATCCCTGTCCAGTGGATACATGTAGCACACATTGGAAAAATACAAACTAGGCCAGGGAACAATGCCACAGAGGCAGACCTATGCTGAACCCACAGAGAATGTGCACAGTGTTGGATGACACACATGATTAGGAGGCCAGGGTGTCTCAGGGGACTGTAGTGGGCACACTGCTCCGTGTTCCTGGAATGAGCTGACTGTACCATGAGCAACCGTCATGGCACTATGCATATCTCCCACTCATGCACATCATGTCTGAGGCCACAACATTGGTCATGCATGGTGCAAGGGTGTTCAGTTGAAACCTCACACTCCTATGTTGAGACTCATCATCAGTGCCAACAAATATGGACCCCCAACATAGTGAACAGGTCATGGCACAGGCAAGGTACCAACACATATCACAGACCACCCTCCCACATGATGCGGAAAGTAATGTGCACTTTCATTTTCTGGCACCCTAGATGACCATGTGCAAATGTGATTACACACAGACCAGGGGACACATGTCAAGGAGGGGAAGGGATGAAAAAGAGCACCAGGTGACATTGGGGAACAGAAAATGCACTGCACATATAAACTCTGGGAGTGTATCCAGTCTACAGAGCACTTCCAAAAGCTGGTGACACATAACAAAACAAACAGCTATGTTCCTACCCCCTCCTTGCTGCAGTCTCTCCTGTAACTGCATATCGAGGTCAGGGAAGACCACCGCCAGGACACGGGTCATGTGGGGGGTCAGGCGTCGGCGCCCGCCGTGGGGGCGAGGAGGGTCGATCCCTAGCTGGACTAGACAGACACACCCATGCACAGATCACTCGCCTGTCAGTCACAACAGCGGATACAACCCTCACTCTGCACATGTGCCACTTGCCTGTGGGGTGTCACAGGTGTCATGCTAGCTCTGCAAGTCAGACACACAGCACGGCTTACTTGTCACATCAGATGGGTAGAGCTGTTGCCTCCTCCATGCAGCTGTGGTGCAACACTTCACATAGACACTCACCCACATGACAAGGAACATTCACACACATCAATGTCCATGAGGTCGTACACATCATTTGGACACTCTCACCACAGGTCCACTCAACTCATACACATCTGTGGGTATAGTCACCTGTCACACCGGGTGGGCCACTGAATCACCTCAGGACAATAGGAAAAAAAGCCACCAAGGATTTGCCAGGCTGAATGTGTCATGCACTATGCAGTGAATGTCACAGTAAGCACAATGCAAGTGAGGAGTGTACACAGGAACTACATCATGCTCTGCATGAGAGACATAAGCATGTCCGCCCCCTGGGACCCACTCTAGACAACATTGCATGTCTGTCACACCTGGACACAATGCCAGAAGTGACAGTCACACAACTGGTGCACAGTCAAAGGTAGTGTTTTACACCGCTTATGGCAACATTACAACAGTGATACGATTCTAACCGACACCATGGGTACAATGCGAACACACGCAATGAATGCAGGTGTACGCTTCATTTCACATAGCATGTCTGTCCCACCTGGACACAATATTGACAGTCATACAACAGGTGCATAGGCAAAGGTAGTGGAGTCAGCACTCACCTGCTCCCCTGGTCTCCCATACAGCTTGGGGTACTGTGGGAGGAGGCAGTCCAGCAACGCCTCATTCTCCTCTAGGGTGAATGGCTGGGCCCTCTCCACAGTAGGCGACATGGTCCAGAGGAAGCAGAGACAGCAGCAGTGTGGTCGACTCGTAAGTTGTGCAGGCACGTGCCCTCTCATGGGTTCTGGCTGCCTTATATCTGTCTTGCTGAGGGGCATTCATTTAGAGGAGTACATAGTGATTGGTCAGACTCATTCGCATCGTATGTTTACTCCAATCCCTTTAAACATACACCAATGACACGCATTCGCATCGTTCAAATTTTGAGCATCATGTCAAGTCAACAACCACTTTGCAACATTGTATTTTTTTGCCAACTGACTGTTCCAGGACACCTGATGGACACATTGCAACTGAAAAATCTGTATCCATGACAACCAGTATGCATTTTGGGCCTAATACTTGTCCCCTATGTAATTTTGAAATCCACACACATGTACGGTGCGTTTCACACGTACCCGTACGGCACCAGTACAATAGTGATAAGGGGCGTACACACGCAATGAATGCGTGGGTACGGTGCGTTTCACACGTACCCCTACGGCACCACTACAATAGTGATACGGGACGTACACACGCAATGAATGCGTGGGTACGGTGGGTTTCACATGTGCCCCTACGGCACCACTACAATAGTGCTACGGGGCGTACACATGCAATGAATGCGTGGGTACGGTGCGTTTCACACGTACCCCTACGGCACCACTACAATAGTGATACGGGGCGTACACACGCAATGAATGCGTGGGTATGGTGCGTTTAACACGCTTACAATGGTGATACGAGGCGTACACACGCCAGGAATGGAGGGCTACGAGTCGCACAAGGATGTCCATCAAGTACTTGTCATTGCATACTTTCATGTGCAGGCCCTAGGTGTGTCAGCCAGTGATATTGCACAGGTCATATTATCTAGTTGCACAGTTGATGTGTGATAACCTGTGTACACATGTCATGTGTGATGGGGCACTATGTGGCACACATCACCTTGACACTTGCCACATGTGTGTCTGTAGTCCAACTGTGTCATGCACAGCAGCAGTGGGATGGCACAGTCGTCACCACCCGCACCTGTCTCCTGATGCCAGGGACAGGGACACTCTATCAACTGACATGTCACGATCAGCGTGCCCCTATGTGACTATGTCAGGTGTGTGTCATGTGTTCCCATGAGCTTGCTGTTAGTGTTCCGTCAACTGAATCTGCTGTTGGTGCATCCAACATGGGTCTGTGTGGAGATGGGCATGGCACACATCTACGCACACCATGCCACATGTGGATTCCCACGGCTGTAGGGTCTGTGTGCATCGGACATCATATTTTCCCAGGCATACATGTCTGTGTCGTCTCAATAGCTGTGTTTTTTTGTTGTCACGTGTACCCCTTCATCCCAATGTGTTTGATATGTACATTTGACATTCCATGTGACCTGTGCATGTGCCTTGCAGTCAGCTGTCTGGATGAGATGACATCCTTCCAATGCAGCTATGTGGATGTGTGTCACTCCGGTGATATCTCTGGCTGTTCACTCAGACTGGCCCCCAGCTCATTTCAGGGCATGTCATGTAGACTTGACAATCAACAGGTGTATCTGGCTTATCGTAGGAGTGCCAGCAATCTGGCATATGTGTCCTGGATGTATTGCACACACCAGACTCCATAGTTACCTGATGTTTAGTAGCAGTTCAGCATGTGCTATGTTCATTGACATTGATGTTGGCAGACTCTCAATCTTCATTATTCCTAACAATGTCCTGCAGGGCACCACCTGTCCCAAGACCAATGCCAGACTTGGCTGCCATGAGGGAACGTGCCTGCATTCGACGTTACAGATTCACTCGACAGTTGATTGAGGACTTGACTAACAAGCTGGCACCACGCCTCCAACCGCGACACAGGTATCCTACTGCGCTGACACCCAAGATGAAGGTGATGGCAGCCCTACATTTTTTTGCCACAGGTACGTTTCAATTGACCATAGCTGATGTTGATGGGATGTCACAGACAATGTTCAGCCGTGTCCTGCGTGATGTTTTGGCAGCCATGTTGGAGCACCTTGATGAATTCATCAAATTTCCTACTCCTGAGGAGTTGACAGATGTCAAGGGTGATTTCTATGCCCTGGGAGGGATGCCCCATATCATTGGGTCCATTGATGGGACACATGTGGCTTTGGTACCACCACAGGCACAGGAGCAAGCCTATCGCAACCGAAAACATTACCACTCAATAAATGCACTTGTGGTGTGTCTTGCTAACATGCTGATTTCCCATGTCTGTGCACGTTTTCCAGGATCAGCACACGATGCCAACATCATGAGGCGTAGCAGGGTGCCACAAATGATGCTTCAGATGCACAACGTGTCTTGTTGGTGGGTATACTCTTTGTCCTGTGTGTTGCGGTATCTTTGGCTCTTACGGCATCTCCTGACCCACTTATTTACATGATGTTTCCATGTAGGGGACTCTGGATATCCCAACATGCCATGGCTACTGACACCTCTCCGCAACCCAAGAACAGCTGCAGATCACTGGTACAACAATGCACACAGGCAGACCCAGCGAATGATTGTGAGGACGTTTGGCCTCCTGAAGAGCTGATTCCGGTGCCTTGACAAGACAGGCGGGTCCCTCCCATATGCACCGGAGAAGGTCTGCAAAATCTTCATTGTGTGCTGCATGCTGCATGCTGCACAACATGGCAGTTGAGAAGGCAGTGCCACTCATCCTGGATCCGGATGAGCAGGAACATCCATCCGTGACGAATCAAGGGCTTGGTCATGAGGCAAGTGATGAGGAGGAGGAGGATGATATCCGGAGTCAGCTCATACGCCACTTCTTCTCATAATGGTGAGTCACTGGGTATGAGTGTGCAAGCTAGTAGCATTGAATGGCATGTGTTGCAATGTGTGTGTCCAGCTGACTGAATGCAAAGTGACTTTGATGTGTGATCTGATGTATCACTCGAGTGATGATGTCATGCCACACAGTTTTGCGGAGAGACTTTCTTTGAAATTTGCATGTGTCCAACATTGTGCATGTTTCGTAACTGACCATGTGTGCGGCGAGAATTGTTTTAGGTGACTTCTTGTATGTCTCTCATTCCCAGGTTTTGGCGCCTGTTGTCTGCTCGTGTCATCTTTGTCCTCCTGCTATTCCTCATGAGGATTGCAACGTGTGCTGAATCAGCGTTCCATGCACGGACAAGTGGAAATGTCAGTTTGGGTAAGGATTGCAGCAAGGCTTTTTGGTGGTGGTACCGGTTGGGAATGTGTGGGGACTGCTTCTGTGCATGTTGTGGTACCATGCATACATGTCTTCTCACCATGGAGCATATAACATGTAGCATTACTCCCATGACATGATAGTCCCCCTTCTTGACAGTCAGCTGTAGTGGAGTGTGGAGTCTGATGAAGGCATCAATGTGTGTAAACCTTGCCTCTGAAACATTGCAGATGCTACGGGTGGACATAGTGTGGGACATCACAATAACAGGCTCTATGGGGAATTGCAGCCTCTCCGTGTGCAGCAGGATGTGTTTGGCTCATCCCCTTAACTTGTGTGCCAGTTCATTGGGATTTACAACATCCGTGTTGTGAAGGGGGGGTCCAGCGTATGTCCCACATGTTATGTCAACTGACCTGTGAGTCTGTTCATATGGATGCATTTCCCTTTGTGTGACTGTGTGTAAGAAAGGTGTTCACCACAATCCAAAGTGCCTCATCTCTGTCACTGCAGATCTCTTGCCAGTTTGCATGCGTCATCTATGGCATAATTGTCAAAGATTGAGCATATGAGTGTATGTGTACTTCGGCAACATGCATGCAGTTCTTCATGGCTAATAATCTCTACTGTGCATGAAGTACCTGGTTGTGTATGTATTTGTGCAGGTTGCTCCCCACAACGGGATGTCAACGCCTACTGACGGTGTGTCTCCTGTGCGCAGCTCGGCATTTTGTTGCCTGATCCTGTGACCGTAATTTTTGGTGATTGTTCATCCATTTTTTCGGAGTGACCCATGAGTAACCTGACACTCCTTCCTTTACATACACCTGTTGCACTGTGCCTTTCTGACCTCCTTGTCTTTGTGTGCTACTTTTTGCCTAGTTTCTCACCCCTTCCGCCTGCTGCTGCCTCACCTGCGGCACCGCCCCACCGAGTGCCCTGATTCTGCAACCCACACACCTCCAAAATGCTCCTCCCTTCCCCCCTCCACCCATTCTTAATGCAGCCAGCAGCTTGTCTGCGCCACTGTTGCGCCAACGCCGTGCCAAAGGCAGGACCGTCAGCGCCTGCAACGTGCACAGTGCACGACCCTCTGGTCCTTGCATGACCCACGTCACACAACAGACTCATGCTGCAGCCACCCTCCAAGCAATGTCCACCAGACAATCAACCGCCTGCTATCAGGCGACCCCTAAGCGCACACACGACACCTTCGCATGCTGAGTGTGCAACTCCAACTGCCTACACAGCGCTGCCCCGCCTACCAGACCCTGTCAGAACAACCAGGTCATGTGCCTCCTACTCCACACCCGCTCTGTCCACCAGCACGCCATTGGACTCTGTTAACTCCTCAACACAACAGCCCCACACATCACCTTCATGACAGTAACCTGGATAAAAGCATCCTCAGCACACAACTTCTTCATTGCCATCTCAGACGGATACAAGATCACCCGCAGGGACGGCACCAACAATCCCGGAGGATGAATTGCAATTTATTCACAAGTACACCCTCAGAGTCACAAATCCGGTTTCGCACCAACCCCCTGGCAACCCTCAGAGTAACACTCATCTACAGATCTCCATGCCTACATCCACAATTCCGCTAAGCCATCAACACGTACATCTGCACTCACGCCCTCACCTCCACAGGCTACATGTGGCTGGGGGCCAGTAACTTCTTGCTGGAGGAGAACCACACCACCATCCATCATTGGTCCATCAACATTTGCATCCACGTCTCCAACAAGCAACACACTGCCCCACACCCCGCTACCGATCCCCCAAAGATGCTTGATGTAAGTCACCACAGACAAGCTGTGTGGGACACTCGAACCAACACCACCGCCACACCCTGCAACCTCACACACTGGATCAGCAACTGATCCAACAATCTTGCCGCATTGACGGACTTTCCTGTGAAGCACAACAACAGTTAAGCTACCTGGGACAAGGCAGACCTACTGGACTCACACAGATCTAGCCGGACTCTTGTGCAAACCTTACAACACAAAGAACCATCAGTTACCTTACAGCCCGGGAAAACGCCACACACAGCCATCACCATATCATCAGCAAGGACAAGTGGAGATCCTTCAGATAGGGCCGAGGCAACAAAACACACGACATCAAGGAGCTCATCAGCATTGTGTGTGAACTGACAGCAGATCTCCCTCCAAAAGACACCCCACCCTTGCAAGGCAGATCAAATCCATTGCAACTTTCTACCACTGCAAGCTCATAGACACACATGACAGCCTTGGCACACAGAGGCAGACAGCACTATTATCCGCGGGACAAACCCCCCTCAGGTTCTGGACTCCCGTCAGCAGCAAATACACCACCTGGCTCATGTGCACCATCCACTCTGGCTCTCCATCAGGCCCCTTCCCACACAACATCTCACCACATCATTCCCCATCCTTGAAGCCCACGTCCAGCACGTCATGAATGTCTCCTTTGAGTTTGCCACATTCCATGGGAGCTGGAGGCATGCAGAGACCCAGGCCCTTCTTAAACAACGGACGGCAGTACCGCAGGATCTCCTGGAACATCACCCTGCTTCCCTACCCAGCAAATGTCATCAAGAAGACACTTAACGAGCAACTGACAAACTTCCTCCACGCAAACAGCTCCAGGCAACCGGCACCAGACCATCTTCTACACTAATCACACCACTGCAACCGTCATCATTGCCACCACCAACGACAACTTTGCCCTGCTCAACAATGGTGAGACCACCCCCCTTGACCTCTCAACGGCATTATACACCATGTGCTACCACACTGTCAGCTCACACATCTCCAACACTGGTATCCAGAGGAGGGCCCAGGATTAAATCAACAAGTAGCTCACCAGCAAGGCCCAGGGAGTCAGCCTCCACCCTTCAGCATGTAGTACACTGGGGTCATCTGACCCATGCCCCAGGGCTCATCTCTCAGCGTGACGATCTTCAATGTCTCCATGACCCCCCTCTCCACCATCACATGCACACACGACCTCATCATCATATCGTATGCCATTGACACCCAGCTGCTCCTCACCCTCACCAAAGACCCAGCCATTGCCAGATCCAACCTTCAAGAAGGCACGAGATCCGTTGACGAATGGCTGAACATCAGCCACCTGAGGCTGGACTTTGACAGGACTGAGGTCATTATCTGAGGATTGTCCCCTTACGGCTGGGTCAACTCCTTGTGTCCCACCGGCCTGGGCACCGCACCAGCACCCAGTGGCCACGCACGCAAGCTGGTGTTCATCATGGACTCATCGCTCACAATTACCATGCAACTCACCACCATCTGTACCTCATGCTGCAACACCCTCCGCATGCTGCAAATGATCCACAGATAGATCCACTCCAAGGCAAGACAGACCATCCCCCAGGTCCACGACAACAGCCGGGTCAACTACAGCACCGCCCTCTACGGAGGAACAACAGCAAAACTGCAGGAGAACTTGTCCACATCCAGGGTGAATCCGCACACCTCATCTTCAACATCCCCCGCCCCAGCCACATCACTGTCCACCTGAGATAGATACAATGGCTCACTGTCTGCTGCAGGATCACCTTCAGACTCCTCAACCACACTCAGGAGGCAGTCCACAACCCCAGATCCAAAACCGACCTTGGCCCAACTCCGTGCAGCCAACCTTGCCCTGGCCACCATTCATCACAAGCACAGAACAACTGCATGAAGGAGATAATTCTCCCACCTCGCCAAACCGACCTGGGACTCCCTCCCCGGACACCTCCACATGACCCAGGACCTCTACGCCTTCATGATACTCTTCCAAATTGGTCTGTCCGAGCAGTATTGCAAGCCCCCCCTCAGCAGCTTGAGGCCATCACGGGTGAGTATTGGGCTCCATGTCTGTATTGGATGATACATTGTGACCCATGTGTGTCCTCGACCGGACTCAGATCCCAGTGTATGGATGGCTGGAGTTAGTTCCACACTCAGGCATACTTTCACATATCCCCACACGTATGTTGTGGACTCATGCTAAATGACTGCAACATCTAATTTTAATTATTCTTTTTTGTATTATAGGTCTGGGGCGTGATTTGTGCAAATAAAAAGGTGCAATACAGGGACCATAGAATCCAAAGTTCACAGGGGGAGATGGGATCCTTGGCATTTGAAGTCAGCAGAGTCCAGACCACAGTGTTTGGCATCATTGGTCAGACTGTGACCAGCAAGTCCATGTGGCAGATAATGTCAGTCAATGAGGTGATGCTGTCGCACATAAAGGCCAGGTGCCAGGCCAGGTGACCTGGGAGATGTGGATGGGCTGCTGCCTCTCACGGTCTTTTCCGTGGATGACCCACCTTCCTCGGGGACCCTCAGATGCAGGCCTTGACGATGCTTGGGACGCTCCGTCAGACGAATCCTCCTCCTCCTCCCTCCCTGTGGCTGGTGGTGGTCTTCACCTGGTGGCACAGGGAGGGTTGCCCATGTTGTCGGCGATCCGACGGAGTGAATGGCTTATGTCCCTTTGCACCGCCAGGAGCTCAACCAGTCTTGTCTCCATCCGTCCTCGGTGTTCTTGTTGACTGGCGTGTTGCTCGGCCTGCTGGTTCTTCATCTCTGTGATGGTCCCCTTTATCTCTGTGATGGTCCCCTTTATCTCTGTGAGGGTCCCCACTACCTGGCTGAACTCCCTGGTGTCACGCCGGTATGCGTCCATGATGTTGTGTATGTGTGACATACCGGTCCCTTCAGCTGGCTGGTCAGGTTCTCGCCTCCGCCTGCCTACACTCCCACCACCCCTGCCAACACGAGCCTGGGCTGCCGTTGTGGGCACATCGGGTCTACTGGACCCCTGAGGGATGGCAGTGGCGGTGTTGTCTGCCTCCTCCTGGGTGCCCAGCGCACCTTGTCCCTCCTGGTCAGACTGGCTCAGTTGTTCACTGCGGGCACGGCTCCTCGGTGTCTCCTGGGATGTGGCAGGAATGGGGGTGGTGGTTGGCACAGATGTTCCTGAACCAGGTGCTGCAGGGGCTTGGACAACAGAGGGTCCAGGTCAGTCGGGGTCATCCGCGGAGTGTTGAGAGGCGTCGCTGCCGGTGGGATCAGGTTCCTCCCGAGCCTGGGACTGTGATTCTTCACCCCCATTGTTGGGGGAGATTCATCACGTTGCCCTATGTGTGAGAGACAAACAATGTTAATGCTGTTTCATGCAACATCCATGTTTCATACACATTCAAGTTGGCACTGTTCCTCCAGGTAGTTGCATGTGCCTAGCATTCTCCTCAATGTTCACTTGTGGATGGGTATGTTGCGGGGGACAGATTATATGTTCTCCTGAGTCTTTGACATGTAGATTTTTGGCTTGGATGCTTCATCGACTATGTATTGGTCTTGTGTTACATGTCCATTGTGACAGTGGGTAAATCCATTGCCTGTCCCGGGGGTGTCTGCTTGTGTAAGGGGTGTGTGTGACAGGGCCTGCTGGTGGGTGTAGTGTGATTTGGCACTGGGGCTCCCAGGTGATGTAGCTGTCCCCCCATGGAGCATGCTGCCATGACAGTGAGTGTGAGTTCCTGTCCTAGATATCTGACCTTGTTGTCTTGGTGTTTGTGTTTGCACTGGTTACAGGAGGGCCTTGTGCTGCCTACACCAGGGCCAAGTGTCAGCTATCTTGTCAGTACTTTCCCAGTCCCTGTGCATTGCGTATGGTGCATGGGTATGTACCTGGGCCATATGGCATGAGGGCAATTGTGTCTGATTTGGAGTTCAACAATGCGTTTTGTGACACCCACCCTCCCAGCATACCGGACATCCATTCTTGGGTTAGTGCTTCGTGTAGTATGGGACATAGCATTGCCTTGCTTTCTCAATGGGGCATACACATGTTAGTGGCATTAGCGTTGTTTTTGACTGTGGTTCTGGCTTGTGAGGGCTTGGGGGTAGTTGCGTGCATTTTGTGTAGTTGGGGTGTGGATGCCATTACCCCCATATTACATAAGTTGTTTGTGTACTCACCAGGCTCTGGACGTCCTTGAAGTCCATGTACTCCCACCGGCGGAAGCAGGGCCATCACCTTCTCCTCCCAGGGATGGAAATGTACTGGTCTGCGGGGCCCACCACCTCCAGTGATGTTGCTCTGGGCGTAGTCGTCATTCATTTTTCGCTTGACTGACCTCCGCAGATCGTACCACCTGGCTTGGCATTCAGTCCTGGTCCTTCTGATGGGTGCAACAGCATTCACCCTATCGACGATCCTCTGCCACAGCCGTGATTTTTCACCTATGCTGGTCTGTCTGACCAATGTTCCAAACAGCTGTGGCTCGACTCTGATGACTTCATTGACAAGGATCTCCAGCTCCTCCCTTGTGAACTTTGGATTCTTGTCTGTGGGCATGGTGTGGGGTGAGGGTGTGGATGGTTGTGGGTGTGTGGGTCTGAATGTGAAGGTGTGGGTCGGAATGTGAAGAGGGGGTATGTGTGAAGGAGGTTGTGTGAAGGTGGATATGTTAAGGTGGATGGGTGCAGTTGTTGGTGTGTGCTCTCTAGCTGCAGTGAGTCTGTTGCAAAGGCTCATGGTTTGTGTGTGTGGGCCCTTTTATTGGTCCATTTGTGGGTGGGCCTCAGTTTGAATTTTTGGTTGCTGTGTTATAAGGGGTGGTTGTGAGTTTGCCCCTCTGTTTGCCTGTTTGGATGTGGCCAGGTCAGTCATTTCCATGTTTTGTGCACTGTAGACGTGTTTTGTGGTGTTGTGCGAGTCGAATAGACCCTCCTTGTGCTGTTTTACAGTGTCCGTGGTTCAGTACGACTCGTTTCGTTGTATTTGCTTCTGTTTTTTTGTGTGTCCGACTCGGACATATGTGACGTTCTCCGCGGTACGAGTCGTACTCCGACACGTTCCCAGGGGTGTGAGTCGTACATGGGGTACGAGTCATACAGGCATACACCCCATGCGTTGTGTATGTACGGTGCATACCCCAACATTGCGTATGTACGGTGCGTACATATGCGATGTTGGGGTACGCACCGTACATACGCGATGTTGTAGCAAGGTGCGTACATATGCGATGTTGGGGTGCGCACCGTACATACGCAATGTTGTAAGGTGCGTACATACACGATGCTGGGGTACGCACCATACATGCGCGATGTTGTTGTAAGGTGCGTACATACGCGATGTTGTTATAAGGTGCCTACATATGCGATGTTGTTGTAAGGTGCGTACATATGAATGGGGGGGCCTGTATGACTCGTACCCCTGTACGACTCGCACCCTGGGAACAACTTTTTCCGGGATACAAGTCCTACAAAGTTCGCTTCGTAGCGGGTAAAGTCATTCCCCATGTACGGGACGTTTTCCGTACGATTCGTAAATTGGAAATCCGGTCCGGATCGTACTTGTACGGTCGGACAGTATTTTTAGGATTCGTAAGGAAAAGTGTCCGGGTCCGTCTCGTACAACTTTTCCCGAAGCGATTCGTACGGATCGGGCTGATCCGTATGTATTTTTCCCGTACGAATCGTACTTCACGGGTCAGACGGGACTTGTATGATTCGTACGGAAAAAAATACGGATACAAGTCGTACGGAAGATGGCTTGGGAGCATATGAGTCAATTGACTCCCATGTTGCAAACATAAATCTAAAGACCTATATCAAGCCGTCCGCAATTTGTGGAGTCCCCTCTGGAGGCATCAAGGACTCTGTGCTATCAGCTGAGTGTGAAATGCTCGATCTGGCATCCAAAGGGATATGAGCAGCCTGCGTTGATGAAGGGGATCATCTGTCTGCCCACCAGGAGGTGGCCTGGGATGGCACCTGTGTCTGGACCTCTTTTGCTTGCTACGGCAACGGTCGATCCCCGGGCAAGTCACGCCCGCCCCTCCTCCTCTGGCGACCACGGGCATGGGCCGAGGCAAAAATGAAAAGGGGGTGCCCTTGAAACAACACTGTTCCACCCAGCTCCAGCCATCCAAGGGGTCTGAGAAAAAATAACAGGTGCCATTCACAATGACCTTCAGTTTTGCTGGAAAAAGTAAGTTGTAGCACTTTCCAACTTGGCAGAGTTTTCTTTTCACTCCCAGGAATTATGCCACCTGTAGATCACCATAGTGTAGTCCGGGAAGGCAGAGATTCGGGCGTTTTCAAAAAGCATGGGACCAATGTCTCTGGTGGCACAAAGTATGGCCTCCTTGTCCCTGTAGTTCATTACCCTTGTTTTTATGGGGGAAGCCCCACTGGCAGTTTCTGGGCAAGGACCCTATGAGCTCGCTCCAGTAGGAAGTGTGGGGACAACTGAACAAGGGCCTGTGTTCAGGTCAACCAGTCTTATAAGAACTTCACTGTATCCTGCCATTACGCACCCTCAGGCAGCCCTACTAGCTGAATGTTATTCAGTCGAGATCGACCTTTGGAATCCTTTGCCCTCGCCTCCAGGTCATACATATTGGCAGTGAGAGCTTGAATAGTAGCTTTAAGTTTTAAAGGTGCCGGTGTGACATCAATGATAGTACCCTCAGTAGTGGCAACTCGGGCAGCGAGCTTCCACTTGTCATCCCTAAGTAATCCCTGCTCCACTGCTATCACGCAACCCTGCCACGTAGTTCCTGCATGATATCGGATATAGGAGGCTATGTCTTGTCCAATTTCAGATCAGCTGATGGAGTAGAGACATTGGGCAACACCGGATTCACTTTTCGCACGGCAGCGGCAGTGCCATCATTTTGGAATTTAGATGGAGGGGGCAGGCACCACCCTCGCAGCCCATGCTCAGACTGCGATCCATCGGTGTATGACACTGGTTTCAGGTCCTCAAATGCACTGGTCATCCACCTGGGACTAATGTGGCTCAATGTTATGGGGTTAGGACACCTCTGTGGACCCGCCAGACCCATAAAGCCACAATGTGTAGTGGCTTTATGGGTCTGTTGCAAAGGCTCATGGTTTGTGTGTGTGGGCCCTTTTATTGGTCCATTTGTGGGTGGGCCTCAGTTTGAATTTTTGGTTGCTGTGTTATAAGGGGTGGTTGTGAGTTTGCCCCTCTGTTTGCCTGTTTGGATGTGGCCAGGTCAGTCATTTCCATGTTTTGTGCACTGTAGACGTGTTTTGTGGTGTTGTGCGAGTCGAATAGACCCTCCTTGTGCTGTTTTACAGTGTCCGTGGTTCAGTACGACTCGTTTCGTTGTATTTGCTTCTGTTTTTTTGTGTGTCCGACTCGGACATATGCGACGTTCTCCACGGTACGAGTCGTACTCCGACACGTTCCCAGGGGTGTGAGTCGTACATGGGGTACGAGTCATACAGGCATACACCCCATGCGTTGTGTATGTACGGTGCATACCCCAACATTGCGTATGTACGGTGCGTACATATGCGATGTTGGGGTACGCACCGTACATACGCGATGTTGTAGCAAGGTGCGTACATATGCGATGTTGGGGTGCGCACCGTACATACGCGATGTTGTAAGGTGCGTACATACACGATGCTGGGGTACGCACCATACATGCGCGATGTTGTTGTAAGGTGCGTACATACGCGATGTTGTTATAAGGTGCGTACATATGCGATGTTGTTGTAAGGTGCGTACATATGAATGGGGGGGCCTGTATGACTCGTACCCCTGTACGACTCGCACCCTGGGAACAACTTTTTCCGGGATACAAGTCCTACAAAGTTCGCTTCGTAGCGGGTAAAGTCATTCCCCATGTACGGGACGTTTTCCGTATGATTCGTAAATTGGAAATCCGGTCCGGATCGTACTTGTACGGTCGGACAGTATTTTTAGGATTCGTACGGAAAAGTGTCCGGGTCCGTCTCGTACAACTTTTCCCGAAGCGATTCGTACGGATCGGGCTGATCCGTATGTATTTTTCCCGTACGAATCGTACTTCATGGGTCGGACGGGACTTGTATGATTCGTACGGAAAAAAATACGGATACAAGTCGTACGGAAGATGGCTTGGGAGCATATGAGTCAATTGACTCCCATGTTGCAAACATAAATCTAAAGACCTATATCAAGCCGTCCGCAATTTGTGGAGTCCCCTCTGGAGGCATCAAGGACTCTGTGCTATCAGCTGAGTGTGAAATGCTCGATCTGGCATCCAAAGGGATATGAGCAGCCTGCGTTGATGAAGGGGATCATCTGTCTGCCCACCAGGAGGTGGCCTGGGATGGCACCTGTGTCTGGACCTCTTTTGCTTGCTACGGCAACGGTCGATCCCCGGGCAAGTCACGCCCGCCCCTCCTCCTCTGGCGACCACGGGCATGGGCCGAGGCAAAAATGAAAAGGGGGTGCCCTTGAAACAACACTGTTCCACCCAGCTCCAGCCATCCAAGGGGTCTGAGAAAAAATAACAGGTGCCATTCACAATGACCTTCAGTTTTGCTGGAAAAAGTAAGTTGTAGCACTTTCCAACTTGGCAGAGTTTTCTTTTCACTCCCAGGAATTATGCCACCTGTAGATCACCATAGTGTAGTCCGGGAAGGCA
Source organism: Triturus cristatus (assembly GCF_964204655.1). Lineage (NCBI taxonomy): Eukaryota > Metazoa > Chordata > Amphibia > Caudata > Salamandridae > Triturus > Triturus cristatus. Next base: position 959,636,843 of record NC_140593.1, on the reverse strand, counting down.
GAGATTCGGGCGTTTTCAAAAAGCATGGGACCAATGTCTCTGGTGGCACAAAGTATGGCCTCCTTGTCCCTGTAGTTCATTACCCTTGTTATTATGGGGGAAGCCCCACTGGCAGTTTCTGGGCAAGGACCCTATGAGCTCGCTCCAGTAGGAAGTGTGGGAACAACTGAACAAGGGCCTGTGTTCAGGTCAACCAGTCTTATAAGAACTTCACTGTATCCTGCCATTACGCACCCTCAGGCAGCCCTACTAGCTGAATGTTATTCAGTCGAGATCGACCTTTGGAATCCTTTGCCCTCGCCTCCAGGTCATACATATTGGCAGTGAGAGCTTGAATAGTAGCTTTAAGTTTTAAAGGTGCCGGTGTGACATCAATGATAGTACCCTCAGTAGTGGCAACTCGGGCAGCGAGCTTCCACTTGTCATCCCTAAGTAATCCCTGCTCCACTGCTATCACGCAACCCTGCCACGTAGTTCCTGCATGATATCGGATATAGGAGGCTATGTCTTGTCCAATTTCAGATCAGCTGATGGAGTAGAGACATTGGGCAACACCGGATTCACTTTTCGCACGGCAGCGGCAGTGCCATCATTTTGGAATTTAGATGGAGGGGGCAGGCACCACCCTCGCAGCCCATGCTCAGACTGCGATCCATCGGTGTATGACACTGGTTTCAGGTCCTCAAATGCACTGGTCATCCACCTGGGACTAATGTGGCTCAATGTTATGGGGTTAGGACACCTCTGTGGACCCGCCAGACCCATAAAGCCACAATGTGTATCCAACAGAATGGAGAAAATTAGGGTGGCTCATGCCGTCCAAAGGGCTGGTCAAGACTACTGCTAGAAGAAGGTGGTGAGGTGGGTCGTCTAGTCGCTCCTCCAAGCTGTCAGATGGAAAGCATTAACCCAGCAGAGTTTGGCAGGCGTCTCAGTCCCCACATCCAGGAGAACTCCGCAGTCGTTGGGAAGAAGGCCACTTCAGGAGGACTCGCTTTCCTCGGAGCCAAAGGGCGTCAAGGAGGGGCACATGCAATTGAAAATTAAAGTGTAGCACAGTTCTGGACAGGCCCTGGTGTTACCTCTCCTCAACTTAAAAGTGCCCCTGAGAGTCAGCTGGAAAGTGGGGTGAAGGTGGCCCACAGCCACATGTCCAGCATTGCAGCAGCTTTATCCAGGGCGTGTGCTAGAAGCGCTGTGCATCGCTTGTCTTGGGAGGAGCCTCCATCAATGCTGGTTCAGCCAGAAAGAATCCCAAGGTGCGGGGCCAAGGAGAGGGGGAGGCCAACCCTACCCATACCAATCCTAGAAGTGAGTGGCACACAATAGCGCTGTAAACAGGGTGGAGCAGCGCCAGGAGCTCCGAGTTGTATGCCAGGAAATGGATGCAGACCGGGGCAGTGTGATAAGGCGTTTCCCTTTGTGTCTTCAATTTCTGCCCCCTGAGCAACTACAGCTGAGAGGGCCAGGGGTGCAGTAGAAATCCTCCCCACTCCATTTTCGGCAAGGGTCTGACAACTAGTTACGGCACCTTCACCATCACTGCTGGAGGCCTAATGTCACCACTTTACATGCTTTGGAAAGGTCCGCTGTTTTCTCCTCACCTCTCAGCTGCTGCTGATTCCAGGGAGCGATGACCGGGCATTGCTGCCGGTGTCAGTGGGGCCCCGCTGCACAGCTAGCACCTCCCCGTCACTAAAGCTCTGCGTACTGGGTCGTGAGGCTGCGCCTAGTGCAGGTCAGCTGGCAGGTAAGCCTCCGTTGTGCGGAGGGCCGCAATTCAGGTGCCTGGGTCTATAGACCATCTCTCCCATTCCAATCTTCAGCTGTCTACACCTCCACCACTCCGCCTACCCCTAAGGTCAACTATGTGGCCGAGGGGGAAGCAGATCATGGTGATAACTGTCAGATGTTGGGTTCCCCTGCAGAGCGGGTTTATTTCTGTCTTCCATCTTATGTGGGCTCTTGGGTCTCACAATGAAATTAACGTGGGCCTCAACCCCTTTAAAAGGGGTACCCTGATACTGTAAGGGCGCTCAAGGAAAGGAGTCAGAAGGGTTATGATCTTTTCCCGTCTGGTGCACAATAGTGTAGTCATACTCTTACAGTCGTAAGCCCCAGCTCTCAATGTGAGGGGCCAGCTTGGCCTTTGGATTGCCAAAATTAATTAGTAGCTCTTGGTGATCAGTAACAAGTGCAAAATGCTTTCCATACCCAAACATGATCACAAGCCCACTCAACAGTGAGACTTTTTTTTCAGATTGGGAAAAAGCTTGTTTCCTCTTTGACAAACTCCGGCTAGCATACGTTACAATGTGCCTTTGCGTGTTTGCATGTCCACTACGTTGAGTAAGAATTGCACCCAAACCCACTGGATTAGTATCCACAACAATCACTGTATGCAATTTCGAATCAAAGTAGGCCATTTCAGTAGCATTTTAAATTGCATGTTTGATTGTCTAGAAACTTTGATTACACTCCCGTAACCATTGAAATGAAACATTCTGTTTTGTCAAGCCTCTCAATGGGGCACTTACTGTGGCAAAGTCATGGATGTACCTGGAGCAGTAACTAGCCATACCAAGAAAAGAATGCAACATGGTTACATCTCGCGGAGTTGAGGTGGATGCCAAAGCCTAGATTTTGACTGGATCTGGAGTCATCCTCCCATCAGAGAAAATGTGCCCAAAGCATTTTAATTTTGTTTTGTGAACCTCATACTTTTCAGCATTCAAAGTAAGACCTGCATCAGCAAGTAGACGGCATACTTGGGTAATGGCTCTATCATGTTCTTTCTATGTGGCCAAAAACACTAGTATTTCATCACTATAATTGAAAGCATGCATGACAGGCTGTATAATGCGACTAATAACATCTTGGAAAAGTTTGGCAGCTGAGGACACCCACTAAACTCAATCTTTTATATCTGAACAAACCAACACAAGTTGAAAAGGTACCAATGTACCTGCAAATTTCTTCCAATTTGAGCTGATGATACCCTTTGTTCGAATCAAGGTACAAAAAGGCTTTGGCACCATTCAACTGGGTAATCATATTGGCAATGTGTGGACCTGGATGTTGTTCTCTTTCAATCACCGTGTTTGCTTGACTCATGTCAACAGAAATTCACACAGACCCTCCACAATACTTTTTAGGTACCAGTACTATGGGCAACACACATGGCGCTGGAACAGTAGAGTGCTCAATGATATCATGTTTCAGCAAAGTCCAAATTTCTTTTTCACCAGCTTCTTGTAGATGAAATGCAATTCAACTATGTCACTGAGCAACAGGACAAATCAGCTCAGTAATGTGAAGCTGCACTTTCATTGTCTTAAGTTTTCCTAATTCATGGAACAATGATGGAAATTGACTCACTATGCTGGGATGAGCATTTACATAGTGATTCACAGAAAATTAGTCCCATGTCAGCAGCAGCGCTGAAGCTGAGTAAACATGCACTTGACAAAATTACCTGAAGGACATGGATTGGGGCTTATACCTTCGCCGTTTTGTATTTCATGGTTGCAATGAATGAACCTTGACTCTGTAATGGCTTTGAGGCTGCCCATGTGTCGATGGTGTGAGGGCACCGGAGACAGTTCATTATACTTTTCGGCTTGCATGATATTTATCAACACACCACTGTCTATGATACATGGTATATAGCAACCATTAACCTTCAATTTTATTCTGGGATAATGTCTAAATGAATTTCGTGATTTCACTTGTCGATCCTTTTTCGACTTCTATTTTTCCTTGCAGGAAACCAAACCTACATGCGCATGTGTTTTGGCAGTCAGCATCAACATCATACACCCATCTTCTTCACTGTCACTCGACAGTGGCATTGAAGAACCTCTTGATGGGGAATTAGATGACAAATGGCCTCATTCAGTTTCTACTTGCCTCAACTGATGTTGCTGTTTATTCCGAGGGGCGTGACAGTAACGCTTCTGCAACTTTCTGGCAGCCATTTTGTCTTCACGATGTGACGCACTAACTTTTTCTTTTGCCTTGCAAACTGTTGCAAAATTGTTCTCTTTCTCACAGCCTATACATATCTGTCCAATGTTGGGACATTTACTTTAATGTGGAAAATAAAATCCACATTGATAACACAACTTCTTTTTTTTTGCAGACATCACTTTGTGACCTTGTGCATTTTCTTGTTCGTCACATTCAATGTTTATTCACTCTGTGCCCATCTAGCCTACATATCATTGGCTTGTTTGAACACATGTTCTTCTGCTCTGGCGGCCATGAGCACATGCTTTGGATGAGCATTCAATGTTTGAAGGAATCGGAATGGCGACTATCGATGACTCAGAGCCGTATGGCTTCTTCATCAATGAATGAATTAAATTTGCAATATTTGATGAGTGATTCAAGTCTTTCAATTAACTAATCAATCATTTCACCATCTCTGTCTCTCTTGGTTGAAAATTGTACCTTTCATAGTTGACATTCTGCAACGGAATTAATTTGGTGTTCAACACTTTAATTTGACAGTCTGAAGTTTCTTGGCCTCTTGGTAGTTTCTTTATCACTTCCTTCACTCCTTCTCCTGCTATGTTTTAAAGATATTTGATGATCTTCTTGTCATTGGTTAATTCAAGCTCATCAATGAAATCATCGAAAGATGTAACCAGGCAGTCCATCTAGCCCCAATATTCTGCTTTTTGACTGCCTTGAATGAAGACAATGGTTTTAGGAACACAGTGGCATCACACTTTGTACAGTTGTCTGCAGCTGCTGCCAGGATAATATGCTGTTCAGGCTGCATTTGACCTTTAGAGTCTTCTGGCCCTGTGTCACCCCTGCGAGCATCAGCCCGCTGACTAGTGTTTGGGTTGTCGCTCCTAATTGGGGGTTGGTGCACACCATCTTCTTCCTTGGCGAGGAGTAATGGCTTTGTCTCTGTTGCATATTCATCACCACTCTCTACCCTATCCATCTTACTTGGTTTTCACTGCATTCATTGTTTCTCTTACAATTAGCTGTCACTGCTTGTGGCACGTTCTTTTCCTGGTAATCACTACCTTTATGGTTTCTTTGTATTTATCGATTTCTGATCGCAGCGGTATTTTGCAATTTGCTGTCTCTGTTTGTTGCACATTCTGTACCTGGTTATCACTGTCTTTAGTGTTATCGTATGGTATGAATGGTGGCTCAGTGTTAGGTTGTGGCATTTTACAGTCGTATTTATAATTATTTGACCGTCAGTAAATTACATTTTCCGTAGGGCCTTCCCTTTCTTCAAATGCCTTACACTGGCTGGAGTTGCGCTTTAACTTCACATACGTCAATTGTCTATTCCCACTTCAACTGAGGCACACAAGGAATGTCTGACAGAATATCGCCGTCAAAATTATCGACGTAAAATATATCGGAGGCGGAATATCGATGTAAAAAATATCGAAGTCCTATCTACATTATGGTAAGTACAAAAATATCGAGAATATCGAGAAAAAAAATATCGTTGTCAAAAATATCGTTGTTAAAAATATCGTTTTTATTAAATGTTTAAAAATAATGTAAAATTAAATAAATAATACATATAATTAAAATAAACATAGTTAAAATATGTTTAAAATTATAAGTAATACATGGAATGTAAAACAAAAATACACATATACATATAAAATATAATATATATACTTACTTAATAATATTTACAATTAATTATTATATTAACTTATCAATTGTTAAAAAACATTTTATGAATTATAAATACATACATACACATACAACAATAATATAAATTAAAATATAAAAACTGTATATAACAAATTGTAAAAAAAAATAATAATAATACAATACATTAACTAAAACAGTAAATATTGGATAGCATAGGGGTAGAAAATACTATTCCAACTCCAGAGAGTGCAACAGTAGGGAAAGTGTTGGATAGCGTAGGGGTTAAAATTACTATTCCAACTCCAGAGGGTACAACAAGTAGAGAAAGTGTTGGATAGCGTAGGGGTTAAACTTACTATTCCAACTCCAGAGGGTGCAACAGTAGGGAAAGTGTTGGATAGCGTAGGGGTTAAAATTACTATTCCAACTCCAGAGGGTGAAAAAGTAGGGAAAGTGTTGAATAGCGTAGGGGTTAAAGTTACTATTCCAACTCCAATGGGTGCAACAGTAGGGAAAGTGTTGGATAGCGTAGGGGTAAAAATTACTATTCCAACTCCAGAGGGCGCAACAGTAGGGAAAGTGTTGGATAGTTTAGGGGTTAAAATTACTATTCCAACTCCAGAGGGAGCAATAGTAGGGAAAGTGTTGGATAGCGTAGGGGTAAAAATTACTATTCCAACTCCAAAGAGCGCAACAGTAGGGAAAGTGTTGGATAGCATATGGGTCAAAATTACTATTCCAACTCCAGAGGGTGCAACAGTAGGGAAAGTGTTAGATAGCGTAGGGGTTAAAATTACTATTCCAACTTCAGAGGGTGCAACAGTAGGGAAAGTGTTGGATAGCGTAGGGGTTAAAATTACTATTCCAACTCCAGAGAGTGCAACAGAAGGGAAAGTGTTGGATAGCGTAGGGGTTAAAATAACTTACTAATAATTAAAAAAAAATAAAAAAATTATAATAATGCAATTATTAAATTACAATAAATTAATTAACACTATCAATAAATAATTACTTTAAAAAATGTACCAATTAATAATTAATTAACAATTAAATTGATGATAAATACAATTCATTAATAATTATTAAACATATATTACCAAATAATAATGAAATAAAAAATAATTAATTTGCAATAACAAAAAACAATAATTATTTTAAAAAAACATTTAACAATTAATAATTAATTAACAATTGATTTCTGATACATATCAATAAATCATAATTAATCAAATGTAATTCGCAATTATAAATTAATGAACAATAAATTAATGTCCCCCCAAAATATTAATTATTACAAAGTTATTAGCAATTACTCATGAATTAACAATAAATTAATTATCAATACTCAACACTAAAATAAATAATTATTTAATTACAATTAAATTACTTCCCACCTTATTGCCCTATAACCTCACAACATACTTCAATAATAAATTAATGCACTTAATATATTTACCAATTAATCAATTCAGAAAAATAAATTACCGATTCATAAAAATTAATTACCAATTAATTATTTAACATAAAATTAATTATCAATACCAATAAATACAAACTAAATAATTACTTAATTGCAATTAAATTACTTCCCACCCTATTCCCCTATAAACCCATAACCCGCTACAGAACTAAAACACAAAATTTATTTAGAAATAATTACTAATTCCTAAAAAAATGTAATTCATTTACTATAATTAAATTACTTCCCACCATATTCCCCTATAAACCCACAACCCGCTACGGTAGTAAAAAAAATTATTACTAACTTCTAAAATATAAGATATATATTCTAAAACTAGTACAATAATCAACAAAAAATATAAAAACAAACATATAAAATACATATTAAAAGACATAACACTAATAATAATATCGACATTAGTAATATCAATATTTTTGCTATCGATATTACTAACTTCGATATTAACAAAAACGAACTTTCTTACCTTCAGGTCGATATTCTAGTCGTCGATATTCTGGACTTCGATATTATGTCACTGCGATATTTCCAACTCGATATTCTTGCAGGTCGAAATAAAAAACTTGATATTTAGACTGTTTACCGTATCCCCTATGTCGTCGCCAGTTGTAGCATCCTCCCCAGCTCGGCAGCATTTAAATGAATCATGCCACACACAGAGCTCGAACTCACACGTGTCTTATTCCTGGAGTGTAACCGTTAACTGCCACGTACTGCATCATGAATTTTATCAACCACACCCAATCACTTCTGTCACCAGACTATGGAGTCCATTAGGGACTACAGGGGTCCCGTACTCTGACTATAATACACAAGACACTACACTTTGCTCATTCACTATGTTTGTGATTGATTGCTGTGTTGCTGTCTTACACTGTTGAAGCCATGGAACTAGTTTATGCTTTTTTTTTATTGAATTATACCTCCATCAGAGTGTGTGTCTTTTTTATCAGAGTAGATGTGCACTTTACACTTTAATATCTCACTGTCCCCCCTTCCCTCTTTCCCAGGGTATGCCCCACGTCAGCATTCCAGTTGGAGGCCTCCATGAGATTCTTTGATGTTGCCTTCTACATTTCTGATGCTTCGTGACTGTAAATGGCTATGGTAAAAGCCTAGAAAGCAAGTAAAACATTGCTTTCCAAACTTTCAAAATGGCCACCATGTTGTATAATGCAACATGCGTTGTGTCATCATGCTGCCCCAATGCATGTGTGACGCAACACATTTTGCCGTGCAGCGTGGCAGCCATCTTGAATGTATAGAAAGCAATGTTTATGTTGCTTTCTAGGGTTTTCAAGTATCCACTCAGGCACTGGAAAAAGATGACTGCTTCCCTCTCTGAACACTGGTAAGCCAGACTGATTGGCATTTCCAATGCTTGTTGAATAGTAGCACCACTTATAGGCAGAAAGTGATACGGGTCCTTCTTCTGAGCCTTGGTGATGTTATATTATTATTATTAATAATAATAATAATAATAACATTTCATCTTCGTGATAAAAATGTCAGGTGTTGTATGGAAATTGTCCTATTAAGTGTGTGGCGATTATACAAATTCTGTATGATGCAATGGGATGTGTAATAAAATGACACCACACTGCTGAGTGCTCAGTGCCCCTCAGTATTTTATAAGGAAGCCATCTGGAAATAGATTCACACACTATAAATATGTACAAACAAATAAAGGGGATATAGAACACATTTTATTATACCAGGACTCCAATGTCCCAAGTAAGAGAAATACAAAGTGAATGTCGCATCAAGGGACATGGCCAGCACAAATGTTCTTTGGCAGTCAGTCACAAGCGTAAAACTCTGCTTACCAAGTCTCGATGAGGGGAAAAAAATAGAATCTCCCACCCCAGGTGAAGACGACAACACCGTGGGAAGGAGCAACATCGAGATGTCCAACTCTTCTGTTTAGCGTGACTCGAACCTGAGAATAGCAACATACAAACACCAAGCACATGTGTCTTCTGTGTAGAGCTGAAAAAAATCCTTTCAGCAAAGCCTGATGGGAAAAAAACGAAACAAAATCCACGCGGCTTCGCTCATGAAAAAAACCAAACCCTACCTGCCGAGCAACTTCACAAAAATGGTAGATTCCACAGTTGTTAGCTGATCATATACAAAACAGGCATGCTGGTGACGAAAAGACATGCCTAAAGTTCAGAGGTCGAGTCAATTCAGGCATTAACGGGTGCAACCGATATTCAGAGGACAGGGGGAGCCACTAACTCCTCCTATCAGTGCATCCTCCTTGCCTAGTACACAGGTGACAGATTGTAATTTCTCACTCGTGCCTGACAGTCTGCATATTTATTTAGTTTTCATGATTAAAGTGGACATTATCCAAATGTATGTTAGGGAATAACATCCCATGCGTACATCCAAGACGGAGTGACGTCTGGAGTAAGAGTAGGTTACAGGATGCTTACATAACAGATTTACAGTACAGAAGGAGTCCAGAGGAAACCACTGGGATAATATATATGTTTGAGTACAAAGTAAGACTTCGAATTAAAAAGTTTAAAGATCACATTCAGAACAAAAAAATTGTACGTTGTTTGGCCAGGAGTAAGAAAGATATTGCTCAATAAGACGTTTTCCAGTCATAAAAATAGTCTAAGTGAAATGACGTATGTGCAGATTTGGGAAAGTAGGATAACAATTAATATTCAGGTGCAAGTTTCGAAATAGCGCAAACATACTGCAATGTAGGTAAAAGCTGGCTGTGGAGGTGTGTTGGACGTGACCCACTAATGCAACGATCTGTGTTTTACCTTATGGTCACCATAGCTCTGAATCTCAGCAGGTTCACTGGGCCTTTCATCCTCCCGAAGTCGATAAAATGTATATTGTTATTTGTGTCGCATTAAATATCTGTTGTTCAGTACCAGGATGATGGAAGATGAGCATGTGCTTAATAAAAATACATTGTTGTACTGTGGCAATTCGTTGCCGCATTAACGCCATTGCAGCCACATGTCTTAGGGTGCTAGCCAGAGCCAGTGTGTGCAAAGTGGGCAATTGCTTAGAGCCCCGCCTTTGAGGCGCCCCTTGTTAATGTGACCTTTCTTTCTCACTCTCACACTATCTCACCGTTGTCAATTTTCTATCAGAACCTCTACCATGACTCTGTCTCTCCTTCTTTAAAGGGTCAAATGTAAAGAGAGATAGACAGGCAGGCAGGCAGGCAGACGGACGGACGGACGGACGGAGGGACGGACGGACGGACGGACGGACGGACGGACGGACAGACAGACAGACAGACAGACAGACAGACAGACAGACAGACAGACAGACAGACAGACAGACAGACAGACAGATAGATAGATAGATAGATAGATAGATAGATAGATAGATAGATAGATAGATAGATAGATAGATTGATTCATTGATTCATAGATTGATTGAATGTCTGGCGCTGAGGCCCAAACAGTCTTAAGGGCCAAAGGAGGGTATCAGATTGCAAACAATGGCATTGAAACATTATTCTTGTTAGAAGAGAAGGGCCCCCAATAGGCAAAATTTCTTTTTTGCTTGGAGCTCCAAAGACCCGTGAAATAGAGCTGAATACACGCATGCAGCAGCGGCCACCATCTGGCTGTAAAGTGCTCCAGGCAAAAACACTGGCTTTCATCGATCCATGCATCTTGCCAGCTTTCATAGATCCATGCATTTTGCCAGCTTTCATAGATCCATGCATTTTGCCAGCTTTCAGAGATCCATGCATTTTGCCAGCTTTCAGAGATCCATGCATTTTGCCAGCTTTCATGGATCCATGCATTTTGACAGTTCGATAAAATAAATCCTTCCTACGATAGCAAAATGCAAAAATCTCCCACAGTGGAAGGTGCAAGGTACATCCTTCCCTAATGCCCAGAGTCGATGTGATGGGCTTCTTGGCACTCTAGCTATATATATATCGTGAGATAAGACAACAGGACGGCAGAAAGGCTAGTGAAGAAAACATGAGTTTTGAAACCGGTACAGAAAATACATTTTGTTCAGCAGAATCTCCCATGATTCTAAATACCTGAAAAAATATTTTCAGTTGTTTTCGTTATTAAGCCACTTAAAACTATCGTGTGATCTAGTTCGAGACACTTAATGTGACGTATTTCTTTGTCAAATGGAGCATTAGCATATTTATTTGTGGTTATCCCGTTCTCTTATTCGTCGTCCTAGCGCCAAGAAACTGTCAGTGAATAAGCGCTTTTCAAGTAAACATAACATAACGAAATATGGCATAATACAGGTTTAAACAGCGATGGAAGGGCGTTTATCCTAAAGTACAGACTCAGAGGGCAATGTTGTGTTTTGAACCAATCACAAGTGGAAGTTACAAATGAAAGATGGCTGACTGAATAGTGGTTACATCATGCAGAGGCAAATAGTTTCCCTTGTAGAGTATCTGTGGCCCAATTTTGTCCCTGGCCTAATTTGAGAGACGCACGTTTGCCTAGTCACGTGATTTTGCTGTTAAAAACAGAACGATAGAATTTAGACACATGCGTGTTAAAAGGTATTTCTGCAGTACATCTGGACGCCAGAGGAAGTGGTTTAAATAACTCAAGAAACATAATATGCTGATTGGTACAGGCCCAACATACCCAGGCCCTCTTGTTTACACGCTCTGACCGGAAGTTGCAGGATGAATCATTTTCGAAAACATGCACGAGTAATGTTATAAATACATGCAAGGCAAAGTAAGGCAAGCCCGGGCCTTGCATGAATTGATTAGGAGGCAACACATTGGACCATTCTAATTCGAAGCCCAGCAAATGGTTTTGGAATTTGGTACACGTCCTGTGTTAATTGAGGTAGGGGCCAGTGCTTTAAATGGGCCGGTACTCACCGGTACTGAGTACCGATATGTCAGAATTTTCTTGCCTTCAGTACTGGCACTTCTCTTTAGCCAGGGAGAGTACCTGTACCCTGATCCACAGCACGGCAGGTTCATGTTAGGCATCTCCTCCAGCACAGGGCAGATGCCACTCTGCTTCCAAGGAGCTTGTAAGTCACTGAGTCCCTCAGTGGCCTTTTGCAGAGTCGCTGCTGAAGATTCCAGCAGGGCCCACTTGAATATGCCCAGACTGCAGGGGGTTGAGAAGGCTAACATCATGCTGTGATTAACATGACAGGGTCAAGCTCTAGACAGACCCTGCACTGTCGATCAGATGCGCAGCGACCATTCGGCTGAAAGTGATTCCCCCCCCCTCTCCATTAGGTGAGGGAAATGGGCTGGGGCTGCCAGACAGTAATCCAGTCCCATTTAGGGTGTTGCACTGGCCCTACTAAAGCGAGTGGCAGCGCAATTCAATCTTCCACCTACACAAAAGCAGAATACAAATAATCTTTTTTGTTCAGCAGAAGAGTTGCTTCCCTTTGTGTGCCCCCTCAAACACCAATGGCCGCATTTATATGATAACAGCGACTGTCCTGAGTAATGGGTTCATGGGTGTGAAGTTAGTCCTGCCCATAGGGCAATGCATAGAAGGGAACTCTGCAACACTCCAGGAATGAGCTCCCATGACAACTGGTGATGTATGTGGTTGGGGGAAAGACGAGATGAACATAGAAGGACAGGGAGGGAGGAATGTAAATAAGTGACAGGTGAAGCTAAGATAGCTGCTTTTTCAGATAAAAATGCCAGATATTTTCTGAGTTCTGTTTTAAATCTTTTAATTGGTGAAACATTTTATTTGCATTTTGCACTTTTCCCGCCGAGTCCAGGACGCCATACTTACCGATAGCTTCTGTAGTCTGTTACCTGACCTGTGGGGCCCGTATGGAAGAGCAGGCCCGCCTACACACGTCAGCGTGCTAGTGGTTGACTCAAAAGGGGGATAAAAATAGAATTCTGACAAGACCGTGCAGCATAGAATTGAAACTCAACTAGGAACTGCTTGGTTTTGCCAGAACTCCCAGTTGCCTGAAACGCTGCGCGAGCCTAGTTTTAATCTTTCTAGCGCTGCGTAAGCACTGTTTTAAATTTTTAATTGTTGATATATTTTATTAGCATTTTGCATTTTCCCACCAAGTCCAGGACGCCATACTTACAGATAGCTTCTGTAGTCCGTTACCTGACCTGCGGTGCCCGTATGTAAGAGCGGGCCCGCCTACACACAGGTCAGCGTTCAAGTGGTTGACGCACATGGGGGATAAAAATAGAATGCTTACGGGACCGCGCACTGGACGCACTGCCGGTGTGCCGAAGGAGTGCCAAAGGCAAGCCCGTCTTAGCCCGTCAGCGCCTGGAATGCGCCATGCACCAGGACCCCTGCCCGTTTTGCCCTCTTAACATATACTAGGGAGCAGCTACTGGCAATAAACGAGGGTAAGTGTCGCAACACTGCTATGGGATTGGGGGATATGAACAAACATACTTGGTTCTGCCCCACTGTAACCACTCACTCTCAGGCAATGACTTTCCTGCCACCTCCTCAGCTTATAGCTTCCCCAAGGTGGCTGTCTATCCATCGAACGCAGCCTCGGGAACAAACAAACATAGTGCCCCCTCTGTTCCCTCATTTTTCACCCCCACAGGTGATATTAAAATGAGCTAGAGGAGTGCCAAGTGGAAAGGGCTAGGGGCGGGGCTAAGGGAAAGATATGATGATACATTATGGCTTCTGTACCAGTTGCTCTTATAGGGGAGTGATTTAATTAAGGACTCGAGAGGCTGGAATCATAAATACATTGCAACCACAGGGTACCTCTCAAACCACAGATCAATAATTATCTCATCAGTGGGGTACTACAGAAGTTATCTCCACATATGTACACTTAGTATACTGCAGTTATTTATAGAATCTTGAAACAAAAATTATTAGTGTTTTCCCTTTCTAACATTGATATGTAAAGCTCATGAAATCCTTTACTCAAACAACAGATGAGTTGCCTGTATCAAACATTTATCTTATGAAAGAAGCGTCTACATGGAACAATAACTTACAACATTACATTTAAACCAAAGACTATACATTAATCAAGACGAAACACCAATGAATTACTAACAAAACAATTCATATATACATTCTACAAAAAGGTAATTCTTAACTTTCTATACAGAAAAACATCACAAAAAGGGGAACATACCATACAATAGATATACCCTATTAGCCTGCTATGCCAGTTATTCGGTATAATAAATCATATGTGTCCAAATTTTGCTTAGAATAGGGACCTATTATTGGTGTTCTCGATTTTACACAACTGAGGGGTCCTAAGTGAGATCAGAGGAAGGGTGTAAATGTTCTTGACTCAGCCGTATAGATTGGTCTTGTATATTCAGTGCTTTTACGCAGTGAATTTCAACATGGTGACTCTTGGCCTCAAAAGATATGTGCCAACGCGTTTCGACCTTCGTAGTTGGACTGGGGACAGAATTTCGATTGAAGGTCTTCCTCAGGGTTGGGGGCTTATGAAGGACACTGCTATTATACAATGGGGTACATACATATGTTAGTTAATATAGTTGTTTGTTGGTGTTACTGTTCCTATTTTCTACCACATGCTGGTGATGTACCTTGGGGTTCCTAATCATGTATCTTGGCACCGCATCTTGGACGAAGCTGGGTCAGTGAAGGAGATCGGGGATCAACTAACTTCCGTTGTGTGAAATCCTTAATATCTTTGTCCTTTTTCTTAAACAAAGAAGTAGATGATGTATCTGCAAGTTAAAATAAGGAGGAGGAGGCGTTTAGAACATGCTCAACATAGCTTCATTTGTGTGAAGAATTAGATCCACGTGGGGTGCTTAGGGTAAAAGTTTAATGGAAAACTTTGACAGAGTCTGTGCCCAATTCAAAGGAGAGAGATTCCGTTTTGTGATTCACCCTTTGTAAAGAGACCTGCACCAGTGTGATGCAACATGCTCTGGGTCTGTTAGACTTGGGAACTCGAAGTATGAATCTGACATGGTGTGTTACGCTGGACGCGTTTATGGGTCCGTGCAATACAGTGACTTGAGTGCTTCCTTCAATGGGGACACGAGAGGAAAACAGGCTCGAGGGCTCGCAATTACCTCATGCTTGATTTTCTCCAGGGATCTCTTTTTCTTTTTTCGTCACCGCTGCAGGCAAGGACGTCAGTTCCTGTAAGTGGATGGGCGGTTTGCACAGGTGAAGTATCTTTGGTTTTCTGTGCTTCCTGCTAGGCAGTGCATGTGTGGTGACGCGCGCCAACAGTCAGCGTCAATGGCCGTGCACTGGGACTTGCGCCTGGCTTCAGCGCAAGTCGTCTTGCTAGTACCTGACTTCCTGTATCACGGCCATGGTTGCCATTGGAACTTAAGACTCTTAAAGTGAGAACTCTTACGTCGTTTATCCGTCCAATGTGACGGGTGTAGTGTTATGTCTGTAAACTCTTGTTTTTGTTCTTTTGGATAATGAAGTTGCTTTTACTGCTTGTCACTGTGACAAAAGGAGCTGTTTTTGTGCAGAAAGGAAAAAAGAACTTCACATGGTTTTAGAGCTTTTAGAGGGGGGGTTCTGGCCCATGGTACCAGGTCTCTGAGGATCTGAGGATGGTGTAAATTTACATTGTGGTGAACATTCATTGTGTTGTTTCAAAAATAGTGCAAGATCTCATTCATTTCATTGAGGCCATTTTCGGTGGTACCCAGGCGTAGTATAGTGTTGGCTTCAAATCTGGAGAGGAGGATATCAGGCTTCCCGCCAGTGACATGTTTTAGGACTGTCCATTTAATGTCTTTAGGGCCATGTCCCTTTTCTACACAGTGGTGTACCATGGGTGCGTTTGGTACTTTGCAATTTATTCTTGATCGATGTTGGGTAACTTTTCTTTTTTATGGCTTGTGTGGTTTTTCTGACGTACGCCATGTCACACGTGCAGACAACACAGTATATTACATTGGTTGTATTGCAATTTGTGAATTCCTCGTGTAGGGTGGTCTTATTTCCATATTCAAGTTTAGTTCCTTCAATAGTACTTGCGCAGGACGTGCAGTTACTGCACCTTCGATGGCCTTTGATGGGCGGTAAAGCTAACATGTATTGTATCGTTATCTTTGGACTCTTTGCTTTCGTGTTGGCATGTACCAATTTATCTTTGATATTTTTATTTCTTTTCAGAGTAAATACTGGTGTTTCTTTAAACTCTTCTAGACCTTTTACTGTATGCCAATTCTTTCTGACAATTCTTTTGACTTGGTTGGTGATTCCCGAGAAAGTTGTGACGCATACCAGTGGCATATCCTTTGTTGCTTCTTTTGGTATCAGCAGTGTTACCCTAGGTGTGTACCAAGCACACTTCATTAATGGCTTCACCAGTTTATGTGGGTATGTTTTTTCAACTAGTTTCTCCAGCAGAATCTTGGCATTAGAGAAGTAATCTTCCTTTTTTGTACAATTTCACTGAATTCGTAAGAAGTGGCTGTAAGGTAGATTTTACCGCAAATCTCTTTGATGGAAACTTGAAAAGTGCAGAAACCTGTTTCTGTCGGTTTGTTTTGTGTATAGAGTGGTGTATAGGGTTCCATCTTCATGCTTACCCAGAAGATCTAGAAAGTTGATCTGTTCCTTGCTAGAGTTTAGCGAGAAATGGATATCAGGGTTCTTTTGGTTTAACCAATTTTGGAATTCTTGTAGTGTTTCAGATGTACCCCTCCATAGCATAAACACTTCGTCTATGTAGCAGCGCCAGATTTTTTTATGACCATCGAATGGGTTGTTGTTGTATACCCACCTTTCTTCATACTGGGCCATAAACATCACTGCCATTTCTGGAGCAAAGGGGCATCCCATTGGCTCCCCTTTGTTTGTAAAAATTGTTCCTCATTGAATTGGAAAAAATTGTATTTTAGACACACTTCCGTCATCTCTACTAGGAATTCAGTTGGTACATTGTGTGGTCTTGGTCTGTTGTCTAGGAAGTGGTTGAGGGCTTCCAGGCCGGCTTCCTGGGGAATGGTAGTGTACAGACTATCTATATCGAGTGTCACCAGCAGTTCTGCTTCTTGGTCGAAGGGATGTCCTTCAATGATCGCAATTGCTTGCATTGTGTCTATCAGAAAGCTTGTTGTATCTGCAACCAGTGGTTTGAAGAACGTGTTGATGTATTTTGGTGGTCTCTCTAGAATGGAGTTAACCCCCGAGATTATTGGTCGCCCTGGTGGATTAATGGCGTCCTTGTGAATCTTCGGAAGGACATACATTAGAGGCATCCTGGGGTTTTCATTGAACAGATATTTGGCTTTTTTTTTAGATATTCAGCCATGTTCTTCTACTGTCTTTATCAGACTGGACCGTTTACTTTGTACCACTTTGGTCCAGACGGCATCCGTTTTTCTGTAGTGCTCTTTGTTAGATAGTTGGCGACTGATTTCCAATTTGTACTTTCTTCTTTCCATAATAACAATAGCGCCACCTTTGTCCGCCGGTTTTATTATGATTTCTTGATTCTTCATCAGCTTTTTAAGAGCGGTCCTTTCGAGTTTGGTCATATTCCACTTGGCGTAGTTATGCTTTCTCTCTAGAGAGTCCAGATCTCTCATCACGTTTTTTTCATAGGTGAGGAGTTCCATTGGCGTGCTAGAGGGGGGTGGAAAGAATGTTGACTGTTCTTTAAGGCCCGAGTAGTTCCTTTCAGGTGTGTAGGGTTTATCCACAAAGAGGGATTTCAGGCGCAATTTTCTGAACAGTTGGATGATTTCCAATTTCGTTTGGGGCATATCCGGTTTACTGGATGGTTTAAAGGATAAGCCTTTATTCAGTACTTGGATTTCTTCAGTTGATAGAGTATTATTCGATAGGTTAAAGATGGAGTTGGGTTCCTTTCTTACCATCTGTAGGTATGACGTCTCGTTTTTATTTCACCCTGATATTGATTGGGGATGCGATTGTACTATTGTTTTGCTCTAGTTCTGCCTCTGGGGCGTCTGTTGCCTCTGTCTAAAAAAGGTTCTGGTCCTTGGTAGAATTGTACTTGCTAGTTACCCTGCAACTTGTGGATGGTTTGGCGTCACTCGAACTGTCGGAATAAGATGAAGCGTCTGAAAATTAGATGAATTGTCTTTTGCTCCTACCCCCATACGTTCGCAAAGCTCTGATGTTGGCTGGTTGTTTGTAATAATCCATGTCCAAGTATGGATAGGCTTTTTTCTCACTGAAATTGAGGATATCTTTATGCAATTTGGCTCTTTTGAAATCTTCCGTGTTCTTCTTGAATGTGGTATTTTCTTTTTCCAACTTAGTTAGCAATGCTTGTGCAGTCTCTATTGCTTCGTTGTTCAGAAGGGCTTCTTCTAGCTCTTTTATAAGCTCTAGCTCTTTCAGGCTGAGGTGTTCCGCTGTTTTAATGGAGAGGAACATCCAGTCGCGTGAACACTTTGTTCCAATAGGGCTGAAGTCTCCTAGGTATTCTGGCAAGTCAACAAAAATTACAGGGACGTTTTTTACCTGCAGACCCACAGGAATCGTGCCTGCTCTTAAGTGTTCCAATAGCACTTCACCATGAAGGGCAGTACGGATTTGTTTTTTGTTAAGTCTTGTGATTTTCTCTATTTCCGATTGTTGTCTTGGATTGGTCACAGTGTTACCAATATTAAGTGTTGATGGTCTTCGTAATAGTTCTTCTATCTCTTCCTCCCTAAAGCTCAGCGTTTTTGGTTCTGACATTTACAGTCTCCTTTGTGCAGTATGTGTGTGGTGTCCTTTTTGACAGAGCTTTAAGCGAATGTGGGGTAAACAATACCCAGGAAAAAAACAACGAACTTGTGGTGGATTCGAGCCCAACCTGTAGTGGGACAGAAGCCTCTAAATAATTTATCTCAGGGGCCTCCCTCGTAGGTATAATAAATCATATGTGTCCACATTTTGCTTAAAATCTGGACCTTATATTAGTGGTCTCGATTTTACCTTCATAGTTGTTCCCCATTGTATAATTGCAGTGTCCTTCATAAGCCCCCAGCCCTGAGGAAGACCTTCAATCGAAATTCTGTCTCTGGTCCATTTAGGAAGGTCAAAACGCGTCGGCACATATCTTCTGAGGCCAAGACTCACCATGTTGAAATTCACTGCATAAAAGCACTGAATATACAAGCCCAACTTATATGGCTGAATCAAGAACATTTACACCCTTCCTCTGACCTCACTTAAGACCCCTCAGTAGTGTAAAATCGAGAACACCAATAATAGGTCCCGATTCTAAGCAAAATTCGGACACATATGATTTATTATACCGAATGAGTGACATAGCAGGCCAATAGGGTATATCTATTGTATAGTATGTTCCCCTTTTTGTGATGTTTTCCTGTATATAAAGTTAAGAATTTCCTTTTTGTAGAATGTATATATGAATTGTTTTGTTAGTAATTCATTGGTGTTTCGTCTTGATTAATGTATCGTCTTTGGTTTAAATGTAATGTTGTATGTTATTGTTCCATGTAAACATCTGTACCAGTTGCAGCACATATTAAAGCACATGAAATGCCTTTATGTAAAAAAAACAGGTTAACTCATTACACGAAATGAAAGCCAAACAGGATGATATGTTAACATTTCCTTGTTTTGTAATATTCACTGTTTCTTAATGCCATACTGTTATTTGTTGTTGTTTGGTATAATACTATATATTCTCAAGCGTGCACACACACAGAAAGAAACAAGCAGACATGTACAGAAAAGCATTCCACACATTCCCTTTAATATATCTCCTGAGAGATTCCTGATATTTCCCCTCTTTCTCTCACTCAAAAACAGGCACACAAAAGCAGGCAAGCACACAGACATAAGCAAACACACACAAAGTCTCAAGTGGGACTTAAGCCATTTTAAAGTCCTTACCTCTCATGGATTGTTCTTAATTGCCCCTGTCAGAGTGCTGCCTCCATACTTGTGTTTGCACAAATTCACACAATAGGGTGAATGTGATTAACAGCAATGGGCCTAAATGGGCACTCCACTGTCAAACACAGCATGATGGTGAACACTGGGACATCAGGTAAATGAGCCCATGCTGAATGGTTGAGCAGCGGCTCAGCTAAGGACTGCAGTTTGCCTTGGCTGTCAGAGATAGGTTCCAACCCTGACAGCCTAGTGCTCACCAGCACTAGCAGCCAATGAGCCTACCTTTCATGAGTATATCGATCCTCTGCAGTAGAGAAGTGCCGGTACTAACACTGCTAAAAATAAGAAGTGGGGGAGTGTGGCTTGGGCGCGCATGGAGTGAGACGTGTTCCATCGAGTCCCTGCTCCATCGCCTCCCGTAATCACCTTTTTACGGGTCACTGGGCCCGCTTTATAGACCGAGAAGTCTAGTGACCTCTTGGGGAAGCTTGGTGCAGCGAGGTCCGCTTGGAGGCTCCATCCAGACCGGGCTTCCCGGCTTGGGAAGGGCCATACCTGCTCCTGCTGCCATTTTGAGAGCTGGCCGCTGCTGCGTCTGAACAGGCGCCTGGTGGTTTTACCTGCTGGTGTGGAGTGGCGCTGGTTCCGGTGGGGAGATCCAGGATACCCTGGTTTCTGCCTACCTGCTTGTGGCCCCGTGTAGCTTTTGGAGCCTCCTCCCATCCTCGGAGCTTGCGAGGACGGACAGTGGTCCCCCTGTTGCCCAGGGCGCCTGGCTGTGTGGGCGGTCACCCCCCTGAGACCTGAGGGTGCACCGAAGCAAGGCTGACTGCCTCAGCGGTGAAGGTACCGGAACAGGAGGAACATCTGTGTGCTAGCGGCCGGATCACTTGAGTTACACCTGGCTCTTCGGCACCGGGCGCGCCCGTCTTGTCTCTTCCTGGGGCCTACGACTTCCGGGCCCCTTCTCCACCACTCCCACCCTTCCCCTGGGACTCTGGCTCCAGGACGCGACTCAGGTGGGCGCGCACGCTGCGGGGGGCCATCCGTCATTGCATGGCCCGACCCTCCTGGACCCTGGGCCCAGTGCTGCTGAAGTTTTGACCTGTGGGGGCCCTGGGGGACTTCCGGATACTGGAGGAGACTGCACTATGCTGGACGCTCCCTCACTGCTTGCGAGGCACCTGAAAGGGACCCAGTGACTTTCTTTGCCCCTTCAGCTTGCGTGCCCCCCCTTCTTGGTCTACTTGGCTTGCCCTTTGGTCGGGGGCCTGCCTGATTCTACAGAGCTGCAGTGACGGCCCGTGAGGGGTCCCTGCTTCTTGGTGGGGGTGCTGGCCTTCCATTGTCGCTGATTGGACACTCCTCTCCTGCCCTAGGGTGTGCGATCGCCTGAGGCCCCCCGGCTGTCGGTGGCCCCACACACCTGGAAGCTCTTGGTGCCCGTCTCCGTCCTGTGTGCTGCAGGGCATACCACTTTCGCACTGAGTGGTCCTCTGCTCCTCTGCTCCCTCGCTACCTCCCTTCTCAAGTTCTGCCACTGACTGGCGTACGCTGGTTCTTCCTTCGCTGGGTCCTTGACGTTCTGATCTTCCCAGGCATGCCTCCTAAGCATAGAGGTAATAAAGTGGCTGACTCTGCAGCTACCCGCGAGAACCCAGTGACCTCCTTATGGTCCAAAACGCCCTCGCATATGCAGGAGGACCCTACTGCTTCTTTGGCGTCCTCTGGGTCATCCACCTCTGCTGTGCCAATCACCCAGGCCTACATGTCATCCTTCCTGCAAGAAATCAAGACTGAAATTGGCTCCCTTCGGCAGGACTTTAAGGCCGGACTGCAGGATATCCGCAGAGAGGTCACTGAGATAGGCAACAGGGTTGATGGTCTTGAACGTACAATGGACGCCAGGACGGAGGATCTTGATGGTCTCTGGAAGAAGGTAACCAAACTTGAAGACCAAAATATCACCCTACAGTTGAAGCAGGAGGATCTGGAAAACCGCAGTCGGCGGAACAACCTTTGCATTCGAGGTGTCCCGTTGGGAACGGAAGGGAAAGACATCCTGTCGTACACGGCAGACCTCCTGCATGCACCTCGCCACCCATGCTTGATCGTGCGCATCAGGTGCCTGGCCCCCTTAACCGCCCTAACTTTGCCCCGGACATCACCACAAGAGTCCATTTCTTCACAGACAAAGAAGCCATCCTTCAAAAGGTGCAGTGAGTTCAAGTGGTCTCCTACAATGGGCTCTCCATACAAATCTTTTAAGACCTTGCACCTTCTACGCTTTGCCGAGGGAAGGACTTCAAGCCTGTGACGGATAAATTACGGGACCTTGAGATTAAATAGCAATGGGGCTATCCCTTTGCTTTGATGTTCACCTGGGAGGGTAGACGGCGAGTTGTTCGGTCCATACAGGAGGCACAGCATCTCCTCCACCTCCCTGTAGACTCTGATAATGATGACCTCCCATCCTCTCGCACACGCCCTACGGGCACGCTCCGGCCAGAATGGTCCACTGTTCCTCCTCCTCATTCCAGACGCCTCTCGAGGGAACCTGAGTCATTGCAAGCCAAACAGGATGTCATCAACCACGTTCGCTCCTTGAGTGCCTCCCCGTCACTCACGAACTGGCCGACCTCTGATCTATGATGTGCCTCGCTGTGTTACTACCTCGAGCCCAGTTCTGACGGGCCTCCGGCCCGGGCCTGGTGGCTGGATCATCCTTTGCTTTCTTCATTGTTCTACGGGACGCTGACGGGGTAGACTCTCCACCTCCTGTGTGTCTGCTGCCCCCCCTTTCCTGACTCCTATAGGAGAGTGACTTCTCCGGAATGGTCCGACTTCAGGATTCCGGCCTGTTCCCTATAGACTCTACATTGACTTGGCCCAGTTGGCCTGGTTTTTCTTTATTCTTTCTCTTTCTTCTTTCTTTTCCTTTTTGTTTCCCCTTCTACAGGTTCTTTTCGGATGCGCCTTTGATAGAGGCTGGGTTGTGGTGTTACTCTGGGAGTGTATGGAGGAGATATTGACAACTGTGTGGGATCGGCTGGCCCTTTGCTCCTGTTCTTTATCCAATTTCTTTGCCACTGTTCTTAACAACATATATTTCTTCCTCCCCTGTGCGACCCTGGGGGGCTGCTTCCTTTCAGGTGTTGGGGGTTGTCTTCTTTGGCTTCATTGGGGTGTGCTTAGCTGGATTTGGGGTCTGGTATGCTCTGAGATCAGATGGGGTGGCTGGGGCGTGTTGTCCTTACTCTCTTGCACCATGACACATACCGTTACATTCTCTCTCAATGTGAAGGGGCTCAACTCCCCTAACAAGCATCGGCAGGTATGGTGCTATCTACTTCAGCATGGTCCTGATGTGGTTTTCTTACAGGAGACCCATTTGCTTTCCTCTGACACCCGCCTCAAGTCCCACTGCAAATGCCCCACCCAATTTTGGGCATGCTCCCCATCCAAGACTAGCGATGAGGCCAGTTTTAAAAAATACGGCTGCCGCGCGGCGACCTCCAAGTGTGTGGCTGATGAGGGAGGGAGGTATCTTAAGGTTGACATGGTTTGGGGTCGGGGATCCTGTACTTTTGTCAAAGTATATGCCCCCAACCAGAAACAAGATGTGTTCTTGCGCCTACACCTTGGGGCTATTCTTTGCTCCCTTTCTACCCCTGCTGTCCTTGGAGGTGACTTCAATCTGGTTTGGGACCCAGAGCGGGATCGCACTGCACAGGCGCACCATGTTGCTGGGGCGATGTCAGCGCCATTAAGGAATGCCATTACCGACTTTGGTTTGGTTGATGCCTGGAGATACCTAAACTCGGACCCTCGAGGTTACTTTTTTTTCTCTCACGTTCATCGCTCCTACTCGCGTATTGACTATTTTTTCATTTTGCTTTCTTTGGTTCATGTGCTGTGCACCGCGGATTACTCGGATATTTCTATTTCCGACCACGTGCATGTTTTGCTTACACTCCAATCTCCTACTGCCCGTGGAGATCCCCTACCTCGGTGCCAACTGCCCCCCCAGGCCTTCTGTGATCTGGTAGATGTGGCGGACATCCGTAAGGAGATTGAATCCTACTTTGTGGCCAACTCTCTTTCTGATACTCCCGAGGATGTCCGTTGAGACGCCTTCAATGCTACTGTTCGGGGGGTTATCACCTCAATCTCCATTGCCCGGACCAGGGAGGCACATCTGGTTGAATCCACCCTCTCTCGGGATAGTAAAGACTTGGAGTGCGAGGATCATGCCTGTCCCTCCCTAGTTAACAAGCAGCGCCTAGCTGCCCCACACTGTCAACTGCGCGTACAGCGCACAAAGAAGGCGTAGAGGCTTCTTGTTAATCTTAAACACATTTTTTACATGGGTGGTGATAAGGTCGGGCGTGTCTGGCATGCACTCTGCAGCTCCAGACTGCCCCATCCCACATTGCGAAGCATAAACGGCCCGATGGCTCCTGGGCTATCTCGGAGTCGGACAAGGGCCATGCATTGATGGCCTTTTATACTGATCTTTATGTCCACGAGCCTTGTCCGCCGAAGGCGGTCGAGGTGTTCCTTGACTCCTGTCCCTGGGACCCTATTGATCTCTACGAAGTTACTCGATGAGCCCATCTCCCACAAGGAAATTGCTATGGCATTGAAACAGCTTCCAACGGGCAAGACCCCGGGCCCCGACGGCCTGTCGGTCGCTTTTTATCGGGCCTTCTACCCGCAATTGCGGGATCATTTGCTCCATCTCTTTAACAGCTTCACTGATCATTCAGGCCTCTCTCCTAGGATGAACGAGGCGGAGCTAGTGCATGTCCCCAAGCCTGGCAAAGGCCCAACCCTGCCGGCTTCTTTCCGCCCCATTGCTATGTTAAATACCGACACCAACATATTCACCAAAATCTTAGAGAACCGTTTGGAGCCCCACCTCCGGACCTTATAGACCCTGATCAAGTGGGGTTTTTCCGCCACCGTCAGGGCGTGGACAATATATGACAGATTGACAACTTGGTGGAAAAACTGCGTTTCAGGGATATCCCTGCCTGCCTGGTGTCCCTTGACGCCGAGAAGGCGTTTGATTGCGTGGACTGGAGCTTTCTTCAGGCGGTTCTCCAGAAGATTGGCTTGGGAACTGGCTTTATTTCTAAACATATGGCCCCCTATGTGAAACCACTCTGTTGGACCTGTCAGCCCTAGGGTTATGTTATGTTATGTTATGTTATTTATTCTTTTGTATAGCGCAACGGTTACTCAAAAAGAGTGTCCCGGCGCTTTTAGGTAAGGGAAACAGATTTCAGAATAACACAACACAACTAAAAACAGGTTAAAAGATAAACAAAAAGAAAACAAAAGACTGGGAAACCTATTGAGTAAACAGCCAGGTTTTGAGACCTCTTCTAAAATCAAGGAGAGTGAACGCCCCCCTCAAAGGGAGCGGTAGTGCGTTCCACATCTGTGGGGCCAACAGACTGAAAGAGCGGCCCCCCAGGCGAGCCCTCTTCACACGCGGAACAGCCGCCAAGAGTAGAGATTCTGACCTCAACGAGCGAGTCGGATGGTAGAAGGTCAGTCTCTTTTGAAGATGTTTAGCTCCCACCGCATGGAGCGCCTTGTAGGCCAGGGTCAAAGCCTTAAAGGCAATCCGTTTGCGGATGGGTAGCCAGTGTAACGCCACCAACAACCCAGAGGCACTGGCCCGTCTACTTAGGCCAAAGATGGCCCTGGCCGCCGCGTTCTGTACAACTTGAAGCCTTTGTAGCAGATACTCTGGCAGGCCCAGGTAAAGAATGTTGGCATAATCCAACCTGGAGCCTATCAGAGCCTGCACCGTCAGC
This sequence comes from Triturus cristatus, assembly GCF_964204655.1. Lineage (NCBI taxonomy): Eukaryota > Metazoa > Chordata > Amphibia > Caudata > Salamandridae > Triturus > Triturus cristatus. Next base: position 959,611,077 of record NC_140593.1, on the reverse strand, counting down.
CTCCTGTGCTCCTCGGATAAGAGAGGCAGGAACCTCCGCAGCATTTTTAACAGGCCAAAGCAAGTGCCGGTTACCCCCAGGATCTGGGCTTTCATCGTCAGCCCCTTGTCCATCTTAACCCCCAAGTTTTTAGCCATGGGAGAAGAGCCGGACGGAGGGAACATGTCGATGGGCCACCAGGCCTGCCAGCTAGGCTCCGTCTCGCAACCAAAGAAGAGTACCTCCGATTTGTCGGAATGGCACTTGAGGCTGTTCCGTTGGAACCAAGCGAACACAGCCCCAAGGCAATTCTGGATACTCTCCCCGTCAAAGTCAGCCCCTCTCTCGCAAGAGAAGAGGAGCTGGGTGTCGTCGGCATACGACACGATCCGGGCACCAAATGACTCCGCCACCGCCGCCAAAGGGGTCATAAAGATGTTAAAAAGGGTCGGGCTCAAAATAGAGCCCTGAGGGACCCCGACTCCCAGAGGCGGCATTACGGCGGTGTCAGATGATGTCCAGACCGTTTGCCGGCGGCCGGCCAAAAAGGAAGAAAACCATTTGAGCACCGTCCCCCGCAGACCAATCTCAAAGAGTCTTGCGAGCAGGCCCTCATGGGGGACGGTGTCAAAAGCCGCCGACAAGTCCAACAACACCAGCATGACTTTGCCCCCGGTATCCAACACCCCTTTAATGGTTTCAGAAACCTCAAGGAGCGCGGTCTCGGTGCTACGATGTGGACGGAAGCCCGACTGGGAGTCATGTAATATCTCATGAGACTCCAGAAAATTGGAGAGCACCGACTGAACGTGCTTCTCCAAAATTTTTACAAGGGCCGGCAGCAACGAAATTGGCCTATAATTGGCTGGGGCTTTCGGGTCAAGTCCCGGCTTTTTAAGCAGCGGGACGACCATTGCCTGCTTCCATACTGGCGGCACCTCTCCCAGACTCAACGAGAGGTTGAGAAGAGGGTGCGCCAGCGGATTAACCACCTCCGCCAGTTTACCCAGGAGCTTAGCAGGGCAAGGGTCAAGCGGAGACCCGGATTTTAAGTTGCCCATAAGTGCTAAAGAAGCTGAGGCTGGCAGAGAAGGAAACTCAGCCAATAAGGCGCCCTGCGCGACTGAGGGAGGCGAGCCCGCCACGGGCAGCGGCGATATAACCAGTTCACTCGATAGAAAGGAGTCCTGGATAAGTTTGATCTTGCCTGTAAAAAAACACGCAAGATCCGCCGCCCAAGATTCTGCGGGCCCCTCTTCCGAAGCAGTAGTCCGAGGGGAGATGAATTCTCGAACGATGGTAAAGATCTCCTTACTGGAGTTCGAAGCTGCTTCGATTCTCCCCGCAAGATAGGCTTTCTTTTCGAGGCGGATGTCTCGGTGGTAAGCTTTAATTACAGCCATGTAGGCAGACCTGTCCTTGCTGTCATAATGTGCCCGCCAGGCCCTTTCGGCCACCTTGCACTGCTGCCGCGTAGCCTTCAGAGCAGGGGTGAACCAAGGCGCCGAGACCCGCCTAGATGTCAGGCGGGGGGGCGGGACTGGGGCCAGGTCATTCAGCCTCTCCGTCAGCCATTCTTGCAGGGACTCCAGATCTCTCTCTAGCTCGCCAGACAGAGGACAAGGGTGCGTCACAGCAGCCTGAGCCAGCATCTCAGGGGTCACCCTGCTAAATGCTCTAAAGGCTCGTCCCCGCTGCTGTGAGACAGGGTATGGCGCCCTGGCGTTGCCGCTGATTACAAATTTGGCCAGCCAGTGATCCGACCACAAGACCGGGAGAATCTCTTTCACCACTAGAGGCGAGGTCGAGAAGACCTGATCTAGAGTGTGCCCCTTGTCATGGGTCGGGCCCTGCAAATGCGGGGTAAGACCCAGCGGAGTCATAGCCTCCAAAAGCTTAATAGCGGCGGGGTCCGACGGATCATCCATCCGGATGTTAAAGTCCCCCGCCACTAAGCAGTGTTCTGCTCTCAGTGCTAGGCCAACCAGCACTGAATCAAGATCAGCAAAAAACGTCCCAAGCGGACCAGGGGGGCGGTAGACTAACAGTCCCTTTACTGATTGATGCGGCGCTAGCACAATTGAAAAAGCCAACGATTCCGAGCCGCGGATGTCCTCAGTGGGCAGGATAGTGCAGGGCGTGCCCTTCTTAACCATCAATGCAACCCCGCCACCCCTGCCCTTTGCTCTGTCCTTCCTGAAGACATCGAAATCCTGCGGAATGGCCATAGCCACATCAGGATTGGAAGCTTCACCCCACCAGGTCTCCGTCAGCATTAGGCAAAGTGGCTTCTCTGTCTCGAGGAGCTCAAAGATGTGTTGTGCATGGCTGCGTGCAGATCTAGTGTTTAACAGCATGCAGGCATACTCTGCACCAGCACTGTCAGTAGGCGGGGCTGATGACAAAACCCGTGTCGGATGCCAGCCGCATCCCGGACATCGCGACTTACCTCTGTAGCGGCCCGGGAAGACAGTACAACAGCAGCTCTCCCTATGATTCAAGGAGCGCAGCTCCCTAGAAGAGTACCGCACCGAATGAGGGCCCGGATTACTCATTCTCGGTGAGCAGGGCCCCGCCCGCCGCCGAAACGCCTCCGGGACGCTGACGGGCAGGACTCTGGCAAGACTCCGGCGAGCGACGGCGTCCTAGCTGCGCGTCCCGCTGCGCGGGTGAGAGCGACTTTAAATAGGCACCGAAGTGGAGGGAGGAGCGCCTGGACGCCCCATCTATTGGTGGTCTCCCCATCTATTTTTGATCGTGCCTCATTTTTTCCACCCTCATTTTGATGTTGGACTTAGGTCTCCGGGCGCCTTTTCATTGCCAATCAATGTTAAGGTGCAGGTGCTCCCTTCTCCCAAGATGGCTGCCACAGGCCCCTGCTACTGTGGAGTGGTCTTCATTGGTAGCACCCTAGCTGCCAGGAGCTGGCTGGAACCCCACAACAATGTTGCAACACCAGCCCGCCTTTTTTGTCCCATAGGTAGAATGGGGAAGCTCCTGGAATGTGCTGGAACCTTCTAGAAGGGAGGTGTGGTTTTACTTTTGCCGCCTTGGCTAGAGGTCACCTGACCTAGGGCTACATAAGTGAGGGAGGGAACTTTTTCTAGTTAGTTGGCTAGTGGGGTAAAGCAGAGCTGGAGAATCCACGCAGGAGTTTTAGGCGGTAGGGCCTAGCCAGGGACTTATGCCTCTGAGAGTGACAGGATTTAGGTGCTGCCTCTTAAGTGAGTGAGGGATCCTGTAAAGCCCACTGATCTTGCCCAGCAGTAGGAGGACCCAGGGAACCTCTGCCCAGCCTGACTAGGAAGGACCTAGACGCCAACTCAATCCCTACCCCCAGGAACAGAACCCCCCAAGGGCGCCAGAGACATCTGCGCCATAAAGAATTCAGGTAGCAACTGAATGCAGAAACTGAATGCTGAAACCTCATGTCACGACGACATGCTGAAACTGAATGCTGAGACTTCATGTCAGAACTGACCACTGAAACTTTATGCCAAAGCTGATTGCAGAATTGCTTGGGATCAACCAGGTACCAGCGCTGAGACCCCTGCGCTCCCTGACCTGGCCTGGGATCCCCGGCATCCATCCCAGTTGAGCGCGGAGCTCTCCTGCTTAATTTGCCCCCCCCCCCCTTGGAGTGCGGGGACCAGAGCGCGCTCACCGCTGCGGCCCGGAAGCCTGAAGTGTGCATCATCACCCCTCATCGTGTCGAGGCCCGCGGAGAAGCCCGGGGCCCCGTCACTGCCGTCGCAGCTGCTGGTGGAGGTGTGTGAGGCCGTGGCCTGCCCCCGTCGCGGAAGGACCGACTGCGGAGTTCGGAGCTGGTTGGGAAGCCTCAAGACGTCGAGATCAAGGTAAGCCCGGGAGGCTTGGGCCGGACCCGGTGCGCCCCCTACAGGCCGGGAGCAGCACCGTACCCTGAGACCCTGGTTCCCCTCCGTGGGAGTCCCCCCGTCCACTCAAGACTTTGACACCCCGCCGAGGGATTGCCCCTCGCCTCCGAGACTGTCGAGCAGCGTTGTGCCCCACGAACTGCACGGAAGTACTTGAAGCTTGATTAGTACGAGTAGCGCTATGTTCGCAGGCTTGGCTCGGAAGCGTTCAATGCTTAATTATTACGAGTAACGCTATGTTCGCAGGCTTTGCTCTGAAGTGTTCAATGCTCCATTATTGCGATTAACGCTATGTTCGCAGGCTTTGCTCTGAAGTGTTCATGCTCCATTATTGCGATTAACGCTATGTTCGCAGGCTTTGCTCTGAAGTGTTCAATGCTCCATTATTGCGATAAACGCTATGTTCGCAGGCTTTGCTCTGAAGTGTTCAATGCTCAATTATTACGAGTAACGCTATGCTCGTAGGCTTTGCTCTGAAGTGTTCAATGCTCAATTATTACGAGTAACGCTGTGTTCGTAGGCTTTGCTCTGAAGTGTTCAATGCCCAATTGGTGCGAGTAACGCTGTGTTGGTAGGCTTTGCTCTGAAGTGTTCGATGCTTACTTATTATGAGTAACGCTATGTCCGCAGGCTCTGCTCACAAGGATTCACGGTGCAGTTATTGCGAGTAGCGCAGTAACCGCCCACTGAGGCGCTAAGGATACCAGAGGGGCGGGAAGCCCGCGAAGTCGGCCCTGAGCCCCCACTAGACCCCAGGTGTGGCGCTACGAGTCCCAGTCCGGACAACGGATGTCAAGCTACACGAGTGTGGCCTAGGGCCTCAGAGGGAATTGCTGGTGAATATAGTGCAACAGATGCTAACTGATGTAGTGAACTGCATTTACCTCTAGTGAATTGCATTTACATATAATGAACTGCATTTACATCTGATGAATTGCATTTACATATAATGGACTGCATTTACCTCTAGTGAATTGCATTGACCTATAATGAACTGCATTTACATCTGATGAATTGCATTTACATATAATGAACTGTCTTTATGCCTATCTGCTTGGATAAACTTGAGTTATTGCATAAACCCTACAGTGTGGCATCCCTTATTGTGTGCGTTCCCTGCTTCAGAGGTTGCGTGTGGTGTATGGTCGCTTTACACAGAAGCCTTTGGGTGCCCAGCCGCTCGAGTCACGTTACCCCCTTAGGGCTTGGTGACCCCAGGTCTTACACACTCGCACTCGTTTCAAGGGCACTACCACTGCTCCTATCTTTATCCACCGAGGCACTCGTCAGGGGTGCCCGCTTTCTCCTCTATTATTTGCGCTTTTTGTCGAGCCCTTAGCTATTGCTATTCGCCGTAATCAGAATATATGGGTTATCCGTATGGGGGGCACTGAACATAAGGCTTCCCTATTTGACGATGATCTGCTTCTGTCCTTGTCCTCTCCGTCGACCTCCCTCCCCGTGGTGGCTGAGCTCTTAGGGTCTTTTGAGGCCGTTTCTGGCTATGGGATTAATCTAGCGAGATCCCATGCTCTTAATCTTACGCTTCCGACCTCGGAAGTCCAAGGATTGCAGGACCTGCTCCCGGTGCTGTGGACTGACGAGTCGATTCGCTATTTAGGCCTGGATCTGACTCCTACGCTCACTTCTTGGTCCTCATCTAATTGGCCTAGATACCGGAAATCTATTCGCGATGAGATGCGTCGATGGGAAGGCCTCCCCCTGGCGTGGTTGGGGTGCCTTAATGCCGTTAAAATGTCCCTCCTCCCTAAAGTCCTTTACCTGTTCCAGTCTCTTCCTACTCCCATTTTGCACGCTGACATCCTGGCCCTACAACCTGATTATACCAAGTTCATCTGGGGAAAATCCCGCTTCTCTCGTAAAATACTCATGCTCCCCAAATCTCGGGGTGGACTGGCCTGTCCCAATTTACTGGGCTTGTCATCTACGGTTTTTATCGGAATGGATCGTTCCTGAAAGCAAGAAACACTGGTTCCACATGGACCGTGCAGTGGCCTGTAGACCATTGTGGGATTTGGCCTCGATCCCGCGAGAGGCGCGTCCTCGCAGGGCCTACTTAACGACTCCGACGAGAGTGGTCTTGGAGATATGGGTTAAACTGGTGCTTCCCCTGGGCCTTACGACCTTCCCTTCCCCCAATACCCCTCTAACACACAATCCTGCATTTCCCCCTGCCTTGCAGCCGCAGGCTTTTGCGGCTTGGATCTTAGAGGGTCGGCATGTTCTCCAGGATTTTTTTCAGGGATCTACCCTCTGCACCTTTGACCAGTGCAAACAATTTTCCCAACTCACAGATAATGCGTGTCTGCAATATTGTCAATTGCGTCATTGGCTTTCTTACACAGCGTACTCCCAGGAGGTGACTCGACAGCTAACCCCCTTTGAGTCCCTGGTTCGTAGAATCGAGGGGTCTAGGGGCCTAGTCTCTAAAACCTACTCTGTCCTTCAACACTCTCAACAGCTTCCGCTTCATGGCTACCAGGCGTGTTGGGCCTCAGATCTAGCTGCTGACATCTCCCCGGAAGAGTGGGACCGCTTGTGGAGGGACATCCCTAAGGTGTACCGTAGCGCGAATCTGCATATTAACTGATGGCGAGATGGTATTATACCCCTACCCGTCTCCATCAGATGTTCCCGAACACTCCTCCGACTTGCTGGCGCTGCCGGACAGATAGAGATGACTTCCTGCACATTTGGTGGTCTTGCCCGGGTCTTACCATGTTTTGGAAGGAGGTCCTTAGTCACATCAAAGAGATGGTGGGTTTCCCAGTTCCTTCTACTCCGTCCCTAGTGATTCTGGGCATCCGGCCCAGCACACTGAAGGGCATGACTTCGAATGACTGGTATTGAACTCTCCCTTTATTGGGAGCCGCGCAACAGTCCATTGCCTCCTGCTGGAAGCAACCCCACCCTCCTCCTATTGCTGCGTGTTTTCTCCGGCTGTGGGATGTCCTGTCCCTGGAACTCCTTATGGCCCGCCTCACTCACACTGACATACGCTTTGATCGCATCTGGCGTCCACTTATACACCATCTCACTAAAACCAAACACTCCCGCTTGATGCACCCTAGATAGCGTGCCCTACAGTTGTTCGAAGACCTTCAGGAGCCCTTCTATCGGGGCCTGAGACCGGTCTCCCCGGAGTAATCTGCTTGGTCTGTCGGGCGGGCCCTTCTGACTTTGCGACTATTGACCTCCACTCTGGGCCTTGGCCCTTCCCCTTCCTCCCCATCTCCCTGGTGCATCCTCTTTTGTTCTTTTTCCCTTCTCTTCCCCTCTGGGGGACGCCTCTTTAACTGTTTTCTTCTTTTTCTTTCTGTTCTCACCTCTCTATGGTTTCTCTTTTTGTCTCTTTATAGTTGTATGAAGTTCCTTGTTTTCTCCATAGCAAAGTATATTGTTATTGTCGCAGTACGAATTGTATCTTTCATGTGGGCGGAGGGCCTTACCTTGTCTGGCCTTGTTTGCCTTGACCAACTATCTGACTCATTGGCTATGCTGCTTTGTCAAGTCTCTTTTGGACAATGGAATTTTAGCTGGGCCTCTGCCTTTTATTCCCTTCCATATCTACCCCCTTGGGTGTGGCGAGGGTTTTCTTTTGGATGTTATCACTTGTGTTTTGGGAAGTCACTGTGCCTCCATTACATTTGTGTTTTGTAGCCTATTGAACTGGTTTTATTCCTTTGCAGATGCCCAGAACTGATTGCTTATTCCATAACCCAAATTTTGTTACACTCCCGCCCCTGCCTTCCATTTTCTGCGACATGTATAATTTTCTATTTGTTTGAATTCAATAAACAGATATTAAACAACAAAAATAAGAAGTGACAGTACTCGGTACCGGTGAGTACTGGTCCATTTAAAGCACTGCCACTGCCCTTTTCCCTACGACCAGGCTCTTCATGTCTCTTGCTGGTACGTGCCTTTACATATACATATACATGTCCTCTCCACTCGCCTCTCATCTTTACCCAGCCTCTAACCTTCTCTCGCTGGTTCTGCCTCTCTTACTCCCACCTCTCGCGTACTCTCTCAGAGGCAATCCTGAGTGGATATTGCATAATTTATGATAATTTACTTTGCATTCCTAGAGTGGTGTAACACAGGCCCCCATGATGAGGTGGGGCCCCCGAGGCAGGACACCATTTTGGGACTGGAGGAAGGTATGTCTTACTCCGCTCTGCTGCGATTGAGTTTTGGAAAATGTTGCACTCCAAACGCAGTGCAAAGTTTTAAAACTCCACAAACTTCGCTGGCAGAGTGGAGTTATCCGCCCAGCCTTAGACATAATATCAATTTAAAAAATATTGAGATGCCCAAATGACGGGGCAAAAAAAGTGTAGTATTAAGTATCAAGTTATTATACTTAGGGCCATATTCTCAAGGAGCTATCTCCGAGTTAACGTCTCTTTAGCGCAGCCAAAGTCACGATAAATTTAGCTCCCCATTCACAAGCTGGTGCTAACAGCCCATAGCACCAGTTTTCCGGTGATAGCATTCGCAAAAAAACATCACCACAGATGACCCCGGCAACTATCGCTAATGGGATGCAGAGCAGGCGTTCCCATGCAAAAAGCCGCGATAACACCACTCCACAACATTTTCAACTATCAGCCACATCGGCGATACGACAACAAAACATGAGATAAGGCGTGTTAGCAGCAGGAAATTAACACCTGCTCTGACCTGGTGTAAAGTCAGACAGCAGCCAGCACCACAAAAGGGAGCGCAGCCCACAGCCACACCTGAAGAACAACAGATGTCATGGAGCTACTCATCATGCAGCTCGGAGCCCCAACAGGTCCACAACACCCACCACCCCCAGGCCCGCCACCACCCCACCCCTGGACCCCTCCGCACCCCCCTGGACCACCATAGAGGAAGTGCAGACATAGACCGCAGACCTTGCGCAAACGCACCAGCTTCACAGACATGACACCAGAGTATGTCATTGCCCACTACAGGTTCAAAAGGACAACCATCCAACGCATCCTGAACATCATTGTCCACAGGCTGACTGTACCAACACAGCGGATAACCAACATCCCACCTCAGACAAAGCTGCTGGCTGTGCTGCACCTGTTGGCCTCTGGTACCTTCCAACCAACAACCGCCAGAGTCGGAGGGGTCTCACAGCCAGCCCTATCCAAGTTCCTCAAACCTGTCCTGGATGCCATCATTAGCTTGGTACCCCAGTACCTATACTTCCCCCACCCTGCGCAGGAACAGCTGGTGAACAAGCAAGGCTTCTACGTCATAGCTGCATTCCCGCACGTGTTGGGGGCAATTGACTGTACACATGTCCTACTTGTGCCCCCTGCCGACACTGCACACAATTACCACTATGTGCAGGCAATAGTGGACCACCGGGGACTCTTCACCAAAGTCGTCGCCAACTACTCAGGCAGTGTGCATGATTCCTACATCTTCCGGCAGACCATCATCAACCGGCGCTTCCAGGATGGCACCTACGGAAATGCCCTGCTCGTTGGTAAGTACCAAAAGAACACACCACACACCTCAACTCCACAATCATGCAACTCACAACTCTGGGAATGCACACTTTACAAACTCACATGCAACATGCCAAACAACATGCCCACCTACCAGACATGCCAGCACAACTTACTGTGGTAACCTGGGCTAGCCATGTACATGAGCCACCAACGGCACGTCACATCAGCCACACAATAGCAGATTGTGAGGAGAGGTGGGAACAAGGCATGTGCTAAGGAGGCAAGTGACCCATTAATAAGCATGTACACAATGCCAAGTGTGGCGTGGATGTGCTGGCTTGATTTCAGTATGGAGAACACACACATATCCATGTAGACACACACCACTGGTGTATGGAGTGTAGTGGACAGTGGACGCAACCATGTTACCCCAGCCAGTGGGGAAGATCCCGGAAATGTAGCTTGTTACGTCCCCCCTGTAAGCATCAGCGGAGTGGGCTGGCCCAGCGTACAACAGTACTGCGTAGGTGTGTGGCTCCTACACACGTGGATCTGGGTGTGGTTCAGTGTGGTGCTTGACAAGGTTGTGGCTGATGCGTGTGTTTCTGTTGTAGTGTCTGCTGTCTGCGCCACCCGTCACACAATTGACAATGTTGCTATGTGGCATGTCTCTGGTGTGTGTGGTCGGCCGAAGGCATACATGGGGGTGGGCATGCCCGATCTGGGTCAGGCATCACACATGCCAACTGTTGTATGTGTTGCTATTAGGGCAGCATGAGCCAAAGATGTACCCACAACTGCATGTCGAGTTCAGTCAGGCAGGTGCTCTACATCTGTGTCAGCCCTGTCGTTGCAATTGGCCTACGCACACGTGGCCAGCCACCTTCTGCACAGCATCATCACTGTGTCATACTCTGGCCTGTAGACATGCGCAGACAGGCGTGTCAGTGGTGTGCTGTAGGGGTGTATGTGATGTAATCTCGCTGCGCACACTAGTGAATGTGCTCGGGGGAGGTGCAGCAGTGAGGTTATGTAGTACACAGTGATGCAGCTCATTTGCAACACGCAGTACATGTCAAACAGGAAACACTAAGTCACACATATCACACACTAATGAACCAGTGAGCCTGCCAACACATCATGCAGTATGTAGTCGTTACTCATGTCTCTCTGCACTGTCACAGGTGACCAAGGATATGCACTCTGCGCTTGGATGATGACACCCCTCCGAGCCCCGAACACACAGGCCCAGAGGCAGTAGAATTTGGCCCACAAACGCACCAGGGGCATCCTGGAATGCACATTTGGTGTGTTGAAGTCAAGTTTCAGGTGCCTGGACGTCACAGGTGGTAAGCTCCTGTACAGCCCAGACCAAGTGTGCAAGATGATCGTTGCATGTTGTGTGTTGCACAACACATGTGTACGCAGCAAAGCCCCATGGATACGAATGCCAGATGCACTGGGCGAGGATGATGACGATGAGGCAGGTGGACCACACCCCACTGCAGCCGCAGCAGGAATAGCCCTTAGGGACTACATCATTGACAGTTTGATTATTGCAAGCTTAGAAGACTTAAATGGCACTCCCACACAATATACGGGTTAAATACCCCACTGATATAGATTGTCAGCTCTATTCAAGTCACATATGCTTGTCCGCTACAGAGATGATGGGATCAGTTCCATTGAATGGTTGTGTTGTCTGATAACAAATCCAAAACCCCTTGGATATTAGTTGCTTGTCATCTTTATTTATTAAAGCAGGATTGCAAGTTCCAATACACGGACCAGCCGACACGTGTTTCGTCTTACAAAAGACTTTTTCAAGGCACAAAATGTAAGATGAATAAGGTTGTTGATAATGTTCCAGGTCCTGTAGTTCATAAACACGAGGTCCAAAGTCAATACATCATGTGATAAATCACACCATCCATAAACATAAGCCGCTGTCCCTTCCAAATTGGGCAAGTAGAAACTTATCAGTTAGATTCTCCAATAAAATTCTCGGTGTAAGTGACGTGCTATCTCCTTGATACGAGTGCACTCACTACCTGTCTCCACCTGAAGGAAAGATTTAACCGCAACCCGCACCGTCCAACTAGGGTAGGTATTGGAGAATCTAACTGATAAGTTTCTACTTGCCCAAATTGGAAGGGACAGCGGCTTATGTTTATGGATGGTGTGATTTATCACATGATGTATTGACTTTGGACCTCGTGTTTATGAACTACAGGACCTGGAACATTATCAACAACCTTATTCATCTTACATTTTGTGCCTTGAAAAAGTCTTTTGTAAGACGAAACACGTGTAGGCTGGTCCGTGTATTGGAACTTGCAATCCTGCTTTAATAAATAAAGATGACAAGCAACTAATATCCAAGGGGTTTTGGATTTGTTATCAGACAACACAACCATTCAATGGAACTGATCCCATCATCTCTGTAGCGGACAAGCATATGTGACTTGAATAGAGCTGACAATCTATATCAGTGGGGTATTTAACCCGCATATTGTGTGGGAGTGCCATTTAAGTCTTCTAAGCTTGTAATAATCAATGTATGTATGTCTTGCACATATGGATGATGTCCCTAGGTAGTGGACATTAATTGAAGCTGTGAGCACCTTACAATTATTATTGATTTTCTCATATTTTGACGCCTTAACTTTATGTATTTCAGTTATTACTTGTAATCAGTGTGGTGTGCCGTTCTTCCCTATCTTTAGGGACACTACTACCTATATTTCTCCTCTGTAATCATTGACAGTTTATTCTCTGGTTGATGTCACATTGTGTGGGTCCTACGCAGTAATGGCACAGTACATTGACAGCCACAGGCACTGCATGTGCTAATAAAAGCATTCAGATACACATTCCCTGCGTACATGTCACTCATCTGTACAGGCACTTCACTCAGACAGGTGTGGGTGCGACATGTTGTGCTGTCAATTGAGGGATTTGTTGATGGATGGTGGGTGTGTCACCTCTGTGCAGTGAGGCTGTTTATGGAGTCACGTATTCTAACTGCCAGTTCTGTGTGTCAAAGTTGTTAGGGTATCCCACTTTTCAGAGTTTCACATGTGTCCCATATCATTCCATTTTGGCTGTCATTTATGGCCTACACGTGACAACAGGGATTCGTTTGTGCTCTGATATGTCCCGCCATGATGCAGGGATGCACCCTGTGACTCAAGGCCGACAACATGGGCAAGATGTGCATAAGGGGGAGTCACGGTCCCTGCATTGGTCCATGCTTTCATTCTTGTCTGGTCATGTACATGGCACGTCGGTGTGCAGGGGGTGTTGTTTGTCCCTCTGCAATGTGAGGGGGCGATGCGGTTTCACAGTATGGACCATGCTTGTTTCTGGATTTGCGCAGGTTACATACTGAATGCATGTCTATGTGCATTGTGGCTGTTTGTGGGGAAATGCCTATCTGATTTGGACAATGGTCATATGTTCGGCCTTACAGCTGTGGGGTTGAGCTCGCAGGTTGTCATCTCATGGTTTGTTTACTCTGCTTTTATGTTGCATTTTTCTGCCAGACGCGTGGGATTTGCAGGCCGGTTGCCGGTTTTCGGTGCTTTTTGTACTGCGATTGGCCTCATCGCAGGATTTATTGCGTTTCGCATTTTTGCGGCGTGGCGTTGATTTTGACGAGGTCAGTTGATGTGTTATCTGGTGACTATCGCATGGTACCGGCGTGTTGTGAACACCTGGTTAACACGGCGTAACATTCCCGCGATGGACTGCGATGTTGTAGGTTGCGTTAAGTAACTTTTGCGATGGTTAACACACGTTCTTAAGAATATGCCCCTTACAGTGCAAACTACTTGGCAATAGCAAGTAGGGAAAGCCTTGGACTTTGGAGGTTTCAAATTCGATATTGCCATGTCAACCTAAGCAAGAGCAGGAAATGCACTGGACTTTGGGGCTGAGTGGTGTCAGATATACTATTTCCGCTCCAGACTAAGCAACATTACTGAAAGTATTGGAGACTTTGGAAGGGTAATATTTACTATTTGCACTATAACCTAAGCAACAGTAGGAAAGTGCTGGTCTTTGGAGGGGCCAGATTTACTAATCCTACTCCAATTTAAACAATAGTAGAGGGGAAGGCGTTGAAGAAAATAGTTGATCATTAAATAATTACCATTAAAAAACAAGATTATATTTAACCATTAATTGCCATTTAACAAAGAGAAATTCCAACAAAAAAAACTTACAACCTTACTCCCCCACAAACCCAACAACATGCAAATAATGTGAAATAATACAAACAAACAAAAAGTACAATAAAAAACTGAACAATAGTAATTATAAAAAAAGAAAAATATAACACTTTAAAATAAATAGATATAATCAATTACATAATTAGCATAACTAATAAAGTAATTATCCTAATAAAATGTAAAAAATAATAACAATAATAATACTTATTGAGTTAAAAATGTACATAACTAATAATCGAAGTTTGCTACCCACTTTTTTCATATCATTGGAGAACCACCTTTTGTCAGTTTCATGATGTTCAAAACAGGGACCGGTCATCTCCGGTTTTCTTTTTACCATAGTGAGCAGGAAACATCAATTTAAAATAAATATTAGTTCTTATACTATATTCCACTTGTTCAGGTTCCAGTTTTTGGGAGGCAGCTCTAATTTGTGATTTATATATATATAAATTGTAAAAGCCCTGAAGAAGTCTAGCAGACGAAACAAGCGTTGGCTATTTTTTTGTTTATTTGACATGCAAGATTTTTCTTTTTATCAGCGTCCAATTTCTGAGTTAATTCCACATGTATTGAAGAACTTTAGAGTTTAGAGTAAACAAACAGATTGGCACACTGCCAAATGCCATATGCGTTAATTGATTTAAAAATCTCTTGTATTTTTAAATATCCTGCTTTGTATGTATAATTAACTATGATTTTTTTGTAAAAATATTGGAATAAATATGAACATAATTGTAATCTTTTTTTTTAGATTTAATTCCTATTGAGTGCGACAGGCAATTATGAATTCTCACATTTGGTATTGCTGCCTTGTCTGTTGGAGCACCTTTGCTTATTTGCTTCTCTTTTTATATTGACCGCACCTTGTGGGGGGATTGTGTGGGTGTGTTGTTTCCACTGATGTAGATTGTGAAAGTTAATATTCTGTATCATGCTATTTTTGTCACCACAATATTTTTTGACTATTTTTGTGGCAGATGATATTTTTGGCGCAATATTAGCGTCTTGCACAATCGAAAGCGGGCACTATTAAGCCTGATATCGGGGCACTTTAAATGAGGCCTTAAATTGGGCTTGCATTGCTGCCTGGGTTGAATTCATCAATCTTGCAACACCACTGAACCATCTTCTTCTTTTCCATGGTCCTTGTCAGAGTCAGCTCATTCTCAATATCCAGGAAACAAAAATCCGAATTCGATCTTATATGATTACTCTTAAATTTGAAGTACATTTCTGATTTGTGTATGATTTTGATACAATTGCAGGAGGAATCTACCCCATTCACGAGGTCCCAGGAGCATTCACCTGTGTAACAGTTATATTTAGGAGAATATCAACGCAGTGGACAATTTTGAAAGCTGGAATGTGACACAAAAATAGGTTTGCACATTTAACTTTGTTTCCCCATAGCGAAATAAATGTTTCCTAGTGGAGAAACCGCTTTGCCTGCACTTTTATTAAGCAGGAGGATCACCTAAGATGCATTCCCTCCTGGCATCGACTTACTCCTGCCCTTGACAGGAGAACATTTGCAATCAACCTACCTGCAAAGGGCATGTGAATACTCACAAGTATACAAGTCTAAGGGGGTTCACGTACATTTGCAGGTACAACCATCCAGAGACACCACCACACTCGCTCTCACCACTAATTGTGTGAATGTAAACCTTTCACCACATTAAATGATCTTCTGTACCCACATTTAGATTTGTGAGGGTACATTGCCATCTATCTTCATTCTGTGAATCAGAATTAGAAATCTGGTTCCACAAATCGATTTCTTTGTATTCTTAGGTTGAATTTATGTGTGGAGAACCTGTCGGGAAACCTTTCAAGAGTAAGGTAAACAACCACTCACATCATTCTTTTTAAAAGGAATGTTTAATATTGCAAACTTGTGTATGGCCTACCTTTTCTCATGTCTCCATTATCATGCCCATAGGCTATTACAACCACCACAGAATACACACCACAATGAGCCTTGGGGGAAGACCGAATATTCGTAATACATGGAATAACATTGCTTTTTATGGTGAAGAGTGAGAATTTCTTCGTGATTGCACGATGGTATAGAGCATCCTGATCATGGATCCAGAGGGGGTAGCCACATTTTTAGCATCTCTCAAATGGATTTCTAAAACTCCATGTCCTGCCTCCATCCTATCAGTGGGATAGTGGGCGTGTAAATGAACTGCTGTTGTCCCCATGGCATCAACTAGCTGTGGGAAACGGCCTGAACAATGCTGGCAGTCACACGTTCCATTCCAACGGAAGCACAACACGCTTGCCTTAACCACGCATGTGTGGTTAATGCAATGCGAAGTCTAGATGCTGAGATGGGCAGGCCCCGGAACAGGAAGGATTGGGAGAGGATGCAGTGAGGTAAGTGGGGCTGGGGCTAGGTTGTGGGGGTAGTTTTAAAGGGTTCAGGGTAGCTTTTAGGATTCATGGGGAGATCGGGGTAGTTTTTAGGGCATGACGTCAGGGTAGTTGTTAGGGCTCGGGGTGGTCGGTGTAGTATTTAGGGCTCTGGGTGTAGGGTAGTTTTTAGGGCTCAGGGTATTTTTTAGGGCTCAGGGTTGGGGTAGTTGGAAGGGCATAGGGAGGTCGGGTCGTTTTTAGGGCTCGGGTGGTCGGAGAAGTTTTGGGCTTGGGGGTCAGGTTACATTTAAAGGCTTAGGGTGGGGTTGGAGTACTTTTTAGGGCTTGGGGGCTGGGGTAATAGTTAGGGCTAAGGGCTGGTGGCATAGGGTGTGGTCTTTACCACACATCCCTATACCAGTCATGCCTTTACCACAAAATTGCGTGGTTAAAGCATGCTTAGTAAAGAAATGCATTGTTTAGATGCATTCGTGGTTTAGACAGCATAGTAGAGGCATGTGTGGTTTAGCCATTAGTACATCTATCATGCCACCCCTAGCTGTCAGCCTCACTGCAGACACAATGAGAGCCTTTCTTTACTGGTTGTACCTTTCTGAAATGCACCTTGGCATTTCAGGGACGGAACCTTTCCCCAAGTTCAGCAACTACATGTGGCTTCATTGTTGGATCTGCCTCACACTCCATGGGTCCGATTCACAGAACTAACTTAAGACAAAATCCTAAACTTACTACCATTTTGGTATTCACAGAAGGCACTGAGGTTCTGGACTTTTAAAGTCCAGAGGTGTCAGGGAAACAACACCCGAAGACCCCTGAGTTCCTCGTGTCCCGGTGCACAAATAAACAGAGACACGGGCTTCTCGATGGTGGCGTCAAAGACCAAGGTTTATTTACTGCAGGGACACAGAAATCATAGGAACCACACAGAGGCAGAATCTACGAGACTGTTCAAATTGTATTAAGTGGGTTACACTTTAAATACACGCAAAATGTCTTTAGGCTACATTACACGAATATTTCTCATGCCCAACCCGGTATCCCAAACAAACAGTAAATTTGACATCAAACAATAATTAGTCGTAGGTTTTCGGTATTCGATCAGGTCCTCTCGACAGTTTTCCATTCTTTGCCCGATCCTCCCCATCATAAAAATCGTAACCTCCCCATTGTAAAAGCCCAGAAGGAAAGGAGCAGAGCCAGGTGCAAAGGATTGAAATGTAGGATAAGAGGTGTTTATGGATCATAAACGGGCATGGCTACCGTCTTCGGCCTTTCAGTCAGGACAACGGACACGAGAACCAGTACAGCAGGACTGGCCTCAGGCAAGGGAGGTAGCTTGATTCTGCCTAGTCATGCAGCGTCAGCCTTTCTCGGGGCTCGAGCTTACGTGTCCTTAACAAGGTGACTCTGCCGGGGTCATCGTCCGTTCATTGACTATGTGAGGGCAAGAAACAAAATGGATGCCGTAACTAAAATGGATGCCACGACTTTACCACCGAATGCCCTATTTCTCAGTGAATTCATGCTAGTTGCGTAGCGAAAACACTGTCATGCATACAATGGATCTTTTGCGGTTCATTGGTACCGAAATCGTGTCAGTACTACGATACCGAATTCACGGGTTCGGAGCGCTACAGAACCTCAGACCGTCCTTTTGCCCTTACATAGGCAATAACTCACTCTATGTCAGAGTCCATTTCTATGTTCATCAGGTCACTGATATGTTGTTGGAGCATTACTCTATCCCGTGGCGTATCTCTAAAAACAGGTGGCCTTCTTACACATGTAGAAATGCAGAGATTACATAAGGCAGGACCACACTGAACAATGAGACAGCACGAAAATAAAAATACTAATGCAACACCAGTGACTATCAGAACCTTCCATCCCCACGCAGACAACAGGCTCCAGAACCATCCCATTAATGACCAGTCACCTTCCTCTACATGAATAGAGTCAGAAATCTTATGTAACTTAGAAATGGCCTTGTATACTGTTGGCGCATTATCTGGAATAAAAACGCAGCAACTTGACTGGATCATCTTACATACTCCACCTCGATCTGCAAGTAACACGTCAAGGACCATACGGTTCTGTAACGTCATGAGGCAATCCGCTTGAAGCTCAGCTGTCAGGTTACTAAGAGCACCCGCCGTTTCAGTGATAGTGGATTCAACTACCCGTGTTAGTTGACGTAAGTTTCTACTGTTGGCCATAGGCCCCCAGAATGGGAGGAAACCCTTGAAAAAGTCTCCTGCCTCTTGGCCAGCAGTATCTTCTTTACTGAAAACACCTCTCACAACTCTAGTTTTGTGATAGTCCGGTGCAGCAGTGTATGTCGGAGGTAGCAGCTGAGCGATATAACATGAGCCTGAGAAGTCAGCAGGCAGCCATGTGTATGCTCTGTCTTGGCAAACAAAATAAGTACCCTTAGCAGCTAAGAATGCGGGGGAAGACTGTGACGGAAAAACATATGTTTCGATACAGTCACTCTTCCCTAGTCGAGCTTTCGGATTCCTCCCATTTCCTTGCAAACAGACTTGACCTTGGTGGGGTACGACCCAGATCGGAGTTGAGCTCTTACGTTTGTTCTCACCCAGAGTAATGCCATATTCCGTAACATTCCAACCCATGTAAACTCGCAATTCATCCTTGGGAATGAACGGAGTATTATTGACATCTCTCACCATGTCAGTGATTCCTTTTACCAAGGCTCTATTAGCAGAGTTATACCGGGTGGAACGCGGAGGTCGTGGAGGATAGGTCTCTAGGGCATAAGCGAACATGGTCTGAAATGCCCAGAATGATCCATTATAACTAAAAGGCAGGACCAGATAGGGGATGCCCTTGTCCATGGTATGTGGTATCAAACCACACACCCAGCAGTTTGTTGTATTAACCACTAGTTGATGTTGGTGCAAGAGTTGAATGAAAGTGTTATTTATAAACTCAGAGCGTCGAGCTTGCTCGTGGGCAGGAAAAGGATGGAAAGAATGAAGAGAAACAGCAGTCGGAGAAACAGGAGCATGGGGAGATACTGTAGATGCAACAGGTGTAAAGATCAACTGAATACCAAAAATAATTCCGTCTACCAAAGTTATTAAGACAATTAGAAGTGTCAGAGTACATTGCATTAGGAAACATTTACTGTACAATATGTCATATAATTTTGTCTTGTGCACATTTATGACATTAACCCGTCGTAATTCAGGAAGCTCCATCTTGTACAACCGTTTGCAACGGATGGTTTGTACCTGTTAAAAACTTGCCTCTGTTTATCCTGGGAGTTCCCAAGACAAACAGAAGAAACCGACCTAGTGTCTGATTCCCTGCAAATTAAAACAAGGCACACGTTACGACCCTACGGTAACCCAGATGGCAAGGTGTGAGAAACAATAAAAAAACAAAAAGATAAAAATTTTGAGCAAACTTCCTGACTGAATGGAATGCAGTAAGATCAAAACAGTTTTCAAACAGAAGGGTAATTATGCAATATCATTAGTTCATAACATGAGAACGTAGATTATATCTGTACTTTCCGGGTCTTGTCTGGTCTTGAAATAGCTGGTCTACAGGTGCGGAAATGTTCGACTCCACAGGTGACAAATGTTCACTTTGTACAATACTCGGTTCAGGATTCAAAAGAGCGGTTCCTGCTGGGGTGTCAAAGTTCTGTGTTTCCGTTTGTGGGTGGTCCGTTATGTACTCTGCATCACTGAAAGGGATGTGCCTAGGAACAGGTTCTGTCTCAGATACACCAATTCCCTGTCTAACCCAGTTATCATAGGGGAGTGGAAGAGGGACACGCTTCGTATGGCTGGCGTGCACCCAATTTTTCCTTCCAGCTAGGCGTACTGCAATTCTTGTTGTGAGGAGGACTTGAAACGGACCCACGAATCTTGGCTGGAGGTTCCGAGTACGTTCAAAGTTCCGAACTACCACTTGGTCGCCTGGTTTCAACGTGTGGCCTGGACTCTCCGGCAGTTTAGGCAAGGATTCGAATACCTGTTGATGAATAAGGCTCAATTTAGCAGTCAGATCATGAAGGTAATCAATCAACATTGGGTATTCAATCTGTTTGAATTCCTTTGGCCTAGGGACTCCCCAAACATTAGCAGGGCGGCCGAACACGATCTCGTATGGGCTAAGCCCTACTCGAGAGTGTACAGTCACTCTGGTGGACAGTAAAGCTAAAGGCAGTGCGTCTGGCCAAGAGAGACCAGTGGAAGCTTGAATTTTCGCAAGTTTCAGCTTCAGGGTGCCATTGTACCCTTCAACCAAACCCGCTGATTGTGGGTGATTCGCACTGTGGTATTTTTGGGAAATACCCAGACCCGCACACACACTCTTCATAACTTTCTCTACAAACTCACTTCCATTGTCCGACCAAACAATCCTCGGCATACCATACCTGGGGAAGTATTCTTTTAGGAGGATTTTGGCAGTGGACATAGCAGTGTTGTCCTTTAACGGATATGCCTCAATCCATCTTGAGAAGGCACAGACTACCACTAGGACGTATTTGAGATTGTTACACCTATCCATGTGGATATAATCCAACTGAATCACTTCAAAGGGACAAGAAGGGGGAGCAAAATGGCCAGTTGGGGTTGGGGTTCCCTTGCCAGGATTATGCATCAGGCATACCATGCAATTTTTCACCACTCTTTCTGCACACTTAGTAATTCCATCGTTCTTCCATACTGGAGCTAACATTTTACAGATCCCTTTCGAACTGATGTGCGCCGCTCCATGCGCCATCGTGACTACTGCAAGTACATACGCATCAGGTAACATCCAACGCTGCTGCTCAGACAAATCGACCCAACATCCACTTGAATCCATTTTACCCGTTTTCTCCTTCCATTCATTCTTCTCATTTTCAGTTGCTTCATTCTGGATTGTTTTCACACTTTCAATCGTATTCTCACACATTCCTGATTCCGCAATCCATCTTGCAGACGTTGCAACGTACATTCGGCTCGTCATGTTCTTGGCCGTTTCTTTAGCGACCTCATCAGCAAACGCATTCCCACGGCCAACATCATCCGTAATCCTCCGATGTGCACTGCACTTCACAATTGCAACTTCATTCGGTAGAGTCAGGGATTCCAATAGATCGCTGACTAACTGTCCATGTTGGATCTTAGTCCCATGGGACGTGAGAAAACCTCTTTCTCTCCAGAGACGCCCAAAATTGTGTGCAACGCCGAAGGCGTATTGGCTATCAGTAAACACATTCACTCTCTTTCCCTTAGCTAAAACACACGCTCTTGTCAATGCAATTAATTCTGCAGCCTGGGCAGAATTCTGACTCACTCTTGCGGTCTCCACAATTGTACTCAAGGTCGTAACTGCATACGCGGCCGTCACATCACCATTCTGTAATTTGAAACAAGACCCATCGACATATAAAGTGCCATCTGGATCTAGTAATGGAGTATCTTTTAAATCAATCCTACCTTTTGTCTCTTCCTCAGTTCTGAAACAACAGTCATGGGGCTCTGAATCACTCGACTCCTGAGTAGTCGGCAACAGTGTTGCTGGATTCAATATGTTGCATCGCTTGATCTGAATGTGACTTGCCAAAAGCATCAGCTCATAGCCTGATAGTCTAGCACTGGTGAGGTGCTGAGTTTTCGTTCGATTCATGAGTGTATCCACAGCATGTGGAACCATGACTACTAACATGTTGTTCATGACTAGTCCAGCAGACCTTCGAATAGACACTGCAGCTGCTGCTGTAGCTCTCAAACAACTTGGCAACGCTCTGGCTACCGGATCTAATGTGGATGAGAAATATGCACAAGGCCGCTGTTTGTCACCAAATTGTTGCGTTAATACACTCAATGCACAACCTTCTCTTTCATGGACATATAGAGTAAACGGCTTACTGTAGTCAGGAGTACCCAACACAGGAGCTGAACACAGCGCATCACGTAAGTCAGAGAAGCTCTGTTGACATTCATCAGACCATGGCAAAGGGCTCGGAACACCTTTTCCAGTCAGGGCTACCAATGGTTTCGCCATGAGAGAAAAATTTGGGATCCATTGCCTGCAGTATGACGTAATACCCAAAAACGCACGCACTTCTCTTTGTGTGCTTGGTACAGTCATCTGTGAAATTGCTTTGATTCTCTCTGGGGTCAACCTTCTTCCCTCCTTTGACAAAAGATGACCTAAGTAGGTCACTTCTTGGCAACAATATTGCAGTTTAGAAGGTGACACCTTGTGATGTAAGTCTGACAAATGACGTAATAAAGAAATTGTAGCTGCTTTGCAAGTTTCCTTGTCATCAGCGGCTAGTAAAAGATCGTCTACGTATTGGATCAGAGCAACACCAGGAGGAAGTACAAGAGCATCTAATTGACTCTTCAATGCTTGGCTGTAAATTGAAGGGCTTTCACAATAACCTTGTGGAGCGCGTTTGAATCTGAAACTGCGACCTCCTAAGGAGAAACCAAAAATGTCTCTACTTTCCTCGGCTATGGGAATGCTGAAAAAGGCATTTTTCAAGTCGATCACTGTAAACCATGAAGCTGAGGCAGGAATCAACGTCAGTAATGCAGTGATATCTGGGACTACAGGAAACGGTGGGATCACTATTTTGTTAACTTCTCTGAGGTCAATCACAAATCTGTAAATTGGAGGTTTGGAAGGGTCAGTACGTTTCAAAATCGGCAGAACAGGACTATTGCAGACGTGCCCTCTAGTTTCCTCAATCACATCTTTCTGTATTAAGTCTTTCACAATCAGCAAGAGTGCTCGTTCACCTTCATTCGAAATCCGATACTGTGGGATTCGTGGGAATTTAACATTAGCTTTCAGACTTACCACATAAGGGGGAATTTCCAAGAGGCCTACATCATTAGGGCCAGTCGCCCAAAGAGTATCAGGGAGAGAACGCAGCTCCTTTGGGAGCTTGTCCATCGACATATACATTGGAGAGATGACTCTTTTGCCTAAAGTGAGCTGTACTCCCGAAGGAGAACAGTACAGTGTCGCGTGCAGGCGTTTCAACAGATCTAAACCAAGCAGATTCTCATTACAACCGGTTGTTAAGATAAGGGGTGCTTCTAGTTCGCATGGCCCAACAGATATTGACAAAGGACTAGAAACAGGATTGTGAACAGGGGCGCCTGAGAATCCTACCGAAGTGTTCGTTAAGCCAGACAAAGGTGCGCCAGGGAGTTTCGCATGCATAATTGAACTTTTTGCCGCACCAGTATCCAACAGAAACGGTTCGACCACGCCTGATGTAACTACTGCGACATAAGGTCCACTCTGATCAACTGGAACTGATACTACTCCCTCTCTTTGCCTGCGGCTGTCCTAGTGCTCGCTTCTTTGAATGTCTTCATTATGATCATAGTAATCTCCAACATGATACTGTGGAGATCTACCTGGTTGCGTAGGTTGTATATTTCGCTGATCAAAATAATTTGATTGGCGATCAGTCTGTGGTGTCATCGTACCACGCCCTCTACCTCTAGGAGCTTGCATAAACCCAACATTACCTCTCTGAGCTGGGACACCACTAGTTTGTGGGTGCAGTACTGGACACTCATTCTTATAATGACCCTCCTTTTTACAATAAGCACACTGATTCCATGCTAACTGTTGTCGGGGAAAATTATAATTAAATCTTTGGGCCGTCCCTTGCTGGAATTGTGGTTGTGGCTGAAACTGGGGTCGCTGCTGTGAATCTGACTGATTCGAACGAGGCGGATACGCCTGTTGCAGAAGAACTTTGGTCTTTAGATCTTTCGTTTTCTTTTCTGACTTTTCCTTCTCTTCTTTCTCTCTATTCTCGTAATACTGAGCAGTTGCAAGTATCTGTGCTGTCGTCGACACTGCCCATGCACTTTCAGAATCCTTTAACTTGTTACTAAGCTCAGGTAGTAAATTAAACACGAACTTGTCGACAAACAATCTCTGGCCTCCCTCAGTACTCATATCTTGCCCACTGTGGTCTACGAAGGTCTCTTCAAATCTAGTGAAGAAGTCAGAGACGCTTTCGTCCTTCTTTTGCTTGCATGCCGATAATTTATCCCAATTGACTCGTAACGCTGGCATCAGCGTTTTCATCAGAGTAATTATTCTGCCAGGTAAAGCAGCAATCAGAGGTTCAGGTTTAGCACCGCCAACTTGTTGCGCATCTGCCGCTATAATAGCTGCCCAATCACCTCCTAAGGCGACTGGGTGGTTCTCTTGCCGAATTTTGGCCCATATAGGCTGTGGCACCACATTAGCAAACAACATTTCAATGTCTGCCAAATTCATGATACACGCTTGAACTGTCTGTGTTAATTCTTTGTAATAACCAGCAGGATTTTTACGTGGGTCTGGTAACGCTTGTTTTACGGCTAACACTTCGGCCCGTTTCCAAGGGATGTGTATCCACACTCTCTGGAAATGTGCCGGGGCAGCGACAATATTATTAGCCCCATCTGCTGGAACTGCATCACGCCATATCGGTGGAACTTCCCTCATCGGATATTGTCCTCGTCGTTTCCTAGTAGTAATCGGTGAACCATCAGGGTCTCTTGTCGCTCGAAGAGGGGACTCATCCCTGTAAGCTAAAATCAGTTCTATCGCTCCCCTTACTTCTGGACCTATCACCATTCCTGCGGCAAATTTCTGCTGAATATTTATCAGGTCAGAGGGGACGGAGTCTAAATCATCATCTTCCCATTCTTCACGCACAAGAGAACACATCACGTCAAAAACATAACGTTGAGTTGGTTCATTCCATTGCATAAAGGTATCTAACACTCTTCGTGCATCATATTTCGTAGCTTTTGACATCCACCTAAGAGCTGTCGAATCTAACGTGTCTCGTTCCTGGGGACCAGGAAGCTGGCTACGTCTCTGTATAGAGTCAGAAACGGGGGTCCCAATTAAAGACCTGTAGAGAGGAGTTAAGATATTAGTTACAGAGTCGGTTATTTTCCGACGAACGGAAAGTGGAGTCAGAATGTTCACAGGGTTCGGGGACAGAACAGCTGAAGCAGATGAAATAGTAAGGGTAGGAGTAGCAGGTAAAGCAGTTTGCGAAACGACAGGCAAAGGCGGAACGGCCGCCCCAGGAAGAGGGGGTGCCGAAGGAACATTAACCACGGGAAGGATAGGAGCTGGAATCAAAGGAAGTGGAGCAACTATTCCAGGCTGACCAGCAGCTGGCTGTACAACAGGTAGCAACTGTGGTACTGTAATACCCTGTGCATACGGTGGGGGTGAATTCAACAGGTAAGACAACAGAGGATCCTTTTCATGATCCTCCATCGGCTTAGCAGGACATGATGGCAATACAGGGTAACATTTATCAATTGCCAAATTATATTTTCTATTCGCCATCTCCATTGCTTTCTCAGTCTCGTTGACATGCAGCTGCCTAGCAGACTCCATTAAAGTCAACCCTTTCTCTTTCTGTTCTTTCTTCGTTTTCCTAATTTCTCTCTGTTTGGCTTCTTTGCGCCATACGCGAAAAGAATCAAACATTGCCGGCCGGGCTTTTTTCTTGAACAACTTCATTTCTAGATTGTCTAGTATTTCCGTTTCGAAGCTACCATGCGGTGGCCAACTAAGGACACCATCTTTTTTGGTGTAACGGGCCCATACTTCATTATACGTAATAGGACCCACACCATGTTTACAATAGAGCTCATATGTAGGAGTTCCAATCGGAGGAACCGAACACGAATCCTCCAACCGGGAATCCCCGTTGCAACGTAACCAGGACAAGAAACAATTACTACTGGTAGTCATGACAACAAAGACAAATTCCAACAAAAATGCGCAGAGAACTTAGGCCTACCAAAATGAACTAATACCAAAACAGAGATTATCTAAACAAGAGCAACCAATGATAATCTACGAATTAAACCAGAGCAACAAGGAACAACCAAACTGAGCGTAGCCCACTTAATACTTAACTGAAATGTGGAAGACGTCACCAAGGAGAACCCGTCTACGTCTCGCCGTACTAAGGTCTGCACCTCGGGTCCAAGACAGGGCGACAGTCAAGGCAGCGGTCCTCTGTAGCCGTCTGGGAACGGGAACCCTCGTGGAAGAGATCGTCGGGCCACTTTTACGACATGCAGGGATCGATGAAGCGGCGTACCTCCCTCCGGAATCTTCACACGAAACTTCTCGAACTTTTCAGGCTTTGGACCGGTACCGGATGACGTCGCCCCACGTTGGGCGCCAATTTGAGGTTCTGGACTTTTAAGAGTCCAGAGGTGTCAGGGAAACAACACCCGAAGACCCCTGAGTTCCTCCTGTCCCGGTGCACAAATAAACAGAGACACAGGCTTCTCGATGGTGGCGTCAAAGACCAAGGTTTATTTACTGCAGGGACACAGAAATCATAGGAACCACACAGAGGCAGAATCTACGAGACTGTTCAAATTGTATTAAGTGGGTTACTCTTTAAATACACGCAAAATGTCTTTAGGCTACATTACACGAATATTTCTCATGCCCAACCCGGTATCCCAAACAAACAGTAAATTTGACATCAAACAATAATTAGTCGTAGGTTTTCGGTATTCGATCAGGTCCTCTCGACAGTTTTCCATTCTTTGCCCGATCCTCCCCATCATAAAAATCGTAACCTCCCCATTGTAAAAGCCCAGAAGGAAAGGAGCAGAGCCAGGTGCAAAGGATTGAAATGTAGGATAAGAGGTGTTTATGGATCATAAACGGGCATGGCTACCGTCTTCGGCCTTTCAGTCAGGACAACGGACACGAGAACCAGTACAGCAGGACTGGCCTCAGGCAAGGGAGGTAGCTTGATTCTGCCTAGTCATGCAGCGTCAGCCTTTCTCGGGGCTCGAGCTTACGTGTCCTTAACAAGGTGACTCTGCCGGGGTCATCGTCCGTTCATTGACTATGTGAGGGCAAGAAACAAAATGGATGCCGTAACTAAAATGGATGCCACGACTTTACCACCAAATGCCCTATTTCTCAGTGAATTCATGCTAGTTGCGTAGCGAAAACACTGTCATGCATACAATGGATCTTTTGCGGTTCCTTGGTACCGAAATCGTGTCAGTACTACGATACCGAATTCACGGGTTCGGAGCGCTAAAGAACCTCAGCAC
The DNA here is from genome assembly GCF_964204655.1 of Triturus cristatus. Classification (NCBI taxonomy): domain Eukaryota; kingdom Metazoa; phylum Chordata; class Amphibia; order Caudata; family Salamandridae; genus Triturus; species Triturus cristatus. The sequence goes on along the minus strand of NC_140593.1, from coordinate 959,584,003 downwards.
TTACTCATTTCGGTATTCACAGAAGTTAGGACTCCTAACTTTAGGACTCCTAAATGCCTTCTGTGAATACTGGCAGTCTTAAAGTTAGGATTTTTCTCAGTTTAGGAGTCCTAAATTTAGGAGTCCTACCTTTACTACTCCAAAACTGAGAAAAATCCTAACTTTAAGACTTTCGGTATTCACAGTAGGCATTTACGAGTCCTAAAGTTAGTAGTCCTAACTTTACTACTCCTAAACTGAGAAAAATCCTAATTTTAAGACTTTCGGTATTCACAGAAGGCATTTAGGAGTCCTAAAGTTAGGAGTCCTAACTTTACTACTCCTAAACTGAGAAAAAGCCTAATTTTAAGACTTCCGGTATTCACAGAAGGCATTTAGGAGTCCTAAAGTTAGGACTACTAACTTCTGTGAATACCGAAATGAGTAAGCTCCTTCTGTGAATACCAAAATGAGTATGTGCCTTGTGTGAATACCAAAATGGTAGTAAGTTTAGGATTTTGTCTTAAGTTAGTTCTGTGAATCGGGCCCCATGTCCTGAAGTTCCTCTTCCCTGGAAGGATCGATCTGGCATTCTGCTCAAACATTCTTCAGGGTTCCTGCCAGTCATTTCACAACAGATTCTCATTAGAGTGATAGATTACAGAATCTACCTCTCAGGCCAGTGATTCACTGTTGTAAGGATTGGCTCTACCACTTTAGGCATGTGATCAGAAGCCTGTGCCCTCTTCCATTTTAATAATGATATAGGATCTGGGTTGTGCTTTAAAGTAGTAGGTAATAGTTTTTCCTCTGAAAGAAGGTCTCCTCGAGAGAACTGATGACAATACATGTGCGCCCTGTTTACTTCACTCCCAGACCTAAATAACTCTACTGTCCCAACCAAGTCTCCCCTCAAGCACTGGCCTGCATGGCTCAAATCATTTACAATGTATCACGTAATGGAGCTCTGTGTGAAAAAGTGCCTCGCTCACATGTTGCGCGAAGGACAAAAAATAGTGCAACACCAGATTTGACAAGAGTCGCCAACGATGTTTATGCTAATAATAGCCATTCTGCCTGATGCTCATGCTTGCACTGTGGTGCAATGTAGATACAACAGTATTTGGCATACCATTTGAACTCAAAGTTCACCCCCAAGTACACAATTCTACATGGACTAACCCACGTAGGAGTTAGACTTGTAAGAAGTGTGTTTTCTGCTTTCACAATATTAGGCGGGCAACCTAATTTCCTTGTTCACATTGAACTTTCCAATTCAAACTGCATGTATCTGTAATCACTCTTTTGTTTTCAATTACCTTCCATATCCCGTTTTTCAATTAATTTCCAGACGTTGGTGTCTTTTTCCATACAGTTCTTTTGAGTAAGTATCCAATTCCATCACACTAAAAGAGACCCAGCCAACTTGTTTCATCCCTTATAGGGAATTCCTCAGGGCAATTTGATTCATCCTCCTTCTCAAAATTCTCCTTTTCCATTCATTCCCTGTTTAAATCTCTGAGCTCCTTTCGAGCAGCCTTTGGGCGTGTGTGTCCTAGTCCTATACAACCGACCACACATGTTTTAAGTGTGATGGAATTGGATACTTAATATAAATAACTTTATGGAAAAAGACACCAACGTCTGGAAATTAATTGAATAACGAGATATGGAAAGTAATTGAAAACAAAAGAGTGATTATAGATACATGCAATTCGAATTGGAAAGTTTGATGTGAACAAGGAAATTAGGTTGCCCTCCTAATATTGTGAAAGCATTTGCCAAGGATTGAATTTTGTGGGCAGTCAGAACTCCAGGAGAGGGCATAAGAGAACTATAAGATTTGGATATTTGACCAGTGCCATTCAGAAACACCACTGCTGGCTGTCTTTTTAAGACGTAGGTTTTAGTTTAAACATGTTACACATAGGTATATTAAGCAATATACTTCTTAACTGCTTTCTGCACCTAGTTTCACCCGGATTTAGAATTCGCTGCAAAGCCAGGTCACTCTACTTTACTATTTTAGCAGTTCTGGCTTCGCCCCCAAACCTATGTTTTTTGCACTGTTCTGCCCCAACTGGTACCCTTTTCATACATTAAAAGGGGTGGCGAAACACGGTTTTGGCCCTGCTGGGGGGCCAATTTTCAGTGCAAAATAGCTATTGCCTGCAAAAGTTGATTGGCAGTGCTGTTTGCAATACTTTGCAAGGTGCAGCATTGGAGGAGCTGCAGTGAAAACCTTTAGTAAACCTGAGCCTAAAATTCTGGTATCCTTACATATTCCCACAAACAAGATGGAAGTATGGCAAGTGCGGACCAATTATGGGCATCAGCCATCCTGTAGCACCATGGGCTAATACTACTTTTGTATGGCTAATAAGCTTATTCATAGAGCGTGATGTTTTGTAAACTGCAGGAACATACAACATGTGCCTACCGAGCATAATCTGCAACTGAAAATAGCCAACGGGTTACAACAGGTTACACTTGGACCGATAACTAATTTGTGACTTCAAGGTAGAGGAGTACGTCACTCCCATGATCCTTTGCTCGGCTTTGGCAAATCCTGCCTCCTACCATTTTCAAATACTGGATTTCAACGGTCCCATGTTTCATATAGACCTAATCAACCTTAACAAGTGTTCACATGGAACTGACTTTTAGAGAGAAGTTTTTTGTTCACAGATTGTTTCTTTGAATGTGATACAATGATTAATTCCCTGTGTGTTCAATAAACTCGGTTCGGCTGAACCGTGGTTGTTTATAAATACTGGCTGCTCTGGAATCTTCTTTTCTCTATTCAAGAGTATTATTGATGTCATTACACAGGTTGTTTAAAAGATTCATTCTGCACAGAAAAGTCTGTGAACAAAAAATGTATTTCTAAAAGTGAGCTTCATGTGAGCACTTGTTACGGTTGCCTTGGTTCCCCTGTTCACCTGGACATACGTGGTGCTCTTGTTCTTGTGTAAAATCATATGGACCTAGGGCAGGTTATCCTTTTGCCTTCCATAAGGGTAAAGAAGTAGCTAAGTTATAAACTCTGTCAGACATGTCACGCATTTCAGCCACAGGGTGGTTTCAGGTTTAGGGAGAAGTGGTTCCATTGGTCCATCTCCACCGCAAGCTTCTGGACAGTCGTCTTATGAATCGCTTTCATCAGCATTCAAAGGAGTATTGAACCCGAGTCCAAGAAATCCAGTGGTTGATAAAGCCACTGCTTAATGGTTGATGCTTGGTCACCAGGAGAATGAAATAGTGGTATTTCCCTCTAGCCATGGTTCTAACCATCTCAGCCTCAGGTGTGAATGACTCATTTGGAGATTTATTGGTTCAGGAGCTCTGGTACCTTGAGAATTCCACAAACCTATTCCATCCAGAGGACTACTGCCAAATCTTAAACAAACTTATCGAAGAAAGTAAACTTTTGCTGTTAAACACAGCCCTGTTTATTTTAAAGAAAATGGTCTGCATTAAAAACAAATCTTTCTTTAAAAGTGCAATCACAGACATGGTGGTCGCAGACCCTAGCAGGGCAAATCTCCGCGATAGCCATCAATCGAAGTGATTCGCAATTTGAGACTCATTGAGACTCACCTCATTAATATCCATTAGGTAGGTTGCGTTATGGCTAACTCCATATTGGAATTTTACAAACTGAAATATTAGCATATAGGGCTAGACGTATATGACGCACCGGTTGCAAAATACTTGTGCCAAATTGAGACCAGTATTTTTGCAACGTGTAGAATTTTGTGATCCGACCTATGTACTACTAAGTCTGTTTATAAAATTCGGAATCGTAGAGGGTCGTAATCCAACTTACCTCCTCAATATTCTTGAGATAGGTCACAGTTGTGACACACTACAATTTGTGATCATCACAGAAATGGTCACCTGCTGGTGTTAGCAAACCACCATGTTTGTGATCGCTTTTTCAATGTATATTTTTATAAATGCAGCCATTTTTCATTTCCTGAAAGGAAATGGGGTTGTGTTAAAAAATGTGTTTTACACTTTTTTAAATGTTTGTTTGAGAATAGACAGTGGTTTCCTTGATCACTTCCTATTCCCCAGCAAACCTTTTTTTTACATTCACAAAGGAGAGGAGTCCTCTTGTGTAAGGCTTGCAACCCTATGCTGGGAGTCAGGAACATTGTGATGTTCGCAACAGGATTTTGGTCGCAAAACATTGATACATACCATAAAGAGTCACTATTTGGAAGGCACGCCTAAACATGTTCCTTCCAAATAGCCATTCAATATGGCCTTCTAAACCCATGCAAAATGGGCATAGTACATTTTAAAAAAACATTGAGCTGCGCAAACCATGGGATTTAGCAGATTTGATGGTTTGCAACTACTAAACAGCTTCACACATCTAACTGTGAAGACAGTTTGTAAAATTCTTTAATGATCGAAAAAATACTGGTCTTAAAAGTTTTTGGTGACCAGTATTTCGTACATCTGATCCCTATTGATTTAGCTGACAGTTCACTAGTAATTTCAATTACAAATAGAAGCTATTAATGTCTGCACAGTATTTCTTTATCCTCATGTTTTACTTTTTATACTATTTACTTTCTCTCTTTCGCTGTGTAGTCGACGTGCTTGTTTTATTCTCAACTGCTATGAGCTACATGGTTGTCCAAATAAATGATAAAGACTGACGCTTCAAATATGAACAAAATTATTGTTTCACAGAATGCCATTGGGAAAATCACCCTTGCATCTAATAGGCAAGGATTTACTACACAATACAATTGTGGTGAGGCCTATGTTTCCAATTGACTTACATTTATTAAGTGCTAACTTTGGATTGAGAGCTGTTTAGACTCAAGTGAATTGTAATTTAAAACTCTCATCTTTAACAGAAAATTCAGATTTTAATTCACAGTTCTGAAAATGGCACTTTTAGAGAGTTGGCATTTTCTTGTCCCAACCATCTGTGCCTTCTGCCAGTGTTGTGAGTCACACAACCTTGAATGCTCTTCTTATGAGATTTATGTAATCCTCCCATACAGTGACACAAAGAGGGCTTAGGTGTGGACAGGGTGGCTGGGGAAGGACCTCTGTACCCAGCTTCACTTACAGTTCTAGGGGCTTTGCCTCCTACACCCACAAGGAATCTGACCCCAGGCATGCCCTGTCCTTTGTCACCCCAGTTTGGAGTTTTCCAGAACCAGATGCATGGGTTGGACAGGGAGCCCCCCACAGACAAAGGCTGGCACCAGGTATAAATATTGGGCTCACAAAACCTCTCTTCAGTGTCTTGACCGGTGAAGACTCAGAGAAAGGACTACCCTGCTACTAAAGGAGCTACCCTGCTCCCCTGCTGCTGGAAGCACTTTTATAGTGCCCTACTGCCTGAAGAAGGAAGATTAAACCTGCGCCCTGAACCAAAGACCACCAGAGTTACTGAAAGGACAGTTTGGGTGATCTCCTGTGCACTACAGGGACACTACAAGCTCCTGAGACCTTGAACCCTTCTGCTGGCCTCTGTTGAAGTGAGTCCCAAACATCCCAAGTGGTGCCCCCCACCCCCCGGGTCCTGGACCCTTGGATGTGGTGTTGGAGGTACTGCTCCTGTAGAACCCAAAATGCTGGGACTTAGAAACTTTTTAAAAGAAATGCTGCTCTGAAAACCAATAGGAGACTGAGACTTAGCCTCAAGCTGATCCAATGAAGGTGCATCTCCGGTGGGATTCACCCTGATGCTGCTCCTGCTACATTATTCTCTGTAGTAGTAAATACTTTTCAGTTGGATCCCTGGACAAAGGTATTCTGCCTCATCCTGCAGAAGGAATCCAACCTCCAAAAATCGTGTAAGTTCGAAGGTAGAAATCTTCACTGCAACTTCGTCCAGCGACTACCTAAAGACGACGACCTCTTTTGGGACAGAGCCTGCTGTCTTGCCCTGCTGAAGACTCTCAGAGGCAGCTGGAACCCAACAATTCCAAGAAACCACCCAACGGATACTGAAAATGAGACTACTAGTATCCATAAGATGGCCCCAAGGGAAGGGGGTTTGGCAGAAAACACTAAACTAACATAAAAAGCTAAAATAAGAAATAAAACAACAGGTGCGCGTTCGTACCTGTGGAGAAAACAAATGAAAGGTCACTGGTCTTATCCTTGGTTTTTAAGACTCAAATTCCTATCTCTACTGGCCGTGCGCTCTCCTAAACTATTCTTGATATTATAGTACTCATAACAATGGTAACAGGCTTTAAGAAATGACCACCCATCTGAGGTTCTTAGTTGAGAAATTTGTGAGTCCAACTCCTGCAACATATTATGTTATAAGCACACAATATTAGTCAAAACGTTTATGTTGTTGTAACAAAACATATATCTCACAACAAAATTATCATCAGACCTCACCCATCTTTGGTGAGCCATGTACATTTTGTTTTCAGAAGATAACTACTAAGAGCTACAATATACCAAACAACGCAATAAATCACACAACAAAGTGTACACAGATTATCGCAAGATATGTTTTTAAGCTGCTGTCACACACAAAACACTAAATACCAAGATAATGCACTCTTGTGCATTTAAAGATGGCCACCGGGTAGGAGCTCCTGTTGGCTGCTCCTGGGTTCGGGATCACCTAATGGTGCATATCCTTAGTTTCTTGATCCTGCCATCCACCCACTTTCTGACCTTTTGACGCCTGCTGGGAGATGTCTCGCCGAAAGTCGGTTGAACCCCACTCTCCCTACCTGGGACCGGTAGAACTGCAGAGCGGCAGTTTCGGGACAGAAGCACCGCTCCTCTGGAGCCTGGTGTGTGACTCCACTCCCAGCCTTCATGCCTCGCCCCACCTGAGCGATGCAGCACGGGGGCGCTGTTCCCAGCCTTCATAATGCAGCACAGAGAAATTGGCTCGGGAGAGAAGCACAACACCCTGGAAGCCCGGTGAGTGCCTCCGCTCCCTGCTCTTGCCCTGTCCAATGTCTGCTCCGGCAGTCTCCCCCAGTTTCTGTTCTACCTCCGGTGCAAAACATCATCACCGGAGCCCATTAGGATTCCGGTTGACTGTCCCCGATCCGCTGCATAGTGCCTGAGGATCGGCACTGATGACCCCTCTCCCCTGCCTCTTCAGCTTGGGCCGCTCTCCATCGCCCACGCCAAACCTGTCTGCTGATTTAGCGGCAGATTGAATCCAGGGGTGATCTTGTGCAATCGTCATTGTTCTCCCAAGGAAGCGGCCTGAGGACAATCCACACCCCCATACACAGGACCTTGGTTCGTTACCCCCAGCCCAGGTGGAGAACACTGCACGCACTGGAGGGGTAACGTGTAAGATACTTTGACCCCCCACCAGTCTTCAAACTCACAGCTGTGGAGGTTCTGGAGACGCTACAGCCCCTGGCCCTCTCGGAATCCAGAGGGCCCTTCCACCATTTTTTAGAACTCCCACCACCTTTCCACTACCTCCTACTTTACCACTTGATTCACCCTCACAAGATGGCCACTTCAGAGCTAGAAATTAACAAAAGACTCAATCACAAGTAAAACCAACTGAAACTAAAGATGGACCTTCCACATTGATTCAGCTGTAATCAAAGAAGGACTATGGCTCTACCTCAAGAAAGAAGAATGGAACGGCCATCTTTGAATGACCCTAAGAAATCCCTGATCCTGTAATAGGGAACAGACTCCCCTACACCTTGCCTCACTATATTATCAGAAACCCTGACTCTAATACTATTTTCTACTTTCCACCCGAACTGAACTTGCAGACAATCAAACCACCCCTTACATCGGTTTCTGCTCCCCTCTACCCTGAGCTCCTGATCTACCCATCAATGGCACAGAAACCTTAATTCTATCCCTCTCCCTGACTTGGAAGAGCATATATCATCCCTACTCCCTCCTAACACAGACCCCCTCAATACTGAGGAGCTCCATACCCTATAAAACACAGAGATAAAAACCACCATTGACCAACTAGCCCCCCATAAATATAAAAAGGTCAGAGATACCCCGTCGAGAGCATGGTTCAACAAAGACCTCAACTCTGAAAGAAGACAACTCAGAGCCGCTGAAAGACTCTGGAGAGCAAACTCATCCTCACCCAACCTCCTCCAACTCAGAAAAATACGCAGGAAATACAAAATACACATCCTCAAAGAGAAAGCCACCTTCTCCCAAAACACCCTTGGCAAAGACAAAAACCATCCCAAAGAGATCTTCAACATCATCCGAAATCAAACCTCCATACCTCCCAAAACAAATACCCCTGCCTGTAAACTACAATGTGGCCACCTAGCCAAATTCTTCAAAGAGAAAATCAAAACAATTTACCTCTCCTTAGACCATCACGAAAAAACCCAACCCAGCAACTCTTCTCCCAAAACGGAAATATCCCCAACCCTAGCTCACTCCATTATCCCCAGAACTGTGACTCCTCCTGCCTTAACTACCGACAGACCCAATCACAAAGTCCATCCTCCAGACTCAAGAGGTGGAGGGTCTTCAATCCACTCACTGAAGAAGACATCTCCTTGGTGATTGCCAACTCCAAACCCTCACCCCACTTCGCAGATCCTCTACCTGCCGCTCTAGCTAAAAACCTCAATGGTACCCTAACCCCTCTATGATCATTAACAGCTCCTTAAGCAACGGGCTAATACCCGACTGTCTCAAACAAGGATAAGTCACCCCCGCTAAAAAAACGATGCAGACCAGAGCGAGCTCAAGAACTTTAGACCAATCACCAACCTCCCCTTCCTAGCAAAGATCCTCGAGAAATGTGTTCTTTCACAACTCAACCAACACCTAGACACCAACAACCTACTCAACCCACACCAGTTCGGTTTCAGGAAGGGGTGCAGCACTGACACAGCTATACTGAGTATAAAAGACAACATACACAGCTCCCTTGACTCGAACAGATGCTGCCTGCTTGTCCTCCTTGACCTCTCTCTGGCTTTCGACACAGTTGATCACAAGCTACTTTTAGATGCCCTTCAAAAACTTATTGGAGCTGATGCCACTGTTCTAAATTGGTTTTCTTTAATTCTACTTAACCGTTCCCAACTCGTCAAAATCAACAGCTCCATGTCCGACATCTTGCCCTTAACCAGACGGGAACCACAAGGCTCGGTCCTCTCTCCCACACTCTTCAACATTTACATGGAACTTCTCACCAACATTCTAAAACAAGCAAATATCTCATACCACCTATATGCCGACGACACCCAGCTTTATCTAGAAATATCCTCCCTTTCCGACATTCAACAACTTAACTCCACACTCTCAAAAGTTCAAAGCTGGCTATCGCACAACCCCCTCAAACTCAAGCAACAAAAAACTGAAATTATGGCCTTCTCCAATCTGAACCACCACACACAGATCCAAGAGTGGTTAAACAACCTGTACTCCCTAAAATGCAAGCTTACTGTATCCAACTCAGCTAAATCTCTGCGGATCTCTTTGGACTCTAAGCTAAGCATGAAATCACACATAAGCTCCACTGCTAAGAGCGCCTTCAACAGCTTAAAACTTCTCAACAAAATCAAGCCCTTCCTTCCAAGCAATGAACTAAAAACAGCAACACAAGCTCTTGCTTTATCCAGACTAGACTATGGTAATGCCACACTCACTGGAGCACCCAAAGCACACATAGCCCCCATGAGAGCCAACCTCAATGCTGCAGCACGAATGGTCACAGGAGCAAAAAAACATGACCGCATCACCCCCACACTACAAAACCTAAAGTGGCTCCCAATCAAAGCACAATTTTGTTTCAAAACGGCCTATTTTATCCACAAAGCTCTACACACTGGCAAACCAGACTACCTCGCAGCCATACTCACCAAAGCAGGACATTCAAGAAACCTAAGAAGCTCCAATACACTCCTTCTCACCCCCCCTAAAAAAGCACAAACAAAAAACCCTCTCACTCTCTTTCTCAGGCAATGCCCCCACAATCTGGAACTCTCTCCCTCTACATAGCAGAATCAACCCCTCCTTCACTAGTTTCAAGAGACTACTATAAGAATTTCTCCTGAACCGTCATATCTACCCTCTGGAACAATAGACGCTCTATGTTACCTCTTCTCCTCAACCAAACTCCTACACTCTGACCTAACGAAAGACCTCATCTCATTATACTAAACTTGACTCTTTCTAGTAATGTGCTCAAGACTCTGTTGCATATGTTTTTGCTGTAAAGCGCTCTGATACCCCCTGGGTCGTGCCAGCGCTATATAAAACTCCTAAAATAAATAAAAAATAAAAAAATAAAACACACAAGGGGCTTTCCCTTCATATTTGCTGTTGGCTTTGCTTCCCCCAGAAGGGCAGATATAGTAAATAGAAAAGTCTTCTTAAAGCGTCCCGTGCAGAGCATAGGAAGAGCTAGTTTCGGGTGCTAAAGGTTAGGGGTATAATTATTGCGCATCTGGCAAAGGTTAAGTGCCAAAGTGGGCACAGTGACTTTTCTGCATCCTAAAGTATAGGTGAGTCTTTTGCTCTCTGGGCGAGGCCTCCTGAGATTGACCAGGACTGAAGTGAAGTGCCGCAGGAACGCTGCACTTGGGAAATTCTGAATGCGAAGCATTGAGACGTTCGGAGGTACGGATTAAATACTATGTGGAGAAAAATATGGCCCGAGAGTTTAGCATCTCTTGCGAGGGTGCCCCAACCATTGTGGACCTTTAGTCCAGAGGAGCGCAGGCCCAGCAACTCAGGGCCAGCCCTCTTTCAGTCTGCTGCATGTTACGGTTCAATGGTGCCTGTAGGAAACAAGGTAAGGAAAACACTTCAACCCTTATTTCTACATCATGAGCAGGTTACATTTGCTACATACCTTTGGTACATTGGTAGGCAGGACATGGTTTGGTGCACAGCGCATTCCCATAGTATGTAGAGTTGGTATGGGTTCAAACACGGGGGGACATGAAGAGAGCAAATGTGGATTTCCTGGGTATGACATAGGTTATGCATCAAATCCAATGGGAAGATGAAGGGGGATTCAAAGGACAGGCATCCCCAGTGGTGAGAGCATGGACCCCAACCCGTCCCGAATGCCTATGAATCGGGAAGTCCTAACGCATCCTCTGTATGCCTTGTCTTTCCTTATCCAACTCTTTTAAATGACAAGTCCTCACTAAATTCCCACACAAAATTGCATGCCCTCTGGTTTATTTTCTATACCTACCCCCGCGCCATAACCCATAACCCCTTCATCTTTAAGTTGTCTTCCCTATCTATCACCCATCAATGATTTACATGAACTAACATATACTCTCCACCCCTTTTGTAATCACATCTAACTCAATCACAAACATACTGGGGTAATAAATTAAAGGGTTGCCTTTGAGAACACAAGACTGTAAGGATTTTGATATATTAAATGGTATGGTTGTGCGACCATGCTGTGTAATAAACTCGCAAAGCTTTCTTGGGTCTAGTCAGGCTCCTCTGTAAAACCTTTTGCTCAACCCTGGATAGCAGTGGCTTCAAGCAAAAAGGCTTAAGCAAAGGAACTAGTGTAAAGCATTTAGCAGCACCAAAAACTGAAATGAGAAAGTCCCACAAAATGAAAGATATCCGACACTAATTTGCAATAATGAATTTTATTTTTAGGAATGTTAGACATCAAGATGAGCAAAATGCACAAAAGGGTTCCGGAGATATGTATTTTCAAGTAAAACATAAATCTCAGCTTTTTAACCCACAGCACAAACAAGCATTGGTAGCCATAAAGTTTTGAAGCTTTTTAAAAGTTTGAGAAAGTTGTTTTCACCTACTCTAGTTTGAGTTGTCCCTCAAAGTCCTCTTTGAGCCAGTAGAAGAATAGTCATGGCTGGGCTACTATTCTCGGTACAGAGTGGGTCCAGCTGTATCCTTTGTTAAAGGCTGGTGGCCCTCTTTGACAACCAATCTGAACTCAGCTGAAACTCCTGGATCGATCAGACTTGGGTGCGACTTTTGGTTGTCGAGGATCAGTCTTGGTGCGCCCAGCGGTAGTCTGTGGCAATTTGCAGAAAGTGGCTATTGACTTGCTGGAATGGGCTTCTTCAGCTTTGATGGCCCTGGTGCTGGGTCCATCCAGAGGGCCATTGTAGGAGAGTAGGATCTTCACTTATGTTGCCCCCACTTTTTCTCTGATGTATACACTGGTTTCTGGCTATAGTCAGGCTGGGTCCCTGCTAATCAGGGCCCCAGTCTCTCTGTTCTCTATCAACAACTTTAAGTGCATACTAGATGCACTAGTGATTGGATACTGTGGTACCTTATGAGCCCCTAGTATATGGTACCCTAGGTACCAAGGGCATAGGCACTTCACAGGCCTATCAGGGGCTGAAGCATGTATTATGCCACCCCTGGGAAGCAGAATAATTCTGACACCACAGGCCTGCTACTGCAGCCTGGGTGAGGTAGTGTTAGCACTCCTCACAGAAGTATAGGTTCCTATATCTCACCATACACACACATATAAACCTATCAGTCACCCCTAAGGCAGGCCCTATCAATCCTGAGGGCAGGGTGCTTGGTTTACAATGTGAGGGGGTGCCTCTGCATGAGCAGGACCCCTTTGCAGCTGGCAGGGTCTATTCCTTGTGGCTGTTTGTGGATGCGGTTAAACCATATACTCTTAAGTGCATTATAACCTCCCGGTTAATGCTAACTTTGGAATGAATGCATCAAAACATGTCGTGTTTGGTGTCAAACATCTTGGAATCCTAGTATGATCCCACCCTTCTATAGGGGATGACATGTACCTACTGTGGTAACACGGTAGAAATCTGAAAGAGCCCTGGCATCACAAAATGGATGCCACCAGCATAGACACTGGGCTGCCCTCCTGCTGCTGACTAAAACTCACAGTGGAGGAGGCCCAACAATAGGCATCCTGTCACAGGGAGGTGTCACTACCTTCCAGACAGGATTTAGTGTATTGGGGCTGGGTGGGTGCACTTCTAGAGTGCTTTGAAGTCCTGCACTGGGGGAGCAGTAGGCTCCTCTGTGCATATGCCAGCTCAAACCGGTTCAGGGGCTACCTGTCCCTGCTCTGGCATGAAACTGGACAAAGGGAAGTGGGTGTAACCACCCCCTACCCTGACCCTCCCAGAAGAGTGGTCATAGAGCTAGTCCCTCCCCTATCTTCAGTATAAGATAGCCAACCTTGCCATTGCAAAGTAGATAACCCTGGACGATGCTCTACATAGAAGAATCCTGGCCCTTCGATGTTCCACTACCTTTGGACGACAGAAGAATCTCCCTTGGAGTCAAGGAATGACTCTCCTGCTTGGCAGGCACCAAAAACTTGAATCAACGGTCGCAAACTTTCCCGCTACCGCCAGAGTCCGAAGTCCCTGCAGCCCCAGAAGTAGAATTCCTGATTTTTTGACAGCCATTGTGAGGGCCCAGCAGAGCTGAGGCGAGTGGACCCCACGAGTGATGAGGAACAGCAATACCCAGGTACTGTGCACTATTGTCAAGTGCAACCCCTTCACGACATTCTACGAGCTTTTGCTTTGGACCGCTTGTGGCCCAAGCCTCCAGCAGGTTTTGCAGCGAAAATCAGAGGCCTACCCCGTCCCGAGTGACTGTGGGCTCCTGTGAAGCATTTCCTCAAGAGGTGTCTTTGCGATCCCTTGCCCATTGGCTTGTGGGTCCTCCAAAGACTTCCTTATCAACTCAAAGGGCTCCCCTGGTTGCTCCTGGCCTGTCCTCACTTATCCTTGCTGGGTGAGTCCCTCAGACCTTGCTGGTCTGCACCATCGACTTTCTTCACTCTACACAAGACTTGCTGTTGCCAAGGCTTGTTGGCTCCAATCCGGTTGCCGACACCGCCATCAGCTGCAGACATTGTGGGACACTCTGAATCCAGCTGCTGATCATCGTCGATCTCTCCTGGACCTCATGAGTGAAGAGTCAAATTACCCTTGATCACCTGAAATCACACGACATCCGTGGGTATCCATCTTCCTGGCCCCGGGTCACTGGCAAGTGACTGTGAACACTGTCCCTTCAATTTCCAGGTCTTCAGCATCTCGAATCCACCCTTGGATTCCACCGGACACTTCTTCAGTCGCCGCAAGCAGCAAGTCTTCTTTGGTCTCCATAGAAAACAGCGACGTGACCCGACACCAAAAGAAACCTATGCACCCGGCTTCCCTGGGTGATATAACTTGTGCCCTCTGGTGCCCTAGTGTGTGTTGGCCCTTGAATTACTTACCTTGTAAGTGGCTTGCTTGTAGACTTCCTCGAAGTACCCTAAAACTTTTAAAATCAAACCGCAACTTGCTCCATTGTAATCAATAGGGAACCCGCGGCTGTGTTCACACACTGCATGCGTCTCCCGTGGGTCTGTTACTTACCTGCTTTCACTGCAGTAGTGAAGCCCCAGCGATTCTACAGGCCCTAGGCCTTGTCATTCTGCAAGTCGACTTTCCTAAACCTCTTTTTTAGTATATGTCTGGTACGCCGCTAGGGCCCCAGCCATATTTGTGCTTAATTTATTGTGAAACGTTGATATTTGAATGTGTTCCTGGCTTCTAATCTCATAAAGAAATTAGTAGAGTGTGTCTAGAAATAAATACATATATATTTGATGAATATACCTGTGTGGTGTACTTTCATTTGGTAATTCAAGAGATTATAAATTAAAACAAGCTGCTTTACATTCCTCTGAGACTTAGCCTGAAGGCTGCTCTCCACAGCTACCACTAGGATAGCTTTCTTTAAAAGGTTGTCTTAAACTTATCTACCATAAGAGTCGAATTGGACTGGTGCAAGGTGGCCACTATAACTAGTGACCAGCATATGCCAGGCCAACTTCTCACATTGGTGGGCAGCGTGTGGGATTCCAGCTTGCCATTGTTTTACCAGAAAATCTCAATTTGAATTACTAACTGAAAATCACTTAAGGTACTCAAGGTAAATATAAAGTCAAGCTTAGTATCAATAAATTCTACTGAACTTAGAGTTGTTTGTGAAGGGATAGCACACCCTTGCAACAGCTCAAGCTAGGATCAGTAGGCTACAAACTATTGTAGGTAGTGCAACACTGCATAACACTAGAATGTCCTCAAGGGATGGAGCCAGTGTGTCCACCCAACCTCAGTATAAGGACATGACCTTCTTTGACTTGAAGGCCATGTGTGTTGCAAGACACCTGGGATTAGGACAGAGTCCCTCCACACAACACCTGATAAATCTACTAGTAGCAGATGATCTTAGACTGGCTCTAGAAGCTGGTGGATCTGGATCAGGGGGTGGGTCGGCCATAGTTTCTGGGTCTGATGATGAAAATCAAGATGACCTGAAGTCTGTGATTGAAGGGCCAGGCCCAGAAAGGTCTGAACAGGACAGAGGAATTCTCCCTAAGATAGTTGACAGAGTGGGAGAGAGGCCTAGGTCCGCTTCAAGGGAATCTAACCACTCATATCACTCTGACAGGGATTCTGTCCATCAGAGGAACTCCTACTTCCATAGGGAGACCTCCTCTGAAAGAAGATACAAGATGGTCCAGTATGAGGAAGCTAGGCTTGCCCTCAGAACCAAGCAATTGGCCTTAGATAGAGAAGCCTTTGAGCTCCAGAGAGCTTCTAGAAAAGAGGGGTTAGATACCCCTGGTGGCAGCAACAGTGTCCCTAGAGGCAGAGATTACATTCCAGACCATAGGAACCTGTCCAAGGTTGTTCCTCCCTACCAGAGTGGGGATGATATCCACAAATGGATAACTGCTATGGAGAGGGCCTGTAAAGTTCAACAGGTCCCCCAGAAACAGTGGGCAGCAATCTTTTGGCTCTCCTTTTCTGATAAAGGTAGAGACAAGCTCCTCACTGTTAGAGAAGAGGATGCTAATGATTATGAAGCCCTGAAGAGTGCATTAATAGATGGGTTTGGCTTAACCACTGAACAGTACAGGTTGAAGTTCAGAGATACGCAGAAAGCACGGACTCAGGATTGAACTGACTTTGTTGATTGTGCAACCAAAGCTCTAGAAGGTTGGCTGGTTGGTAGTTAAGTTACTGATTTTAAGGGATTGTATAATCTTACCATGAGAGAACAGATCCTTCATAATTGCCAGAACCAGTTGTTGCATCAATACTTGGTAGACTCTGATCTGACCCCAAGAATTGGGAAAGAAGGCAGACAAATGGGTCAGAACCAGGGTGAGGCAGAAAACCCAGAACCAAAGGGGTGACACCAAGAAGCACGATCCTAAAGGCTCAGATAAATGTGGGGATAAGGCAAAAGACCAGAAGTCTTCACAAGGGCCCCAAAAATCTGCATCTGGTGGGGATTCACAGTCTACAAAGGGAAAAGGCCAAAAGAAGCCCTGGTGCTAATTCTGTAAACAGAAAGGGCACTGGACTTCTGATTGTAACAAGTCCCCAGGGATCGTGCCTAAGTCCGACCCTATTTATTATCTATATGTCTCCGTTAGCTGGGATAGTGGAAAAATTGGGCTTTGACATAATCTCTTATGCTGATGATACTCAGCTCATTTTCCCGGTTGGCTTGGACTTAGTTGCAGAGAAAGCTCGTTTTGCCAGAGGAATGCTCGAAATTTCAAATTGGATGTCTCGGAACTGTCTCCAGCTGAACCCTGGCAAGACCGAGCTAATGCTGATAGGTAAAGCAACTGTCAGTTAGTCAGATGACTGGTGGCGGGCCGAATTGAGAGTTGTCCCTATTCCGACTCCATGTGTAAAAAACCTGTGTCTAAAATTAGATCAGGCTCTATCTATGAGGGACCACATAACTGCAACTACGAGCTCTTGCTATTATAGCCTGCGTTTGTTGCGTAAAATTCTTCCTTTTCTGCCCACTATCCATCGTAAAACCTTGGTCCAGGCAATGGTTATCAGTCGCCTGGACTATGGCAATGCCCTACTGGCCGGGGCAGGAGAGACCTTGTTGAGTAAACTCCAGGTCATCCAAAATACGGCAGCTAGGATGGTTATGAACCGCCCAGCAGGTTCCGCATCGGGCCCTTTGCTTCGAGAACTCCACTGGCTATCAGTGAGGAAAAGATCATTTTTTAAGATCTGCTGCCTTAGGTGTTCGGCACTCAATGGTAGAGGCCCTAGATATCTTCAAAAGAGACTTGTTAAGCATTCTCCTATTAGAAATCTGCGGTCTGGTACGCGGGCTCTTTTACAAGTGCCACGCATCAGGCTATGCCGCTCTGGAGGAAAGTCCTTTTCATTCTTGGTGCCTAGATACTGGAATGAGCTTCCAGACTTTCTTCGTAGAATTACAGTGTATACCCCCTTTAGGAAACAATTGAAAGGCTTCCTTTTTTAAACAAACATCACCTGTTTCCTTCCAGTCTTGTTGGGATAACTTTAGCAAGCGCCGAGATGCCCCCGGGTGAGTCGTGCGCTATAGAAGTTCTTCTAACATAACATAACATAACAAAGACCAAACCACCACCACTCCAGCCCCTAAGGCACCTGTTCACCCTAGTGCAGTTATTGGTGGAGGTGGTAACCAGAATAAGGGTGTAGTAGGGTTGACCTTGGGTTCTGATGTGGACTCTGGCCTAGTCAGAGTACCAACACAGGCATTGCTAGTTTGTGAGGGAGACCTTGATATATCCTTCCTAGTGAGCCCCAGTAATCTGGGCAAGTACAAACAGCAGCCTATAATTAATGGCAAACAGGCTTTGGCATTCAGGGACACAGGTGCTAGTGTCACCATGGTGGCAGAGGATCTAGTGGACCCTGCACAGATCATCCTGGGTGAAATGTACCAGGTTACCAATGCAAGCAATGTCAGGACCAACCATAGTCTGGCAGTTGTGAATTTCTCCTGGGGAGTGGTAACTGGCCTCAAAAAGGTAGTAGTCAGTGCAGACCTCCATGTTGAATGTTTGTTGGGCAATGATCTGGAGACTTCAGCCTGGTCTGAAGTGGAATTATGGACTCATGCTGAGATGTTTGGCATACCTGCAGATGTCTTTGCTGTGACCAGGTCACAGGCCAAAATGCATAAAGCTGAACCAGCTCTGGATCCTGAAACTATGGACCAGATGCTACCCAAGAGGAGGAGCAGAAGGGTTAAGGCAGTGCCTTCCCCTCTGGAGAAGCAGAGCCTGAAGAAGGAACTGCCCCAGAGGAACTTGAGCCTGGTCTGGTTGAGTTCTTGGGGGCAGGGGGACCTTCCAGGGAAGATCTGAGTAAGGAGCAACAGTGCTGCCCCTCTCTTGAACCCCTCAGACAGCAATCTGCTGCTGAGGCTGCTGGGAGTGCTAGTGGGTCCCATAAAGTTTATTGGGATGAGGGGCTCCTATATTCTGAGACTAGAGATCCTACCCCTGGAGCCACCAGGAGGTTGGTAATACCTCAGAAGTTTAGGTGGTTCCTCTTGACCCTAGCACATGACATCGCATTAGCAGGACACTTGGGCCAAAACAAAACCTGGGACAGGCTTGTCTCTCATTTTCATTGGCCACACATGTCAGAGGACACCAAGGAGTTTTGTCGCTCCTGTGTCACTTGCCAAGTCAGTGGCAAGTCAGGTGGCACAACAAAGGCCCCCCTGATACCACTACCTGTGGTGGGGGTTCCCTTTGAAAGGGTAGGGATTGACATTGTTGGCCCCTTTGACCCTCCAACAGCATCTGGGCACAGGTGTATCCTGATGGTAGTGGATCATGCCACCAGGTACCCAGAAGCAATTCCCCTCAGGACCACCACAACCCCTGTGGTGGCAAGAGCCCTTATTGGAGTCTTCTCCAGAGTGGGTTTCCCTAAGGAGGTTATATCTGACAGAGTACCAAACTTCATGTCAGGGTATCTAAAAGCAATGTGGAAGGAGTGAGGTGTCAACTACAAGTTCACTACTCCCTATCACCCACAATGCAATTGGTTAGTTGAAAGGTTCAACAAAACCCTAAAGGGAATGATTAAAGGCCTCCCAGAAAAGCTTAGGCGATAATGGGACCTTTTACTTCCCTGCCTTCTGTTTGCATACAGGGAGGTCCCACAGAAGGGGGTTGGCTACAGTCCTTTTGAACTTCTGTTTGGGCACCCTGTCAGAGGCCCATTATGTTTGATGAAGGAGGGCTGGGAGTTACCTCAAACCTCCCAAACAGGATGTGATGGACTTTGTACTTGGTCTCTGCTCCCGGATGGCAGAGTACATGAAGAAGGCAACCAAAAACCTTGAGGCTAGCCAAGAATTACAAAAAGCTTGGCATGACCAAAAGGCTGTCCTGACTGTATATCACTCTTCACAACATGGAGCTATAGAGGGTAAGTGCCAAGCCGCCCTCCTCTCAACATTCATCAAACCAAAAAGGCTTGGCACCAAGAGGATTCACAATTTTACTAAGGACCTACACTTCTAGTGGGAATACCTATCTCCCCCCAGTCTCTGGTATTACATCCAAATTAATGTAGTCCTAGACCTCTTTAATTTCAGAAAAAACCTGTAAAACATGTAAAACCGCACTCCACTACCTGACAATCACTCCCCCACAATAAGCAAGTCAGGAAAATCAGGAAAATAAATCAGAAAAATAAATGTGAAAGTGAGAGGGCACCTCACGTACGCAACACCAGGGAGGCTACCAGCCGGTTCTCGCCAGTATGCCCACGTTTTATCATCATTGGTTGCCCACTCACAGAAGTCAGGAAACTAGTGTCCAGTGAAGAGAAAAGAAACAGATCAAGAAAGAGAATTCACTGTCCCCATAAAAAGAAGAAAGAACCCCGTGTATTGCAAAGAACCAGATGTTCCAAGCAATATTTAAAATTGAGTTAAAAACTCACTTAAGGTTACCCTCTTTATTCAGACTAGTGAGTCTACTCAAAATAAAAGCACTCTATGTTGCTAACCTTTATAAGGAAGGCCAACATGTTTCATTGCCACTTATCATTGTTCTGGCAAATTGTGGGGGAGTGATTGTCAGGTAGTGGAGGGCTGTTTTACATGTTTTACAGGTTTTTTCTGAAATTAAAGAGGTCTAGGACTACATTAATTTGGATGTAATACCAGAGACTGGGGGGAGATAGGTATTCCCACTAGAAGTGTAGGTCCTAAGTAAAATTGTGAATCCTCTTGGTGCCAAGCCTCTTTGGTTTGCTGACTGTTTATCAGCCAGGCCAGAAAGTGTGGGTGTTGGAGTCTGTGGCCCCAGCAGCCTTCCAGGACAAATGGAGTGGCCCCCATACAATTGTTGAGAAAAAGGGAGAAGTCACCTACTTGGTGGATCCTGGAACTCCAAGGAGCCCCCTTAGGGTGCTCCATGTCAACAGATTAAAACCATATGTGGACAGGGCTGACATGGGCTTGCTCGTGGCAACTGATGAGGACCAGGAGGAGGAGAGTGACCCTCTCCCTGACCTGCTCTCACAGAACCCTGATGATGGGTCAGTTGATGGTGTTGCTTTGGCAAGCAGCCTCACTGAACATCAGCAAACTGAATGCAGACAAGTTCAGCACCAGTTCAGACATATGTTTAGCCTGACCCCAAGTCAGACTTCCTGGTGCACCCATGAGATGGACACTGGAGACAGTCTGCCTGTCAAGAGTAAAATCTACAGGCAACCTGACCATGTCAGGGACTGTATCAGGACTGAAGTCCAGAAAATGTTGGAACTAGGTGTTATTGAGCCTTCAGATAGCCCTTGGGCTAGCCCAGTAGTCCTTGTGCCTAAACCTCATACCCAGGGTGGTAAGAAAGAAATGAGGTTTTGTGTTGACTACAGAGGCCTCAATGCAGTCACCAGGACTGATGCCTATCCAATCCCAAGGGCAAATTAACTAATAGATACTTTGGCCTCAGCCAAGTACCTCAGTACATTTGACCTAACAGCTGGCTACTGGCAAATCAAGTTAGCTGATGATGCCAAGGCCAAAACAGCATTTTCAACCCCTGATGGGCACTATCACTTTGTGGTAATGCCCTTTGGTTTGAAAAATGCACCTGCCACTTCTCAGAGGTTGGTGAATAAAGTTCTGACTGGTATGGAAACCTATTGCTCAGCTTATCTTGATGATATTGCTGTCTTTAGTTCCACCTGGCAGGATCACCTGGTCCACCTCAGAAATGTTTTGGAGGCCCTGCCAAAAGCAGGCCTCACTATCAAGGCCATGAAGTGCCACATAGGGCAGAGTCAGGTTGTGTACCTGGGCCACCTTGTAGGTGGAGGCCAGGTTCAACCATTGCAGAGCAAAATCCAGACCATAATGGAATGGGTAGCTCCAACAGCCCAGACACAGGTTAGAGCCTTTTTAGGCCTGACTGGGTACTATAGGAGGTTTGTTAAGGGATATGGATCTATAGTGACCCCCTTAAATGATCTTACCTCTAAGAAAATGCCAAAAAAGGTTCAGTGGACAGCTAGCTGTCAAAAGGCATTTGATGACCTCAAGTAGGCAATGTGCACTGCCCCCATCTTGCAGAGTCCAGACTACAAAAATAAGTTAATTGTTCAAACAGAGGCTTCAGAGCTGGGTGTGGGAGCTGTACTGTCTCAACTTAATGATAAAGGTCAAGACCAGCCAGTAGCTTTCATAAGCAGAAGGCTGACCCCTAGAGAGAAACGTTGGTCAGCTATAGAGAGGGAGGCCTTTGCTGTGGTGTGGGCCGTGAAGAAGCTGTGGCCATACTTGTTTGGCACTCACTTCATAGTCCAGACTAACCACAAGCCCCTCCTATGGCTCAAACAGATGAAAGGTGAAATTCCTAAACTGCTCAGGTGGTCCATTTCCCTACAGGGGATGAACTATACAGTGGAACATAGACCTGGGACCCAACATGCCAATGCAGATGGACTCTCAAGGTATTTCCACTTAGAACATGAAGACTCAACTGGTCAAGGTTAGTTTAATGTCCCTGCGTTTGGGGGGGGGGGGGGTTGTGTAGGAGAGTAGGATCTGTACTTATGTTGCCCCCACTTTTTTTCTGATGTATACCCTGGTTTCTGGCTATAGTCAGGCTGGGTCCCTGGTGATCAGGGCCCCAGTCTCCCTGTTTTCTCTCAACAACTTTGAGCGCATACTAGATGCACTAGTGATTGGATACTGTGGTACCTTATGAGCCCCTAGTATATGGCACCCTAGGTACCAAGGGCATAGGCACTTCACAGGCCTACCAGGGGCTGAAGCATGTATTAGGCCACCCCTGGGAAGCAGACTAAATCTGACACCACAGGCCTGCTACTGCAGCCTGGGTGAGGTAGTGTTAGCACTCCTCACAGAGGTATAGGTTCCTATATCTCACCATACACACACATATAAACCTGTCAGTCACCCCTAAGGTAGGCCCTATCAATCCTGAGGGCAGGGTGCTTGGTTTACAATGTGAGGGGGTGCCTCTGAATGAGCAGGACCCCTCTGCAGCTGGCAGGGTCTATTCCTTGTGGCTGTTTGTGGATGCGGTTAAACCATATACTCTTAAGTGCATTATAACCTCCCGGTTAATGCTAACTTTGGAATGACTGTATCAAAACATGTCGTGTTTGGTGTCAAACATCTTGGAATCATACCCAAACACCAGTAGCCGGTGTGGGAGTATGATACCACCCTTCTAGAGGGGATGACATGTACCTACTGTAGTAACACAGTAGAAATCTGAAAGAGCCCTGGCATCACAAAATGGATGCCACCAGCACAGACACAGGGCTGCCCTCCTGCTGCTGACTGAAACTCGCAGTGGAGGAGGTCCAACAATAGGCATCCTGTCACAGGGAGGTGTCACTACCTTCCAGACAGGATTTAGTGTATTGGGGCTGGGTGGGTGCACTTCTAGAGTGCTTTGAAGTCCTGCACTGGGGGAGCAGTAGGCTCCTCTGTGCATATGCCAGCTCAAACCGGTTCAGGAGCTACCTGTCCCTGTACTGACGCGAAACTGGAGGAGTGGTCATAGAGCTAGTCCCTCCCCTATCTTCAGTATAAGATAGCCAACCTTGCCATTGCAAAGTAGATAACCCTGGACGATGCTCTACATAGAAGAATCCTGGCCCTTTGACGTTCCACTACCTTTGGAAGACAGAAGAATCTCTCATGGAATCAAGGAGTGACTCCCCTGCTTGGCAGGCACCAAAAACTTGAATCAATGGTCGCAAACTTGCCTGCTCCCACCACAGTCCAAAGTCCTTGCAGCCCCAGAAGTAGATTTCCTGACTTCTCGACGGCCATTGTGAGTTCCCAGCAGAGCTGAGCCGAGTGGACCCCACGAGTGACGAGGAACAGCAATACCCGGGTATGGTGTACTATTGTAAAGTGCAACCTCTTCACAATGCTCTACGAACTCGTGCTTTGGACCACTGGTGGCCCAAGCCTCCAGCAGGTTTTGCAGTGAAAATCAGAGGCCTATCCTGTCCGGAGTGAACGTGGGCTCCTGTGAAGCATTTCCTCAAGAGGCATCCTTGCGATCCCTTGCCTATTGGCTTGTGGGTTCCCCGAAGACTTTCTTATCGACTCAAAGAGCTCCCCTGGTTGCTCCACGCCTGCCCTCACTTACCTTTGCTGGGTGAGTCCCTCAGACCTTGCTGGTCTGCACCATCGACTTTCTTCACTCTACACCAGACTTGCTGTTACCAAAGCTTGTTGGCTCCAATCCGGTTGCCGATACTGCCATCAGCTGCAGACGTTGTGGGACACTTCGAATCCAGCTGCTGGTCATCGTCGATCTCTCCTGGACTTCGTGAGCGAAGAGTCAAAATACCCTTGATCACCTGAAATCACCCGACATCCGTGGGTATCCATCTTCCTGGCCCCGGGTCACTGGCAAGTGACTGTGAACACTGTCCCTTCAATTTTCAGGTCTTCAGCATCTCGAATCCACCCTTGGATTCCACCGGACACTTCTTCAGTCGCCGCAAGCAGCAAGTCTTCTTTGGTCTCCATAGAAAACAGCGACGTGACCCGACACCAAAAGACACCTATGCACCCGGCTTCCCTGGGTGAGGTGACTCGTGCACTCCAGTGCCCTAGTGTGTGTTGGCCCTCGAATTACTTACCTTGTTAGTGGCTTGCTTGTAGACTTCCTCGAAGTACCCTAAAACTTTAAAAATCAAACCGCGACTTGCTCCATTGTAATCAATAGGGAACCCGCGCCTGTGTTCACACACTGCATGCGTCTCCCGTGGGTCTGTTACTTACCTGCTTTCACTGAAGTAGTGAAGCCCCAGCAATTCTACAGGCCCTAGGCCTTGTCATTCTGCAAGTTGACTTTCCTAAACCTCTTTTTTAGTATATGGTCTGGTACGCCCCTAGGGCCCCAGCCATATTTGTGCTTAACTTATTGTGAAACGTTGATATTTGAATGTGTTCTTGGCTTCTAATCTCATAAAGAGATTAGTAGAGTGTGTCTAGAAATAAAGACATATATATTTGATATATATACCTGTGTGGTGTCCTTTCATTCGGTAATTCAAGAGATTATAAATTAAAACAAGCTGCTTTACATTCCTCTGAGACTTAGCCTGAAGGCTGCTTTCCACAGCTACCACTAGGATAGCTTTCTTTAAAAGGTTGTCTTAAACGTATCTACCATAAGAGTTGAATTGGACTGGTGCAAGGTGGCCACTATAACTAGTGACCAGCATATGCCAGGCCAACTTCTCACAGCCATCCACCTAACCCTTGGATTCACTTCTTTGGTCTGGGGCTCGGGAGCAACCTTTCCACAAGCCAGGAGTCACAGGCACAGTCCTCTCTTTGCTAGCTCAAGGTACAATAAGTGCAGTCCAGCAGTCGCTGCCGCCTCTTTCACCAAGTTCAGTGGTCAGCAGGGAAGTCCTTCTTAGGTCCTTTCCCCAGTTCCGTCATTATATGAGGTTCAGCATAGCAGGTGTGCCATATGTATGTCCATATGTTCTGTGTGGGGGTGATGTGGTTACCAGCCAATGGGTCACCAGGATCCCTCCCACCCTATGATCACTTTTGTCTATGTGTGGCATCTAGCAATCCCAGTGTGCACTATTCTGCCCACCCCCAAGATGTCCGAACCCTTCCTTGGATGTTAGGAGCATGGTAGCCCACCCTAAAGGTGTAGCTAACTGTGGGCTACATGCCCACTGGTTTGGACACTCGTTTTCCCGCTCTGTTCCCACTGCCAGCCTGTCTACCTGCACAAAGGGCCAAGCCTTCAGGAGTGTGATAGCCATTTGCCCATCAAAGGTGGCTCCGACTTTAAAGCTCACATTTTGGGCCAACACCTGAATGGCCTCCTGCAAGGGGAAGGTAACACCTCTCCCTGTAAAAGTTTTCTATGGTTCCTGAGCCTAGGAGTCATACACACGACTCCCCAGGAGGGCAGAAGTCTGTCTGGTGGCCAGCAACTGTGCGAGGCCACTGGACAAACTAGGCAACAGGGACGGAGCTTTCTAAAAGTTGCCTTTCTTTAAAGTGACATTATTTTCAAATTGAGCATCAAATCTGGTTTAATGTCACAATTAATTTGATACCTGGAAGTGCCCATTTTAGTAGTGCCGTTCAGAAGTTATCAGGGCTGAGAAGTCATCTGGTAACTTTGTGTTAGCCAATGGGGCTACTAACTTTTCCACAGCAAAAACAACAATTTGGATGTTTTGCTGTCAGGACATATTGAAAGTATATGTACCACTTAATAATATGCAGCTCCCCGTCTTCAGGCTTTGTGGGTCTTCCTTATGGGAGGCTTACACATATTATTAAGGTAAATGAGGGCTTTGCCATTGGTTTAAAAGGCAAAGTCGAACTAGTATTTTAAAACTGCTCTTCCAGGCTTCAGTGGCAGGCTGAGAGTTATTTTGTACCTTGTCACAGACAAGGTGGCACAACCAGTGAGGCAACCCTGGGGTGACACTCTACCTTACATGCCTTGGGTACCATTGGTCCTATATACTATGGAGTTATAATTAAGTCAGCTTATGCCAAACGGGGATAGCCAATTGAATATACATTTTGTAAGGGGTTAGAATACTGGCACTGAGGTCTGATTAACAGGTCTCAATGCAGTCTCAAAATCGAAAAACCACCATCAGTCCGAAACCTTGGGGGTGATCATGCAAAAAGAGGTATTTCCTTACAGGGACTAAACCCACCAATCAAATAATCACTACATGAACCAGAGGTCCCAGAATAGACTTTTAAATGTCTTAGTGCCATTCAATACACTATGTAAATACAATTGTAAAAAAAATACAATGATAATGTGACAACAGGGATCCAAATGAAAGTGGAAAAACAACAATGTGATGGCTGGAATACTTGAATTAATCTCAGCCACTGTCAATCGGTCAGCCGCATCCCAATCCGCTGTTTTTCACCGTTCAGGGAGAACCTGGTCTGGCAGTTTAGACTGGACTGTTCACATGAGGGACAGGGTCTAGGTTGATTTGCATATAGCTGGGTCCAAACTAAGGTGGCATGGTGGGCGAAAAACAATGGACTGAGATGCAGCCCGAGTGATCACCAGTGGTTTAGATTAATTCAAGCATTCCATCCATCACCTTGTTTTTTTAAATAAAAGTTGGGCATGGAATAATGTGTGCTGTCTTACATCAGTGATATATCTGTCTTTATTTTCCAAATGGTTAACAAATTCCTTGTTGTGCAACCTTCTGGAGAATATCTTTCCCCAGGAATAAAGATGCGTTTGATATCACACACCTGTGTGTTATAATGTACATCGTGAGTGAATTTTACAAGTTAATAACCTGAAAAAGCAATGCCTAGCGCCCACTGACAGCAGTTCTTGATTGAAAGCTCACTGTAATTGTCTCAAAGCCACTGAGCCGTTCTGTGTGGAAACGACTAGTGAGATTGTGATAACTCAATCTTCCTACCTTTTACCCTTCAGTTGCTATTTAATCTCAGTTTATTTTCTACACCCCGGTTAAAGAAATATTTTGGAATTCCAATTGCCCACATAATTCCAATTTAAGTGGAACTTAAGGTAACAGTGAACCTTGAAACTCCATGTGCACATATCAGCATAGTGACTGTGCCTAAGTAGCTTATGTTACAAACAGGAGAAATACTTCTCTATCTGCTTAGATTACATACTTACTTACAGTGCTTACTTTTTAAAAATAAAAAATTAACAAATAAAAAGAGAGGTGCAGGGACCCAAAGAATTTCGCAGGAGCCCTCTGCTGAAAGTTACGATTGTCAAGGTTATCAAAAACCAAAGCTGCCAAGTCTTGAGTCCACCTCATACCTCTTTCTTCCACCAACCAACATTTCCGGTTTCTTTATCTCACTCTTGAAGGTTCTTTTTCATCCCTGCTTCATCCCTGTCTTTCTGATCCTCCTTCCTTCTCCCTTTTCTGCCTGTATCCCACTTGCTATCGGGCAAAGGCCTGGTCCCCAAAAATGATTGCTCGGTCCATCACCATCAATCATTCGCAGAAATCAATCACTGCTTACTGGTATCCAAGCTTCAGATTTCCAATGTAGAACGAACAGAACACCAATTACTGTAAAGTGACGCGAAACGTTGTGCAAACACCACACTAACATAAGTTCATTTGGAAAAAAGAATGAATGTTCTGCACTGAGTTGGTCCTGGCTTTTGTTATGGCTACTGCTCGCCATGCTACTTGCACTTCCCAGCTGGGCCTGTCTCCTCCAGCAGAGCCTCCAGCTGTTGCCACAGATGAGTCATATTTTGACAGCTGGATGACCAAGCTGACACATTCCAGAGTGTGTCTTTTTAAGAGCAGCATCTGGGCTCGGATTGTAGCAAGGTCTAGTTGCTAATACACTCTCAGGGTTGCTGCCCTGCCCAGGACAGGGCCTCTGACCGTGTCAGTATCATCAGCAATTTAAATCGTCTAGTGAGCTTGTCCTTGCTCTGACCGAGCGATGAAGGCGATTCCTGTTTCCTTGACTCGACTTGGCCATAAAGGACAGGGAAGTGACTTTCTTAGTTTTGGGATCAGAACAAAAGGCCGAATACATTTCTCATCCAGGTGAATGTCATCCAAGCATCACGCCTCTGTTCTCCTTAAAACTGGAGGCTGTTTCTCAAATAATGAGAATAGCACGAAATTGTGGGCTTCTGTATACAAATCGTATTGCATCACTAATGATCAGAAAATGATAAACATGCGCCTTGACTATGACATAGTTAGATTTCCAAACATCCTCCTGTCACCCTTGACTGAGAGAAGTGGGGATAATGGTAGGGGAAGGAGGAGTAAGTTCTTGCATAGGGTGCAAAAAGAAACCGAGAACGAGGCTTGGCTGTTGCTGCAGGCAAAACCTTATTGGCTTCATCAACAAGAAAGTGCCACAGCGCTGCACCGCAAGCCCTTTGGATGCGCCATGCTGCGGCACTTTCAAAGCACAGGGATGCAACATATTTATAATAATATGTCGCATCCCTGTGCTTTTCCCCTGCGCCGGCGCACAATTGGCTGCCATATGCCGACGTTGGCATCATGGTGCAAGGGTGCCTGCGTCACGGGGATGATTGTTTATGTGCAGGAAGGGTTCCCTTCGTAAATCTGAAAATGCGTCAGGTTCCATGGGTGTTGCGTGGGAACACCCACAGCAACACCCTTGGAACGCCCCTTTCAAGCAAAGTGCTGCGTGTAAAGAGGCCATATTTACAAGGACAGGAAAAGTCACACAGGGTGGCTTTTTCTGTCCTTGTAAATATGGGGAAGTAAAATGTGCCACCGGTGTCGCAAGGGGCTTGTAAATAAGCCACAATATGATTTATTTCAGGCAGAATTAGTGCCCGGAAAACACCGGCACACTCTGAATCAGGCAGAGCAGACTTCCCTGTACTAATCCTCTGCCGTGCTAATAATAACTAATAATAAGTGCTTAGCTTGACAGGTTTCCTACTACTATATTGGATAAAACCTGCACCAAGCAAAATACCTTTGAATCATTCCCAGCGAATACCTACCACCCCTGCATGCCTTGTCCCTCCTATATTAATCAATTCTTTCAAATTGCACTTCCTTACTCAACTCTTACACCGAAGCGATTTGCCTCTGGTGTTTTTTCTATATGTATCCTGGGCCATACCCCATAATCCCTTCTTTAAAAAATGATAATTACTTGCTTTTTCAATGTTGTTCACCCATCTCTAATCACCCATCAATGATTCGCATGAACAAACATACTCGCTCTATCCATTTATCACACACATCTAATTCCACCACAAACACTGGGTAATGCATGAAAAGGCTTCCTTTGAGAACACAAGACTAAATCCATCAACCAATTCAATAGTGCATTAAGAAAAGTGATAAAGTTCTACTTGTTATAATGGAGTGAGATGTGGCCTAACGACTAGTGTTCCCTTTGGAACTTGGGAACCAGGGGGCTTATTTACAAGCCCCTTGCGCCCCCGGTACATCACTTTAGCCCATATTAAAACTGGCACACCACCAGCGCAAGGGCCTTGTAAATAAGCCCCCAGGTTTGAATCCTGATGTTGACTCAGCATGACATGACAGTGGATTATCTATAGAGTGTAAAATGTGCATTTCTAGTCGTGAATGAGTAAATTAACCTTTATTATTTTTCATTTTTTTCACTCTGCAGGAAAAAGTTTTTGTGTGGAGAAATCCCTTGTAAACACAAAAAAGAATAGGGGGTCTAACGACAGACAGCACAAAGAGGGAGTATGGTGTGTAGAATCAGGCCCGTCCGTTCTCAGAGCAGAGCATGGATTAAGATCAACCTCGCTACTCCGAAGAGCTAAATAGTGAGAGCAGAAGGACCTCTCATGATCATTTATATCATCTGGTATCCAACTGTAACAGAGGTATGTCTCTTGATCATAGAGACTGCCCCACCAGTTAGAAGCTCTATTGCTCCTTCAGGTTGATGGAAGTACATAAAAAAAACACGTGAAAAACTGTGACATCTAAATAGTATAAAAGTGCAGTGCAAACAGTGTGATCTAAAAAAGGTTGTGTTGAGAGTGCAATATGGTTTGATTCACTCCTCACACCTTGATTAAAAGGTGTAGCAAAATAATACACAGTGCTGACTAGTAACTGGTAGGTAAGGGTCGACATGTTTCAGCCATCGAGGAATATTGCCCCCGGATTTCTTCAGGACCTTTATACTACAAAATTAAGCTACTGCATTAAGTTTGTACATTTCCAACAGTGAAACGTGCCCCCACTTGTAGGAGAAGTTTGAAAACACAAACAAGATGATAATGTATACGACCTCAAGTTGTCCTAATCCTCTATATCACAGGGTGCGAGCATCACCTATGGAAACAGGACAATTAACACATATACTACAACTCAAAGAAACAACAGTGCTGTCTGCAAACAAGCCCATTAAATTAGTGTGCCTGATCATTGCTGTGAAAAAATCTACGCAATGCTTACCCAACGTGACCAGGGATTGCACCTCACCTACCCTGGAACCTGGCTCAGGTTAAGGAGGCCCCGCTCTAAAACGTGGGTAATAGAAACAAAAAATGTGCTTAAAACTGAGAAAGCAACAATTCAGACTCAGTAAATATTTCGCGTTAAATTGAGCGCAAAATCCTTAGACTCCTCATTGTTATGCTTCCCCCTTCAGTGAACAGCCCATTCCCAAACCTCAACTTCCCGAATGGCACCTATGAAGATGGTCTGGCAATTTACAAACACCTCAACTGGCATTCAAATCCGAAATAAAAAATAAGTTTGTTGTCAACGGCCTCGCTTCATCGTCGTGATAAAGCGGGTCAACAGCAATCTAGCAATTACTCACATCCATCTCTCACTTACTTCGGGTGCGAGCACCATATCAGAATCTCGTAAACAAATGTATTAGGTGCGTAAACTAAGGATAAGAATATAAGCATCAATCCTTAACTATCCGTCGTTGCCCCGAGATTTACCGAGCAGGGTGGGAGGCAGCGAGCCGGGACGGGAAGGGTGCTTAAATAACGTGGTTCGACAAGTTAAACAAGGACGTACCCAACGTTGCGTGACCTTACAATACAATACGCCGCGAATCGAGATCGAACTACAAAAGGGTATAGCACCTCATGGGAAATGTAGTAACGATACCGATACCTAGCGCAAACACAGGTTGTATACGCGGCGTGCCTCACGTGGTATGACCTTTTGGTGCAGCGCGCACCGCGAATCTGAAAAAGGAGGTGAAGTACCTCATGGGAAATGTAGTGACGATACCAATACCTAGTGACAACAAAACATGCATAAGAGGTACCAGATATAGTGCAATGCAAAGTTCATCAAGTACCCCAACGGCAAACTACCGCATTCAAAAATTCTGTTTGGTAAAGATATCTCCTTACGCAATTACAATTGATTGCACTAAAGAGATTAATTCTGGGCTAGCAATGAAGTAACGTATATAACGCTGCGGAAACTAGTTGTGGCCGGCACGCAGCGTTAAAAGGACTCCTACATGATACAAGCCTCATGGAGAAATCCCTTCCCTACACTGCCACATAATTTGGGAGGGTGGTGTTCCTATGTCTTTTCACACTTTGGTAGCACTGTTTACAGTTGCCTTTTTTCATATATAAATGTATCATGCAGTTAGGGTAGGAAATAATTTCATATCTTGTTAAAGACCTTGTGGATGTTCCTAAATTTGAATTTGTAATAAGCATGTTGCTGGACATCCCTTTGGGAACAAGGGACTGACCAGAGGACAGGGCAATGTTAGTTGAAATACATTTATTGGAAATACCTACATGTCACTGGGTTTGTACATTTAAGGAGGTCATCCAGTGAATGTTGTGATAGTAAATTTCAAAACCACAACTGACATGTGAAGCAAACGTTCTAGAATGCCTGGGAGAGGTGTGGCGCAGCAGCCAGACCGGCTAACTTCAGCCCATTGGGTCATGGTTTGATCCATGGCGGTAGCTCTGCTCAGCATCATGTGACTCTGGACAATAGCTCACTCAATCTCCTCAACGGCTCCCAGCGCCTGGATACCCTTACGGGTGATAAGTCACGCTTTACAAATCTGGAATTATTATTATTATTGTGACTAATTGTTACACATGCTAGTTTTAACGTCAATTGGAATTATGTGTAGAAATGGAGCTCTGTTTACCATTGTGTATAACCCCCCTCGCCATGTCTTTGTATATATATATA
The DNA here is from genome assembly GCF_964204655.1 of Triturus cristatus. NCBI lineage: Eukaryota > Metazoa > Chordata > Amphibia > Caudata > Salamandridae > Triturus > Triturus cristatus. Next base: position 959,551,997 of record NC_140593.1, on the reverse strand, counting down.
TATATATTTTTTTTTTTTTTTTTACTCCTCTTCACCTCAGTACAGCCGCCGCACTCCAAACCAACGGGTGCGTCGTCACCAAATGGGGACCACCCAGGTTCGGTCCGTAATATCTCGCTCCTTCACTCCCATAGGCAATGATTGACGACGCTCTGTTCTGGCCAAATAATTTATTAGGACAGCTGAAAAGGACGCGTTTCACCTGCCCAGCAGGCTTGTTGACCTATATATATATATTCTAACGTGTGATTGATATCAGAAATACATGCTTACACGAGCACCTTTCAGAACTAAATATGAGGGAGGTACGTTTAAAGTACTGCAGAGTGGAACATCCTGCTAAAAGAGGCAAATGTCCCTTCTGCTGTATTTAGAGAGCTATGGACATCAACATCCTCTTAATATGGCAGATGTTTTGAACCTGCCCCCTACAAAGTTCTTTAATTGACTTTAATATGAAAATAGCTAAATTGAGACACACTCTGTCTCAAGACGGCCTTTCATAAATTAATTTCTCTTATGTTATCTGTTTTTGTAGGGCGTTCATATCACTTATGAGGGTATCTTGGAACCTGCAAGAAGGTGTAAACTGGTCCGTCTGATGGGAGCCTGATGGAAAAGCCAGGTTTTCAGTTTTTTCCTTAAATCCAGAACTGATCTGGCTGATTGATGGGGATGGTAGCTTATGGCATGCCTTGGGAGAAAGCGCGTCCCCCTGCTTTGGCTCACAGGAGGCGAGCAATGGATGCCAGTATTTGGCCAGCAGAAGTGAGGTCAGAGGGTGGGAGTGGATGCGGTCGTTGAGATATTCAGGTCCAAGGTTGTGAATGGCCTTGAAGGTGTGGGTCAGGAACTTAAACACGGATTTTTTCTGTACTGGGAGTCATTGGAGGTCCCCCTGGTGCCTGGTTATGTGGGCCCAGAGTGGTAGGTTGAGTGTAAGTCTGAAGGCACACGTATAGGCGGTTGCCATGGTCAAGTCTGCTGGTGATGAGGGCATGTACCGCTGTTCTGAGGACAACCAGCGAAAGGCATTTGAATGATTTCTTGGGCATTCTCAGGATTTACAATGGTCCATCCACCTCCATGATGTCGCTTTCTCTGATGTCATCATGGTAGCAGTTGAGAGATGTTTTATACTATCCTTACTTTTAATCGGTTGAATATCACTATTTCCGCCGCGTTTACCCGGCAATTGTATGGTACAATTATGGGCAAGAATCAGTAACTCAGACGTGTTAATTCCACTCACCTTCCTGCACTGCCCAACTCGTAATGAGGAGCTAGGTATCTTTACCTCGATAGATGAGTGTGAACCACATTAATACTTCATGGAGTAAGGATGCTAAATAAAACGTTTAAATAAACAATAACAAGAGAGAAAAAAATATGTAAGCAACCACAAAAAAAAGACTCATATGAAATGAAGATTCAAGGACATTGTGATTTGGCATGGAGGGTTGGGGACAATTTATGCTCGTTGTAGCTTTTAAAGAAATAATAATGGCAGAAAATATTCACGTTTTTACTTAAATGGCTTTTTTTCTTGGATTTGCCTGGAAGTGGGTTCTGAAAGTCAACTCTACCGTAATGTGTATATTTGATGGACATTGTGGAAATGTATGGAATTGAAATATAACTACACCAGTATAGAAAATGGTCTTACTGCAGAGAGCACACATTAGCCTACGTGTCCCAGTGCATGACTTAGAAATCTCAGAGCTGTGGCATGCAGGCACAGTAATGTATTTCAGTTCGCAAACCTCTACGTTTTGCAGGTGACTCTAGATTTCCCACACAGCCATGGTTGCGGATCCTGTAGTCTGCAGCTGCTCAGGAGGTGACACACATCACACTCAATACAAGAAATACTGTTGAAAAGGCTAGTTAACTGTTAAAAAAAATAAAGCTTGGGAAAACTCGAACTCAGTTTACTTTGCTTCTCTGTGATTCTACCACCCAGATGTGCTCAGATCAACAGTTAAACTCTTTATTTTAAACCTTCTTGTTTTTTTATTTTCTGCCACTATGTACTGGGTTTCTGGACTGCACAGTGACCTACTCTGAGGCCAGTCTGCACTCTATAAAACCTTAAATAAGTATGCACATCAACCATACTTTCATCTGAAAACACTAAAACAAGGGGCATATTTATCAAGGGTTTTGCATCAAGCTTGCGCCACGTATGGGGATGCAAGGGTACGTAGGGGGATGCAAGAGTGACGCAAAACCTAAGTGAGATTTATCAAGCCACGCACGGCCACCTTGAGGGGCCCTGAGGGGCTTGATGAATCTGGAGTAACCCAAGGCAGCGCAAATCCTTCCGTTGCCTTACTCTGCCCTGGGAAGGCTCTCAATGGGTGTTGCATGGGTGTTCCCACTCATCCACTAATGGATTTTGGCACATTCCCAGATTTACCAACACTGGTAAACCTGTACAAGGACAGCTATCTTTATTTCTCCTTGTTTCCTCTTTCTAAGTGTGCAGTGGCAGCTCCTCCGCTACTCTGCATCTTCCTCACTAGGCTGCATTACACAGCCTGGTGAGGAACATGCAAACCCTCACAGTCCCCGTCTGAGCGCCGATCCACGGTACTCAGACCAATCACAATGCTGCATTGCAGCGTTGTGATTGGCTGTGGGGAGGTTGGGTGCAGGTTGCTTCCTGCTGCCATAATTGAAGGAAGAAGGAAGATGAAGAAGATGGAGGAGGGGCGGCGGACGGCAAAAAGATAAGTATTTTTATTTTCTTAATTCCCCCCTGCCCCACCACTCCCGTCCGGTGGCAGCTGGTACTGGAAAGAGGGACATGCCTCTGAGCATTGTTTTTGTGCAGGAAGGTGCTCTCACACAAAAACAATCCTACCTTTAACACACGCACCTGTAGTGCAAGGGTGGTGCCTGTGTTCGCGCTAGGCAGCCAAAGGGGCGCCAGCACAAGTAAAGGACAGGAATGCCCTACATAATGTTAAATGCAGCACATTCCTGCCCTGTCACACAGCTCAGCAAGGTGGCTTGCTGTGCTGTGTGAACATGTGATAAATGTGGCCCAAGTGTATTATCACTGAAAAAAAATATATATATATATTTTGGATACTTGTAGTTCCATGTGGCATTAATGATGGCAGATAGTAGTTTGGGGATTGTCATGAATCCATAAAAAATTATAAAAAGCACATTTCTTCAATGTCATGGGTTGTGTTTTATCAGCATGTTAGAGTATTAAACTATCCAGAAGCAGTTAGTGTTATAACACACTGGCTAGTGTTTAAATTGGTTACAGTCTATTAACCTACATGGTTGGCATTCCCTGGGTGAATGATGGTCATTCCTTTCACAGCTTCAAAATCACATCACTTCTGTTTCTACTTAGGTGGCTTGAGCGCGCTTTTGACTGAGAACAGATTTAGAGCTAATCAACAAAAGGGGCTAGAGAGTAATGGGAGGGTTTAAAGGGGCTGAAGTTGTGTTGATGAATTATGGGTTGGACAATTGATTTCTTACAAAACGGAGTCTCCTAGTGAGGCACACAATGAATACGAAAACAGACTGCAGCAGCACCAAGAGGTTTTTTTTTAAATTTTATGTCACTTTTATATTTTGCACTCCCACTTATGGGGCGCCGTATTATTAACATCGGGACTATTGGTACTATACAAACATGTTTTTTTTTCAAAACCCATATCCAAATTTCACAAGAAAGATGTCATAGCTACCTGTGCTTTCTTTTCCAAATTGTTTGAAAGTGACACCATATGAGTGTATTACAGATACAGGCCACGGTGAAGCTTAGAACAAAAACGAATACATTTATTGTGGTATAGTACGTTTAAGTATCATACTGTGCTCCTCTTTGAAAACAAGTATTATGGTTGCACAAATTATTTCGTGTTTTTCTGACATTTAAAAAGCTCTCTCTGCCTTCAGCCTTGTTGTTTATTATCATGATACCAAAACCTCTGATGACGTCGAAGAGCCATAACACACGATATGGATACTTAATCTTGCCAGTGCTTAGTTTAAGCTGAAGGTTGCAGGTGGGGCCAACCAGCGGGGACCAGGACTTATATTTCATCATCAGAATTTGATTTGGAAAAAGAAACAAAAAGACAGAAAAGGGAGAAAGGAGGAAGACAAAGATAGGAAAACACTAGTGAAGGTAAAAAAAAGGCATGGATGGTACAGAGCCTGCTAGTGTGAGACGAAGTGGCGGGAGGAGTTGCGCTATGGAAGAAAGATGGAAGAGGTTGGATTAAGGCACGCCTTTGGTGGTTTTTGGCACCGCTGCATTTGGCAATGCCAGTGGTGGGTTTCTTTGGAAATCTTTAGGCCCAGCACTTATGTTTTATACATTGAACTCTAACTTCTCATTTCATGCCAGTAAACCCGAGGAATACACACTGGTGGTAATGTGAGTTAATGGATTGGAACATGTTAATATATCAGAACATATGGCTAATTACAACTTGGGTACACACCTGTGTGAAAATTGTGGACCTGGCAAATACTAGACCCGTATTTATCAAAAACTCACACAACGCAACGCAGCAAGCCACTGTGGTCAGAATTCATGGGTGGATGCGTGGGCCTACCCATGCTCCACCCATGAAACGCCTCCCTGCCGCAAAGTAATGCAAGACAGTGATTTGCGGAGCCTTGCGTTACTCTAGGTTTATGAAGCCACTCAGGGCCTTGCAAGGTGGCCTTGTTTGACTTGATAAATCTCATTTAGGATTTGCACCACCCCTGCGTCCCCTCGCATGGTGCAAGGGTGACACAAGACCTTGATAAATATGCCCCTAATCGCGTGGAGTTCAGCATTTAAAGAGTGCAGGGAATGGATTATAGCATTCTAGTTGGCTGTGTTTCCTCTGTTCTGAAGTGCACAAACATATGTTTTTAGCTGTTTTTATGCACAATTATGGTCAGGTTTTTACCAAGCACAAATCAGGTGTGCAAAATCCTTATGATGGTATGATACTAGAATATTAGTGTCAGAATATTTTAGTGTGGTGAATATGCTTTACTAAAATATTGTCCCATTGGAATTAATAATGGAAAATCCACATCAAGGCGTGGATGTTTTTGCAAATAATTCATAAGACATGATAATAATGTCCGACAATATTTCTGTGTAGGATTTTCTCATATAAACCATTTGTGATGTGCAACTTGTGCCTGAGTTGTAATCCAAATTCAGGTGTGAACTGCTGTGGCCATATCATGATGAGCTCAGTGCGGAGCGGTCCACCTGTTATTTTGCACTCGAGGAGAATAAAGTTTATAAAGTAACTCGGAAATCGATGCATAAACTTTAGACAGCACAAGTCGAGAACAGAGTGAGGCAATCCCTGATCACTCTTTCCGACCTGTGTTGTCTGCATTTTTTATTCATTCATTCGGAGAAATTCAGAGCTATACGCAGTAATTTTAGATACCACAAAAGCACAAAATTGAGGCGCGTGGCTAGGTACTGAGCCAGCACAGCTGCTGCTGATACCGCTGGTTGCACATGAAACCGGATTACAATGGTAATTGTAATCCGGGTAGAGGTAGAGCTATAAATCTTGGAGAGCAGAAGCTCTTTGGGTCATCCCATGCAGCGTTTCTGCTTCAGTACCTCAAAAGCGTATAGTCCTCAGAAATATTTATTAGTGGATTAGACAGACCATATTTAACCAGCATTAACCCAGGCTGGTCTCAGGGCCATTTACACGGAAGTTAAATATCTTCTCAGATTGACTTCTTCCATACTGCTGGTTTCATGTTCAATAGGGAGGCCAACAAGGGCAGGACAGAGAATGCAAACCAGCCCTGGCAATTAAGTCGGACGGCGCCTTGGGGGTGCGGATGGGAATCACTGCTGCTCCTTTTGATAGAGTGGGCTGATATCGCAGCGCTGCTGCAAAACCGGCCTCCAATAACAAAAACATCTTCCACCGCTCCAAAACTGCCCACCACCCTTCCCGCCCTCCGGGAAAACGTCCAGTGCCCGCTATGGCCAGTCTGGCCCTGAGGCCAACAACATCACCTCCACAACAGGATCATGCAAGGGTACTCCTGTTCGTTATATCCCTAAATACACCCTATAATTCAGGGCCAGCTCCAGGGCGGTGTGATCAGTGCTACCGCACTGGGCTTTGACTTTGGGGGGGGTCACCGTGTTTTCAACTACAATATGGTTTAAAAGCACTGCAGCCACGTTCCTTGCCTCCACTAATTTTCAGGCAACCAAAAAAATGTCAAGATGAGTCTGGTGATTAATGGACCTGCTGCAGAGAGATCGGAGTTTTGTCTAGTGGAAGTTTTGACTCATCACAAAGTAGCAAAGGAGGTTAAAATGCCTGCTGCAAAGCATGTGTACCATGCAGATCACAAAGTGCATATAATGTAAATAGGTCAGTGGATTACTGCTTCTGTCAGCAAGACCCTTTTGTTACTTGCAGTTTATACGTTTCATTCCTAATATAAAACAGTGGGCTATGACGTGATCAAAGAGGGGCTTGCAAACTGCAAGTTATAGATCAGGGCGTTATGATTTTTTCCCTAGTCTTTCATTGTCCTAATGTTGCAAAAAGGGTTCAATTGGGTAGACATCAGTTCTTATTAGTAAAGCCAATTCCCAACCATGGTTTCCCCTTTAAATTTGTGCTTTTTCAAACCAAACACTCTCAAACTATACTGTCTACGAGTACAGATGACATGCGACTCCTACACCTTGTAGTCCTCTTTCTTATGTAATATTTCCTGTACACAGATTCACACACTTATAATTCATTGTCTCTGTGTAATGTGTATGTGATGCAAGGTGCTCTGACACCCTATATTGGTATGAGTGGCACTAGAAAACAAAGGAAATGCATGTGAGAGTGTTTATGGAGACTTGAGAGTCACTGTTAAAGGGTGGTAGTGAGTGAATCCATGGAAAAGAAGCTCATGGGGGGGCGTCAACAAACACTGTCATACAAGCGCTAAAGCCGGTCCTGCAGCAGCAAATCATTTTTGTGGTCCACCCTGACAATGATTGCGGTTTTTGCCTAAGGGGGGCTTCCACCCCCTCAACCAATAACCCAATTTTTTACAGTGACTATCTTGACAAGCAAAAAATTCATACAGGCCTGTAGTTTATCTGTAATGATTCTTTCACTGACACTGGTCGTAATCGGCAGATTAGAGAGTCCTTGTAAACACAAGGAGTTGATGGACGGAGCACTGAAACTGTTCAGACACTCACCCCCAGTCACAGATCTGGGTTGAATCGATTGTCGTTCTTTAGCTCACTTCACCACCCCAGTTCAGACACAGCTATATGCAAATCAGTCTTGACCCTGTGCCTCATGGGAACAGTCCAGCCCGAACTGCCTAGCCATGTCTTCTCCAACCGGAAACAAGCATTCTGGGATTGCTTTTGAGCTAACAGCCCTCATCAGCCAGGCTAGCTTGAATCCAGTGGCAAAGTGAGCAAGGGACCCACGTCTGGGCATACCCTGCCAACTTAGGGCGAACAAAGCAAACACAAAGAGATGATGGATGGAGCACTGAAACTTTACAGACACTCACCCCCAGTCACAGATCTCGGCTGAATCCATCATCGTTCTTTAGCTCACTTTGCCACCCCAGTTCAGACCCAGCCATATGCAAATCAGTCTCGACCCTGTTCCACACCAGGAAAGAATGGCCAATGCTTCGCAAATAAAAGATGCATTGTTTATCATTGTTTGAAGTATGACGACATGAAGGTAGACGTGTAATCATGCATGGGCGCTCATGCATCATGACCCGACAGTGGCTTAGCAATTTGACATATACAAGCACAAGTATAACTAAGCACATTACACGATGGCAGATACCAATCTTGGAGAGGTAATTTAAAAATGTATTTAATTGTATGTGGAGGTGCATTTTGGAAAAGAAGTAGCTCGGCAGCCAATTGCAGCTACTGAGCAAACCAGATTGTTTTTTTTTTTAATTTTTTTTAAAGAATGTGAACATTGTGATGAGAGAAGTGGGGCACAAATCTTCCAATCTGCACAGATGGAACACTCCAAAAGCGAGGCAAAGAAATAATAGTGAGAAAATCCATCAAATAAGAAGCAAGAACATGAGACTGATAAGAAAGGCATCCAATCAGGAGCATGGGGCTGACCCAAATGGCATTACATGTGTAATTATTTTAATGTATTAGTGACTTTAGGTCTTTCACAACAGACAGATAAAACTGTCTGTGGGTGAGACCTAACATAATTGCACATGCCAGTAAATAGATATGTAATCATACCTGATAACAGACAATGTAAACATATACGCCAGTTCTATGTGTCATTGGTGGTACAGCTATCTGGCAGTGGATAATTCTGCCTTTACCAGCTTTGGTGTATCTTGGACATAGATACCTCAATTGCAACTGGATTACTTCCAGTTCCCCATAAATGTACTATCTCTAGGTGAAATGATTGTGGGGGAATGTAAAGGAGGGGAACTTAGGGTTCACTTTCTTTTGTTCCAAGCACATACAATGCATGTAATCCAGGGCCGGACTGGCCGGAGCGGGGTTTGGGCGTTTTCCTAGGGGACTGGAAGGGTGGGGACCAATTTTGCAGCAGTGAGGGCTGTTTATGTTACTGGGGGCCGGTTTAGCAGCGGAGTTACTATATAGGCCTCAGTAACAAAAGCAGCTGGGGGGCTGGTCTGTCAACATTGCCAGGGCAGCTTTGGGTTCCCAGTCCGGCCCTGTCATCCATTAGCTTTCTGTGACTCTCTTCCTATTGAGAATGTGTAGGAGTATCATGAACTGCCAGGTGGTGGGCTCAATTGCTCCTTAAAAATATTCTGAAAGGGACTCCACTTAAGTTCATGTACTCATTACCTCCACTCTCTGCAGACCGATGTGTGGGTCTGACACCTGGAATAAGCCTGGAATAAGCCTAGAAAGCAATACCTAAAGCTCACAATTCAGAAGGCAATAAGAGCAAGGCTCTACATCTGGAGCAAGATGAGGAAGCAATACCTAAAGCTCACAGTCCGAAGAAGATAAGAGCAAGGGTCCTGCCCTAATGGAATCCAGTGGCAGCTGCTCCGCTAAGGTGGAGGAGCGCGCCTCACTCCGTTTCGGCAGTGTAAATACAGAAAAAATAAAATGATAATAACTCAATGTTATTATAATTTTATTTGTTTCTTCTGTAGGAGCTTTGCAGGCGGGGCTGCTCTGCTAGCGGAGGGTTGAGGGGGAGTGGTGAGCAGACTCGGTAAGTGCTCTTGACTGTTTGGCCATCCATCTCGGGCCGGCCAAACAGTCATGGGCACTCTGCATGTTCCCCATCCAGGTTGCATTACAGCTTTATGGAGTGCATACCCAGCTTCCCAGTCCCGGACTGAGAGCTGAACCAGGGCACTCAGACCAACCACAATGCTGCATTGCAGCATTGTGATCGGCTTTGGGGAGCCTGGGTGCTTCCTGTTCCAGCCGGAGTGGAGGGATGACGAGGAGAGACGCGGCGAGGAATTTTTTTTTACTTCCCCTCGTCCTCCCTGACCTCTCCATCTCCGGGAGGGCAGGCTAGCCGCCACTGATGGAATCAGTAGAAGAAAGGCCATAGAGTTAATCATATCCCTAGCCCACGTGAGGATAAGGCCCAGATATTAGGTCAGAACACCACCTTCCTTGGTCTCCAGAATGGTCCAGTCAGGGACATCATGTCATAAAGTATAATTGTTATTCCTAAAAATCACTTGCATTAGAGCTTTCATTGAGGCTTCTTTCAAAGCCTTTATCCAGAAGATGTTCTAGGTCACTGCTGTGCTATAAAGGTCTGTGCATTCAGACCAGTGGGCAGGAGAAACACTGGCATTGCCTCCAACCCTCGAAAATAACTCCTCTAATAATGACACTTCCCAGTTATTAGTTCTAAAATGAATTATTCGAAAAATAAACACTTCCCAAAGTGTTTATTCCATATATTTCTTGAAATTAGGACAGTGTAAAAGAGGTTAAGGGTGTTGGGTTTAAGCGATTTAAGGAGTATTCAGTTAGGGGTTGTGGTTAAGCATATCTATGGTTACAATTATAAGGTTAAAGACTTGGGGTATTGGGTTAAGGGTTTGCAGTTTAGGGCAAAGTGTTTACTGTATGAGGTTAAGGGTTGGGTTCAGGGTTAGGAGATATGACATTAGGGTATGGGGTTAGGGGTTAAGGAAATAGAGTTCGGATATAAGGTATATGGATATGGAGTGAAGGGCTAGGGGTTACAGGTTTAAAGTATAGGGTTAAAGGTTTGGTAATAGGACTAAGGAGTTACAGCCTGAAGTTAAGGGCATTGGGGTTAGGGATATGGGATTAGGGGTATAATGTTAAAGGAATAGGGTTAAAGGTGTAGAGTATATAGGGTTAAGAAATAAAGGGTTGTGGATTAAAGATTTAGGCATCAGGGCTGCGGGCTCAGGCATAAAGGGTTAGGTCTTTGGTGGTCAGGTTATAGATTTTACGTTTAAGAGGTTAGGGATTAGAGGTATAGGTTTGAGAATGTATCAAAAATAAAAAAATTCAAAGTGTCACTTCACAGTTGCACCGCTCTTAATTTCAATGGAACATACGTCAATTTCGAAGTGATGCAAATAGGAGTGTTCGAAATGAAGGAGTTAAGTAGAAAAATAGAATCAAGACGATGACTATGACCAGAGCCACTACTGTCTAGCAGACAGCTACAATGGATCAACTGCACAATGCCCATAGGCTCAATAGCTTGTAATCTGTAGAGAAATATTGAGCTATGACAACTTTAATCACTATCAAATGTGTTTTGTACTCATAGAGCCTATGATCTCAAAATCACAGGGATTGAGACCATAAGACTCAGCCACGGCCCGTGGAGGTAAGAGCTGTGGAGCAGTGGGGCCAGGTTGGGGGGGAATTTGACAGACAACCAAAATAATAATTTTCCCTCTTCGACGCCTGCGAAATCCCTTCCCCCACAGGGCCCCATGGCTCTTACCTGGATGCGCCACGGCTGATAAGACTTCTTTTTACAATGTACAAAAGCCTGTTTACGAGTCGGGACAGACTTTTCAACTCATTAAAGGGTATTTGCCCCAATTTCGAAATGTGGGAGTAGGGATGTGAAAGACGTGATCCTCCTCTTTGTGAGTTGCAAGGGTATGTATCAAGAGACAGCAGTTGTGACCGCAAACCATCAATCAGTTTCAAACCATCAATGAGTTGCCAGCTCCCATGCTGGTGTGGCAAACGATGTGCAAAGGGGAAGCTGATCCTGTGGGTAAGCTTCCCCTTTGGGAATTGTGTTTTGTTGCCTTTTGATCGCAGATAGTGGTCCGGTGGACCACTGCATGCCCTCCCAAACCCAGATGTCTTCCCTGGTCTGGTGGCTTATTGGACTAATGCATCTACTGTAGAGGCCTTGTTCAGCCTCATGGTCACAGGTTCATATTCCGGCGGACCCACTCAGCCTTTCATCCTTCTGAGGTCCATAAAACGAGTACCATTGAGTTGGGTAACAATAAACATCTCTTATTCAGCGCCAAGATACCCTTGGGTAGAACGTGCGCTTTATAAATACACATGTTATGTGAACATTTGTTTGGAAAGCAACACCTGTACCTTTAAGTGACACAGGTTACTTTAAAAAAAAAGTTTCCGACTAAGGCTGGCATGGAGCTCTACTCTCCCTCACAGGTCTCTAGCTCTTCGTTTAGTCATTCTTGGAGGGTTTCGAAACGTGTCCTGCCTCATTAATATTCAAGCGGCGCGAGGTTTGAGACCTACAGATAAAGATGTCGTGATGCAAATGTTTAACACATCAGTTGGATGGCTAAATGCGGGGCAGGACTCAAGGTCTGTGTGCATTTGCACTCACTGTTTGCAATCTGTACCAATAGTACATGAGGAGGTAGAGTCCCAGATAACAAAACACCGCTGGGACGGGCTGTCACCACTCTTGTCTCAAAAACGTTCAACTTTCCCTGTTGTTAAATCCAGCCTTTCCACTATCTGGCTTCCTTTATCCCAAGACCATCTCTGCTCTTCCCTCACTGTTGACTTTCTCTCAGATCGTCCCCGTTTCTTCTGGGCAGTTTACATCCAAATTCACTGTACTAGAACTAACCCTCTAAAACACATCCCGTTTCTCAAGCCATGCAATGATTTCATTCAAAAATATGAGTGATACATGCGCCAGTCAGACTTTCCGTCATTTATCATGGCGGCCGTGCTTCGCTCCTCCCTGAAATATTGCTAGGAGGTCTTTCATGTGCTACCGCTTCCAACCTAGGAGTAAAATCTGCTATCACTCTCGAAAGGAGCAAAACTTTGTCTTCTTTCAAAAAAAGTCAAATAAAGTGGTTCCAGGTTATATAGATCACAACATTACTGGTATAGCAGCCCTCCTAAATGGGCAATGTTGCATGTCCTGCGTAACACTGACTAACAGGAGGGGTCAAAGGCCTTCAGCATTAATAACAATTTTTTACATCAAATAAGCTCAAATAAAACACATTTTGAATGATGAGGTGAGAAGTTCAGTGATTAAGCTGAAGTTTTTGTGACATAAATGTGATCGATCCTGGCATGGGGCATTAGAAAGATTACTGGTCACAAATAATTCAGGATCACTTATTGATAAAGCCTAGAGGTCTCGATATTGTATAGGAGACACATATAGCTCTACCCTATGGTTTAATAAATATTGTGTGTGTTGATTGATCACTGGGTGATAACATTTGGCTGGACCAAGTGTGTCCGGTTTTGGTGTGTTTACCTTGGACAGTGTACTACTTAACCAAGGTTTCTTCTGCTTTCATTTTCTGTATGACAGCATCTGTATATGTGTGTACCAGCTAGTACTGAGGCACTGTGATGTCATCAAAGGATATTGGTTTGATGTCGAGGTGATGGGAAGTGTCCGTACCAGTCGAGAGGGAGATGAGAGATTGTGGGGTTCCAGTCTAGGACCGCAAAGGTTGAGGGGACAGGGCACAGGATTTCAGGTTCCCTTGAAATTTCCTTCATATGTGCCTCTTAATTTTTCAAAGCGTTATATAGGCCTCTGTCAGGCTTATCATGAGAGAGGTCCCAGGCTCCCAATGACAAAATACACAAGTGAACCATCTGATGGTGACTGCTGAGTGAAGGTATGAATTTACTGATGAGAGAATGAGATCAGTGCACCATGTGGGTAGGAGTAGATCCCTGGTGTGTAAAGTACCTGTTGTGTTGTTGCACCACAAAAGGAGAGTGAGGAAACCTAGCTAATCACAGGGGAATGTTGAAGATGGCATTTATGGTGTATTCACCCTATGTAAGAAATTGGGTTATTGTTTGAGAGCGACGGAAGCCCCAATCAGGCAACAACCACAATCCTTGTCAGGGTGAACCACAAAAGTCGGTAAATTTACCTGTGCTTAACTCAAGGGTAGCTTGGTTCAAAGGCAGTGAGGCTTAACTTAAAAGCAATGTATAAAGTATTTATGCAGCACACAAACAGTAATAAAGTGACAACACCCACAAAAAACCCCAAACCAATTTAGAAAAATAGAATAGAGTTTAATAAATAAAATGACACAAAAACAAATTAATTCTAATTACTAGAACTAGAGTTATGACTTTATAAAGATTTAAGCAAAAAATAGCACATAAAAGATCTAAGTGCCAACCGCGGGTATCTGGTGTCATGGAACCGGGGAAAAGTCGAGCGTTAAGGCAGACTGTGGCCGAGAGAGTGTAGGTTACATGAGGTGGATTGGGCCCTGTCTTGGCTTATTTTCCGACTTAGAACTAATTTTGAAGAACAGTCCAGGAGAAGGTAGAGTTCAGCGGGGCAAGGCAGCAGGCTGTGTCCAAAGAGGAGTCATCATCATCAGTGAGTGCTGGACGAAGTCTCAGTGAAAACCGTTGACGATGGTGAAAAAAAGCTTTGAGCGAGAGACACTGGATTTCCAAGCTGAGGAGTCCATTGTCGATGTGGAGACTGTCACCGTTGTGTCAGTGAAGATTTTTTCCTTCAGACTTAAACAACTTTTTGGAAGTCGAAAACCTGGAGTACAACAAAGCTGCAACCCGTAGTCGAAAAAGGCTCTACCAAGCCGCATACCTTCACTAGGAGGTCCTGCTGAACATAATTTGCTGCAATGGAGAAGAGGCAAGAGCTAGCACTAAGTCAGGCTGACCAGCACAGCACCATTGGCAGATCCACTGGTGCAGCGCTGGTCAGCGCTTTCACGGGGCAGTTCCAGTCTTCTCTCGGTTCTTCTGGCACTTTTTTGTGAAAATTATTCTATGTCCCATCTTGTGGAATTAGGCATGAGCAGCACCTCTAACACCACTTCTAAGCATCCAGGACCTGGGGGGCACTACTTTGGGGGGTTAAGACTCACTCATGCAGAGACCAGGTGCAGGGTTCAAGGTCTCTGGAGCTTGTTCTGTCAGTGTAGTTCACACAAGGGACCGGCAAACTAGCCCACTGAGTCACTCTGGTAGTCCGGGGTTCATGGAGATGGTCCACTACTAGCAGCAAGGCATGGCCTCAAGCAGCGGAGCAGTCCTTTTGTAGCAGCAGGGAAGTCCTCTGAGGAACAAGGCAGGCTTCAAGCAGCAGGGCAGTCCTCTGGGGTACAAGGCAGTCCTTCTGAAGGTGTCCACGCGTGCAGGAGTGTACTCAAGGAATGTTCTGAGGATCTAATTTTAAATACCTTGTGCCTGCCTTTGAAGTGGGTGAATTTATTATGATACCCCTACATCTGATTCTGGAAAGTTCTTCTCTTTCCCTGCCAAGGCTCTAAGAAGTCTCGGGCGACAAAAGACTAGTGTCAGGTTCCTTTGCATGTGCTATAGGCAGCCCTTTGAAGTGTAAGGGGGGGCAGAGAACAGCTCTGCCCTGCCATCCTGGCTGGATGGTCCATCCTCCCAATAACTAGTCCCCTTTTGTCTGTCTGTGAGGAATACAGAAAGACCAATAGCTAAGCTTCACAAACATGTGACTCAGGACACTGGCAGCAGCCATTAAATGGTTAGGACAAGAACATACCAACTTTCTAAAAAGTGGCATTTGTGGAATTTTAACTTAATATACCATTTTGTCATTAAAGAGAATTTTAAATTACAAATGCTCAGACACCAAACATGCTGTTTCTACCTTTCCCCAAAGAAAAGTTATCAATGATTGAATGTAATAAGGTGACCTAATGTAATCCTATGGGATCGGCAGGCCTCACAGTAGTGAAAAACACATTTGTGAGTTTTTATATCACCAGGACATATAAAACTTAAAAATACATCTTTAATTTTTTTTAATACAATGCACCTTTGCCCATGGTCTGTTTAGGGCCTACCATAGGGGTGACTTATATGCATTAAAATGGGAGTTTTAGGGGAGGACAGTAGGTTAGCCACCCTGATGGTCTACCCCCCACCATATTGTGAGATCACCAACTGCCCAGCGGTGGCCTCTGTGCCTTCACAGTAGCCGCTGCAACAGTGGTTCCAGAGAAGGCACAGAAAGTTTGGTGAGCAGACGTCAGTTTTCAGGTTGCCATTCAGCAAACTTTTGTTTTGTTTTTCAAAAACAGACTCTCAAAGCAGATGCTGTTGGGCTGTCAGTGTAAGGTTTCTGATAGAGGAGGCACCGAGGGCACTGCCATCAGAAGCCTGACAGTCCTCCCAATTCAAAATAGAGTGGGCAGATTGACAGTTTGACAGACAAGGTACTCCTCCACATTTGTGGTGAAGTACCATGTTCACCAAACTATAAATCAGGCCCCAGGTCATTGGCTAAGATCAGGTAACACAGTCAAAGAGAGGAAGCTATTGTTAGAACCCAGATTTCATGGATCATAAGTCTGTAACTAAAGGCTGACGCACATCTCCACCATTGTTTAAAACTGCCATTAACCTAAGAAAGCTTGTCACAGGACGTTTCTGTTACACTCCACTGCTAGTGCTCAATAGACGCTGTCAGTAACATCAAGGTTCAGCTAAAGTGTGCTGCCATTAAAAGCGAGGATGCAACTTTATGATCAGTGACATAAAGATGGACAATGATGATGGGTTCTAGATTCTGACATTAATAAATATTAGGTTGCTGCTGAATTAACTTTATACCCCCACTATATTGCATGTCAATATCATTGCATCTCCCAAATCTACCTGACTACAACAGTTTAGGTAAGTGTCGATAGATGTGGATATAAAAATAGGCATTACATACTTACCATGATGATGTAATGATAGGCGATGTAATATAGGTCTATATTATCCACCTCTACATAGCATCCAACAACCCAAGGGGCTTTGCAAGAAACTTGAGGGTGTTATGTAGTGGGAGCTCAAACACCTTCGAAGTGCTTGTCAATTTGTAATTCCAATACCAAAGACTAGGTCCAACTACTATATCATTGAAGGCCAGTGAAATTCTCATTTGTGTCCAACTGAATTAAACAGGGTTTGCGTAGAAATTAGGAGTATGGTGTTAATAGGAATTAGGGATTTAAAATGTCAGCCACTCTAGAACATATTTGTAAATGTGTAACATGGCGGCGTTTATTGGCATGAAGAAGGTTGATTGCTTCTAAAAGAAGTATTGAAAAGCTGATGCAACCGAAAGAGTATGTCTGCACTGAAGCTCAATGAGGTAGTGCAAGTAAAGAAAGTAGAGTTTTTAGGAGGCCCCCTTGTGGTGAAATGAATTGTGTCTGCAGACCTTGTAAACAGACAGTGTTGCTGGGCTTTTCACTAACGTCCTACTGCTCTTAATTTAGGCGTGGTTCCAGAAAAAAAGTCCACCACAAATCCAGGGCCTTTGTAGGACTAAATGCAGGCTGCAGAGTAATGCATTAATTCACATCTTCTATTAGCTATCGATTTTTTAAGGAAGCAATTCCATTCACACGTGACTTTACAAGCTGCAATTAGCAATTTCCCAATTCAGACTACTGTACCGTAGGCAATTCCTATAGTTTTTTCAAGTTAGATAGAAGTGTTTTATTGCAGCAGGTTGCAGTACCTTAAGCACTTTTTAGATCTCCGATAAGCATAACTGGACCCTATTTTCACAAAACCCCCATCTCACAACAGGCACTAGATACTGGCACTGAAGAGGTGGTGGTGGTTGGGTTTGGTTGATTTGGTTCAGTAGCTTAGGTATGGCTGGTAGATTAGGTATGATAAGTAAGACAAGTATGGTTGGTAGGTAGGTAGATATTGTAGGGAGGGTATGGTAATGTAGGTTTGGTAGGTAGATATGACAGGCTAAGTGTGTTAGGTTAGGAATGATAGGTATGCTTGGTATGATTGGTTAGGCATTGTTCGGGTATAATTCACATATATCGAAAAGGGAGGATAGGGTTACCCACTCTAGGTCGTGCTCCACAACACATATTGCAGTACACAGAGGACCTAGAATAGAAGCAAAACGTATGAGACTATTTGGATATTTATATCCTCAAAAGGATTGAGATCCTTAGGTATGTCTACAATGCAAATGTTCGTCTGTCTGGGCATTACCGTACAAGTGTCCAGGTGAGGTCAAAAATAAATTACAAAGAAATACAAGAAAGAGAGGAAGACTCCTTGGTGTGGTCTTCCCCCAAACTTTTTGCCTCCTTTGAACTGAATTTCATTTTTGCTTGCATTAGGACTCTGCGCACTTTACCACTACTGACTGGTGCTAACGTGCTTGTACTCTCTCCTTTAAACATTAAAAAATAATTTACTTGTAAGTCCCCAAGAAAGCAGTACTACATGTACCCAGGGACAGTCACTATAATGCTACTAGTGGACCTGCAACACTTATTGTGCTACCCGCCAAAGTAACCCTGTAAACCGGGTCTCAGGCCGGCCATTGCACCCTGTGTGCGGTTTTAAACTGCCGATTCGACTTGGAAAATTAAGCCAGACCTAAGCCTTCCATTTAAGTATTGATAAGTCACTCCTATTGTAGTCCCTAAACAGCCCAGTGGGTAGGGTGCATTATATTTAAAAAGTAGGACATGTGTTTTTATGTTTTACATTTCCTGGTAATGAAAAACTCCTACATAAATTTTTCAATATTTTAGGGCTGACTTCTCTCATTGGGTAACATTGGATCCCCTTAATACACTTAATAAGTGCTACCTTTTGATTGAGAATAGATAGAACTGTCATGTTTGGTCTCAAATGAGTTGAAATTTAAAATCCCCTTTAATGGTAAAGTTGGATTTTAAGTCACAATTCTAAAAAGTGCAATTTTAGAAAGTTGTCATTTTCTTTTCCTAACCATTTGGTGCCTGCAGCCTGTGTCACATGATTATGAATAGCTTGGCAGTTGGTGTATTTCTCCCAGACAGTGAAATAAAAGGGTACTAGGTTTTGGCAGGATGGTCAATTCTGCCAGGATGGGTGGGGCCGGGCTGTTAGCTGCCGAACTTATAAATCAGAAGGCTCCCTCCAGCACACTCATAAAGGAAGTTGACACCAGTCTTTCGTCACCCTATACTACTTGCAGCCTTGGCTGGGGCAGGGGAAAGAAGGAACTTTTCAGAACAGATGTGGCGGCTAGCCTAGAAGTTTCCCCCATTTCAAAGGCTGGCACCAGGTATAAATATTTGGCCCTCAGACCAACTCTTCAATACACTCCTGGGCCTGCGGATGACATCACAGGCATTGCCTTGGACCCCCAAAGCACTGTCCTGCTGCTTGAGGCATGGCTTGTACCGATAAGAGGACTGCCCTGCTGCTTAAACCCAGGACTACCAGAGGGCTAGTAGGTCGGCCTGCTGTGTGAGCTACAGGGAGATGACAAGTCCAAAAGCAAGCCAAGACCGGGCCCCAGCCACTTAGAGTAGCCGAACAGCACTCCATTGTGGTCAGCCTTACCTTTTGACTTTGCCCCAGACTTGCATGACTAGATAACTGCGGAATGTGTTTTGATCTTTTAGGCAATCGTTTTAAATTAAAACCTTAAAAATGTAGAACTATAATTCTACTAATTGGATTTAATTTGTTTTGGTGTCATTTTATTTATTAAATTTGACTGTATTTTTCTAAATTGGGATGAGATTTTTCTTGTGTTGGGTTTTCATGTTATTCTGTTTGTGTGTTGCATAAATACTTAACACAGTGCCTGTAAGATAAGCCTGACTGCTTTTGTGCCAAGCTACCAAAGGGTTTAGCAGAGGATAATTTAGTGACCCTCACAAGGATTGTAGTTGTTGCTTGAGAAAGGTTTACTCCCTCCTCAGTCAATTGCCCAATTTATTACAAAAAAGTCAGAAAAATGAACAGGACAGAGAGAGAAAACAATTACTGAAAAAGAGTGAAGAAAAGGAGAAGGTACCCCAAGAACCTTAGAAACCAAACCGGTCTGCAATACTGAACCAATGTGTCATTAGTGTGACTTTCCTCCTGCTTCCACACCCTGAAGATGCTGAAGAAGACCTTCAAATGACTCACCAGCAGCACATGCAGCCTCGTCACTCAAGACCTCATGATGAGCGAACTAGATTCCAGAAACACCTTCTATACTGGAATCAGCATACAACTGATCAATCGCCTCAAAACCATACAGAACTCAGAAGTCAAGATCATACTCCACCTACCATGACACACACACATCGCCCTGCATCTCATGGAACTCCACTGGCTGCTCATATACACAAAAGCTCTTTTCAACCTCCTCATACACACCTTCATGACCTTACACAACACCTGTCAAGCCTACCTCAAAAAACACTTTCCAAAAACCCACCAGACACCTCTGCTTGCACACTGCTCGCACCTCTGACTCCTACTCGCAAACACCCCTTCCAAATGCAAAACTAGAGTCGGAAGTCGGGGTTTCAGCTTCATTGCTTTTAAAGCCTAGAACTACCTGCCACTAAACATCAGAGCTACCTCTTCAATTCTTGCATTCTGTTGGAAATTAAAGAAGTGGCTCTTTGGAAGGGTTCTACTAACTTAGCACTAGGCCTGACTATGCTGCTGCTGCATAAGCACCAGAATGACCCACCGCCCTCCCTTGGCTGATTGAGGGCTCTACAAAAGCACATAACATAACATAATACCGCGGGGCCCAAAAACAATATCACAATGAGTACACACATCTTCGTCAAAGGGGCCTCTCATTCTTTTTACCTCCTACTTCCACTGCCGCTACCCCCAAAAACAGGGAGTTATCACCTTATGCTGAATTCCTCTTTGTCACTCACTGTATGCAATTGTTGAAGAGAAGCCCAAATACATGCCATTATAAATGAAATACTTCATAGCACTGCAATACACATCTAGCTGCCCCCCCTACGCAAGCAACATCCCATTGCTGGGGTCCCGCTATTGAGTGGTAGACTCATGAAACACAGAATCAGAGCATGGTTAGATGCAGGGGTGGAGACGGTACGGGCGCTCTTTAATGGGGAGATCCTAATGGATCATGAGAATTTCATACGAGAAACAGGGGCACCAAGCACTCTATATATGCGACACGCCCCGATACTACAATACAGTGGTTGCCAAACTGTGCGCTGTGGCTCCCTGGGGAGTCATCAAACCTAGCCTGGGGAGCCGTGCACCAAGCACTTTAAAGCATTTATGTTGCAGGGTCTTTTGACTTCAGTTAAACTAATTAGTACGCATAATGTCGATGATTTGTGAGTGACATGCCTAAAGCTGTAAATGTAGTGCTTAATTGATGGCATGTCGAGGGAGATGACCTCCATATTTCACTTGATCCCCACATTGCAACACTCCCAAAGTAAGCAGAAGATGCCTGATGTATTTTGTTAGAAGCGTTAATAGTTTTGTTTTTTTCCAAATGCATTTTACACCAATGAAAGTTTTCAGGTAAGAACAGTTGTCCTGTCTACTAAACACACTAATGGGCTGATTACGATGTCAGTCGGAAACTCTTCAACTGAATCGGTTCCGGAATCGTTTCTGACCAAATAGGGTTCTGCGAGTCCGACCGACCGATATTATGCTTCAGAACATCGTTTGGTTGGACTCGCATTGAATTCAATGGGCGCCTGTGTTCCGAATGAGAACACAGGCTCCCATTGAAAAAAGGGGTAGTTGGGGAAAACCTTGCACCCTGTGGCGGGCACCTCATGATGCCTGCCACATTGTGCATGGTTGGAAAGAGGGGTCCTCTGGGTACCCCCATGGGCCCCAACCGGAGACCTACGGGTGGAGGGGGGCCTACTATGGGCCTCCAAAGTCAGATTCCGACAGCCATTTAGTGTCGAGCAGACCGATTCGGAACGGCTGTCAGAATCGGACATCGTAATCGCTCGGTCGGCAACCATATCCATAAAGCTCTATGATTCGGCTCCGAACGGCTCGGGCTGTCCAAATGCTGATCGGAACCGAATCGGACAACCAAACGGTTTCCTTGCATTGTAATCAGTCGGTCGGAAATGTATACGATTCGGTTGGAAACATAGCTTCCGAATTGGATTCAGAGAATCCAAATCCCGTTCGGAGCCTTTCTGACCGACATCGTAATCGGCCCCTAAGTATTATTAGGCATTGACATTTGTACTTGAAACATAGGTACTTCAACCACACATTTCCAGACACGCCTGCTCTCTCCTTGAGGATAGGGAAGTTAAACACCATATACAACACAATCCCAACATTTGGAAGAAACAGAGAGGGACGTTTAAAAAAAACCTCAGAGGAATTTATTTGGCTCGCATTGATTTGGAGCCAATTTAAGGGAGGAGAAAGCAAAACTAAACTCTATGTGGTTTAAAAAATCATGAGTCACCCTGCTGAGAGAGGTGTGTTGGCACGTATGACATGGGTAGAAAGGGAAGTGCATGCAAATATTCTTCAAGCACAGAAACACTTTGGTAATGGGGCCTACATGCATAAGGGTGCTGTCTAGCACTGCAAGTGGGATAAAAAGGTTTGAGAGGGTACTCAAAAAAAGACATGGGCAAAGACGTGTAATTAGGAATATTCTATTAGAAGGGTCGCCTTAAAAATATGAAAAACCTTACGTATATGATTATAATATCTTCATCAGCTTCATCCCAATTATTTTCCGGGAGAAAAATGCAAGTACTCCCGAGGTTCACATCCACCACCCCTCCAAAAAAATTAACAGTGGAGAGCCATTTGCAATGGCCAATGGGTCAAGGGAGCAGCGGGTTGAAAAAGTTTGGGAACCACTGCTACAATATGTTAAGAAATACTGACACATGAACTAGTCAAATCTCTATACTATATGGGGCAGGGACGTCACCTCATCAAATGGCTATACTTGAGCATCCGGGCCCACGTTAAAATGCCTCTTGATGCCCTCTGAGCTCAATGGGTGGCAAACGTGGGACAGGACATATCAGACAGGGAATGGGAGGATATTCTGGAACATTCAAAGAAGGTATAACGTAATGCAAAGTTTAAGTTCATACAATGCATGGTCCTGCACAGAACTTATCTCACACCACACCGCTTACAGCAGATGTATCCGAAAACGACACATCAATGTCCTAGATGCAAATTGGCAGACGCAGACTTAATACATATGCTGTGGGCTTGCCTGCGCCTAAGAGGGTTCTAGGGAGAGGTCAAACGAATATTAAAGGAGACAACACATCTTTTAATAGGCGGCTCAGTGCCAGAGAGCCTGTTGGGCCTCCATAAGTGTAGGTCGACGCAGAAGGTCCAGCTTCGCTTCCTCGATCTGGCGCTTAAAGTTGCCAAGAGATCTATCACCATACGATGGAAATCAGCTGCAATATACACATGGCACAGTGAAATAATACGATGGGGTGGGGCCGTAAGCGCTGCCATACGCCGACAGGAAGCCCGCGGACTAAGGGAAAACCCGATATCAATGGAATGGGACATAATGTTAGAAGCCTTTAAAAGCACTAACCCTGACAATATTCCTGATACCCTGAACACGTAGTAGGTTCTTGTGTAGAGGAGATATACATGATTCTCATATGGTGGACAGAGAGGGGGAAGACGCACAAGTATGTGTAAAGAAAAAAGTAAACAGTATGGGACATAACGGAAAGCATAATATGAATAAAAATGCCAGAGTATGGAGGGAGGGAGGAGGGCAGGCGAACGGGTGTTACAAGTTAAAAGTTTGGTATTCTGGAGGGTTCGCACACTGCCGTATTAGGGTAAAACTGGAATGCCTTGCTGCCTGTTCTCACTTTGCCATGGTTAGCCTACTGACTGTGGAGCCATTTAATGCCTTATATGTCCCTGGCGAATGATTCTGTATTTCCATGGAACGATGCTTCTGCCACTGTGAACTATTTGTGTGGACATGGGCTGCAGGGTGTGATGGGGGCGTGGTGGGGCGCTCCCCCGGGGACTGTTCACTTGGGTGGGCGCCTCCTGGAGGGGCGTGCTGCTTGTTCCGGTCGTGCGCTGCTGCACTTATGAAGGCATAGAACCAGGCGCAATTAAAGTTGCTGTACAAAAGGTTTGGACATCAGGATGCCATCCCAGAACTATGCACCGTACAGGGAATGGGGCCCTCTTTGGGCGTTGTTGGAGCCTTTTCTGTATGCTATTGCTCACTGGCATTCCTGCAATTGCCTGTTCCTGTCCTTATGATGTGTGGGTACTGCTGGGCATAGAGCTTCCTGGGCGGGGGAGTTTGTTCATTTTTGAGATTGCATATGAACCTGTACTTGGGATATGACATGCACCCCTGGTCTCCTGGGCCTTTGCTCTTTGGTATTTGAGTTTGTTGGCTGCCGGCCTCTATGGTTGTAGGCAAATAAGCTGTGTACTGCTTCTGTTGCGACCCTTCTAAAATTAATAAAACGTTGTTTTATAAAAGTTTGGTATTATTTATAACTGCATACTTATGTCACAACATACAAATTTATTGAAGATGGATACCTATGGCATTGATATGCAGCAGGACATGTCAGATATTATGACCATGTTATAAGGAGTACTAATGGTATCAATGTACAAATGCTTAAACAAGTTTGAATAAAACAGATATATGTGGAAAATCAATAAAGTATGTTTTAAAAAAAATGAAATACATCATGTTGCTAACATATGATCTGTTTATGTTATCTGTTGATGGAAATTGCTATGCCTACTTGTTAGAATTCAATGAATGATATATTTAAAAAAATCATGTAGGAAAAGAAAGTGAATGGTTTATTAAAATAATAATATATAATAATAAGGCCTCTATGCTGAACATATTTGTGAAAAAATGGGTTGATGTTTTACTGAAGTGTCAAGCAACAGCCTTAATCCCTTGCAGGGTGAACCACAAAAAGTCACTAAATTAACCTGTGCTTAACCCCTAGGTAGCTTGGCACAAGAAGCAGCCAGGCTTAAATTAAAGGCAATGTGTAAACTATGTATGCATCACAAACACAGTAATAAAGTGAAACCACAACACATGAAAAATCCCAACGAAATTTAGACAAATAGAGTACATTTTAATACATTATTTGTCACCAAATTGACAAAAATCCAATCAGTAAAATCGGAATATGAATACTAGAGCCTAAAAGATCAAAGATCCAACTGCAGATATCTAGTCGCGAAAGACCGGGACAAAGTTGAAAACTTTGGCTGACCGTGATGGAGCATAGGTCAAATACAAGAAGTGGTTTGTGCCCAGTTGATGCTTACCTTCAGACTTAAAAGATATTCTCGGAAAAAGTGTCTGAGAAGGTAAAGTTCAGCGGGGCAAGGCTGCGGAAATTGTCCTTGGAGGTAAGATTGTCGTCGGATAGCCATGGGTCAAAACTGCAGTGAATATTTTGAAGTTCTGAAATGGAAGTTGTAATTTCCAGCGGGATGAACCAGTGGGTTATAGCTGAAGATAGTTCCACGAGGCCAGATACCCCTTTGGCAAAGGATCGCTGAAAGGGATTTGCTGCTGTGGAGAAAAACGTAACAGGAGAAGCTGTGATGTCAATCCAACTTGCAATGCACCTCGGGGGCATAGGTGAGCAGGTTGGTCCCCCCGCTCTCCTCCTGGTTCTCACAGCACATTTTAGCCAAAATTAGTCTAA
This sequence comes from Triturus cristatus, assembly GCF_964204655.1. Classification (NCBI taxonomy): domain Eukaryota; kingdom Metazoa; phylum Chordata; class Amphibia; order Caudata; family Salamandridae; genus Triturus; species Triturus cristatus. The sequence goes on along the minus strand of NC_140593.1, from coordinate 959,527,004 downwards.
GTCCTTAATGTTGGCTATCCGGCCACCTTTAGGACAACTTCCAAAGGTCCAGGACTGGAGTGACACAACTTGGATCAAAGAAATTCTGCAGAAGCAACACCCACAGTTGAATGGCGGAATATGTTGCCTTGAGTGACACGCGTGAATTGATCAGCGGTTCCCGTTTGCTTTGCACACAGCTTCCAACACTATGTGGAAAGCAAACGGGGACTGCGGATTGTGACTTCTGCCATTGCCTTTTCTGAATTGCGACACGGATTAATTCAAGTGTGTCACTCAAGGCAACAACTTCTGTAATTCAACTGCGGGTGTTGCTTCTTCAGAATTTCTTTGATTATTGTACCAAGGGGTCTTGGATCTTTACAAACATTTTGCCCTGATGATGGTCTCGCAGATTCCCATCAGCAGAGACCAAAACGTTGAAGATCTAACCCATTTTTTTATTTTTGTATTCTGTGTTAAAACTGAACCCGGGAGACTTTGTTCCTATGGTTAGGACAGTCTCTATTTTGTTGTCTTGTGGGAAATGGGCTTTTGCGTATTGATGACTAGTGAAATTTCAGTGTTAAGAATGCATTAGTCCTGCTATCATTACTTTTGAAGTACCTCCTTACTTTGGAACCCCTTACGTAATCTTCATTTTCTGAATACAATATAATTCACTCAAGGAATACTTGTGATTGTATTGATTTATTTCTTATTCTTTAATTTATATAGACCACTTGCCTTTCATTGATTTTGGATGTCATGAATAGACATCCAGGAAGTATTTGCTGGTTTTGATTAAACACATCTTTAAATGTATCCCTTGGATGCAACATTACCCACCAACTTTCTAAAAGTGGCATTGTATAAATTGCAATTAAATATCCGACTTTACCATTAAAGAGGGTTTATCAATACAATTTTATAGACACCAAACATGACATAGCCACCTGCTCCCAATTGGAAATGACAGTTTGATAAATGTAAACAAGAATTGCCAATGTTGCCCTATGGCAGGGGTAGGTCTCACAGTGGCGAAAACAAATTAAGGAGTTTTTCACTAACAGGACATGACAACATTAAAATTACATGTCCAACCTTATAATTATAAATAGATCAAGAGAGGGAGGAAAGAGGGAAACAGGAGGTTGAGACTCACCCTCCTCTATACAGCACAGCAATCAAAAGAGAGTCAACTTGGATCATGTGAAGGTAGCCCACTATTTCTAGGAGAAAAACCTTTTTCTTGAAAGGAACTCTCATTTACTGAATGTTATTTAGTGACATGCTTCATCATCGAGCTCTTCCCGATTCTCTGAGAATCAGGGTGTCTATGACCTTTTTCCTTACAAGGGAGCAGTTCTTAAGTAAAAGGGTGTTGGATCTATGTGAAGTGATGGCTAAAATCGCCCAGGCAGTGCCCATATCAGTGATTAATCCAGGGTCCGCCTGGCAAAGACTGGAGAATATAGGTTAAATGGAGTTACTATCACTCCTTAGCCCTAAATATGATCAACTCCCTGGGCAGAGAACTAATGCTATATCCCTCTCAAGAAACAAGGGTGTGAGAATCAAGTGGGAAAAAGTGAACCCGGTTACTTTTAATCAGAGGATCAGAAAAGAAAATATTCAGGCAGTTGTCAATTGTTTAGAAGAGAAATCAGTTGACCTCACTGTATTAGCAGATTTTTACAGCCTTGGTAGATCAAATTCTAACAATTTATCGCCCAGGCTAGACCAGTGGCTAAAACATATGATTGGTTTAATCAAGTCTGCACCAGCGCACATAAACCCTTGAAAACCATCCTGACAGCAAACCCCATATGGTGGACCATGTGAGAGAAGCAAGGAACACCTACAGGATGACTCTTGAGGCAAGGAACAAGAAATTAAGATCAAAGCCTGAGATGTGCGGCCAACACGAAAGATAGTGGTAAAACTGATCCAGCGCCAGACTGGGGAAATGGGAGTAACATTTACAAATATCCTCCTTGCGTCTCAGACCCGTCGTCACACTAGCTGATTCACACACACAGTCATTGGTGGGGCCCATAACACCAACATTCATACATCTTTTTCTACGAGTCTGCACACAGGAGGGATGATTGATTCAAGCGCTAGACATGTGGGGGAATACCTTATAACCTATAGTGAAAGAAAACAATTATTTTACAGAATATACATTAACATTCGTCACCTATAGATTCCTAATCCCAAACATCAAGGCACTCCGCCCACTTGGTCGACGGACCAATTAGTTGGATTGGTTGATGGTGATTTAGAACCAGCTAAAACACATTTAAGACTCAGAATCTTTTATTCTCTAATAACCACAAACTCATAATTTCTGATAATCAATATTCATTTATCAAGATTTTAGTTGCAATTTAATATTAGCATTTCTTTCATCAAAGTTTAGAATTTTAGATCAAATAATTTCAAATCCCAGGTCATTATATTAACCTATTCTGGCTATCTGGATTTTCTCTATTTCTTCTGCATAATCGAATTAGCCGTTAAATTATCCAAATAAGCAAGCCAAAGTTCTAAGTTCGGAAGTCCTTTGCTCAGCACGTTACAGTCCCAAAGATCGCAAAAGGACCAGAAGTCGTGCCAGCATCCGTCATCGCCTGTGGGGTCAAAGAGGGTGTGCAGTCATAGTAACCGCCGAATGCATCCAGACCCCTCCCTATTCTACTACTCTTTTATAATAAATTTCGGGATAACATGAAACATTTTTAGGCGGAGAATGTTCGTGATTGGCTAGTGGCAAACGTCCGATTTTTAGTCAATCCGGGTTCACATGGATTTTGCTGATACGTCTCCGGTGATGATTTAATCCTGATGTTGCAAAGTTTCGGTTTTTACTTGTATGATTCTCTTGTTCATTTAAACCAGTTTCTAGTTTTCGGGGTCATGGCAGTCCGCCAATATCCTATCCTTGACAGGGACAGGGATATAAAGGTTGTTAGAAAGTTCATGGAGCCATCCAAGTCAACTTAAGCAAAACAAACACAAAAGAATAATTCATACAAAGAAATGATGCTTCTAATGTTATACCCTTACTAATCCCTTTATGTATTAGTATTTTCCTAGCATATAGCGACATTTAAAGCAATATATTCACCTATATGGTCCTCCACGAAGATCCAAACGTAACAAAAGCAACATAGACCATGCGATATCTAATTACCACATATACTATTATTAATATGCGTACGTATTTTAGTTATTAGAGTTATTTCGCCATGCAATTTAGCAGTTCCCACGTGTGATTTGTGTATGCAAAGGTTATGTTAATTTTCACACAGCAAACCATTAATAAAATTATAATTAGTAGATTATATAGTTAATCTTTACATGCAACTAGAGGAGGTATACAAAATGTTGCTCTACCTGCTCCATCAATCCCCCCTTTGGTGATTTTTAACATCACCACACTACCTTTAAATTTTGAAAAAATGTAAGTAAAAGAAATTAATTCAGCTCTCCAAATTTTGTTAGATCATATTACTGTTTCACCTGTCTCTTCTTCTCTTGCCTTTCTATACATACTTTCTTTCCACTCTTCTAACTCTACCTCTTCAAATTCTCTTTCTTTTCTTTCTTTTTCTCTTTTCTTTATAGTTTCTCCTTTTATGTTATTTCGTCTTTTCTTTCTTTTGCAACATAAACATCCTAGTCTCAGAATTAATACTAAAAGTATCACACATGTTAATGGAAATAAGATATTACCTATAAATGTACTACCTAGTTTTAATAGAAAGTCTTTAATAGAAGAAAACTTCCTTCCAATCTTTTCCCAGGCACCGTCAACCTCCAGTGGTGCAATCTCTTCATGCAAGTCAGTTATATTCTTTATATAGGTTTTTAGATCTTGACTTTCATCAGGAATGTAAGTACAACAATGTTGAACTTTCAGCATTCCACAGACTCCACCCTCTTTTGCTAAAATTATATCAAGGGCAAGTCGATTTTGCATTACCATAGCACGCATGGCAACCATTTCAGTATTTACCAATAAAAATCCTCCAGCAGTGCTTGTTGACAAGCGATCTACTACTGTTGATAACTTTCTAATTTTATGTGCATTCAGAGATATTCCAACTGCTGGTATAAGTGCTCCAAAAATGTCTCCTACATTTTCTGACCAAGATTCTCTTCTTCTACGTGTTAGATAACTACCTATCCCATGTGCACCATCTTGTCCTCTTCCCACATGAAATATCTTTGGGAAAACCAGGCCTAGATAACATGTGCCATACCAATGGTCGGGTAATCGATAATAAGCTTTGTTCCTGAAGATAAAATATAATCCAGGAAACACCGGATCATTTCCATCTTTAAATCCCCATCCACCCATGATTCTATAAGTATCATGGCAATCACTGTTAACTACAAAATAGTTGTCATATGCAGTTTGATTTCTTCTAATACACAACTTCCCTCTCTGGGGCCAGTCTAAAACCATTGTTGGACTAGCTTCTCCTTTCAAATGTTTTTCTCTTTCAACATCCCAGACTGCCTTTTCCTTCCATTCCCTCAGGTACTTTCTTTTGCATTTTCAATCTTCTTTCTTCTACCATATCTAATAAAGTCTTCTCTTCTCTATATAGACTACAAGTTAGATTATTTCTAAATATTGACTCTAATGTTAGTTCTTTGGTTTCTAAGAAAAATTCACCTAATACCTTAGCAGGTTTTACTTTATTCAATTTGTTGACTACAGGTACTTGTGAAAATATGTTATCTACATTTGAAAAATAATACTCTAGTTTCCCTATTTTGTAAAACAAACTTGCTAATACAATACATGTTATCCCATACGTTACTGGGAGGTGATGGTATGTCACTCCCTCAGACACTGATGCAGGCAACTGCATGCAAACGTAGCAGTCCCTCACATCCATTGTCTTCACATATTCGTATAATAATTTTGAAAAAACATTGTTAGAAAAATCATTTATAGACCTATCTTTATGTAAATAATTTCTATCTATTTCAGTTGGGTTGTTGTAAATTGGCAGCGATTGGGTTAGCATTAGCGGAATCCATCTTGTATTTAGAGGCTATCTTGTCCGTTTTGTGGAATCCATTTTGTATTTCTGGCAGCCATTGTGTTTGCCATGTGCTGCCACGTGTTCACCATGTGCTCTGTCCTCCCTCAGTGTTGACTGCTCTTGTAATCTTCCTGGAAACAAACTATATTTAGCATCTTCCACCTTTCCACATGCCCAGTGAGTTTGCAGCTGTACTTGCAGCTGTTAGTAGTATGTAACTGTCAGGATGTGTTTACTAGCATTGGCAAACTGTTAATTCCTCCTATTTGTCGACTGTGCATTTCTATATGACCTTATATGTACATAAAACCTTCTCCTGTACTTGTACAGCCCTCTTTTAAGCCCCTGTGTGGGTATAAAAGGACCATGCTCCTTCTGTTTGGTGTGCTACTTCATTCAATACCGAAGGGTGCTGTGTGAATGTAGTTCCACCTCATGAGGTTTATTAAACTTTGTATTTTCTATTCCAGTTTCTGTGTCAACTTCTTCCTATTGGTCTGAGGACTCGGTGCAGAGAAGGGCGAACCCCTTGCACTGGTAGGCCTAGCTGAGGTCCACTTCTACAAATTGGCACCCAACCACGGGGCTCATCGGCGACTCGGATGCCCAAAGGATTGGTCGCGAAGAAGGATTGGAATCTCGCTCTGGACGCAATCGCTGCCCGATGAGTCCCGAGTCTTGGCAACCACAGCGTTTTTCCTTTCTTTCTGATCTGACCATCCAGGTGGTGCAGGTCCTCGACTGAAATCTCTTCTGTTAATTCGCCGTGCAGTGACCATTTGGTCGATTTTAGAACTTGGCAGTTGGAACCTGGACACCAAGTGATTGGTAAGTCGGTCTGCGGCGCTTGCTGTTGGTTTTTATGCCTGGGATTGGTAAGGTAGTTTAGTATTACTTACTACGGCTTTTGTATTTTGGAATTTGTGTTGGCCAACTTGGATTTCTAGGTGATTTATATATACATTGCAATTTATATAGGCAGGTAATGAGGAGAATTTTCTCTATCTGAATTGATTTGAACGGCACATCGTACTAAAGGTACCTTAAGTGCTACTTTGATTATAATACTGCATAATCTGCACTATTTTTGGCATGCCTGTTTTTAGCACACTTCGTAGGATGTGTTGCTTTTGTAGTGGTACCAATTTGAGACTCAATGACGCACAACCGGCCCCCCCAGAGGGGACGCCTAATGGGGATATGTATATTAAGTATGGTCTTTCTTCTATAATGTACAGCACATTATGGAATAAATACACTCGTAAGGATCCTGAGTTGCGTTGGCCTATGCATGGGTCATTTGATTTACGAAAGATTGAGTATGTGAAACAATGTATGTTTAAGCGAAAGACTAGGCTAGATATGTTTGACTGTGTACGAATGTGGGAGAAAGAAGTGCGTGAACGAATGAAGCGTGAGCAAGCATTGATTGAAAAAGAACAGCGAAAGAACATTTATGCGAAAGCATTAGAGTTGAAAAACAAAGAAATAAAAGAGTTAAAAGAGAGAGAAGATAGGGAGCGCAATTTACAGGTAACAGGCCAATACGCTGTTCGGCGGCCCCTTTATCCTATACTTAATAAACCACAAGATGATTTCTTATTATTAGATCGTCCTCCACCTCTGTATACTGTTCCTTCTGCCCCTCATGAGTCAGATGAGGACTCCGGTTCGGAGGAACACAAGTCACGAGAAACTCGTTCTATGTTGACCGCTGAGCGTGCGTCCCAGCTTAGATCTGTTGCTCGTAAAGCAGTTCGTGGCACTAACCCCGCCTCTGCACTTCTAGATAGTATGAAAGGGTGGCAGGAAAGGTAGCAGCTGTATTTTACTGAAGTGTTTGCCGAAGAGGTCCTTGAGCTGTTTAGGAAATATTCGGAGGAGTTAGAGCCCGAGGATGTAGCAGATAATTGTAAGCAAATGCGTGATGGTCTTTTTGTTTCCCCACAGGTGAATGATATAATCAGGCGTTTGGTTAAACTGCGTGTTGATGCAGTCCGTTTGCGAGAGGAGAAAAAGGCTGTAGACGTAGCTGCACAGACATCTCAGACCGGCATGGCAAAAGCTTCTATCTCCGGAACAGATAAGACTATGATAGTTCATGCAAAACCTATGCGGGAGGCCGTGCCTTTGTATGTTCCTCCTAAAGGACAGGGTACAAGTACTCCCGAGGTTCACATCCACCACCCCTCCAAAAAAAGTAACAGTGGGGAGCCATTTGCAATGGCCAATGGGTCAAGGGAGCAGCGGGTTGAAAAAGTTTGGGAATCACTGCTACAATATGTTAAGAAATACTGGTCCCCCAACCGGGAAGAACCCAAGACGCATGAACTAGTCAAATCTCTATACTAAATGGGGTAGTGACGTCACCTCATCAAATGGCTATACTTGAGCATCCGGGCCCACGTTAAAATGCCCCTTGATGCCCTCTGAGCTCAATGGGTGGCAAACGTGGGACAGGACATATCAGACAGGGAATGGGAGGATATTCTGGAACATTCAAAGAAGGTATAACGTAATGCAAAGTTTAAGTTCATACAATGCATGGTCCTGCACAGAGCTTATCTCACACCACACCGCTTACAGCAGATGTATCCGAAAACGACACATCAATGTCCTAGATGCAAATTGGCAGAGGCGGACTTAATACATATGCAGTGGGCATGCCTGCGCCTATGAGAGTTCTAGGGAAAAGTCAAACGAATATTAGAGGAGACGACGCATCTTTTAATAGGCGGCTCAGTGCCAGAGAGCCTGTTGGGCCTCCGTAAGCGTAGGTCGATGCAGAAGGTCCAGCTTCGCTTCCTCGATCTGGCGCTTATAGTTGCCAAGAGATCTATCACCATGCGATGGAAATCAGCTGCAATATACACATGGCACAGTGAAATGATACGATGGAGTGGGGCCGAAAGCGCTGCCATACGCCGACAGGAAGCCCGCGGACTAAGGGAAAACCCGATATCAATGGAATGGGACATAATGTTAGAAGCCTTTAAAAACACTAACACTGACAATATTCCTGATACCCTGAACACGTAGTAGTTTCTTGTGTAGAGGAGATAAACATGATTCTCATATGGTGGACAGAGATGGGGAAGACGCACAAGTATGTGTAAAGAAAAAAGTAAACAGTATGGGACGTAATGGAAAGCATAGTATGAATAAAAATGCCAGAGTATAGAGGGAGGAGGAGGGCAGGCGAACGGGTGTTACAAGTTAAAAGTTTGGTATTATTGATAACTGCATACTTATGTCACAACATACAAATTTATTGAAGACGGATACCTATGGCATTGATATGCAGCAGGACATGTCAGAGATTAAGACCATGTTATAAGGAGTACTAATGGTATCAATGTACAAATCCTTAAACAAGTTTGAATAAAACAGATATATGTGGAAAATCAATAAAGTATGTTTGAAATAAAATGAAATACATCATGTTGCTAACATATGATCTGTTTATGTTATCTGTTGATGGAAATTGCTATGCCTACTTGTTAGAATTCAATGAATTATATATTTAAAAAAATCATGTAGGAAAAGAAAGTGAATGGTTTATTAAAATAATAATATATAATATTAAGGCCGCTATGCTGAACATATTTGTGAAAAAATGGGTTGATGTTTTACTGAAGTGTCAAGCAACAGCCTTAATCCCTTGCAGATTGAACCACAAAAAGTCACTAAATTAACCTGTGCTTAAGCCCTAGGTAGCTTGGCACAAGAAGCAGCCAGGCTTAAATTAGAGGCAATGTGTAAACTATGTATGCATCACAAACACAGTAATAAAGTGAAACCACAACCCATGAAAAATCCCAATGAAATTTAGACAAATAGAGTACATTTTAATACATTATTTGTCACCAAATTGACAAAAATCCAATCAGTAAAATCGGAATATGAATACTAGAGCCTAAAAGATCAAAGATCAAATTGCAGATATCTAGTCGCGAAAGACCGGGACAAAGTTGAAAACTTTTGCTGACCGTGATGGAGCATAGGTCAAATACAAGAAGTGGTTTGTGCCCAGTTGATGCTTACCTTCAGACTTAAAAGATATTCTCGGAAAAAGTGTCTGAGAAGGTAAAGTTCAGCGGGGCAAGGCTGCAGAAATTGTCCTTGGAGGTAAGATTGTCGTCGGATAGCTGTGGGTCAAAACCGCAGTGAATTGATCAGCGGTTCCCGTTTGCTTTGCACACAGCTTCCAACACTATGTGGAAAGCAAACGGGGACTGCGCATTGTGACTTCTGCCATTGCCTTTTCTGAATTGCGACACGGATTAATTTGAGTGTGTCACTCAAGGCAACAACTTCTGTAATTCAACTGCGGGTGTTGCTTCTTCGGAATTTCTTTGATTACTGTACCGAGGGGTCTTGGATCTTTAGAAACATCTTGTCCTGATGATGGTCTCGCAGATTCCCATCAGCAGAGACCAAAACGTTGACGATCTAACCCATTTTTTTATTTTTGTATTCTGTGTTAAAACTGAACCTGGGAGACATTGTTCCTATGGTTAGGACAGTCTCTATTTTGTTGTCTTGTGGGAAATGGGCTTTTGCGTATTGATGACTAGTGAAATTTCAGTGTTAAGAATGCATTAGTCCTGTTATCATTACTTTTGAAGTACCTCCTTACTTTGGAACCCCTTATGTAATCTTCATTTTCTGAATACAAGATAATTCACTCAAGGAATACTTGTGATTGTATTGATTTATTTCTTATTCTTTAATTTAAATAGACCACTTGCCTTTCATTGATTGTGGATGTCATGAATAGACATCCAGGAAGTATTTGCTGATTTTGATTAAACACATCTTTAAATGTATCCCTTGTATGCAACATTACCCACCAACTTTCTAAAAGTGGCATTGGATAAATTGCAATTAAATATCCGACTTTACCATTAAAGAGGGTTTATCATTACAATTTTATAGACACCAAACATGACATAGCCACCTGCTCCCAATTGGAAATTACAGTTTAATAAATGTAATCAAGAATTGCCAATGTTGCCCTATGGCAGGGGTAGGTCTCACAGTGGCGAAAACAAATTAAGGAGTTTTTCACTAACAGGACATGACAACATTAAAAGTACATGTCCAACCTTATAATTATAAATAGATCAAGAGAGGGAGGAAAGAGGGAAACAGGAGGTTGAGACTCACCCTCCTCTATACAGCACAGCAATCAAAAGAGAGTCAACTTGGATCATGTGAATGTAGCCCACTCGTTCTAGGAGAAAAACCTTTTTCTTGAAAGGAACTCTCACTCACTGAATGCTATTTAGTGACATGCTTCATCATCGAGCTCTTCCCGATTCTCTGAGAATCAGGGTGTCTATGACCTTTTTCCTTACAAGGGAGCAGTTCTTAAGTAAAAGGGTGTTGGATCTATGTGAAGTGATGGCTACAATTGCCCAGGCAGTGCCCATATCAGTGATTATTCCAGGGTCCGCCTGGCAAAGACTGGAGAAGATAGGTTAAATGGAGTTACTATCACTCCTTAGCCCTAAATATGATCAACTCCCTGGGCAGAGAACTAATGCTATATCCCTCTCAAGAAACAAGGGTGTGAGAATCAAGTGGGAAAAAGGGAACCCGGTTACTTTTAGTCAGAGGATCAGAAAAGAAAATATTCAGGCAGTTTTCAATTGTTTAGAAGAGAAATCAGTTGACCTCACTATATTAGCAGATTTTTACAGCCTTGGTAGATCAAATTCTAATAATTTATCGCCCAGGCTAGACCAGTGGCTAAAACATATGATTGGTTTAATCAAGTCTGCACCAGCGCACATAAACCCTTGAAAACCACCCTGACAGCAAACCCCATATGGTGGACCATGTGAGAGAAGCAAGGACCACCAACAGGATGACTCTTGAGGCAAGGAACAAGAAATTAATAACAAAGCCTGAGATGTGCGGCCAACACGAAAGATAGTGGTAAAACTGATCCAGCGCCAGACTGGGGAAATGGGAGTAACATTTACAAATATCCTCCTTGCGTCGCAGACCCGTCGTCACACTAGCTGATTCACACACACAGTCATTGGTGGGGCCCATAACACCAACATTCATACGTCTTTTTCTACGAGTCTGCACACAGGAGGGATGATTGATTCAAGCGCTAGACATGTGGGGGAATACCTTATAACCTATAGTGAAAGAAAAATACTTATTTTACAGAATATACATTAACATTCGTCACCTATAAATTCCTAATCCCAAACATCAAGGCACTCCGCCCACTTGGTCGACGGACCAATTAGTTGGATTGGTTGATGGTGATTTAGAACCAGCTAAAACACATTTAAGACTCAGAATCTTTTATTCTCTAATAACCACAAACTCATCATTTCTGTTAATCAATATTCATTTATCAAGATTTTAGTTGCAATTTAATATTAGCATTTATTTCATCAAAGTTTAGAATTTTAGATCAAATAATTTCAAATCCCAGGTCATTATATTAACCTATTCTGGCTATCTGGATTTTCTCTATTTCTTCTGCATAATCGAATTAGCCGTTAAATTACCCAAATAAGCAAACCAAAGTTCTAAGTTCGGAAGTCCTTTGCTCAGCAAGTTACCGTCCCAAAGATCGCAAAAGGACCAGAAGTCGTGCCAACATCCGTCATCGCCTGTGGGGTCAAAGAGGGTGTGCAGTCATAGTTACCGCCGAATGCATCCTGACCCCTCCCTATTCTACTACTCTTTTATAATAAATTTCGGGATAACATGAAACATTTTTGGGCGGAGAATGTTCGTGATTGGCTAGTGGCAAACGTCCGATTTTTTGTCAATCCGGCTTCACATGGATTTTGCTGATACGTCTCCGGTGATGATTTAATCCTGATGTTGCAAAGTTTCGGTTTTTACTTGTATGATTCTATTGTTCATTTATACCAGTTTCTAGTGTCCGGGGTCTTGGCAGTCCACCAATATCCTATCCTTGACAGGGACAGGGTGTATAGAGGTTGTTAGGAAGTTCATGGAGCCATCCGAGTCAACTTAAGCAAAACAAACACAAAAGAATAATTAATACAAAGAAATAATGCTTCTAATGTTATACCCTTACTAATCCCTTCATGTATTAGTATTTTCCTAGCATATAGCGACATTTAAAGCAATATATTCACCTATACGGTCCTCCACGAAGATGCAAACGTAACAAAAGCAACAGAGACCATGCGATATCTAATTACCACATATACTACTATTAATATGCGTACGTATTTTAGTTATTAGAGTTATTTCGCCATGCAACTTAGCAGTTCCCACGTGTGATTTGTGTATGCAAAGGTTATGTTAATTTTCACACAGCAAACCATTAATAAAATTATAATTAGTAGATTATATAGTTAATCTTTACATGCAAATAGAGGAGGTATACAAAATGTTGCTCTACCTGCTCCATCAATCCCCCCTTTGGTGATTTTTAACATCACCACACTACCTTTAAATTTTGAAAAAATGTAAGTAAAAGAAATGAATTCAGTTCTCCAAATTTTGTTAGATCATATTACTGTTTCATCTGTCTCTTCTTCTCTTGCCTTTCTATACATACTTTCTTTCCACTCTTCTAACTCTACCTCTTCAAATTTTCTTTCTTTTCTTTCTTTTCCTCTTTTCTTTATAGTTTCTCCTTTTATGTTATTTCGTCTTTTCTTTCTTTTGCAACATAAACATCCTAGTCTCAGAATTAATACTAAAAGTATCACACATGTTAATGGAAATAGGATCTTACCTATAAATGTACTACCTAGTTTTAATAGAAAGTCTTTAATAGAAGAAAACTTCCTTCCAATCTTTTCCTAGACACCGTCAACCTCCAGTGGTGCAATCTCTTCATGCAAGTCAGTTATATTCTTTATATAGGTTTTTAGATCTTGATTTTCATCAGGAATGTAAGTGCAACAATGTTGATCTTTCAGCATTCCACAGACTCCACCCTTTTTTGCTAAAATTATATCAAGGGCAAGTCGATTTTGCATTACCATAGCACGCATGGCAACCATTTCAGTATTTACCAATAAAAATCCTCCAGCAGTGCTTGTTGACAAGTGATCCACTACTGTTGATAATTTTCTAATTTTATGTGCATTCAGAGATATTCCAACTGCTGGTATCAGTGCTCCAAAAATCTCTCCTACAATTTCTGACCAAGATTCTCTTCTTCTACGTGTTAGATAACTACCTATCCCATGTGCACCATCTTGTCCTCTTCCCACATGAAATTTTTTTGGGAAAACCAGGCCTAGATAACATGTGCCATACCAATGGTCGGGTAATCGATAATAAGCTTTGTTCCTGTAGATAAAATATAATCCAGGAAACACCGGATCATTTCCATCTTTAAATCTCCATCCACCCATGATTCTATAAGTATCATGGCAATCACTGTTACCTACAAAATAGTTGTCATATGCAGTTTGATTTCTTCTAATACAAAACTTCCCTCTCTGGGGCCAGTCTAAAACCATTGTTGGACTAGCTTCTCCTTTCAAATGTTTTTCTCTTTCAACATCCCAGACTGCCTTTTCCTTCCATTCCCTCAGGTACTTTCTTTTGCATTTTCAATCTTCTTTCTTCTACCATATCTAAGAAAGTCTTCTCTTCTCTTTATAGACTACAAGTTAGATTATTTCTAAATATTGACTCTAATGTTAGTTCTTTGGTTTCTAAGAAAAATTCACCTAATACCTTAGCAGGTTTTACTTTATTCAATTTGTTGACTACAGGTACTTGTGAAAATATGTTATCTACATTTGAAAAATAATACTCTAGTTTCCCTATTTTGTAAAACAAACTTGCTAATACACTACATGTTATTCCATACGTTACTGGGAGGTGATGGTATGTCACTCAGACACTGATGCAGGCAACTGCATGCTAACGTAGCAGTCCCTCACATCCATTGTCTTCACATATTCGTATAATAATTTTGAAAAAACATTGTTAGAAAAATCATTTATAGACCTATCTTTATGTAAATAATTTCTATCTATTTCAGTTGGGTTGTTGTAAATTGGCAGCGATTGGGTTAGCATTAGCGGAATCCATCTTGTATTTAGAGGCTATCTTGTCCATTTTGTGGAATCCATTTTGTATTTCTGGCAGTCATTTTGTTTGCCATGTGCTGCCACGTGCTCTGTCCTCCCTCAGTGTTGACTGCTCTTGTAATCTGGCTAGAAACGAACTATATTTAGCATCTTCCACCTTTGCACATGCCCAGTGAGTTGTCAGCTGTACTTGCAGCTGTTAGTAGTATGTAACTGTCAGGATGTGTTTACTAGCATTGGCAAACTGTTAACTCCTCCTATTTGTCGACTGTGCATTTCTATATGACCTTTTATGTACATAAAACCTTCGCCTGTACTTGTACCGCCCTCTTTTAAGCCCCTGTGTGGGTATAAAAGGACCATGCTCCTTCTGTTTGGTGTGCTACTTCATTCAATACCGAAGGGTGCTGTGTGAATGTAGTTCCACCTCATGAGGTTTATTAAACTTTGTTTTTTCTATTCCAGTTTCTGTGCCAACTTCTTCCTATTGGTCTGAGGACTCTGTGCAGAGAAGGGCGAACCCCTTGCACTGGTAGGCCTAGCTGAGGTCCACTTCTACAAATTGGCGCCCAACCACGGGGCTCATCGGCGACTCGGATGCACAAAGGATTGGTCGCGACGAAGGATTGGAATCTCGCTCTGGACGCGATCACTGCCCGATGAGACCCGAGTCTTGGCAACCACAGCGTTTTTCCTTTCTTTCTGAACTGACCATCCAGGTGGTGCCAGTCCTCGACTGAGATCTCTTCTGTTGATTCGCCGTGCAGTGACCATTTGGTCGATTTTAGAACTTGGCAGTTGGAACCTGGACACCAAGTGATTGGTAAGAGTCGTTCTGCGGCGCTTGCTGTTGGTTTTCATGCCTGGGATTGGTAAGGTAGTTTAGTAACACTTACTGCGGCTTTTACATTTTGGAATTTGTGTTGGCCAACTAGGATTTCTATGTGATTTATATATAAATTGCAATTTATATAGGCAGGTAATGAGGAGAATTTTCTCCATCTGAATTGATTTGAACGGCACATCGTACTAAAGGTACCTTAAGTGCTACTTTGATTATAATACTGCATATTCTGCACTATTTTTGCCATGCCTGTTTTTAGCACACTTCGTAGGATGTGTTGCTTTTGTTGTGGTACCAATTTGAGGCTCGATGCAGCACAACCGGCCCCCCGGAGGGGACGCCTAATGGGGATATGTATATTAAGTATGGTCTTTCTTCTATAATGTACAGCACATTATGGAATAAATACACTTGTCGGGATCGTGAGTTGCGTTGGCCTATGCATGGGTCATTTGATTTACGAAAGATTGAGTATGTGGAACAATGTATGTTTAAGCGAAAGACTAGGCAAGATATGTTTGACTGTGTACGAATGTGGGAGAAAGAAGTGCGTGAACGAATGAAGCATGAGCAAGCCTTGATTGAAAAAGAAAAGCGAAAGAACATTTATGCGAAAGCATTAGAGTTGAAAAACAAAGAAATAAAAGAGTTAAAAGAGAGAGAAGATAGAGAGCACAATTTACAGGTAACTGGCCAATACGCTGTTTGGCGGCCCCTTTATCCTATACTTAATAAACCACAAGATGATTTCTTATTATTGATCGTCCTCCACCTCAGTATACTGTTCCTTCTGCCCCTCATGAGTCAGATGAGGACTCCGGTTCGGAGGAACACAAGGCACGAGAAACTCGTTCTATGTTGACCGCTGAGCGTGCGTCCCAGCTTAGATCTGCTGCTCGTAAAGCAGTTCGTGGCACTAGCCCCGCCTCTGAACTTCTAGATAGTATGAAACGGTGGCAGGAAAGGGAGCAGCTGTATTTTACTGAAGTGTTTGCCGAAGAGGTCCTTGAGCTGTTTAGGAATATTCGGAGGAGATAGAGTCCGAGGATGTAGCAGATAATTGTAAGCACATGCGTGATGGTCTTTTTGTTTTCCCCCAGGTGAATGATATAATCAGGCGTTTGGTTAAACTGCGTGTTGATGCAGTCCGTTTGCGAGAGGAGACAAAGGCTATAGATGTAGCTGCACAGACATCTCAGACCGGCATGGCAAAAGCTTCTATCTCCGGAACAGATAAGACTATGATAGTTCATGCGAAACCTATGCGGGAGGCCGCGCCTTCTGTATGTTCCTCCTAAAAGACAGGGTACAAGTACTCCCGAGGTTCACATCCACCACCCCTCCAAAAAAAGTAACAGTGGGGAGCCATTTGCAATGGCCAATGGGTCAAGGGAGCAGCGGGTTGAAAAAGTTTGGGAACCACTGCTACAATATGTTAAGAAATACTGGTCCCCCAACCGGGAAGAACCCAAGACGCATGAACTAGTCAAATCTCTATACTATATGGGGCAAGGACGTCACCTCATCAAATGGCTATACTTGAGCATCCGGGCCCACGTTAAAATGCCGCTTGATGCCCTCTGAGCTCAATGGGTGGCAAACGTGGGACAGGACATATCAGACAGGGAATGGGAGGATATTCTGGAACATTCAAAGAAGGCATAACGTAATGCAAAGTTTAAGTTCATACAATGCATGGTCCTGCACAGAGCTTATCTCACACCACACCGCTTACAGCAGATGTATCCGAAAACGACACATCAATGTCCTAGATGCAAATTGGCAGATGCGGACTTAATACATATGCTGTGGGCATGCCTGCGCCTAAGTGAGTTCTAGGGAGAGGTCAAACGAATATTAGAGGAGACGACGCATCTTTTAATAGGCGGCTCAGTGCCAGAGTGCCTGTTGGGCCTCCGTAAGCGTAGGTTGACGCAGAAGGTCCAGCTTTGCTTCCTCGATCTGGCGCTTATAGTTGCCAAGAGATCTATCACCATGCGATGGAAATCAGCTGCAATATACACATGGCACAGTGAAATAATACGATGGGGTGGGGCAGAAAGCGCTGCCATACGCCGACAGGAAGCCCGCGGACTAAGGGAAAACCCGATATCAATGGAATGGGACATAATGTTAGAAGCCTTGAAAAGCACTAACCCTGACAATATTCCTGATACCCTGAACACGTAGTAGGTTCTTGTGTAGAGGAGATATACATGATTCTCATATGGTGGACAGAGATGGGGAAGACGCACAAGTATGTGTCAAGAAAAAAGTAAACAGTATGGGACGTAACGGAAAGCATAATATGAATAAAAATGCCAGAGTATGGAGGGAGGGAGGAGGGCAGGCGAATGGGTGTTACAAGTTAAAAGTTTGGTATTATTGATAACTGCATACTTATGTCACAACATACAAATTTATTGAAGACGGATACCTATGGCATTGATATGCAGCAGGACATGTCAGAGATTATGACCATGTTATAAGGAGTACTAATGGTATCAATGTACAAATGCTTAAACAAGTTTGAATAAAACAGATATATGTGGAAAATCAATAAAGTATGTTTTAAAAAAAATGAAATACATCATGTTGCTAACATATGATCTGTTTATGCTATCTGTTGATGGAAATTGCTATGCCTACTTGTTAGAATTCAATGAATGATATATTTAAAAAAATCATGTTGGAAAAGAAAGTGAATGGTTTATTAAAATAATAATATATAATAATAAGGCCTCTATGCTGAACATATTTGTGAAAAAATGGGTTGATGTTTTACTGAAGTGTCAAGCAACCGCCTTAATCCCTTGCAGGTTGAACCACAAATGTCACTAAATTAACCTGTGCTTAACCCCTAGGTAGCTTGGCACAAGAAACAGCCAGGCTTAAATTAGAGGCAATGTGTAAACCATGTATGCATCACAACACATGAAAAATCCCAACGAAATTTAGACAAATAGAGTACATTTTAATACATTATTTGTCACCAAATTGACAAAAATCCAATCAGTAAAATCGGAATATGAATACTAGAGCCTAAAAGATCAAGGATCCAACTGCAGATATCTAGTCGCGAAAGACCGGGACAAAGTTGAAAACTTTGGCTGACCGTGATGGAGCATAAGTCAGATACAAGAAGTGGTTTGTGCCCAGTTGATGCTTACCTTCAGACTTAAAAGATATTCTCAGAAGAAGTGTCTGAGATTTGCAAGACACGCCCCTTTCAAGTGTTGATGGGGCACTATGGGTTGATGGGTCGTGTTTGACGTTACCCGATGGTACAACGTCAGCTGCATATGCAATTACAACACTTCAGACGGTAGTATTCCACAGAAGTCAGCTCAGGCAGCTGAGCTAATAGCTTTAACACGAGCATGTGAACTTAGAACTGACTTATCTGTGAACATTTATAGAGATAGCCGCTATGCTTTCGGAGTGGCTCATGATTTTGGGCTACTGTGGAAGGAGAGGAGCTTTCTTACATCCCACGGGATGCAAATAATGCATGGAGAATTAGTACATAATCTCCTGACTGCTTTAACATACCCGAAGAGAATAGCAATTGTTAAATGTAGTGCACATAAGAAAGTAATTGATAAGATAGGACAAGGCAATGCTTTTGCAGACCAAACAGCCTGTGAAACTGCCATGCAGCGAAGCACCACGTCTATGTATGTAGTGAAGTCACAGGCTGAACGCTGGCATGATACCAGACAGGAAGTGCTAGATATGCAGAGATCTGCTTCTGCAGGAGAAATTGAGCAATGGTCTCAAGAGGGAACATTGGACGATGAGGGCTGTTGGAGGAATAAAGAGATGAGCAAGTGGAGATTGCCTACAGCCTATTTACGACCTATGATTCACATGGCACATGGGCCGGCACATGTTGGAGCCTCCTCGATAACAAAATTGCTCACGCAAGTTTGGGAGCATCCAGAAATTGCCGGCACAGCTAAAAAGATGGTGCAGTCTTGTCTGATTTGTCTTCAGCATAATCCTGGTAAAGGGACACGAACTCCTACAGGAGGGTTTGCTATGCCAACCGCACCTTTTGAAGTTTTGCAAATGGATTACATCCAGCTTGAGCGCTGTAACAACTTAAAGTATGTTTTGGTAGTGGTATGTGCCTTCAGTAAATGGATAGAGGCATACCCTACGAAGGACAATACAGCTCTCGCTACAGCAAAGGTGCTTTTGAAGGAATTCTTCCCTAGATTTGGTTTTTGTAAACTTTTATGGAGTGATAACGGACCCCATTTTATTGGGCAAGTTGTCGAATATGTCCTGAAGGGATTAGGGATAAAGCAGAATTTCCATGCTGCTTTCCATCCACAATCAGCAGGGCTAGTGGAAAGGTATAACGCCACACTTAAATTGAAACTGGCGAAAATACTGGCTTCCACATCCTTGAATTGGCCAGACGCATTACCTTTGGCACTGTTGTCCATTAGATCAGTGCCACATTCGCGATCTGGTCTTACACCATATGAAGTGGTGTTTGGAAGGCCTATGAACATTTGGGGAATGCCTAAACCACGTCCCATACATGATGTACCATGTGTATTGATGAGTGACTACCTATCACAATTGACTGACAGTTTGATTTCTATTCATCAACAGGTTCGAGAAGCTCTTCCTGATAGGTCTGCAGGTGAAGGTCATGGACTTCTACCTGGAGACCAGGTGATGATCCGATCATTCCAGAGGTCGAGCAGCTTGGAACCGAGGTGGCGCAGCCCAGAGCAGGTGCTCCTTTCAACGAGAACTGCGGTTCGAGTGACGAACAGGAGGAACTGGGTGCACTCCACCCACTGTAAGAAAGTGCCGTCTACCTTGGTGGATCCTGCTGCCTTAATCGACCATCGGGACATCCTGGAAACAGAGAGAGGCCAAGCCATATCACCTGACGAACCTGACGAAGTCTTCCCGGACCACACGATTCCTGGAGTATCCCGATACCAACTGAGACCTCGGACGTCGAAATAGACTGGTTGAGCAACCGCCCTGGGTTAGTGAAACGGAATGCCGATGTCGCAAGGGGGGGAGGGGGGGGGGATCAGTCCTGTATAGTGTAGCGACACCCGTCTTGGCCCTTGGTGAAGAAACCAACGGCTGCCCAGGGATAAGAGCTCCAACGATTGTTTTCAACAACAAGCTGATCATGTCCACAATGAGATCAACTGTTGCTAAGAGAAAGATCATTTGTGCTATAGGGTTTGTTGTTGCTATGGTGGCTGTAGCAGTAATAACCAGGTTCGTTGAGAAAGTGGCTCCTGCTCGAGAGCTTTTGATCGCCACTACTCCAGTATCAGTTGAACACCACTACTTTACGCTTCCCTACCATGAGCAGAAGCATCGACAATCTTATTTAAATAATACCTTTATCCAGATGTTGCATCATACTCATAATGCCACAAATACTACCAACTGTTGGGTGTGTGGGATGATACCTGCACATCAAAAGAAAGGAGGAACACCTTTTATTCCTCTTCCCTTTTCTCATAATGGTTCTTGTCAAGGTTGGCATTCGCTTTTGTTTGCATCTGGAAGACGTACAGTAGGCGGGCTTCTTTTTCGCCTTAATAAAGTATGCTACCAAGATAAAAATGGTTATCCTCAAGCCAAAGGGACCAAATGGGAATGGGAAGAGTATCAACCGGACAATATTTCAACACCATATGTCTTCACAAATATGAGAACTTTTACCAGTAATGAACAATTTGTGATTTCTGCTACTAGAGCTAAAGCAGATCTATGTATAAGCAGTATTGGGAGAATTCCAGTGGGGAAAAGCGAATGTACTGTAATTCTGACTATTGAAGGTGTAAATAACAGTAGTTTTATAGCCTCACATAATACTTACTTTATCTGTGGTAGCCACGGATATTATCAACTACCTGCTGGGTGGTCAGGTGTGTGCTATGTGTCCTTTCTATTGCCCCCTGGCACCTGGATCATACCACCGGGACCTTAAATTATTCAACGATATCTCTAGAAATAGATATAAAAGGACAATAAGTGCTGACGAAGTAGACCAAACTGATACCACTCTGCAACAATATGTCGATTTTAATTTAGGTTTGTTCTTCTTTGTGGGTGCTGCATTAAACAGTAAGAAAATAAGACGATTGACTAGAGTTGTGGAAGCTGTTACCAATCAGACAGCTATGGCACTTGGGAACATTACGGAGGAGCTGCAAATTGCAAGGATTGTAGCTCTCCAGAACCGAATGGTTCTAGATGTGGTTCTGGCTGATCGAGGTGGTGCATGTCGCATCATCGGTAGCAGCTGTTGCGTATTCATACCGGATCACTCAACTTCAGTATATGACGCAATATCAAAACTGCATAAAATTGCTGCAGAAATTCATCCAGAGACTGGTACTTGGACATTTGCTGGATGGTTTTGGACTCTTATTTCTGCTTGGGGCTGGAAGCTCCTGACTATCCTGTGTGTAATGGTTACGATACTTTTTACATGCTGTGTATGTATCCAATGTGGTCCAATGCTTTGTTCCATTTGCATCTCTGTCTGTATACCTGTCAAAAGGAATGTTGCAGAAACAAAGGCCCAACAAATGTTGAATAAAGAGGTGGCTGAAATAATGCTAATAGATATACGGGATGCATATTTAGATTACCCCAGAGGAACGAATGTCTTCAGCTAATGCTAAAAGGGTCGTATGTTGTAAATTGGCAGCGATTGGGTTAGCATTAGCGGAATCCATCTTGTATTTAGAGGCTATCTTGTCCATTTTGTGGAATCCATTTTGTATTTCTGGTAGCCATTTTGTTTGCCATGTGCTGCCACGTGCTCACCATGTGCTCTGTCCTCCCTCAGTGTTGCCTGCTCTTCAAATCTGCCTAGAAATGAACTATATTTAGCATCTTCCACCTTTGCACATGCCCAGTGAGTTTTCAGCTGTACTTGCAGCTGTTAGTAGTATGTAACTGTCAGGATGTGTTTATTAGCATTGGCAAACTGTTAACTCCTCCTACTTGTCGACTGTGCATTTCTATATGACCTTATATCTACATAAAACCTTTTCCTGTACTTGTACCGCCCTCTTTTAAGCCCCTGTGTGGGTATAAAAGGACCATGCTCCTTCTGTTTGGTGTACTACTTTATTCAATACCGAAGGGTGCTGTGTGAATGTAGTTCCACCTCATGAGGTTTATTAAACTTTATATTTTCTATTCCAGTTTCTGTGCCAACTTCTTCCTATTGGTCTGAGGACTCTGTGCAGAGAAGGGCGAACCCCTTGCACTGGTAAGCCTAGCTGAGGTCCACTTCTACAGGGTTAACCCTTTGAATCTTTTCTACGTGAGTCTTATTCTCACTATGTCCTTCTATTGTTTCTAATGTAACCTCAAATGAAACCATTAAAGCCAACGCACTCCACAGAAGCATTAGTAATCCTGTACAACAACAACACATTTTGAACCATCTTCTAAGGAACATACATTTCGTTTTTCTACTTTCTATGTTTGCCATTTCGTAAAATGATCAGTGTCTTTTGACTTCTTCTACTTCAACAACTAGTTTTGTCTAACCCAAGGCTCTAAGCACCTACTTGGTTCTTTTCAGATTATGTCTTTCCCAGAATATTTTTGTTTCCTCCTTCTGAACTCTTTTTGGTCTCTTCAGTTTGGCATTTGATCGTCTTTCACTTTTCTTTCACAATCTTGATACAGAATTTCCTGAACATCCGTTTCCTCTCCGATGTCGGATAAGATAACTCTCAGGATTTCTGACTCGTCGTCTTCCTCAACCGCTCTTGGTACAGTCACCTCTAGATCCCCTTGGCTATCAGTCTCTTCTTTCACTTCAGGCAGTGCAACATATGACCATTCCGGTGACTTATACTTCTGGTTAGGTTTTCTTGTTCTTTTGCTTTCTTCTGCTGTTGTTTGCTCAACGTCTTTTGATTTCTCTTGACTAGATACCTCATTCACCTGTTCAGCTCTAGATGAATTTACTTGTGTCAATCTGTATCTTAATCTTTTTATCTTGTTTGGCCAAACTTCATCCCTTGCTGGCCTTTTCAACTTACTTCCTTTTTAATTTTTCTCAGTTCTCCATGCTCTTTTCCTCAGGACTCGTCCTTCTGGTATTTCTTCATCACTGTCCTCTGATTCAGTTCCAACTTGACCTTTACTTTCAGTAGTCTTTCTTTCCACCACTTCCTTTTTATTACCTACTTCTGTCCCTCCTCGTGGTTCTTCCACACAATCTTCCTGCTGACTAACTGTCCCTTCTTCTATCTGGATGTGTAATTTCCCTACAACTCCTCGGGGGTCTTCCGCAAAAATCTTTCCCTCACTCTCTGTATCTGGCACCTTACCATCTGATTTTGTTATTTCAGGTGGAATTTCTCTCGAATTTTCATTTGGAACTTCTTTACCAAGGATTTCTTGGACAGTCTCGTCACCGTTTGTATTTTTACTCTTGTGTGCTTGAACTGGTTCAGTGTCTGATTCTGAGCTGGTGTCAGAAATCTGCAATTTTCTTCTTAAAGGAAGATTTTCTGGAGCAATAACTGGACTCGGTTCTAGCGCCCCCCCTTTCAGGGTTTTGTACTGTTCTTATTTCTTCAGTATCTGATTCAGAACTTGTATCTGATTCTTCAAAGTATTCTCCTTCCTTGTTATCCACTGGATTTGGAATTCGCAAAGTGTGACCAGCATGAATCCAGTTCTTTACTCCTGCACATTTTACAGCTGTCGTTGTAGTCAGAATCACCTGACGAGGTTTTCCCCAACGTGGGACCAAACAGTTTCGTCTTCTATGTACTTTTATTCTCACCCAATCACCTGGGCTTAGATCATGAGCTGGCTTCTTTTCAAGGATGGTGGCATCCGATACAACCTGATGAAACACAGAATGAACGGAATCAGCCAACCCCTTACAGTAATCCAACACCAAGTCATCAGATATAGGCAACAGCTTGTTGACTGGTATGATCACATGTCTCATTGCTCTCTCCATCACTATTTCATGGGGACTCAAACCTGTGTTCCTATCTGGAATAGATCTAATAGTCATGAGTGCCAGAGGCAAGACATCAGGCCATTTCAATCCTGTGGCTAAACACATGTTTCCCAGTCTATTTATAATAGTGCCATTCACTTGTTCCACCACACAAGAAAGCCTCTGAGCGATAGGCACAATGTAGTTTTTGTTGTACATTCAATGCTTCACAAATTAATTTCATGATTTCATTATGAAAATGTTTCCCTCTATCTGATTCAATCGTGACTGGAAAACCGAATCTGGGAATAAACTCTCTTAATAGTAGCTTAGCTACGGTGATTCCATCACTTTGCCAAGTTGGGTACACTTCCACCCATCGAGAAAGCAAACAAACCATCACTAAAACATACCTCAACCTGTTACAGGGAGGCATTTCAATGAAGTCAATTTGCATTCTGGTGAAGGGCCCTCCTTCTCGTCCTATCGTTCCCAGACTTACCACTGTTTTTCTTCCAGGATTGAATTGCTGACATATAAGGCATCTTTGGCAAAGGCTTTAGCTAAAAGTCGGATCATGGCATTTCTCCCTACATGTGCTTGTCCATGATACATCCGTGCCATGGCAGAGACCATGCTATCAGGCATGACTGGTCTTCCATCCCGATAAACCCACACATGATCTGTTTCCCTTGGTGCACATCCTGCTTTCACCCACTGTCATTTCCTCATCTCCTGCTTCTTCCTGCAACTGTCTCACCTCCTCCCATGTATTCACTGTGTTAGTAAACAATAAAGGACATGAATTCATTTCTCTTTCTCTTCCCCTATTTACAGAGTTCTGATTTCGGGCACAATATTGGGCCATGTCGTTTGCAAACTGGTTGTCAGCCAAAATGTAATCGGTTGACTTTGTGTGAGCTACACACTTCACAACAGCTAACTGTTTAGGCAGCTGTATCACCTCAAGCAATTTCCCAACCACTTCAGCATTCCTTATAGGACTTCCACTTGATGTCAAAAACCCTCTTTGGGACCAAATCTGCCCAAAGTCATGCACCACAACAAAGCTATATTGACTATCGGTTATCACAGTCACTCTCACATTCTTTCCCAACTTGCATGCTCTGGTTAATGCAAAAAGCTCAGCAACCTGGGCTGATTTTACTCCTTTCAGACAAGATGCTTCCAGTACAGCTGCTACCGTACATACTGCATAGGCTGCACTCAGAGCTCCCTCATCTGTTCTCAAGCAGGATCCATCCACAAACATCACATAGTCACTTTCTGTCAAAGGTACATCCTTTATATCAGGACGTGGTTTAGTACAAAAATCAAGCACTTCCAAACAGTCATGATCCACATCATCTCTAACTTCCACATTCCCAGCATCAGGCAATAACGTTGACGGATTTACATTCAGACATCTCAAAAGGCTCACATTTGTTGCACCTAAGATGACTTTCTCATATTTAGTCAGACGACTATGCGTCATGAACTGAGTACAGCTCCTGGTTAAAAGGATTGCCACACCATGAGGTACAAACACTCGCACAGGATATCCCATCACGATTCCTTCACTCTGTTCCAAGCTCTTACAAGTAGCCGCCACAGCCTTCAGACAACCTGGCAATGCTACAGCTACATGGTCCAATATAGCTGAGAAATATGCGATTGGTCTTCGCAGTTGTCCATGTTTCTGTATTAACACAGAAAGTGCACATCCATTTCTTTCGCTGCAATAGAGCTCAAACTCTTTTTCATAGTCAGGCATACCAAGTGCTGGTGCTTCACACAAACTGTCTCTCAATTGTTTAAAAGCCATCAACTCTTCTTTATTCAATTCAATAGGATCTTTTACATCACTTCTTGTCAAGCTTACCAAAGGTTTTGCAATCAGGGAAAAGTTACTTATCCACTGACGACAATATCCAACCATTCCAAGAAACATTCTCTCTTCTCTTTGCGTCATTGGGGCTCTCATTCCTTTTATTATCTTGATCCTATCTGCAGTTACTTTTCTCAGTCCCTTTTCAATTTTGTGGCCTAAATATTGTACTTCTTTCTGACAGAATTGCAATGTTGACGGAGATACTTTAAGTCCTCCATCTGCCAAATGATTCAGCAATGCTATGGTATCCACTACACAAGCTACTCGAGTTTTTGACGCCACAAGTAGGTCGTCAATATATTGAACCAGTACTGAGCTTTCAGGCATTTTTAAATCTTCTAACGACTTTTTTCAATATCTGGTTAAATATTGAGGGGCTCTCTGTATAGCCCTGTGGGATTCGGCACCATGCCAAAATACATTCGCCGAACCGGAACGAAAAAATCTGCTGACTGTCAGGATGCAATGGAATACAAAAGAAAGCATGACACAGATCAATTACTGTGTACCATTCTGCGTTATGAGGGATCTGATACAAGATTACAGATGGATTTGGTACAATAGGACAGCACAATACAACGATTTTGTTTACTTTCCTCAGATCTTGTACTATTCTTAAAGTTCCGTTAGGCTTTTTCAGACCCATAATTGGTGAATTACATGGACTACTCATTATTTCTCTCAAAATACCTTGCTTAATCATTTTCTCTATTATAGGTGTGACTCCGGGAATTATCTCGGGTGTCAATTTATACTGTGGAATATTTGGGTAACTCATTCCTTCCTTTACAGCAATTTTTACGGGATCTACATTTTTCATCAAACCCACATCTTCTCCCGTAAAATCCCATACTTCTGTTTGTACTGTCTTTTTCAATTCTTGAGGCAATTCTTCAGGGTCAAATACAGCAAATGCCTCCGTAACTTCAGTTTCCATGTTAGCCATTGTCATTTTATATAGTACATCCTCATCTGGGGTCTCAAAGGCTATACCATCTGGAGTACAAAATATTGTGCAATTCATTTTGCACAGTAAACCTCTCCCTAACAAATTTACAGGGCTCGAATCGCACACAACAAAGCGGTGCATTCCAGAAAATGTTCCTATGTTTACTTTGACTGGTTCAGTGAGATAAGTTTTTATCTGTCTGTTGGATACTCCAACTACTTGGATCGTTTCATCCGAGAGAGGAAGATTTTTAACATCAGCTGACCTAACAGTTGAACGAGTGGAACCAGCATCTACCAGGAAAGTAATTTTTTCGTCATTTACTTTTCCATCCACAAAAGGGCCTGTCTGGTCTACTTCTAGAGATGCGCCAAGTACGCACTCCTCTTCCTCCCCTCGGCAACCGTCAATAGCTTTCTTCTGACTCACTCTCATCGCGTTGTAGCCAATACTGCGAAACAGCACAAGCGCGCGGCAGCTTAGTTACCTGTTCTTTGTTGTAGAATCCTGTCTCATTACTGTATTTCTGAGGATTTACGCTCTGTGGAAAAGGCGGTTTTGGTGCCTGATGCTGTTGGGCAACAACCTGCTGCTGTTGCTGCGGTTGACAACTCACCTCATTCTGCACCTGTGAATTTAATGATGCATTATCACCATTAGCACTTGTGGGAAATTTACACTTGGTTTTCCAATGTCCTACTCTTCCGCAATTATGACATGGCCATTTCTTTTTAGCTTTATCTATATTAAACTGTCCTTTTCCCTTCCCAAAATTGGGTTTCTATCTCATGCTTGTCCCATTTGCTTGTTCCATTAATTGAGCTTCCTGTCTCTCTGCCACTTTTTTCTTGAGCCCACATGGCTTTGTCTTTTAATTTATGCTGTTTTGCCTCAATTTCATCACAAAAATATTTTGCATGTCTTAGTACTTCATCTATCTTTTTATTCTGCCAGTCCACTGTATGTTGTTTAATCATTTCACTTACTTCCGGTTGCAGCCCATACACAAATCGATATACAAAATGACTCAAATCCTTTTCACTCAAATTTTCATCACCACTAAACTGCTTAAAGGCAAGAATCAACCTTTCGTAATAGGCATGTACTGATTCCTTCGCTTCCTGATACGTTTTATCAATTTTTACCCAATCAGTTTCTTTAGGAGGTACTTTGTTCTTTAGAAAGGTAATTACTTGTTCATAATTTCTCATTACTTCTGGATCAGGGGCACCTGTTTTTGGATCTCTAGGGTACTCTTGTGTAGGCCAACTTATAGTTATTTTACATTCTGCCCATAGATCTGCTGGCACAATTATGTCAAATAGACTATTCAAATCAATCCATAATACTTTTGATAATTTTACAAATCTGTCTACCTGCCGGTACCACTCGACTGGCTTTTCGCGCAGTCGAGGGAAATCATTAGTAAATGATAATATATCTTGTCTGGTCCAGGGAACATGTACATAGCCTCCGCCTGGAATCTCCTTCATGGGACACTCGGTTACCACCTTATCTTTTCCTCTCACTGGGAAAGCTGCAAATGTCTTGTCTGTTGCATCGTCTCGTTTCCAAAACCACCTACTTTTCCATTTATCTACATCTCCCCATTTTCTTAATAAAATGATTAAATCTATAATCTGAGTTGTTCGTCCTGCAGTAATCAGATTTTCAATATCCTTTTCAGAACAATCTACTCTGTATGGTTTTTGCAACAATTTTACCTTCTCAAAATCTATACTAATATTTTATGTACATTTTTTGCTCTCCATGTTATACTTTTGCATAGAAACAATAATTCTTCATCCTGATATGCTTTTAAATTTTCCGTGGGGATAGTCCCTACTATTAATTCTTCCAAAACAATTTTCAACTTGACCACATCTAAAGGTTGGGGTTCTGCACCTTTCCGCTGTAAGCTCCTCAACCATTCACTTAGTTCTTCTGAAGTAGGACCTACGGGATTTTTCTCATTCCTGGTTTGTTCTGAACCTTTTAGTGACCCTGGGACAGATTCTGTAGTCATTATAATTCTATCCACTAAACTCTGATTTACTGTCAAATTTTTAGGTGCACTTTGTTCTGAAATACCTACTGTTTGTCTCCATGGATTCTCGTCTGAACCCTTTCTTGGCATCTCGGTTTGTTTATTACTGTTGTAAGGAATCGTCAGACAATGCTCACTATCTTTTTGTTTATCAAAAATAGGCATTACAGGTCCTATAGTTACAGGAACAGTTACGGCTTCCAAGTTTTTAGTTAATTCCCTAATCTTTTCAGTTAACTCTAAGGTTGTCTTCACTAATTCAGTTGAATTTTCATTACCCGTTTTACCAGGTTGTGTTTTCTCTATTTCTCTAAAAGGATTATTTCTTCCTACCTCATGTGGTACTGATTCAAACTTTATATTTCGTGTGTCTCTTTTATTGGGGCACTTGGTGTCAATAATGTGGAATCTGATTGATACGGGAGTGGATTTTTATAAAACATGTCATCAAGAACACCATCCTCCGACTCATGCACACCGTACCTTCCTGATTCTGTATTATTTCTTTTTTCTATACATTTTCTACTGCTAATCTCTTCAGCATTTCTCACAGGAAACAACCCATCAGTCATATTTGCGCTTCGCCATCTCCTCATTCTGTCATCATGATTCTCCTGTCCATATGATTTACCAAACATATATTTATACCTTCCGCCACTCCTCTGTTGTTCTCTGTCATGCATCTCATCTTCCCATTCTGTCAATGCTTCAAACTGAGTTGGTCTAGGTCTCGGTTCTAGATTCATCATTCTCTCTCTCAAATTTCTCAAAACCGCTAGATTAAATGACCCATGTTCCGTAAATGCTAAGACTCCATCACCTTTTGTATACTTTGCCCAATTGTCCAGCCAAATACATGTATGATATCCGTATTTTGCAACCATGAAGGATGCGGGCGATTTCGGTGGAGGAAGCAACTGTCCCTCTCTAGTCACAATCGGTTTCTCCTTTTTAAATAAACTCTTGATCTTTCCGAACTATGACTTTTTCTCCTTTTCTGGTGGATCGCAATACATCATTTTGTCTTTTCAGTATCACTAGTTTTTCTCCTACGACTATTCTGTTATTTTAACCAATCGTAGCGCAACGTACACTTACGCACCAATCCGGAGCGTCTATGTCACTTCTGTAATTCTCTAATCCCAGCGCGACTCACACCAACACACCAATCCAGTGCGTCTACGTCACCCTGTAATTCTCCACTCCTAACGTGGCGTACACTAACGCACCAATCAGGTGCGTCTACGTTGTTTCGCAGCTGGCCAATCCCAGCGCGGTCTTTCTGACGTCAGCTTTTCTCACTACTCCTGCTTCTACTGACCCCTCCTTTACAAAATGTATCAGTAAGCTTCTTACGTTCTTTCTGACTTACAAATCTGTTAGTAACGACATAAAAACGCCACCATTATCTGCTTCGCTAACCAAAGTATAGTTAATGACCTTACTTACATGATTTCCGTCTTTCCCGAGAGCAGCGAACAATCTGCCTTACTACGGAATCGTTACATCCGTTGATAAAGTAGCACTTCCCTCTACCTTACCCTTCTAACAAGCATTAGCTAACTGTTTCTCTAGAATTGAGACACCTGTTGGAGACGCTCTGCTCCTGAGAAATAAAACCAGTTTCACAATTAGCCTGAATGCCATTTCATTTACGCACTTTCATACGGAAAATGTAGTTCATTCACACAGAATTCTGTCTTTTCCGAGAGCAGCGAACAATCTGCCCTACTACAGAATTATTACACTCGTAAATAAAGTATCACTTCCCTCTACTTTATCCTTCTAACAAGCTTAGGGATCACCTATTACCATTCCAGTGATAAGCGTAATCAGAGTTCACGTGGACTCCTGGTACTTAAGACCAAAATTTCACAGGTGGCCTTCGCTACCCATACACCTCTTTCACACAGAATTGTCCCTAATAGTAACACACGACGATGTTACCAAATCGAACCCAGACAATGCGTCATGCAACTCCAATCGTTACACGTTTTTCCCGTATACCTACAGGGCAACAATAATTCCATCTTTCCAGAGAGCAGCGAACAGTCTGCCCTACTACGGAATCATTACAAACTTCCGACTTCCTACATCCCAGAAGCCGTCAAACAACATAGAACTTAACGCAACTCAACATAGAGTGTTAATACATGAACCAATATTCATCCAACCATGCGCAATCAATAATCAATAAATAAAAGTGAGAAATCAATAAGCAATAATCAAATCAATAAGCAATAATCACCAAACCAAAACAATAAACAATAAAACCATAACTCTGCTACCAGTAAAACTGATCCAGCGCAAGACTAGGGGAATTGGGAGTCACACTAGCTCAATCACACACACAGTCATTGGTGGGGCCCATAATACCACCATTCATACGTCTTTTTCTACAAGTCTGCACACAGGAGGGATGATTGATTCAAGCACTAGACATGTGGGGGAATAACTTATAACCTATAGTGAAAGAAAAAAATTCTTTTACAGAATATACATTAACATTCGTCACCTATAGATTCCTAATACCAAACATCAAGGCACTCCGCCCACTTGGTCGACAGACCAATTAGTTGTATTGGTTGATGGTGATTAAGAACCAGCTAAACACATTTAAGACTCAGAATCTTTTATTCTCTAATAACCACAAACTCATCATTTCTGTTAATCAATATTCGTTTATCAAGATTTTAGTTGCAATTTAATATTAGCATTTATTTCATCAAAGTTTAGAATTTTAGATCAAATAATTTCAAATCCCAGGTCATTATATTTACCTATTCTGGCTATCTGGATTTTCTCTATTTCTTCTGCATAATCGAATTAGCCGTTAAATTATCCAAATAAGCAAGCCAAAGTTCTAAGTTCGGAAGTCCTTAGCTCAGCACGTTACAGTCCCAAAGATCGCCAAAGGACCAGAAGTCGTGCCAGCATCCGTCATCGCCTGTGGGGTCAAAGAGGGTGTGCAGTCATAGTAACCGCCGAATGCATCCAGACCCCTCCCTATTCTACTACTCTTTTATAATAAATTTCGGGATAACATGAAACATTTTTGGGCGGAGAATGTTCGTGATTTGCTAGTGGCAAACGTCCGATTTTTAGTCAGTCCAGGTTCACATGGATTTTGCTGATACGTCTCCGGTGATGATTTAATCCTGATGTTGCAAAGTATCGATTTTTACTTGTATCATTCTATTGTTAATTTATACCAGTTTCTAGTGTCCGGGATCTTGGCCGTCCACCAATATCCTATCCTTGACAGGGACAGGGTGTATAGAGGTTGTTAGGAAGTTCATGGAGCCATCCGAGTCTGCGCAGTAGACTTCGCGCTTACGAGACGGTGGCCACTTCTGAACTCGGTTTCTGCAGCCATTTTGCGATAGGCCCAAATGTCAACTTAAGCGACACAAACACAAAAGAATAATTAATACAAAGAAATGATGCTTCTAATGTTATACCCTTACTAATCCCTTTATGTATTAGTATTTTCCTAGCATATAGCGACATTTAAAGCAATATATTCACCTATACGGTCCTCCACGAAGAGGCAAACGCAACAAAAGCAACATAGACCATGCGTTATCTAACTACCACATATACTATTATTAATATGCGTACGTATTTTAGTTATTAGAGTTATTTCGCCATGCAATTTATCAGTTCCCACGTGTGATTTGTGTATGCAAAGGTTATGTTAATTTTCACAAAGAAAACCATTAATAAAATTATAATTAGTAGATTATATAGTTAATCTTTACATGCAAATAGAGGAGGTATACACAATTTTGCTCTACCTGCTCCATCACTATATTCAGGGCAGTAGTAAATCACCCTTTTTTTACTGATACAGATGCCCCAAGGGTGGAGTGTGTAATCACGGAAGATCAATGGGTTTCCCAAATTACGGAAATGTTTCAGTCAGATGCCAATCCATCACATATTATAACGTCCCCAATGGATGGGTCTAAGGTGGGATGAAAAAGTAGGTATGACATGCCCCTTATAGAAATAGGTGAGATTATATTGGCCCCAAATAAATCCATCCCAGTGAAAGCCGCATGGGGTGCCCATGGATTTATATAAATCAAACATACATCAGTGGGCACCATTGCTTACCAATGTATTGAGGAGTGGTATGGTGAGTTCCATCCCAGCTTCATGGAAGACTGCTACCATCGTACCCATTATTAAAAAGTGGGAGAGAGCCTCGGCTGCGTGTTATAGGCCAAACTCCCTATTAGATTCTAGCATTAAGATTCCGGGGAGAGTTATTTTGTCTCAACTTGAATCCTGGGCCATTGAAAACAACATCAATCAATTAATCAATCAGGGGGTTGTAAAGTGCGCTACTCACCCGTGGTCTCAAGGCACTGGGGGGGGGCCAGCTCCATTCAGTGGAAGAGCCAGGTCTTGAGTGTCTTCCTGAAGATGTTCAGAAAGGGGGCGCATCTGATGTCGATCGGGAGCTCGTTCCAGGTCTTGTCTGCAATGTAGGAGAAGGCTCTTCCACCTGTTCTGGCTCTGCGAATGCACAGGGGTTCGGCAAGGTCAGTGGATTGGAGGTTTCTCTTGGGTATGTGGAAGGAGATTCTCTTGTTAAGGTATTGAGGTCCATTGTTGTGGAGGCATTTGTAGGAGTGGGTGAGTATCTGGAAAGTTAATCTCTTCTTAACGGGGAGCTAGTAGAGCTTCTGCAGGTGTTGGGTGATCTGTTTGTGTCTAGGGATGCCGAGGACGAGTCTAGGTACAGTGTTCTGTATGGTCTGGAGTTTGCGGAGCAGAGACTTGTTGATCCCGGCGTAGAGGGCATTTCCAGAGTTCAGTCTACTGGTTATGAGTGCGTGGGTGACGGTCTTCCTTGATTCGGGGGAGATCCATTTGAAGGTCTTTCGGAGGATGCGGAGGGTGTTGAAGTAGCTGCAGGCGCCTGCGTTGACCTGTTGGGTCATTGAGAGGGAGGAGTCAAGTATGACGCTGAGGTTTTGGAAGTGGTCCGTGGGGGTGGGAGGGCTGCAGAGGGCGGTGGGCCACCAGGTGTTGTCCCATGCTGAGGGGGAGGGTCCGAGGACGAGGACCTCCATCCTCTCTAAATTGAGCTTCAGGCAGCTGCTGCTCATGCAGGATGCAACATCCTTCATTCCTTCCTGGAAGTCGAGTCTTGCTGTGATGGGGTCCTTGGTGAGGGACAGGATGAACTGGGTGTTGTCGGTGTAGGATACTATGCTAAGTCTGTGCTGTCTGACGATGGCGGCGAGGGGGGGCCATGTAGATGTTGAAGAGAGTGGGGTTCAGAAACTATCCTTGGGGTACTCCGCAGTTGATTTCCGTGGGTTTGGAGAGTAAGGGTGGTAGTTTGGTTCTTTAGGTTCTGCCGGTGAGGAAGGAGCGGAGCCAGTTGAGGGCGGTTCCTCGTATACCGGCATCATGGAGTCTGGTGGTGAGTGTGCAGTGGAGACGGTGTTGAATGCTGCAGAGAGGTTGAGTAGGATCAGGTCCGTGGTGTGTCCTTGGTCGAGGAGGGTGCGGATGTCACCTGTGGCGGCGAGTAGGGCAGTCTCTGTGCTGTGGTTGCTGCAGAATCTGGATTGGGAGGGGTCGAGGATGGAGTTTTCTTCAATGAAAGTTGTTAGTTGGGCGTTGACGGTCTTCTCTGTGACTTTGGCCGTGAAGGTGAGGAGGTGTGTGAGATCTGCTGAGGGCTTATTGAGTAGGGGTCTGACTTTCGCTTGTTTCCAGTCATAGGGGAAGATGCTGGTCTTGAAGGTGGCGTTGATGGTGCGTTCAAGTTCCGGAGCGACGGCTGTGGTGGCTGTGTGGAAGATGTGCAGGGGCAGGGATCCGTGGGGGCTTCTGAGTGGATGCCTTTCATGGTTGAGGTGATGTCTTCGATGGTGACTGGGGTCCAGGAAGATATAGTGGGATGGGCAGCTTTGCTGGAGTGGGAGGTGGTTTCTAAGTCTGGTGTCTGGTCGTTGAAATTGTCGTAGAAGTCCTCGATTTTCAGATGGAATGAGGGATGAGGTGAGGTCTGTGGTTTCTCAGGGGGCTTGGTAAAATCCTGGGTGATGCTGAAAAGTTCCTCGGAGTTGCTGGAGTTGGCGAGGATCTTCTTCTGGATGAAGGTCCTTTTGGTGGACTTGATGCATTGGTGGTATTCCGTCATGGCGTTCTTGTAGGTGGTGCGATCTTCCAGCATTTTGCTGTTTCTCCAGTTCTTCTCGAGTCGTCTGCAGGTTCGTCTGGATTCTTGGAGGTCGATGGTGAACCAGGTGGCCTTTCTGGGGCGATGTCTGTCGGGGTTACATAGGGGCACAAGCTTGTCTGCGCCGTTGAAGATCCACCTGTGGAGTTCTTTGGCTGCGAGGTTGGCATCAGTCGAGTTGGTGGGGCATCGTAGTTGAGGGTGGAGTTAAGCTGCTCTTCAGTGAATTTGCTCCAGTTTCTTCGTGGTGGGCGGGGTGCAGGTTTGAGCGGCGTGGGTTTGTTGACGAGGAAGTGTATGCAGTGGTGTTCTGTCCATGGTTTTAGTGTGGTGTGACTGAAGCGGATGTTGTTCCCACTTGCAAAGATGGGGTTGAGGGTGTGTCCTGCCTTGTGGGTAGACATGGTGACGAGCTGTTTCAGTCCGATGATGGCAAGGTTGCCCAGGAGGGTGGTGGAGATGGGGTCGATGGGGTTGTCAAGGTGGAACATCTTATCAGAGGCTCATTTTGACTTCAGGCAGGGTATTGGCACAGTTGAGCAATCACTGAATCTGTACCTTTAGGAGGAAAATATGTACTGGCCAAGAAGGGTACCCTCCACATGGCATTCATAGATTTAACAAGCGCATTTGATATGGCAAATAGGGCAAAGTTATTTCATATTATTGAAAACCTGGGGGTGGACCTCGACCTGCTGGATCCTATCAAGCAGCTCCATCATGATTTAAAAATGTCTAAATTATATGGCCCACAGGGAGAAAAGACTGCACAAATTAGTTCACTATGGGGTGTAAAACAAGAGGGTGTATTCTTGCTCCCTTCCCGTTTCTACTATATAATAATGGGGCCAGTAAAAATCTGATAGAAACAGGCAGGGATATGCCAAGGATGGGGAATAACCACATACCTATATTGCTGTACACGAACTACGCAGTCATCATAGCCCATACAGCAAATGGTTCACAAGTAAGCTAGATTATTTTCTGATTTATATGGTCTCCCAAGATTTAAAAGTAACCTACACTAAAACATACATTATGTCGTGTAGGAAATCCAAGATGAAAACAAGGTTATTTACAATGGAGCCTGAAGAAGGTAAACGCTTTTAATTATTTGGGCATCACCCTAAGTTCATCCCTTAGCTGGAATGCTTTCATAAACGTAAGATCCCAGATTTTGGGAAGGAACGTAGTGGCAATCCCTAGATTTGCCAGCAAATTGAAGAACAAGCACATGAAAGAGATGCTCAATTTGTATGGCGGTAAAGGAGTGCATACCAAGCAGAGGTCTGGGGCTATGGAAATGCAGGGTCTATCCCGCGGTCAGAAAATGCTTTCACTTGTAGATTGCTGGCAGCCTCGAAACGTACAGCAACCTTTATTGTCCAAGAGGAACTATGTTTTCCACACATTGAGGACCAAATAAGATTAACCCCACATTTAATATGGATTAAGTGCTGGGGGAATCCTGAAGCAAATCTAGTTAGATCTTGTCTGGCTGAATGCCTGACATTAGATGGTGTAAATAAAATACCCTGGTTGGAATAAATAAATAAATAAATAAATACAACTTTAAAAAATAGATACTTAGGGCCTGCCACCAAGGCCACGTTGGCGTCATATTCACCACCGCTGACTAAGTGGACCGGCAACCATATAATGATCTTGTTGGATTGCTGTTCGAATGACCTCTGGAGCACTTCCAACACTGACAGCCATTGGCCGACTGCCACGGTGTCAGTCGGAGGGAAGCAGCTGTCGTAGGGCAGTACAGAGAAGGTTCTCTGCCATCCGAATTACGAGTTGGCTTTCCGATGAGCCTACAGTGTCGGTAGGACCGCCTGCTTCAAATCATCTTAAATTAAAGATTTGGGGTACATAGGCACCCATTTCCTTTTCTTCTTTGCAATCCCTGATGTGAATCTCTTCCTCCAGGTCCCCGCTTCACAGCAGCATCTTGACCCCAAAGAAAACGATCCTTTTGGCACCGAAATTCAGGTAAGTCCATTTTGAAGTATTTACCCATTGAGTAGACTGGGCACATATGGTTAAGACTCCAGCAATGGGTAGTAGGTATGTTTTTTTCACTTGTCATGCATATGTGTACATTTGTGCAGTCAACAGATACACACATGCCTTTAACAAATATGAAAAAACTTTTACTGTCGCCAGAAAGATCGCTGCTGGCCCATAGGTAACATTGAAATAAGACAGGTGGGAGACCAATGCTGCGGTAGTCTTCTTCTGACTGCCACCACGTGGTCAGACCACTGAACTCGTAATAAGGCCCTTAGAGAGGTGTATGAAACTAGAATAGAAGGGGCATTTAAACTACAAACAGTTGTGAGATCTGCACCGGTCTCAACAACAAGGTGCTCGGAGCCATGCCTGAGATGGATACAAAAATCCATCCCAACGCCATCTTTTAAGCCTTTTTAGACTTAATGTTATACATTTTAAGGTAGCTTCCCCCGTGGAAGAAACATGGTGTCAGACTTAACCCATGTGGATTTAAGTAAGTAAGTACATTTTATTGTTTAGTTCATTAAAGCCATAACAATTTTCCATGTGGATTTAATAATGCTATAAAAGAAAACACAAGCCATTTTATTATGTTTTGTTCTTTATACCAAGATCCATGTAAATCCTCTCTGGTTCTGGCATTGCGTTTATTAAAGATTAGAAAGCATCAACTGGGGCTAGAGATGTTGCAGCAAATCCCCACAGTGGAAATATATTATGCTGTCTTGAACTTTTTTAAACTCGCTTTTGTAATCTGAAAAGATATGAAGATATATTTATTTGGACAAATGCCTTGCGAGTAACATTTTAGGAACTGCAATTGTCACTTTATGGATGTAATATATGAATTTTATCTCCGCCTAGCACTTTATCTTTTTTTTTTATCAGAGTGTTATCTATTTGGAATCATAAGGATGACTGTATGTTTTCTAATTGAAAGTATTTTGAAATGGATCAACTAGTTTCTGCCACATACCCCAACACAGTGGCTTTCGTCAGGATCTGTGAGTCACAATTAGTACCCTTGTGGAAGGGATGGCTTGTTTCACGCTACAGTTATGTTGCATTTGCACTTTAACAAAAGGGCCACTTAATCTAACCACCAAAATATAATGAGAACACAAATGGGAAAAATATAATATCCTCAAAATGCCATGGCCTTGACAGCCAGCTCAACAAATAACTGGCAAACCATGAAAAGCATGAGAGGCAATAGCTGAAGAGAGAGGGCTGACCCAAAGCAAGCTCTCTCTATATTTACTTCTTTAAACTTCTTTTTTATGTATTGATAACAAGAGCTCTTGCAAAACAACAAAGACTGTCTGTAGCAAGACCTAAAAAATGGGTCAGACTTAGTTGAAAGTACAGCTGATGGTAAAGTACTCTACATTTTGGTAATATAGGGTCTATTTCGATATATTTGTGAATGTTGTACTTAGTTTATGGAGACAGTTCTGAACAGGAGATCTATTCTCTGTAAAAAAAATCTAACAGCCACCACATCCCCAGGCATCACTAACTGTGACTGTAACTGTGACCAAAATATCCATCCACTTCTTGGAGAAAATCAAGATCATCTCAACCACTTTGACCCGCTCCCCCAACCTGACCTCTCAATGCTTGCGGTCTAATTAATTTGGAATGAAACTCACACTTGCAACCAATATGTTTTTTTGCCATTAATGATATAAATTGTAACCAATACTTTGTATGTTTGATATGAATGTATTGTGGTGACCACAATGAGTTAAGTTCATCGTCACATAGACTGAAATCGAAGTCTGTTGTCTGTATCTATGGTCAGATGTGTCACATGATTTATTTAAAAACACTGGTGAAGTGCATGCCCTTTACTCGTGAGCAAGGAGTGGACGCTCTGAAACGCGTAGGGTGTTATTGCCAAAATAAAATAAATACACGTTGGAAAGAAGCTTGGGCTGTGTCATGGTTGTTCGTAAAAAAAGACGGCACGGTAGAATATATATTTTAAAAAATTACAGTTCCAAAACCCGAGTGAACAAGCTTATGTGTAAATCTGTTTGGTAGTTTTGGAGTTATTAAAAATAAAAGATTTATGCATATCTAGAGGTGCTAGATCCGCGGATTCACGTGCCAACAGCAATGCAGTGATTGGCTGGCCGGACCCGGAGATGAAAGTTGAGGCTATCATTTTGTTTTTCGGACACGGTTCCAGGGGGATACTCTATAAATGGGATTTTAGGGGTCAGGATAGAGGCATCTTGACCCCGGGGGTCTGATGGAGGGATCTGTGAGGGACCTCTCATGGGCAAGAAATAGTTTTTTTTTTTTTTTTGGCATGCAAGGATCCTCGGATCCACCGCAGCACTTAGCGTGGGCCCCCATGTGAAACCACTATAGTTCTGCAGATCCAGTCCCCAATAAAAAAATACACCCACTCGCACACTCTCTCACACTCCCACCCACCACTCATGCACCCATTCAGCCATTCATACACCCACTCAAAGACACAAAAACACACACACCCACTCACAGACCCACACAGCTACTCACACACCTAAACACCCACTTATACATGCACACAAGCCCCCACACACCCACTCAGACATCCACTCTCACAAACA
This sequence comes from Triturus cristatus, assembly GCF_964204655.1. Taxonomy (NCBI): domain Eukaryota; kingdom Metazoa; phylum Chordata; class Amphibia; order Caudata; family Salamandridae; genus Triturus; species Triturus cristatus. Next base: position 959,487,359 of record NC_140593.1, on the reverse strand, counting down.
CTTACGCACCCATCCAGCCTCTCACACACCCACCCAGCCACTGACACACTCACTCACAGACCCACCCAACCAATCACACACCCAGTCACTCACACACCCACTCACAGACCCACAGAACCACTCACATACCCACTCATAGACCCCACGCCACACCCACACACATTCAGCCACACACATACCCACCCAGACACCCATACAGCCACTCACATACCCACACATCCACTCACACAACCACTCATACGCCCACTCAAAGACCTACAAAAGGGCCCACACAACCACTCACAGACCCACAGAGCCAGTGGCACACCCACTCACACATCCATTCACACACTCACACAAGCACTCACACACTGATTTACACACTCACACACCCCACCACAGACCCACAAAACCACTCACACATTTACTCACAGACCCACACAACCACTCGCATACCTGCACAGCCACTCAGATATCCACTCACTGGCCCATACACTCACTCACAAACCCATACAGCCACTCACACACCCACTGTATTAAATCAATTGTTTTGAATGAGTCTTTTGGGCTGAGAACAGATCCACAGATCCGTCATGGAGCACAAATGTGTTGTTGATCTATACTGAATGTATGAAGGATCCACAGTTCCGAGTAAGAAATTTCAAAAAAAGAATTTGAATAACAAAATGAACCAGTGTCTGGTAAAAGGGTTGACTCTGAAAAGTCTTCATGATTTGTAGATGATAATTACACATAGAACAGGATGCAGTCTTTCAAGTTGTTGAGGAACACCCTTTTGCCTTTGTCTGTGAAATGGACTCCGTCTATTAAATATTTGCCATCCATATCGAAGTGTAAGTTGTTGTGCTTTATAGAGCTCATGTTTTGGTATCGGGATAATGCAGAAGCAGTTTTATGAAAATATTTCCTGGATTTCTCTATCTGTGGTCAAAAAATTGTGGACTACTGCTACTTCTGTCTTTGGTAAATGTTGGATAACACCAAGGCAGTAAGTGGGAAAAGTGCCATTAATTTTCCAAAGGTATCCTTCATTAGGATTTCAAGCCCTACACCAGCTATTGTGCCTAGGTCATTGACACCACAGTGCACAATCATAAGGTCTGGATGTTGGCAATCCACAATGCTTTCAACCACAGGCAGCAATTAATGCCACTTTAACCCTCTCTGGCCAACCCAGGTCATGTCTACACTTCTTTCTAGCACTCTCTCTGGCCCAGGACACAAAACTATGGCCCTCAATCCAGACTCTGACCATTTTGAAGACAAGCAGGAGTAGTACACAAGAAAAGGATGAAGCAGAATGAGGCAGTTTTGAAGATAAAAGGCAGCTAAAATGTTGTTGTAGTTTGCTAATGTAGTTGTTGGTTGTAATGTCTAATAAAATGTTTAACGTTTCTACAGATTTCTTTCCTTAATAGCTTTAACAGATTTCATTATTATTATGGTCATGCAATGTTGACTTAAAGTGGCAGTTCTATCTTCAAGAACTGCAACTGTACTGTTGCGTGTATATTTATGTTTATGGTACTATAGAGAGATTAGTGCTTCTTCACACTATGGTATAACGTTTTTTATACAACAAACAGGTTTTGGTCCCAAGGCAAATGCATTTTCATAGTACACTGCTGTCAGTATATTTTACTTCTCACTCTGGAGAGAAGTTTCAGCGCAGAGATCTGTCTCTAAGTACACCTTTCTATACTTGCCTGTCCCCTTATGGAGATGTCTGAGAGATAGGCAAGCGTGTCCTTACATTCAAATATGCACACTGGTTGTTCAAGACAGTTGTCAACAGAGAGAATACTCCCTTCTAAACTCTACTAATGACATTCATTATAATGAAGAGAGGTATGAGCAGAGAGACCAGTCTCTACCCACAGACTATTTTGCACGTGTTACTCTGGGAAGATTTTTGAGCTGACCTGGCAGTCTCTCTATAACTTAGTCTGTATACTTGTCATCCAAGAGAAACTTCTCAGTGTAGAGCTCATTCCTTCCCTGCACCCTACTTGTAGATCTGTCATTCAACAAAGATGTCTCAGCAGTGAGACTAGTCCCTCCCAACACACTACTACGCATACCCATCATCTGAGCGAGAGATCTAAGGATAGGGGCCAGTTCCTCCCTACACCGTACTACATGCACCTGTCATCTGAGAAAGAGAAGTGGAGAGGCCACTACCGCCCCACACCCTAATACGCACACTTTAATCTGATTGAGGTCTCAGTGTAGAGGCCAGTTTCTTCCTACATCCTAGTATACACACCTTTTATTCAAGAGGGAGTTCTTAGTGTTGAGGCTAGTCCTTCCGCACACTGTATTGCACATCCTTGTTGTCCTGGGGAGAGTTCTCAGTGGAATGACCAAGCTCTATTATACCCTACTATGTAGAGTGGTTATCCTGTGGTGAGGTGTTTTTGAAGAGTCCAGTCTCTCCTCACTTCCTATTATATATACTGCCACCATACAGTTGAAAGCTGGGACTGGAATAGTTGCTTTTTCCTAAAGTCCTTGGAGAAGGAAGTAAAAGTTGTAAGTATTGTATGTAGAGTGTACATTATATTTAAAAACATTTTACAATCTTGTGAAAGTCTTGAGAGATTGTGCAAAAAAGGTAGGGGTGGTAGGGAAAATGGTTTATAGAGAAAGGTGTCAGTGCACAGGCTTATGTGTGTGAATATCAGTGCACAGGCTTGTGTGTTTGAATACTCTACTATCCACACTGAAAGATGCAGACCTGTTGATAATGAGAAATACACGAAATGCAAAAACAAAGTAGTGGGGTAGAGAAAATCTGTCCCAAAAGAGAAGTTTTAGTTGAAACTGTATCGTGTATGCAGACTATCACAAGGAAGTGTCTAAGCAATAAGTGCTGTGAAGAAAATAAATGTAAATAATTTTTAACACATTTTTTCGATCTCATGGGACTTTTGCTGGAGTGCCAACAGTAAAAAGGAGTAGATGAGTTTTCCATACACTCCATTAGTTTTAATGCACACTGTGGTACTGTTTTTTGGGAGAAAGTGTGTGAGACAAATACTGCGATGAGTAGATGCATAATTTTTATGGGGAACGTTCTGTCTCACAAGCACCCCGCAAAACTTGCATGGAAAATATTTAGCCTGACAAGAGGTGTTTTACAATCTCGTGAGAATCTCAGGGGATCATATTAAAAAAAAAAAAGGGAGCACCGAAAAATAGGGTGCATATAAATTAGACCTATTTCAATAGGATCTGTTCAGTAAAAATGCAAATGCCAAAAGTATGCTCTAACAAGAGGCTCGCAAGCGTAAAGCAGTAAACACTGCCTCCTCAAAGTGAACACAGAGGACCATGCACCTGGCTCTCGCGAGAGGCCCGTAAGAGTTAACCACGCTTTGTATGAGAACATCATGGCTCTAACGTGTGTCTCACGAGACTCATCAAGAAGAAACAAATGGGTAACAGTACAAGCAACATACATAATGAAAGTTATGTAAATTGTATTCATATTGTGGCATTGCAATACATTTTCAAAAGTTCTAACCGGGGGGGGGGGTGTGTGTGTGTGTGTGTGTGTGTGTGTGTGTGTGTGTGTGTGTGTGTGTGTGTGTGTGTGTGTGTGTGTGTGTGTGTGTGTGTGTGTGTGTGTGTGTGTGTGTGTGTGTGTGTGTGTGTGTGTGTGTGTGTGTGTGTGTGTGTGTGTGTGTGTGTGTGTGTGTGTGTGTGTGTGTGTGTGTGTGTGTGTGTGTGTGTGTGTGTGTGTGTGTGTGTGTGTGTGTGTGTGTGTGTGTGTGTGTGTGTGTGTGTGTGTGTGTGTGTGTGTGTGTGTGTGTGTGTGTGTGTGCGTGCGTGTGTGTTTGCTGACCTCAAATCTGTTGTGATTGAATTAGAGCGGGCTATGTAAGTGAATTAGGAGGAGTTGATTAATTTGGATTTCCGCAATAAAATCAGTTTTGTCGTTTTTTCCAATTAGACCACTGTTGCCTGTGTCAGCTGAATGAACAGCAACTGCTTTAAACTCAAAAGTAATAAAAACCAAAGTGGTACTGTTTGGCAAAGACACCTCAATATGGTCCCTTTCTTGGCAGCCCACACAATTGGAACTGCCCCCCCCTCCCCCAACTAACACCACAAAGAACCTGGGTGTCATGACTGACAACCAGAACTCCATGGCCAAAATTATTAAAACTGTAGCATCCCCTTGATTTCACACCTTGAGAATGCTAAGTAAAATAGTGCAATAGCTCCCACTGGACACCTGAAGCAGGGCGACCCCAGCACTGATCACCAGCAGGCTGGACTATGGTAACTCCCTCTACATAGGCATCCCAGACAAACTCACCAACAGATTCCAATTGGTACAAAACCCAGCAGTCAGGCTCACACTCGAGCTTCCTCCTCGAGTGCACATAACCAAGCACCTGACAGACCTCCTCTGGCAACGATTAGGAACATACCCTTTTTAAACTTCTCACCTACAAGGCTTTACACAATCTGGGCCCAGCTTACTTCAACAACTGCATTCACATCCTGTCCAGACACTTCCATGCTGCTGGCCAATTTCACACTCACGTCCCCCGCATCCAACATGTCAAAGATAGGGGACACACCATCACAAGACCTGGAACAAGCCCCACTTGCCCATCAGACCTGCCAGTTTCATCCTAGAATTCAGAAAGAAACTGGAGATTCTTCCACAAAGCTCTTCTCAGACAGCCTAGTCAGCTCCTTCTAGGGTGCCAGATAACCTCCTTGTGATAAACCTTACAAATACTCATGACATAGCATTATAGAGCTCACTTTCAAGGACTGCCAATACTGTTACCTTTAGGAAATTCCGTCTGCCCCGTTGCAACCCGAGATGTTTCGAGGCCCTGGACTCCTAGATTATGACCTCTGCTGGACCCTGAGGCTAGCAACTCACACTCTGGAACCTGCATGCTTTGTGTACATGCTCTTCTTCTTTTATAAGTGCAGCCATATGACACCCAGACTAGCCCAACATGAAGGCAGGACACCAGGCTGCATGGAGTAGTATAAAACATCAGTAGCTTGTGCAATATTGAACAGGAGTACTCACTCCCCTGCCCTGTAACAGTTGGACCAGGCTGGCCTTCCAGGAGATGTGGCCCAACGTCTAACGCTGCAGGTCATGGAACCGGTAAACCAGGTTCAAATCCCGGCCTTGGCTCAGCATCCTGTGATTCTGAGCAAATCATTTAACCCCATGCCTTAAAAAAAGGTGTTATGTCTGGTTGTTATGTAAGGTGCTATAATAAGATTGACCATGTTGGCGATATATACAATTGCAAAAATAAAACACCTTTAGAGATGTGCCCATAGGTTAAGCAGTCTGTGAGCATGCGTCAGGCAGGAATGCTCGAAATCAATCTACGTCCTAGGACTAGGAATTATGAGGGGTGCAGCAAATTATCAATCATTTGACCAGGGCCGGACTGGGAACCTAAACCGGCCCTGGCAAAGTGCTCGGCCGGAGTCCCCCCCCCCCCCACCCCCCCTGGGGATTGCCAGGCCCTGCATTTGGCCGAGGCAACCAAATCTGTACTCAGATTGGTCATGTTAGTTTTATTATTTCATACTCGGGCCCAGTGGTGATGGCGCCATTGCACACACTGAGACATTGAGATGAAATGCTTTAGCTATGGAGTGAGGCTGCACTCAATTGATCTGATCTTGAACCTTTCCTGAGTTGCTTGTGTCAAGAATTCAAAGGCGATCAGATTTGAAGCCCAAACAGTAGTAGGGAATTACTTGTGGATCGGCAGACAGAACTCACTTTGGTGAAGGGGTGGTCAGACCAAGGATCCTTGTTGGCACCTTGGATACTGATGAGATTGTATACCACCGACTTTGTAGTCACTCAGTGGTATCGAAAGGAGATGGAGTTTTGACGTAGTGTGGCGGCTCTCCAAGGATTCCATGACACTTGGTAGGGGAATTCAATGTTATGAAGCCAAGTTGACCAGGAATGCAAGGAAAAATAGGTAGTCTGGATAGGATCTTGCTTCCAAAGTGTTGGAAAGTTGAGAAATCCCTGCCAAGGGGAAACCAGTAGGCAGCTCGAGAAGCAGGTCAGCTGGAATCAGCTTGTGAGTCCAAGGACAGAACTTTATAGGAAAACCTTTAGGCAACTAAGCTGGAGACTTGGGAACAAGGCGCCAGATGTACTAACATGTAGGAAAACCGATTTCCTAATTGCAATTAACTCTGAATCGCAATTAGGAAATCGGTATTCCTAACGTATCAAATGTTTCATTCCCAAAATGCATTTCTTTGTAGGTCACAAATCAACCTACTTCATGAATATTAATGAGGTAGGTCACAATTTGCGACCCATTAAGAGTCTGTGATTGATTTTTAATAAAGCTATCTTTTTCATAATGCAACCTGTTTTCCTTAAAGGAAAACAAGATGCTTTTAAAAGGAAAAAAAAAGGAAGACCACGGCCTGCTTTGAAAAAATAATGTAATCAACATTTCCAAAGTTGAAGGGGTTCTCATACGCAAATGGTTACCACCACTTTTAAAACAGTGGTAAAGTGTCACTGTTTTGCGACCATTTCGGTATTTGGAAGGGACACCCTTTCTAAATACTGAATCGCAAATGCAATTGTGATTTGGTAACAAGTTGTTGATTCTCTTTTTGCATTTGCACATTTGAAAAAAACATTTTTCTGGTCATAAATGGCCCAATTCTGCAAATCTTGACGTTTGCGACTGGAAAATGCTTTGTACATCTGGCCCAAGATCCAGAGAAAATAAAAAAGCAGTACTAGGTAGTTTGCAACTAGCAATGACTGACTTTTCTCAGCCCAGCCAGCCTCTGTGCTCGGTGGAGCTCTCTCAGAGTCACAGGACAGAATCCCTGATGCTTTGCTACCCCCTGGTGGCTGCATTTGATACCACATATTCATGTCCGTTTTGCTAAGGATCAGGGTTATTCTAACCCTCATAACTTTCCCTGAGCACTGCTTTGAGGATCTGACTGTACTACCCAAAGGTAAGGAAAGGTATCCTTTATGAAGATTTTGAGGATTGGGATTTAGCGGAGCCCAATCACAGCTCATTATAATACTGTGACTTTTTTTCTGCCAGGGGCAACTTCCTATAGTAATCAATTGTGGTCACACTAAAACATCACAAGGAGCACCTTCTGTATGTCCAACACAGCTCAGATATGCCAAGTATGATTGTGTGTTGAATGACCATTCATTTGTATTATGTTGATGGCAAAAACAAGCTAAGACTTTCTCTGACCGCGGGGCATCGGACAATCAACTGAACTAAATGAATATTTTAATAACAAAATTGAGCCAATCCTAGCAGATATTAATAGCGATTTGCAGATCAAAAAGCAACCCATAAATAAAGGGATAGCAGAGGCGACACTCTCAGAAGGAATTGAGCTAAAACTAGACAGGATAGAGCAGATAAAAGAGGAGGATTTCAAAAGATTGATGTTGAGCATCTCCTCTGGTTCCCTGCTAGAACCTTTGCCTCCATATATGTGGAAAGACAGAGAGGAGGAACTACTCACTTTGAGGACTAGCCCTGTACCAAAGATCTGGGAAAAAAAACCTGTTCACCCCACTGCTGAAGAAACCAATGACTGACCGCAACGACCCGTGTAGCTATTGCCCGATCTCACAACTTCCTTACCGAACCAAAATAGTGGAGAAACACATGAGCAAATTACTGTCAAACTTTCCAGAGAACCACAACATCCTGGAGGCTGAACAGAATGGTTTTAGACCAGTGCATGGTACCGGGTCAGCATTAACCTTGACTATGGATAAATTAAGGATGGCGATTGACAGGGATCAAGCAGCAGTTTTGATACTATTAGACATGTCTGCTGCGTTTGACACTGTTAACCACCAGATATTGTTACAGAGTCTTAAAGAGATAGTAGTGGTGGGAGCTTTCCTAGAGTGGATTGGATCCTTCCTGTCGAATAGATACCAAGCCATCATACTCCCCCCTTTCCGGTCAAAGTTTAGGAAAACAGAACATGGGGTACGTTAGGAATCAGCCTGGAGCCCCATTCTTTTTAATATATACATACGTGATTAGATTCTTCGGGATCATAATTGTGAATTAAGCCAATGATACACAGCTATTTGTATCCCTCAAGAAAAGCTGACCTAATTCAGATGGTAAATTCCACACCTGCATATGAGAAATGTCTAGCTGGCTTAAAAAGAATGGCCTGAAAATTAAAGAAGCTAAAACAGAGTTTCTGTGCTGCTCTCCTTCTAATATTTCCGAATCACTCACAGAGAACTTCTGGCTTTGGACCACTATAAAGAGCCCTGAAACATTGCATGTTGTGCGAATCATGGGCGTGTATGTAGACTGAAAACTTTCCCTAGAAACACACATTAATGAAATAGTAGCTACATGTTTTGGGCTACTGAAGAACCTGAGTAAAATTATCCCACTATTGCCTCAGCCAGTGAGAAACAGCTAGCACAAGGAGCAATCCTGACCAGGTTAGAGTATTGTAATGCGGTCCTTTCGGTAGCTTCGGAGTATCTAATTAATAGACTGGACAGGGTACAAAAATTTACAGCAAAACTGGTGTTAAATAAATCAAGAACTGACTCCTTCTCAGCTGCACTGAAAGCCCTACACTGGCTGCGGGTGAGAGAAAGAATCACCTTAGAAGCTTTATGTATTGTATATAGGGCATTAAAGGGAACTGGACCAGTGCCGGTACAAAATAAATGTTGTCACTACAGGTCTAGAAGGAACTTATGTTCCATTACGGCAACTTGGCCTTCATACATATGTTCAGTAAAGCCAGGGCAGGTGGGAGGACTTTCTAGATTAAGGCTGCCCAGATGTGGAACAAAGCGATACCAAAGGGGATGATGGACGGAGCGTTAAGGCAAATCAAACACTCACCTCCAGTCAACTGATCTGGGTTTAATCCATCCTCAGTCTTTAGCTCACTCCACCACCCCAGTTCAGACATGGCCATATGCAAATCAGTCTGACCCTGTGCCTCATGGGAACAGTCCAGCCCGAACTGCCAAGCCATGTCTTCCCTGGACCGGAAACAAGCATCCTGGGACCGGTTTCGGGTTCATAACCCTCGTCAGCCAGGCTATCTTGAATCCAGTGGCAAAGTGAGCAAGGGACCCACGTCTGGGCATACCCTGCCAACTTAGGGCGAACAAAGCGATACCAAAGGGGTTGATGGACGGAGCGTTATAGAAAATCAAACACTCAGCCCCAGTCAACTGATCTGGGTTTAATCCATCATCATTCTTTAGCTCACTCCACCACCCCAGTTCAGACATGGCCATAAGCAAATCAGTCTGACCCTGTGCCTCATGGGAACAGTCCAGCCCAAACTGCCAAGCCATGTCTTCCCTGGACCGGAAACAAGCATCCTGGGACCGGTTTCGGGTTCATAACCCTTGTCAGCCAGGCTATCTTGAATCCAGTGGCAAAGTGAGCAAGGGACCCACGTCTGGGCATACCCTGCCAACTTAGGGCGAACAAAGCGATACCAAAGGGGATGATGGACGGAGCGTTAGAGCAAATCAAACAATCACCCCCAGTCAAATGATCTGGGTTTAATCCATCATCAATCTTTAGCTCACTCCACCACCCCAGTTCAGACATGGCCATATGCAAATCAGTCTGACCCTGTGCCTCATGGGAACAGTCCAACCCGAACTGCCAAGCCATGTCTTCCCTGGACCGGAAACAAGCATCCTGGGAGCGGTTTCGGGTTCATAACCCTCGTCAGCCAGGCTATCTTGAATCCAGTGGCAAAGTGAGCAAGGGACCCACGTCTGGGCACACCCTGCCAACTTGGGGTATACAAAGCGATACCAAAGGGGATGATGGACGGAGCGTTAGAGCAAATCAAACACTCACCCCCAATCAACTGATCTGGGTTTAATCCATCATTCTTTAGCTCACTCCACCACCCCAGTTCAGACATGGCCATATGCAAATCAGTCTGACCCTGTGCCTCATGGGAACAGTCCAGCCCGAACTGCCAAGCCATGTCTTCCCTGGACCGGAAACAAGCATCCTGGGACCGGTTTCGGGTTCATAACCCTCGTCAACCAGGCTATCTTGAATACAGTGGCAAAGTGAGCAAGGGACCCACGTCTGGGCATACCCTGCCAACTTAGGGCGAACAAAGCCATACCAAAGGGGATGATGGATGGAGCGTTAAGGCAAATCAAACACTCACCCCCAGTCAACTGATCTGGGTTTAATCCATCATCATTCTTTAGCTCACTCCACCACCCCAGTTCAGACATGGCCATATGCAAATCAGTCTGACCCTGTGCCTCATGGGAACAGCCCAGCCCGAACTGCCAAGCCATGTCTTCCCTGGACCGGAAACAAGCATCCTGGGACCGGTTTCGGGTTCAAAACCCTCGTCAGCCAGGCTATCTTGAATCCAGTGGCAAAGTGAGCAAGGGACCCACGTCTGGGCATACCCTGCCAACTTAGGGCGAACAAAGCGATACCAAAGAGGATGATAGATGGAGCGTTAGAGCAAATCAAACACTCACCCCCAGTCAACTGATCGGGGTTTAATCCATCATCATTCTTTAGCTCACTCCACCACCCCAGTTCAGACATGGCCATATACAAATCAGTCTGAGCCTGTGCCTCATGGGAACAGTCCAGCCCGAACTGCCAAGCCATGTCTTCCCTGGACCGGAAACAAGCATCCTGGGACCGGTTTCTGGTTCATAACCCTCGTCAGCCAGGCTATCTTGAATCCAGTGGCAAAGTGAGCAAGGGACCCACGTCTGGGCATACCCTGCCAACTTAGGGCGAACAAAGCGATACCAAAGGGGATGATGGACGGAGCGTTAGAGCAAATCAAACAATCACCCCCAGTCAAATGATCTGGGTTTAATCCATCATCAATCTTTAGCTCACTCCACCACCCCAGTTCAGACATGGCCATATGCAAATCAGTCTGACCCTGTGCCTCATGGGAACAGTCCAACCCGAACTGCCAAGCCATGTCTTCCCTGGACCGGAAACAAGCATCCTGGGAGCGGTTTCGGGTTCATAACCCTCGTCAGCCAGGCTATCTTGAATCCAGTGGCAAAGTGAGCAAGGGACCCACGTCTGGGCACACCCTGCCAACTTGGGGTATACAAAGCGATACCAAAGGGGATGATGGACGGAGCGTTAGAGCAAATCAAACACTCACCCCCAGTCAACTGATCTGGGTTTAATCCATCATTCTTTAGCTCACTCCACCACCCCAGTTCAGACATGGCCATATGCAAATCAGTCTGACCCTGTGCCTCATGGGAACAGTCCAGCCCGAACTGCCAAGCCATGTCTTCCCTGGACCGGAAACAAGCATCCTGGGACCGGTTTCGGGTTCATAACCCTCGTCAACCAGGCTATCTTGAATACAGTGGCAAAGTGAGCAAGGGACCCACGTCCGGGCATACCCTGCCAACTTAGGGCGAACAAAGCCATACCAAAGGGGATGATGGATGGAGCGTTAAGGCAAATCAAACACTCACCCCCAGTCAACTGATCTGGGTTTAATCCATCATCATTCTTTAGCTCACTCCACCACCCCAGTTCAGACATGGCCATATGCAAATCAGTCTGACCCTGTGCCTCATGGGAACAGCCCAGCCCGAACTGCCAAGCCATGTCTTCCCTGGACCGGAAACAAGCATCCTGGGACCGGTTTCGGGTTCAAAACCCTCGTCAGCCAGGCTATCTTGAATCCAGTGGCAAAGTGAGCAAGGGACCCACGTCTGGGCATACCCTGCCAACTTAGGGCGAACAAAGCGATACCAAAGAGGATGATAGATGGAGCGTTAGAGCAAATCAAACACTCACCCCCAGTCAACTGATCGGGGTTTAATCCATCATCATTCTTTAGCTCACTCCACCACCCCAGTTCAGAAATGGCCATATACAAATCAGTCTGAGCCTGTGCCTCATGGGAACAGTCCAGCCCGAACTGCCAAGCCATGTCTTCCCTGGACCGGAAACAAGCATCCTGGGACCGGTTTCTGGTTCATAACCCTCGTCAGCCAGGCTATCTTGAATCCAGTGGCAAAGTGAGCAAGGGACCCACGTCTGGGCATACCCTGCCAACTTAGGGCGAACAAAGCCATACCAAAGGGTTGACTGGGGGTGAGTGTTTGATTTGCTCTAACGCTCCGTCCATCATCCTCTTTGGGATCGCAGATGTGGAACAGGCAGCCAGTCCATCTTAGAGCTAGTCAGACTTGAATAGTTTCTGGAAAAACCTAAAAAATTGTCTCTTTCCAAAAAATGGGCCAGTTATAAATCCAGATAGTCTCAGACTAATTAGCAGATGCATGAGCATACTGTGTAGATATGAATCTGGCAGAGAGGCTGTAGTGCCAAGATACCTGTAATAGTGAACATCGTGCTTTATAAATATTTTTTTATTTGAGCAAACAATGTGTAACATACGCCAATTATACTTTTTCTATCACCAACACCATAGACTTACAGCCCAATAATTTCAAATTGCCTTTTGCTGTCCAATAGAACCATATATGAATCTCAGATATGAATCTATTGACAAGCCTCACACCAAGCAGGTCATAAGGGGGGGAGAGGTTTCTTTGGAGCCAAGGGACCTGAGTTTGTATCCCCCTGAGTTTGTATCCCGGCCGCAAAACTAGACTCACACAACACTAGACTCAACATCATGTGATTCTGGGCAAAACACTTAATCTACCTATGCCTAAATTTGGATAATTCCCTACTTGATAAACAAGATATTGTAGAATCAGTGGCGGCTCGTAGAGGTAACGCTGTGGGGCGGTGAGGCGGGGGGGCTGGGTGGGGGGGGCAGTGGAGTCCGACATACGACAGCAGGTATTTATTTATTTACGTTCACCTTTGCCGTCGTATGTTGGACTCCACTACCCCCCCACCCAGCCCCTCCCTTGCCCCGCCTCACCGCCCCAGTGTTACCTCTGCGAGCTGCCACTGTGTATACTGTCTCCCAACCCCATACGAAATGTACATCACTCCGTTGCTTCACACCTAGGTTTGCGTTATATAAATAGCGATACATACCACACAGTCCCATATATTGATTGGAACATGTTAAAGACATCATCACAGGACTTTTCAGACTCCAGTTTGCAAAGGAAATATTGGAAAGGCCCACCTGGCACTTTAGACAACTGTAAGCTCTTTAAGATTCTCATGGCACACTGCGTAATATACACATGCCTGCTTTATAGCAATCTATTACATTTCTCTTAGTGACAAGGGGTGTCTTGATCACAGAATTTCCTTCTATGTTCGGCGGAAGGTGTCTCCCTCCCTCACTTGTCTGGTGGTTCTAGCAGTCTTACAGTGGTTGGAACCTGCCTCGGTGGATCTACAAATCTGACATCTCAGAGTCTTTGTACCACCTGCAGGTGTATCTGTGACGTCAAAGGATGGGACACCCCCTTGATTTCTGTTCTTGTACAGTCATGATAGCTTTCATAATCCCACCCAGACCCATACCTTGTGTGGATCACTGAAAATCAGGGCTCTCTATTAAATTCAAGTTTGGTCACATACAACCTAATTTTCATAGCGCAGTTTGCGTTGAAGCCTTTTGAAGGATTCCTGTCTCTTGGCTTGTTGAGTGTAATCAGGAAACTATCATCTCTGGTGTTTCATTGGGAATTTTCAGGATCACTTCACTTCATTTTAGATTGAATAATCTCCCATTAAGAGCACTAGGAGGGCGCCCCTGCAGGTGACAGGTGAATAATGTTCTACGAGATCCTTCGAACACAAAAAAAAAATGTTTTAAAGACATCATTCTTTCTAATTAAGACCAATGTTGTGCCCCCCCCCCCCCCCCCTTGCATTCTCTGCAGTTCCACACTGCACATATCCCTTTACAGGAGCACTATGTTATATGCTCAGCTCCATGCTGCAAGTCTTGGCTGACTTGATACTTTTCTTCACTTGCATTCGTAGTCAAGAAACACTTATTTCCTTTCTCTGTGCCTCACACACTCTGTCCCCTCAGCTGATCACACCAGACCACACAGCTTAAATTATCTCTGCTAGAAACCAACACAATTCCTTGACTGCTTTCAGAATATTAGCCCCACGTGTCCGTGTCTCCTTTTGGTGTTTCCCCGTGAGCCTCTTCACTCAGAGGATGCTTTGCAGTGCAAGTACACAAGTGTACCTATGACTTTTTTAGTCTGGCTTTGCCTGAACAGTTTGTTGTGTTTACCACAGGGTCTCTGCAACAAACACCAAGGTTCTGCAGTCCTAATGCAGGTATAATACTGGTGATGCAGGCAAGAACATGATGCTCAAAGGCGCCAACTCAAACACTTTTCCTATTCTGGACACATTATCTTATATATAAATAGGGGCCCTGCAACCCCAAGAGCTGCCCTGGGTCAGTCTGAGTCATATAGCCTCCTCCTCCATGCCATTCCCCAAGGTAAGGCTCACAGGGATCAACTCGCCATGTTAGGTCTCACACCTAAGTTTCTATCACCACTGCCTTTCTTTGTGAGTGGTCCAGCCCACCCATAGTCAATCGCAAAAACCATGAATTAAGTTTGTGACAATTGGACATTTTGTTATTTTCATTTATGAACATGCTAACACACAATCATTGCTTACACATATGCACATCGTATTTTATATTTGAATTGACTATAGTGAATTCTTTTTTTACATTAAAAATTAAGTATAATTAGAGTATGTTCACTTTAACTTAGCTGTGGACGGTCCCAGAGGACCAACTCCATTTTAAATAAAATGTTTTATTTTTGCTGGTTGTGCATGATTTGTTTCTTATGTTCCAGGAACCAAGATTGTCAGTCGTATTGTTAACTGTAATGTTCTTGTTCAACTACCGTGTAAAGGTCACTGTTGTTGCATTTTAATGAGTGACTGATTCCCAGTACCTGCACGGGTAGGAGACGTGGAAGTCCTCTCTTGCTCGATATCTCTGAAGGCTGTAGGACTGTAACTGCTTATGGCATTACTCATGTGAAATGGGCCGACACTGAGCTCATCATTAATGTCTACATTTGATTGGTTCTCTCGCTGTGGAAACTCTTTCAATGTATCTTTAGATGCATTTTCATGTTTTCAGTGTGTGCTACAGACCTGACCTAGTAGGACTTCTTCTGTCCACCTCTGCATGCATACAATATCTTTCCCTTCCCTTCCATAGACCCATATGCTTCTTCTGGATCTTCTCATAGAATACATTTCTAGAGCAAGGACTTCTTTTATTTTCTCCATCAGAACCTTCATTGGTTCTTTATGAGATATTATATTTGCTGACACCTGCTGCTTATGAGTTCCCCAACTTTACCTGCAACTTTAGTTTAGTAGTAGTGAGTTTCCCTTCAGGGGAACAGAATCGGTTGTAATTTGCATGCTCTGTCTTTAATAACTTGAATTTGCATTTGCTGTTTGACCCACCTGGATTATATTTATATCCGGTGTATTCAGGAGATATCGATTTATGACTTAACTGATTGGATTTGAAAGTGTAACATACTAATTAATGTGTGGTTGGCAAATCTATTCCCCTCTGTCATTACTGAGGGGCAAAATATGTGTTACTGTCATTGATTTGATATTAAATTAGATTTTCAAGCCTCAGTTCGAGATAAAGATTCATTCACGTATGTCTAGCGGAGGTTTGACGTTGCACCAAATTTTAACAGTACAAACATCATGCTTTCAAACTGCTATCAACGTTTAAACAGTTATAGGAGTCTTCAGCTCAGTTTGTCCATGAGAAGCCGGGAATCACTCAGTATCCGTAAGAGGTTTGCAAGCAAATTAAAACTCTATTTTCAGGGCATAACTTTATATTTATAGGCTCTCCCTTCAACAGCCCTCTCCCCCTCTCGGTGACCCTGCTGCCTCCAGAGTCACTATTACAATATGAGGTACCATTGAAGTTTGTGCATTTAAAGCAGATGGCCAGACAGATGACCGCTTCCAGCTTAGCAGTGAGGCCAACCCAACAGAACCAATTGTTGTTGCTTTCCACTAGATTTCCCAGGTTCTGAGGGACACTGGGTCACCCCATTATTCTTAATGGTGACCATGAGACAGGCTAGTCATTCGGCCCAGATGTACCCCATTGAGCTATGCAGGAAAGCTGGACTGAACTACCTCAGTGGTCCCATTATCAGTTCAACTGGGGCCGCTTGCTGCCATCAGAGGTCTCAACTCCGCATCAGGGAACGGTTGCAACAACATCTCTCCCTCCAAGACCAGTCAGGATGCCATATTACCATGTCCCACTACAGCACTGTCGTTTCCCCACGATCCCACAAAGATGCAGGACACAGGTAAGGGTTATCGCTTTCCTTTATTATACTTCTTCGCAGCTCTGCTCGTGATCACTTCTGTCCACGCTCCCTCGTCCCCTCTACTGTTCCCTCCCCACACCCTTGACCGGATGTGGTGTCCAGTTACCTTGGGGTCCCCATGGTCCACTGCAGGGTCCTAGTGCCCTGCCTCAGGTCACTACATCGCCCCCTTGTGTCACAAAGAATGACAAGAAAGTGACAATACAGAGATGTGTAGGTAGGTGATAGATGCAAGTCTGTCATGGCATAGTTCAGTATGCTTCCCATCACTACATCTCTTCTATTAGTCTCTTTGGGCGTCTGGGTGTTCTTCGCGGGCCGGCCTCCGTCTGTTGCTCTGCCTCTAGTCCCTCTCTATTTCTTGTTTCTTTCTTGTTGTGCTCCAGCTTTTCTTGTTCTGCTGTCTCCGTGTCATCTGCTTCTTTTTCCTTCTCCTGTAATCCTTTGAAGTGTGAGCTGTTTCTTGTTATCCTCTGATGCTCTGACTGCCGTGATCATTGGGCCCTTCACTTTTGTTACTGTTAGCGGGTCTTTGGAGAACATGCCGTCAGATTTTCTTTGTTGTCGTGGACGCACAACTACCGTGTCTCCTTCCTTTATGTTTGACGAGATGGCGGTTCGCTTGGCGTCTGCATATCTTTTCATTTTTTCTTTCGCCTCTCTGTCCCTGTCTGCAATGCTGCTGTGATCTGGTGGCACTGTTGCTTCTATTTGCGGTAGCCTCGTCCGGCTCGTTCTTCCCAGTACTAGCTCTGCTGGGCACCTTCCTGTGGAGTTGTGGGGTGTGTTTCTGTAATCACGTAGTACTTGGCACAGCGCTTGACTAAGTGAAATCTGTGCTAGCTTTGCCCTTTAAACTGCCTTTTTGATGTTCTCCATGAACCTCTCCACCATTCCATTCGCTTGAGGCCACAGAGGTGTTATTTTCCTGTGGTTTATCCCTAGATAGACCATGAATCTGCAGAACTCTTCTCATGAGAATGGAGGGCTATTGTCTGTTTTTAGTGTTTTTGGTGAGCCCCATGCTGCAAAGATGTCATCCAATATCGGTAGTGTTGCTGCGGCTGATGTTGATGAGACCTGTCGTACTATCGGGAACCGTGAGTATTCATCGATGAGCACAAGCAGGTAGTTGCCTGTGTCTAGGGGCCTAAAGAAATCAGCTGCTAATGTTGTCCACAACGCTATTGGAAGATCAGACATTTGTAGTGGCTCATGCTTAACCAGTGGTCCTATCACTTGACAGAGGTGGCATGTCGCTATAGTTTCTTCTACCATGCGATCCAGGCCGGGGAACTATACTTTCTCTCTTAGTAGTTTCTTGGTGGCTACCACGCCTCGGTGCGACTCATGAGCCACATTGACCAGTTGCCTCCGGAGTGAGCTTGGTTCCACGATTCTCGTCCCTCTCATCATTATCCCTGTGTCTGTTTCGGACAGTTCCTCATTGATCTTCTTGAGAGCTAGCACTTCTTCTTTGCATACTCCTGTTCCCCAGGCGCAATTATTGTCGACGTGCTTCCATCTCGGCTTTCTCATTATGTCCATTGCGGTTTGCAGCGTGGCATCTCCCTTGCTCTCCTTTGCTAGCTCTAGTAGTGTTATCGGCGGTGTTTCAGTATGAAGTTGAGGTATTCTTCTGCCATTGATGTCGTCTCGTAATGGGTGTCTCGACATGTAGTCTGTCGGATTGTGCTCTTTCCCTGGCTTGTGCACAGTCGTGAAATCATAGTCCATTAGTCTTATGCCCCAGCATTCAATCCGGGGTGGCATTTTAGCTGATGGGCTGCTGTAGATCGTCACTAGCGCCTGATGATCAGTTATTATTGTAAATGATTTTCCGCTAATAAACATGTGGTAGTGTTCACATGCCCATACCACTGCTAAGCTCTCCTTCTCTGGTTGCGAGTATGCTTTTTCAATGTCTGTTAAGCTCTTGCTTGCATATGCAACAATTTTCCTCTGTGAGTATCTCCCTGGCAAATGCTGCGCTAGAATTGCTCCTGGTCCTACTGGGCTGGCATCGACAGTCAGTTCAGTGCATAGTAGCGGGTCGAAGTAGGCCAGATGTTCCACCGTCATCACTGCTTGCCTTATTACTTCGAATGCCTTGTTACATTCCTGGGACCAGATGAACTTCTGCCCTTGTTCAGTCAGTTCTCTTAGTGGTGTGCTCACTGTGGCGAAGTCCTGTATGTACCACGCACAGTAGCTAGCGAGACCCAGGAATGATCTTACTTCCGCAACATCCGTCGGAGGATTTGCGTTCTTCAGTGTTTCAACCTTGCTGGGATCTGGCCTCATCCCTTGTTTGGAGAAAATGTGCCCGAAGAACACTAGTTCCCCTCTCCCCAGTTCACATTTCTCTCCATTTAATGTTAGGCCTGCTTGCTCCAGTTGTGTGCACACTTGACGCAACGCTGCGTCATGCTCTTTGTCTGTTTTTCCAAATACCAAAATGTCATCACTGTAATTGAGGCTGTTCCGCACTGGCCTTATCACTTATCGTATTGTTTCCTGGAATATCTCCGCTGCCGACGAGATTCCGAAGCTTAGTCGCTTATATCTGAAAAAACCCAGATGTGTGGAGAATGTTGTGATGTATCTGGACTGGTGATCTAGTTCTAGCTGATGGTATCCTTTGCACAAGTCCAGCTTTGAGAACCGGCACGCTCCAGTGAGGCAGCTTATCATGTCATTCAGGTGTGGCCCCGGGTGACGTTCCCTTGCGATTGCTGTATTTCGGATCCTCATGTCCACGCAGATGCGGATCTTTGAGGTGTTTTTCTTAGGAACTGCCACAATCAGAGACACCCATGGCGTTGGTCCTTCCGCTGGTTCAATTATGTCTTGTGCCAGTAAGCTTGTTATTTCATCTTCAACTTGTGGTTGGAGATGTATTGGTACTCGTCTATGATGCTGAGCCACCGGCTTGATCGCTTCATTGATGTGCAATGTTATTTGTTTCCCTTTCAGCTTACCAAGACCTTTCAGTATAGCAGGGTATTCTTGTAGGATGTTTCTGACATGTGGTATGTCATTGCTAGTAGCCCCATCACCTGTGCCATCACATTGCTGAGCAGGCATGTTGCTGGGATGTCTCCTTTGAGCACATGTATTTCCTCTTGGTAGAATTTGTCTTTGTATGTCAAGATCTCCGTGAATTTTCCCCTTATTTTCTACTGGCCTTTTGGAACCCCAAGTGAGCACATCCACTGTTGACGGTGATAGTTGTGGATTCACTCTCATTTTCTGGTATTCTGACATGCACATGATGTTGCATGTTGATCCACTGTCAAGTACCAACTTAGCCTGGTGGCTCCCTACGCCGATGTCCACTGTGGCTGTCTTCTTTATTTGTTGTTTTTCCACAAGATGAATGTGTTCTGTCTCTTTTCCTTCTCTTGGTGCATCTGACATGAGATATAGTCTCGCTTCCGACACAGGAGCTGACGTTTCTTCTGCTTCGTCGGAGGAGCTGCGATTTGCTGTTTCCATGTGTCGTGCGTACCTGTTGCTGGTCATCCTTGGTCTCATTGTTCTGCCTCATTCACCTCTGAATTGTCTAGTCATGCACGTGCTTAAAAAATGGTTGTTCCTGTTACACTTCCTGCACTTTTGACCCATAGCTGCGCAGGCACCGACATGTGGGAATTCGAGGCCGCACCGGTAGCATGTTTGTTCACCCTTCCTTGGTACAGTCTGCGCCTGGAATTCCTTCTTTTGAACCAGTGACGCGATGTGCTAACGCTACTCTCTTCTCTTTTCCTAGCTCCATCTGCTTGGCGTGCTCTGTGGCCCTTGCTTCCGTGCGAGCCATCGTCAATATCTTTTCCAGCGTCGTTTGTTCCTACAGAATGCGTGCTCTGAACTCCACTGATTGACAACCTTCGATGATGCGTAGTCTTATTGTTTGTTCATTGTCAAATTTGTCAAACTCGCAGTACGTGACCAATATTCTCAGTCTCGTTGCAAAGTCATCTAGACTCTCTTCTCCTTGTTGGCATGCAGCGTTGAATGTGTATCTCTCAAAATCAACATTTCGTCGGGGGTCAAATTTCTGAGTGAGACACTTTATCACTCCCTTGTAATCCGCCGTTTGATCGGCGGGGAATTAACAATAAATCTTCTATTTCATCCCCTGCAAGATTCAGAAGCAGGTGCAGTTGCTTGCTATTCAGGACGTCTGTGGCGCTCATGTAGCGCTCAAATTTCCTGATCCATCTTTCCCACCGGATGCCCGCTTGTGGCTCTGATAGGCAGAACGGTAGAGGCCTGCGGAAAATGGCTTGCGTGCTCGTCTTCTCTTCATTGTCGCTCATTTCCCTTCTCTGGTCCTTCTCCCTTGTTCTTTTATTTATTTGTATTGTTTTTCTTTAGTTCTTTATTTGCCCCTTTGTTTCCACTGTATCCTGCTTTGTTTCGCTGTTTTTCTTTTCTTTTATGCTTTTTTTTCTCTTTTTCTGTTTTCCTATTGATTTTAATGGCTTCCTGACTTCAAAATGGCCACCACACTGTTCTTGGTTCCTATTGGCCCATTTTGCCGGACTTCAAAATGGCCGCTGTAGTCTCGCGATGTTTGTCTTCTCTCAGTATGCCTGACCTTTCAAAATGGCCGCCGCACTGTTCTTGGTTCCTATTGGCCCGTTTTGCCTGACTTAAACATGGCTGCTGCTCTCGCGAGATTTCCTTTGAATCACGTGCGCTTTCTCATTCAGTTCTGTTTGTGCACGCTCCGGTGCTGGCGCTTCTCACTCTTCGCCTCACGGGCGGGCGCCTAAATTATTTAATTTATTATGCTTCTTCGCAGCGCTGCTCATGATCATGTCTGTCCACGCTCCCTTGTCCCCTCTACTGTTCCCTCCCCACACCCTTGACCGGATGTGGTGTCCAGTTACCCAGGGGTCCCCCATGGTCCACTGCAGGGTCCTAGTGCCCTGCCCCAGGTCACTACAAGCACCTTGGTTTCTCTTGCTTCTGAGGACGTCTTGGCCCCTTCCTCATCTCAGCTTGCATGATTTTCTTCAAGGCGGAATCATGGATCCTTCTCTGCAGCCAATCTGCAGTGTGCAAACATTCAACTCGTCATCAGCACCGTTAACCGCTCATGTTCGCATCTACATCTTAACAGCCATTTTAAAATTCTGATTCAGACTTATTTCACTGCCTAAATCGAAATATTTGCTTATTACACAATAAAATGGGGATTAACGGGGGAGGAGGCACCACGCTGTGCAACATTTCAGCAATACATCAGATAATGCCAAGATAGAACGCATTTTAAATGGTTATTCTGAATGATTGTAAGCATTTTGCACATCACATAGATCTATTACAAAATGAAGTACCTGCCGTAATTTAAAAACGGAAAGCTTTCAAATAATGTGCTTTTGTCAATTTACACTCAGTTTATGCCTGGGCACATTTTAAATTATCCCAGAAAAATGCATAAAAAGTCCACAAATACAAGTTAAGTAAAAGTTCACAAAATTCGCATTATGAAATTGTATGTAATTTCTACCCGAAAAAGACTTTTGGCGTAAAAAAATCTTTCAGAGAGACATTTTCTTCTTGAACCTGTCTATTGCCAGCGTTTTGTGTGGCATTTTTACGTGAGGCATGCCCTTGTCTAAGAAAAAAAAAGTCACAAGTTATCCGGCTTTTGAGTAGTACAATACTCGTGCGTCTTTAAGAAGGAAGTTTATTTAAGTAAAATAGACATGAACCTCCAGCAGGAGCCTTTCCAGCAACGTCCGCTCTCTTCTCCTGGACTCCTCCAACCTCGAATTCCAGGAGTGGAAGCTTTCCGTTGCTAAGCAGCCACCAGCTTGTATGACAACAAATTCAATACAATACAACATATCCCCTTTCTTTAGAAAACAATATACAATAAAATCATAATAAGATAGCAATAAATCAAAAGAAATTATACAAAAGAAAACACACTTGTGAAAACTAGTTGCACATATAATCATGCAGTTTCTTAGGTGATGACCTGACACGTGTGCTGGGTTCTCTAACCTTGGGCTGAGAATAGGGGCGAGTCTTTACACCCTTGATAAGAACCTCTTTTGAATCACTGTGCCCAACTGAATTGGAAGTGATTTTCATCCATTCATACACTTCAGTATCATTACATAAGGACACACGATTGGTATTCCACCACTTTCCACCTGATAGCTTTATGAAATCACCATTAACAGAAACAATCTTCTTTGCATTGGAAAATTTGGAACATCCTTTGTGTTGAATAGCTCCCAACTTTACCCTTACAAACATTCCCGCAACGAATATTTTAAGATTTTTTATTAATTTATCATTGTGCCTGCGCACATAGGCACTTTGATAATTCTCAACTTTTGTTCTAATGACACTATTGTCAATAGTTTTTTTACCAAATCTACCCATCCACCCAGGAACAGCAATGGAACATGGAACTCTGCCCTTGAGTAAGCAAAACGGAGTTTCCCCCGTAACTGAGTGTGGGGTGGTTCTGTAATTCCACAATATTTTTTTTAACTAAATTCTTCCAATCAAGTTCATTATGCACGGCCATCTGTACACATTCACCCAGGACACGGTTAAAACATTCTATTAAACCATTGCCCCTTGGATGATAGACAGGATTTTTTAAGTGTTTTATGCCCCATCTCTTGAGAAATTCACTAAACTCATTGGACGTAAATTGGGTGCCATTATCAGTCAATATCTCTGCAGGGCAACCTTTCCTTCGGAAAATCTCTTTGCAAAACTCAATCACATTGTTAGATTTTACTTCACGCACTTCACCGGCCATTTGGAAAAATAATCCATTAATACAATGGCAAATTTACACCCAACACCAAGAATCTCGAAAGGGCCGCAAATGTCAATTCCTAATCTTTCCCACTCCTGCTTAGGCCAGATCACCTGGTAGATAGGAGTTTCTTGAACATCATGTGTTTTATCTCTACGGGAGCAAGCTACACACCCTCTAACAAATCTTTCAATCTGTTTGTCCATGCCAGGCCACCAGACGTCTTCTCTAGCTTTCCTCTTCATGGCGGACATACCGCCATGTCCCTCATGCATCAGTTGCAACAACCTCAATCTCATGGAAGAGGGGACTATCAGCTTATTGCTCCTTCTCAAAATGCCGTTCACTGCAGATAATTCACACCAGACTTCCTTAAAGATTAATAAGTCATTGTGTAATTTCCATCCTTCTTTAATTGGAAGACAATCAACTATACTCTTTAAATCAACATCGTCTAAAATTGCTTTTCTCCAATCAGGCTCTTCTATGGCATGACAAACGTCACCAATCTTGGCTACTACCCACTCCTCAACTTCTGAATCACATCCACCACTATCTACCTTTTCAACAGGGAGACGTGATAAACAGTCTGCGTTCACATTTCTTACACCTGGTACATACTTAATGCTAAAATTATATTCCTGTAGGCGATAAATCCATTTCGCAATGCGTGGACTAGCTCTAGCTGCACCGGAAGTGGAGAAAATGTCAACCAAAGGTTTATGGTCTGTGTGCAGTTCAAAATTAATGCCCCACACAAAATTCTGGAAGTGTTGTACACCCCACCAACACGCCAACGCCTCCTTTTCTATGGTGGAATAAGTGCTCTCAGCTCCTCTAAGTGTTCTTGATGCGAAGGCTATTACTCTCTCCTTGCCCTCATGGATTTGCATAAGAATAGCACCTAACCCATACCCACTTGCAGCTGTAACAATTATGCATTTATCATTAGCATTGAAAGGTTTTAAGGAGATAGCGTTGGCTACTGCTTTTATTACTTCCTCAAAAGCGTGTTGACACTTGTCAGACCACTCGTATGCTGGGTTTTTTTCCATTAAATCGCGAAGTGGAAACACGCAATTAGAGGAGTTGAAAATAAACCTAGAGTAGTATTCGGCAAGTCCCAGGAAAGATCTTAATTGATCTATATTTTGTGGAACAAGTGCGTTTTCCAAGTCTGCCACTAACTTGAACTTGGGTTTGATCCCTTCTTGAGTTAAGGTGTGACCTAAATAGTACACTTCAGTTTGACAGAACTTGCATTTCTTTAAGCTAATGGTTAATCCCGCAAGTTCCAATTTTTTTAATACTGTGTTTAAAACATTATCATGCTCTGCTTCGTCTTTTCCCCACACAAGAATGTCATCCTGAAACACTAGAGTATTGGTCATCTGCTTCAATATTCCTTGCATCACTCTTTGGAAGACAGCTGAGGCGGATGCCGGACCGAAGGGCATACGAATAAATTGAAACGCTCCTTCCGGAGTGATGAAGGACGTTAAGTGTTTAGATTCTGGTTGTAGTAAGATTTGATGATACGCACTAGACAGATTTAGGGTGGAAAAATATTTCCCATTGTGTACAGAGGCTAACATATCGTTAATGTGGGGAAGAGGGTGGCGGTCGACCCAAATGCATTTGTTTAAATCTCTTAAGTCCACACACATGCGGATACATCCATTAGGTTTGTGTGCAATCACTATTGGACTAAGCTTCTCAGAAGCTTCGATCGGCTCTATGATGCCTTCCTTGCATAATCTTTCGAACTCTTTTTTGAGAGGCTCCCTCAACGCTAATGGGACATTACGTACTTTGTGTACTTTTGGTATAACCCCTTCCTTAAGTATGATCCGATGTCGGAATTTCCTCAAACATCCTAGTTCATCTTTAAAAAGGTTAGGATATTTTGACACCCATTCGCTATCGTTTTGTGATTTAGTTAAGAGAACTTGCATAGGGTGATTATGATTGAGAATAATATTCAGGGCGTTTTGTTCCCTCCATCCAAGTAAGGATTTCCCTTTTTCGACAACAAAGTTTAGCCATTGTTTCCCTACCCTGAAACTCAATTTTTGACAAAAAATAACCAATGACATGTAATTTCTGACCACAATATCCTACAGGACTGACGTCAGTTACTTTAAGTTTTTTTTAACCTAAATCTATCCAATTCTGTTTGTTAATTAAGGTAAACGGGGAACATGAATCTGCCCACATAGGTAGTATCTTATCATCAACAGAAATGTTACATTTAGGAGGGTTGTAATTTTCAACGTAACCGATATCATCAACTTCGTCAATCATATATACCTCTATGTCACTTTCAACTGATTCATTAGATACATCTTCATTAATGACATTAATGACAGGTTTTGAGTGAAACGTGTTGGAAGATTTACAAACTCTTGAAAAATGGCCTATTCTTTTACACTTATAACATCTGCTTTTTGCTGCAGGACAATGGCTAGCGTCAGATGAATGTCTGTTACTGCCACACCTGTAGCATAATTTGTTAAAACTAAGTACATTTTTTTTTTTAAATCACTTTTGACGTCACCTGTATCAATACTTTTTTTGTTTTTATCACTTATTTTACATACTTTTGTAGAATTTGGATCAACTTTGGGCTCGGTATCTGTCAATTCTTTAACATATAATGACGTACTTTCAATACGTTTGGCTATTGCTATGGCCTTCTCTAATGTAGGGTCAATCAAGTCTAACAATTTTTCCTGAATTTTCTTGTTGTTGGTAGCGTTAATCATTTGATCTCTTATGATTTCATCCCTGAGATCTACACGTGGTTGCTAACCTTCTTAAAGCAGCGACATATTGTTCAATTTTTTCACCATGCAATTGTTTACGGGAATTTTTTTTATGTCTTTCAACCACAATACTTAATTTCTTGCCATAATTCTCTTCCAACATTGCTAAAGCTATTTCGTAGGAGTCCTCTTCGTCATCGGAATCAGTGCTGTCATTTCTTGATATAGAGGAAGGTTTGGGAAGTGTTTTCAGTACATTTCTTCCTTCCATCCCTAAATGGTGTTTTAGAATTGCTAATTTTCTCTTGTGAACATAATCCTCACCCCCAATTGCCTCCAAATAGGTTGTGAAGGACTCTTTCCAGGGCATACAAGGAGAACCCGGTTCATAAAGAAATGTAGGGGGTGGGGCAATAACTTTAGAAGTCATGTTACCTGAATTGATAGGCGGTGTGCCTATCACCGGTGACTGCGAGGTGGCATTGATTTAATTTCAGCTTTCAATTACAGATCAATGAAATCCAGATCCACTGCGCATGAAATACTGAGTTTCTAATGTCACCTCTTCTTCATATTAATTCAATAAGGCCCAGAACTAAAGCGCCTGAAGTACTGAGTTGCTAATGCCACCGCCGTTCTCCGTAACTACTTTGACAGAGCTCGTCGTTCTTTTTGTTTTTTTAAAAATGTTACTTCCTGGTTGGCAAAAACACTGTTGTAGTGGTTGGATAATGCAGCGTTATGCCACGATGCGGGTAACTTCAAAATGGCAGCACGCTTGCGCGACCTCGGACGCAGGGTCACGTCAGATAGCGCATGACGAACAAGACTCGCGAGAGTAACAAGGGCTTGACGCGCTCTTCACCAGTTACGCTATACCGGAGTTGCGCACACTTCAAATGATGCCTCCACTGCTCGCGCCTTCCTCGTCTCTCGCTTCACTGACTCGCGCACTTCCAACCGCTGTTCACAGGACAGTTGCAATGCAAGTAAAAAATGTCTTACTTACACGAATATTGATTTCACAATAGGGAGCCTCTTCAATCACTGCTGGAGGTCTTCGCTCGTTTAAGGAATTTTTTTTTTGAATTCCAAAACTCGCCGCACAATTACCTTGACTTCATAAAACTTCGAGAATAATTAAAGTCTACAGTCTTCCCTTCTTCTTCAGCTGCATCCCACACTCGTCGCCATTTTTTGAGTAGTACAATACTCGTGCATCTTTAAGAAAGAAGTTTATTTAAGTAAAATAGACATGAACCTCCAGCAGGAGCCTTTCCAGCAACGTCCGCTCTCTTCTCCTGGACTCCTCCAACCTCGGATTCCAGGAGTGGAAGCTTTCCGTTGCTAAGCAGCCACCAGCTTGTATGACAACAAATTCAATACAATACAACACAACACCGGCAAACCACGCTTTCATCTAAAAGATACATTTTGTGCAATTTTCATGCAACATTACAAAAAAAATAAGCACTTTCACACACCCTTAGACCGTGGCTGTTATTCAAAGAAGGTTTTGCCCTTGAATAAGAATGAAGCTATGCAAGTAACACCTGCACTACGTAAAAGACAAAACACCGGCAACGCTGCCACCCTGTGGGTTTTTGAGAAATAGCAGGTGCAAAACATGAAATAAGAGTCAAACATGAAATATGAGTAAATTAAGTAGAAAATTGTCACCCATCAAAATTGCTTAGCACATCACTTTATAAACAGGGCAGATTGTTATATTTGCAGATATGTAAAGAAATATGGGCGTGCTTAACGTAGTTGCCAAGTGCATGTAATCACTCAACTTTAAAAAGAAAAAAAAAAAATCACCATTCTTTTAATAAGTACGGGGCAGCATATTATGTTTGTCTTTTGTATGGTTTTACTTCATCTAAGTTTTTTTTATTTTATTCGAGACCCCCACACTATGCTAATGAAAGGGGTACAATCCGGATACCTGCCATTTTGTCCATAACTTGGAAGTTGGTACAGATCCTCTTCTCAATATCTAGTTTATTACAAATTAACTGGGGAAAGAAAGAGAAGGAAGGAGGGGTCTAATGCCGCGTCATTCATGTGCGTACAATGTTACTGACCTTGGTGCCGGTCAATCATGCTCATTAACGTCCCCAAACCACCTTCAGTTGTGGATCGAGCTTACACACTGGATGAGCACTAGCTTTATTGACCATCTTCAGAGTCAGGAAGACTACACTATGTAACCACCGATAAGCTTCATTAACTCTTCCAAAACATACAAGAGTGGTTGCTTTTATGATAGACTGAACCAGCTCTTAAGTAAATAATATATTTATTTCACATAATTTAGAAGTACATTGCAATACACGTATATTTATAATAACCATGTACATTTTTTGAACTGTAACAAAACTGAAACAATCGTCTTAAATGCGCTCTGATAAAAACACTGCTGCTCTACACCCCAGCTGGATCGCTGTCTTCAACACGGAATAGGCCGGTGCCTGCAAAAAAAGAAAGTAAAAAAATATATACAAGATAAAACCATGCATTTAATGTGTACTAGGTAATGAACTTCTTTAGTAATACAGTGTGTAATTTTTTTTCTAAGAATTGTATATTTGCACGTCACACAAACAGAAACAACAAGGCACGGGCTAGTTTCAAGGGAGCTGTTTGGGGTGTTACACTCCCTAATAAATGTAGTATTTAGTAAGTAGCTCAGTACAGGAGCTTTCGGTCGGGTACGGTAAGGTATCTGTCACATTTCACCTGGGATTTGTAAATACTCCGATCCAAAATCTCTCTCTCTCTGTGTTTTGGAGGTCTTAAAAACGTGGTTATTTTACAACACGCTCACAATCCGCACTCCTTTCCCTTTCCACTGGCCCTTGAGCCCCCCCCCCCTCATGCGCTGCTTCCGTATAATGTTTTCCATGATATCCCTGCGTGATTGTCGGGAACCCCCCGTCTTACTGACAAGCTACGCCCCTGCCACAAGGATGTCAATACGCTCCGGTGAAGTCAGAGCTGAGCAGCATCTAGGGTGCCAGATCAGCGGTGGCTGACGATCCGAGGTAGAGGATAAAATGTACTCTGAATTGCAGTCAGCAAAGCCTACCTTCCTTAAAGGGGCACTCGAGAAAATCCACACCTCCAAAACACTTGAGAATTTGTTTTAATGGTGCATTTCACGATACAATTATAAGTTACATGTGAAGAAAAGCCTATATGTTCTGAAGGGGAATCCATGAAATATAGTAGTATCTACACGGGGAGCCAAGCAAGTTGTTGCAGGTCCACCCACCTTGAGATCATTAAGAGAAAATACTGGGAAACTAGCTCATTTTTAAGCACCATTTCCTTTAAAAATATCCAAAAAACCAGGAGTGATACACGCAGTTCATAAAATGCAATTTCACTCGGCCATATCATTCACCAAAGTATTTACATCTACACTTTTACGTTTCACCTTTTTTATTTTTACATCCAGCTCTTTCCAAGTAGAGTCACAATTGCATGTTATGACTGAGAGCCTCCTTGGATCGAGAGGGTGAAAAATAAAAAAATGCACACAAGCAATCTAAGGCAGACAACCACAGCGAGGCCAGTTTTACAGACTCGCACAGTTTGCAGAGACCTTACAGGTAAGGACAGTAGATGGGCACACTAATCTTATAGATGAAGGTTTAGGACAACGGTAGAGCGCCTCATTGAATAAAGGATTTAAATATATATTTGGCACTACATTCGTTTTGTCCCCAAATGCCACATTCTGCTATCAAACGGTATGATAGCTGAATCTCAATTATAGCAGCGAATACAGTTATTTAAGTGTGCAATTGAAGAAGGCTGTTAGCTATCCAGGCTTTATTGCTAAATATATTAACAGGGAGAGTCCTATAATGACATAATCTACATTTTGTCTCCCTCATCAACAAATTGCGGAACTGCTTCATGGGAGAAGAAAATATTTCTTCCTATGTTCAAGGTAGAAGTTTTTTCTCCAAATATTTTTCATGTGGAAACACTGTCTGGAGAGAAGTATCAAAACTCAGTCAGAAGGGGGGGGGAGGGGAGACCAATTTGATCAGCTGTCTGGTTTTATTTGGCCCAAAATAGTATACGTTGCTCTGTCACTTGAACAAAGCTTCTTGATAAGCGCTCATATAACCATCTCAAAGATAATTGGCCCTGATTCTAGAGGAGAATCACGTTGCAATTTCGAAGCCCTCGTGTTAGCATCTTAATGGTTCACCAAGGACAGGCCAGCTGTTGTAACGTCCCCAAACCAGCCTTGGTTTCTTGCAGCTTATCCTCTGTGTGTATCAAGGTCTCAAAAGTGTCTTAAGAAAACGAGATGCTAAGAGAAAAACTGTAATGAAGTGTTGGTGGAAAGAACCCCATGATGTCATTAAAGAAATAAACTGCTGACTTTAAAAGGGAAAATCTACATTGCCTTCATACTTTTAAGAGCGTTTAATATTCCCCAATATGTGAATATGGGTTTCTAGGAGCAATACAAACCTGAAATCTGCAGTGAGAAACAGCATTATTAGTTTGTAAAGTTGTGAAGGGGTAGTTCTTGTTCAGTGAAATGGAGCATTCTCAAACTGATCTAAGAATACAGTTTAACCTGGGTCGCTACTAACCAAGAGAAACCTCGCGTCAGCATTTCCAGTGTACAGGCACCTTCCAGGGAACAAGTCAATGTCAATTACTACATCTTTAAGAGCAAGTGTCTGCTTTTAAATCGAAGATTGTACTTTTCTTGTAGGTTACAGGACCTCAGATTCAGTTAAATTGGATTTTGGGTTTCATGGCATCCTGCTAATATGCGTTGCCTCCTCTTCACCTGTTAGTGGTATCTGTTCAGTAATTACTTTCTGCAACCGGGGCCTGATGGCAGAGACAATATTGCAACTCGATCTAAGAAGGCCGCTCTTCTGACACGAACGATGCAGGAGGTGCTTTACCCAAAGCCTTCTTCAGCCTGCTTTCTGCTGATAAATTCGGTATTATAAACAAGTTTAAAAGTTTAATGGATGTCACGAAGTTTACTAAAAGTATATGAGATAATGATACAATGCAAAGTGTCTGGAAATTAAACATTCAACGTACTCAATGTTATAGAGAGAAGACAGACAGGTGTTTAGGAGCTCATGCCAAGTCAAGAACCTGAGTGCTGACAGTTGAATTGGGAGATGCAAGATCTTGAGAACCTCCAACTTGATAGGATAGATGCTCTTCAGAAGGCATCTCTTTTAACGAGGCCTCGACGAAGAAATCTTGCAGCAAAAATTACCTGTACTGTAGGCAAGATTATGTCTCTAGTGGACCATGTGCATCTATGCTTTCAAGTTTGAAGGCACACTTGTGGAAATATCTAGCTGTGTTGACAGAAGACAATAAACATCTCTGATCTATTCTAGGTCATACAATTGCTCAGTAAATCCAAGAAATAAAAGCAAAATACAAATACAGAATCAACTATTGCAAAGGATATCAGAGGTATGTTGATCTAATCTTCAGACTGAATGCCAGAAGACTAGATCGTTAAAACACCTCACCTAATCAAGACATTAACTTACCTATATTTGCACTTGTTCTAGTTCACAGTGAACTAATATAATTATGTTTCTTACTGCATGGTTTTTAGATTATTATGTATAGATCAGTTAAGTTTTACTATTTCCAGATTAAGTATTTGCCCACTCTCCTTCCTTGCAGCCTGAGATCTGCTCTGTCTATTTTATCACTTTTGAGGCACAATCAGACTTGCAAGATTTTGAGGCCAGGTAAGTGAACAGACGGCTAGGAGAAATAGAAGAAAGTTACGTTTTGTATTTCCCAGTCATAATAAAGTCATATGTTGTTTAATACTTTGTCTTTTGCCTGCTTACAAGGGCCCCTGATTGTAGTAAATTATGAAACTGAGACACGCGGTGGAAATGTAAACTGGATCGCATTACTTGGTCACATGAGCAAGTCTGGATTAAAAATGGGCTCTTCTATCTCCATGGTCTACAACTTAAACACTGGACTACATTGTTTCCCTTCAATAACCCATTCAATATAGTGCTTCCAAGAGAACAGAAAAAGGAGTTCATCCAGAGGGCTTTGATTTCAGTGCATCATATACCAAGGCACATAATATGTAATATCCTTACCATTTCTGCATCATGTTCTAGCCCTATATCATGGTGTTCCATCTCATCATCACGAAAATTCTTAATTATCTAAAAACAAGAAGAAGGAGATTTTATTGAATCAGTGTATTAATTGGTCACATAAATAAGTAGGCGACAGTGGTGAAGGGAGGTCTCTAGGGTTGAACTGGCTCTTTTGTCATTGTTTTAATAGCTTAGTAGAGTAGTGCCACTCGTTTTAAGTTTGTCAACTTAGACACTGACAGTGATGAGTCTGATGATGTTTGACGGAGTGAATTATGATCCCTGCCAAACAGGATTTTGTGCAGAGATTAGAATTATGATTTATGCAATAAATATCGGACCGCCACAGTTCTCTTGCCCTCTGACACATTGTTACATTATGCAGATTTGTAGAGCATGTGGTCACCCAGAAGGTATCTTGGTGCTGAGCAGGTGTGAGTCTAGGCATACCTAGCGCCTAGTGGAACTACTCGAAAAGGCAGGTCTCCAGCTTCTTTTGGAATTCAAGAAGTGAGGAGGCTCTTATGTGTAGGCGCCATGATTTAGGAGCAATGTAGGAAAAGGCCCGACCGCCGGATCCGGTTTATGTATGGGATTTGTGCAAGTAGGAGTCCAGACAAGTGGAGGTGCCTGGAAGGTTTGTGACAGCAGATGTGATTGCGAAGTATGGTGAGCCAGTGTTATGTAGTGCCCTGAAAGAGTGGGTAAGGAGTTTAAATTGTGGGGAAATATGAGAGGGGGGCATTCTCATAAAAGGAGGCAAAAAATGCAGATGATATGCAGTAAATATAAACAGCTGCATGTTTCAGCTCATTCCTAGGGCAGTGCTTGTAACAGGATCCATTTATCGCACCCGGGAGATACCTCAACGCTAAAGTTCACACAACTCGTAATCTGGTACGAATAAAACAATACTATGAGGAAGATCTGGAGTAGGAAGACTTCATGACATGGATACCTCCACCTCCTATTCATTGTCACTTGATATAGTAACAATTTAGGGCAGCTCCAATTTTCAAATCCGCAAAGCCAACTGTACTGAAGTGTTATCTTTTTCTGCTCTTCATTTTCTCTGTCCACAGGTGTAAAAAGCTATTTCCTTCCTTTAAATATGTTGTGTAAATGCAAACGTCCTGAGATCGTACACCAATCAATTTTATTGCACGGTTTCAATTGTTAACAATCATTCAAGGTCTCAAACTACTTTGCTGAGTTAGCAGTCCATATTCTTGTTAAATCCATTCTTAATGCAACTAATGGGCCACATATGGATTTCAATAACATTTCAACACTACAGAAGATCCAGAAAGGTCATTTCGTGGTATAAAAGCTCTGACAGCAACGCCATTCACTGTTCCATCAGCTTCCGGAACCTAGCACAGCATGAAATGCATTTAGTAGGTTACAAAACTGTGCTTACTTATTTCCAGTTAAACGTTTTTGATTATGTTCATCGATGATAAATTACTTCCTTTTTAATATCTCTTAACTTATTTTATTTGAGAAGATAAAAAAATTAAAGTTTACAATTACAAATGTCCCCCACACAAGAACATGCAGTGAGACATACCCCATAGCAGTCAATTCCACAGATGTCACAATATCAAAACGTAACAGTAGGAAATCCATAATTTATTACATAAATCTCTTTCAATGTTTTAAATGCCATAAATAAATTCAGTTGACGTCAAGGACTGCTGTTGATCCCCATATACATCAAAATACTGTATATTGATATGTTATGTTAATTCATGTCTGGAGTCTATCCAATGGGAACTTCACTTTAGTAAGGGCAACATCCTATAAATCTACCCCTACAGGTGAATAGAAGTGGTCCATTGCAGTCTCAGATCCCCTTCAACAGTCACCCTTTCACAATGGGCCACTAGTGCGGTTATGGCTAGGGTGTAAATTCCATGCAATTGCTATGCACCTTTGTGCCTGCGCAAGGCCCACTAGTAGAATCTGGTTGTGAGTTTGCTTGTCTTCTAGATAGGCACCAACTCCAAGAGACACTCTGGTGAAGCAGTCAGTACCCATCCAGATAGGTCAGAGAGGACCTTTGCTACTTCTGTCCAAAACAATGGTTAACTTTGCACAGGTGTATTGCAAGTGCTGAAAGAAGTCCACATGTGCTCTATTTGTGTGTCATTTCCCAATGAAATGTGGATTTATCCTGTGAAATCCTTGTGGTCTTGTGTGCCCTGTGGACGCATTTATAGGGAATGAGCTTAAATCTAACGCACCTAGACAATATCTTACATCTGTTAGGTATCCTTTGCTATTGTATTATAAGAATCTGTTCCCCAATCTGAATCCCAATTATTTATGATGGGCTGTCAACGCTGCAGTGGCAGGTATTCATGTACTACATAATCAGAGAAGACACTCCCCATCTCCCCATCAAGCCAAGGCATTCATGGTATATGTCTCAGGTTCCCTCAGGAATGCGTGCCATGCTTTCTTGAACTTGCCAGCCATCCAAACATGAACTAAAAACGTTATGTTTTTAATATGCCATTTGACACAACATTCTTGAAAACCTGGGAACCTGCAGTCTTCATACATGTTCATTGCAGATGTTTGTCCACCAGTTCCTTCCATCCAATCTAAGAGAAATGGACACCTCACTACCAATAGCTATACATATTCATATCATATGTAATTTTGGTAATCATGAACACATGATGTACACATGATGTACACCTTGCGAGCATGAGTGGAATCACCACATAATTCACAGTAGGCAATAACGTCTGTGGTGAGTATCGTGAGCGGGTCTGTCGTAACCGCCAGCTACTGGACCACATTCTGCAACTGGTAGCTAAAAATTCTGCAACTGGTAGATACAAATTCTGCAGCTGGTACATACAAAATGAGGGCTGACATTTCACCAGTTTCCCAATGTAGTTCAAGTGTTAACAAGGATATATGCATCGCTCTCAATCACTTGTATTCAATTCTTTCAAAAGGGCTGATGGGATTTTTATAGGCATGCCTAGACAAATAATCAAAAACTGAGGGACTATAAACAATTCAGACAATTCTGTCCTACTCAACGAGCACAACGGGAAGGTCATCCAACAACGAAAAAGACCATTCTAATTTACGAATTCACAACCGACTTCCATGCCTAAGTATTTAAGTAGATGCCTTCATACCTCACTGGGGAGTGTTAATATTCTTTACATGTCAATTTCAGGGATTGTAAACAGCACTGACTTGGCACAGTTAACTTCACAGCCAGACACCATCACATGCACCTTACCCCCAATGATGATTCCTCCCTCTCCAAGTCGACATTTCAGATGTTGGGATAGGGGTTCTAACACCAGTGCAAAAATCAAAGGGGATTTATGGAGCAACCCTTTTTTTGGCCCTGTGTATCGTTTACATTGATGACAAATCACCAGTGGTCTTCATCCTCGGCACTTTATCAGCATAGGACAAACCCAGGGCTGATCTTTGCTCTAAAGTGCTCCAAGCAAAACTAAATTTGGTACCCCTCTTAAATCATCCACCCTCTTAATCCACCCCCACCACATTTACACTTCTGTCTTTTCTAAGTGCAGTTTAGAACAGCCATTACTAAGACACAGCTTAGCTGCTTCTGTCTTACACTTTATGCCGGAATAAGAAAAGTCTGATCTGATGTCTGACACTGTTTTGTGTCGTACTCCTTATGTTTGAATAGCTCCAGGACGCCACACTGAGGGTAACTGTGTGGTTTACAAATACCATTCGGGAATAAATTATTAATTGTTGCTATTCTACCTGTACTAGTAACCTTACCAGAAGATCCCTAGCAGAGCATGTTGTGGGACGCCCAGGGAGAGAAAAAGAAGAAATGCTACTGTGTTGCTGTCTGGTGATGCGAGTTATGGAAGGTATGTGCCCTGATACCTATGCTGCTACTGACCTTCTCTCTCTCCCCCTAAACCTCCTACTTAATGATCTTAGTGGGGGGTGCTTTTTTAGGTTTTACTTCAGCAGTGACTGGCCAGTGAACACAAATTTCCACCTCCTTTTTCACTTGAATCACCTATTCAGATGCTAAAGGGAGGGGCGTGTGTGAGAAGGAGATGGAAGAGGGAGAAAGGGAAATGCACAGAAGTTGACAAAAATAATTAATTTTTATAGAGAAAATAAACATGGGACTGGCGGCCGGAAATAAAATCTAAAAAATACCAAGGTCAGCTCATTATGTGCCCCTTTAAATGTTACCCCCCTGGACACCTCAACCCAGCTCATCCATGCCCACAGCCAACCCTGAACATCCTACCCAAACAACGTATGTTTTTCCTAGTCTGTTCGTGTTGTTTCTTTTCCATCAACAGAAATGAACATCTGATTTCAACTTTTGTGTTTTCGAGCGGTACAAGTCAAAATTGATCCCCGTTGACAATATTCCAACTGCCTTAGACAGCATGCATGCCAATATTTTGCTTCATATCTTATTGTTTACATTTTTCAAGGTCAGAGGTAGATATGAGTCACAGCTTAGCTGGTCTTTGCTAGGATTAGGCTGGTCAATCACTACCGCTCCCCTCCTGAACACTGGAAGTCTCTGAGCAGTGAAGGCCTCAATATAAACTACAAACATCCTGGTCACACTAGGTTTTGTAAAATTCTACCAGCTGAGCATCCTAGATCTGGATTTTACCAGTATCCACATTTCCATCTTTCCACATGATAAGTTTTCAATGGTTTGCTGACATCTTCCAGGATGTCCTCTCACAACACCAAGTCAGCTTTGGCCAGCTTCTACACCCTCCCCACACACTTCTAGCTGTTGTGCATATTAATTTGGGATAATATTAAATTGTACTGCCTCTCTTTCACATGTAAACCTAACAGGCCAAACAATCCATATGGATACTGAGAACTGACATGCATATTATTGAAAAATAACTGGCATTCACACAGACCTCCAGGACTCCATAAACAAGAACAAAGTAAGCACAAAGCGAAATCTGACACCCAGACTGGTTACCAAAACTACATATATACCTAGAATAGTCCATACTATCAGTAACGAAACAAGTGTCTAAAAGCACAAAGACACTACCAAGGTGCCTAAACTGTTCAACCGTAAATGTTTAATAACACTCAAAGTACTTTCACTCATTGCTCCTCGAGATAACAGATTTATTTCTTTACATAAAAAAAATTGTGGCACTCTATTAAGAGTCACCCTTTTATACTACCATTACAGTTCAGTCAGAACTTAAAGTCTGGTTTCCCCGAAGACTGAATGGAATCAATTACTCTAGGAGGTTATAAGCAAAACCCTTCTAAACCAGTATGAAGAACATGACGACTGTTGGTTAAAACAGAATCTTCACCCCACTACAGCCTGACTTGCATCCCCTGAATTCTTAATGTTAAGTGGATTTGAAACAATGTGAAAATAGCGAGAATGTGATGTAAAATGCTAGTGCCAGAAACAAAGAACATCACAGTTGCAATGATGGAGCATGTTTGGCTCAGTCCTTGCATTCACAAGCAACAGATTTGGCACGTCATTCAATCACTACATGCAAGAAACCATTACATGCTCTACTGCACCCCTTCATACTGCTCGACCAACCATGGGCCCAGCTTGATAAACATATGTAGCATAAAATTAACCTTTAAATAAATTCAAACCAATGCATATGGGACAACAGAAGAAAAATCATGTTGAGTAGCCTGTTTTCCACAAACACCCTAGGGGTGTGAAATTTAATAAAATATCTACTTGTCCATGGGGCAGATTGCTTCATAAATCTACTAGTCCTGTAACAAAATCAACCTGTCCTTTTGTGCCATGTAAGGCGGCGACAAATTATGGCAGCAAAAACATTATATAAGAGCTCTGAAATAGTTTCTTTGATTATGCTAGGGCGCCTTCCATAAAAGGGTTTGAATACAAGCAATTCCCTTAAGTTGCTACGTTTCCACAGATCTGCAAACTGGGGCTGAAGATAGTGGTAAACAACAGTTCCAGGGTTGGAATGCCCTTTGGAGTCTGTGCAAACGTACTAACTTGCATGTTTTAAGGGTTTTCACCAACTCTTCTCTAATCTTTTACCATACTGAGAAAGGTTGGAAATTTACTCCTGACAATGGCAGACATAAAACTTCTTAAAGGGTTGGGGAAAAGTGGTTGGAGGCAAAGTGAACTTGCAAACACTTTTCACAGTTCAAAAATATTTTCTAGGAGTACTATTTCTTGGCCTACTTCTGTAAAGTCTTGTGAATTCACGAAAGCCGGATAACTGCACTTAATGCAAGGACACGGGTGCACCTTTGAAACTTTATTTAATAATTGGGCCCACTAA
This sequence comes from Triturus cristatus, assembly GCF_964204655.1. Lineage (NCBI taxonomy): Eukaryota > Metazoa > Chordata > Amphibia > Caudata > Salamandridae > Triturus > Triturus cristatus. The sequence continues at coordinate 959,448,966 of NC_140593.1, read as the reverse complement.
TTAGGTCTGGTGTTAACTATGAACTTTTGTGCTTATTAAAATTCTCTCCCTCTCTGTCTATCGGCTATATTCACTGTGAGTGACAGCATTCTGTTCGGTTTCGTTTTGTTTAGTGCCAGGAACTTCTGTGGCAAAATGTGCTTCTTGAGACCAAAACTATTTTTGCTTTTGCCAATGTTTGTTATAATGGTGAGGGCCCGGCAGCTCTCACACCGATAAGGTTTAACAAAACCCATGCCAAAACAAGTCACGCATTGACAAAACCAAAAGGCTGACTAACAATTTCAGACCTATTGGCTTTACCGTTTCTTGCTTATTTTTATGTTTCCCATAATCTTATTAAAACTGGTTACATTGATTTTCCAATATGAATATTTTGGGGAAATACCAGCACACATCAACACATTTTACTAAATGATGCTGCAAAGATATGGTACCTACATTTTACAGTAGTTCAGCAAAAAGTTTTTGCATTTTTTGTGTGAACATTTTAGTTTGAAAGCAAAGAATCATAAATATTGCTTTCAAGCTTCTGCAAATATTTCCATTGCATCAGAGAGCATTCCGGGAGCATTATACATAGCCTCATATTGCTAAACATTAAAAACGCTTGTACACATTTTTATACTGGAACCACTGTCAGCAGTGCAGTCTGAGCTTACAACATTTGCTTAGAGCGCTCACCCTAATAATAAAGGCTTTGCATTAATGAACCATAAATACAATTTTGAACAGCATTAATACATGGACACAAATATGACCTTAACTGCAGGCAATGCCTTTCCCTGATCCATAATGTGGTACTGTAAACTGGCAGCCAAAGGATTTGTGCTGTAAGGGGTTAGGCCTACTTGTCCCAAGGACAAAATACACATGAAAACGTGTTGCCCTTGACCCCAAACAATATGTCCCGGGCGTGGGGCTATAGGAATTCCACATCCCTGTACCCTCTAGGATTTGGGAGTCGAGAACGGGTTCTCTATTGTTTTCAACCCATGTGAGACTCTAGGCTTTTTTCAAAGCTGAAAAGAAAACTCCAACACATCACCAACAGACATATTTTGCCTGAAGCAATTTGAAAATATGGGAACCTGAATCCACTTCTTTCAAAAGGGATGACTACTTCCTTGGTACATAAAATGATTATCACGTCTTCTATTAAGTCCATGGAACCTCTGCTGAGGAAACCCTCTTCCTTATTACTCCCACAATCTGCAGAAGCTTTTAGCTGAGAGGAGAGAAGTGAGCCATTTAACAACAACCAGTGCAAGCCCGAATGTCCAGGATCAGGATGCCCGAAGATGGTACCATCACATACCATCATTGGGATCAAGGCTGGAATTTCCCTCAATCCTAAAGGTACTGGATGCACCAAAACCACTCCAGAGGGGTGGGAGTTGTTTTTTTAAAAAAAAACTTCTTTCAAAAACGATACCAATGTAAGCAAACTCTAGTTCCACAACTGGTCACCCCTTCCTTGTCTACGTTTGCCTGAAGGAGATCTAAGGCACTTGTAGAAGAGCACCATTTGGAGGAATTAAAAAGGTGTATGCATTCCCTTGAAAGTTTACATTCATCAGGGTGGACAACAAAGGTGGGGTGTTAAAGCATCACAGTGGGTATTCTTTGGGTTTAAGGGTTGATTGTACTCTCAGCTTTATTGAGATCTTAGGAGAGGAGTCAGTAAAGAAATTCCATGGGGTGGAACTAGGTATGTAGACCTGTTCGAGCTGGGACAGAAGACAGGGCCGAACACCAAAATAAAAGTGGCCCATAATAGCGAATCAGATAGCTAATGTTTGCAAATCAGGGACATTTTGAACTTGTAAAGACACGCTGTATAGGTGTGTTGCAAGCTATGGTAGACTGCATGGATTTGAATTTGCTGTATGTAATGTTTGTTTTAACATCAAGGAAATCAAGTGGAAAAACCCACCAGCAGACTATAAAACAGGGCCACATACTGTCCCCAAAAAACTACCCACATACTGACCTGTCAGATCAGCCTGTCGTGCACTGCCTGATTACCCTAAAGGCCAGTCCTACCCTGTATGTAAAAACTAAATTCTTCGCGACTTGGAGAAATCCACTGTTCAACCTCATACAGGTGGGTCAAATAGTGAATGGTAAAGGCTCTTCTGCACCTATCCGTTGATGCAGGCAGAGATGAGGGGGCACTAGGGACATGGTGGGATTCGGTAACAGGCAGAACAGTGGGCATTTACCCGTAAAGACTAGGAATGGTCTTCTGGGTAATTTACTTATACACATATTTTAATATGGAATTCAATAACCACCACTGAAGACTTTGATTCTAAACCGCACAAACAGATTTTCTCCTATAAATTCTAGAGGGATGATTATCTGACTTTTCATATGAAGCGATATTTTATGTCTTATCAATGTCACGTCTACAGTACGAATCGAATGGGGTGTTTCATAGAGTACTGCAGAGATAGACATTGTGCTGGTAAGCGTTTGAGTAGCTTATTACAGGAATCAGATTCTTTAAACCTAGTAAACTACAGCTCTGTAATATGGTTAGGTGTACTTCCAATCCCACAGCGGGTGTCGAGGCATGCAGACTTAGAAATACACTACATTTTTGTATTTCATATTAAAAGCAAAACAGCCATATTGCTAAATCCTTTTGTAAAAAAGAGTCTATGGTAATTACAAAGGTTCTCCCAATTTATAAAGAACAAGTTACCTACGTGTCTCTACAGAAGTGCAGTAAAAAAAAAATATATTTTTAATTATTTTTGTTTAGGTGTTCAATTACTTCCAATGGAAATAGTGTTTATTTCAACCCAAGAGATACATTCACAGGCTAACAACATCTTAATCAATCATTAACAAATACCTTAAGAGAGTACTTGTAAATGCAAAAGTGTAAAAATTATCATAATATATATCTAGCAAAATTATATAAAGCAATGAAAACCAGACTATTGCAAAAAATAAAAAATAACAACTCAAGGTCGTTGAATAAGACACAGACTTCCTTAAGACATTCTCTACATTATTTTATGATGTAATGACATTAAAAAAGCTTAACACCACTTTCTAGATTGGTCAGGATGAAATTTATAAAAAAAATAGTAACTAAGTATTTGGTAATGATGTAAAACAATATAAACAACAGTCTGTAGTTTCAATACCTGTAATAATTCTTTGAATTTTTCAGGGTCCTCCTCCATAAGAGTTCGGATTTGATTGTTGTAGTGTTCTGATATACTCGCTTCCACTGCTACAGTGCAAGCCATTGCTCCCGCTTTGCCAAGTAAAGCTGTGCCAGCACCTGGACAATGGACAAAATGGGACTTTTATATATTTGCTTTTTTCATCATGTTTCATCGAAGAACAATAAATGATACCATTGTGAAGTTCTAGAACACAAACATTAAGGAAAGCATAAGGAAAAAAGGAACATTACCTATAAACATCTGACCACATTATGATCCGATCAATTGTTTATTTTCTAATCTTGGCGTTTTGTTAAATATGTTTCTGCTGGTTTTGGACTGGTCTAGGATCATCTCCTACTTTATCTATACCCTACCATTGCATTTATTAAAGAATAAGGGAGGGACCCTGCTTTTCCCTTTATGATGCATCCTCTGATATTCTCACCATCACAAATTTTATGCCTGTCCCAAAGTCTTGTGATGTCTGACATCGAAATGATTTAAGGCAGAAGTTCACCAGTTTTCTCTGGTAGAGTTAAAAGAAAATTTTTACCCACTACTTCATCATCAAACCACTCCTTCAGTTCTTTCAGCTAGGTGGTCACTGAAGATGCCATCCTAGAAATCCATTTCATTGCTATTAATGTCTTGGTTATCAACAAAACATGGTCGATACATTGGTTTATCTCCATTCTTTTCTTACATCTGAAAATAACACCCAGCAGACATACCTTGGGATCATTCAGGTTCTCCTTATCCGTCAACGTGGATACCACATGACAATCCTACACAGCCACAGACCACATGATAAAAGTTAATACCTTTACACTCCGTGGACAGTCATCTCCATCCCCAATATTAGTTTTACCTCGGTGCTTTGGGATTAAGTAAACTTGATGTAAATAATTACATTTGATACATACAATTAAACATTCCTAGATACTCGCTCACCTCCCATTCCACGGGCACCACTTCCCTATGCAAGTCTCCCGTCCATTTATCTCAGTGTGTCCAATCAGCAGGTCTTAGTGGCTTCTCTTAGTATCGAGTATAATAAGGTGATCATCTTCTTGCATTGATCTCATCTGTCGATGGCTCAAGGTGCAGCACCTGGCTCGTGGGATTTGACGCCCTGACCATGTAGATGCATGTTATTGTTTGTTCTTTGGGGACTCCATTTTGGCACCTCATATTCGCTGCTGATGTTCTAAATGTGCTTCCCTCACCTGCCTAGCATAGATCCTCTTTCTGGAAACTATTCATGACAGAATACAATCCTACCCCTTTTGGCCAGCGGTTACATCTAGGTAAATACAAGATGAGCAAATCTGGAGCACATGAAACCATTTTAATTATCATCTTTAGATACATGAACCAGTAATATTGGGCCAAAATGTAACAGTCTAAAGTGCTTGGTTTCCTGTGGTGCTTCTCAAATAACCCCTCTTGAAATGACTCTGGACCCATACCCATTAAAATCAGTTGGTGTTCTGACAACTTCCCCTGTGCCACCCATTGTAGCTGTGCAGCTAAGTAATAAAATTCAAATTTGGGGCATCCCAGGCCTTTTTCCCTGGTCATTATTTGGAGATTGTGCAAAGCCAACTTCCTATGGCTGACCCTTGACATTAACTGAGTCAGCTTCTGTGGGTATACCCAGAGTGGGTGGAGGGCCTGCAAAGGCAAATACTTTGTCTGATATGGACATGATGTCAGCCCGACTTGGTAAAATAGTGTCAGACTCCCTGGAACCCATTTTATCCCGGCTGGCCCGTATAGAGGAACAGCTTGACCATTTGCTGTTGACAATGGGGAGCGCGGTTGCAAAGTGGTTTCAATGAAAGATGTTCTCTGGGTAAAGGCCCAATAGAGAGGGGAGAAAATGTTACCCTTGGTGCTCCCAAGAGTGGGAGGACAGCTCTAGACGGTCTTATGGCCAGTGGTGTAGAGGCCAATATATCAGATCCCCACTGGTATAGGGTCAATCGCATAGATCCTGAAATAGCGCAGCTAACTCAGGCAAGTGGGCAAGAGAGGTCATCAGGGAAAAAAGGGAAGAAAGGGAACCTAACCCCCTGACCCCTGAAAGACACCGTAGAGGGAGCATAGAGAATAAGAAAAGGCTGAATATGGGCACAGAGTCATCTAGGCAGGTTGAAAATGCCAGATTAAACCTCCCCCTGGAGTGTACCCCCTACACGTTGATCCTGACAGGGGTGCCACATGTCCCACCAGGTCACCACGAAAGCTGCCAGAGCCTCATTAATAAATCTGTTCACTGATGTACCAGTAAAATACAGCCCCAGGTAAACTGGCGCAAGCACATCATAATGGCAAGGAGGGTAAGCTGGTTGGGGAAAACACAAAAAGAAAAAAGGTGATAATTGTGTGGTCCTGAATTTTAACAATGAGAGGTGGGTGGACTTCGCCCTATGTCATCATAGAGACTCCCCTTTGGAGCAGATACAGGCACCCCCTTTGTTTTTTTTTACCCTCCCCATCAAGGGGGCATTATGCCTCGCCAGCGCCTTCAGAATAGAAACGCCCCCCCCCCCCTCCTCCCCCCCGGCTCCCCGTATGGTTTCATCCCAACCGCTTTGAGGCTCTGGTCTAACAGAAATTGATTGATTGCCCTCGGACCCATATAGTTCAAATAAGATGTTAATGACAGGAGGGATAACCAGGTACATCCATCATCCAGTTGACAGAATAGAAGGGAATAGGCTGGGGACAAAACACTTGGATCACCAAATACATAAACCACCTGATACTTTTACTAGCAACAAGGAGTTGGAGACTGGGGATGTTTCAACTAGCTCCTCAATCCTACCTAATTTAGGAATGCGGGGGTCTGGCTTAAACTCCACTATTGTTTGCTACAGGGAGGATAAAGGTATTAGACCGCACAAAACCCGTCCTTTTAGAATTCTCTCCTGGAACATTGCAGGTATCCACCCGAAATTAGAGGATGAAATGTGGTTAAAGTGTGTGAACACTTTTGATATAATCTGTACCCAGGAAACATGGTCTAGGGAGAATATTGAAGTAGATGGCTACTGCTCCCTTAATGTACATGCAATTGCCTCACCTGCAGGGAGAGCGAAGGGAGGACTGGCGACACTGATCTCCCTTGAATACGGGTCTATCCAAGCAAAGTCTGTTATAAATTCAGCCTGGTATCAACTGATTTTGATTTTTAATTCGTTTCAGGTCAAGACACTTTTAATTAACTGGTACTACAATGTTTTTGATTCAAATAGATGTGATATTATTGTAAATCTTAAGGAGGAAATTGATAAGATCTGGGAGAAGTGGCAGCCTCTGTGTATATATTGGGTGGGGAATTTCAACTGCTCCTAATGCCAGCATAGCCCAAGTAGTGTGTGTGGGTTAACGGACACTGAGGGTCAACCACGAACACATTTTATACACACGCCACAGGGAGACGCCTTAAATAATATCATTGTGAATGACTTGCTTTTTGTTGACACCTTGGTCAGTAACACAGAAATTCAATATCCTACCTTTATGGGCAGAGGAAGGGAAAGCGTTATTGACTTTGTTAATATCCAGAAAACCTGTCTCCCTGGTGGATAGTTTTGAAGTAGAGCCCAACAATGCAAGCGATCATAACCCCCTCACTGCCTCCCTACATGTAACCGCCCAGGAGGAGGGAGATGGCCGCCACCTCAAGTATAACCCAAATTAAGGGAGGAGAATGAAATGGAACAAGATAAATCCCCTCCAATTTGAGGAGAGTACTATCAGAGCAAATTTAAGCTCCATTTTGAAATGCTTAGACCATGATTCCCCCCACCCCGGAAACGATTATACAGGGATTCCAGGAAATTTGCAGGGAAGTGTCCCGAAACTTGACGAACCCAAAAATAATAAGGGAAACTAGGGGTGCTAAATGGTTCAACACCGAGTGCACAAGGGCCCAAAAGGATTTAAAGAAGGCATTACACACAAGCCCTTGAGATACTACCTTAATCAAGTACGCAAGACAGACTTACAGGAGAATAGTTGCTCAGAGGAAGCAAGAACTGTGAAAGCTGGCCTGGGCGAACTTAGAGAGAGCAAGCGCCCTAAAAGACTCTAGGAGTTTTTGGGAGGTAATAAACCGCCCGTTATTCTCCAACAATGCAAGGGGAATGGACTCACTAATTCCCGGGAAAGTGTGGGTATCGCACTATACAAATATATTTAACCCGAAGGTCATCACTAGCCAGGAAATAAGTCAAGATGTCTCATTAAATCCAGTTATTGCACTCCATCTGAGCTCTTCCCTATCAGTCAGTGAGGTGAGGACGCCCTCAGTAAAAGGTATACAACTTAAAGCTGCAGGGCCTGATGGGGGTACCCCTTGATTTATTTTAAAGCAATATCCAACTCTGGGCACCCCTCCTGACAAATGTTTTTAGAGCAGCAATAACTGGTCCCATCCCAACATCATGGAAAGAGGCCATAGAGGTACCCGTTTACAAAAAGGGAAACAAGGAAGACCCAGCCTGTTATAAGCCTATTTCCCTAATGTTGGGAGGGTCATTTTAGCGCGACTCGAAACCTGGGCTGATTCTACTGGCCTAATATCCCAAACTCAATATGGATTTAGAAGAGGCAGGGGGGACAAATGAACAGTGCCTCAACTTGGCCTTGATTATGGGCAAGTTCATGAACTTGTCCAGTGCGTTCGACACGGTCAATAGGGGAAAACTGTGGTCCATGATGGGAGAAATGGGTTTCGAGGAACCTCTCATTACCCTCCTGCGTAGGTTACATGCGTACACTATGGTAGCCATACGATTTGGCCCGGGGGGGAGAGAGGACTGGACTCATTGTTTCTACAGAGGGAGTGCGACAGGGGTGCATACTGGCCCCCTTCCTCTTCCTCGTGTACACAAACAGCCTAGAAGCAGCCTTAATAGGTCAGGAACTAGATTTCCCGAGTTGGAGGCAAGCCGATCCCATTGCTGTCATATGCGGACGACACGGTTTTAATGGCTTTAACTGCAAATAGCCTACAGAAGTCCCTGAATGTTTTTAACGATTTTATACTAGCTTTGGACCTAAAAGTAAATTTGACTAAATCTTACATTATGGTTTATGGTCCAAGTCAAACTAGATCTAGGAAATTTACTGTAAAGGGCAAGACAATCAATAAGGTCTCTAATTTTACTTACCTTGGGAATGTTTTTAATATTAAACTGAACTGGGACTCCCTTATTACATCTAGGGTCCGGAACACTAGTCTGGCAGTGGACGGCCTTTTCCGCTTCGCATGTAAATTAGGCCATAAGTCAGTAGCGGAATTGATCACTTTATATAAATTGAAATGCTTATCCATCGCTACCTACGGGGCTGGAGTATGGGGAGATCATAAAAGCTCTCAACTGCAAATATTAGAAAACCAGTTTAAAAAAGATTATTGATGATCCCAAAAAGGGCCTCCACAGCATTCTGTCACTCCGAGGTAGGGATAGATTTTATCACAGATCGGATTAATATTGCCCCACTGATTCTTTGGGCCGAAGTCTGTCTGTCAGAAGATTTAACGCTCACAAGGGAAATTATCAAGGATTGTATGATGCTGCACAATGCCGAGGCCATTCCATGGCTTTGCTATGTGAAAGGAAAATGTAATGAAATAGGCCAAGGGCATTATTATGATAATCCTGCTAGCATCGATACAAACATAAAATTGATCATAAAAGACGCATATTTTGTTGAACTTGAGAACCACCGGTGGCAACCAGGACTGCATTCTCACCTGGACCGGCCCCTTTTACAACAGCAATTTTATTTGGCTTTTACCACAAATGTGCAGCACAGATATTGACTAGGTTTCGGCTTTGCACATTGCACTTTTTAGCGGCCTTTCCCAAACAGGCTGGATGGTGCAATAACCTCACCCCTTGCCCTTGTGATAGTTCAGCTCATCAAAGCACGCTGCACTTTACCCTTTTCTGTGCACTTTACAAAGAGCCAAGGTCACGGCTCCTTATATCACTCTTAAGAGAAACTCGCCCCTGTAATCACCAGGATAGTTTTAATCTCTTATGCTCCTTGTCCACCAAAGTTATTTGCACTGCAGGATTATATTTTATTAGAACTGCACTTTTAATAAGGAAACGGTATGAAATGTAAACAAAATGAGTGCTCTTCATTTTAGAAACTTGAATGTTTAATTTTCTTTTTAAACTGTTGAGTATTTGAATCAAGTGACCTATCAATGTACAAATTGAACATGTAAATTCTATTCATTTGGTATGTATGTTATACTTTTATGGTACCTTGTGAACAGAATATAGTTATTCTTGACTGTGTCAGCAGGGAATGAATCTCTAATCTATCTATTGGGGTTGGGGGGGGTTTAACAATCACTGGTATATTCACAAAAAAAGTCTTTTCAGACAGACATCCTCCCTATAACAAACAATGGCAACCTTTTCCAGAATCCCACTGAGCTGATAGTGACACTACAGCCCTGGATATATTACCATCTTTGCAACAATTCTTTATTCAGTATTTCATATATACAGTATTATTACAAGATGTGGACATATTAGCACCTGATAACAACTCTTTTATAACCTTCAAGCTTATAAAACAGACATATAGGAAAACAAAGTTAGAACTGAAAATTAGGATTCACAATCTTGATCAATTTTAATTACAACCAGGTCTCAGTGGTTTAAAGCGGATAAGGCCCGGAATGTAAGAACAAAAGGGCATATACAGGGAGTAGATCGTAAGGCCTGGGTCATTCACCTCATGCCTCTAGGTTTGTGGTGGTAATGGCATGGATATTGCACAGTTTGGAAGTGTGTTACTGGCACACTCACCTACCTTTCAATTAAGGTTGCCCACTAGAGAATGTATCCTGCAGGGACAGAGGAGGACCCGTTCTACCGCCAAGTGCGTCGACCTCCGTGAGAGGGTCTTCAATGGTGTCCTCCCGTAACTAGCCACAGAGGACTTCTACGATTAAAGAGATGCTGAACAATAACTGGTGGCCCAATGGAGAGCGCAGGGAAGATGCTGGTGGGGGACAAAGCTGCCTTACTAGACCTCACCTCACCTGTCATGAACGGGGACATCAGGCACTCTTCCAAGATATGAGGAAGGATATTGCGGCCATTCTCACCACTTTTACCAAAGCCCCCAAGGAGCTCAATCAGTCAGTGAAGAGAGTGGAGACCTGTATTAACACAGTGGAAGGAGCGGTGGCGCAGTGGGATCAGGAGCATGACAAGCAGGCCGAAACAGTCAATGCACTGGAAACTCACCTGCAAACCCTATCCAACGCCTTGGAGGAGTATGAAAACCACGCTTGCCGAAATAACATTCAGATCCGGGGCAGGAGTACAACAATCCCGAATTACTAGTTCGAAAGCCACGTGTGAGCCCTGTTCCACCATATCCTTCACAACACTACAGACCAAGATCTCACCCTAGACCGCACACATTGGGCTTCTCCTCCTCCCAGCAGCTAAACCACCTTGCTCTGGATGTTGTAACCAGGGTCCACTCTTATCAGGTCAGGGAAGCAATAATAAAAGCAGCCAGGACCTTGGACTCTAAAACATTTCAGGTAATACAGTCACACTCTTCCAAGACATCTCTGTTCAAACTTAAACTGAACAATGCATATACGAGTGATATCCTTTGAGTTGCTATTGGGGCTGGCGGGGCCTCCAGAGCCTTCTCTGGATTTGCCTCTTCCTCCTAGTCTGCAAACTTTCTTTCGACCATTATGTGATGTTTTCTTTTCTTGTTCATAATGTCAGTCTTTTCTGTTTGGTTGATTCTCCCACTTTTTAGGTTATTGTATATCCCATGTTTTTTCCAGGCTGTATGCACTTTTTAGCGAACATGACAGGACTGTGGTGCATTTGCGAGGTGTGGTTGGTTGCACAACCCAGATTCAGGCCGCTCGCATGCTTAGTGCTGTTTGCGCTGTTGAGACTTTGCCCTCCCCCCACTAGATTATGTGTCATCTCAATATATTTTCATTAAACTTACAGGGGCTAAACTCCCCAATGAGAAGAAAGGCGCTCCTAAAATGACTCCACACTAAAGAGGTGGACATAGCCATGATCCAAGAGATGCCCCACCTACAGCTGGATGCCAGATGGCTCCATTCCTACTGATACCCACTTCAAGTGCATGCTTCAAGTCACACTAAAACTAAGGGAGTGGCCCTCTTGTTTGAACACGGCCTACCTATCACTCTGGATCGAACATATGTGGATAAAGAGGGTATGGTTCCCAGTGCAAGAGCCCGTATGGGCAAATGCCACTTCACTTTTCTCTCCATTTATGGTCTCAATGAACGCAAAAACAAGTTTTACGATTCATTGCTTCCACAAATAGCATGCTTTGCTATGGCCGATCTAGTCATCGAAGGTGATTTTAAAACGGTCCTGAACCCATAGGTTGACCATTCGGTGGTACGCTATAACACAAATCCGGTTCCTTCATCCCTATCCCAATGGATGCTAGACTTACTCTTACTAGATATATAGAGAGAGACCCATGGAGGGAGAGGGATTACACCTTCTATTCCAATGTACAAAACACATACACAAATTGACCTCTTTCTCGTCTCCCAATCTCTTCAGTCGTGCACTCTCTCAGCCACCACTGGTACCCAGACCGTGTCCGATCACTCCCTGGTATTGCTCCTGCTAGATGTGATCGCCCTTCCTCAACAAATAACACCCCCCCCCCCCACCCCCACCCCCATGGTAAGTCAACAAATTTGCTTTTTACGACACGGCATTGAGAGACTTTATACAAGAATTTCCATGGATCCCACACTCTTCCAAGAGCTGGAGGACCTCATCACACCAGACAAAGTGAGAGCAGCCATACTACAACTGAAAGTTAATAAGGCCCCGGGTTTTTATTGTCATTTTACAATGTGTGCTGCGAACTACTCGCGGAACCTCCATCTAGGGACTATAACTCCTTCCTGCAGACCAAAATGGTGACACCAACCATGTTGAAATCAACGGTTACCCTACTGTTGAAACCAGGGAGGGGTTCCTTGGTCCGCTCATCGGCCCATTGCATTACTCAACTTCGATGTAGAAATCTTCACTTCTATTTTTGTTTTGCAGCAACATGCAGTTTGGCCATTGCTGCTACTGTCAGTCAGTATTTATACAGAACAGACAGCCTAGGGATAATGCCAGACTGGGAGTAATGTTATCGACGTGGCAGAGCATACACGAACAACAAATGTCCTTCTCTCACTTGACGCTGGAAAGGCTTTCGATCGGATGGTCTGGCAGTTCCTAGAGTCAGTCCTTTCGAGCACCGGGCTGGGTTCTCATATGCTGACTTACCTGCTCAAAAATTATATAGCCCGAGGTCTCGCCTCAAGATCTATCTCTCTGCTCGATATCTCAACACAGAGGAATCATACAAGACTGTCCTCTATCGCCGCTTATCTTCGAGCTAACTATGGAGCCGCTGATATACGGCCTAGAGTCTAATCCAGAGATTAAAAGGATGGAGGCAGACGGTGAACAGCATAAGCTAGCTCTTAGTAGATATTTTGTGCTTCCTCACATGCCCTGCCATGTCCCTTTCACTCGTATTGAGTAAGTTGCAATGATTTGAAGCACACTTGGGCGTTAGTCTTAATTATGTGAAGTCCATAGGCATAGGAGTGGCAGACTCCACTGCAGTGTCTAATCGCTAATGACCGCATCAGGTTTCTTGTGGGATGCTTCTTCCCCGATTAACCTGGGAATCTAGCTCATGAATTCCACCCACACTTTATATGCTACTACTATGCCACCTGTGCTAGAAGCGCTCCACAAAGATTTAGATCAATGGGGGAGGCTCGAGATCTCATGGCCCAGACACATTATTAGCATTAAAATGAACTACCTTCCCCAATTACTTTAGGTCACTCACACACTGGTCCTATGGATACCCACTGAGACCACACTTCAAACTCAGAAACAGGTACTCAAGTTTGTATGGTACAATTCCACATCAAAAGTACCAAGGAAGACTTCACAGACCCATAGCAGATGGAGGTTTGGGGTTCCCCAATACAGAATATTACATTCACGCCGCTCAACTCCAGTCAGCCTCGGACTGGCACTGTCTTCCCTACACTAAACCTTGGGTGCTCCTTGAGCAGGGTTGTTAGCCCAGCCCCTTAAACTGCGTCCTGTGGATGAGACCCTGGGATCATTTTCCGGCCCCACACATGACCCTCTAGGTTTCAGCCACCCCCCTGAGGCACATGGACAAAATCAACTGCACCAGCCTGCTACAATGTACCTGTCCCTAATCTCCCCATCACACGGAATCCGCGTGTTCCATCCGGGAATGATTTTGAAGATTGGAGAGGGGGAGTGCCCCCGCTTTTGGGTGACCTGCATCCAGACAGGGTCACACTTGACAGGCATGCATGTAGACAACTCTTCTAGCTATCCGACGCAGACGAGTTCTGCCTCACCCAACTTCTTCAGCGAACAAACAGAGAAACGGTCAAAGAAAAGGGAAACGGGGCTAAACAAAATGCTTGAGCAATTGTTCACCCATAGTTGTCTGGAGAAAGGTATTACGTGCTTATATACAGCCCTTTGTGTCCTTTCACATCCACATAACCACACATCAGTCACACTGGGAGCGTGACCTTGAGACACCAATACCGGATTAAATCTGGCAGCGACTTTGGATACAGGTGGCTGCGACATTTATCTGCCTTCAACACAAAACTAACAGTAACAAAATACTCACTAGGTGGTACTTTACCAGAGTATGCATCAATACTATGACTGGGGCTCTGACCTTAGCTGGAGAGGTTGTGGGGAGCGGAGCACATATTTCCATATCTGGTTGCAGTGTGCGCTGGTAAAGCGGTTCTGGAGTGAGGTACTCCAACAGATTGGCCTGATTTGCTCAGTGATTCTGCCATTGGACCCACTGGTGTTGCTGTTGATTGGGGTAGGGTAAAACTCGGTTTACTCCAACACAGCACCTTACACTGTGGTGGACCAAGGTGTGGCACATTTATGCTATGGAACAGCTAACTGCACTACTTAACAATGAGATGTTTATGTTTAAAAAGATTTGGCTACTGTTTAAAACTTATGTCAAACGAGGCAGGAACCAATTGACTCCTGCGGCCATCATGGCTGACGTCTTTCAGCATGCTAGCCCGGGAGGACGTTTGTCCTTGGCCAATGCAAATGAGCCAAGAGACAGTGGACAGCTCTGCCCCATTACAGGTCCACAGGTGACGTAATGAGGAATACAACCGATTTAAACAGGTATACAAAGAAAACATTTCTCTTGCATCAAAAGAAAAACTCACCTAACATGAAGCCGGCAACATTCCAAACAGGCAGCAAGAACGTTGGCCGAACACGATGAGCAATCATTAATTCATTAAATTTTGTCAAGTGTTCTTTCTCTTGATCCCACATTTGCTGAAAAATACATTATACAAATGAATAGCAGGAAGAAACCTTAGTTGTCAGCAAATTTTGAGCATCTTACATCGCAAGCGGTTATGACATCAATTCAACAATACCAGTCAATGGCGTATCAAGGATGGTTACATTATGTCATTGGTGATGTGTCTAATTTCACATGCACGGACTAATCATACCGTCTGGTTCCTACTGCATGTAATATAATGCAAAACAGACCTGCAAGATGGGCTTTTGTTTATTGAGGGTATTTCTATAACACTGACCTGTCCCAAGTGTGCAGTGGAACACTGTACAGCCATAAGAAAGCACACCCTGCGTGCACGGATTACAGGTGACATTTACATAGCTCACAGGAAATACACATATATGGTGAGATGTTAAGGGACAGATATGGGGGTTATGCTCAGTTCAGATGAGGCAGGAAGATGAAGATATGAATTTACAGAATTTCACTAAAACTTAAAATAAAGTGAGAAAATCTGCTGTGGGGAAGAAGCTCGGTCTATATATATTCTTATGGCATATGCTGAAGTCCCCTTCCATGTATTTTGTTTCAGAGCCTTTTGAATTACAAGTCCAACAAGGGAGGTGCAATAGGCATCATGACCACCACTAGAGATGAAGCTACTTGCAATGCTATCTTGTTTGTTTGTGTGAATGACCATATATACAATGAGGCAAACAATTACCAGGGTGCAAGAAGGCAGGGGAAGCAAACTGAGTTCTCTTAGGTTCGGGTGATATATTGAGCTTTCTTACAAAGATTTTCATTAGCACAATGTCTGTAGATTTTTAAACCAAATGGACAATGGTGTACAGAAACACAAACATCATACTTTCTTGATGTGCCATGCCCCAGCATCAATTACATCGCGATTACATGCATATTATAGCATTTGATAATATTCCAGAACTGGTATACTTCTATTAAGATATGAAACACAACAAAAATGAATAGAGTCACACTCAGTGTGGTTGGCTGTATGAAGATACATACATATAATTTGATTATACCACAATGTTATTGTAATGGTACGCCCCAAAAAATCTTCCATTTTAGTTTACAACGGAAAAAAAATATTTCCCTAGATCAAGCGCAAAAATATTCCCACCTACCAACCTGCACCCTTGCATATCGCAGACAGCGATGCAAGCGCCACTAGGCCAATGTGCTGGTGAGGATTTTAAATGAACATCCTCGTTGGAAATAAGCATGAGCCACCACATATAACTGCATCTACTAAGTTGTACATCAGTGCCAGCAGAGCGGATTTTTCCTGCAATCTGCAAAAAGCAGGAGTCACATGAAGACACTTTGCTCCACACTGGTGCAGAGTTCAAGCCACCTCAAGAGACAAACAAGAGTAGCATATGGAATACCGACTGGTAGCACAATCTAATAAGGAGCGCCAGTCAGCAGACAGCCCACCAGGGAGTAGTGGGTGGGACTGAATCCACTGTTACCACTGCAAGAGGACACCTAATAAGGCACACTGGGTTCGACCTAGATATGAGAGCAGATGTTAAGTTGCGACAGCATCTCTGAGTGGTAAAGCTAGATCAGTGTGGCCTGGAGCACCACCTCTTTCTGATGAGGGCAGCTGCAGCTACTCTTGAGGCTATATCATGATCCTTTCTGTGCCTTTCCGCAAGTGTAGGAACCAAACACCCATCCCACTTGATATTGCAATTTTGTTGAAGAGAACTGGTCTCTTTCAATGAAATAAAATTTGTTGAAGATGTCCCATGGCCTCCGGTCCGGTGCCTCTGCACAGAAGGGGTTTACGTTATGCTGTCTGAAGTCGTATCAGGCTCAATGAATCCCCATCAGGAGAGCCAAAGTCACTTAGGCTAACAGATGAAGCTTATCCAACACCAGCAAATCAAACACAAGGTTAGACACAAAACACACCCCTCACCTGTGCATGAAGTAAAAAGTAGCACAACCAACATCTGCTGTAAAGGAGGGCTTTAGGGAACTAGGCGCAACTGAAGTGGCTGCCCTATATAAGTATGACATCCGATTTCTCATGAGATAGGGGCTTGAGCAAAGGTGAAAGGAGTTGCTGTAAGATACTTGTGGAAGACAGGAGGCTCCTAATAGACTATTATATAAAAATAATTGGTGATTTTCGACATTTTTCTTGTTTCGGACGTTATCGTTTTAGGGAACTGTCTTTAAAGAAGTGCATTACATATATTTTCCAAAGATCACCTTGGGAATAGCCACTATCTCAGTGCATCAGCACTGGGATTCGGACAGGGTAGATTATTTTCTCTGTTAACTCAGTGCTCAGGCTGCAGTGTGTGAGGCATACCCTTGACTGTGACCCTTGAGACGCTGTCATCGGGGGCGGCTGGTGAAGTTCGAAAGTGGTGAGGCATAAAATGACCCAGACACGTATGACTATGACCTGGTTTATATGACTGGTTATATGGCTGGTTTATATGACTATATGATTTGGGGGGCTTGTACCCAGTAGTGACTACAATATAAATGAAGGAGAGTGTTTACATAAAGAAAATATTTGTAAAAACTGATACTATACACTATCATTGGAAACTACACAATTAATTTTCTTTTCTTCTTTTTGAGTATGCTATTGTTTTTGCATAGGAATTTTTTATCAAGGTATGTGAACAGTCATGTTTTTAAGGGATATTGGGACACCAACATTAGTAAAAAGAAATAACAGAATTTAAAGAAAAAACGCCCACTTGCCCGCAGCATCGGGGATCCATTGCGCGAGCACCACAGGGAGAGGAGCGAGGACTCCAACTCCCAGAAGCCTCAACGCCACCATCAGCAGCATCGCGCCAGGAGGTGCATAAATCATCGCGCTGGCTCCCGCAGCGCGGGACCTCAGGAAAATACCTCTGTGTTTGGGCCAGCCAAAATGCCCACTTGCCCGCAGTATCGGGGATCCATAGCGCGAGCACCACACGGAGAAGGGAGAGGAGCGAGGACTCCAACTCCCAGAGGCCTCGACGCCACCGTCAGCAGCATCGCGCCAGGAGGCGCATTAATCATCGCGCCGGCCCTTGCCCGTCATTGGCCGGAAGAGGCAGGGCTGGGCCACCCCCTTGAATTTGTTGTTGTCAACGCTAAGCAAGGTACTGTAACACTTTGGCCTTTTTCCTACGACGCTGACGGTAGACACTTGACAATATATTAATCTTGACCTGCTGATTTTTATGGTGTTTGCCCTCTTTGTGTTACATGGGACTAGACTTTTGCTTTTCACTTTGATCCATTGGCCTGTATTCCTTGTTTCCTAGCACTCTTTGTGGGGGAATATACAATTATCTA
Organism: Triturus cristatus; assembly: GCF_964204655.1. Classification (NCBI taxonomy): domain Eukaryota; kingdom Metazoa; phylum Chordata; class Amphibia; order Caudata; family Salamandridae; genus Triturus; species Triturus cristatus. The sequence goes on along the minus strand of NC_140593.1, from coordinate 959,431,003 downwards.
CTGTCTGACCCGATAATAGTGTGGACACTCACTAACATTACCATCGGTGATACCTGGCTAATCAACATGGGGAAGCGGAAAACTATGGAAGGTGCTGGGGAAAGTGGGGTAGGCAGGCCTACTAAAGGGAAATGGGCTAGGAAGTCTCTCAAACATCCGGGCAGTAACTGTGTACTCGATAGGATAGTTACTCGAATACACGAGTGCGAAGAAATCCTGGAGGGTAATCAATCAATACCCCAAACTCATGGGGGTTTGGATGCTAGATCCCCCTCAAGCTTGAGAACAGCCCGCCCCCTTGCTATCCCATTAATGTTTCAAAAGTTACCATCTAAAAGGAAGGCAGTTCCCCCTGTCCAAGGTACATCTAAAGCTCCCATCACTCCCCCTGCCAACATTAGTACTAATGTATCTCAAGATGCTCATGAACAAGAACCTACTATCCCTTGCTCAAACAGATTTTTACCTCTTCCGGCAACTGGGGACGAACATATTTACAACTCTGCGCAGCCACTGCACTATTGGGGCATGTAGTACAGCAAGCCAAATTGAACCCACATATACTGCCCTTGCCATAAACGCATTAAGAACAGAGACTGACACACTGAAAAGAATGATTGAGGATCTCACAACCCTAGTTACAACTATAGCAAGGAAGGTCGCGCCCTGCAAGGAAAATGTTACCCTTGTGCAATGTCACTGCTCACAGCCCACCAATATGGCCGGATGCTTCTGCATAGGATCCAGACATGGATCGGGGAAGGGGATATTCTTTCTCAGTTCCAGGCAGGCTTCAGAACAAAGACCGGGACAATGGACCAAGTATTTAGATTCCTTCTAATTTATTGGAAGGTTGTGGTGCTAGGCAAAGGCAGTCTTTACTTAGCATTTATTGATTTGAAGACTGTCTTTGACCTGGTTCCTAGATCCAGGCTATGGGACACGCTTGGAGGAATGAGTATACCCCACTTTGTTCTTAACTTACTAGTTCGGCTGCACGAGGGGAACTTTGCCCAGGTTAGGTGGGGAGACCAGGGCCAACTAACTGAGCGCATCGCAGTCAAGAGAGGATTAAGACAGGAATGCGTTCTGGCACCAACCCTGTTCTCCCTATACGTGAATGGAGTAGTGTACTTTCTCTTGGAGGAGCCGGCAGACTCACCTACCCTAGGGGGGAAAAGATACCAACCTTGTTGTTCACGGATGACACGTTGTTGATATTTAAGACCCCAGCAGGGCTACAGTGCTTAATTGACAGATTACATCTTTTTTGCGAAAATCAGTGTCTGATCATAAACGCCAGTAAAACCAAATCCATGGTTTTTTAATCCCCACAGGGCATGCAGGAGTGGCCCACTACTAGGTGGGACTCCCCTTGAAAAGATCGATACCTTTGACTACCTAGGCGTAAGATTCTCTGATAAAATGTCATGGAGACCCCACCTAGGTAAGATGTTGATGGTTCACACGCGCACGGCAGGAGCAATAGCAAAAGAACATCGCCTTTCCCAAACTAGGCCTGTAGCTCCAGCCCTTCAGATATAAGACACTAAGGAGGTCAGCGCTGCCCTTTACGGAGCTGAAGTTTGGGGATTTGAGAAACTAGACGAGCTTTGCAGATCAGAATATAAATTCTTAAGAGCTCTAGTAACAGGACCAAAATACATTCCCCTCACCCTGCTACTAATGGATATGGGCAGGCGATTGATAAGCGACATAGCTAGGCTGCGCCCCTCATTGTTCTGGGCCCGCATTAGGATGACCCCTGAGCTTTCTCCTTACGCAGAGGCCCTTACTGAGGTTTTTAGCCTTGACACACCGGGGGTGAGGAGCGGGGGGGGGGGGGTGAATAGGCTGAATACGAGATAGCAAAAAGATGCTATCTGTAATTGGGCTTTCTGGATGCTGGGCCAGTCAGGAACCCCCAAGGAGGGAGGAACTTAAACACCTGTATTGGGAATGGGTGGACCAACGAGAGATCAGTAGGTCCAATGTGGGCAAATTGACAACTAAATCCTACTCACACAAGCAAAGTAGATATTATGAGCCTTACCTTGACTTAATCAAAGTACCTGGAGATAGAACACTCTACATGCATCTCAGGTATGGCTCTCTTCCAGTGGGTGAAGTGACAGCAAAATGGTCCACAAACAACGGAAAAGATTGCCCTAGCTGCAAAGCCCCTGTGGAAAGCATTGCCCACTTACTGTTTGCTTGCCCGGCGTATAAAACACCACGGAAAAACTGGCTGAGCCCGCTTGGTCGGCAGCTAGGCACACGGGCCCATCATGTTGCACTCCGTATTCTTAAGTCAGACTCTAGACCTCTTTCATCTTGCTGTGTAGCAAAGTACTTGGGTCAAGCTTGGCTGATACGGCGGAAAGCACTTTCAAGGAAGATGTAGCTCCCGTTGTACAGACGATTGCTAGGACTGTAAAGTCACAATAGCACTGCCGTACAAACTATCATGCACAAGCACTTTTTTTTTACATATTGGTAATTATCCCGAGCAAAATGAATGAATGAATGAATGAATGAATGAATGAATGAAGATGTTTTTATATAGCGCATGGCTACCCGGAGGCATCCCATGAAAGTCTCTTCATGTATTACACTATAAAATGGTGAATTATTACTTGTTTTTAACTTGATTTTAGGACGATTAAGATTTATTACTGTACCTCTTTTTTATCTATACTCATTTTTATGGCTATGTTAACATTGCTTTAAGATGCTTTTATGACTTTTATGTCGAAATAAAGCTTGTGATGATGATTAGAAAACTTTAGGAGCTGTGGCTATTCTCAATTAAGTTTGGCGAAAATTAATTTCCAGTTGTGTGTAAAACACTTTGGGCAGCAGCCTTGTTCAAAACTGGATCACATTTATTACAAATATCTACAGTGGTGTAGGGGCAGGAGAGTGTAGCCCCATAGGCTGCTATTATGTGAGTTTAAATCAGTGACTGTGCCTTTAAAGACCCGCAGAACAACAGTAGCCCATCATGCACAGCAGGTGGCAGTTGCCTCATTTCTTTTTTTCCCGGCACCTGGTGACAGGATCCTGGAGCACTGAGTTCGGCCTTTAACGCTTTTTTTCTTCAAAATTCGCCTGTGGAATTTTGTTTAATCAAATTCACTCGAAGTCTTCCATCAATCTCTCACTATTTGAAGCCTTTTCTGACATCAAATTGAGGCATTTCGTCATTTAATATGCCTTCTCTGTTTGACAAGTAGCCTGCCTGTGGGAGAAAGGTCAAATCAGACCCTCAATTTCTGTATACTCTGCCTTCCATCTAGTCATGTTCCAGAGCAGTGCCAACACTGCAAGAAGCTTTCACATTGCACCCTGATAGATAGGAAATTCGTCTTCATGGCACGGAGGAACAGCGAAGACAGCAAGTCCAGTCTCAAAGTGAGACCTCAGAGCAAGGAGAGGGAGAGTCCACTACCAAGGCTCTTACATTTGCCTCTGAAGGATGTGGAAGGTCCAGAAAGAGCGTTTATATTTCCCGGTCTACGTTGAGACCAGGTACGGTACCAACTTGATCGCCGTCCAGGGCTGGTTCGACCTCGAGTCAGACACACAGACCGATGTTGAGGCAAGGTAGATCAACTCGCACCCCGGCGATGCGCACTGTAAGATCGACATCGAGGAGTGTATAGATGTCAAGGCAGCCAGACCCATCGACTTCAATGAGCAGTTCGACGTCGAGACATCGTCGGAGATCCTTCAACGACTCGGTGGTGATGTCGATGTTGCAATCCATCTCAACATCAAGGCCAGAAAAGACGAGAAAAAGGAGGCAAATCTATTCTTTCCTGGATTTGGAGTACTCAAGGGCATGCTTCCTCTCTTCGCCAATCGTATTACCGAACTCTCCACCACCTTTACCACCTCCTCCTCCACCTCCACCAACAATTGCGCTTTCTCCAGCAGCGCCCATTTCTCCACCTGTGGAACCGCTAAGGACTAGATTGCGCACCAGAATGCGCTATCAGTCACACCATCACAGGCGTCATTACAGGCATTCATTGTCTTCCAAGCGCTCTCACCAGCGAAGCCACAGATCCAATTGACAAATCAGGGCACGTACCGCCTCCAGACAGGAGTCAAGACACACGATGTCCTCATCTTCAACTACATGGTGATATTCGCCGATATTGTAAGAGTCTCGGTCTCCTAGCATCTCTCTGGTGGATGATACCAACACCTTACAGGAGGTTCTGGTAAGGGGTGCGGCAAAACTTAATGTAGAATTGTCCGTTACACACCTACCACATGTTATTTTAAGATGCTCCACCAGCGGTCAGCATTGAGACTACTGATTCCATTGGTGCCAGGTCTTTTGGAGCCAGCAATGGAACTTTTTCTGACCTCAGCTCAAACAAAACAGCTCCTTTGAGACTAAATAAAAATATAGGCCTCCCAAGCAAGATCCTCTTTTCCTCTGATCGGCTCCACTGCCTGGCAGCCAAGAAGCATCACACCACCACTCCGGTTTCTTCAGTTCCTCCTGATAAGGAGAGAAAAAAACTGGACTCTATAGGTCTGTCACAGGATCTTAAGGGACGAGCAACCCCAGAACAAGTTAAAAATGAGGCCGTGATTTCTGTACTCTTTTTCCTTCTTTTTATCCCTTACAAAAAATTGAAATCAGTCATTCTTGTTATCCTTTATGGGGCTGGCAGGTCCTGGTTTAGGAAGAATCTTTCCTGTCTTCACCTGGAACTGTTAGTGCGTTGGTCCTGGAGCGTAGATGCCCCTTGGTTTTAACATCAAAAAATAAAGAAAACTCTGGTCACTAATCTGGACAGGGATATCCTGACAGAGGGTAGGGGTCCCATGCTGGAGTTAACACCACATTGTACAAAAAAAAACACCACCGAGGTCAACCCAGGTTGGAAATATACATAGATGGTGTGTCCTCCCTCTATTTGGTTCCCTTCCCCGCCCAGTGCCCGGTAAAGCTCTGCGGGATGAACCGTACCTTGTCCAGCCACGCTCCTCCAGGAGAGTGGCGGGGCGAAGCGTGGGGTTGTTGGCCTCCTGGCGTCTTTGTCCTCCTGGACGTCTTTTCGGGTTTCTGTTGCCGATCGAGTCCTGGCGTTCGTCCACACGGTCTGGTTACGCTCTTTTTTTTCTCGCGTCCTCCGGCGTTTGTGCTCTCTTCCTCTGTTCCAAAGGCTTCCAATGCCTCCTTCCTCATGATGCCCTCTTTTGATTGGTCCAGGGTGGGAAAAGTCATCGAGCTCTCCGTACAGCGCTCCTCCTTGATGGGAAACTCAGGCGAGTTAAAGTAACATCCTGAAGCCTGCACACGGAGGAATAGCACTTCAGTCTCCTGGGATAGCAGGGAGCAGGGTATCATCTCCCCCAATCCATCTTTACCCCGTGACAAGGTCACAAAGTTTGCAACACGGCTGCAACCACCATGAAAGTGGCCAATGCTATTGTCCTCCTGAATAGATGCAATAGAGCGCTCTGGGACTTTATACAACAATTGGCAGAGGATCTTCCCAGGAACAAGAGAGAGACTTCCTTTAAATAGTTAATGAGGGTCTCATGGTATCCAACTAGGTCATCAGTGCCGCAGCAGACTTCTCCTTGTTAGCGGCACATGAATATTGTCATGGGATAGCCATGAGAAAAAGGTCTACTGCTGGCTCTAAAAGACCTGGCACCAATGAAAGCAGTAGTCTAAATAATGAGATGGCTCGTATGAAGTCTGAGATGGAGACGTTTAAGGAGGTAGGCTTAGAAAGGCAAAAAAACAGAGGCATGTGTTCAGGCCCAAAGAGCACCGGTTTTACCCTCACTAGTATCAAGGTCACCAGCAGGCACAACAACGACCTTACCAGCAGCAGCAGTGAAAGCAGTCTAGAGGGTGATCCTCCCAACAGCCCACCCAAGGGGGAAACCTATGACAGGCGCCAAGCCATGCATCTTCCCTTCCCCCTTCTGTTATCCACTCCGAAAGAAAGAATTACCTCTCATGTTTTGCCAAACAGTAAAAAAAAAAAAAAAAAAAAAAAAAAAAAAAAAAAATCACAAAAGACGCCTGGGTTCTGATTATTGTTTAAAATGGGTATTGTCTTAGATTCACCAGTCCTCCCCCGACCATACCATCAAAAACATTCAATCACCATCTGCACATTCTTCGGGAAGAAGTCATCTTGCTGTCGAAGCATGCAGTGGAGGTCGTTCCCCACAAAACGGAGTACAAGCCTCTACTCCTGATACTTTCTGGCGAAGAAAAAAGACAAGAATGAATTTAGACCCATTCTTGACTTAAAAATAGCCAACAAATGGATTCAGCGAGAAACGTTTTGGATGCCTGCATTTCATCAGATATATCCCCAACCACACCAAGGAGATTGGTTCTGCTAAATATACCTCCAAGATGCTTACTTTCATGTATCCACAGCCAAGAAACACTGCAAGTTTTTGAGGTTTGCAGTGGGGCAGGACCACTATCAATACCTGGTTCTTCCATTTGACCACAAGCCAGCTCCAAGAACTTTCTTGAAGTGCATGGCAGTAGTTGTTGCCCATCTCAGAAGGCACCAAATCTTCATCTACCCCTACCTAGACGTTGGGTTATTAAAGGCATCCACTTCACAAGAAGCCCAGTGGCAATACAACTGGATATGCGAGGCCCTTTGACGGTTGGGCATTCACATTAACTACAAGTCAATTTCCACTCCAGTTCAGACTATGCAGTATTTAAGACCTACCATCAACACAATGCAGGCAAGAGTGTGTCCTTCGGAGGAGTGACTTTTATTGATCTGTCAGAAATGTGACTCTCTTATGAAAGCCTCTTATCCCACGATGAAATCAGTGTCATCCCTTCTTGGCTCCATGGCCTCTTGTATCCTTCTCGCTCCCTTACGCACACCTCCACATGCGTTCCCTTCAAGAATGTCTTGCGGACCAGTGGGACCAAGTAACAGGCAACTGGGAGGACAAGATCACTCTCTACCCTCATGCGAACCAATCTCTAACATGGTGGTGCTCTCCACACAACCTGCTTCAAGGGATGCAATTCCACCAACAGACTCCCTCCCAAACCATAGTGACACACGTCATTACTGGGGTGGGGAGCCCACAATGATCATCTCCAAATTCAAAGTACAAGGTCTCCAAGGGAGATGACATATCACATCGATCTCCTCGAGCTCAGGTCAGTAAATCTGGAACTAAGCTTTTCGCCCGTCGTTCAAGACCCAGTCCCTGCTTGTTCAGACAGACAATACAACCACCATGTACTACCTCAACAATCAGGGGGAATGAGGTCCATGTTTATCACACAAAGGCCAATTAATTTGGAAATTGATCAGAGCCAGAAACCTGCAGATTATGGCAACTCACGTTCCAGGTATACAAAATGCGCAGGCGAATGCCCTCAGAAGGGTTCTGCAAGAAAACCACAAATGGGTCCTTCACAACGACGTCGTGCAAGACATCTTCAAGCTATAGGGCTCTCTGAACATCAACTTGGTACGCCACCGCAGAAAACTAAAAATACCAAGACTTCACCTCAAGGTACTTCCAACAAGGGACTCTGGAGAATGCCCCATAGATTAACTGGTCAAGCAAATTGCTCTACGCCTTTCCACCAATCCCTCTGATCCCGCAGTCCTCCTCAAGCTGTCCTACTCGACAGCCAGACTCATTCCGATTGCCCCGGAGTGGCCACGTCAATGGTGGTTTATGACCTCCTTAACCAGTCACAGCGTTCACATCTCAAGCTGCCATGCAGGCCAGACCTGCTAACAAAGTTTGGAGGCCAGATGGTCCACCCCAATCTCTCCTCCTTGAATTTGGCAGCATGGCTCCTGATCTAGTGCAGTATGGACATGAACCTCCACAAGACTGCAAGGACATCCTCTCCACAAGACTGCAAGGACATCCTCTAAGCGGCTAAACAGCTGTCAACCCATTCAGCATATGCCTTCAAGTGGAAGAGATTTTGCATTTGGTGTTTTTCCAAGAACATACATCCACCATCTTGCCAGTAAGACGTCACTCTTCCCTACCTCCTCCATTTAGCAAAATCTAGCTTGCAATTGTCTTCCATAAAGGTTCACTTGGCAACTCTGGCTACAGGAAATGTCCTTCAAGACCCTCTTTTTTCAAAATCCTAGTAATCAATGATTTTTTAGAAGGGTTGAAAAAGGGTTTCCCTCCCATCAGGTATCCTTCCACTCCCTGGGAGCTTAACATAGTCCTTTCATGTCTCATACAGGATCCTTTCGATCCCATTCATAAGGCAACTCTGTAGCATCTCAAGAAAAAACGCATTCCTCGTAGTGATCACATCAGCTCATAGGTTTAGCGAAATCCAAGAGTTATGCTGAAACAAACCTTGTACAGTTTTCCACTCTAACAAGGTAGTTTTGAAGACTCACGTGAAATTCCTTTTCCAAGGCTATTTCATATTTTGATGTCAATCTGACAATTTCTTTACCAACTTTCTTTCAGAATCCTTCAACCCCAGCTGAAAGAACTCTTCATTTCCTAGATGTAAGGTGGCTCTTGAATTTTCATCTGGATAAGACGCAGAAAGCGCAGATAGGACCAATATTTTGTCAATTATGGCCCAGTCCATACAAGTTTAGCCACTTCCAAACAATCCATCTCTAACTGAATAGTATTTTGCATACTTTTATGTTACCAAAATACCAACAAGACTTTGTCAGCTAGACCGAAAGCCCATTCTACTAGGGGCAAAGCAGCTACAGACGCTTTTATACGAAATGTCCCTATTGCTGAGATTTGTAAAGAGGCTACATGGAGATCTGTTCAGGAATGTATTTGCTTTATCTTCTCTCCTCTGTACTTTCTACCATGATTGGTAGTGATGGGCTTGCTATTCTATTCAAATGCTTATGGCTATCAATGAAGATCCCCCAAGAGAGAAGGTTTGGTTTCTTACCAGTAATACTGGTTCTCTCTTGGAGGCATGTCCATTGAAGTCATACGCAAACTTCACTCCTCCAGGGTGGACATAGTAGAGGAAATTATTGGACTTACCCATCACTGACACTTAAAAATGGCATACTGGTGGTCTCTGGGTCCTTAAATGCACAGTCACTATTTTAAACTCGCATAATAGCAGCAATGGGGCTACACTGTCCTACTATCCTTCATCTCTACTTTGACAGAAAGGGTTTGTGAAAGCAATTTGAGCTGTTTTGTAAAACATTTGCCTCAAAATATACCTTTATATGGATACTTTGACCCTTTTCAAAGTACAATATCAAGAATTTCACCACTGTAACGTTTTCTAGGCTGCAAATTATGTTCCTTAAGTGTTTCTGCAAGCTTTCGTGAAGAAAGGTGACATGTACACTTAAGAAGGTATTCTATGAAGACGTGCTCGAGGATTCCCGCATGGGGTTGGAACTATTCAAATACTTATGATTTCAATGGAAATTCCCCCAAGAGAGAACTGGGATTACAAGTAAGAAACCATATCTTCTTCTATAAAATTCACCATCTCTATTCTCCACTCTATCTGTCACTTCAGAAAACCCACCAGGAACGCTTGGATTTAAGAGCGGGAAAATAAGCATGCATCTGTTTGACAAAGACGTTGCTTTCAACAAGAATTACATGTTAATTTTCTTTTTTTAAATCACTCTTTTAACACGGTGGTCCAACAGCCCCACGTGTTTAGTGCCCTGGGCACTGTGGGATTGTAGTTTTAAGAATATATGTAGCGGTAATGATCTACCCTTGATGGTGGTAATGAATTCTTGGGGAAGGAGTCCAGTTTTCCACTAGGACATTTGTGATTCCACGGAACTCCATTAATTTAGTGACAGCCTATTTAGCTTCAATGGGAGAGGCAGGGAAAAGATAGTCTGGGAGAGAGGTAGCACACACATACACAGATTTTTAAACGAGAAGACAGGCACCAGCAGATTTTGGGGGTTAAACTACAGTCCGTGTTCTTCTGTTGCTGCTGACATGAAATAAGAGCTCTGGGTTTGCACCTGCACAATAACAATCAATGCGGCTATGGCACTGATCTCTGGCACCAACCTTTAGTGTGACTGGCAGGTGCCCAGGACCCAGACCCCCCCCCCCCTCCCCCTCCTAACTCAACAATCAAGCAACTGTTCATCCAGATATAGGACTGCTTTTGAAAGTCAGTTTAACAGCAAATTCGTCACCTTGTGGCCTCCGGGGCTCACAGTTATGGAGGCCATGCAAAAATATAGTGGAGGCAGACTGGTACATAGGGGTATCCTCTTCAGGAGCACAGCAGGGGCGTTCATGCCAAACCCCTGGAGTCTTTAGGGCGGACCCTGGATTAAAACATCGGCGCCTCGCTAGTCCTTCGGGCGGTTTTAATCCTGAGCAACCGGGGGCTTCCCTTGTAACGCTCCGCCCCTAAAGAGGGCGTGGTGTGGGTCCTGGAGCGAGAGTGTCTTCTCACTGATCTCCTGCTGTTCCCTTTTCAAACTCCCTTCAACATCGGTGCGGAGGAGCACAGGTGTGAAAGGGATGGAGAAAGGTGGCCATGTGAACTTCAGGACCTTTAATACCAAAACAGAAACCACGAGGAAAAGGAAAGCCATGGGTGGGACAGGTAGGATGAAGGGATTTGTTTATGCATGGGCTTTCACCTTTAAGACCAATACACATTCTAAAGGTTCACAAAACTGTTTTATGGATGACAGAGACAACTGATAAAATGTATTTCAAACTAAAACGCAAATCCTTTACTCGTGTAGCTATTCAAGCAATGTATTGACTGCAGCTTTCTTTACACCAAGTGGGCACAGCCAGTCAAATATTAGAAGATGCCAAACCACTGAGAAGAAAGTCCCCTCTCATCCAGCCACGGCCCATGGCTAATCTATCATGAGCTGGAAGATGCAACAAAAACTTCAAAAATGCAAGGGGGCAGAAATCAGTTGAGTGGAAAAACTGGTTAAAAAAATAATGCTTCAAATAATACACATATAAAGCAAAGTAAAGAGCAAGCCTTTCAACGTGTCTGATAATTTAGTTCATTCAAGAAGGACAAGCGAGCGACATGTCTTCCATGCATATGGTATTAACACTTTAGGCTCAAATTGGAATCCTAGAACGGCCAGCTCCTCCTTCAATCCTTTAAAGACTGGTAAACGTACACTTAACATAGATAATGCTAAAACATGTTGTACACAGTGCCGGATTTCGGGTTGAAGAGCTATACAAAAACAAGCATTGGCAAAGCCAATAAGTCTCTCCTATAAGAGATCCATTGGCTTTGTCGGTCTGAAATAATGTGCGTCCGGACTCACTTAGGGCGAAATCCTGCATTTGTGTAACAGAAACCACAAAATCCTGTAAATCCCGGAACCTCCAGTGTAATTAGAAAACCTTTCTGCAGGTTGACTAAGGATAGTTCTGAATCACAAACACTACTACTGCCTCACACTCTTGGCATCTGGCAATCTACTTGAGAAAACAGCTTGGTTTCCTGACATGCCTGAACTACACATATGCACTTTGCGTGTGTGATTTAGAACAATTGGATTTCTGTACCGCCACAGCAAAGTGGAAAAACATCTGTTATTCAGCGCCAAGATACCTCCAGGTGAACAAGCGCTTTACAAATACACAAGTTATGTTACGTTATGAATAACCCGTGCAACCTAACGTGCGGCGTTGACGTATATGGGAAGCTTTAGGTTAGGGAACAACTATTTCTAATAACAAATGCAGCTCACTTGATTTCTTTTTGATTCTCATAATTATAATGTGGATTAATGCATCATGTTAAAAATGATTTTCGAAGCAATGTTATCCAAGTGTATCGCGTTTTGTTATCTGTGGGAGACTGACAGGCTGGGCGTAATTTTCGGCAGAGCGTGAAACTTCTGCAGCAGGTGCATGACCAGACTGAGCTATTGATCTTACCAGAGCACAATTTTCTGCAAATCAAAGATGATAGTTTTCAGAGTCAAGAAGACCCAGCAATGCTCGGCCACAGTTAAACAATAAAGGATGTACAATTTCAGGTCAAGCTGGTGCAAATGGCCTGGCCTTTTTTTGAAAGAAAAATAAAAAGCTGCTTTCACCAGTAAATTATAGATAATAATTAAACAGTATGTGCTGTAGGTACATAAACAAGCATTCCTGAGAGGACGTGGAAAAAGGCAAGCCTTCAAGTACTTCGCTCTAGGTACCATGCTGCTACACACAATAGGCTTAGTCGAACAGGAAACATTTGTTTTGTAGAAACATAATGCATGACAGAAAAAAAGAGCTTGTTCAAGAGGTGACAGTACCATGTACACAACAACAACAAGCAATAACATGTTCATGTAGCATGCGCGAGCAGCAGCTGAAGGAGACTAATCAAAGACAGTCACTCTGTACTTGGCCCATGCCTCGAAGGAAAAAAGATGAAGTGAAGCCGGCAGGCGCAATGCAATTAAGAAGCAGAAAATATGAGTGACAATGAAACCAACAAATGGGAAGCAATGGGCAGGCTACAAGCCTACTGTTGTATACAATATTTCTCTCTATCGCGGGTGAAACCTAATGAGGCATCATTCCCTTTGATCGTTTGGTTCTAAATGTATTACACGTTTGGTTGTTAGCAGACAATGTTTTAGGCAAAGGAGACTAAGCAAGGGATTACTTCTGCTTTCCTTGGAATTATTTGTTGTTTTCAATGCAAAGGAAGTACACCATCCATGTCACGTGGGATAAAATTGACCATATATATTTGGCTTGTGCTACTATTTTTAAGCTTGCGAGAGGCGGAATACTAGTGTATTGCAAGCATGTTATTGGTAAAACTGAACTTTGTTACTTGTAATATTTAAATGGTATTTGATTGTCGTGTCCACGGGCTTTGAACATCTCACACTCGATACTTGTAATGGTTTGTTGCATTTCAGCATTGTGCTTTTACTCGTTTTCTTTCCTTTATAACTAATACATCTATCTTTGTTTCTATTAAGCAGCATCAGTGTTGAGTACTACACGGCCTGCCAACTATTACTGCGCTGTTACCCGCTAAGGTTGCAACAAGTTAAAAATGTTGCTTTTACTAATCGCAGCAACGAGGTTTAGTTCAGAGATCAGCGTGTTGTGCAAATAAAAGTACAACAGCTTTACATGAACAGCATTATACATGAACAGCATTATACATGCCGAGACTTAAACTTGGGGTGAGGATGTGGCCAAACGGCTTGGGTGGTCGATCTCAAACCTGGAGGAACCTGGTTAGAGTCTCAGCAATGACGCTCAACATCCTGTGATTTTGGGCAAATCACAATCTCCCTGTGCCTAACAAAAATGAATGTGTCTTTGTGTTACGCAACTGGTGCTCATGTAAAGCGCTCTGAAACCCGATACCTTTGGGTCAGCTTCGCTCTATATAAACTACGCTAAAAAAATTAATAAAAAAAACAGCAGTGGTGAGATCTGCACACAATTGAAGTTAATACAGCAATGTGAACAGTTTTACTGCATTTAAGAACACAGTCTGCAAACCTTTCACAACTTATGTGCTAGGAGTTCTCAGTCTTATGATGGGTCATGCATGAGTGCTGTTTAAGTCCTTTGACAGCATGGCCCTGGCAGTTTCAAAAAGTTCATCACAGATGGGAATTGCTTCATATGCATTTTATACTACTCTGCAACATGCGTGAATTTGCTGCATTTGATTTTCCTGGGGCGTGTGGTAGCCACACTGCGAGAGCTGAGGCACTTTGTACAAATGTCAACATTAGAAGATTTTGTTGGGGAAAGGGGCTGTACGAGTCACGTAGCACATTTTGGGGGTTTTTGCTAAATCCACTCCTCTAAACCAAGCGATCTTAACAGCTATAACTCAGCTGGAGACTGAGTTTATAGAATGTGTTCTCGGTTTATACTATATTTGAGTTCTCATCCATTTACCACCTCCAGGAGTAAGACTTAACTGCTCCTATTGCAGCTTTTAAGACATGTTTAGAAAATGGAAACATCTGGTATCCACATGGAAATACTCTCAAACTTTGTAAACCCTAAGGTAATAATTAGGATCTATCACACATACTACCCAGTAACCACCTGCTGCCACATGACTTGGTCCACTTGTGGAAATATGAATTTTTATGGTCAATTGTGTCCCCTATCTTAGACCCCAACGGCTCCATGTACATGCTATAAGTACATGTATGTTCTCTCCAGTTCCAGCTATGAAGACGCAAATACATGTGCGTCCAACGTCAACATGCCCTCTTTCAGATCCGCCATGAATGGGTCGAATATTCCATTCCTAAGTATAAAAGGCCACCGCATTTATGTGGTTCACTTTTCTAGTTTTGTAGTTAAGGCGAGTAGGCCCTGAATTCTGCCATCAAGCCTTTTTCTGCTTCTGCCTCTGAAATGCTCCAGCTTGGACCTGCATCCGTGTCCATGAACTTTGTCTTACTCCCTGCAGCCTGTTGCCTGCCAAAAACTGTATTCAGCCTTCAAGTTATCTGCTCCGCTCCTCATCCAATGCATTCCTGTCTAGTAGTTTAGGTAAACATCCCTCCAGCTACCGAGCAAAAGGCTCGGCCTCGCTATCTCTATGCAAGTAATTCATAGCCCCTGTTACTATGGAAGATTCCTGCCCCCTCGCATCACATGTAGACACATAGACGCTTGTACACGCACTAACAGTCAGTATAGAATAGGATCTGTCCGAGAAGACCCTTCCTTCCAGATAATATAGTTCCTTAAACACAAGATATTAGATATGATTTAGGACTAGGTTGTCCTGACACCCCAGACTTCTGTCTCCACATGTAGGGCCAAATGTCAAGTTCCCTTCACCCTCTAGTTGTACGTCAATCACGCGTCATGCGGCTGCGCGCGCATCTCTGTCAAATATTTCTGCTGACACTGCAGGATTCTCTTATGGATCCACCCACTTGTGACATCATTTTTAATGACGTTTCTAGTATACGCCTATTTTCATTACGTATGTGTATTCTTATCTGTATTATCAGCTGTTACGCCTCCTGCATCTGTCCTAATGCAATGCTTTCCGTATAAATATTGTTACTTGTCAATAATGTATTGCTGATCCCTTCCTGAACCTTCGTGGTGATGGAATATGGTTGCCTAGTTCGAACTATAATTCCTTTGTAAGGAATAAAGCCCTTTTCAGAACCTCTAATACCACGGATTCTGCCTCTTATTTTGACTGAGTTATTCTTACTAGACTTTACCGCATAAAAAATAGTACAGGTAATTTAAATATTTACCACATAAATTGGCGCCCGAATAGGGACACTTTCTCATCTCACGCGCCGGAGGTGCGTTGCAGGCCCGGTCTCCTGCCACAGCCGGACGGACAACAACGCGTACCCACAGGATTTCCTGTATCTCCCTCCGACCAAGCGGGGGTGACTGAGGCTGCGATCAACACCCAGACGAGGCGGTGAGAAGTGCGAAGTATCCCGACCAGAGCCTAGCTGAGAGAGCAAGATCCGAGGTATACAGAGGCCCACCAGGTTCCGAAGTTCCGAGTCGAGTCGAGTCCAGTCCGGTCCAGTTCAGTTCAGTTCCGAGGCCTTCCGTTCCGTGCTACCCGGTGAGTACCGTTGCTGGGGAGGCAGTTAGACGTGCACATTAATTTGTGCCGGTCCTGACGGGTTTGGGTACACAGATCCGGTCTGCACTGTTTTAGCAGTGTATCTGTACTGTTTAGCAGTATATCCAGTATGTTCATGTATATAATTCAGTATTATCTAGTATTAGTATTATGTCAGTAACTAGTTTTCTTCTAATTATCATTGTTCGTTAAAAGTTAAATGTTAAATGTTAAATGTTTTAGTGTGTTCAAAAAAAAAATTGTGGTATGAATGAGTGTTCAATATTGTGTTTATCGTATTAATTGTGTTCAAGTCCAGTTCAAGTAAGAACCAAGTAACAAGGTTTAAAGATGCCGTTCTTTTCAAAATTAAGACAGATCAAAACTAGAAAAGGAGTACTCGAAGAAGCTGTTCCCATTCCACCTAGGGACACTCCAGGGTATTTTATGTATCATAAACATGGCCTAGATGCCGTATTATATCTTGACTTATGGGTGGACTACACCAAGGATCTAGCAGAAAGTCAGAGGTGGCCCGCAGCTGGGACATGGGATGCAGATTGCATCATGAGAGTAGAAGAAGAATTATGGAAAAAGAAAGCCAGACAGTCACAGAAAGATGCTATTGAGTTATGGCGTAAAGAATCGCATAGGCGTACAGAGAAAGCGCTCAGACTGGAAGAGAAAAGTAGGGAGAACTCAAATAGAGCCCGAGAAAACGTATTAGTTAAGGAAGGTATCCGAGTAAAAACAGAACAAGTAGACAGACAACGAAACACTCTTATGAATGGTATGTATCCTCTTTTGGCCGAAGGTTTACCTCAGGCCACCCCGGAAATACCGAAAGATTTGCCACCCCCATTACTCCCGACTAAAGCACATCCTAAGACCGCAAAAGATATTTTCCTTTCCTCCTATTTAGACGACGTAGCTCCCGAATATGTTAATGATCCACCACACACGCCACCCGTCGTTGGAGCTCAACACCGAGATCATCTGCCCCCACCTCCGCAACAACAAACTCCACCGCACAATCCAACAGGTCCATCTGTTTCCACCGCTTTTCCTGCATCCACAGTCTCTACCTTACACCCCACAAATCCTTTCATGCCTAGCACCTCAGAAGGTGCGACAGCAATTTTTGCCACACCACCATCAAGAAGCAAATCGTCTCTTAGAGATTTAGCAAACCAACGTACACCCCAAATAGCAACATCCGACATGTTTAAGGAACATTTTGTAGATTGTAGATATGATCCAGTGCCCGGTAAAAATGACAGAATGGTGCTATCATCACTACGTATACGACGAGCCTCAATATATTTAACGACGCTACCAGGAATGATTAAACATTTAGACAATATATATCGCTTTGTCCAAACAGGGCAAGGCCCTGAAAGTATTGACGAAGCCATGGAATACCAGAAAGCGGATATACAGAGACAACTGTTACGTTTCTTCATAAACTGCTTGATCAGAGACAGAGATAGGTCCGAGGTAGACCAGGATGAAATGCAAGTACTTACCCGATGGGGTCAGAATATATCCGAGGGAAAGCATGATAAACAGACATGCATAGTAGTTATGTGCCGAAAGATCCGCAAAGAAGTAGAACGAATACATAAAGCCAGATTAGAGGCAGACAAAACTGAATCAGAGGGAGAGGAGGAGGAAGAATCAGAAATGCCCACAGGACAATTAGAAACGATAGCTTATGTAGGTAGGGGAAGACCTTGTAACAATACCAGATACTTTAATGACCCGATACGCCAGATACGTCCAGAATGTAACAGACATTTTCAAGCCCCTATGTTAAATATGAAGTCCCCTGAACACTTATTCCAGGCTGCTGATAAATTACTCCGAGACCGAAGGGGGTATCATATGCTCGATTCTATGGATGAACAAGAATTAGCCAGGTCAACAGTACAATGGGCTGACAGTTCTGAAAAATACAGTGATGATGCGTTGGCACACACGTTTTTGAATCTTACCCCAGACGAACAGCGTTTAGCTGGTATATACATGATACAACATCTCGTTATATTATATAGAAGCCAACACTCCGATCCCGGTCCCCTGCCTGATATATTGATAGAATTACTCACGAATAAATGGAGAGGTTCAGGTACTGATTTAATTAAAGAAATTCTGGAATATCGACACCAGTACATTGTCTTCATATGCCCAGAACATGTTTCAGTTCCCCCCAAGTTGGAAAGAAAAACGTATCATATAGACAGACAGAATCCCTTACGCGAAGTGCACCCAGTCAGAGGGGAGGACAATATTTTTAAACGCGTGTTTGTGTACGCGCCCATAACTAAAATTGAATTATTAGAGATGAAGAAAGTAGTACCTAGCCATGACAAAGATCCAGCAGGTTTCCACCGTGAGATAAAAGACATGTTACTCTTGGGAGAGTATACTTACCCGGACCTTATGAAAATATTAAAAGTCCTATTACCCGCCGGTATTTACGAGAAACTCAAAGAAAAGGAATGGGAGGTGGGAGACCAAAAGATAGATTGGACAGTATTAGAAAACGAAGAAAAGGCCCGAGCTGCAGGTTCAGGGCTTGGGGAAAGGACTACAGCATTACCAGGATTATTAGTGCAGGTACTACCACGTTTATTAACTACGAAAAAGGAAGATTGGGGTGCAATCTCAGCCTGTAAACAAAAACAAGATGAAGACACTAGTGATTTCTATTCCCGATTTGAAAAATGTTTTGGTATTAATAGTGGCATAAAAGCAAGTAGTGAATCGTATCCACATCTGTTTGTGACAAAATTAGTTGAGAATTCCCTGCCCCAAGTCAAGAGTAGAGTACTGAAATTCGAGAGTACCTGGCAAGGAAACACACCGTCACAGATGTTACAAATGTTACAATATCATCACAATAGAATTAGGGAAGAACAAGAACATGAACAAAGACGTATGAAAGACACAAAAATGAAAATGCTTGTTGCTCAGTCAGTTCCAGTTGACGGTCATAAAAAGGGTATGACACAGTCCAATGATTCAGTAGGTCCTGTTAGAGGGACATGCAACTATTGTAAACAGCCAGGTCATTATATACACGATTGCGCAGTTCTGAAACATAATATCTCTACGGGTATAACGAAAGAGAGACCACGTCCGCCTAGACAGGATCAGATCCAACAACAAGTACCTCAGAGTATACAGCCTATGCCAGCTGTACAACAGACCGCACCACAACCACAACAACAATTACAACAACAGCCACAGCCTATTGCTGCAACACAAAACACGACACAACAGATGTACCAGTATGCACAAAATGACTATCCAGAGTATCAGCGCTACACATGAAATAGCCTAGAGAGGGAAGTTGGCTTACCCCTTATTGAGGTTCCAGTAGATCAAGAGGGTCCTTATGTACAAAGTCAGTTATTAGGGAAAGATAGAAAGTTTCTACTCGATACAGGGGCAAGCAGAACCACTATCCGTCACAGCGAAGTCCCAGGGGTACCCCTCTCAGGCTCACAAAATATTTCCCTTGGTTTTTCAGGAAAGCCTACTGTTAACGAAGTATCGCAACCACTTGCATTTACAGTCGGTCCATTAACACGGACTACAGATCTATTACTTACGAAATCATGTCCAGAAAACTTGTTAGGTATAAAAACATTGAAGGCTCTAGGAGCTGTAATATGTTGTTCTCCGGAAGGAGTACGACTATTTTTGCGTGACTTTAAAGGTCACTACGTGTCTAGAGACATGGATCACCGGTTACAGAATCTACCTGCACATTTATGGGCACAAGGCCCCACTGATGTAGGTTGTATGCACATTACAGCATATCGAGTCACACTCAAAACAGGAGTGGTACTACCACGAATGCGACAATACAAATTACCGCCAGATGCTGTTGTGGCTTTACTGCAAATCATTGACGAGCTCATTGCACAAGGAGTGGTTGTAGAAACCGACTCCAATATATGTAATTCCCCGATAATTCCGATTCTTAAACGAACCGACCCAAAAGCACCACCAGTATATCGATTAGTTATTGATCTGCGAGAATTAAATAAATGCATTGTACCACAATACCCCGTGGTCCCAGATATCTCTTCATTATTAACGGCCATAGATTCAGAAGCATCGTTCTTTACTGTAATTGATCTCAAAAACGCTTTCTTTAGCGTCCCAATCGATCCGGAAAGCCAATATTTGTTCGGATTCAGTTTAAATGGACGAAGTTTTAAATTCACACGCGCACCTCAAGGATTCACAGAAAGCCCCAGCATCTATAGCCAAGCACTGAAAAGAGAACTTGACAATATTCACATGCCAGCTAACACTGCCCTGCTTCAATACGTCGATGATCTGCTGATCACCGCACGAAGCGAACCTGAATGTGAAAAAGCATCACTGACGGTTTTACATTTCTTAGCCGACAAGGGGCACAAAGTGTCCCCTTCGAAACTACAATTCTGTGTACAGCAAGTTGTGTACCTAGGGCACTTGCTGTCCAAATGGGGGAGACAGCTCACACCTGATCGCATCCAGTTAATTGTAAACATGCCACCACCCAAGACACAAAAGGAGGTACGGGCCTTCATAGGCCTCACTTCGTACTGTAGGCAGTGGATCCCCCAATATGCATTTTTAGCTAAACCACTCATTCAGTTAACAACACAGGAGGCAGCGACACCGACTGTCCTCCCTTGGACTCAGGAACATACACAAGCTTTTGAAAGCTTAAAGAAAGCTTTATGCCAAGCACCTGTTTTAGCAACGCCATGTTACAGCAAACGTTTTACACTTTTTGTTACAGAACGTGAAGGTACTGCTTTGTCAGTACTCACGCAGGAACAAGCAGGATCACACAAGCCATGTGCTTATTTTTCTAGTACATTAGATCCCGTAGCTCAGGCTCTTCCTGCGTGCCTGAAATCAGTCGCAGCAACAGCTTTAGCAATCAGACAAAGCGACGCCATAGTGTTAGGACATCAATTGACAGTACAAGTACCACACGCAGTAGAGGTTCTCCTGAACCGGACCCAAACACAACACTAGACTATAGCAAGACTGACGGGTTACGAATTAACATTGTTCCAGCCACACATAGAAATCAGACGCTGTAGTACATTAAATCCTGCCACACTTTTGCCATTAAATGGAACAGACCCATTGGCACATGATTGTATTGAAGTCATTACTATTACAACGAAACCCAGACAAGACTTGACAGATATTCCATTATCAGACCCAGACCTGACATTATATGTAGATGGTTCATGCATGAGAACAAATGCAGGAGAATTAGTGGCCGCTTATGCAGTCACAACAGACACTGAAATTATTGAAACAAATTGTATCGATACCTTGTCAGCTCAAGCAGCAGAGCTCATCGCTCTGACACAAGCCTGTATTCAAGCCAAAAATAAGAAAGTCAACATATACACAGATTCACGTTACGCCTTCGGAGTCGTCCATGACTTCGGCGTACTGTGGCGAGAGAGAGGTTATTTAACTTCTCACGGTGCCCACATCCAGCACGGTCCCCTTATTCAAGCTCTGTTAGATGCAATACATCTGCCTACTTCAATATCTATCATGAAGTGTAAAGCCCATACAAAAGTAACTGACATTATTTCTCAGGGTAATAACCTAGCTGACAGAACAGCTAAACAGACTGCTCAGAATCAGACTCGTCCAATTGACACGACAAAGACAATAGTTCCGACACCAACACACTGCATGACAGTTAAGGATCCCGCCCTTGATGTAATTGACATACAGACACATGCTACACCAGAAGAAATAAAGAGATGGACTGAATTAGGAGGGATCCAAACGGATCAAGGATGGATGACGAAGGGAAAATCTATATGGTTTCTCCCCGACTCAATGGTTCAGGTCATCATTAACACAATACATAGTCCAGCGCACCTAGGAGAGAAAGCTATGCTAGACAGTATTCAACACATTTGGTTTAATAAACACTTACGAGCAGCGGCTAAACAGAAAGTACGTACCTGTATGATTTGTTGTCAGTTCAATCCAGGAAAAGGCGTACCTGTAGACCAGGGTGGATTTCAACCCCCCGATCACCCTTTTGAAGTCCTCCAGATGGATTATATCCAGATGGAACGTTGTCGAGGATTCAAATATGTCCTCGTAGTTGTATGCGCTCTTTCCCGGTGGACAGAGGCGTATCCCGTCTCAGATTACACTGCCCCGACTACTGCCAAACAGTTAGTTCGAGAATTCTTCCCACGGTATGGTTTGCCCCGTATCGTGTATTCAGATAATGGCCAACCGTTCTCATCCGAGCTCATGAAACATGTTTCACTTCTGTTAGGCTACCAATGGAAATTCCACTGTGTCCGACATCCCGAGGCAGCAGGTCTCGTGGAACGACATAATCAAACTCTGAAAATTAGACTGTCAAAAATATGTAGAGAAAAAGGTGTCGACTGGATAGTAGCTTTACCAGTTGCGCTCTTTTACATGAGAATGGTAGCACACTCTCGAACAGGGCTATCCCCGTATGAGGTGATCTTCGGTAGACCACCAAATATGTGGGGGACGCCTATACCTCGTAAAATAACTGATGTTGATTGTAATATGCTGACAGATTACCTGGCTTCCTTGATGTCTGCACTACAATCTTGTCGTTCACAGGTAGCTGCAGCTTTTCCCGACAACACTGAGGTGAAGCCCCACGACGTGGTTCCGGGGGACCTCGTGTTTGTGAGGAATTTTGACAGGAGGAGCCAGCTGGAGCCTCGGTGGCGGTCGCCGAAGCTCGTCATTTTGACCACAAGGACAGCCGTGAAGATTGAGGGACGTAAAGGGTGGTTGCACTCGAGCCACATCAAAAAATTTTATGGACTACCGTCCGACGTGAACCCTCAGCCCTGCATTCCCTCACAGACTGATTCAAAACTACCCCTGGTTGAACAAACCAAGAGTGAAAACTATAAACTAAAACTAAGGTCTAGCAAGTCAGACAATTTGATTGTTTAAGTCCTCTCCAAGGTGAATCGGTTGAATTTGTCTCTGACATGTATCCTCTAGACCGAAATAGAGAGAAAAATGGACAGAAACAGCTCAGGACACATGCGTACTGTAAATCACTTCGTAGTCACTGCATAGTGACATTGTTAATTATGTTTTTTCTAAGTCTTCTGATTATTATCTCCGGTATATTATTACACATGTATTACCCTATCTCCAAGCGTGCTTCCAATACTACTGCCGAACACTCTTTTAGCGAATTACCCCCACATGAGTTGTCCTATAGATTTGCGCTGCGCAACAACACATTCATTAGTATGTTACATCATTCCCATCAGACCAGCAATGCTACAAATTGTTGGATATGTGGCCGACTCCCTCCCTATCAGAAATACAAGGGAGTTCTGCCCCTCTTTCCGTATCCATTCACACACAATGGCTCCTGTGGAGCATGGTTTAGTTTGATTAATTCCCTAGATTCAAATACAGTAGTTTACCAAGACAATTGGGTATGGGGAAACCTGAACCTAGTTTTACTTAAAGTCTGCTACCCTAACAAGGAGGGACTTCCCAAAAGAACAGGAACTGATCTAGAAAATGAAGTATATGGATTAGGTAACTTTACACTTAATCTTATGATCCTGAATATTGAATCCGAAGCTACACCAATCTTGCCCGCTATGTCAGTATTTCCAGTTAGAGGCGAATTATGTGTAAGAAAGAATGGTTCAAAACACATGGGCCATAGTAAATGTACCACTGTAATAGAATTCAGTGATAAAGGCAAATCTACATTTAGAGCTTCCCGTCACTCCTACTTCATCTGTGGTCACACCGCATACATACGCCTACCCCTAGATTGGGATGGTACCTGTTACATTGCATTCCTTCTGCCACCTGTTTTCCTAGCCCCGCCTGATTATCATAGGAACACCCATTTAGTACACAATAGACAGCAGAGAGACCTCCCGATTGTCGACTACACTGAAACAGCATGGGAGAAATACACAGATTTCAATAAAGGTTTCTTTCCCTACATAGGTACAGTCACCAATAGTAAGCTGATACGTAGATTAACTAGAACCCTTGAAGCAGTAGTGAATGAAACTACTTTCTCTTTGGGCAACTTAACGGAGGAGCAGTCTGCGATGCGGATTGTTGTTCTCCAAAATCGTCTTGTCCTTGACGTCATTCTGGCCGATAGGGGCGGAGCTTGTAGAGTCATCGGATCAAGTTGCTGTGTTTTCATACCAGAAAACGCGCCGTCAGTATATAAAGCCATAACTCGACTTCATAAGATCGTAAGCCAGATACACCAGAATCCAGGCACCTGGACTTGGTCCGGTTGGTTCTGGAGCGTGTTGTCAGCCTGGGGATGGAGGATCCTATCCTTCCTAGGTATTGGCTTTCTCATACTATTCAGTTGCTGCTTGTGTCTACAATGTGGGCCAGCGATTTGTGGTCTGTGTGCCACATCGTGTATCCCGCCTTCAAATTTTCATTCAAGATCTCGGAAGAAGAAAGAAGAACAAATGATGCTATATGAACAGATTGATGGATTGATGAAGATGGATATTTCATGAGGGTCCGTAGGGGACAAGGAGGGAATGTGGAAATATGAATTTTTATGGTCAATTGTGTCCCCTATCTTAGACCCCAACGGCTCCATGTACATGCTATAAGTACATGTATGTTCTCTCCAGTTCCAGCTATGAAGACGCAAATACATGTGCGTCCAACGTCAACATGCCCTCTTTCAGATCCGCCATGAATGGGTCGAATATTCCATTCCTAAGTATAAAAGGCCACCGACTTTATGTGGTTCACTTTTCTAGTTTTGTAGTTAAGGCGAGTAGGCCCTGAATTCTGCCATCAAGCCTTTTTCTGCTTCTGCCTCTGAAATGCTCCAGCTTGGACCTGCATCCGTGTCCATGAACTTTGTCTTACTCCCTGCAGCCTGTTGCCTGCCAAAAACTGTATTCAGCCTTCAAGTTATCTGCTCCGCTCCTCATCCAATGCATTCCTGTCTAGTAGTTTAGGTAAACATCCCTCCAGCTACCGAGCAAAAGGCTCGGCCTCGCTATCTCTATGCAAGTAATTCATAGCCCCTGTTACTATGGAAGATTCCTGCCCCCTCGCATCACATGTAGACACATAGACGCTTGTACACGCACTAACAGTCAGTATAGAATAGGATCTGTCCGAGAAGACCCTTCCTTCCAGATAATATAGTTCCTTAAACACAAGATATTAGATATGATTTAGGACTAGGTTGTCCTGACACCCCAGACTTCTGTCTCCACATGTAGGGCCAAATGTCAAGTTCCCTTCACCCTCTAGTTGTACGTCAATCACGCGTCATGCGGCTGCGCGCGCATCTCTGTCAAATATTTCTGCTGACACTGCAGGATTCTCTTATGGATCCACCCACTTGTGACATCATTTTTAATGACGTTTCTAGTATACGCCTATTTTCATTACGTATGTGTATTCTTATCTGTATTATCAGCTGTTACGCCTCCTGCATCTGTCCTAATGCAATGCTTTCCGTATAAATATTGTTACTTGTCAATAATGTATTGCTGATCCCTTCCTGAACCTTCGTGGTGATGGAATATGGTTGCCTAGTTCGAACTATAATTCCTTTGTAAGGAATAAAGCCCTTTTCAGAACCTCTAATACCACGGATTCTGCCTCTTATTTTGACTGAGTTATTCTTACTAGACTTTACCGCATAAAAAATAGTACAGGTAATTTAAATATTTACCACACACTGGGTACATTCTCAACATCTAATCTCAGGTTTATCACTTCACCTAAATATGATGGTAATAAGCACTGCATTTAAAACTAGTTAGGGCACACAACAAAGTGACTTTTGCATGGGACGGGCAGACCCTTGCCTTGCCGCAAGAATCACTGCTACCCCAGTTAGTGGTCTTTTGGGCTAATTGGAAACAAGGAGCAGTTTTTAATTCTGGCATCCTATTTGGTCAAGTTGTATGCTCTTGGGTAACCACTTTTTGAACTTATTGTCTGCTCCCTTTACAGCAAGATTTGGAGCATTCAGAATTTCTGTGAAAGCTAGCTAGTAAGTGTGTGGTTATAAAGTGGACTGAAAATTATCCAGGAGGAGGGAAGAAGTTTCTAGTGTCATGGCATAGTCACCAAAATGCAACATGGAGATACATGTACACCCTCTGCAGAAAGTAGTGGTGTGCTGCATTATCGAACCTATTACTTAACTAACTGTTTGATCCAGGGCAAACCATACTCGCTCTGTACCTCTGTCAACTGATCTGACAATATGTCAGCACTTTGAAACCTGCTTAATGGAAGAAATACCCATCATGAGCAGACTCCCAGAACAGGTCTCCAACATGGTTTTCTTCATACATCCAGGGCTCTTTATCGGCAGGTGGCTGGATCTGCATCTCACTACCCAAAGTGCTCCGGAAGTCGCTTTGTACAGGACGCTTCCTGTGCTGCAGCTCCTCCACCCTAGCCACTGCCAGACACAACCTTGACAGATCATAGGGCTGAAAGAGTGAAAGTTACTTTTTTTTGTTTTGTTTTATATAGTGCGAACTAGACCCGAGACATTGGGTATCAGAGCACTTTACATGAGCACCAGTTTCTTTACAGAAGGACACATTCATTTTGTTAGGCACGTGGAGTATAAGTTATTTGCCCAGAATCACAGGATGTCGAGCGTCGTTGCCAAGACTCGTACCCGGTTCCCTAGCTTCAAGGTCTACCGCTCTAGCCGTAAGGCTACATCCTCTCCCCACTACTACTTGACCTTAGAGAGGGTGTAAGTGGTGCGGAACCAAGATGCAGCACAATGGGTGTCCAGCAGTGCTTCTGTGCGGGACAGGGGTCCTGCTTGCAGTACCAGCCTGCAAAATGCATCACGGCTGTCCACTCTAGTGTAAGAGAGAGCATTTGAGAGAGCAAGTGTGTGAGTGTCTGTGGTTTGTTTGATCTATACAATTACTATCCTGTGAAGGACAGAAGCTTGAATGCAGTTGTCAGTGCTTTGTACTGTAAGTGTGCGACCAAATCTTGTACTGCTTATGCAGAGGGTGTACTGGAACACCCCGATGATCCAGTGGTAGTTGTTGGTACTTTGGTGCTTATGTGTATATATATATAAATAAATAATTATAAAATAAAAAGTATGTAGAGAAAGTATGTAGAGGGAGCCCATGTTTTTCTTAGAAACCTACCACTGGCGCTTTCAAACGCTGGGGTTGCCTAATTTCACAGCTGCCTAAACTTGATTCCACCTCATGCCTATGTCTTCCATCACTGTACACTTCTCGCCTCTCTCTATCTCACTTGTGTGTAATTTGTCGTCCCTGCTTTCTCTCGAAACATATTTTCTACCTTTCTCTTCACCATTCTCTCTCTTGCTGTTGGTCAAAGGTTGATGATGAAAAGTTAAGTATAGGTCCCCAAAACTGAGTGCAGGTTCCCACCATCTGCAACCACTTGCATTCACTGCTGGGCATATATAAGGGAATCTTACGCTACAAATTTCATCCATGTGATTCCTGCTGAAAATGTTTTCATTGCACAAAAATCAAAGCAATGAGATTCTCAACGTTTGATTTACCAAAATTTCCCATCCAAGAATTATGGAATAACAAGTACACACGGCCTCTTCATCTCTATTGAAGGACACAAAGAGCCTGGATTTCAAGTTTCCATTCAAACGTTCACAAAAATATAATAATCAAAGAACCATCTTACATATGTGTACAACTTTTTATCAATGTAAATAACAAACTCTAGAAATGATTCACTGAAACAACTGTCCAATCCATGTCAAGAGAGACTTTTAAAGAAACCGTCAAGAAAACAAAGAGCAAAGCATCTGTGATAGGGAGACTGCAGGGAATCCCTGCGGCGCAATGTCGTATTAAATAGGAACGGACATGTTTTACATCAATATTGTAACTAACTTGAAAATGCTCTTATTTGGGAAGGGTGGTGAACGTAGGAGACAGCATGTGACTTTCTTAGCCTACCTACTCCTTTCCTTCGTCTTCAGTCTGCTACCAGCTTATCCTACACAGCCAGTTTTAGTACCTCTACAATATATCTATTTTGCCTCCGAATTACGAATGTTTTTCAGGAAATAAAGCAGCCAACACTATTGTACAATGTTTTCGAAATCAATGTTTTCTGTGCCATTTGGAACACTTGAGCCCCACAACAAAGGCCATTTTCTATTACACATACTAACCTGTATTACTGGCCCTACAGTTGTTCTGCCAAGGACAGCCATTTGACCAGCATAAATCCGGTTGGCCCCGTATTCACCGGCATGATCGACTCGGATTATACGATCGACTATTTTTCTATCCATAGGGTCGAAGGTCATTCCGCTGCTTGAAAATCTTAAAGAGGTCTTCTGTATTCTTGAATGCCATCTCGCGCCAGCACCTAAAAACAGACATGAGATTTCAATAGACAGCGTTCACTGAGGAGGTTCACATTATACTTAAAGCAGATAATTGACAAACTATGTTCAAACAACGGTTTTCTTTAGACATACACAACCATGAAGGTGAAATCCTCATTTGCAAGAGGCAAAAAGGAACTGGGATCAAAAACACTGGCAAGATCTGCTTATTGCTAGTAAAACAAATGATAATAGAACTTTTTGGAGATTAGTAGCCCCAACTAAGTCAGGAAGTGCGAAAATCCGTCATTACAATAAATCTCCTGAAAAATGGTGGTCGCATTTTACTGTTCTCTATACTGCAAAAGACTATAATGATAGTGGGCTAAGCAGTTGCCAGGTTTCTTCCATAAAGACACCCCTTGAAGACCAAGAAGTAGCTGCTACCCCAGTTTCCTTTAGTCTAGATGGAACAAGTAATGCCATTGGCTCCCTAAAAGTTGCCAAGGCACCCGGTCCAGATAAAATTCCATGAGGTCTATACACAATAGTGCCCAAATCTGGAAGTTTTACATGAATTTGCTATCTAATGCTATTGCTGCAGGGGGCAAATTACCTGAATCGTTGAGGGAAGCTAAGATCATAACTATATTTAAAAAGAGTGATGCAAGCAATCCCTCTAATTAAAGAGTGATCGGTTTAATTGATAATGTGCACAAAAAAAAAAAAAAAAAAAAAATCGCTAGACAAGTGCTAAGCAAACTGATAGATTGGGCGGACGCTAACGAAATCAGGTCCCCTCTCCAAGATGGCTTTAGGCCAAAAATCATCACAATCGACCAGCTTTTTAGATTCTCAATGATTGGAAAACTGTCTTACTACAACCCCAAAAGCTTTATGTGGCATTTGTAGATTGAAGAGTTGCATTTGATCTTATCCCATGCCCAAAACTATGGCAGTCTTGTCCAGCTTATAAACAAACTGCATGAGCACAATTTTGCACAGGTTCGCTTGGGCCCTAATGGAGAGCTGACTTAATGCATCCCAATTGAACATGGAGTGCGCCATGGTTGTGTTCTCGCACCCACACTGTTTTCATTATACATGAATGATATGATTGAAGTTTTAGAAAACTGTAGAAACGACTCTCCTGCCTTGAACAACAGGAAGTTACCCATTTTACTTTTCACTGATGACACTCTTCTCATCTCCAAGACGCCCATGGGGTTTCACATTTTAGTCAATAGTTCTTTAGATCTTTGCAGGTGCCTGGAATTGAATATAAACAAGGCCAAATTCATGGTACTGAGCAAGGGAGCGAGAAAAAAAAACGGTCATTCAAGTTGGTAGCGAGGCACTAGAAAGGGTAAACAGCTTTGATTCCGTAGGGGTGAGACTTATGGAGAACTTTAAGTGGCTGGGCCAACTAAATAAGAGCACCCTTGTAATTGAGCACAGATCAAATGCTATTATTTGATAGCATAAGCAATCAATTTCACACAAGATTTACCGAGCTATGGCCCAAGGAGCCGCGCTCTATGGCACCGAAATCTGGGGTTATGCCAATGTCAAGTCTTTAGCCACTGCTGAAAATAACTTTGCTAGAAAACTGGTTTGCCTTCCATCTAGATCACCCCTTATTGCACTGTATTTTGAGTTGGGGTTAAAAGAATAACAGACGTAGCTGTATTAAAAATACTAGTTTACTGGGTCCGCCTCCGGACCACATCAGAGTTATGAAATTATTAGGACTCGCTTGTAGAATTATTAAAACTTGCAGGGGCCAGGATTCTTCCCTGGGTAAAATTTGTAGGTGCATGGATGGGGAAGCTGGGGCTACAAGGATACTGGATTGATCCTACTGCAATCCACAAAGTGGACTTGAGTGTACTGAAGGCTCCCTATTGGGCCTACATTAATGAAGAGTATTTAAAAAATAGCTCAAATGGCGCCCTAACTAATGCGTTCTTAGACAATAAGCTTAAACCGTTTCTTGAGCATTATTTAGATTTAATGCTATCCCCACTATCCAAGAGCCTGTATTTACGCTTTTGCTTTGGGACTCTCCCATTAAGACCGTTCACTCACAAATGGTGTGAGAAACAGGAGTCTATTGTTCGCCCTATGTGCGGCCAGGTTGACAAAAATGAATCTCACTTATTGTTTTTTTTGCTCGAGCATTTGAACTCTCGTCGCAAATGGATATGCCACTTATGTCTTGATATGGGAATAGCTAGATATCAGGTAGCTCTTAAAATGTTAAAAACGGTTGCCTCCCCATAAACTGTATTTGCCGTAAGCACATTTTTACAGGCAACCTGGTACGAGAGAAGAACAATTTTAAAAGCGGCTGTTTAATGATTTCATAGACCATTTCAGTCATCTCCAAATTTTTTAAAAGGTTTTCATATATATTTATCTACTCTTACTGCATTTCTTCAACCCACGGATCCTTGTGATGAGATTGTCATATTTCTTGCTATGTGTTTACGGTTGTTGACTATACTTAAGTTTACCCCACTATGTGGGCTATTTTTTCTTTTTCTCCTTTTCTTATTTTAAAATCTGTACACTGATATCTCTCATTGCTAGGATTGTGTAGTTGTTTTACCATTTTTCTGGAAACTGTTATTGCAGTTCTCTCTTTGTCAAGCACAAGATACTTTACACATCAGCATGAATTAACAACATTGAGGGCTGTGATGTATCATTTAATTAATTAATTTGAACTGTACGTTAATTGTGTTTTTGTGGATTCATTTAATTATACATTTTTACTTTTTACTGTGGATGTATACTTTGATGGTGTGTAACAACCGAATAAAGTGTATGTGTATATATTTATTCATTCTTTCTAAAGCCAGAGTGATCCTCAATATAACGATGAAAGGAAACACAGTCGCTTAAAAAGGCAAAAGGTTTAGCTCCAGTATTATACATGCTCCCAGAATCACAACATCCAAAACCACATTAGGTCACACATATAAGCACATGAGCAGACTGAACTGACTTACGGAAGTATGGATGCACAAAGTAATATGCATAATGATAGCCAGGTGCACACCAGAGCAACACATGGACACTGACACCACAAAACAACCTGGCACACAGATACCAATGCATGCAGACTACTAGATGTTCACATGCACACAGATTAACAGGTAGACTGGATTCCGTGCACACCGATTAACTTTCTGGGGCTCAAAAAAAAAGTATGCAATCACCCGCACACACACACAATAATGAAATACACACATGCAGTGAAAGGGCACTTGGAGTCATAGACAGAAGGGGGTGGGGAGTTACAGATGGAAATATAGAGGGACAAATTAATTCTCCATTGTCCATGCCCACCAGTTCTCCACCAAGTGATGGGTGTCAAATCTTAATTTACCCGCAGGATTATTTCGTAATTGGTGGTAAATCTGTGCATGATGAATGCAGCACCTGAGCATGCCTTGAGGAATACAGCAAGATGAGTGGGAGATGCATGCAATCACAGGGGACTGCTTCGAGATAGGCACACATCTGAGCATGCACTGCTGATTATTAATAAATAATTAAAATAATATGAGCAGCTGCAATTTTACTAAAAGGGCACTCCTAGAACTAGAAGATACAACAGGGAGCAGTAGAGAGGAGGTTCTGTGGTAACACTTTAATTTGTTTTCTTAGGGAATTTTGGGAAAGCTAACATTAAAAAATAAATTGAAAAAGTAAACGAACCTTCAGAACTTTAAAGTTAACCTTTGCTTCCACCTCGCTGGTGGCTTCATAATGAGGCTATACGTTGATACAATGGGCTCAACATAGGGAGACAGTTCTTCATCTAGGGGTAAATGGGAAGGTGATTTGAATATACGTGTGAACGAGGAGATGTGGACCTACAAACCAAAAGAGTATCCTAGAACAGTAGGCACAAGCAACTTCATTTCAAATTCTTACATTGTATACACTACTCCCCTGCACACTTACGGGTCATGGGACTGACTGAGCATGCCACGTGTCCAAAGTATTGCTGCCCTGAGGGAGAATGTTTCCACCCAGCTTGGGCCTGTCCATATGTGTTCTCCTACTGGGAGTCGATCTACAAAACTCTCTAAGGGATTCCTCCATTCCTCTCTCTTTAACCCTAAGATAGTTAATTTAATTTTAACTTAATTTTCACTAACTGTCTATAGTACAACGTCTGCAGTTTCATGGTCCTCTATGTATGTTATTCTTATTTTGCTATTTCTTATGTTCGAATTGACACTTTTGAATGTGTGGATACCATCTCATCCATTTATGTTCGTGACTGTAAAGCGCTCCGATACCCTTGTGGGTCATGTTCGCGCTATATAAAACTTTATAAATAAATAAATAGGCACTGTTAAGGTATGTTACGCTTATCCCCAGGCACACCTTTAGCCCTTTGAATAGCGAAGAGCAGAACTGACCCACTCCTAAAGCAAATGACTGGGTGCAGAATATAATTTACTACAATGAAAATGTGAATGTTTATGCAGCCACACTTCCTCTCACATCTTGACCAAAATACATTTGGTCCTAGAGATGTACCCTCATCACCAACCGAAACTAAATGGCCATGATAGCACTGCCCCTAAAATACAACATTGACGCTGTGTTTTCACTTTTGTCATACCACTGAATAAAGCTGTGTATTGTTGATGTGCTCCAAGCTACCAAGCTATGTTGCATTCCTGTCATTCTCATATTGCAGTAGACGATGTAGCTGTAATTGTCCACCATGTTAATGAATAATTCAAGTTATTATTTTTTCAAATTATATAAATGAAGACTTAAAAAAGGTAACTTAGGAAACAACAATATTGTGACAATGAAACAGTAATGACAGCTTACTGACAGAATGAGAAGGGCGTGGTAAACGGGCAAAAAAAGCTCAGAGGAGATAGTAGACAAACTAAGAGCAGGCTGAGAAATTGAGTCAATCTGTGTAATGAAGCATTCCCTGCACTGAAATCAAGTGAAACCCTGATTCACAAAGTTATAGTTTGCCTTTGCAGGTTTCACTTTCAACTGCGTAAAATTAGCAAGCTATGCAGATTCTTCCTACGCACCAATTAACAGCGTTCCCTACCTCAGAAAATCCTATACATCTCGAAACCCATAAAATGTGAAAGGAGAAATGCTGGCAAGGAGTCTAACCACTGCCAATGGATCTGGGTAGCATTCAACCCACAGTTTTTCACCAACCAAGACAGAAACCCGCTTCATGCCATTCAGTATTGACCCTGCTCCTCATAGGTACACCCCATCCAGAACTGTCAGGTGAGGCCTCACCCTGAAGGGAACGAAGCAACCTGTTGCAGCATTTAACAAGTGCTAACTACCTTTAAGTGGGTTACGAAAAAGAGTTTTCCCAGCACAAAACATGCAAGTTGGAGTGAACTTGCATATTTCAAGAAGGCCAAAAGATTTTGGGTGCAATCCAGCGAATCATGTAAAATTTTCAAGATGTAATTGACATGATTCACAACTTAAAAAGGCAAAAATAAACCTTTAAAGCCCGCTTGGGAACTTTTTAAGTCTCGCCTAGGCATCAACGCTGCCTCTTCAAGGAATGCAGTATCTAATCTGTGGTCTTCGAGCACGCCCATTGTTTTTCATTTGTTCTTTGGTGTGCAGTTCAGAAATCCTTGGTTTTCAGTGGTGCATTGGCTTTATTTGTCCCTCCTTTAGGTGTATGGTTCCCTCCCATGGCTACTGCCCTATTACATGTAGTGGTTACCTTCTGTCTATTTCTGTTACCTTCAGTGCACAATTTATTTATTTTTTGGTCTCCGCTCATTTTCTTTTAGTTGCCCCGCTTCGAGCTCTGCAGTTTTTTTTGTCACTCTTCTCTAATCATTGCGGTTACAGTATGTATTTAAAACGTGTTTAGTTGGTCCGCTTCAAATTACATTGTTTTCTTTTAGTCGCTCCACTTCGTTACAGTATTCGTTGCGGCTGCGGTATGCATTTTAAACACGCACACACTTTTTATTATTAATCGAATTTTTATTTTTTTTAAACAACTGGAAGAGTGTGTGCACTTTAGAAAAATAAACAAATAGGTTTCCAAAGCACACACACATGCTTCCCAGAACTTTTTCAAAAAGCTTTGTTTCCACTCCGACGTAATACGTCTGCAGACATAACTTCACATGATGGCTGACAAGCAATGTGGTTTCACGCCTCATTGTCTGCCACCACCGAATATCACATCCCTATGTGGTCATCACCAGCAGTTAGGGACAGGAGGTGCAACTTGCTGAAAAAAACTGCTCCACGCAATGTTTGAAGCTACCATGTTTTGTGTCTATCGAAATCGGAAAGGTCTGGCCCGGAAGCTTTAATTAATTTACAAACTTTAAAGCCAGAGACATTTCTGGGAATTGATAAATGCGCACTGCTCTTCTGCAGAAAAGGCTGTGGGCAAGGGGTGCCTGTTGGGAGATTTTGAGGTGTTGTTCAGGTCATCAGTCAAGCACGATTTCGAGTTTAAAGCGCTGGTACCACGAAAAGCAGCATACAGCTAGGGGTGGGCGGAATTTGCGGAATTAACCTTCGCAAATTATCGCGAGAATGTTTAAAATTATCGCAAACAAGCAGAAATATCGCAAAGATGCGGAAGTTTTTTTCCGGCATGTTCGCGAGATTTTCTGCATGGTTGCGGGTCGCCAACTTACCCATGTGGTTGCTTGCGGGCGCGGCCATCTTGTTTTGAGTTGTTCTCGCGGTGCATGATCGCGAGAAGAAAGACGTGATCGCGCGACGCATGACGTCACTGCGGGCGCGAACTGTCGCGAGACAGCGCAAATGGCTAAAAACAATACAACATCTCATGGAGAACGCGACCGGATCAAGAAAACTTGTCGGCGAACGCAGGGATTCAGGTAAGGCGATCGCGCGCGCGCGAGAATGTATCATTTTACAGCGCGAGCAAGAAACAAATTATCGCCAAGCTGCGGAAACCGGAATTTTTGACATTTTCGCGCTCTCCGCGGAACGCAAAAATGTCAAATTATCGCAATTTCCGCGAACGGAACGAAATTTTTGCCCAGGCCTACATACAGCAGTAGCATGTGAGAACAGGCTGCGGAAATAATTTAAAAAAAATTGTTTTTCTGATGTCTAAGGCAGTAAACAGACAACTAAGAGAAAATATTCTGTGGGGACGGAGGTGTAGAGCTGTGCATGTCCTACCATCAAGGCGAACAATTCCACAGTGTTGTAGTTGTTCTTTCTCAAGTGATGTATTTATGTAGTTTATTTAAAACGCTCATGTGCACTTGCTGGTCACTTGGTGCACCACAACAAAGCCAGCATCATGTTTACCTTTTGCGTTGTGACACATGCTCGTGATCAGTAACATAGCATGGGAGGTGAGGAACAAGCACTCAAAACCCCTGTTGTATCATAAGGACCAGAAATGTGCGTTATTTAGCACAGTCCGTGAACGTCGTCTGCTATTCCTGCTCTTATCCCACCTGAAATTGTTAGTACACAACCATTTGAAACTTTAAAATGGCTTGTTTATATTTGCTGTTGGTGTGGTGCTACTACTACTGCATAATGCAATTATTTTAATTGTATCGACCTTGGGTGGAGAAAGGGTTGAATCAATCACATCAGGATTCCAACTGAGGCCACAGACTGCACACAAGCAACTCCATTCGTGTATTTCCTGGTG
The DNA here is from genome assembly GCF_964204655.1 of Triturus cristatus. Taxonomy (NCBI): domain Eukaryota; kingdom Metazoa; phylum Chordata; class Amphibia; order Caudata; family Salamandridae; genus Triturus; species Triturus cristatus. The sequence goes on along the minus strand of NC_140593.1, from coordinate 959,395,321 downwards.
AATGTGATGGTACTGCCCTGAACCTGCACCCATATCTGTTGTTAAGGCAGTTTAGAAGTGCATGGGGAATGTGGGGGTTTGATTGGCAGTTCTGCTGTGTTGCACCTGGTGTGATCAGCACAATCCCCGATCTTTTGTCCCATGTCTTGTTAATCCTGGTATGTCATAATCTGCAGGTAAAGGCCGGCGTCACTGCTAGGAACCGTTGAATAAGCGCTTCTAATATATGTGTTTCGCTGCCATGGCTGGGTGTCTACGGTGTATTTGTTTTACCACCTGAAACTCCACTGCCTGTTTATATTAACATATAAAAGTTTAGTGTTTGTGATTTTTATTTGTATGTCTGTTAGACTGCATGCACCTCTCTGCTAGATATTATCTGGTGGTGCGCCGGAGGTTATCGACTACACCCAGAAATGATTGCGGCACCAGGAGACATACTTCCAAACTTGTACTACTTTGTTGACCTATCCTCGAGCATGTAATTCAAACTTGTGTTGTTATTTTATGGTTTATGCATCTTTATAAGGACTTGTACACACCCACAAGACTGTGCCACAAGCAAGTTGGAAAGGTCCGGAACTAAGGTCTTATGAAAACATTTAGAGGACGCCAGGCTCGCCAGAAGCATCCTATAAGGCGTTTAGGTTGAGATAATTCCTAATATCTGGAAAGCCAGTGATTTGTACTGCAACATATTCACAGGCTATGTTCTTGAGCTCTTACCTTGACCCTCCAAGGTGGAATTAGGTCCCAGTTATCCACGGTAACCTGAAAACGATGATTGTGTATGATATGAAAAATGGCCACATTGTTCCAGAAGTTGCACTTCTTGTGAGATGAGTACATTTTCCCAAACTGCTCAGATTGGGTATAAAAGGTACGAAGTAGTGCATTGAGAAATTCACCTCAAGCACTTGGGAAGCTGCACCCTATTCTACAGGCATAGCAGTAACATGACATCCGCACACAGACGTGGGCCTCTCTATTCGGGGCCTATGCCTAGCCTCAGCCTTTTCCAGAATCAATTGAGTTGTGCATGCTTCTGTCTTCAAGCCATAGTGTTTCACTTCAAGTGAAATCTTACATCCTTGCAACTCTTGTACGTGATAGAGGGAAGGAGGGTGTAGTGGCTTTCTACTAGCTTAGATGTATGCTACATTAAACCACTCTATGCCACAAACAATCCACATAAATACATTACACATTATGCCACATGATTCCAGTCAGCATAATTTTACTCAAACCCCCCACAGTTCCACGCCACACAATTCAACTCCACACATTTCCATTCCACACTACATAATTCAACTCAGCAACACATTTACACAACACACCACATACATCCAGTCCACACCACAGAATACCACAAAATTAATCTCAACTACAACGACTCCACAACACAAAATACCATTCCACATTATTGCACTCCATGAAACATTATCTAACACCACATAATTCCAGTACACTCAATTATCACATAATTACTATCCAAATAATTCCACTGCACATCATGCCACATAATTCCACACCACAAATTGAATCCACACCACACAATTCCACAAGTAACAATTCCAAAACAACCTACATAATTCCACTCCACACCCCATACAGCCACTCCACTTCATAACACCTGGTTAAAGACATTGTCATTTACAACGCCAATAGCCTAACTCTCGCAAAAGCGAGGCGTAGCGGCTTTGCCAATGCTTTTTTAAATGCTTACATCTCAAAAACAAAATAATTGATTTACACCAATCCCAAAAGGCCCGCTTTCTAATTAAGCACTACTTTCATGACAAATTTAGTGTAAATTCATCCAGCGGTTTTTGCTAGATCTTTTCACAATATTTCCTTTGGGAGCTAATATGGGAAATTAACGCATCTTAACTTTTTTTCTCCGTGAACGGATCTTCACAAACCTGTTTATAGTGTCAAAAGTTATAGGCAAATCAAAAAATGCCTTCTCAAAAGAAATGCTGTCTCAAACATAAATATACAGTGGCTATTGCCACTGTTTATCATGAATAGGCCACGTTATAACGTATGCGACACGTCGCATGCCATTACAACACGGTCATTACACCGACTGCGTTGTTACATCGCATACCATTACAACACAAGTCGTTACAACGACTTGCTGTAGGGGGGCGCTGGATTTTAGAATAGTATAATTTACTATTCCAACTCTAGTCTGTGCAACAGTAGGGAAGGTGTTGGATTCTAAATCCAACACCTTCTGCCCCCTACAGCAAGTCATTATATAACGACTTGCTTTGTAATGGTTTGCAACGTAACAATGCGGTCGTTGTAATGACCGCGTTTTAATGCCATGGGATGTATCACATGCGTTGTAAACTATGTTTCCTGTTTAAAATAGATGTATATAATCCTAAACCCTTTACTTTATCACCCATAATCCCATACCCTGAACATTAACCCCTTACCGCCGCCCTACAGTATCATAACAGAATGTATTTTCCTCTACACCACCGCATTTGTGCAGGAATAGAGATCTGAACAGTATTTCTTCACAATAATAGGGGGTGAAAGAAACATTTTGGGACTTGCTATCATCTCCAAACTAGAACCGAACAACACAAGAATAGAATCGAGTCAATTCAACTTTTAATGGTCCATTGATTACAAAAAAACTAACTCCGTCTACAAAGGTAAAGGGTGTACACTTGCAGGCTTACACCACTAAAGCTATTTATTACGGTATTATGCGTATATTGATTGATTACATATCACTTTTCTAGCCAAAGCAAAATAAAACAAGAGGCTCAAGGAACAGTACAGGTTTTGTAGGATCATCAATTTTTTTGTGTATATGGGGTTTTTAGTATCCCTGTTACTTAATTCGAATGTCTCCAACTCATCTCGTTTCCTCAAAACACGGAAATAATGAAAGGAGCATGAGCAGAGTGGGATTTTTAAACTGTGTTACTAATAACAATATAAAGTTGTCAGGAACAGACCCCCCAAACCTGGTGCTGCTACGGACATCCTAATACCACCTGGTTAAGTCTAACACTAAGCAATTCCATAAGATTCTGGTGCTAATATACAAGAATAATTTACACCACACTTTTCTTCTCCTCATAGCATGTGCACAAGCGAGAGGGCAAAAAGAAAAAAGATTTCCTGTTCAACAGCTGTATCCTTTTGGGGTGGATTCTTCAAACAAAGCAGTCAGTCGAACAGATAGATGCTTTGAGCTGGTGACCTGAGGCTTAATTGGATTTTAATAATTATCGACACTAAATCTATCTTTGTTTAGCAAACATTCTAAAATGTTACCGAGACGAACACCCCTTGACAAAAACAGCCAACTGTCTGATATTCCTCCCATGTCCAAGACTGGCAAACGCTATTAAATCTGACAAGAGTATCAACCTCACAAGCGTTAGGAGGATAGGTGTGTGAATGATGAGCCATTAGTGGGCTCAGGGGATCCCACGGTCACACATTAGTGCATACCTTCCAACTTGTTGACCGAAGCCGATATTTTAATGGGCTGGTTCTATGTAAGTAAATGAAGGATAAGGATTTGAAGAGGGCGCTATGGGATGGCAGAGAGGGTGACCCTCCCAAACCCTAAGGAACTGCATTGCTATAAGATGAGCGAATTTTATTAAAACGAGGTACACACCCTTCAAACGAATGTGTGATGGACATGTATGATAAGTGACCCCTGGCTATGATAGGATAACTCTCTGCGTGTTCTCTTTACTGTCCCTAGATGGCAGTGTCGTGTGCACACACTAAAGAGCTGCAAATTAGCATTACCTGATGACGCTCTGAGTGGTTGCAAGCGAAGCCCCCATGCACACAGAGCAACTCTCTCCATGGACAGCGCCTAATCCTGTCACAGGAAACGACTTTTCAATGACCTAGGGCCAAGCGTGCAAAACATTGGCTGGCGCATGCGCGTAGCTGCCCACATGAGGTTAAGTGCATTACAAAACTACAGCTATGTCCATCTGTGATGACGCAATAGGAAGTTGCATTCAGCACTAGTTGGGAACGCGAAAACAAATGAGCTAGAGCGCCACTTGGGAGACAGTGACATCTGCAGTCGGCGATAAGTACTGCATCATACGGCTCGTAGTGAAACTTCAACACAGACAATGGCTATCGACATTCCGCATTCGCACCCTCCCAAAAACCTCAGGAACGACTGTGACTGTATAGAATATGTAAATCAAGCTGGACTGTGTGTGACTGTGGCAAAATGAGGCAAACAGCGGTAAATTCTGGGCAAATCACTTAATATCCACGTGCCTAAAATGAATGACTTAATGAGAAAGTGAATTACTTTGTGTAATGAACCTGGCTGTTGCTTATATAAAGAGCTATATTACCCTTCGGGTCGAGTTCGCGCTGCATAAAACTGCAACAAAAAAACAAGCATTTGCAAGGCAATAGGTCTCGCATTTTAGAAACTTTGACCTATTTGTATTGTAAATGACAATACCTTTTTATTTTTGCCGGTGTTTTTTAAACACAAATAAATGACATTGTCATTTACAATGCCAATAGGTCAAAATGTTGCAATTGTGAGACCTTTTGCATTGCAAATGCTTGTTTATCTATGGGAACACTGCCCACGTAGCTACCGGTGTGCACAATTACAGTCTTCTCTTCAGAGGTACTTCTAGTCTGTGTAACAGACTCATGGAATAACAAATGAAATAAATGAAAACTCTACAGTCCTGATTCGATGAGGAGTATATAAGGCGGACACACTTAACTGTTGGTAAGGTGTGAAAGGTATGCCTGATCGAGTGTAAGAAGAGGCAGGTGAGAGCACGAGCCTGGAGAACGATGTGAGAGCAGGAGCCTGGAGAGAGAGTTCTCCTTTTTAGGTCTCGCCTGACCCAGCGCATGCGCTGGTCTGTCGAGACATTTAGTAGGTGGGTTTCGAAAGTGTTACCCACATTTTTGTGCTGGCTACAAGCTTCTGTGCACGATGGCGTGCACGCGCACAGCTGCTCCCCGCATTCCCCCCTCCCTTCTCACCCAGCCATCTGCCTTTCCTGCGCGAGCCTTCAGCACCATCTCCGCCCATCCCTAGCGTGCTTTAGCGCGTCATCGCGATCACTTTCGCTTTCAGAGTGATCGCGATCACTTTCGCTTTCGCCGCGCGGCCAATGCTTTTTGAAATTACTATTGCCTCTCAAATTTGGATTTGCAAATGCTGTTAGTTTAAAAGCTGGCTCACCGGGGATGTCTTGTGTCACATGGTGCTGATTCAGCCAGCCGTGCAAATTTTTTCAGAGGCATGTACGTGATGGGCGACTCATCATGTAATGAAATGCGAATAGCTCTGCTCATTAAAGACACACACTCTCTGATCACCTTCTAAGGCGATCTGTCAACTACAAATTGTGCATTGTATTTCCGGAGTGTTTTGTGCCACAGATTCAATTGCAAATGCTTGTTGAGTCCCTGCCACTGCGCCCATCACGTGACATACTGGAGGAGCAATTCCCAGCTCAAACTCTTCACACGCTTCCAAAAACTCTTAAAGAACATTGTGTGAGCTCCAGTCAGTTCATGGTTTAACCTTTCGCCGGGCTCGCGCTTGGCACATCCAGGGTGTCATATAATATGTTTAGCCGCATACTTCAGTGCCGGAAAAAACAACTGATTAAACTAGCCTGATGTCACACAGATCTTCCTACGTAATGTGCACACCCACACCTGTGATGTATCCTGAGGGGCCCCGCAGTGCCTTGTGCGAAAGTGGTGGGTTCCCTCATCTCAAACTTTCTTCCAAAATCATATTTTTATTGTATCTAGGCATCTGTGGTATCAAACAATCGGTCTCCTCTGCTTTTTGGCTAGGACCATTCGAGCTATAAACAAATCACATATATACATGCCGCAAAGTGAAGTACAGTGCAACAACGCAGGCTACATCAAGGTATTTAAAGATTGAAGGGCACGGAGGTTTTGTCCATAAAACAGTCGAAAATCCTCATGCATTTTTCGTATTGACGATGCTTTAATGAATGCTGCTCTTTCGTTTCATACAGTTTCTTAGACAGGGCTTTAAGTGGGATGAAAAAATGGTGAGTCTCGAAAAGGGGTCATGTCCTTTGTAATTGAGGGCATGGCTTATAAACATATATAGTGTGCCGCCCGACTGGTATTTTGCTGTTTCTGTCAGTACACCCAGTTATATATATATATAAATCCAGGGCTTTAAGTGGGCCGGAGCATCGCAGTTATTTAACGGGGGCCTCGAAACTGGTCTCTATCAGGCTCTGTTTTGTGCCCTGGCACAGGCGGTCCATTTTTTCCTCGGACTGCAGTGACAGCAGGCACATCGATGTGCGCTGCTCACTTTTCACTAGTGTAGAAGTTATGGCATGACGTCATGCCAGCTGAGCGTTGTAGTCATTTTCTCTCTTGATTTCCCTTCTCTTTTGAAACTCAGGAGCAGCAACATTGTCGTGGTGTCACCAGGGCTCTAAGTGAACGATTTTTCAATATTATATACAAGCCATAGTTGCTGCTTATTTATCTAATGCATTTAACAACCATTGACAAAGTCAATAGTCCTGAGTTGTAGGTATGGTGTTACTTGTATCATATATCTGAATGCAATGACAGAAACAGAAAATACAAGTATTTACCTTACGTGTTTTTCAGCCATGCCCTTAATTACATTGGCCACGCCCCTTTGAGAGACCCCTCAATTTTTTCATCCCACTTAAAGCCCTGTATAAATCTCTTATGTAATGTACTCGGTTCTATTGTACAGAGCTCTGACACCTTTGGGTAAAGTCTGCGCTATATAAAACTGCAACAAATAAATAAGTAAAATATAATACAAGTAACATTACACCTAAAACAAGCCAGGACTATTGGCTTTGTCAATGTTTGTTAGCTGCTTCAGCTAAAGAAGCAACGTTGTACATAATATTGAAAATGCTTTAGTTCGTCGACACAGTGAAACAAGCATTGGCATAGCCAATAGGTCTCGCCTTTGGGACCTTATAAGTGTTTAGCCATGCAACAGTTGCATAACTAAATACTTATAAGGTCCCAAAAGCGAGACCTATTGGCTATGCCAATGCTTGTTTACAAGAAGCCAGGCAAATTACAGAAATACTCCGGGATACAGCCACCTGAACTGAAGCTAAGCAGAGAAGGACGATACCTGATGGAAAGGGCACACAATCAGAAGCTTGGAGGCATCACACATGCAGAGTGCATTCCGGGTTGGGGAGGGCTGATAATATGGAAAATGTGCACTTGTAGCAGAACACTGCGCGGATATGAGAGGTGAAAGTCCCCTGCTCTGGGGAGGGAAAATACGCAACACCGAGAAAGGAGGAAAGTTTACCTTAACATCCGGCAGCATTGGATATATATCCTAAACCCGATTTTCGAAAGGATCGGTTAAACAGTATGCTGAAACTGGACACTGAAAAGGGTGCATACTTCTAACATAAGGATGCTACTGAACGGTTGCATTTTTATAGTGCTCTATACTACATACATTTTATAGCGCTTCTTGCCGAGGTGCCATAGGCTTCCAGGAGGTCTAGTAAGGGGCTAATCTGTTTGTTGCCTATGGGTAATAACGTATATAGATTCCAAAGTGGCCTATGCAGTAACTGCATTATTTCTTCCCTGGAAGGGGGAGGGGGGCACCTGAATGTGTGTTGGGCTGGTCTCCAGAGTGACCAGAGGCTATCAGTCTAGCTGATTCAATCCTCCCGGCTGTTTCCCTCGCACACAAAGGCGCATGTTTTAGAAGAAACAAAAGCAATGTGTCGACAATTGGATTTGTGCATTTGTGCGCAAGAAGCCAAAAAAAACCTCATAAAGCACTAGAAAGTAATATCAACAGTTGAAAGAATTACACAAATCACTATATAAAGTGCTTGGCTCCACGAGAATATCTGATAGCGTTATACGACTGCCAATAATATAGAAGCTTTTATACACAAAAACATCATTGACTTTTTGATGTATATGATGAAGCCCAGATCCTGTAAGAGGGACATCGTCCACTCCAAGTGAGTGAGGAGAAGGTTCCGCTCTTGAGCCAGAATGAGCATATCGTTGAGGTAGACAATCATGCGGGCTCCCATTTCCCGAAGGCAGGAAACTACCGGTTTCAAGAGCTTGGTGAAAACCCACGGGGCTGACGACAGACCAAAGGGGAGTGTGTGATAGCGGTACCATTGCCCTTTCCATTGGAACTGAAGGAACTTCTAATGAGAGGGGCACATTGGGACCGTGAGGTAGGCATCTTTCAGGTCCAGACGGACCATCTAGTCCTTCTCCAACAGGAGATCTCTCAGAAGATGGATGCCCTCCATCTTGAAATGTCTGAAGACTACGAATGGATTGAAATCTCTGAGGTTTAATACTAGTCTCTGACCTCCTCCTTTCTTTTGCACCAGGAAGACGCTGCAAAATCCTCCGGGAATGAAAGATCCTACGGCAATAGCCTGCTTGGCCAAAAGCTCTTGAAGCTCGGAGTCTATAAAAATCTGTTCTTGAAGTGAAAAAAGGAGAGGTCGAGGAGGAGTCATTTGACACGGGGAATCCAGAAGGTCTATCTGATATCCCTGAACAGCCTGAAGGACCCACACATTTGTGGTTATTTGTGTCCAATTTACAACAAAATGCAACAATCTGCCTCCTAGGGGAATCGTCGGACACACAGGACTTACCAGAAGACTGGGAGTCAAAGTTTTTGTAGCCTCGATTAACACCTCTGTTGAAGCGGCCCCTATAGCTTCGAGACCTGGAGGGGTAGAAGCAGGCTTGCTCTGGCTCTTGGGTGTAAACCCTGCGTCTGGGAGCGAAACCTCTCTGAGGACTGGGGTTGGTGTAGCGGCCGGTCGAGCGTCCTCTGCCAGGCCCGGCCCGGACCAGAGACCTGATGAAACACTCTCTTCAACGAGGACTGTGACTTATCCAGTGAGGCGAAGGTGCTCACGAATTTGGCAATGTCCTTTACAAATTTCTCACCAAAAAGCAGACCTTCGGGACCGGTTCAGATGAGGCCAACTCCACCAATTGTGGGTCAATTCTAAGTAGGACAGATTTGTGCTGTTCGGAGGCCAAGGCACAGTTAGCGTTACCAAGCATACAGATCGCCCTTTGGGCCCCTGTCACTTGTGCCTGTAGGGCTAACTCAAGAATCTTGGCCAGAGGGCCTGCAAGGTCTAACACTTTATCTTGACACTCCCGAAGGGCGCGTTCCATCCCTTTCTTCGGATCCTTTTTGTATTTTTTCAAGAAGGTGGTCATAGAAGAGTCTATGTCTGGGGTAACTGCCACCGTATGCGCTAGATCTGGACGGGGGCATTCAGATTTTAAGAGAGCCCTCACATCCTTATCGAAACTTTTACGTAAATGTGTTTGCATGTAATCTGCAACTGCAGGGGGTGGGACCCAATCAGCGGAGCGCAGGTGGACAATGTCGGTGGGGTCGAACATAAAAGGAGAGGATTGGATGGGGGAAGATAAGTGTTTGCGCTTCTTAGCGCATTTGCCAGGCCTAGACTCTTGAGGTGAGGCTGTGTCGGTGCCTGTATCTGTAGTGGTATCTGGGATATGAATGGGGAAAGAAGTGGGGGAGCGCCGGGGCGCCTTACTGAGCCTGCTCTTTGGATTTATAGAGTTTCGAGTAAGTGTGCACATGTGGCCAGGGAAGTCCAGGAGGATCTAGTGTGGGAAGGGGCGCTGGGACAGATGAGGGCCCCGAGGGAGAGGGGTTAGAAGGAACAAGAAGTTCTAGCTTCAGGGCTATTGGTAACAAGGCGGAGAAGAGCGCCTTATCAAGCTTGGCATCCAACTTTTTGTCAATAATTTCCTCCATTGATTCATCATAATAATAAGCGTCATCTCACTGGTCCTCACACGCAGCTACCTCCTCTTGGTAGAACTCACAGTCTGCCATGACTCAGGTGAATATTGCCAATATTCAATCAAAAGGTCCCCAGAGGGAAGCACAATTATCAACCCACACTAAAGAGTTAGGGTGTCTGATGGGAGCAATGCCGGGGCAAAGGAGCCAATGAAGAATATAGGAAAAACTATCCTGCAAAGACTCAGGGCTAATGGAGGGAGTGAAAACCCCCACCTGCCTGTACAGACCAGGAGTGCCCAAAAATTAATGTCAAGTGGACCTGGGAGCTACAGGGTTAATGTCCACCACAAGCGTAACAAAAGCGCTGCCTTAACTGAGGGAGAAAACGGCCCGTTCTTGGCTCCAGAGCCTGCTGCATATGTCCCCGATTCAGCCTGGGGCAGGGCGTCAGACCAGCAATTAGGAAGGGAGCCGCGTGCGAGCTCCCGAGATGCACGCTGGTAGCCCGAGCGGGCTCCGGCGTATGTCTCGCTCCCTGCGGGGGGGGGGGGGACAAGCCCCTCCAAACGCGCTGGACAAACGGAGAAGCTCGCAGTGCTGACAGCAGCACTCCAAAGGAAAAAAGGGGAAATATATCTAAAGTGCAACATGCGCTCAACAATCTGACAACCAGTAGCGAGATAAGAGTGCGCCTGAAGAGGAGTGTTCGAGCACCCGACTTGCGAAGTAATTACAGCGCTGTACTAAGTAAGTGGAGCATAACGCATAAATTAAAGCATAAACACAACGTGTATAATCCCAATAATCATCAATAAAGTTATCAATAATGACACTAGCAATCAAGCACGATGGCAAAATTGATAAAATAGAGAGACACTTATCTTGACTGTGGAGCAGCAAAGAAAGAGGAAGCCAGGATGGTGTTTCTCTATTTTGAATACTCTGACATGTTGCCATTGGCTGTTTGAGGAGGCGTGGTTCAAAGCCTCATGGGAAATGATGTTTTTTACTTGTGTAGTTTACTTTTAATTGGCTGCTGTTGAGTCAGTAAAGAAATTGAGACTGCATAATCGGAAGCCTCCGGTCCTGACATAGAATCGAGAAGCCGGTGGCATTACCGTCTCGTGTGCTTTTGAGGCACTTCAAGGCTTCCCTTTAATTTGTTTCACAGACAATCGTCACAGTTCACGCGCCAGTCCTGAGGTTTCACTGACAAGAGCTCAGAAAGCTAACATTATAGACTTGAAAGAGCCGTAGTGGGCCTTGGGTGCCCCAGTAACAAACAACTTAACACAATGTACCAGTGTGGATCCCAAACAGCAGCGTAACAACGCATAGGTTTTAAAAAGTTTGGGAGAAATTATTCTGTAACGCTCCTTTCCATAATAAGAGGGCACGTGGAGTGGCTGTATTCACTTCCAAGAGTGCAGTTGCAGCACATCCCCAGACAAAACCTGCAGTCGCGCATATTCAACCTATTCAAGCAACCTTACTTGGAACGAACTTCTTCATGCAATCACAAAGTAATAAGTGTGCGCGCACCCACTCGCCAGACTGCTCGCATGTGCATGCAATCTCCACACTGTCGACTTGATCATAAAATCTCAGAGCCCACCGTGGGTTAAGGTCTCCGACCCCATGCCACCCATCCTCTTAATAAAAATTTAAAAAAACAGAAGCAGATCACCTTTCTTCAGAGAACAACGTCGGGAAGTTTTGTTATACTCAGTTCAGCCTGAACGGGCGCCGTGTTTAATAAAGAAAAAAGGGCGCGCGCCTCCTGCTGTGGGCTGAGATGTCACAGTGTGCGGCGGCAGAAAGCATCAATTAAAAAAAAATTAAAGTAATCCCTAAACATAACATTCCTAAAGTTGTAGCGCAATGCCACTGTAGTTGGTCGGTGCTGCTTTCGATAAAAATGGAAGTGACGAATCGGAGCAGCAACCAATAGGGAGGCCGAAAGCATTATTAACCCAATTGCAAGAAGCAGGCAAGCGGCAGGCGGGATTACTCTCGCTATAGGGATTACTGGATGTCTCGGAGAGACAGCTCATGCGCCCTGCCTAGGCGAGACCTAAAAACAAACCACAGACCAGTGCAATTGGGGCCGAATGGAAATGGGGATGCACAACGTGGAGAGAAGAAAAACCTACAGCTGGCAGGATGCATTGGTTAGTGAAAAGGATGAATAGCAGCCAATCGAATCCACATCCCTTTTAAAATGTGAGGTTGAGGAGGACGTCACTAAACTCTCAAATTTCCTAAGTTTTGCCTGGTTGAGTTAATTAAGCATGCCCCAGGGGAAAATGGGAACTCAGAGGTCAAGTTGTTTTCTCTGCCACACCCAGTACCTGGACCCAGTGCTTTCATCTTTGAATCAAATGTGTATTGTTTTCAGTTTATGCCATAACAATGGAAACATTTCAGCATCAAACAAGTGCTTCAAAGTCTCGTCCCGCAAAGATGCCAAGTTTCAGACTGCGTATGTGTTTCAGACTGCTTACGTGTGGCCCCCAGTCAAACAGGATTACTTTAGAAGCCATCCCAGAGTCATCAGATGATCATCCAACTACCTCAGAATACATTTTCCCATCATGCGACATCATCAACCTCTCGAAGTCATCAGCAAAGCTTAGCAACTTCAATCAATCAAATAAACTTTATTCGGTTTCACTTCGGAGAACCATAAAATTTACAAAAATTACATTTACCTAAAAGCAGTAATACATTCAAACATGCTTTAAAAAGTAAAACCCCATACACAATTTATAAATAGAACCCAGTACCCAGCCTCCCAAATTAATCAGTAACCATTAAATGTGCAATGTGCCCGGAGAACATGTCATCCTATTATATTTACTTTATGGCGCAAGCTAAGCCGTCAAAACTAATAGTTCCTACATAGATCATCCATTATCTAAACATCCATAAAGGCCCTGGATTTCTCAGTTGATTTTAAAAACCCCACTATGAAGATAATACAATCCTCTTTCAACAGTTGGAGATACACAAGGGCAGGACGGGCCTGAATAAAATTCATTCTTAAGGCCTCGCCTGGCGTGGCCTGCGCACATGCGCAGTCTCGCTGGCGAGATTGAACGTTTTGTGGTATTTTCTGTAAAGAGCTTTAAGCCCCGCCCCTCTTTTCCATTGGCTGGCGTCACCGTTTATGCTAAACAATGGCCAGCCATTGGAAAAGAGCTGTTCATGACGTTTTAGTTCGGCTTTTTGAGCCGTCCCATTTGGACGGGCTCGTCTGCCTTCCGTGCGTTGCGAAAGCTTTCCTATCTTTATGGGGCCATGTGTTTAAACACATGGCCCCACAAAGACAAAAAAGCTTTCACAACGGACGAAAGTGAAAGCGGACCGTGCTTGTTTACGACTTGTGCCCTGGTGCAGCTGGTGAGCAGCCTGATCCGCGCGGCAAGGAGAGGCGGTTCTACGTAACACAACTCACTTTGCAGCACCCTCCCTTCTTCACTTGGCGCAGTGTCCCCTGTGGTGCGGGAGTATGTTTTAATTCTAAACAAAATATTGATTCCGTGTATCATATTGGCATTGTGACTTCTGATTTTTGTTCTTCAGTAAACAAATTATAGCCAATCTTGGGCAATTATTTATTTAATTTGGGGGAGTTTTATGTAGCGTCAACTCGAAACGAAGGAATCAGAGTGCTTTATATGAGCACCAGTTGCGTTACAGATGGACATATTCATTTTAGTTAGGCATGGGGAGACTAAGTGAATTGCCCAGAATCACAGAATGTTTGAGCGTCTCTGCTGAGACTCAAACCCGATTCACCTGCTTCGAGGTCGTTTGTGTGGGTGAACAGGCCAAGTATGCGAGGGTGCTGCACCTGAGATGAACCGCAAAATACTGCACAGAGAGGTACAGAGAGTACAGGCACCCTTCCAGTCATAAACAATTAAACACAACAAGTACAGATGCCAGTCTGAGTGGCCGGCAGCATGGGTCGAGCTGCCCTCATGGAATGGGCAAAGCGTCCCATTCTCTGCTGGGGACAGAGTGAGCGCAGGTGGGTGGGGGTGGGGGAGTGGATTTAGGCTCTCTGGGGATATGGGCAGGTTGTCATCGAACATGTGTTCTCTATTTTTCACAAGTTTTAAGAGAGCGCTCCTAGTCTCCAGAGCGCTAAGTGAGAGACAGGGCAGTGATCCCCAAATGTGCCCTTAAAATACCTCCTCACATTGCGGACGGCTGTGGAGTGGTGGACGCCATTTCCTTTGAAAAGCCATTGTCGCAGTGGGTGCCACAATAATAAAGGACATGCCTTTTATACCTGAAACACACAACCCCAGTGATACCGTGTGTTACTGCTAAAAAAAACAGGAGGCTCCATGCCAGACTAACCCTGCTACAAGACACATTCAACCGTGTCCCTTTCAAGCGTTACGGTCAGAGCTGCCACTTTGAAACTGGGGATCCGGGTTCGACTCTTGTCATCGGTTCAGCAGCTTACGATTCTGAGCAAATTATTTGATAACTCCCCACCTCAGAAAAACTGAATGTGCCCTTGTGTAATGTAACCTGCTTCTGACTGCAACAGTTCGAAAGGAAATGTCTGGAAATGTACTTGTGTGTTCTCTGACATTGCTCCCAGTGGGAGCCATTTTGTGGAGTCAGTGTTGAACTGTGTGTCCTAATTGGGTGTGTGCTGCAAAGTACAAAGAGAAATAAAATAAACAAATAAATAAATATGAAACGCGCGAGATGCACATCCGCCAGCAGTGTATTCTATGTAACCAGTGCGCATTATTACATTTAAAGGGCCTCTTTGTGGGGCTCCAGTTTTCTAGTTCTAAATGGTTTACAACAAACCCAGCTACGTCAGGTGGGGCTTCGACAGGTACGGAAATACCGCAACATGTAGTTGATTCCATTTGTACATTGGGACTGCTTTTAATGCCCAATGATGTCTATTGGTTCTAGTTGCCACCTTGATTTAATACGCATACCTTACATTGTGTTTTTTTCGGATCGACATTTGTGGTTCGGAATAAAACACATAGAAGCCCCAGTTGGATGCACATAAAAATGATGGCATGAAATGTCTACTAGGTTTAATTACATCTGACCAGGTACTTCAGAAATTGAAGCAAACTTTTAGCCCCAACAGATCTATAGGGGGCAGCAGCCATTTTATGGTGATTAGAGACTTTCCATTGAGTCATACAACAGACCCCCGTTTTGTTTCTAAATATTACTCTATATTTTAATTGGGAAATTTTACCAGGGCATTTATTTCTGTCGCAACAAACGTATTTTTTTTTCTTTTCAAAGAAACAACGGAGTTTAATTAGTATTGATTCAAATTTATACAAAGCCTCGAAGACCTTGGACCTTCTGCAGTAACATTGTTGAGATAATAAAAACTGAAAACCATTAATAATAACAGTAGTAGCAAGTACATTTGTTTATAGCGCTGATTGCCACAGATTTGCAGTTTCAATAAGCTGCAACCAGGGCTTTAAGTGGGCCGGGTCTCACCGGTGCTGAGCATTGGCAGTTTTTTAAAGGTGGCTTCTAAACGGTCTCTGTCGGGCTCTGTTTTGTTCCCTGGCATGGGCGGTCCGTTTTTTCCGGACCTCAGACAGCAGGCACATCATTAGCACCGCTCACACTGCTCAATTCTCACGAGTGGAGAAGTTACAGCATGATGTCATGCCAGTGAAGGGAAATCCTTTAAAGAGTCATTTTCTCTCTGGATTTCCCTTCTCTTTTTTAAACTCAGGAGCAGCAACATTGTTGTGGCGTCACCAGGGCTTTAAGTGGAAGAGTTTTCAATATTATTATCAAAGCCAATAGCCCTGACTTGCTGTAGGTATGATTTTTTTGTTGTATCATATATCTGGATGCAGTGAGAGAAACAGCAAAATACAAGTCGGGCGGCACACTAAACTAAGTACAGATTTTTAGCTGACGTATTTTTAGAGGTAAAGTCATTGGCTGAGGTAGAGGCAATGGCTAGATATTTGCAGGATCTGCATCACGCCACATTCAGGAAGATCGTGAAGGGTAGGTGCGGACATCGCAAATACTAGAGGTGTCAAGATTATTTGTTGCATGCCTCCCAGTAACACCGCACACCCAAGTCAACTTCTTCTGACACTACTCATCTCTCCACCGTATTGTATGCATACCACATCCCCCACATCCTCCATCGCTTCCACATTTAGGGTTTTCGCAATTCTCAAACAAGCATTGAAAATGCAATAGGTCTTGCCTTGATTAAGTTAAAGCCATTTGCTTTGCTAATGGTATTGTATATCAAAGCAAATGGCTTTAACTTAATAAAAGGCGAGACCTATTGCATTTTTAATGCTTGTTTTAAAATGGGAACCAGGAAATGCCTTCGAGGGGTTTCATAAAAATTACTTAAAAACATGAATGGCAGCAGATCCTGTGGAGACTGTCCATCGCAGCCACAGGGAGCTGGCACTTGACCTCTACTGCATCCAATAGGCCTAGCTAACAGGAGGTGAAAAAGGTTAATCCGAAACCTATTTAATAAAAGCCTCTCATGTATTGATAAAAATCCCATAAGATAAGGTTCCGTTGTCTGAGTTGTTTTGAGCATTAAAAACACTTGGTTTCAACATCTCCTGCTCCTCCCTGTCCAATTTCCTTGAGGTTAAGAAGGCTACCCTAATTAATTCCACACCCTTCTTAACAATGGATTCGGGCTTTAAAAATAAATCAGCGTGCCGTACCCCTTCAAGGCTACTTTTAATGTAATTAAGCCAAGGAATTCGGGATGCATTATCGAGGGACATACACTCTCTTAAATGGTTAAGGGTTAACTCCTTGTTCAGCTAGCACTTCAACCAAAACACAAGAGGGTGCAGGGCCAGGACATCACTTAGATAGGGGACCCCTAATTCCTCCAATTCCTCATGAGCCGCTAGGTTAGATATTCCGCGCCGAACACACAACAGGCCCCTTCAAAAAGTAATTCTCAGCCACCTGGAGGGAATCCGCAGCAACGTGTCCACAAATTTCACTTCTATAGATAGCTATGGCCATGCTTTTGGCTTGATAAACTTTCAACATGGCTCTAATTGGTTTCTTCCCTATTTTTGATGCGAAATAAAAAATTGCCGCATTCACCTGGGCCAGGTCCCCCCTTTTCCTCAAGATTAATGGACTACATTTAAAATGATCATCAAAGAGAACCCCTAAGTAGGAAAAAACATTAGTGCGGGGATTTTAGCAGGGCCAACACTAAATTGCTAACTTTTTTGGGGTTGTTGCCCCACTTGCAATATATAAGATTTAGACTTATTTATTGCCAAATCCTGATCAGTCATAAATTTAGAAAATGCCTTTAATAGAGATTGCAAACCTAGTGCAGTTCTAGATATAAGGACTGCATCGTCCACATAAAGCAAGACGTGGATGCCACGCCGCCCCACACACGGGTAGTCTACCCCGGTGGCTCTTAATGCAGTATCCAGATCGTTAATATAGAGATTAAAGAAGAATGGGGCCAAGATGCAACCTTGCCGTACTCCCCTCTTTGTCTCCAGGTCCCTAGTGACCAGAAGGTCCTGAGAAAACCTGACATTAGCCTTGGTTGACTTGTGCAAATCCTCTAAAAAAAATAACAAATACTGTTATCCACCCCATTGCCCTCATGGACTGCCACAATTTAACCCTGTTGACACAGTAAAATGCAGAGGACAAGTCCATGAAGGCAAGGTAGACAGTGCCAGGGCGGGCAACCGTATATTTGCTCAATAACATAGATAAATTGAGACACTGCGCAACGGTTGAACGTCCCGACCGAAATCCAAACTGGACATCCGACGGGATCTTATGCTCCTCCGTCCAAGTGGATAGTCTCTGCAAGAGAATACGTCCTACAACCTTAACCACTGAGTCAAGGAGGGAGATTGGCCTGTAACAGTGAGTCCTATTCCTGTCACACTTCTTAAAGACAGGGACTATAGTGGAAGCAGCCCAAGACTGAGGACAACCGTTCTTTGCAGCTGCGTTAAACACAGCCTCCAGCACCGGAGGCCAGAACAAAGGATTGGACTTAAACAGGTCCGGAGGAATACCATCTGGACCCGGCGCTTTATTAGTGGATAGCCCGGCAATGCCTGTCACAACCTCACCCTGTTTAAAAATCATTACAGGGGCATTTATATCCCGACCTTCTTGGCAAGTGTGCTCCATAGTGCTGTCAAACATAGATTTAAAATGGAGCACCCATTCCTCCTCAGTGATATGTGAATTTAAAGCCCCCCACTTCCTCACCAAAAAGGGGGCGATTCACAACACTCCAAAACCTAGAGCTGTTCCTGAGAGTGTTAGAATCAATCAGCTCCCTCCAAGCCTCTTTTTTCAGGGCACCCTTCCGACTGACCAAAACTATTTATATTCTTTACGGCATACACGTACCTCGATTTGATTTCTTGGTTTGGCTGACAGAGCTTCCCTCAACTTCTTCGCCGCCAGAGAGCAGTGAGAGTCAAAACATCTGGGGCCGGAAGTAGCCGTTCTACCAGCCGGGACACTTAGGATTTCACTGACTTTACGCGCTATGGATTCATACGTGCCAATAACTTCCCTGGGAGAAGAGCCTGCAGAAGTGCATAGTGCTAACTCAGGAGCACAAAATACATTTGCTTCACTATAAAATGTATCTGGGGAGATCTGGGACCATTTAAGTCATCGTTTGCCATCAGTTGGTCTAAGTAAACCCCTGCTTGTTACCTCGCCAATTTGTGCTGATAATGGGCCCTGCATATGGACATAAAGTGGGTTATGGTCACTATATTCGCTCTCAACAATGTTAAAACCATAAAATAAGGTTTGTAGGGAAGAAGAAATTAAAATAAAATCTATGAACGACCCCCTACCACTCTCTTTAAAAGTTGGCACAGGGAATATAGTGTGCGGGGCAGTTAAGGACATCAAGGCCATCATATCCAAATCATTTAACAAATTATTCAGCAATTTCTCCTGGGCATGATGTGAAACGCCTTCATACGGGGACAGCCCAACTCAGATATACAGGATAACATTGGATTTCCACATGGATGGATGTTAGAATTACCAAAAAACATAAGGTTATGTAGAATAGAACCGAAAGACTGTCTAATAAATGAGCCCAGGGTGGTGATGTTACAGGCACCATATGGGCAGGTCACAGAGTTGTAAAAATTAATAAGTCCCCATCTAGTGTCTCCCTTTTTGGCTATCAATGCCAGTATTCCTGGGTTTGTGGTCGGCACAACCTGAAACTGACAATCGTCCGCCAAAGATATATATACAACTAGACCTCCCTTGGGTCTTCCACTCGCCGAAGGGGTAGCTGGGACAAAGAAAGCCTTATAACCTTCCAAAGATAGATCACAATCCACCGACCATGTTTCTTGGAAATTAATTACAAGGAATTGCTTCACAAATTGCACACATAATGGGTCTCGGAGCCTATTTGCCAACCCTGCAATGTTCCAAGATATAGAATTATTGGATATTTCACCTAAGCTCCTCTCAGCTACCTCTATTGGGGACTCAGTATGTGCAGCAAGCTCAGGGGGCGTAGGGATCCTTAGTCAACCACACTCCTCCAACCTTGTTAAAACAAAAAATCTGTTATTTAATTCCAGCAAAGTGCAGGTGCCAAACTGACCATCTATTGCAAATGATGAATAAACCATGGGAATAGGCTGTTGCCTAGGTACTGGTCTATTTGACCACCCACCTCCAGGAGCTGCCATAGGGACATTGTGATGCATTTCCCTAGAAGAAACGGGTTTATAAAAGAAACCCAATGGAAAGGCCCTGATGACAGTTCCAGAGTTAAAAGGAGCATGACAAGTGTCCCTAGATAAGATCCTGCCCGCAGTATGGGGGTTATCAAAGTTTACAATGACACAGTCACCCGTGCCCTTTTTACGCGAGCTCCCAATCCAACTCACCCCACGGGCCATCGGAATGTTTTTAGCCACACGGGCACCCAGAACGGTGTTATGTGCAAACCAATGAGTTAATTTATTTTTCAGCTGCCCGAAGTCCTCACTAGCCCCTCAGGGGAGAGAAGGAACACTCCCCAAAACCACTACATAAGGAGTAGATTCTGGTGGCAGGTCTATTACTGGGAGACTCGTTGGCTGTATCTCCCTATTCCCCAACCTCCCAACCCTTGGAGGCACAGCAGAACCTGCTCTTGGGGGGGACTGACCAGTCCTGGCTGGGATGTCGACATCATCAAGACTATGAGCACTATCCACTCCGGCTCCCCATCAGACCCTTTTCCGCACCACATCTTCAACAAAGCCAGCAGCTCCATCGCACCCCACCTGCGCAACGTCATCAACCTCTGCTTCGAGACCACGACCTTCCCAGGGAGCTGGCAACACGCCGAGATCAACGCCCTACTCAAAAATCCCAAGGCGGATCCGAAAGAACTCAAGCACTTCCGGCCCATCTCCCTACTTCCGTTCCCAGCAAAGGTCATCGAGAAGATCGTCAATAAACAGCTAACCCGATACCTCGAAGAAAACAGCATCCTGGACCCATCCCAGTCAGGGTTCCGCAGCAACCACAGCACCGAGACTGCCCTCATCGCCGCCACAGACAACATCAGGACCCTGCTGGACAACGGTGAGACTGCGGCCCTCATCCTCCTGGACCTCTCCACCGCCTTCGACACTGTCTGCCACCACACACTACGCGCACGCCTCCACGACGCAGGGATCCGAGAGAAAGCCCTAGAATGGACCACCTCCTTCCTCCCCGGAAGAACACAGAGAGTCCCCCTCCCGCCATTCCAATCCGAAGCCTCCGAGATCATCTGCGGCATACCCCAGGGATCATCCCTCAGCCCGACACTGTTCAACATCTACATGGCCCCACTCGCACGCATCGCCTGACAGCACAACCTCAACATAATCTCCTACGCCGACGACACTCAACTGAACCTCTCCCTCACCAAGGACCCCCTCACTGCCAAATTTAACCTCCACAAAGGAATGAAGGCCGTCTCCGACTGGATGAAGAGCAGCCGACTAAAGCTGAACACGGACAAGACGGAGGTCCTCATCCTTGGCTCCAACCCTTCAGCCTGGGACGACTCCTGGTGGCCCATGACACTGGAGGCACCCCCCACCGACCACGCACGCACGCAACCTGGGAGTCATCCTCGACTCAATGCTCTCCATGACCAAGCAATTCAACGCAGTCTCCTCCTCCTGCTTCAACACCCTCCGCATGCTCCGCAAGATCTACAGATGGATCCGACAGACATGAGAAGAACCGTCACTCAGGCCCTCGTTAGCAGCCGACTTGACTATGGAAACACCCTCAACGCGGGAGCCCCGACCAAGCTCATTAAACGACTGCAAAGAATTCAAAACGCCTCGGCACGCCTGATCCTCGACATTCCAAGCCACAGCCACATCACCCCCCACCTGAGAAACCTGTCCTGGCTCCCCGTCAACAGGAGAATCTCCTTCAAACTCCTCATCCACGCACACAAGGCACTCCACAAGACCGGCCCAGCCTACCTCAACAGGCGACTCTCCTTCTACGCTCCCAACCACCAGCTCTGCTCCGCCGACCTCTCCCTGGCCACTGTCCCGCGCATCCGAAGAACTACTACCGGCGGCGAATCATTCTCCCACCTCGCCGCCAAACCCTGGAACACCCTTCCACTCAGCCTACAACAGACCCAAGACCTGCTGACCTTCAGGAGGCTACTCAAGACCTGGCTGTTCGACCAGTAGCGGCACCCCCCCTTGCTCTTCCCCAGCGACTTGAGACCCTTGAGGGTAAGTAGTGCACTTTACAAATTCTGTGATTGATTGATTGATTGTTGAACGGAAATGGATAAGGGCTCTCCTGCAACCAACCTTGTCGACCTGTACCCGCCCCTAGGCTGTTTCGGCCAATCAGTGAAGGTAATTGTGGTGTCCAAACAATCACGCACTTACTCCACTGCAGCGTGCAGGACAGTCCCTTGTCCTACATGAAGCTGAAAACGAGGGACATTTGAAGCAGCGAGCGTGGAGCTAAAATTGGAGGCTTTATACCAGCTGCTCTCTGTGTTTATTTTGAGACAAAAACAAGGAAATGTGCAGGGTTTTAAATCAAGTGCAGCGCTCTGGCAGGAGGGGAAAGGGTATAGGAGAGACAGCAAGGAGAGACGAGATGACCGGTGAGTGAGGCAGTGAATCTACCCGCCGCCTTGGTGAGAGTTACACCAGTTTGGATTTTTTTTAAATAGGAAGGTATAGGAATGCCTGTCGATCTCGACCTTTTAGCACGCTTTGTTGGACAAGCCACACGAAGGGCTTGCTCCCTCCCCGCACGACAGGGCCCGAGCTCCGGCCCACCAGGCATAACCCACGAAAAGCACCCGTACCCCGTCTCCCGACGGATCTTCTGCCCTCGGACCTCTACTCATCACGGGGCCCAGCCCCACCGGCTTCCCCGGCCGGTTCAAGCCGCCATCTTGGGCCCTGCACCACGAGGCCGCGTGGCCTCGCCCCGACCCTAACCCCGGGCCTGACCGGCCCCGACATCCCGGCACCACCATCCACCCAGGAGGTGAGCGGACCACTTGGCAGGTCAATGGGAGGACGAAGTGTCAAGAGCTCTTCCCCCGCCAGGTGCCGATCGCCCCCAGCTCCCCCAGGCGCTGGCTCCACCCCCTGCTGGGTGTCTGGACACCTTCATCCCGGGCCCTCCGACCTCCAAGTGCGAGGGTCCGGACATCAAAGAGCGCCTGCCCTATAACTGGGGCAACTCCGGAGCAGGAAGGCAGTTGTATCCTGGAGTCGAGAGACACCGAGAGAACTCAGCCTTGACGGACTACTGGCGCTGCCGTAGCCCGCTCTTGTGAACCATCGTCCTGCCTGCTGGCGCTGCCGCGGCCTTCTACAACATCCATCCTCGTCGGGACCTGCTGGCGCTGCCGCGGCCCGTTGTAACGACCATCCTCGTCGGGACCTGCTGGCGCTGCCGCGGCCCGTTGTAACGACCATCCTCACCGGGACCTGCTGGCGCTGCCGCGGACCGTACATCGACCATCGTTCCGGGACCTGCTGGCGCTGCCGCGGCCCGCACCAACTAAGCTCGAGGATTGTGAGCTAATCATCATCTCATCCAAACTACCTGACTGGTAGACAGACTGTCCCGCTACCCCTTACCCTGCTTTGAGAGACTTGAATCGAGGGGACCCCTGAGTCCAGACCTCCTTGTACCATTCAACCGTACCTTAAGAAGTGCTTATAAAGAACACTGAACCTTATCCGTGTGTGGTATCTGTCTGTGGGGGGGAAGTTACTTATCTGTACGATCGCTGGAGACGGCTCTCCCCGGAGACCTCTCCTCCTGACCCCGGCCGACCCTCCCGGTCCGTCTATCCTTTCTAACATTGGTGGCCAGCGGCGCGATCCGAATCAACGCGTAATCGTACAGAGAGTAGCTCACCCCACGACAACAACACGATGTCAGCCAAAGATAGCAACTCCACCGAGAAATTCCAAATGGAGAAATTAGAAGAATACAACCACCGCGAACTGAGACAATTCTGCATAGAACTTGGCATTGCTACCACCGGCCTGAGTACCAAAGAGGATCTAAAGCACGCCCTAGAGTCGTGGGCAGAAACTGTGGTCGCCGGACCCTCCGACCAAAGCAGCATCACACCAGAGGGGAACGCCACGGCTCCCGAGGAGCGGGGAACGGGCCTCTCGCAGGAGGAGATCCGAGAAAGAGAAAGAACCAGATTGCACGAGTTGGAAATGGCACGACTCAAGATGGATGGGGAACTCAAGTTAGCTGAACAGAAACTCAACCTCGAGCACATGCGGCTCCGAGATGAACGAGAAGAGAAGCAGAGACAGAGAGAGCTGGAGGAGAAAAAAATAACGCTCGAGCACGAGCGCAAACTGGCGGAAATAGAACTTCGGAAACAGAATCAAGAACTGGGGGTGCCTGAGCGACCACACACCCCGGGGCCAATCGAGAAAAAAGTCCACATCCCCAAGGATGTTGTCCGCGAGTATGTCCGAGAAGACGACATACAACAGTGGTTTAAAGCCTACGAGATCGCCATGACCTCCCACCGGATCGACCGGAGTGATTGGGGAGCCGGACTCTGGGGGAGGTTTATCAACGAGGGGCGCGATGCCCTACTGCAGCTCCCAGATCACCAAATGTCGTCCTACGACCACATGAAGGCTGCCCTCCTCACCCGCTACGGCCTCACACCCGAGATGTACCGCCAGAGGTTCAGAGATTGCACCCGGATCCCAGGTACAACTTGGGTAGAATACGTGAACTATTTCAGCCGTGCCTTCGAGGGTTGGATAAAGGGGAGCCAGGTCACCACCTACGAACAACTCTTTAACCTGATGGTATGGGAGCACCTGTCGAACAACTGCTTCGTCGAGCTCAGGCAGCACCTCCTCGACAGTAAGCTGACTGACCCCCGGCAGCTCGCCGCCGAAGCTGACCGATGGGAAAGCACCCGAGTGGGCCGGAGGGGGCCACACGAACAGAACAGAAACAACCAAGGCCAGCACCGTCCTCGGGGAGGAGGAGGGGGCCAGGGGCGAGGGAGAGACGCCTTGCCCGCAACACCCGTGGCCAGCACCCCGGCTCCGGCCGGTCGGGGCAACCCCCCGTGGCGTCCTGGGGTCCGAGCCAACGTCACGTGCCACCGATGCCAGCGAGTCGGCCACTACGCCAATGACCCGAGCTGCCCGCAGAACCAAACACCCAAGCCCCGCCAGGTAGCTGCCGCCGCCCTGGGGGAAGAGCGATCATTGGAGGAACCAGAGGAGTATGAGCCGGCCCAGCAAGAGTGGGAACCGGCCGCCATGGTCCTGGCATGCTTAGGGGGAAGAGACATGGTCCCGCGGGCTCCCCTACCCGCTAACACCAGGAAATACGGTCAGTGGGTGACCATTAATGGACAGCGAGCCGAGGCCTTGCGTGACACAGGCGCCAGTGTGACGGCCGTCCGCTGTCACCTGGTGAAGCCCGAGCAGATCCTGCCGAACATTCTCTGCCCCGTCCGCTCGGCAGACAACTCTGAAAGTATGTGTCAAATGGCCTGCGTTCCATTCGAATGGGGAGGGGTCTCCGGCCTGTTGAAGGTGACGGTCCGGGACGATGCCCCCGTGGACTGCCTCCTGGGAAATGACCTCGAGAGTTCCCCGTGGGCCACCGTTGAGAGAAGAGAGCACCTGGGGATGCTGGGCCTCCCGGACTGGGCCTGCATAACCACCCGGTCCATGGCCGCCCGTGCCGTCCCTCGATCAGAAGAACCAGAATGGCCAGCACCTCCGCCCCCAGTCGCCCCAGTAGAAGACACCGACGAGGCCAGCCTCCCAGACCCGACGGCCGAAGGGGACGCGCAACCCCAGGACCTTCCTGACCTGGCTCAGTGGCGTCAAGAGGGGGGGCCCACCCAAGCACAGTTCCGCCAGGAACAAAAGACCTGTCCCTCCCTCGAGGGACTCCGCCAACAAGCCAGCGCCCAGAACGCAGGGGACTCCACCGGAACTCACTGGGTCTACTGGGATAACGACCTGCTATACAGCGAGCAAAGAATCGCCGAGCTGGGGGCCGGTCGAGTACTGGTGGTACCTCTCCGCTTCAGAGACTTTCTGCTCAACCTGGCCCACGATGTCCCCCTGGCTGGACACCTGGGCCAAGATAAAACGTACAGCCGCCTAGTGACCCACTTTTTCTGGCCGAAGATGAGGAATGACGTCCTGAACCACTGCCGATCTTGCCCCACATGCCAAGCCAGCGGGAAGAGTGGTCGGAAGCTGAAAGCCCCTCTGCAACCCTTCCCTGTGGTCACCACCCCGTTCGAGAGGGTGGGGATAGACATCGTGGGGCCTCTGGACCCCCGCACGGCACAAGGACACAGGTTCATCTTAGTACTGGTGGACCATGCCACCCGCTACCCCGAGGCGGTGCCCCTACGGACCGTGACAGCTCCGGTGGTTGGCCGGGCCCTAATGGGGATCTTCTCCCGGGTAGGCTTCCCCCGAGAAGTCGTCAGCGACCGAGGCACGAACTTTATATCCAAATACATGAAGTCCCTCTGGCAACAATGCGGGGTCACCTACAGATTCACGACCCCCTATCACCCCCAAGGGAACGGACTAGTGGAGCGTTTTAACCGCACCCTCAAGGGGATGATTGGGGGATTGGAAGAGCCCCTCCGTCGCCAGTGGGATGTACTACTCCCGTGCCTCCTCTTCGCCTACCGCGAAGTTCCCCAGAAGTCCCTCGGTTTTAGCCCTTTCGAACTCCTGTACGGGCACCCTGTGCGAGGGCCCCTCAGCCTAGTAAAAGAAGGTTGGGAGATGGCCCCCCTAAAGACCCCTCCAGACGTCTTCAAATACCTCCTGGCCCTACGCAATCAGACCCGGCGCTTCAGAGAGATGGCCAAGGCGAACCTCGAGGCCAGCCAGGAGGACATGAAGAGGTGGTATGATCACAATGCCTCCTCCGTTGAGTTCGAGCCTGGACAACAAGTATGGGTGATGTCCCCCACCGAACCATGTGCCTTGCAAGATAAGTGGACGGGGCCCTTCAAAGTGGTCGAGCGCAAAAGCCCCGTCACTTACCTCATCGACCTGGGGACCTCCCGGAACCCCCTTCGGGTCCTCCACACCAACCGACTCAAACCACACTTTGTGCGCTCAGAACTCAGCCTCCTGATGGCTACGGACAGTGGGGCAGAGGAAGACTCCGAACCCCTCCCGGATCTTCTGAAGACTCAGGAGAATGACGGCTCCGTGGACGGGGTCCGGCTCTCTGACACCCTCACTTCGGAGCAACGCCAGGGCTGCCGGAACCTCCTGCTGCAGTTCGCTACCCTGTTCTCCCTCACCCCCGGGGTCACCCCTTGGTGTTTGCACGACGTGGACACCGGGGACAGTCCCCCTGTCCGACACCGGGCCTACCGCGTACCAGATCGGGTACGGGCCTGCATACAGGAGGAGGTGGCCAAGATGCTCACAATCGGGGTCATCGAGCCCTCGGACAGTCCCTGGGCCAGTCCGGTTGTATTGGTCCCCAAAGCCGCTGCCCCCGGCACCGCACCTGAACTGAGATTCTGCGTCGACTACCGGGGCTTGAACGCTGTCACCCGGACCGACGCTCATCCGATCCCCCGAGCAGACGAGCTGATCGACCGGCTGGGGGCCGCCCGCTACCTCAGTATCTTCGACCTAACAGCGGGCTACTGGCAGATCGGCCTCACACCCAGGGCTCAGGAACGGTCAGCCTTCTCTACCCCCGATGGCCACTACCAATTCAAGGTCATGCCCTTCGGCATGAAGAATGCCCCCGCCACGTTTCAACGCCTCGTGAACCAGGTCTTGGCGGGGCTCGAAGAGTTCAGCGCTGCCTACCTGGATGATATCGCTGTGTACAGCCACCACTGGCCCGACCACCTCCGTCACCTCCAAGAGGTCCTACAGGCCCTCCAGCGGGCCGGCCTCACAATTAAGGCCGGCAAGTGCCAAATTGGCCAAGGGTCTGTGACCTACCTTGGGCACCAAGTGGGAAGCGGGCTGGTGGCCCCGCTACAACTTAAGATTGCTGCCATCCAGTCCTGGCAGCCCCCCGTCACCCAGACCGAGGTCCGAGCCTTCTTGGGGATCACCGGCTACTACCGGCGGTTCGTGAAAGACTACGGCAGCATCGTGGGGCCCCTCACGGGTCTCACGTCCAAGAACCAGCCGAAGCGGATTAACTGGACCCCCGATTGTCAAGCGGCCTTCGAGAAGCTGAAGGCCGCTCTATGCACCGCCCCTGTGCTCCAGGCCCCCGATTACAGTCGGGAATTCATGGTACAGACCGACGCCTCCGACCACGGCATCGGAGCCGTCCTTTCTCAGTTAAACCCCGAAGGTCATGACCAGCCGGTGGCCTTCATCAGTCGACGTCTCCTGGCCCGAGAACAGCGCTGGAGCACCATCGAGAGGGAGGCCTTCGCAGTGGTGTGGGCCCTCAAAAAGCTCCGGCCCTATCTCTTCGGTACCCACTTCCGGGTACAAACCGACTATCGACCCCTGCAGTGGCTGATGCAGATGCGGGGGGAGAACCCAAAACTCTTGCGCTGGTCCATTTCCCTGCAGGGAATGGACTTCACTGTGGAGCACCGACCAGGCCAAGACCACGCCAACGCGGATGGCCTGTCCCGCTTTTTCCGCCTCGACGAAGAGAGTCCCCAAGGAGATGGGTGACTCTCCCCGTCTTCAGCTGGGGGGGACGCATGTTGGACAGGCCACACGAAGGGCTTGCTCCCTCCCCGCACGACAGGGCCCGAGCTCCGGCCCACCAGGCATAACCCACGAAAAGCACCCGTACCCCGTCTCCCGACGGATCTTCTGCCCTCGGACCTCTACTCATCACGGGGCCCAGCCCCACCGGCTTCCCCGGCCGGTTCAAGCCGCCATCTTGGGCCCTGCACCACGAGGCCGCGTGGCCTCGCCCCGACCCTAACCCCGGGCCTGACCGGCCCCGACATCCCGGCACCACCATCCACCCAGGAGGTGAGCGGACCACTTGGCAGGTCAATGGGAGGACGAAGTGTCAAGAGCTCTTCCCCCGCCAGGTGCCGATCGCCCCCAGCTCCCCCAGGCGCTGGCTCCACCCCCTGCTGGGTGTCTGGACACCTTCATCCCGGGCCCTCCGACCTCCAAGTGCGAGGGTCCGGACATCAAAGAGCGCCTGCCCTATAACTGGGGCAACTCCGGAGCAGGAAGGCAGTTGTATCCTGGAGTCGAGAGACACCGAGAGAACTCAGCCTTGACGGACTACTGGCGCTGCCGTAGCCCGCTCTTGTGAACCATCGTCCTGCCTGCTGGCGCTGCCGCGGCCTTCTACAACATCCATCCTCGTCGGGACCTGCTGGCGCTGCCGCGGCCCGTTGTAACGACCATCCTCGTCGGGACCTGCTGGCGCTGCCGCGGCCCGTTGTAACGACCATCCTCACCGGGACCTGCTGGCGCTGCCGCGGACCGTACATCGACCATCGTTCCGGGACCTGCTGGCGCTGCCGCGGCCCGCACCAACTAAGCTCGAGGATTGTGAGCTAATCATCATCTCATCCAAACTACCTGACTGGTAGACAGACTGTCCCGCTACCCCTTACCCTGCTTTGAGAGACTTGAATCGAGGGGACCCCTGAGTCCAGACCTCCTTGTACCATTCAACCGTACCTTAAGAAGTGCTTATAAAGAACACTGAACCTTATCCGTGTGTGGTATCTGTCTGTGGGGGGGAAGTTACTTATCTGTACGATCGCTGGAGACGGCTCTCCCCGGAGACCTCTCCTCCTGACCCCGGCCGACCCTCCCGGTCCGTCTATCCTTTCTAACACGCTTCAATTCTCTCCTTTTAATACATTCTGCTCTTTTAGTATACATCTCGCTTCCACACGGCATTTTTCTATCAATGTTCCATATCTAGGCTTTACACCCTGTTCTATCTTTCTCTCCACTTCGCACATCCGCGCGCTGCATCCTTCATCATCCATATTTCTATCTGTACATCTGCTCTTAACTTTACACATAAACCCTCCCAGGGGTGTTGTCAAAAACCCCCTCCCCTCCGCTTTATTTATTTATTTAAAACGTTCTAGTGCTAGCTTGACCCGTGGGTATCAGAGCGCTTTACATACACACAGAAAAGACAGAAGAAAATTGCATTACACAGTAGGGAGTCGGTAAGGAAGCAAAACGGAGATAAAAATACAACATAAAAAATAGGTAAACAGTGCAGGGGAGGGAGAGAAAACAAACTAAGGTGGCTAACACAGTCCGGTCACCAACTGTACTTGAATGTCAAGTGAGAGAGGAGTCAACTCGGATATTGAAGTCAAGGTTCGTTGACGTTGGACGGGAAAGTATTTGTTGAGGAGATGGAGTTTCAGGTCCCTTTTGAAACAGGAGAAGGAGGGGGTTGCATTGGAGGTCTCTAGGGAGAGCGTTCCACATCCTGGGTGCGTTGCCAGAAAATGATCGGTACTGAGAGGTTTTCTTTTTCAGTTTCAGTGGGATAAGAAGGAGTGAGTTGGAGCTTCTCAGAGTTCTGGATTTTCCTGCTTTTACCAGTTTGTTGTTTAGGTAGTTGGGGGACGGATAGTGAATGGTTTTGTGTGTGATGCAGGCCAGTTTGTAAATTCACCTCCCTTCCATCAGAAGCCAGTTGAGGGAGTTGAGAGCTGGTGTGAGTGTTCAAATCTTTTTACCCCAGATATGAGTCTAGCGGCCATGTTCAGCACTGCCCTTAGCGGGGTTAGGTGAGCTTTTGGAGTCCCTGTTAGGGTGGCGTTCCCATAGTCAATTTTAGAGAGAACTATTGTCTTGAGATCATCATGGGGAAGAAAAGGTTTACATTTCTTTAGGTGTTTTAGTGAGAAAAGCGCACCTTTTGCAGAGTTTTTGATGTGGGCCTCTGATGGAGCAAGGGTTCGTAAAAGAAACTTGCTTGGATGCAATCTTCTCAAATAACATGTAACAATGTAATCAATCTGTTTGTAAATACTAAAACTGCAAAATATCACAAACTGATTTATCATGGGGAAGCTTTCCTATGTGTATTACTAAACCGTAACTTGAATGTTCTAAAATGGCCGACAAAACGCGGTATTCCTATTGCGCATGCGTCTACTGCATCTACGTAGTAGGACTCTGTCGCTTTTGGTGGGTAACTTTTGCAGCTGAGCAATGGCACTAAAAATGGCCGCTTTGAACTCACACACTAATGCACCTGCTGCTGATAAACTAAACCTCGTAAGTTGTATTAAACACTAATGCAAAACGTTAAAAATAAGTAAATGGGGATAGATTAGAGATAAGTGGTATACAGTGAAATCATTTGTTTCTGTGTTCTAACGTGTCTTTTTCTGACTTTATTATTAGTTCTTATTTGGGCCTCGGAGGGTGACTGGAATCCCTACTACGCGCATGCTTATAAAGATTGGCCGAAAACAATGACGGCACCCATGTCACTCAGCCAAGGACACTTTGAATGAAGAAGCCTGGGAAAGTCGCACTGATGACCCCAGCGAATGCAACAATGTTGAATAAAATGTGAAATGCGTGTGGGAATAAAGCTAGGGGAAAAGAAAATTAAGGGGCAGGCACATAGACAATGGTTCACAGAGAAATGTTAAAATTTTAAGTGGTGTGATGAATTCACCTCCTCATCCCAACCAATGAGAATAAGGGAAGACATAAGAATTGATACTTGGAGGGGTGGTACACTAATCAAGAACAGTATAATTAAGGTAAGATAGCTAGAAACCTTGTCCGACTTGTCAGATCTGTCATTCCGACTCGTCACTGACCCAACGCATATGCTGCTCCAGTTCTTGTCCGAGATGCTGTCTCAGACCCTGCTGCTGCCAGAAACTCTGTCCGAGAGTTTGAGATACTGATCGATGAATCTATTCATCTAGAGGGATTATGGAAAAGGGACACCAGAGGAGAGTAGTGTCAGAGAGGGGTGCAACGCTGGCGTTGTACTTTATAAGAAGATATCCTTCCAGATCTGAATCTGCATGTTTCCTCAACCTGTGACCTGCTTTGGAGAGTCTATTCTGGCCCCCCATTACGGTGTTGGGTTCATCTTGACCAATAGGTAAATATAATTAGAAAATCTGTCCTTTATGCCTATGCTGTCCTTTTTTCCCCCCTTTCTTCCTTCCAGGTACCGTCATCATTGATCATTTCAATTTGCTATGAATTATTTGGTGTATTTTGCCTCTTGATATGAAGGTGGTTACTGTAATTGAATTTTGACTCAAAAATTAATTTAGATAAAGGTTTTCAAAACTTCTTGAGTCTGTGGTTATTCAGAGTAAAGAGGTAAATGTCATTCTACCTTAAACTAACTCAGCAACCTGATTCGAACTGGTAAGACTTGATAAAGGTGAATAACAAAATTACAGGTATTATTACTCAAAATTGATGCCAGCGGGGTTTACTAGCTTATTGTGTGAATGTGGTTTGGGCCCAGTTGAGTATTAGGTGTATGTGTGACCAGAGCTGGTGACCCGCGCTCCATCACCTCCATTGATAAGTTCTTGTCAAGGGTAATACCTAGCGACTTAACTGAGTCGGATAGGATGAGGGGGCAGTTTAGGGTATCCAGATTCTTGAGCCACTCTTGGATTGGATGGTGGTTACTTTTTGGAGAGAATAGAATCAATTCCGTTTTATCTGGGTTGAGCTTTAAGTGGTTAGCATTGAACCAAGTTTGGATCTCGGTTAGAGTGACATTAAGGTGTTGGATGTCGCTGGGTGATTTGATTTTGTAATAGATTTGGGTGTCGACCGCGTAAAGGTGGTAATTCACTCCTGCTTTTTCAAGGTGATTGTGAGGGGCTCCACGAAGAGATTGAAGAGGGAGGGGAAGAGGATCAAGCCTTGGGGGACCCCAAGTGTGACTTTTGTTGGCTTCGAGAGACAGGAGTTGATTTTATTTTGTTGCGAGCGTTGCTGAAGGAAGGAGGTGAACCATTTTAGTACTGTGCCATTAATGCCAGAGCGCCTCCTCAAGGTCTCCAGCAGAGCTGAATGATTTACTGTGTCGAATGTCGCAGATAGGTCAATAAGGACGAGTAGACAGGCTTCACCTTCATCTAAGGCCCTGTGAATATCGTCAGTGATGTTGAGCATAGCTGTTTCAGTGCTACAGCCTTTACTGAATCCTGATTGATAGGTGCTGAGGAGGTTGAATTCATCAATGTGTTTGTTGAATTGGTGGAGAATGCATTTTTCCAATGCTTTTGCAAGGAACGGTCGGTTGGAGATAGGTCTGAGGTTGTTGAGATCGTTGGGGTCGGCCCCTGATTTCTTGAGTATGGGTGTGATTTGACCTAGTTGAAGGGAGTCTGGGACACAGCCTGAAATGAGAGAGGAGTTGATGATTTTTGTCCAGAAAGGGGTAATGGTGTGGTTGAGTTCTTTTATAATTGTGGATGGTAGGGGGTCCATAGTGTGGGAAGAAGTTTTTAGGCTTGCAATTATACTGAAAACCTCGTTTTCCGACATTAGCTCGAAGTCGGACCAATACGCATTGTTTTTTAGCTGGAGGCAGACCTGATAGTCCTTGGTAAGAACTCTTTCTGGTTGGTCAAGGGTTATTAAAGGGGGCAGATTAAGAGGGAAGGAGGATTTGAGGTTTGGATGAAGGATTGTTCAATTTTTGAGACTTTATTAGAGAAGAAGGTGGCAATTTCTTCACATCGCTCTTTGGCGGCTTTGATTTCGTGAGAGGGAGTGCAGTTTGTTTGGCTTTTGACAATGTTGAAGAGTTCTCTCGGTCTGTTTTTTGCTGGATCAAGTTGGCTGTGGAAGAAAGACGCCTTTTCTCATTTCCATTGGTTCAGTATGAGCATGAGTAACATTCCACGGCCAAATGCTTGACACTTTGAGAGACACGTCAACGCAGCAAGTAAACCAAGCTATGAAGTCTTTGTAAACAGCCTGCTCCACTCTGTTTCCAAGGTGACCCTCTTCTTACCTTCTGCATGCCTCCTATTTCTGAGTATAGCCTCCTCTCGGGCCTGGCTGCCTTAATCTTCCTTACTGTAATCCTGCAATTGTCTGATAGCTTCATAGATCACAACCTTTGCTCTTTAAAACCCCAACTCGGTAATCTAACATTACGTAATCTCCACCAGCCTATCTACCTCACCAACCATTCACCTGAAACCACATAGCCCCCACTAATGGCTCTGCTTACCTGGTATTAATATAGGGCAAAGTAACTGGAATAAATCTATGTATTTCTTTTGGGAGCACATGACTAATCACAATAACCACTGGATTAACCACTAACCTTGGGTTCCGGAGTAGCGTGCTACTCTCCATAAAGCGCTTCAACACCTTATCAAGGGTAGTAGGCTCTATACACATACAATTACAAAATTACAAAGTGACCATAAAACTATATAATTCAATTAAAGGGCGGTGCAGCTGGTGCAACCACTGCTGGTGCTGAAGTGGGAGGGCGGGCACTGTTTTGAAATAACGCGTTTAAAAGCATCTGCTGCAGAGTTCCTTCGGTGTACAGCAGCTTTTAGGCAACAATAAAAATGTCAAGATAATGCTAGTGATTTATGCTCCTGCTGGAGAATGATGGAGGTTTGTCTAGTGGCAGGTTTGTAAAGTAGAGCAAAAGGTTCAAATGCCTGCTGCAAAGAACGTGTATAATGCGGTCATAGAACTGTGTTTTATAAGGATATCTCAGCGGGTTACACAGAGATCCTTTTGTTACTTACAGTTCATAAATTCAAATCCTAATTTATCACATTGACCTATGAACTGCCATAAAATAGCTGCATGTAGGGGGGCGTGGCCAGCACTGGCAACATGGCGGACACGTTTTAGGCTCGCTTCGCCACATATCCCCAAAATCTGTTACATTTATAAGCTAACCTGTGACTTTTAACACAGGACTCTGCTGCGGAGGACTCTATTCACCCCCAGTGAAGACTACAATGCAGCCCGAACCCGCAAGGTCTAGGCTCAGTGAGCAGGATCGGGGAGGCGCCGGACGTGCGGTGTGTGAGCGGAGAAGATCGCTGCCTGTGAAGTCACAGACAGGAGCCAGAAAACCTGGATCCAGGAGCGCCGATGAGGCAGACGGTGTGACCAGAGAGAGAGAGAGAGACGACACGCGTCTCGATAACTGCGGGGACGAACGGTGCGGCAGTTATCGATGCTGACTCAGGGCGAGGCTCAGGCCTGAGCCGGAAGGAGATTGCTCTTGCCACCTCGCAGGAGCAAGCAAGGGTCTGCTGGCGGTTGGTGGATGGTGGCGATGAGCCCTTCTAACCCTTGGGGGCCCGAACACCTGCTGGTAAGAACGCGATGGCTGCTGCTTGTGGGAATCCTCATGTAGAGGTCAAGTCTGAAAAAAGTGAGAAGGCTCCGGAAGAGC
The DNA here is from genome assembly GCF_964204655.1 of Triturus cristatus. Taxonomy (NCBI): domain Eukaryota; kingdom Metazoa; phylum Chordata; class Amphibia; order Caudata; family Salamandridae; genus Triturus; species Triturus cristatus. The sequence continues at coordinate 959,360,511 of NC_140593.1, read as the reverse complement.
CGTATGCAGCGGGTGTCTGACGCTAAGGAGGCGAGCTGGTGGGAGCAGAAGAGACGGTACCCTGGGACGAAAGGGTGACGAGACAGCTTAAGAGCGGGTGGCATGAGGCTTTGTGGTGTGCCATTGAGGAGGCGAGGCCTGCTGCGAGCGCTTCTACTAGGCGGGTGCAGTCAGGAGCTGGGTCTATGCAAAGGGGAAGCTAGGCCACATCGGGCCCGGAAAACAGAACGTAGCCGTCCGCAGCTGGATGAGTAATGGTCCTGCCTGAGAGCGATGAGGTCTGGCGTTTGTGGCACAGCTGGGCGTCCCCTGCGTGGGACTGAAGATCGGAGAGCTCTGGAGGGGAATCTGTAAGGAACAGCTTGGCTGATCGAGATTCCGGGCTCTGCAGATCGGATTCCAGCAAGAGCTGAGAAAATAGCTTCGACGCTGCCACCCGCCAGACGAGGCCTGCAGCGGTGAGTTGGCCCTTACACATGATGAACCCCCCAGCTGAGCAATAACTGCTATCCCCGTAGCACCATAGATAGTACCAGCTGCACTAGCTGACCAAAGAGGGCAGCTGCTACGGGGCGCTTATGCTCGGAATTATTACTGAAAGCCTAGCAATATTATAATGTACGGATGGCCCTCTACGCTGGACTTGTGGGTGGGAAAGATGCGTCCTGAGCCTCTGGTGGTGCTGGTACAAGTTTAGCACCGAAGTTGTGGGACACGCTGTATTGATCTATAAAGTTGCTCCCAGCCACAGTGTCTGGGCCTGCGTGGTGCAACGCATCAGCCAGAAGAATCGGAGCACTTGGCTGCAGGGATGGGACACACTAAGGGCACCAGATCGCAGGCCTCCTCACAGGTCAGAGGCCGGGTAGACATGGATGGTGCTCGATCTGTGCCACAGCAGGGCTGTCCTGAGGACAGGCTGGACGGAATCCTGAACGCCATAGAGAGGTCTAGAGATTCCCTTGAATCCAAAATTGATAAGGTGGCAGTGGACCTTACGTTATTGCATGTGGATCATTGAAAATTGAGGGACCGAGTTGACGCTGTGGAGCAAGACATAACAGATCTCAAACCAGCCACAGATTTCATAGAGAAACAACAAAATGCACATGAGGCTAGAATACATTACAGTGAGGACTGAGTGGAGGATGCGGAGGGCTGCTCTAGAAGGAACAATGTTCGTTTGATTGGCCTACCGGAACGGGCGGAGGGCCAAGACGCAGTTGCTTTTATGGAACAATGAATTAAAGACATTTTGCCCTCCTCTTCATTCTTTACTATAGAGCGAGCGCACCGCATCCCTGCTAGAAAACCCGTGCCTGGTGCAGGAGCACGTCCGCTCATTTTTAAACTGCTGCAATTGGATCAGATTGGGAGAATCCTGGAAAAATTAGACAATGATTTGAAAACAGTTGAGAGGGAAAGGGAAGGGGATGCATGTATAATATAGGGGTCGGGTGATTTTAATACAGTATTGTGCCCAAATAACGGTAAGGATGTTTGTGGTATCATGACCGAAGAAAGGAATAGTGAAACCCATTTCCCACATTTACATTAAGGTGAAGCTCTAAATGAAATACTATGTGGTCATGACCTGGGATTCGCAAATGAGTTAAGCGTTAACCCCTCCAGTGCCCATGACGAGCTGGACTCGTCATGGAGCACAGTCGCGCTGTGCCCTTGACGAGTCCAGCTCGTCATGAGGCATTCCCTGGAGAATCCCTCTGGTGCGGGCACCAGAGGGATTCCCTTTAATTAAAAATAGCCTCGGGAGCTGGGGAAGAGCTTCCCCAGCTCCCGAGGCCCCCCCCCCCTTTCACTGTAATGCCGATCGTCGCGCACGTCGCGCCGACGTCATTACAGGGAAAGTGAAACTGAAATGAGCCAAGAGGCTCATTTCAGTTTCACTTTCTACGTGCTCAGGGGGCTATCTCAGCCCCCTGAGCACGTAGAAGACGGGAGGGGTATCGTTGGAAAGGGGAGAATCTCCCCTATCCAATGGTACCCCTCCCCAGTGGATCCCTGCTTGGGGATCGCCACAGGAGGGCGATCCCCAAGCAGGGATCCACCCACTAGACACCAGGGAGGGGGGAGCGGCCCCTTGGGCAAGGGCCTTTACTCCCCCCTGGTTATTTTGGCGCAATTTAGTCTTTTTGCCCCCCCTGGGGGGCATATGGGGGCATTAGCCCCCAATCTGCCCCCCGGGGGTGGCAAAAAGGCCACTAGACACCAGGGAATTAAAAAAAAAAAGAAAAATAGGGGTGGGGGCTGCCCAAAACGGTCAGGCCCATGCCCCCACCCCACCTCCCAATTACTACAGTCTTTCTTTCCCCCCCGGGGGGCAGATGGGGCATTGGCCCCTAATCTGCACCTTCGGGGGGGCAGATAGCCCACTAAATACCAGGGATTCATTTTTAGGTTTTTTTTTAGGGTGGGGGCTGCCCGCAACGGGCACGCCAATGCCCCCACCCACCCGCCACCATTACAGCCTTTCTGCCCCCCCTGGGGGGCAGATGATGCATCGGCCCCCAATCTGCCCCCCCCCCCGGGGGGCAAAAAGCCCACTAGACACCAGGGAATAAAAAGTAAAAAGAATAGAGGTGGGGCTGCCCAAAACGGGCAGGCCCATGCCCCCACCCCACCCCCCAATTACTACAGTCTTTCTGCCCGCCCGGGGGGCAGATGGGGCACTGGCCCCTAATCTGCCCCTTTGGGGGGGCAGAAAGCCCACTAAATATCAGGGATTAGTTTTTAGGTTTTTTTTTAGGGTGGGGGCTGCCCGAAACGGGCATGCCAATGCCCCCACCCACCCACCACCATTACAGCCTTTCTGCCCCCCCTTGGGGGCAGAAGGGGCATCGGCCCCCAATCTGCCCCACCGGGGGGGCAAAAAGCCCACTAGACACCAGGGAATAAAAAAAAAAATAGAGGTGGGGGCTGCCCCAAACGGGCAGGCCCATGCCCCCCCCCAATTATTACAGTCTGTCTGCCCCCCCGTGGGGCAGATGGGGCATTGGCCCCTAATCTGCCCTTTCGGTGGGGCAGAAAGCCCACTAAACACCAGGGATCGATTTTTAGATTTTTTTTAGGGTGGGGGTTGCCCGAAATGGGCACGCCAATGCCCCCACCCCCCGCCACCATTACAGCCTTTCTGCCCCCCCCCCGGGGGCAGATGGGGCAGTAGCCCCCAATCTGCCCCCCCAGAGGGGCAGAGAGCCCACTATCCACCAGGGATTTTTTTGCGCAATTGTTTTTAGGGTGTGGGCGGCCCGAAAGGGGCACGCCAATGCCCCCACTCTCCCCCCCACAAAAATGACAGTCTTTCTGCCCCCCCGGAGGCAGATGGGAGCTGTAGCCCCCAATCTGGCCCCCCCTGGGGGCGCTGAAAGCCCACTAGAAACCATGGATTTCTTTGTTTTATTAGTGTAGGGGTAGGGGCTCCCCAAAATGGGCATGACAATACCCCCACCCCACCCCCAGAGAAACTCCAGTCTTTCCGCCCCCCTGGGAGGGTAGTTGGCGGCAGCGGCCCCTGATCTGCCCCCTGGGGGGGCAGAAAGCCCACTAGGCGCCAGCGAGTACGCAGGCTTTTTTTATGCGTGGGGGTGGGGGCTGCCCAAAATGGTCATACCAATGCCCCCACCCCCACAAAAAATATCCACAGTCTTTCTGCCCCTTTAGGGGCATATCGGGGTGAAACCCCCTTCCCCGATTCCCCCCCCAGGGCGGCAGAAAGCCCACTGGGCTCCGGCTTTTTTTAGCAATGTGCATACCTGTGGATTTTGGGCCCTAGCGCAGTTGGCACGTAGGCAAACCTAGCAAGCCTGTACATTTTTTAAAAGTAGACACCAAGGAGATTCCAGGATGGGGTGACTTGACTGGCTCTTACCAGGTTCTGTTACCCAGAATCCATTGCAAACCTAAAAATGTGTCCAAAATAACAAATTTTCCTCACATTTCTGTGGTGGAAAGTTCTGGAATCTGCGTGGGTCCACAAAATTCCACCCACCCCGCGTTCCCCAAAGCCTTCTGAGACAAATGGTACCTCACTTGCGTGGGTAGGCCTAGTGCCCGCGTCAGGCAAGGGCCCAAAACCAATTGAGGAGACATCAAAATTACCTATCACAAAACAACCTGGTTTTGCAAAGGGGGTCCCATGAGTTTTTGGCCCCGGGCTTGGCGGCTATCTAAGGAAACCTACCAAACCCACACATTTCTGAACACTAGATACTCGGGGGATTCCAGGGAGGTATGGCTTGCGTGGATCCCCCAACGTTTCCTTACCCAGAATGCCCTACAAACCTCAAATTTAGCTGACAAAATTCACCTTTTTCACAAATTTTTGTGTGGGAAAGTTGTGGCATCACTGGGCTGACACAAATTTCCTACCATCCAGCATTCCCCCAGGTCTACCGACAAAAATGGTGCCTCACTCGTGTGGGAGGCCCAAGTACCCGCGACAGGCAAGGGCCCTCAACGTACTGAGGCGACATGAAAATTGCCTATCTCAAACGACCTGGTTTTGCAAGGGGGGTCCCTTGGGTTTTTGACCCGGTGTTCGGCGGCCACCTTGGGAAACCTACCAAACCCACACATTTCTGAAAACTAGACACCTGGGGGATTCCAGGGAGGTATGGCTTGCGTTGATCCCTCAACGTTTCCTTACCCAAAATGCCCTGCAAACCTCAAATTTAGCTGAAAAAATCACCTTTTCACACATTTATGTGTGGGAAAGTTGTGGCATCACCAGGCTGACACAAATTTCCTACCACCCAGCGTTCCCCCGGGTCTCCCGATAAAAACGGTGCCTCACTCGTGTGGGAGGCCCAAGTACCCGCGACAGGCAAGGGCCCACAACGTAGTGAGGCGACATGAAAATTGCCTATCTCAAAACGACCTGGTTTTGCAAGGGGGGTCACTTGGGTTTTTGGCCCGGTGCTCGGCGGCCACCTAGGGAAACCTACCAAACCCACACATTTCTGAAAACTAGACACCCGGGGGATTCCAGGGAGGTATGGCTTACGTGGATCCCCCAACGTTTCCTTACCCAGAATGCCCTGCAAACCTCAAATTTAGCTGAAAAAAATCACATTTTTCACACATTTTTGTGTGGGAAAGTTGTGGCATCACTGGGCTGACACAAATTTCCTACCACCCAGCATTCCCCCGGGTCTCCCGATAAAAACGGTGCCTCACTCGTGTGGGAGGCCTAAGGACCCGCCACGGGCAAGGGTCTAAAACGTAGTGAGGTGCACTACGTTTAGGACCCTTGCCTGTTGAGGCGCACTACGTTTTGGGCCCTTGCCTGTCGCGGGTACTTGGGCCTCCCACACGAGTGAGGCACCGTTTTTATCGGGAGACCCGGGGGAACACTGGGTGGTAGGAAATTTGTGTCAGCCCGGTGATGCCACAACTTTCCCACACAAAAATGTGTCAAAAAGGTGATTATTTCAGCTAAATTTGAGGTTTGCAGTGCATTCTGGGTAAGGAAACGTTGGGGGATCCACGCAAGCCATACCTCCCTGGAATCCCCTGGATGTCTAGTTTTCAGAAATGTGTGGGTTTGGTAGGTTTCCTTAGATGGCCGCCGAGCACCGGGCCAAAAACTCAAGTGACCCCCCTTGCAAAACCAGGTCGTTTTGAGACAGGCAATTTTCATGTCGCCTCACTACGTTGTGGGCCCTTGCCTGTCGCGGGTACTTGGGCCTCCCACACAAGTTTGGCACCGTTTTTATCGGGAGACCCGGGGGAACGCTGGGTGGTGGGGAATTTGTGTCAGCCCGGTGATGCCACAACTTTCCCACACAAAAATGTGTGAAAAAGGTGATTTTTTCTGCTAAATTTGAGGTTTGCAGGGCATTCTGGGTAAGGAAACGTTGGGGGATCCATGCAAGCCATACCTCCCTGGAATCCTCCAGGTGTCTAGCTTTCAGAAATGTGTGGTTTGGTAGGTTTCCCTGGGTGGCCGCAGAGCACCGGGCCAAAAACCCAAGTGACCCCCCTTGCAAAACCAGGTCGTTTTGAGATAGGCAATTTTCATGTCGCCTCACTACGTTTTGGGCCCTTGCCTGTCGCGGGTACTTGGGCCTCCCACACGAGTGAGGCACCGTTTTTATCGGGAGACCCGGGGGAACGCTGGGTGGTAGGAAATTTGTGTCAGCCCGGTGATGCCACAACTTTTCCACACAAAAATATGTGAAAAAGGTGATTTTTTCAGCTAAATTAGAGGTTTGCAGGGCATTCTGGGTAAGGAAACGTTGGGGGATCCACGCAAGCCATACCTCCCTGGAATTCCCAGGGTGTCTAGTTTTCAGAAATGTGTGGGTTTAGTAGATTTCCCTAGGTGCCGGCAGAACTAGGGTTAAAAAACTACAGCTAGGCACTTTGCCAAAAAAAGTTCATTTTTCACTGCGAAATTGAGGTGTGTCCACGATGCGTTTTGCGCCGTTACCTGTCGCGTGCACTAGGCCGACCCACACAAGTGAGGTACCATTTTTCTCGGAAGACTTTGGGGAACACGGGGTGGGTGGAAATTTGTGGATCCACGCAGATTCCAGAACTTTCCACCATAGAAATGTGGGGAAAATGTGTATTTTTGGGCAATTTTTTAGGTTTGCAAGGCATTCTGGGTAACAGAACCTGGTGGGAGGCAGTCAAGTCACCCCATCTTAGATTCCCCTGGGTGTCTAGTTTTCAAAAATGTATAGACTTGCTAGGTTTCCCTAGGTGCCGGCAGAGCTATGGTTCAAAAACTACAGCTAGGCACTTTGCCAAAAAAGGGTCATTTTTCACAGCGAAATTGAGGTGTGTCCAAGTTGCGTTTTGCGCCGTTTCCTGTCGCGGGCACTAGGCCGACCCACACAAGTGAGGTACCATTTTTCACGGAAGACTTTGGGGAACGCGGGGTGGGTGGAAATTTGTGGATCCACGCAGATTCCAGAACTTTCCACCAGAGAAATGTGGGGAAAATGTGGTTTTTTTGGCAATTTGTTAGGTTTTCAAGGGATTCTGGGTAACAGAACCTGGTGGGAGGCAGTCAAGTCACCCCATCCTGGATTCCCCTGGGTGTTTAGCTTTCAAAAATGTATAGGTTTGCTAGGTTTCCCTAGGTGCCGGCAGAGCTATGGTTCAAAAACTACAGCTAGGCACTTTGCCAAAAAAGGGTCATTTTTTGCTGTGAAATTGAGGTGTGTCCACATTACGTTTTGCGCCGTTTCCTGTCGCGGGCACTAGGCTGACCCACACAAGTGAGGTACCATTTTTCACGGAAGACTTTGGGAACGCGGGGTGGGTGGAAATTTGTAGATCCACGCAGATTCCAGAACTTTCCACCAGAGAAATGTGGGGAAAATGTGGTTTTTTTGGCAATTTTTTAGGTTTGCAAGGGATTCTGGGTAACAGAACCTGGTGGGAGGCAGTCAAGTCACCCCCTCCTGGATTCCCCTGGGTGCCTAGTTTTCAAAAATGTATAGGTTTGTTAGGTTTCCCTAGGTGCCGGCAAAGCTAGGGTTAAAAAACTACAGCTAGGCACTTTGCTAAAAAAGTGTAATTTTGCATTGTGAAAATGTGTGTGTTCACGTTGGATTTTGAGCCATTTCCTGTCGTGGGCACTATGCCTACCCCTACAAGTGAGGTACCGTTTTTATCGGGAGACTTAGGGTAATTCAGATTTGTAAAGGAACTGTTATTACTTATTGACTTTCGATGCATTTCTGCCTTCCAAATGAAAGACATTGTGTAAAAAAGAAGTCATTCTAAAAAATGACTGATAATTCTCATGCTAGTATGAGTATTCCCAATTTCGGAAATGTGCAAATATCTACGGTTTCTAAACTCTATATTTTGTTCCCATTTCAGAAATACATAGGTGTCTTTCATACCGATTTTTCCATGTACACATTTTTACAGAATAATTACTATATACCCGGTACATAATAAAAAACCATTGCAAGTTGCTGCTCAGTTTTTGGCTCTGGGTTCGTCGGGTTCTTAGTGAACCTACAAGTCCTATATATCCCCACAACCAGTAATGTCCAGCGGATGTAACGGTATATTGCTTTCAAAGAGCTGTCATAATTAGAAGAAGTTACAGGTGAAAACGTTGACACAAAAGGCTTTTTTATTCAACAAATTTTCAATTTATCCTATATTTAACTGTTAGTTTCTATAAAAAAAACCTTCATGGATCTACACAAATGACCCCTTGCTGAATTCAGAATTTTGACTACTTCATTAAAATGTATAGCTTTCCAGGATCCATTATTGCTTTTGTACCCATTTCTACCATTAACTGGAAGGAGGTTGAAAGCACAAAAAATAGCAAAAATAGGCTATGTCCCAGAAAAATGCCAAAACTGAGTAAAAAATTTTGGGTTTCTGAGAAAAGTCTGGTATCCCCTAAAATCTGGGTAAATGGTAATTTCAGCCCCACAAACCCTTTTTTGATAACATTTGCAGGAAAAAACCCAGATGCTTTCATTTGCAGCCCGTTTTACCCATTTTCCCCCCCAAAAACTAAATTTTTCTGTATTTTGGCTCATTTCTTTGACCCCTCCAGGGGAATCCACAAACCCTGAGTACCTTCAGAAGCCCCATGATGTTGGAAGAAAAGGACGCAAATTTGGCGTGGATACCTTATGTGGTCAAAAAGTTACAGGGGCCTCAGCGCGCACTACCCCAAATAGCCAAAAAAGGGCGTGGCACAGGAGGGGGAAAAGGCCTGGCAGCGAAGGGGTTAAACCTGCTCCCTTCAAAAGTACATTTAATGGGAGAGGATATTCTACTATAATAGACTATATCCTCATTTCAAATAGATACGCGACTAGAGTGAAGTCATTCGAAGCACATGATATATTTTAAGCAATCATTTTCCACAGAGTATTTCTCTTACATATTTAACACAACAAACAAACCATGAGTGCAAACTTATTTACGCTCCTCAAAAACTGGTAATAAATAGGATAAATGGCTATGCTCTGAAGTGGTTGTTGATCGACCTGCTAGAAACCACAAAGATGCTTGTGGCAAATAGTAATTCGGAGATGGTGGCCATTTTAGATGTAAACGCAACACATGAAACAGTTCTAACTGCCTTTCGGCATATTACTAGGGCTATTAAAGAGGTTTTATGGGTACAAAAGACAAAATCATCTAGGAAGACAAATGGGTGGTTTGATACAAAGTGTATGCGGGCATATACAACTTTGAAAAATGTTGCCCATGAAACACCTAGAAACCCGGTAGCCCTAGGAGAGGCAAGGAGGGATTATAAAAATTTGACCAAAGTATGTAAGGAGGAAATAAGAGATGAGCTCTGGCAAACCCTGCAGGAGTCCTCTGCGTTTAAGGATGGTGTGGCCTTAGGGAGGGCAGTGTAGGCCTCCTTCTTGGAGTCGGGGGATGCTCCCTCCATTAAAATTGCGATCACCGTGGTGGGGGGCAATGGGTAGAGCATTTCTTGAAAATATTTACTAATGATAGATAGTGCCGATGCCGTGGAAACCAATTTGGAGGATGGCGATGAAATGACATCGTCATGCCCAATACAAATAACTGACCTCCAGGTAACTCTGGACAAAGTAAACAGGGCGATTATGGCCAGTAAAGGAGGGAAGGCTCCCGGATCAGACGGGATTCACGTAGATTTATTTAAAAATAGTAAAGCGTTGTGGGGCCCCCTCCTTACTCAAGTAATCACGGCTACCTGCTCCTCCAAGCTCATTGAGACATGGTCGGAATCTATTTTAGTTCCTATTTATAAAACAGGTAATAGACAAGACCCCGAGATCCAGCACTCCACAGAGTTATTTTATAATCATGCAATATATCAGTCCATTCAGCAGGTGTGATTTCACAATAATTTCTTTATTATGTTCTTCTTCTCTTTACAAATGTAAAAGACATAAACAGCGGAGCCGACGTGTTTCGTCCCAGCGGACTTCTTCAGGGCTACAACAAACAGATACAAAATATCTTACAAACATGTTTATGAAATTATATACAATTTAAAACATTTATGTTAAGATTAAAATTCTGTATAGATCGCTCCTTTATACAGAGAAAAGCTAAAACACCAATTGTTTTTCTATAATTCCTTATACACATATCTTACGGATTGCTACAGTAATCCATCATTAACCTTGATTTACACCTGCCACTTCAATTTTCGATTTTACATTTCTTCCTTACGTTCATGTTCTAGAAATATATTAATTCATTATCGCAAGAGCAGTCTTTGTGACTAGTCAAGTGAAGGCATTTAGACAAAGCTTTAGGGGTATTTAACCTCATGATCCGTGGCACCTGAAGAATATTGATAATTTTGACCTAACTAAATGATTTGGTGCATTCAAGTACCTACCTTATACCCCGCTTCGTTTGTGTATAATAGACAAGACCCCACCTGCTATTGCCTAATATCCTTGTTAGACTCCTTGGCTAAAATAGTCGGACGAATTGTACAAGAGAGACTTCAGGATTGGGCAGAGGAGAACAAGATTCTCTCAGATTTACAATTTGGATTCCGAAAGGGTTTGGGAACCACCAAACAAAGTCTAAATCTGAGTCTTTTTGTTGATAAATACACTCTTTTAAAACAAGGCAGATTGTTCCTAGCATTTTTCGACCTCACCGCAGCCTTTGACTGTGTAAGGCATGATAGGCTGTGGAGAGTGCTCCAGAATCAAGAGGTAGATCGTACCATTAGCCACTTTTTAAAACAACTCTACCAGAATGCTAAGGCCAGAGTACGTTATGGTCTAAATAGAGAATGCACAGCCCAATTTAAAATAAATACAGGGGTCAGGCAAGGATGTGTGTTGGCCCCCTTCCTTTTTAATCTTTACATAAATGAGTTAGACCAAGCATTTAGGAATGTGGGCCAAGACTTTCCTATGATAAAAGGGCGGGCCATACCCGTACTAATGTATGCGGATGACGCAGTCCTGATGTGCCGCACCCAGGTGGCTCTACGAAGACTACTAGATTGTTTTGCAGCTTTTATGCATGATTTAGGATTAAGGGTGAACACAACAAACACCTTCGTTATGAGGTGCGTCTCAGTTAGTAACAAATGTAGAGACATGTACATTGACGGACAAAAAATAGATTTTATAAATAGTTTTAGCTACCTGGTAATTATTTTCGTTCATAAAGCTACTTGGGCTCAGGCAGTGAAAGCAAGGAAACTAGCTGTTATGAAATCAACCACAGCTTTAGCCAATTTCTTAAAAACACTGGATAGGAGGCCCCCGCAAGTGCCACTCCACATCGATAGGGCTAAGTGCGTTACAACGGCAATGTATGGGGCAGGAGTTTGAGGACACTGCAATGCTCAGTCTTTACTAATCATTGAAAATCAGTTTTTAAGATATATTTTGGCACTTCCGAGTAGTGTATCTTCGCAAGTTTGCCATTCGGAATTGGGAGTCCCATTTATTACAGCTTTAATCCAGATGGAACCAGTCATGCTTTGGTATAGGATCTGGACGTCTGCAGAAACTGTTTTAAATCGGGATATTTTAACGGATGATTTAAATATGACTGGTGTTCTAAGAATGAAATGGTTAAAGTATGTTCGGGATTTCTTTTATGACCTAGGCTATCCAGAATTTTATAATGAACCCAGTACAATGAGTAGCATTTCAAGAAAAGAGCTGAAATCTAAAGGTATGTCTCTACTTGAATTGCTTAGACTAGCAGTAGAAATTTCTAACCCCACAGTACTGCATAATCAACTGATCTTAACCACTTATAGTATTCAATCATATCTCTTTTTAGTGCGCAGTACTTATGATAGACTACTGTTGACAAGATTCAGATTGGGGATTTTACATAGAATAATTAGTTTCCCAAAATATGAATGATTGGACCAGGGTGATGCAATTTTGCCCCTGCGCTGATAGATTAGAACAAACGACACTCCATGCAGTTTTCTTCTGTAAATGTTATAACGTTCAAAGGAAAAAATTGGTTATTACCTTTTTTAAAGAAGCTTGGTATTAAAAGATGTCGACCTGCATTTTTAGCATTACATTTTTTTTAATGAATTTATGATATGGATTTTATCAATGTTTTTGAAAAGTATTGTAAAATGTAGAAAATCGATAATATTATGATGGATAAATTGCTCAATAGTTTTGCTAATATAAAGAGGTGAAGAGCATGTTTTAAATGTTTTTAAAGAGCTGTGTCGAATAATTAGATGATGAATATGTCATTTGCTTGGTATTGCTCTTACATGTGCTTTTATGATTTTCTTACAAAGAAATCGAGTGAAGCTTGTTTATCTATCTAACTGCTACATTTTAAAGTTAGAGATATGATTCAGTGGGAAACGAGGAAACTCTCCGAGGTCAAATTTGAGAACACGAAAGTCCTGTTTTTCCCAGACTACACAATAAGAGTGCAGCAGCAGGGGGGATCTTTCCTACCAGTCAAGCAGAAGCTTCGACAGCTGGACATTTCTTACTCATTGCTGTACCCAGCAAGGCTCCGAGTAATCTCCGAAGGCAAAGCGAGATTTTCTGATACTCCGCAAGACACGTGGGACTGGCTGGAAACCACGGGTCGATTCTCAGGTCCTCGTCCACCAGGCATGCCAGGAAGCAGGAATGATGAAGCAAAAGGACCTAGGAATTGCAGCCGACAAAGCAGGAGATGATCCACCAATCTATCGGCCATACCAGATCCAGACCAGATCAGGCAGAAACGACAGGCGGTGGTCCGGGTGGCAGAACGTATAGCAGTGGCTTTAGAGACAGTCAGTAAGGAAGGACGCCAAACCATACTTCGGATGATGGGGCCTCATCAATGGCTGGCCCGTCGGACATTGCTTCATTGCGGTTGCCGTACATAATGCCACAGACTGCCGATGGTATTAGATGATGTTAGAGCACCTGCCCCGCATTATGATAATTCTACATGACTGCACTCTAGCACAATTCGGTATTGTAACCTTTATCTATCGCTTGCTCGGTTTGGGGGTGTGATTTACCTGATAATGTGCTAAGGGCTGCGCAGGCCACCATGATGTTATTCTTACTATACATGTTTTTCAATGACACAACACTAGATACATAGGGGATTTTATTGTGGCATGACCCCTGAGGCGTACACCCCCTTTTATTTTCCCTAACATAGGGAATTAGGCGGTTACGCGAGCAGTACGCTTCCCCACCAAGGTTTAGGTAGCACCTTTTGTTAATGGTGGCTGCTCTATTAGTATTCGTATGTTGCCAGGTTGGCCCTTTCGTTTTAATCCCTGTTAACTGGGCTTCTATGGGAGGCATGGGAGGTGGCACTGAAATAGCTGTCCTACACACATAGCTGCACACATGGTCCTGAACATGATTAGTCGCTTCCCAATGGTGGTGGATCCTCACTTGGAATGTGCAAGGCCTCCGCACACCCCCTCATAGATATGTGGTGTATTCGTATCTTAAGGGGCACAATGTCCGCATCTCTCTCCTACAAGAGACACATTTGACTCGGACTGAGGCAGTTAAATTGCAGTGAAAATTGAGAGGTAAAGTCTTTGCTACTGATCTCTCCTTGTATGCTCGAGTGACTTTAATTTGGGTTCGTCCAGGCACACCTTTCCTGGTGGAAGAGGCTCTTTCAGACAGAGAAGGCAGATATGTGTTCCTAAAGGACAGACTGGACGGGCGTTATATTCTGCTGGGGAATGTACATGCCCCTAATACAGAACAGGGGCACTTCCTGAGATTGCTGTCGCCAATACTGGCGAAATGGTGTGACATACCACGGTCGATAGGAGGGGATTTCAACAGTGTCATGGACACAAGAAATATGTAATTCTATTCTATTTTACAGAGGAAAGTTCTCTTAGCAGATCCTGCGCTTCCTCTATGTTTGTGAACATATGAAACTTGCCTCTCACAAGCATTTGTAACTTCGATTGTTAAATCATTGAAGCCTGCGCGCCTTAAGCCTTAAAAAGATATAGCAATTTAAATAACTCTTTTCGCTGACGCGTTTCAGCAACCGACATGTCACCAAAAATACGACAACTAGAAACATCATTGATCGAAAATTGTCTGTGCTGAATTGCCTTAGTTAAAATCTTTTCTTTAATACGGTAATTGGCAAAGTTAATCAGAATTGTACGTGACATTTTTGAATTTGGAAGCAGGTGTGAGGGGACCCGATGTGCTCTTGTTATAGTGAGGTCTCCAGTGAATTCTGACCGGACGTTTTTCTTGATAAAAGTCTCGATCCATTGAAGTGTTTGAGACCCCTCACTCCCCTCAGGAACCCCAACTATACGTAAGTTTGCACACTGTGAAAGATTCTGAAGTTTACTCTCTAGTGAAATTTTTTCCTTTGTTGCTTCATTCACTTTCTGGTGTATAGTATTCATTTGATCTTCCAGGTGTGCAATCATTGATTCTGCTTCTTGCACCCTGGCTGGGAAACTAGCCACTGCCTCCACAATTTTTCTGTGCATTGATGGAGGGAGGCTATTTTGTTCACTTGATATATCTTCAGATCTCTTATCTAGTCTAAAATAAGATTCAGCATGGTCTTTATGTCCCATTGTAGGATGGTGCCTTTCTCTTGGATTTGTACTGGCAGGCTATGTTGGGACTCTCCATTTTCTTTCTGGTTCCAGACTTGCTGCCCTGAAGCTTCCGATCTTACTTTACTTGGTGACTGGGGCTGAGCCTGATGTTGAGATGGCTGCTGTGGGAGTATTGAATCTTGTGGGAGCGCCTGAGACTAAGCCTGTGGCAATTATGGTATTGCCTGAACCGGAGGCTGGAAGCCCATCAAGATGTTACTGACCTTATTAAGGGAGCTTTTTAAAGCTTTTTCTTCAGAGGTAACTAATTGTAATGAGGGTGATTGCACATTTTGAGAGGAACTAGTTGAAATTTCCTCAAGAGACCCCCAAGAGGCCCTTGTAGTTTTGCCGGTGTAAACTGAATAGCCGGGGACGCTTTGCCTTTTGAGACTAGCTGGTAGTCTTTATAATTTTTTTTCCATCCTCACTAGCCCCAGCAGTTGAATCAGATGCCTGTTCTTCCTCTGGTCGTATTCCTTCCTCTGGCACTCCTCGCGTTCCCTTCTCTGCAACTAGGTCTCTCGTACCCATTTCCTGGTGTGGTTCTAGTAGCTCTTCTTACGAGCTCTCAAAGCTAGAGTTTATGCCAGGTCGCGTTTTTGAATTATGCTCTGCTCTTGCCGCAGTTAACACTGCCTTTGATTGAGCGAATCATGTTTTTGCTTTAAGACCTGCTGCTGAATCAACTTTAGCCATTAGATTTGACTGCTTTAAGTGTTTTCCCATTTTTGCCTTTGAAGTCTGGGTGTCTCTTCCAGCGGAAGTTCTTAAATCGGAGCAAGCCACGTAGTTTCAAAGCTCAGAATTTTGCTCAATTGCCTCAGCCCAGCTCAGCTCAAGTCTTTGTATTACGGGAGAAGGACTGTTAGTTGTAATGCAATGAGCCGCTCACCAGCTTTCCATCCGCGTGTCTGCCCTTATCTCTCACTGGCCTTTTAACTTTTCTGTGCCAGTAAAACACCAGGAAAACAAGGGCAAATAGGAGAGAAAGCCAGGTCTTCCCCCTGACCCGGGGTAAGTGCCCCACACAGTCCAAAAGCTGCTGTCCCTCACCGCTAGCAAGCTGCAGAACAGCGCCTCTCCCGCTCTCACTGCATACGCAGGGTTGCTAGGCTCACCTTCTCATTCAATCCCACCACCACCAAGAGTCCTCCTTCAAGCTCAGACATCAGCCGTCAGCCACCATCAGCCCTTGCCGACTCACAAATCCAAAAGGCTTGAACAAAGAAATGTACAATCCGGCTCCCAGTACTAGTGCGTCTCTAAAAGTACCGCCTGTGGAAGACATTAAGAGTAAGACCTGCCGCCGCCACTGCCTCTCCTGCCGTGGCATCCATTCAACTGCGTGACTGGTCTGAAGGTTGGGGGGAGGAGCAATGGTTACTGGTGGCTACATGCAGACATGCTGCCCCCTTACATATTGTCATGAAGGGTCACTGAGGTGGGGGTAGGGGTCACCCAGGGTGCAGTACCAGGGCACCCCAAAAGAGTATTTGGAGAGAATTGAGATGTAGCTCGCGGGTCTTTCCACATCTCTTGGGGAGGGAAGGGATTAGGATGGGGGAGGGAGTAGGTGGATTCATGGTGTAAAAAAGATAAAAATGAGCAGAATCATAGTGGAGAGGTGGGAGGAAAACAGGGCTCCGAACCAAGTATTATTATATTCAGGTATAAATCATAGCGCTGGGTATTAAGTGTATTTTGGTTAATATAAATGGAGTATTAAACAAACAAAACTATGGAGGGTCAATAAGATGGCTAGCTTCTTTCTCGCCACAAGTCCTTTTTCTCCAGGAAACTCATCTGAAAACAAATTCACCAAAACTCTTTGTCCCAAGATGATTTCCAAAAGTTTTTTTTGCTTCAGGAGGGTTTGCAATAAGGGGAGTAGCTTTATATTTTTGTAGGGGTCTGGATTGAGAGTTTGTCCAAGTTCAGAGGGATCCTCATGGACGATTGCTATGGGTAATGGTGTATTTAAACAGTACTATTTTAAATTTTGTTAATTATTACGGCCCAATTATTGATGACCTCACGTCAGTGGTTAAGATTAATGAACTACTTGAAGGAGCTTCAAGACAGATTCTTTTTAAAGGGGATTTAAACTATATTCAAGACTTGACAAAGGATACTTCAAATAAAAATAAAAAACAACTGAAGCCAAAGACTAAAAATGTTTTAGATGTCATAATACAAGACCATCAGTTAGTTGACCCATGGCGTAAAACTCACTGGGAAGTACCCGAATATACTTGCTATTCCCGTCAATTCCAAGCAGCATCTGGTATTGATTTTTTTTAAACATCTCGCTCCTTGAAACATATTGGCTCGGAAACAGGGGCCAATTCATTCTCAAACCATTCTGTGGTCAAGTTAGATCTAGAAATAGAGGCGGGTAGGAGGACAAGAACCAGGTGGCATATGGACCGACTCCTCCTCTCAAATCAACAATGAGTAGCAGATACAAGGAAATGGATACAAGAGTTTATTTGGGTCAATGAGGGAACAGCTGAACTTTTTTCAGTATGGGGGGCTTTTGAGGCGTCAGTCTGTGGACAAATGGTTGCTTTTATGGCTGCTCAGTCCAAAAGTCGGAGTACTCGCATAGCCAAACTTCAGCTGGCAGTGGATATTGCTTTGCTGCAGAAGAATGCCTCTCTACAGGGTGAGGGGTTAGTTGGAATTCAGCTTGAAAGAACAAAAAAGGAATTAATAGAGTTTGTTTTGATAGAAGAAATAAATAGCTCCCGGACATTTCAATAGCGAGCCTACGAAGAGAGTCAAATGATAGGCAAACTGCTAGCTTTGTTTACTAAGGTAAAACAGGAAGCAGCCTTAATTACTGAACTTATAGATCCTGGTACTAGAGTTCCGGTGGCTGATAAGGACAGGATTGCTCAAGTATTTGTGGAGCTTTATGAGCAGATATATGTTACCAAGTATATGGTTGGGCAAGAGACAATTCAGCAATATTTTGAGGATGTAAATCTCCCGCATTTGTCAATTACTCAGGTATAGAAGATTCAACTCGATATATCAGGAGCAGAAATTCTGGCAGCCCTGGATACAATGGCGGGAGGGAAAGCATGTGGAAATGATGGGCGACCAGCTGAATTTTATAAGGTCTTTGCTAAGGAATTAACACCCTTTTTGATAGAGCTTTTTAATTATGACAAAGCGGTTGGCACGGTCCCCATAACTGTTAAAGAATCAATCATTGTTAGTTTTGTGAAAAAGGGGAAAAATCTTAGGGAATTAATTCCTATAGACCAAATAGTTTACTTAACTCCAATTATAAAATTCTTATGAAAATGTGGGCATTGCGTTTCACTCCTTTCGCACAAGAATTGATCCATAGGGATCAGACAGGGTTCGTCGCAGGGAGACTAATGTCCACAAATACAGGGTTTCTAGTCCAGGCTCTTGATTTTTTCAATATTGATCGAACTCCAGCTCCTGTTATGATGGTAGACGCGGAAAAGGCGTTCGATCTGGTCAATTCGGATACTCTTTTTTTATGGTCTGGGGAGAGATGGGACCCCCCCCAGGTCACAAAAATGTTATGGAATATTTACCAAGAGGCACAGGTTTTGATTAATGCTAACTTAGCGGGATAGTTAATGTTAATCGGGGGACCAGGCAAGGGTGCCCGCTTTCACCCGTTAAAGGTCTTGTCCTTCCCCAAATGTCTTGCCAAGGGCACATCATGAGCCAGATTCAAAAGGGAAGTTCTGAAGTCATGGGGTACCACCAGGACACAGGCTGCCCCAAGCTCAGCAACCTTAGGCTCACTATACAGGAGACCATTCTCCCAGTAAATCCAGTGTGATCCAGACACCTTGCCAGGTGTCTGGTCTGCAGACCCACAAGAGTAGGGCATTTCTGCTGCTTCCTGTGAAATTGGTCCCTGGTGGGACCCGCTTCTTGCTCCAAATGGGTCAGCTCAGGCAAATCTCCCAGTTTGACCACTTTCTTCCCTGTAGGTTCCCGGGCATCCCCCTCAAGGTCAGCCTACTTCATAACCATGGGCACGTTCGGTGATTTTTCTGTGCTCCCTGCCCCTCCTCTTTCTAGCAGGGACCTAGGCCACTCATTCAGACTCCAGGTCCTTCTGATCACCTTTACCGGCTGCCAAGGACCGAGTGTTCACGCATGCCCACTCAGGCAAGCCCACCATCTCCAAGTGAGATGGCATTCTACCTCACCCCACTGGGAATCCTCCAGGTCATTACCCAGCAGGCAATCAACATGCATGGATGGGCTCACATCTACCCACATGGAACCTGAACCCCCCCCCCCCATTTAAAGGGAACCTGAAGCAGCTTGTACTGGTGCTCAGAGTAGTTCAGTTCACTGCAACTACTTGGCGGCACACATTGGGGACTACCTGCTCCTCAGACACTAGGTGGCACCTTATCATAGTCTCATTGGCTCCAGTGTCTCTCAGAGCCTCCAACCTCTGTCCATTGATGATCACCCACTGCCAGTACTTCTTAGTATTCTCAGGCATGAGTGTCCTCAGGACCATCTCACTGCCCCCTAGTGAGACATGGGCCATCTCATCTGGTTCCCACCCTTTTCCTTGGACCAACTCCTCCCCAAGCACTACACTGGTCAACCCCTGTGACTCGCAAAAGTGGGTGCCGGTGTCCACATGGGATGCTTGGTATCCCCCTCATGTGATCCTCCTGACCACATGCATAACACTTGTGGGGACCCCCTATCTGCAGGCTTCCCTGTACCGATCTAAGGATTCTTCTCACCTGGGGAACAGGAAGCCTTACCCTGGGAATTAGATTTGGGTCCCTTCGAGAATTACCCTTGTCCCCCCTACTCTTCTGCTGGGGACCCTGCCCACCCATGGCCGAGTTTCCCAAATACATCATGTGGACCCTGGTATTCATCCATTGGTCTGCCACCTGAGAAATCTTTCTGGTGTCAGTCAGTTTGCTGTCAATCCGATACTGGTCAGCTCTGGAAAACAAAGACTGTACAAGTGCTCCCATGCAATCAAATTTATCAACCCCTGATAGTCTGTTACCTGGCTGCCCTTCACCCAACCATCCCATGCTCTTCAAAAATGATCAACACATTCAAGCCAAGTTTGGGAATCAACCTTCTTATACTCCCTAAACTTTATCTTGTACCTAGTGATCAGGTCATCCTTCATGGTGGTGTGGGTGACACCCTGGGGTGGCCCTAGGCTTTTCAAAGTGTCCCTCCCTCTACCTCAATGTGCTTCCACAGGCCCACCCCCAGTCTATGCCAGGGATCTGATTCATGTGGAGGGCTGCCTCATATGCCAAAAACCAACCATGCATGTCATCCTCCCTCTTGTAATGTTTTACCAAATCCTTGGGAATGTGCACCCTCCCCTCAGATTGCACTGGACATACGCTGCCACCATTTGGACTGGACTCTGTCTGCTTTGCCTTGATGTCCAGCTCCTTCATACTCAATTCATGGGCCAAAAGTAACTTCCTGTCCTCCAGAGCAAGGGTGTGATACTTCTCCTGTTGCATTTACTCCATTACCAACTTTTTGATTCCTATTTCTCACTTGAGCTTCTCAAGCTCCCGCTGATGCTCTCTGGGATGACACACTGCTGCCACCCCTGGAAGATGCTCCCTCCACAGTCAGATCCTGATCTCCATAATTCCTTTGCTGACTCTGTGCATACAGGTATGCCTCCTCATTCCCAGCTTCCCGGCTTCCCTAAATGCCTAAAAGGCCCTTAGCTCCTTCTGCGGGTCATCCTTTTTGTAGGAGATTTTTAAAGGGCAATTAAGATCCTTGCAGATCTGCTTCAGTTGACGCACTGAGTAGGACATCAACCTCCCAATCTCAAACACAACCTCTGCAACTTCAACTGGCTCACCATGCTGAGACATGACTGGTAGATAACTTCAAGCGTTGACACAAAAATAGAAAAAATCAAAAACAGTATTTGGTCACGTAATGGTCTGCACTATGCAATAGTGTACACCATTCACTGTATGTCAAGTACAAACACAAGTCCTATTCCACCAATGCCTTCCAATGTTAGACATGGAGGTCTCTAGTTGGCAGTGGTATGCACCCTGTCCAAGTAGGGACCCTTCCTTTAAGTCAGGGTAAGAGAGTTACACACTCAAGATAGCCCCTGCTCACCCCCTTGGTAGCTTACACGAGCAGCCAGGCTTATCTCAGAGGCAATGTGTAAAGTATTTGTACACAACACACACACAGTAAAGCAGTGAAAACACTTCAAATGGACATCACACCAGTTTAGAAAAATAAACAATCTTTAAACCAAACAAGACCAAAACAGCAAAAATCCAACATACAGAACAAAAAATATCACTTCTAAAATGTTTAAGCAATTCTGTTAATAGAACTCTATCAATGCGGTGATTTTAGCACAAAGTCCCTTGATGCGTCCAAATCCACAAGGAAAAACAGCCGCAGAGGAGAGAAGCATTGGAAAACACAGTGATGCGTTGGTTCTTGAGTCTCTGGGGAAGTGATGCGTCAGTTCTACTGCACGCAGGACAAGTGTTCCAACGGTTCCAAACTGTTAGGACAAGCGATGCGTCAAAATCCGAAGACGGTTCTGGTCTGTGGGTGATGAGGTGGAAAACTTGGTGCTCAGGTGCAATGCGTAGAAATCAGGGTGCGCTGGAGGTCGATGCGATGGTAGACAGAGCTACGTTGATTCTTTCAGCCATGGACCAGTGATGCGTCGATTTTTTCAGGGACACAACAGTGCCTGCGTCGGAGTCTATGCAGTGGGCTCGGACGTCGGAGACATGGTGCTCTGGACTCAGGCTGTGACAGTTCTACAGGCCGCAAGCAGGCGTTGCCTCAATTTCTTCGGCCACACAGTTTTGAAACTTCTCTTGCACAGCAGTGCTGCATTGGATAAACAGGCGCTGGAAGGGCGATGCACCGATTTTGCAGTCTTTTGCAGCAGGAACAACCTCCAAAGGCCCAAAAATGGAATTGGCAGCTCTTGGCTGGTCAGAACTCCCAGTAGTGGAGTTCAGGGATGCTGCTGGTGAAGTCTTTGATGGCCTTGAGACTTCCAACAGGAGACAAGAACACACAAGCCCTTGGAGAATCTTGGAAAAGCAGGATTGAAGAGAGCAAAGTCCAGTTCTTTTACTGCCCAGCGACAGAAGCAGCAACTGCAGGTCAACCCAGCAAAGCAGCACACCAGCACACAGCAAAGAGGCAGTACTCCTCCTGACAGCGCTTCAGCTCTTCTTAATGGCAGAGTCTTCAGTCTAGAAGTGTTCTAAAGATGTGGGGTTACAGGTCCAATATGGATACCCCTTTTTGCCTTTGTAGTAGGCATACTTCAAAGGAAAGTCTTTGTTGTCCACAAGATCCTGCCTTGCCCTGCCTTGGCTCCAGGCACACTACAGGGGGGAGGAGACAACATTGTGAGAGGCCAGGCACATCCCTATTCAAGTGTCAGTGACAACTCCTCCCACCACTCCAGCTCAGGAAGGCCCATCAGCCTGGTGATGGGCCATCAGGATATGCACGGCATACCTCAGCTCCCTTTGTGTGAATGCACAAACAACCCAGCAATCAGTCTAAACCAGACATTGATTCCACAGGCAGGCAGAGGCACAGGATGGTAAAGAAAGAAAATGCCCACTTTCTGAAATGTCAATAACCACGTTAATTTTTTCACATATCTTACTCTCTGCATTACGTTCTCAGTCCTTCTTCTAGGTCACATCACCATTTACCACCAGCATATAGTCTGTTTTCACTCTCTGACCTATTACCTGTATCACGTGATCACGTCTTCGTTTTTTAAAATTCACGCACCAATCCCGATTACCACTTCACCATTGAATCCACGCTTCTGAATCCCGTACACCCGGTAAGAGACTACGCATTTAAACATCGGCGCACAATGTAATTTACTTTCTTGCATGTTTAGCAACATTGTTTCCACACGTTAACTTTAATAGCTTCGCATTAACCGTACGACACCTCACAACCATTATCGGCACAACCTGTAACGACGCTACAACTTCGAATTAACAATCTTAGGCACTTCACACTCTTCGCTATTCGTTAGCATCACAAACGCGCTAGTCACACACCATTTTTGTTACCTTTCACCGTTTACTCACGGGCACTCGTTTATACTTCTTCACAACTATTGTATCAGTCACTCTGTTTTACCGTCACCATCTTTTCGTGTCATGTTTCTATCGACGCTTTTCTCTTTATCCTCCTAATCACACATATTGTATTATATCCTCGTTTAGTATAAATATGGTATATTGTATACTCACTATGTATATAATTGCTTATAGATCTCCCCTGATGAAGGCAAATTTTGCCGAAATGCATTGGGAACGACTATGGGAATGATCATATAATTGTGAATTACAACGGAACTTCCGTCAGTCAAGGAGCAAAAATGCTGTTTGTTTTTCTATGAACTAATAGAAGACAATAAAAACTTTACCTTGAAAATATCTCAACTCGTGATGAACTATTTTCACCTAACAAATTAAAAACCGCATTCAGCGGCAATCAGCCAGTGCCTGGGGGACACACCCCATACTATTGGGGGTGCTTTTCAATGTTTCTATCTTCACTCCATCTCGGAGAGTGATACCCCGTGAGCACGGCACAACCTTGAGAATTTTATGAAATTTTAGGAAGTGCGCGTACCACCACTTTTCTTTACACTTTCTGAAAGTGCCATTTTCAAACACACAATTTAAAAACCACCTTTCCTAAAAGATGTGCTTCAAGTCCTAAGCTCAGAGAGCCCAAATCCCAAATCTCTTGTGCTTCCTAATTGAACTTTACACTTGTAAAATGTTACAAGGCAGCACCAATGATAACCTATGGGAGAGCTAGCCCTTGGAATAGTAAAACAACTAAAGTGTCAGTATTTCACTATCAGTGCATGTAAAACACACCTGTACATGTCCTACCTTTCACATAGACTGCACCAGGGCCGGACTGGCCATAGTGGGCACCGGGCATTTCCCCGGTGGGCCGGCGGGTTGGGGGCTGGTTTTGTGCCAATGGGGGCCGCTTTTGTCACCGGGGGCCGGTTTTGCAGCAGTGCTGCAATATCCGCTCCCTGTAACAAAAGCGGGAGCGGTGCTTCATGCTAGCCACCACCTCCCTCGCCCCCCCTCCCCCCGCTCTCATGGCCGATCGAACAGCAACCTGCCAGGGCTGGTTACTGTCCTTAGTCTGGCCATGGACTGCACCCTGGCCATGGGGATACATTGGGCCATCCTTAGGGGTGCCTTACATGTAGTAAAACGGCAGGGTTGGGCCTGAGCAAGTGGTTGCACTTGCCAGGTCGACAGGGCAGTTTAAAATTGCACTCACAGACACTGCAATGGAAGGTCAGAGACAAGTTTACAGGGCTACTCATGTAGGTGGCACAACCACTGCTGCAGGCCCACTAGTAGCAGTTGACGTATAGGCCCTGGACATGCATAGTGCACTTTACTAGGGGCTTACCAGTGAATCAATTATGCCAATCATGAATAACCGTTCATAATCACAATTTATACAGGGAGCACTTGCACTTTAGCACTGATCAGCAGTTGTAAAGTGCCAAGAGAACACGAACCAGAAAAAACGAAGTCCAGCACACAATCAAAAATACAGGAGGCAGAGGCAACAAGACAGGGGAAACCATGCCAGGTTTAACAGTCTAACTGAGAAAGCTGCTAGCCCAGTCATACCCGGAAGCAGGGACATAGAAAACGCGCAATCATACCTGGCCGAAGGCCCTAACATGATGCACTTAATCCTTAGCACATGGGTTGGATCCATAGCAAAATGTTGGAACTGATATATGAGGTAACTCTTCTCACAAGATTTCCTGTACTCATTTTATAGTGGGTCTCAATATCAAAATGCTGACCCTTGTATAACTGGATGGAATTTTTAGAGGTACCCATGACTGCGGCTGAAGTATCCGTTGTAAATTTCTGGCACTGTGATCTTGAATGTTTTCCTGGGCATAAGGGGCTCACCCAAGAAAGAATGATGACCTTGCTATAGTGGAAGCAATTTCTGACTTAAGAAATTTTAAATACACAAGATCTACTTCTAGGAAAGGTCAGGCTTCCCTGGTGCACCATGAAAGTACTAGAATATTTCATGAATTTGGGGGAAGTATCACACCCTATAACTTACATAGGTATTTTTCATCCTATAATGACTATGAGCTTAGCTCTGACCCCATTTCTGGAAATGCTTGTCCTGCCCCATTGCTGGGAGCAGGACAAGCTTTAGGGCAGTGCGACCAGTGCAGCCGCACCTGGTGTTAACTTTGGTGAGGGGCGATGTGTTTAAAAAAAAATTTGGTTTAAAAGCAGATAGTCTTCCTTGTGCATCGGGCAGTTTTCAGGCAACAATAAAAATGTCAAGATAACTCTGGTGATTAATGTTACTGCTGGCGAGAATTCTGAATTTTGTCTAGTGGCAGTTTTGACTCATCCTTAAGTAGCGTGGAAGGTTAATGTGCCTACTACAAAGAACGTGTACGATGCAGATCACAGAATTGAGTGCGAGGGAACTATGAGTAGCACTGTAAACAAAATTAAATGTGTGTCAGAAAGAGGCTATGGAGAGATGAGGGGCTCTGTTGGAGAGTGGTAGTGAGGGAATTCATGGAGAAGCAGGTTATATATAGTAACCAGGGCCGGGTTTGCAAGTTTAGTGTGTTTTTCAAGCACCTGCTGCAGCGTTTCTTTCCTCCAGCAATTACCAGGCCTCACAAAAATGTCAAGATAACTCGTGTGATTAATTATCTTCCTGGGGAGAGATCAGAGTTTTGTATAGATGAGGTTTTGACTTATATGAAGTTAGTGCAGAGGGTTAATGTGCATGCTGTAAAGAACGTGTACCAAGTAGAATACAGAGTGCATATAATGAAAACAGATCAGCAGGTTACTGCTTTTAAAAGAGACATCCTTTTGTTACTTGCAATTTATAACTTAAAGTCCTAATATTCAACAGTGAGCTGTTAACTGTCATCATAGAACTGCATACACACTGCAAAGAATACATTAGAACAGTGGTTCCCAAACTTTTGACTCCTGAGGACCCCCATTGAGTCACCACTGGAAGCCAGGGACCCCCAAGCAATTTGAAGGATTTAAATTTCTAACATTAAAACAGTAATTCGAAAAAAATAAACAAACGTGTGCACACAAAACAAATACTCAAATTACTAAGGGTTTTAGGGGCATATTTACAAGTCCCTATCGCCATGGGAACGTCACTTTTTGCGATGTTCCTGTGGCAATAGGGGCTTTGCCTTATTTACAAGGCAGCGTTAAGCCACTTATTGTGGCTTAACGCTGCCTTGTAAATAAGGACCCCTTTCACGCAATGCTTAGCATGAAAAAGGTGGGCAGTGGGAGTTGCAGTGGGCATTTCACTCCGACACCCATTGATTTTGACGCTGCCCTCTATTTACAAGGTCAGCTTAAATAGGAGACAGCACCAGAATTAAGACCATGAAAAACATGGTCTTAACTTGGCGAAATGA
The DNA here is from genome assembly GCF_964204655.1 of Triturus cristatus. Taxonomy (NCBI): domain Eukaryota; kingdom Metazoa; phylum Chordata; class Amphibia; order Caudata; family Salamandridae; genus Triturus; species Triturus cristatus. The sequence goes on along the minus strand of NC_140593.1, from coordinate 959,334,388 downwards.
GGAGAAATGCCTTATTTCTCCTCGTTTTTGCTTGTTTATGTTCAGGATGGTGACCCTTCCTGCACATAAACAATCTTTAATAAAAATGCAGTTTTGTAACTTCCATGTGTGCTGCATTAGGCAGCACACATAGAAGTGACAAAAAGGCATTACAAAATTGTTCATGTGCAGGAAGTGGAAACATAGCAGCATCCGGATAATGATAGACTGGGAATAAACATATGTTGCTAACTTTTACCATGCAGTTTGCAAGCAGCTCTTTGACAGTTTATAGGACACTGAGCTAGATTATGATTGTACCTTATGAATTGCACAGTGACAAAATAATCTCTGTGACAAAATCAGTAGCCCACTGACCTATGCACATAAAATACATGCATTGTACATGTTCTTTGCAGTAGGCATATTAACCCTCTGTGTCACATTAGATAAGTCAAAGCTGCCACTAGACAAAACTCTAATTTCTCTCCAGCAGGTACATTAGTCACTGGCATTTTCTTGACACTTTTATAGTTGCTCGAAAACTGCTAATTTTACAAGGAACTTTGCAGTGCTTTTAAAACTGCTGCCTGCGGACCCCCTGGGAATGTGCCACGCACGGACCCCTGGGGGTCCTCCGACCCCAGTTTGGGAAACACTGCATTAGAAGATTGATTAATGTTGCATAAAGGGTTAATTTGGCTAGAAATCGATTTGTATTATTAAAGAAAACGCCCAACTATCCTGTTTCTTTTTCGACTCTGAGTTTGTGCTTCTCCACACCAAGCACTCTTAAACTATACTGCCTACCAGTATGGATTTTATAATAAACAACAGGAGCATAAACCCTTAAACCTCGTTGAGACTGGGGTAATAGTATAAGAAACAACAATGATTCTCAACAGGTATCGTTTGAACAAGACAAATAAGTAGCATATATGAAACATTACAATAGGAATAAGGAAGACTCTGAAAAGATTAGGTAGAAAAAGGTCATAATGTATTAGATCAAAAAAGGTTTTACAAAATTGACATACAATAATGTAAATGAACAAAATAATGGAACAGTTGTACACTGTACGTAAAATGAATAACGTATAAGAACAACCCGAACTTGTACTTGGTGCTTAAAAGTGTACGTGACACGAAGACGGCGACGCAAGTGACAAGGTGAAGTCAGCAGAGGACGGCGCAAAGTGAAGTGAAAGTAGAAAGTGTAGAAAGTGAAATTTAGAAAATATATACAAAGGTTCTGAGTTAAATTTCTTTACAGTAGAATTACTTAAATATACACAATAAGGAACCATAGGGCCATCAGTTTAAGCTGAGGAGTCGACGGCGTTTCGATCCGAGCAAATTGGGATCATCATCAGGACTGGGCTGTCATATTCAAAAAAGTGCTGTACAAGAAAAAAGGGAGGGAAAAAGATCAGGGAAAAGAATTAAGGGAAAGAGAAAATTGAGAAAAGAAATAAATAAGAAATAAATAAAGTGACCTGATCAATGAACGACAGAGAAAGGAAAGGCCGTAAATTAGGACAACCAAGAAAATTAAGGACAAGCTTATGTAGATGGGAACGAGGGGGGGGGGAAAGAGAGGGGTTCCTTATTCCTATTGTAATGTTTCATACATGCTACTTATTTGTCTTGTTCAAACGATACCTGTTGAGAATCATTGTTGTTTCTTATACCAGTATGGATGACATGTGACTCCTACACTTTTAGTCCTTTGGCTTATGTAACTTTTCCTATACACTGATTTACACACATATGATTGATTGTCTCTGTGTAATGTGTGTGAAAACAATATTTAATAAAGCGCACTGCTGCCAAGCGGCTTCCTGGCGCTGGGGGACCTGGGTCAGAAATCACAGAGGGAGACACAGGGGACCTAAGAGGGGAAAGCCAAAGAGAAAAGAAAAGTTTTTAAGGCTTTACGGAAGTGGCTAAAAATAGGAATGGAGCGAAGATGAAGTGGGAGACTATTCCAGAACTGGGGAGCTAAGACGGAAAGACGAGTGCCCCCGGATCTGGATTTGCGGAAGCGGGGAATATGAAGAAGGGAGAGAGAGGAAGAGCGGAGAGTGCGACTGGGAACATAGGAAGAAATGAGGGAAGTGATGTAAGCAGGGGCAGAGCGGGAGTGGGCGCGAAAGGCAAAGCAAGCAAGTTTGAAAAGGGATCTGAAGCGGATGGGGAGCCAGTGAAGGGATTTCAAAACCGGGGTAATGTGCGAGGATTTGGGAAGGGAGAGAATGAGACGGGCAGCCTGGTTTTGAATGGCCTGTAAACGTCGGGATTCGTGGGAGGGGATACCCACGTACAGGCCATTGCCATAGTCGAGGCGTGAGATGACTAAAGCCAAGACTATGGATTTAAGCGCGTCGGTAGTGAAAAAGCGTGATATTTTCCGAATAAGACGGAGGGAGAGGAAACATGAAGACACAACAGAGCTGATCTGGCTGTGCATGGTTAAGTCAGAGCTGACTTTGATGCCAAGGGTACGAACAGAGGGAGAGGGCGTGGGGGGGGGCCAAAAGAGGGGGGCCAATGTGCAGGGGACCAAGGGTTAGAGGGACCACCCGTGAGGACAAGTTCCGTCTTATCGGGATTGAGCTTAAGATGATTGGCGCTCATCCATTCCGAGATAAAGATAAGGGAGGAACTGAACTTGGGAATAGAATCAGGAGAAGAAGACAGATCAAAGACAAGCTGGAGGTCATCTGCGTAATTATATACAGAGACCCCCCGCTTGAGAAGAGAAGAAACAAGGGGACAGATATACAGGTTAAAGAGGAGAGGGGAAAGAGAAGAGCCCTGAGGAACACCACAAGTGACCGAACAGGAAGGGGCAGAGAAACCGGAGAGATGAACAGCCTGATGCCTATCCTGAAGAAAGGATGCTAGCCAGGAGAGGGCCGCGCCCCGAATGCCCGCTGCGCAGACACGGTCGAGAAGAATGGAATGGTCGACCGTGTCAAACGCAGCGGACAAGTCGAGAAGCACCAAGGCTTGGGGAAGGTTAACATCTGCCTTGCCCTTGAGTTCATCCAAGACCGCTAGAACCACCGCTTCTGTAGAATGGCCAGGGCGGAAGCCCGCCTGGTGAGAAGCTAAAAGGCCATTGTCCTCGATGTATGAGGAGAGGCAGGAGGTGACGTGGGTCTCTAGGATCTTACCCAGGTAAGGAAGAAGTGAAATGGGACGGAAATTAGCTGGGAGGGAAGGATCTAGACCAGGTTTTTTTAGAATAGGGAGGACAACAGCAGATTTAAAGGAAGAGGGGACAGCACCGGAGGCCAGTGAGGAGTTGAGAAAAGAGAGGGGGGGACCAGAACAATTAGTGAAGAGGATTTTGAGGATCCGTGCAGGAACACCGTCCAAAGGAGAGCCAGATTTAACTTTAGACAGGTAGTTGTGAAACAAGTCCAGGGAAATAGGGGGGAAAGTGTCGAGGGAAGAAGAAGGGAGGGTAGCAGGGCTGGTGAGGGTAGGCTGAGGCACAATAGGAATGTCAGCTTTAATTTTCGCAATCTTGTCAATAAAAAAGTTATTAAGTGACAGACAGAGGGGTTGGGAGGGAACCAGGCTGGGGGTGGAGCGATCAGAAGTAGCAAGATTGCGAACCAAAGAAAAGATTTCACGAGGTTTATTCACGGAGAGCGATACTCTCTCCGTGAAATAAGAGGTTTTGGCATTAAGGACTGCTTTTTTGTAGTTGGTAAGGAGTTGTCTGTACTGAACTCGCAGAGGAGGGGAATACTGACGTCTCCAAAGGCGTTCCGCCCGTCTGAGATCAAGTTTTAATGCCTTGAGCTCAGTGGAGAACCATTTGTGCGCGTCGTATGGACGAACCGCTTTGATCTTTTTAAGCGGGGCCACACGGTCACACGAAGCAGCAAGCCATGTACTTATGGCTTTGGCCTGAGATTCAAGGGGGAGACAAGTGAGATCAGGAGCAGAGGATACCAAAGAGAGTGAAAGGGAATCAAGATCGGTTTGGTTCCAGTTGCGGGCTAGAAGGTTTTTAGGGGGAAAGGGTTTGACACCCATACCTAAGTGAACAGAAAAAGAAATAATAAAGTGATCAGACCAAACACAGGGAGAGATAGAGGGAGGTAAAGCAAGGGGGCAAGACGACCAGATTTGGTCAAGTATATGACCATGCACGTGGGTCGGGGCTGTGACATAAGAGGTAAGGTTCAAACATTGGAGAGTGACAGAGAAGTCTTTTGAGGAAAGGTCTTCCTTAAGGTCTCCTGGCCAGAAGTTAAAGTCACCAAGAAGGAGCACAGAGGAGTTGTTGACCACAAGGGTGGCCAGCAACTCCTGGATGGAGGCTACAAAGGAAGGCATCGATTGAGGGGGGCGATAGACAAGAACCACAGTGAGGGGGGAAGGAAGGTTGAGGGAACGGGCCACCAGGTAGTCCACGTTAGGAATGAGGGGGTGAGGGAGGAGCTGAAATTTAAATGGCGACCGGACAATCATCGCCACCCCCCCGCCAGCCTTGCCATCCGGGCGGTCAGCTCGGAGAGCATAGTAGGTGTCAGGGAGGATGGCTAGCAGATCAGGGAGAGAGTCAGAAGTGAACCAGGTTTCGGTCAGAAATAAAAAGTCTGGAAAATCAGTGGTTAGAAGATTAAAAAGTGCCGTCTGGTGTTTAACTGCGGACCGGGTGTTGAGTAGGTAGGCAGAGGCAACCGTAGGGGCCAGAGGGGAACGAGTAACCGGAGGGGAAATAGGGGGGAGAGGAAGGGAATCGGGAGAAACAAGAGTCGGGCGAAGTAAAGGAGAAGAGAGAATGCCAAGTGATTGTAGGTGGTGAAGGGGGAGAGGGGCAGGAGAGGGAAAGGCAGATAGTGCAATAAGTTGGGCAGCAGTGTAAACCAGGCGAGAGGCAGAGTGGGTGGCCCCTGGTCCCGGCCCGTCGCGGACGGGCGCAGACGGGCTTAACTTAGGCGCAACTTCGGCGCGCCTTCGTCGCGCCCGCTGCGCCCGCCCGCTGCGCCGCCGGAAGACAGGAACAGTTATGTGGGGACGACACATGAAGAGGGAGGGTAAAGGGGGCGTGGCAGGGGGGAGGAGCCAAAAGCGCTGCAGCGCCGAGGACAGACCCGCCCAAGATGGTGGAGCCGCCCGTCCCCTCCGAGAGTCAAGCGAGGAGGGGGCGATCAGCGGCGGCGGTCTGGTCTCTGGTCGCGTGGAGGGAAGGGGCAGCCAGGAAGGATCCAAGCGCCGGGATCGGGGCGCAGTGCAGGTGAGTGAGCGAGTGGTTTAAAAAAGCAAAGCAAAGTTGCTTAGGAAGTCTCGTTGCTCCCGGAGTCGCCTCGGGAGATCACAGCAGGTCGGAGAGCCCAGGTGAGTGAGCTCCTTAAGAACCAAGCCAGGGGGGAGGAGCCAAAAGCGCTGCAGCGCCGAGGACAGACCCGCCCAAGATGGTGGAGCCGCCCGTCCCCTCCGAGAGTCAAGCGAGGAGGGGGCGATCAGCGGCGGCGGTCTGGTCTCTGGTCGCGTGCAGGGAAGGGGCAGCCAGGAAGGATCCAAGCGCCGGGATCGGGGCGCAGTGCAGGTGAGTGAGCGAGTGGTTTAAAAAAGCAAAGCAAAGTTGCTTAGGAAGTCTCGTTGCTCCCGGAGTCGCCTCGGGAGATCACAGCAGGTCGGAGAGCCCAGGTGAGTGAGCTCCTTAAGAACCAAGCCAGGGGGGAGGAGCCAAAAGCACTGCAGCGCCGAGGACAGACCCGCCCAAGATGGTGGAGCCGCCCGTCCCCTCCGAGAGTCAAGCGAGGAGGGGGCGATCAGCGGCGGCGGTCTGGTCTCTGGTCGCGTGCAGGGAAGGGGCAGCCAGGAAGGATCCAAGCGCCGGGATCGGGGCGCAGTGCAGGTGAGTGAGCGAGTGGTTTAAAAAAGCAAAGCAAAGTTGCTTAGGAAGTCTCGTTGCTCCCGGAGTCGCCTCGGGAGATCACAGCAGGTCGGAGAGCCCAGGTGAGTGAGCTCCTTAAGAACCAAGCCAGGGGGGAGGAGCCAAAAGCGCTGCAGCGCCGAGGACAGACCCGCCCAAGATGGTGGAGCCGCCCGTCCCCTCCGAGAGTCAAGCGAGGAGGGGGCGATCAGCGGCGGCGGTCTGGTCTCTGGTCGCGTGCAGGGAAGGGGCAGCCAGGAAGGATCCAAGCGCCGGGATCGGGGCGCAGTGCAGGTGATGCGTGTGTGATGCAAAGTGCTCTGACACCCTACACTGGTATGAGTGGTGCTGTATAACTAATTCAATGCATCTGAGAGTGTGGTTATGGAGACGTGGTCACTGTTAAATGGTGCTAGTGAGAGAATCCCTGGTGGAGGTGGTCATTAAGGGGAGCCAACAAACATTGGCGCACAGGGCGCCACCAGCGCTAAAGCCGGCCCTGATCATAACGGCCGCCTTCAGCACTGGAGCTGGCTCAGGCTGGGAGTCTTAGCCCCCCCATAACTTAGGATCCAGTTGCATCCCTGCTACGTACAGTGCTTAAATCCTCGAAAAGGGTATCGAAAGTGCTTTATAAATACCAATAAAATAGAAATACAACAAATATGACTGAACCTGCAAGGGGTATCTGCCGTGCTTGAAATCGCAAAATAGAAGTGCAGGTACTCTGTACCAGAGTACCTGCTTGTTTCTGAGAAGTGCCGGTACTCTCCAATTAAAAGTATTACATTTCTCTTGAGAAGTCCGGGTACTCTTCTTTTCAAAACAAAAAGATGCCGGTACTCAGTACCGGACAGTACCTGCCCATTTAAAGCATCTGCAAATGACACTACACGGAGCCGGAGGAGAAGGACTTCTATAGGGAGAAAGCAGGCGGGATAGATGAATCAGCGAAGACATTGAGTCAGACCCGTGCATTACACGGAAGAGTGCAAAAACATTTGGTATTGATATTTGAATAGGCTTAAGAAAAGTACACCGTGGAGAGGACTTGTGCCTGAGAGCTGTATTCCATTAACACGCGCAGGGTCAAGTTACAACGCTTCTTGTTCTCACAAGTGCCGGCTTCCTTTACTTTCGTGTCTTTGTTGAGCTTCTTACCGGTCTCTTAAAGGCGCGTGCGGGGCGGGATCCTGCTCCGGTCGCCATGGAGACGCCACAGGTAAACCGCGCAAGCCTCAGACTGTGCAGAACACCTAAGGCCAGCAGCATGGGGGCCGCGCCTCCCAAAATCGTGCAGTCCGTGGCCAAAAGACTGTGAGTTGATTTCTTAATACAAAATGGAAATGTATCTTTGGAAAGAGCAGGGCGAATCATTGTTTACAGAGGCAGGCTCTTGTGTCAACAGCCACTGAATGCCTTGCACTGCTAGAAAGAGTTCTTAGTTTTTCTTGCATTACTGTTCTTGTGTTTTTAGTGCAGCATTGATTTCTAACCTGAGTACGATAAATTAAAAAATGTCCCTAAATGAGCGATTGCTTGATTCCAAAAGTGATGATGTGCACTTGTGCAGGTTGTTTTTTTAAACCAACACTGAACTAGTATCCACCATCTACCATCACAATATATACGTTAATTAAGTTGAGATTAATCTGTTTGACTCCTTTTTCACATGACAAACTGCATGAGCGATTCAAATCCCATCTCCTGTCCTTTCTTTAGAAATAAATGTGACATGGGGAACTTGTGGGTTACTATTGAAAATGTGCCGTGTGGCTAAATTGGGAATATAAATTCCGAAATGTAAATTGGGGGTTTACGAGTGCAGTAATTCCATTATTTTGGCTCATTTTACGAGTCTGAGGATGGATGTCGGAGTTTGGGAGTTCCTCAGTAGGGAAGTCTGTAAAGGAAGGTGATGGCCCCCTTATACATTACACAATACTGCTGCGAAATTACCACCCAGTAAATTCGCATGCACATTTACCATTACTGCGTGGTAAGCCTGACCCAGCAAAGTGCAATTAGAAGTTAAACACCATGGAATGGGGAATAACCTCGTGGGACCGATTATTCCAGTTTGTAATGCCATTACCATGGGTTTTAACTCATACATTTACCACTTGTTCCGTGCAGGTGGTAAATGTATGCAGGGACCACGGGGGGGATGGTGAGGGGGTGGTGGAGAGAATGGAGGAGAGACGGGGAAGGCTATTCCTGGCAGAGGAAGCATTGTATGATCCTGACTGAGAAAAAACACTGCTGCTGTAGCTAAAGTCTCATGCCACTTTACCATGTGGAATTTCTACACGGTAAAATGGGGCCTGTTTCTCCCACACCTGGGGAAAAACGGGTATAGAAAAACCTACCTATTTAGAATTCTTGAGGTAACTCTGCTCCATCTGACTCGTAATTGGGGACTAACTCGAGATTTGTGGGCATTCAAACAGAAAATGCAGGTAGTTTCCTAACATGAAAAGGCATAGACATGTTACCTTTGCAAAGTAAGGCAAAGTGTGCCTCTGTCCCTTCCCAGCAGAAGCGGAGCTCCGTGAATAGAATACTTATGACATCACGGGCCCTGCACTGGCTGTCACGAGACTTAAGTTGCATTGTTCCCGAAAAGGGGAGTTCCGCCACAACGTGAGCCAATGAAATATAAACCACATTTGAGGTTAGATGTCAGAGAGCACAGGGCCGTGTTCAGATAGATAATCGCCTGGATGCATTTTAATCACTTAATAAGTGACCTTATCGAGAAATTAGAATATGTCAGTGGCTTGACCTGCTCCCTCTCTAGTCTGGAAACACATGGTATGACCCGCAAAATGGTGATGAAATAATTGCTCGTGAAAGAGTCTCCACTGTGACGTCTTCTGTGTATGAAAGGCTGGTATCGAGGGGGCTGCAGCACTGGACACCGGGACGTGAGTGGGGGGACCACAGCCTGCACCTGGAGATGGAGAGGCCTGAAGCCACATGGGCCGGCCAGGCCCCACAAAAGAGAACGTCATGGGGTGGGGGCGAGGGGACAAAGGTGAGTGATTAAACAAAAGTAAAATAACATAAAAATCAAATTGAAAACTGATCTGAAAACCAAACTAACAATTGACGTGAAAATATACCATAGCCCTACCCGTCAAAATATATACCCTATCTCCTCTGAGGTGGGGTTTAGAAGGGATGCCTCCATTTCCAGTGTGGTCTGGGGGAAGAAGTATATCCATGGGAAATGTATTTTCCACATGGAGAAAGAAAAGCCCTAGGTAGATTATTGGACGTGGTGAAAATTTTGAGCACTTTACCCATGGGCCTGCTGCTCTCTATGGGACATTCTGCCCAGGAGAGAGTTCCTTTTCCATTTCCATCGACTTCATCTTCATGCTCTACAGGTCCTTGTCCAACTTCCTAGCTTACTTTACCCTTTTGACGTGAGTTTTACATGTTGCGCTTTTATTAAAATGGTGTCGTTTTATAACGTGTTTTGTTCTGGTTTTAGGATAATGTTTTAACTGTTCACTGATCTTGACATGAAAGGAAGCTGGACAAAGGTGTCTTTTTAATACATTGAAGTGGTCTAGATGATAGAAAAATTTGCATTTAACCGATTGGGATATTTCTAATGTGAGCTGAGCAGCATCGGTTGTTAAAGAATATTTGACGTGTGCAAGAAAGCACAACCAAGGCATCTTTCCTGAAAACTATTGATGTACTCCTCACGCTGTTAAAACAGTGCTGGGGCTCACTTACAGGGGCATATAGAGACGGAAGGAAACAGTAACTCTTCCATTTCCATCATCATCTGTCCTTTCCAGGTCTGCATGTAGTCCATGGCGTTCTTCTGGAGAATAAGTCCAGAAATGTCCCCGACACACTGCTAGAAAACGTCAAGCACATGTGGGGAACTTTGTCTGAAGACAGGCCTGTAGTTAGAGGGTATGTCTGCGGGAATAATATAAGTGACAGCAAGTCAGTCATGCTGCTTGCTTTCAGTGTTCTATTTTCTACCAGAACTTGATGCCAAAGACGTACGAGCCACTTTGGGTGACGAATGCCATTCAAATCAAAGGGCATTAAGTGGTTGCCCACCACCCTAGCTGTACAGTGGCACAGTGAGCAGACTCCGGACAGCCACGCAGACTCCGGACAGCCATGCAGCCCACAAGGACGCTACCCGCAACCACCATCACCTCATCAGGACAGCCTAGAGGACCTCCTTCAAAGACCGCCTCGACAACAATGAACACAATAGCAAGGAACTCTTCAACATTGTGAAGGAACTTTCCAACCCCAGCTCTAACACCAACGACATCCCACAGTCGCAAGCCCTGTGCGACTCCCTCGCCGTTTTTTTCCACCGCAAGATAGCAGACATCCACGACAGCTTCAACAACCAGACAGCCCCAACAGACATCAACACAACAGACTCTCCGCACACCATCGACCACGGCCCCCTGCTAGCCTGGGCCAACGTGAGCCTCGATGACACCGTCAAGACCATGAGCATGATCCACTCTGGCTCCCCGTCAGACCCTTTCCCACACCACATCTTCAACAAAGCCAGCAGCTCCATCGCACCCCATCTGCGCAATGTCATCAATCTCTCCCTCGAGACCGCGACCTCCCAGAGAGCTGGAAACACGCTGAGATCAACGCCCTACTCAAAAAACCCAAGGCGGACCCAAGAGACCTCAAGAACTTCCGGCCCATCTCCCTGCTTCCCTTCCCGGCCAAGGTCATCGAGAAGATCGTCAACAGACAGCTAATCAGATACCTTGAAGAAAACAGAATCCTGGACCCTTCCCAGTCAGGGTTCCGCAGCAACCACAGCACCGAGACTGCCCTCATCTTCGCCACCGACTACATCAGGACCCTGCTGGACAACGGTGAGACCACGGCCCTCATCCTCCTGGACCTCTCCGCCGCCTTCGACACCGTCTGCCATGGCACACTACGCACACACCTCCACGCCGTAGGGATCCGAGACAAGGCTCTGGAATGGACCACCTCCTTCCTCTCCGGCAGAACCCAGAGCATCCGCCTCCCCCCTTTCTCATCCGAAGCCTCCGAGATCATCTGCGGCGTACCCCAGGGCTCTTCCCTCAGCTCGACACTGTTCAACATCTACATGGCCCCGCTCGCACACGTCGTCCGACACCATGACCTCAACATAATCTCCTACGCCGACGACACCCAACTGATCCTCTCCCTCACCAAGGACACCATCACCACCAAATCCAACCTTCACGAAGGAATAAAGGCCGTCGCCGACTGGTTGAAGATCAGCCGACTGAAGCTGAACACGGACAAGACAGAGGTCCTCATCCTCGGCTCCAACCCTTCAGCCTGGGACGACTCCTGGTGGCTGACGGCACTGGGGCAGCCCCGACACCCACCGACCACGCACGCAACCTGGGAATCATCCTCGACTCAAGGCTCTCCATGACCAACCAAATCAACGCCGTCTCCTCCTCCTGCTTCAACACCCTCCGCATGCTCCGCAAGATCTACAGGTGGATCCCGACAGACGCAAGAAGAACAGTCACCCAGGCCTTCGTCAGCAGCAGACTCGACTACGGAAACACCCTCTACGAGGGAGCCCCGACCAAGCTCATCAAACGACTGCAATGCATCCAAAACGCCTCTGCATGACTGATCCTCGACGTACCACGCCACAGCCACATCACTCCCCACCTGAGAAACCTGCACTGGCTCCCCGTCAACAAGAGGATATCCTTCAAGCTCCTCATCCACACAAGACCGGCCCAGCCTACCTCAACAGACGACTTTCCTTCTACATCCCCAACCGCCAGCTCTGCTCCGCCGACCGCGCACTCGCCACTGTCCCTGCATCCGGAGAACAACCACCAGCGGAAGATCCTTCTCCCACCTCGCCGCCAAGACCTGGAGCACCCTCCTTCTGAGCCTATGACAGACCCAAGACCTGCTGACCTTCAGGAGGCTACTCAAGACCTGGCTGTTTGACCAGTAGCGCCCCCCCGCCCCCACCTCCCAGCACCTTGAGACCCTCCCGGGTATGTAGTGCGCTCTACAAATGATTGATTGATTGATTGATTGATTGATTGATTGATTGCCTGTTTGTGGCCATTGCATGTGCTCACAGTCCCCTGTCTCCAGCCGGCAATGACGACGGTGCATGACCTTGCAGGGAATCGTCATGCTCGAAGTGGCAAAGGTTTGAGGCTTAGAGTTTGTCTTACACCATACCCTCAAACAAGGGTCCATGACCAGCAGTCACTGGGTGTAGGGCATACTTAAAAGCTATGCCTCTTGTATCTTACCAATGCCCAAAATACCAGCAGGGCATAGCCTGTAAAACTATATTGGTCCTTAGTGCAGGCATGACCTGTGCCCAGTGCATTTGCCATTTGTAGCAGTGGCAGCTCCTCCGTTATGGCAGATTAGCGTCGCCACCCTGCTTTTAAGCAGTGCAAATAAAAGAAACATAAAATGATAATGACTTTTAGTTGTTATTATTTTATGTTTCTTTGTTGCATTACGAGTGGGCAGGCTGCTCTGCTCTACGAAAGAAATAGTGGTATTCGCAACACCAAATTTGCAAAATTCGCAGTGAATGCGATTTATTTTCAAAGCATTAATCTCTTCCTATAGACAACTCAGTTGTTCATGTATCTAGAATCATATATATATTTGCAACTAAGGTGCTCTAGTGTGGGGAAAGGAAGGGTAGGGGTGTTTTGGATCAAAGTGAGTGAGGGTAATTGACAAGGGAGAGGTAATGTGACATATATACAGTAAATTTACATGGTGAAACCTGTCCGGCCTATCACAGGCCAAATATTTCAGTACATACACATAGCATTTAAGGACACTGATAATAAATCTCAGTCGTCAGAGCTTGTATAATGGTATGTAGTAGTCAACATTTCAACCCCATAGAAATTCAAGGTGATTCAATCCTTAGAGTGGGGTCTTCATCAGGACAGTGCGAAAGGAGCACCTAATCTGGCAAACAGCCCGTGGGATCAAGTTGTGCAGTCAAGGAGAGTGGGCTCCGTGAAGCTCTAATTAACGGGAAAATGTATGGTCAAGAGTACACATACGAACATCCGTGGTTAGACTGTTGGTCAGCAGATCCCTTGCAGTCAAATGGCAAATCTCAACCTTCAACCTTCCGTGTCCGTTCTCCGAGTCCACACTCGGGGAACAGAGCCATTTGACTGCAAGGGATCTGCTGACCCACAGCCAACAACGACCACCAAAGGCAACACCTCCCAAAAACTCCAAAGACGGTAGCACCTAGCCAGGATACTCTGGAAGGCATGCTTGGCCACATCCTTCAACTCACCCTCCAAAACCTACCTGAGTGAAAAATTTAAAGGTAGAGTCACAGGCCGCCCCGCCAGTAGGTAGCAAAGAAATTCCATGTGTCCGCCACACCTAGGGTGTCCAGAAATGCCAAAACATGCGGCAAGAAACTATAAAGCTCCGAGCCTAAATAACCATCCCCTCACCTCCTCCTCAGAATCACCGACAAGATCTGGAGGCCCAGGGGAATACAAACACAGAGTTCCAGGAACCATAGAAACTAAGGAAAGAAACGCCAGAGAAACAGCAGCTCCAACAATATTTTGCACATCCCCAAAGAAGGGTCAGCTGGGGTAAAGCAATCAATATTTCAATGGAGCCTCACATAGCCCAATGACCAGGCGAGGCACCCAAAACAAAAAACATCACAGAGGTGACTCGCTCCCCCGTAGCACTGTCATGCGCAAAGCCTCCAACCACATTCAAGCCCCTGAAGACCTCGCGCCAAACAACCAATTTCAAAAGGACGACCCAACAATACCTTGGCTCCACTGGTGGTACTAGAACCCTTGCAGGAGGGAGGCATGTGCCTCTAATCAGGTATAGACTTGCCTCAAAGTTATTGCTCCTATCTCCCAGCGCGAGGCTCCCAACGAAGACCAACGAGCGGCTCACGCTGTGCCAGCCAATGCCAACGTGGCCGTCCGACCCCACCCCATCAGAACACGCCAGCAGCCACAGCTGTACACTACGCGCTTGGAACACTGAGGGATGCGGGCCCCATTAAAAAGAGCTCTAAAGCAAGAAAAAACACACTAGAACTGGTCCCACTAATGCAGGGACTCTGGAACCCTGCAAATTCCGGTCTCACAACTAGTCGCTAAGGCCGACCAGAATATATTTACCTGCATATATGGTGCATAACACCACAACATTAAATCAGCAAGACGTAGCAAGACATAGCCATATCGTTATTCAAATTGATCAGGCGAGTAACTTGTCCAAAGCTCTTTTTAACATAGTTCACAATTTCATCACTCCTACAGCGTGCTCCCAAGTGCTGCCTGAGTCCCAGATTTTCTGCAACTCACTGGCTAACTTTTTCCAAGACAACATTTCTAACATCTATTCTAAACTACACACCGTCCCTAATCAAGACCCAGGAATCCCTACTCCCAAATCTAAGCAGTCAATATTCACCCTTTACATTTTAGAGAATTTTGAGCCTCTCTCACTAGGAGAAATCCTTAGCTCTTTGGTATCTGCAAAGTCAGGTTCTCCGTTGGATACCTGCCCACCTAAAACAATGACTCTGTTTGCCACACTTTGTGCCCCTGGAATCTTAGAGATTTTTAACTGTTCAATTAAAACAGGTACCATCCTGGCAGAATGGAAGATGGCCTGTGTATGCCCCATTCTAAAAAAACCTTCTCTGGATTACAAATTGCTAGGCAACTGTCATCCTATATCTTTACTACCTCTTCTGGCCAAACAACTCGAAAGTCTAGTCAATAAGCACCTTAGCTCTCATCTAGAAACTAATCAGATCCTTGACCCTTCCCAATTTGGCTTTCGCCCGGGACATAGCACCGAGACAGCGCTTCTTGCGGTGACTGACTCTCTGCGTCTGCGAGTGGATGCGGGAAACTCAGTGATACTTGTATTATTGTACCTCTCCTCAGCCTTCGATACCATCTCCCATTTGAGACTGTTGGAGAGGCTACAAGAAATTGGCATCCAGGGTTTGGCATTAAAATGGCTCCATCATTTTCTGAGTGACAGACATCAAATTGTCATCATGGGTCCCTATTCTTCAAGCAAATCAATCCTAGATAAGGGAGTGCCGCAGGGCTTATGTTTGAGCCCTACCTTGTTCAATATTTACATGGCCCCTTTGGCAGGGATCGCAAAGCGTTTTGGCTTTGATATAGTTTCTTATGCTGACGATACCCAGCTGCTGTTCATACCTGTCCAGGACCTGGTGGCGGAACAAGAACGGTTCTCCTCAGGCATGCTAGCCATCGCAGACTGGATAAACAAGAACTATCTCCAGCTGAATGCAAATAAGACTGAGATTATGCTGTTCGGTAAAGTCCCTGCCTTGTGGACTGACGACTGGTGGCCGCTGGGTGCCCCCCTGTACCCAATCAGGCAGTGAGAAACCTGGGGATAAAAATTGATCAAGACCTAAGCATGAGAAATCATATCCTGACCACTACTGGCTCATGCTACCACTACTTACGCCTTCTGCGTAGAATCTTCCCGTATCTTCCTATCACCACCCGGAGAACGCTGGTTCAGGCCTTAGTAATGAGCAGATTGGACTATGGCAACGCCCTGTTGGCCAAGGCCACTGAATCACTCATTTCTAAGCTTCAAGTGGTTCAAAATACTGCTGCAAGGCTTGTACTCAATTGCCTGGCAGGCACCCCTTCGGCGCCGCTGCTAAAATAACTACACTGGCTTCCTATGAGGAAACGCGCACATTTTAAAATCTGCTGCTTACATACAATGCCTTGAAGGGTAAAGGTCCACTCTATCATCAGAGGTGCATAAAAGCATATGCCCCCAGTCGTACTTTAAGATCCAGCTCGGATGCATTGCTGTGGATTCCCCGCATCCGTCTCACACGCAGTGGTGGTATGGTTTCCTCCTATCTCGCCCCCTTGTACTGGAACAAGCTCCCTCTTCACGTCCGTTCCTGTCCCAGTTACTGTAAATTCAGGAAACAAGTTAAAGCTCATCTATTCTAACTACCCCCACATGTCATTTCTGTTCTTGACCCGCCGAGATGCCCCAGGGTGATTTGAGCGCTATATCAAGTTGATTTAAGATAACATAACATATCCCGGAGACATACGAAACCACAATCCTGCATGATGATGCACTGCAGAAAAAATCAACAGGATTTCTGGGTGTTAGGTCAGAGGTTTTATATCTCACAGGATGTGGGCGTGGCCTAGAGGGAATGGATAGGAGCTGTATATGGCTTTTTTGGTTTTGCTTGATTAAGGCTGCGGGGAGGAGCTGACGCTCATAGATGTAAGGACTGTGACGGGGAGGTCAGACGAGGACATAACGGATGGATGTCTGAGTGCATGAATGGGTGAGGTCATGAAGAACTGAATATTTGGATGAATCTTTAACACAGTGAATGCATTGGTATTCCATCTAAATATCGTGGGCACAAATGTCAAAGGTAAGTCTGTTATTATTTTACAATATTAAAGTTGAATATATCATTAACTTCAGTATCGGTTTTTATTAAGTTGTTTTACTGTTTTTTTCTATTTCATATTATTGGGTAATTCATTTCAAGTATTATTTGAAAATATATACAGGCACATGCATCAAACTAGGATTCTGCGAGTCCTTAATTGCAAATATTAAGGATTCGCAAATAAGGACTCGTAAAATCATATGCATGTAGGAATCGCTATAATAATAGCGATTCCTACACATTCCTTATTTGCGACTCGCAAATTGCGAGTCGCAAATAAGGAATGGCTTCCCATTCATTCCTCTGGGCCTACAGGTCCAGAGTAATGAATGGGAAATTGCAAGCGCAATTTGCGAGTACCAATAGGTACTCGCTCGCAAATTGCGCATGCAATTTCAAGGGTGCAAGGGTGTCTAAAGGACACCCTGTTTCACCCCTGAAATTGATCCGTGCACATATGTTGCACACACACACATGTCCCAAGGACATGTGTGTGTGTAACCTACAACTTTGAAAAATGCACATAAGTACATTTTTCAAAGTTTTCGCTATTTACCATGTGGTATGATTCCATGGTATATAGCGGGCCCAAATTGCGAATTCACTATTTTCAAAGGCATCTTGCATTGCATTTAAGGAATCGCAATTTGCGATTCCTTAAAAGCAATTGCAATTTAAGAAATCACAAAAATTTGCGATTTCTTTAATTGCAAGTGGCAAGTTGTTTCATGCATCGCAATCGCTATTTTCGCGATCGCAAACAGACGATTTTTGCGAATCGCACTGTTTGTGATCGCAATTGGCTTTGATGCATGTGCCTGATAGTGATGTATTATTTATGGGGGGCATTGCGTTTATCGGGAGACGCTGCTTGGAAGTGTTGTTACAATTATATATGAATTGATGTTAATTGATTAATATGTTAGTTATTTGTAAATGTTATTTTTTTACATGTTTATTATATTTAAAGTATGTCCTGAATTTAATTACGGGATGTGGGGTTCATCAGTTAGTGCTTTATATTAAATATATAATCATTGATATTAATTGATTAATGTGGCCAGCGAAAAGCCCACAATTTCAGCAGGGTGCTCTCCTTCCAGGGGCAGAGAGAGACTTCTGGGCGCATGTGGCACAGCAGCCGTGATTTGGAGGTGTCCTGTTGCCCAAAACAGCCAATGGGATGGTTTGGTAGGATTGGGCTGCATACGGCTGTAAGCACCTTGATCGTGTGAAAACACATTCACACAACAGGTAGCTTGGCTTCCCAGCCATAACTCTGTAGCTGCCGGCAGTCATGTGCTGATTGGCCTGTTCTGCAACCCATTGGGCACACACTACAGCTCCGTATACTATTGGGCTGGCATGCTGCTGGTGTATTGGCTTACTGTGCACCAGTGGCAAGGTGGGCAAGGGCACTGCCAACAAGTTTGACTGCAGATTCCACAGACTATTACTGGGCTCCACGTTCCCCTCTCCCCCAGGGACAATGAGACACAGACACACCTTAACTGGTATGGTAAACCACATCATATTTAAGGCAGGGCAGTGATGCACATCTAGATACCTGCAGTTCTCTGGGGCTCACAGATTTTGTCCAAGCAGCCAGTGAATGGATGAGGTGAGAACTGGGGATTCATGTTTCCCTCCCCATAGTTTGCGCAATTATCTCCAGGGAGAGTGCGTGCTGTGACTGTTGGATTTGGAGCTTTCTACAGGATCATCCCCAAACCTTTTGCCTTCATCTTCCTGGGATCTGAACCCATTTTGTTGTATTTTCAGACTCTGGGCACTTTACCACTGCTAACCAGTGCTGAAGATCTTGTGGTCTCTCCTTAAAACCTGGTAGAATTGGCGTATTCCCAATTGGGACATTAATTTACTTTTAAGTCCCTAATAAAGTGATGCTACATGTACCCAGGGCCTGTAAATTGAATGCTACTCGTGGGCCTGCAGCACTGATAGTGCCACCCTGTTGAGTAGCACTTTAAACCTGTCATAGGCCTGCCATTGGAGGATGTGTTTACAGTTTTAAACTGCCATTTCGACCTGGCAAAGGAAACGTTTTGCCGGGTCCAAACCTTCCTATTTAATACATATGTTACCCCTAGGGTAGGTCCTGGACAGCTTACCTCTTCCATAGGATAACATAGGAGTTACCTCAATACATTTGATAAGCTATAACTTCCAAATGGGAACAGGTAACCAGTTCATGTTTGGTGTGTTTGGAATTGTAATGCAAAATCCTCTCCCTCAAGGCAAAGCCGAATTTTAAATTACACTTTTGAAAGTGCCACTTTTAGAAAGTTAGTATTTTTCTGCCTTAGCCATTTAGTGCCTGCAGCCTGTCTCTGGGTCACATGACTGTGTGTAGCTGACAGTTGAGCTTGTTCATTCCTCCTAGATAGGCTCACACAGTAGAAATCTTAGGTCTGACTGGATGGGCCATCAATGGCAGGATGGGAGGGCGGAGTAGGGCATGCCCTACTTACACTTGAATACACCATGTCCTGCTTCCACACAAAGTGCTGCGTACCCCCTGTTGTTAGCCTGGGGCCAGGGTGGGGGAGGCAGCAAACCTGTGCACTTTAAAGGGAAACCTCTAGAAGCTCTCCCACTTCAAAGGAGGCACCGGTGTATAAATACTGGACCTCAGACACCAACTCTTCAGTACACTTCTGGATATGTGGAGACTCTGCTAGGTAGAAGGACTGCTCTGTTGCTGAAATGACTGCACTCTGCTGGACTGCTGCCCTGCTGGACTACTGCCTTGCTGGACTGATGCCTTGCTGTTGCCTTACTGCTGTCCTACCTCAATCCGACGGATTGAATCCGCACCTGAACCCAGGACTCCAAGAGTAACTCCAAAGGCTAGTCTGCTGGCCTCCTGTTCAGAGCCACAGGGACATAACAGGCTCCCCACTAGCTGAACTAGCACTCAGATCAGCTAAAGCAAGCCCCTGACCCCCAAGTGGTGTCCTTCAGGTACTGGATCATTGGTGTGGCCTCAGTGGATCTGAATTGAAGTTTTTAGGCTCTTCGCGACCTTGAATGGGCCTGTTGGTGCCAAAACGTTGATGCTCACACTGCCCACAAACCCAAAGTTCCATCAACTTGACCCTCCATGCTACAGCATCGACCGCTTGCGAAGAGTGCCATTGCATAGCTGCAGCCTGACTGTTTGTGATGACAACAGGATCATTGCACTTTAGAAATGACCATCTGCAAGGATGGCTTGGTGGTCAGGGCTGGGGTTCTGCTGACCAGTCTGTCCTGAATGATCACCCTGTTCTTGAACAGCCTGCTTTAAAAAGGAAGAAAAGAGAGGCCCCTATTAATAAGACTTTCCTTAACCCTACTGTGTACAAGATTAGTACCACTAAGATCACTTTAAAGGTTAGCCCGAGAATCGATAGAACACCAGAACACCTGTTTAATACTTTGTATGAAAAAATGTAGCTCTTAATTAAGAACTCCTTTGACACTTTTTCTAAGTGATCAATGGAGGTTGAAAATGTGATTGCTGTTTCATATTATCTCTAGGGGGGCTATCAAGAGTATGACAATATGAGAACTCTAGTAGGGCAGGGGGTAGTTCGTTAGAAGGGGCAAACCTGCACCGATCGAGCCATGTCCCAACATTCAGAGCAAAGGACCTCTAATTGTTTTAGTCAACCCATTTCATCTAGTTCATTCAAGCATTCAACCCCCCTGCACATCAAGGAGTCTCTCTCCACAAAGTGTGCCTCAGTGTTTAACTCATACCAGAAAGCACATATAACCAATGAGCTGCTTGGCAGCTCTTCAAAACATGGTTGTGACATTTGTATAAATCCGTCCAGGAAGAGACTCCTTGTGTTATTGTTTTGGAAAATGTTCTACCTTGAAAGTAGAGGCAAGGGAAGATTTTTCTCAGAAATAAAGCAATACATTGGCTCGATAGTCATATGGGGGCTGAAGGGGTGACCTCATAGCAGAAACACATAATTATGCCCAGAGAAGTTGGATTGATGGCCCGAGGCCCTAAGCATCTGAAAGGAATTGCGTCATCTTAAATTAAGACCAACTGAAAGTAGCTGCCCGGGGGCTGTCCCAGCCGTCTACTGTTGGTGACCCTTATACCTCTGTATCGGCTTTACTGCTGATTTTTTTTTTTTTTTTTTTTACAAACTTCCCAATTTAATTTATCCTCTCCTTCTTTATGCGCCACCAAACATAAAAAAAACCACTACTCCTTTGGCCAGCCTCAAACTATCAACCACCGATAGATTCAAAGTTTTAAGTTGTTTGGCAGCAATGAATGACTCAATAAGTAGGACAATGGTCCCCCTCCCAATTACTCTAAAAAATGTGAGTAGCTCCTGTGATAAATTAAGTTTTAATAATGCCAGGTCAACTGATAAGTCTTCAGATAAATTATGGCCTGGATATCTTTCCAACTTTGGGGTGATTTGCCTCCAAGAAACCAGGGCTGCAATGAAAATCTTTTCTTTAGAAGCTTATTCTTTTTTCGTCCCCTCTATGCCATCGTTTCCTCGCAGAGCCAAGGGTGGCTTGATGATTAAGGTGCCTCTTTCAGTTAAGGGACAGGGACAAGAGATTCCTACTGGTTCTCCTAATTTACAGGCGCTTTTGTTTTCTTTGGTAGAGCAACTCAGACTGTTATTGATCAATGTTTATATTCTAATTCATCATCCAGGAGCCTTGGATATTGTTTTGGCCTACATTCCTTAATGGAGAAGTTTAGGGAGTGGTGTTCTTCATTTTGCTATGTTGCGATGGGTGATTTTAATTTGTATTTGTGTGGTGGTGCTGTTGTAAGACTTAGTACCAACACCAAGTATTCATTGAATGATTTACTTAAAATGCAGCATACACAACAAAGGGACTTTGTAGATACTATATCGCGTCATTTTAATCTTGTCCATTCATTTGAGAAGATTGTCTCATGCCCAGCCGTCTATACTTCCAACTTTCATTGGCCGTGGCTGTTCGTTGGTCATTGATTTTATTTTAGTTTCAGCTCACTGTTTAGTCTCATGGGGTCACATTTATCAAGGGTTTTGTGTCAAGGGGGCACAAGGGTGATGCAAAGCCTATGTGAGATTTACCAAGCCAACCAAGGCCACCTTGCATGGCCTTGGGTCTCTTGATAAACCTGGAGTAACGCAAGCAGCACAAATCGCTGCTTTACGTTACTCTGCCCCAGGGAGGCATTACGTGCGTGGTTCGTGGGTGTCCCCACGCATCCACCCATGGATTTTGGAGCATTACTAGATTTACCATGAGTGGTAGACCTGTTAATGAGTCAAAATGCTATCCCTCCCAGGTGAGGCGCAATGAGGAGAAATATCTTTATTTCTCCTCGTTGTTTCCTCTATCTTTGTGTGCTGATTTCTGCAGCACACTTAGAAAGAGAAAAATGACTCTGAGGATTGTTTTTGTGCAGGAAGGTGCCCCTTCCTGCACAAAAACAATCCTGCCTACAATGCAGGCACCACAGTGCAAGGGTGCCTGCACTGGCACTAGGCCCCAAAAAGGGCATCAGCGCAAGGGTAGGAAATCTCAGTTTTAATGTAAAATGCGGCACTTTCCTGCCCTTTCTCTTTCATGCAGTGCAGTGCGGAAAAGTGGCTTGCTGTGCTGTGCTGCACTGCGCTAAGCAGGTTCCCTGTTTAGGTTTTAGTGACGCAAAACCAAAGTAAATGATGGACGGAGTGTTGAACATTGCAAGCACTCACCCCCAGTCAACTGATCTGGGTTTAATCCAGTTCGGGCTGGACTGTTCCCATGAGGCTCAGGGTCAGACTGATTTGCATATGGCCATGTCTGAACTGGGGTGGCAGAGTGGGCTAAAGAACGGTGGTGGATTAAACCCAGATCAGTTGACTGGAGGTGAGTGCTTGCAATGTTCAACACTCCGTCCATCATTTCCTTTGGTTTTGCTTTGTTCGCCATAAGTTGGCAGGGTATGCTCAGACGTGAGTCCCTTGCTCACTTTGCCACTGGATTCAAGCAAGCCTGGCTGAAGACGGCTGAAATGCCAGAAACCGGTCCTAGAAAGCTTGTTTCCGGTCCAGGGAAGACATGGCTTGGCAGTTCGGGCTGGACTGTTCCCATGAGGCACAGGGTCAGACTGATTTCCATATGGACATGTCTGAACTGGGGTGGCAGAGTGGGCTAAAGAACGGTGGTGGATTAAACCCAGATCAGTTGACTGGGGGTGAGTGCTTGCAATGTTCAACACTCCGTCCATCATTTCCTTTGGTTTTGCTAGGTTTTAGTGACCACAATTCTGTCTGTCTCAAATTGGGCTAGTATAGAGTGTTTCAGAGGCCCCCAGGGCGTGAGACTGGCCGCCTGATAAAAACTGATGAGTGATGTGAACTAAAGCAGTCGCTAGTGACACAGAAGATTTTTTGCATAAGTTGTTCTCTATCAGTGCTAATGAGTTGCAGGTCTGTCTTAGTGAGATGTCAAGGACAATGGAGATATGTAGTGATTTTAAGATGATGTCTGTTATTGTGGGTGCTCTTTTCAACTTCTTCCTGCCTTGTTCCTGGGTGGGTTGATGCTATGATTACTTACCGGTAATCCCCCTTACTCTTAGTCCTATTCGTCCTCGACCCAGTCATTACTAATGAGGTATTCCACAGCAACCACACAAGCAGGCCTTTGGCATACCACATAGAGAACACAGACTGAACACAAAAAGTGGAGTGCAGCAAGTGAAAATCTTTAATAAACACACAGAATCAGGGGGGGGAATAACCCCCACAGCACGCAACACACCACAACCAAAATTGGTCCGGTCAGACAGAGCACAACTCAGATGATAATGCTTCACAAAAGTAGAATCAGAAGCCCAAGTCCCAGCCCGCCAGATCTCATCGAGGGAAACCCCATGAAAAGCAGCCCAGGAAGCAGAGACACCCCTAGTGAAACGGGCCTGAACCCCAGAAGGGCAAGGCAAACCAGAGCCCTGATATGCCGTGGAAATAACAGCCTTGATCCAGCGACTCAGAGTAAGAGGGGAGGCAGCCTTACCTCGACCAGCCAGACCAAAGGTCACAAAGAGAGAGTCGGAAGAACGAAACACCGCAGAGCGGTCAACATAAATAGATAACGCACGCTTCACATCCAGAGAGTGAAACAACAGCTCAGCAGGCGAGGAAGGAGAAGGACAGAAAGAAGGAAGGATCAACTCCTGAGAGGAATGAAACCGAGGACAAATCATCGGAACACACCCAGGATCCAAAGAAAGGACCACTGCGTCATCCAAGAAACGCAAAAAGGAAGGAGAACAACGCAAGGCAGTGATCTCATCCATCCACCAAGCAGAAGTAACAGCAACCAGAAAAGCCACCTTAAAAGAGAGGAACTTAAGGTCAACGGATTTCAACGGCTCAAAGGGAGAGGGCTGCAGAGCACCCAGGACCAAAGAAAGATCCCAAGGAGGAACTGAAGTATGAGCAGAAGGAGAGGAGAGAGAGAAACTCCGGAACAATCGAGAAACCAACAACCCATCCAAAGACGGGGGCGAAGCCGGATCCCGGAAAGCCCGAACAGCAGCCCACTGACCCTTCAGAGTAGACAATGCAGGGTAGCAGGGTAGAATCCAAGGAGGACCCACCGCCAGACTCAACAACAATGGGAACCAGGACCCCCAAGGCCAGTGAGGCAAGACAGCCACCACCCGGGCACCCAAGAAGGCCAGAATTGGAGGAAAGGGGGGAAAGGCATACAGCAACCAAGGTGGCCACCGGCGAGACAACGCCTCCACCTCCCAAGCACCAAGGGAACAAAAGAGGGGAAGCTGCACATTGGTCCTGGAGGCAAATAAGTCCAGCTTGGGAGTCCCGAACCTTCAACAGAGCATCCGGAAAATCCTGGGGGAGAGACACAGGGTCAGTGAAGACGGAAAACTGCGACTCAAGGTATCCGCCACCACATTGTCCAGCCCCCTGATATGCTGAGCAGCGATGGCCAGAAGATGACACTCCGCCCAACCCGCAATCACACAGGCCACCAGATTCAATGAAGGACTGTGAGTACTGCCCTGGTGATAGATGTAAGCCACAGTAACTGAGATGTCGGATCGCACTAGGACATTGCACCCCAGCAGACGACCCTGGAAGAAACAAAGAGCACGGTCTACCGCAGATAGCTCCCCCCAATTGGAGGACCGGCGGGACTCCGACTGGAGCCAATGAGCCTGAACAGCCCACTGACCCAGAGTCGCCCCTCAACCGGACGCTCTGGCATCCGTCGTCAACACCAGTGGAGGCGGCAGCGAATCCACATCCCCTTGGAGAGATTGGAGGAATTCAGCCACCACTGGAGAGCGGACACAACCTCCAGAGACACTGGTACAGAGACAGCATAGTCCCGAACTGGAAAAGGCACCCAACATTGAAGATGCCACAGCAGAGGCCGAAGATGAACCCTGGCCCAGGGCACCGTGAAGACAGTTGCAGCCATATGACCCTGAACCTTGAGCCACTGAAGGAGGGGAGCCGAAGCCTGGGGCAATAACCACCGCAACAGGAACTGAAGGCGCAGAAGCCAGGAATCCGGAAGGAACACCTTGCACTGGATCAAATCGAAGACGGCACTGATGAAAGACCTCCGAGTGGCAGGAAGCAGCTGGCATTTCAGAAAGTTCAGGAGAAACCCATGGTGCTCTAGGGTACGAATGGTCAAGGACAGGTGCTGAGACAGGACCACAGGGGAAGGAGCCTGGAGCAGCCAATTGTCCAAGTAAGGAAACACCAACACGCCCAGGAGGTGAAGATGGACCACCAAGGGAGCCACCACCTTGGTGAACATGCGGGGAGCGGATCGGAGACCAAATGGAAGGACACAGAACTGCCAATGATGACCCTCCAGGCAGAAGCGCAGGAACCTCTGATCCTCTAGAGCTACTGGCACATGAAGATAAGCGTCCTGGAGACCCAGCGTAGCCAACACCCAGCCGGCCTGAATCAAAGGTATCACCCGTTGCAAGGTCTCCAGCTTGAATGGGATCTTCCGGACAAACAAGTTCAGACTTCGGAGATTGATCACAATCCGAAAACCCCCTGTGACTTTCAGAACAAGAAAAAAAATCAAATAGGTCCCCAGACCTCACTCCAATCGAGGAACAGGCACAACCACCTTCTTCAGGTGCAAAGAGCGAACACCGTCCAACAAAGACTGACGTCGAGACCGGTTCAAGGCCGTCGGAGTCCGCGTCACTCCCGAGGGCGGAGGAAGGGACAGAAACTCGATCCAATACCCATGGTCCAGGACATCCAGCACCCACTGATCGAAGGTCGTCAGACGCCAAGCAGGAAGGAACAACCTCAGCCTCCTACCAACCTCTGGTGGAACACCAGTGTGACCGACCCCGGGGGTGGCATAGTCAGGAACGCTGCGGACCCTGTCCAGCATCTCGGGGGGGCTTCTTCTGGAACTTCCAAGGGAAACCCCTACCAGCACCTTTTGGGCCCTTAAAGGAGGACTGCTGAAACCGGGAAGGCTGACAAAAGGTCTTGGCATGAGAGAAAGAAGGGTCCTTACGAGAAGGATGGCGATGGAAGGAAAAGGAATGCTTCCGCTCTTTGAACACCTTGTGAAGTTTATCCTCAAGAGCGTCCCCAAAAAGACGAGGGCCAGTAAATGGCAACCGCAAAGCCATGGATCTCTGCGCGGCCTCCGTATTAAAACCCTTCAGCAACAGATTACGATGAGCGGCAATAGAGGAACCACAGGACAAGGCAGAAGCGTGCACAGAATCAAAGGCAATGTCCAAGAGGAATCGGCCTGACGTTCCATGAATTCCAGCAGGTCCGGACAACTGCCCCCCTCCTGCATCGTGGAAAACAAAGTCTTAAAGTCATTCAACAGGGATTGAGCGACATAAGCCCCATAGACACCAGAACGGATAGCAAGGTGAGAGCCAGCATAAGATTTTCTCAATGCAGAGTCAATCTTCATATCCACACCATCACGCAGAATATTATCGTCCACAATAGAAGAACGACTGGCGACAATGGAATCCATATGCACCGACTCAGGAAACGACTCCTCCATGTCCTGCAAAGGATACAGTTTGGACATAAAGCGCGGCATCATGATGTGATCAGGATCCTTCCATTCTTTCAAGAGGACATCCATCACAAAGGGATGGATAGGAAGAGAAGTAGTAACTGGCTTCAATTGCGGCAGAACAGCATCCTGGGAAGTGCTGGCCACAGCATCATCAGGAAACCCCATGTTCCCTTGTACATGAGAAAGAAGGTCAGGCAACAACTCCTTGGAAATATATTTGCCTTTCAGATCCACCGCCCCAAGGAAGAGTCATTAGAAGAATCCAAGGAAGAAATGTCCGAATAGAGGGCAACACCCCCACCAGAGCGCCCCCAACAGACTTCTTGGAGGACTTCAGATCTGACAAAGTCTCCAAAATCAGGCGTTTCAACCTGCCGTCATCCAACCAGGTTCGCTTCACCGGAGGGGCAGAATCCCCACTGTCTGCTGCAGAAGAGGAAGAGGAAACAGGAGACACTTTTTTTGCTTCTTCTGATGCTTCCCCATCACGAACACCAAAGACAGGACCCAGCGCACACAACCAACAGAGGCGAGACAGACCAGAATGTAACCCCCCCCACTCCATTTAAACAAAACACAAACCGGAAAACCGCCCCCGAATCAACAGCATGCCAAACAGCTGAGAACAACCTAGAAGCGAGGCAGGAGGGGGTGTGGCAAACCAAAGCCACAAAACTCCACCCATCATGGCAGCCGAATGCTGAAATCACGCGGAAAGCCGAGCCCCGGCGCCCAGCACCCACGAGGATGCCCAGGAACCAGATGCCGACCTGCCCAAATGCCGCGGAGCACCCTGGAGCCCAACCCAGGTGCCCCGCACAGAAGACGAGCAGTGGAGCACCCGGAGTCCAACCCGGGTGCCCCAGAACGTCCGCATCTGAGCGGCATGGGAGGAAATCAAAACGGAGCACCCGGAGCCCAACCCGGGTGCTTCTCCAATGAAGTACTGTGCACAGAGCGTCTGAACCTCACCCCGGGAGCTCCACAATGTACGTGCCTGAGCGGCACTAAAAGAAAACCAAACGGAGAACTCGGATCCCAACCCGAGTGCTCCCAACAGATGCGCTGCACACAGAGCGTCCGGACCACACCTCAGGCGCTCCACAACGTTCGTGCCAAAGTGGCATGAAAAGAACACAGAATGGAGCACTCGGAGCCCTACAGAGTGATCCCAAAAGACGCGCTGCAAACGGAGCGTCCGGATCCCAACCCTGACGCTCCCAGAACTTTCAAAGGGCATAAAAAGGAACAGAACACTTTTTCTGGCAGTCCAAGCCTGGAATAGCCTGACAGTGCAACCAAAGCCCCAGCAAGCTGCAGCGGCCGACTGGCTGGACCACAGCCACAGCGCAAAGCTATGCGCTGCATAGGAGGACTCACCCGACCGCAGGACTCCAATAAACCAGTGCAGCCCAGCAGCACCGGCAACCAAGAACCCGAAGGAGTCCAGGAAGCCAAGCATCCCGACTCAAGTAGCTCCCACAAAGGTCCATGAGCACCCCCGGAGCCCAGCAAAAGAGGAAATCACAGGACAACACGAAGCAGGTAAGAGCCCAGCACCTATCCAAGTGTCCCCCATCAGGTCCACTGACATGAAACAAAACAGGAAGTGCTTTCTGTTGGCTATGTACTTATAGCCCCTGGCAGGGGAATGGGCGGAGCCTAAAAGCGTTTCTTGTTTTGTTTCCTGTCAAGTGGAGCACTTCATTAGTGATGACTGGGTCGAGGACGAGGGACGTAGAGGTAATGATAGCTGTTCAAGAGCACACCATGACCTACTGAAAGTACTTAAGCAGGTCCTTGAGAGGGAAATTGTTTTCTTTTTGTTGACAGAGCTATAAATCTGCCATCTACATAGATAAAAAAGCCTTGGAAGAAGAGGCCTGTGATCAGCTGCTCAGGCTACTTGCCTGTCAAATAGCTCCTTATTTTGGGATGTCATTAATACACCGCTATTTGCTCAAGCAGTCATAAGATCACGTAGTTCTCATATCTCTCCTGCGTCCTGGGTTGAGCATTCTCAGCCATTTATGATGACATTTCGTAGGAGGTCTCCCTAGTCTCCTCAACCATGTGAGATGGAGTTTCCAATACATTTTTTATGCTTGAGAAAGTGACTGACAGTCTGTTGTGGTTGTGTATTATAAAGCTCCCAGTGCTGATGGGATCCCCTGATTTATATCTTTCTGTAACTCAAGACTGGACTCCTTTACTCACTTAAGTCATAAATGCTTTGGTTTAAGCAGCAATACCCCTATCTTGGTCTAGAACCATTATAATTGCTGGTTTCAAGAAGTGGATAGGAACAGCCCTAGTTGCTACAGAACTATCTCCTTTAGTGACTAGGTAGTAAAGGTAATTGGGCGGGTCATCTTAAACAGATTTACCACTTGGGCCGATGACAATAAATTTCTTCAAGGCCTACAATATGGGTTTCAGCCGTGGATGGGCACAACTGATCAGTGCTTAAATCTGTATGTCGTCTTTAATAAGTGAACTGTGGGAAAATCAGGGTATATTTACATGGCTTTTATGGGTCTTTCCTCTGCGTTTGATTGAGTGAACAGGGAGTAATTATGGAAAATCTTGTTGGGCAAGGGTGTACACATGGATATTGTACATCTTCAATGGGACCTGCACATTAGCATGTCCGCCGTAGTGAGATATAATATGGACAGTTTGTGTACTTTGCCTTTTCTGATTAAACGTGGTGGGATACAAGGATGCATATTTGCACCTTTCTTCTTCACCTTTTATATTAATAATCTTGAATCAGTCTGTCCAAAGTCTTAGCTATCGCCTATTGCTTATAGATTGCATTATCTCACCATTGCAGACTGGCTTTGTGCCACACTGCTCCAATTCAGTTAATCTTCGCACCCTCTTTGCAGTACTAGACCCAATTTCCCCTACCGTCCCCTCAGTGGTCGCTTTTTTAGATGCAGAAAAAGCATTTGACTCCCTTGAACAGACCTTTTTGCCTGCCACATGGGCAAAGTTGGGAATGCCTAATGGGTTTTGCAATCTGATACATTTGCTGTATCAGGACCCAGTGGCGCGATTGCGCCTAAATGGAACACTTACAGACCCCTTCCCTTTGAGGCATGGCAGTTGGCAGGGACCCCGCTTTCCCCCCTTTTGTTTATCATCGCCATGAACCTCTTGTCTGCCATCTTCAGGAAAAACACCTTCATAGGGGCCTTAGACTTTCCCATGGGGTACGATTGGCTTCCCTCTATGCAGATGACATACTATTGTTTGTTCGCAAACCGGAGACTAATTTACCTCCTTTAGTGCGCAAGATCCAGCGGTTTGGTGTGTTCTCTGGGTTGGGCATTAATTGGAACAAATCCGAGTAGTTTTCATTCATGGACTCCACTGTGCTGTTTGATCTTGACTTTCCCCTGCAATGGCGCACAGACTCTACTAAATATCTGGGCATCCACATACATAGGGGCCACTCTGAAGTGATCCGTAGTAATTATGGGCCTGCTTTGACGAAGCTTGATACGCAGGTGGAAAGATAGATTAAGCTTTCGATGGGTATGGCCAGTCATATAGTAATTATTAAAATGATAGTGTTACCCAGTTTTCTTTAACTTTTTTTGAATATCCCCATCATTCTTACTGGTAACTTTTTTGCCTCCTTATGTGGGCTACATATTCAATTAA
The DNA here is from genome assembly GCF_964204655.1 of Triturus cristatus. Lineage (NCBI taxonomy): Eukaryota > Metazoa > Chordata > Amphibia > Caudata > Salamandridae > Triturus > Triturus cristatus. Next base: position 959,304,233 of record NC_140593.1, on the reverse strand, counting down.
TATGGGCTGATTCTCGGCCTTGTATTCGTTGGAAGACCCTCACACTCACCTATGAACGTGGTGGTTTTGGGGTTCCTGACCTCCAGCTCTATTTTTACATACTACTGGTATCATCCCTAAACCAACCTGCCATTTCTCAAACCTGAACATGCACAGCTACCACATCTTCCCCTCAACACTATCCTACCCCAAGGCTTCCACGTGATTCCCATGCAATCCAAACACTAGCCACTATTAGTTGGGCATGGTTTAGGCTCCTGCATTTTCTTGGCAAGATTCTCTTTATTTTCCTCATATTCCTCTTCAGGGCAACCCTTGACTTCTGCTTACTCTTGAACATCAAGTGCAGCATACGATCGGTGCACATGGGTTGCAAGTTGTGGGTGACTTATTTCATGAGGGGTTACTTAGGCCTAGCTCTGCGATGTCTAACACAGATCAATTGTTGATCATGGATAGATATACATTCCATCGTATGCACAGTATGTGGCGGGCAGTGTTGCCAGGTGAGCCCAAGGATTTTGCTCCGCTCACCTTGCTGATCACGCCAGTGGATAATAGCCACTTAGTTTTGAAACTTTATCATGCTTCCATTAGATTGAAACCTATTGGGCTAGATAGAGCCTGGGTAGCGTGGGGGCGTGATCTGGGCATTTCTCTTTCAGATACTGTTTGGTATTGTTTCTGTATGCAGACTAAACTTGTGTCAGAGAATCACAGACATAAGATATTACATTATAAAGGCCTGCGCAGAGCCTGCACTACCCTCGCCGTACTGGCAAAGCTTGACCCTGTTGGGGTCCTACCAATGCCCGAAATACCAGGCCGATTATGCAAACTTTTCCCATTTGACATGGACTTGTGAGGCGATAGTAGCCTTTTGGAGGGATGTCTTTTCCACTTTATCTCTTATGATTGAGCGAACACTTTCACCTGACCCCCTTCTAGCCTTGTTGGGATATGTCAAACCATTACCACTGGGGATACGGCGTTTTACTGCTATAGCCTTACTTTTAGCCAAGCGGCAAGTTTAATTACCCCCCTACTCTTGCAGCTTGGCTGAAATACTTGTCTTATTGTGATATTACTTTTGAACTATACACTACACTTAAGCCAATTACGTCAAGACCCAAACCATTACAAAACTATTTACTATCTGTTAGACCTGGCGATTTCTGGTTGGCTAAGGCTTGCGCCAAAGTCAGGCAGAAACCACCACTCTAGTCAGGGCAAGGAAGTTACACGCCAAAGATAACCCCTGCTCACCCCCTTGGTAGCTTGGCACGAGCAGTCAGGCTTATCTCTGAGGCGATGTGTAAAGCGTTTGCGCGCGCACCCAGCAACAACACCCAAGGCCCACCACAAAGGAAACTCCACACAAGGTATTCTATAAAAATAACCTTTGTATTATACACAACACATTAGATAAAAACACACACTTTACAATGTGCCAACAGGCACGGGCAGAATTTACAAGGGATTATGTACAAGACAGGGCCACCTGGACCACTGTCCAGAATTAGCACTTTTTAGCACAAAAATATATAAGATCACTGTAGCACAAAAATAATATGTATAGCACACAACCAGTACTTACTGGTATCGGGGAAGTACCACCTGCGTAACCCTAACTACCTTAGGAGACTGTCACGCAGGGAACTAGAACCTCACTAGCACCACCTGTACTAGGAGAAAGCAACAACCACCTAAGTATCACAATACCTGTAGGGGTAATAGAACGTTACACATGATGCATCACATTCAGAGGTGTAGGGAAGGAAAACACATGATGCCTAAAACATTCAGAGGTGTAAAACAAGGCACATGATGCATCAACACACATTCAGAGGTGCAAGTAGGGACAACAGCGCAAAACTCCACATGAGCCACCACCTGTGGCAGTCCCTGGGCCAACTGGCCTTGTCCAAGCTAGGACGCTCTGTATTCAGTCAAGCTGCGCCAGCTGCGCAGACTACAACGAAAATGGTCCCCCACCTAAACGTGGCAGCTGCCCACTAAGTGCTGGGCAGCTGGGAAACGAACTTCAGGCACTCTGCGTGCCTCTGGAGCCCTCTCTGGGCTCTGACCATTCAAATATGTCCCCTGGAGCCCTCGTGGCTCGGAACTACAATGCCCCGTCGTTGGAGTCCCTCTGGACTCTGCACAATAACTGCCGCTCGTTGGAGCCTTCACGGCTCTGAACAAACGATGCCCCACAACGTTGGAGCCTCACTGGGCTCGAGAAGCAATGTGACAACTGTTGGAGCCTCACGGGGCTCGTGAGCAATGTGACAACTGTTGGAGCCTCACGGGGCTCGTGAGCACGGCTCCCCGCACCCCCAGCACATGCGCGGAGTCCCCCAGCCCTCTAGACACTCACCGGCTGCTTGGGGGACTCCCGCGTTGTCTCCGCTCTGCTCTTTCTGGTGCCGGCGGACTCCGGGGCTGCTTCTCGACACGGAGGGGGCAGGCACCGACAATGTGCCTCGCGCCCCCCTCCGCTCCAGCTCCGGCCGTCCTCGTCACTCTCCTCAGTACCCCGGGGCGCAGGGTAGGCTCCTGCCTGCTCCGGGGGTTAAGCAGCCGCGACGCTTCGGTAGGAGGCGGGGTAGGCTCCCGCCCTCCTCTTCTCAGTTCCGGTTGTCCCGGAGGCCCGCCCTCAGCCCGCCTGACTTCCGGTCCGGGCTGCAGCGGTGATTCTCGTCCACAGCGGCAATGAGGGGTAGGCTCCCTCGTAACGAACACAACGGCGGGGTGGGCACCCGCCGACCTGGTCAAACACGGCAGAATCGCGGGGTGGGCACCCGCTATCAGAATCACAGCGCGCCTAGCGCTATACAGCAAAACAGCGCTCCCAGCGCTATAAAGATGGCAAAGTCCAGGAAAACAGCGCGCACAGCGCTACGAAGTCCAGAAAGCGCTCCCAGGCGCTATAAGCAACGTCCAGCCACCAAAAGTTCCTTCAGAGAGCAGGGGAGCAAAGGCTGGGCCCAGAGCCAGCTCACAGGGCCCTCCAGCAGGGAGGCAGTCCCCAGTGGCGGTCTCTCCTGGCGCCCAGCAGCAGCAGGCCCCCCCTCAAGTGGATCCTGCAAGAGAACAACCATGTAAGGGGACACAGCCCCTTTTTATACAGTACAAGGCTTTGTCTAAGGTGCAGGGAAGGGGCGAACCAGTTCCAACAGGTTCCTGAGCACTTTGTTTTGCTCAGCCCCTCTCCCTATTCACTGGCAGGGCTAGGGTCATTAGACGCACCACAGGGGCCGGCGCCAGCAGTGTGTGGGGAAAGCCCTGTCCTATTCAGGACCCAGGTACACTCCTCCCCAGCCATCAACATGCTAACTCCCCATTCACCACTGGGTGACTCCTCCTGACTCTGGGGAATCCCTAGCCCGTCACATGACCTCACCAGCCAATCGCCAGACAAGCCACACATTTCAGACTGCACACTGAAGTGCCCACTTCTTGAAGTGGCACTTCCACACTAGGTACATGCACGCCGCACACATCAACGCGCAGCATTCACTCACACGAGTCCGCACATACCAAACACGGGCCTGCACACCCCACGCATCAGGAACTACCAGGGCACATACATTCCCCCATGCATTCCTATGGGAGGGCAGGCCAACCTCACAACACGCACGCACTTTACCCTGGGACACAGCGGTAAAGTGCGCAGAAGTCAATAAAATCACTAAACCAAGTCACAATATTAAGCAAAAAGTTTCGGGGTGAACCGGCCAGAAGGGCCAAGTCCAACACAACCCCCTTCCAGCCAAAACGCAGGGTAGACCAATCACCACCGTGATGGACTTCCCTGCTTGGGGCGATAGAACACGGACGCGGGCCCGCCACTGCCGGGACACCCTCCTGTTCTACGCCACGGTGAACCCATGGGGTTTCTTCTCAAACCACTCTCCGGACCAACTGGGCTACCCCACTGGTACTCCCAAGCTGTCCGCGGCCAAGACCAGGCCCTAGGCCACCCAGGTGCCACTGGTCCTTGCCTAGCCACAGAGTGGGGGGTAGTAACCCCTGGCACATAGCAGCCATTCTCCACTCTACCCCTCATCAGGGCAGTTCTAAACTGCCACTGATCTTCCAGCCTAGGGTCTGTACCCTCAGGCTGACCAAAAGTCACGGGTGAGGCTCTCCTCCCCCTACCTCTTCTTCTAGGGTTCCGTCCTCTCCTCCTCTGAGAGGCGACCCCGTAACATAACTCACCAACCAGCTCAGGACCCCTCCCTGAGAACTGGTTTCCCAACCTAGGGTTTAACCCCTCAGGTTGCACCGGGGTCAGAGGTGGGCTCTCCCACCCTCTGCACCCCCTTCCAGAGTCCTGCTCCCTACCAACTGGGGCGGTCCCTCTGGAAGAAGAACCGGTCAGGACACTGGTTACAGTAGTCAGACCCTTCAGGTCAGGCTGCTCCTGAACCTGGCCTCCCAACCTCTGGTCTAAAACCTTCGGTGGAATAATTGCCTGGCACTCCAGGACTTCTGGGGTCTTACACACCATCCCCCTGAGGCTGACACATGACCCATGTGTCGTGTGACCATCTGTCTGGCGCAGATCTCCCGTCCCCTGTCCACCTGACAGTGCGCGAAGATCCCCCAGAACAGAAGTGGCGCCACCCGGGTCCCCCAAGAAGATCTAGCCCAACTGGCTAGTCCCTGGTCCACTGGTGCATCCACTGGGAAACTCATCCCCCAACCACTCCTCACGCTGGACTCCTGTACTCTCCCTACCGGAGCGGTACTGCCAGACTCTAGAACCACAGGAGCCCTGCTTACAGGCGCTCCAGGTCCTCTACTCACTAGGTGATCCTCCTCAAATGGGCTAACAGGACAGCCTAGGTCCCCAACTTGGTGTTCCCTCACGAAACCATCCAAGTCCTGAGGCAGGGTTTTGTACGTCTGGGGACCCTCGGTCACCCACTTACTCCCGCTCCACTGAGCCAGGCCGTAAGGCCCTACACCCTCCTCGCTATCCTGGGACCTAGCTGGGCTACACAGAGCCTCTTCCACCACGCTGGGCTGGAAGGTACCTGAACCACTACTTGAGTCACTAGTGTGGGAAGAACTATCCCATTCCTCATCATAACTTGGGGCCCCTTCCCATCGGTCTGCTTCCTTTGCCAGTTTCCATGGATCAGTGCACCCCCATGCTAACAGGTGTTGGCACAACTCGGGATAAAAACTACTGGATAGCTGCTCTCTGATGACCAGGTCATACAGTTCGTCAAAATCCTCCTTCGTGTTAACCCTTACCCAATCAAACAGTGCCTCATCACATTCCTCCACAACCTTCTCCCAAGACTGGTGCGGCAGCTTCTTCCTGCCCCTGAATTTCAACCTACATTCCTCCTCTTGGGAAACAGGTACCAGACTGGGGGAACTGGGAATGGGACTCTCTGCACTGGTCTCTCTATTGCTGCCACCACTGGACTCAACCCTCCCTGGGGAGCCCAAAAAACTACCACTGCGCTCTGGGGACAACTTACCCTCCAGAGCTAATCTCTCCCTGGCGAAGGCCCTCTCAGCCTCCGCCATCCTCTCCTGCGCTAAGACCCTCTCGGTCTCCAGCCTTTTCTCTTCTATAGTCAGCTGCGCCATCCCCCGGGCATGCTCTAACCTGAGCTTCTCCATGGCCAGCTGATGCTCCCTCTCTTCCCTCCTATCTACCCACTCCTCTAGGGACAGGGAAAGGGATGGGGTGCTGCTCCTGACACTGGACCCAGCAAGGGACTCCCTATCTATGGGGTCTTCTCTCTCTACTGGCGTCCCTGTCAGGTAATCCTCCTCCTCTTCAGATTCCTCAGGGCTCCCCTCAGACCCACCACCCTCTCGGCGTGCGGCCCGGGCCCTATCTTCCTCGCTGCGCTCCCGCTCCCACTCCTCCTTTTGCCAAAGGATCAGGTTGTCCCTCAGTTTGGACTGGGTATCTGACTCACCCACCTCTATGTCCCTCTCCTCACAGAACCCTACCAGCTCCAACCTACTGTACCTAAACAGACTACAGAAGTTAAAAGCAGGCTCCATTTTGGCGGACGTTCCTGAGAAGAGTTTAACACAAGGAACCTGGGGGTCGGAGCTACACAGAAGTACACAATTCACAAAAGGTTTCAGTGAGCTCTCTATCCTGGAGAACCCACACTCACTGTCTAGTGCCACACACACCATCCACACACAACCCTCCCCTCGGACTGGTAAGGCAGTTTCTACCACCCCTGATCCCTCAACCTGACCACCACGTGACACAGGTACCAACTCTGGGCGCAGGGCGGGGGACAAATGTACTGGACACAATTACACAATGATACCTTCAGGAGAAGAAATAAAGGAACTTCAAAACAATAATCCCCAAAAATGTGATTTATCTAATGCAGAGTTTTGTAGTGTAGCCAGTCGCTGCTGCGGTACAGCGCAAACGTAAGTCCAAATCCCACCGCTGCCACCAATGTTAGACCTGGCGATTTCTGGTTGGCTAAGGCTTGCGCCAAAGTCAGGCAGAAACCACCACTCTAGTCAGGGCAAGGAAGTTACACGCCAAAGATAACCCCTGCTCACCCCCTTGGTAGCTTGGCACGAGCAGTCAGGCTTATCTCTGAGGCGATGTGTAAAGCGTTTGCGCGCGCACCCAGCAACAACACCCAAGGCCCACCACAAAGGAAACTCCACACAAGGTATTCTATAAAAATAACCTTTATATTATACACAACACATTAGATAAAAACACACACTTTACAATGTGCCAACAGGCACGGGCAGAATTTACAAGGGATTATGTACAAGACAGGGCCACCTGGACCACTGTCCAGAATTAGCACTTTTTAGCACAAAAATATATAAGATCACTGTAGCACAAAAATAATATGTATAGCACACAACCAGTACTTACTGGTATCGGGGAAGTACCACCTGCGTAACCCTAACTACCTTAGGAGACTGTCACGCAGGGAACTAGAACCTCACTAGCACCACCTGTACTAGGAGAAAGCAACAACCACCTAAGTATCACAATACCTGTAGGGGTAATAGAACGTTACACATGATGCATCACATTCAGAGGTGTAGGGAAGGAAAACACATGATGCCTAAAACATTCAGAGGTGTAAAACAAGGCACATGATGCATCAACACACATTCAGAGGTGCAAGTAGGGACAACAGCGCAAAACTCCACATGAGCCACCACCTGTGGCAGTCCCTGGGCCAACTAGCCTTGTCCAAGCTAGGACGCTCTGTATTCAGTCAAGCTGCGCCAGCTGCGCAGACTACAACGAAAATGGTCCCCCACCTAAACGTGGCAGCTGCCCACTAAGTGCTGGGCAGCTGGGAAACGAACTTCAGGCACTCTGCGTGCCTCTGGAGCCCTCTCTGGGCTCTGACCATTCAAATATGTCCCCTGGAGCCCTCGTGGCTCGGAACTACAATGCCCCGTCGTTGGAGTCGCTCTGGACTCTGCACAATATCTGCCGCTCGTTGGAGCCTTCACGGCTCTGAACAAACGATGCCCCACAACGTTGGAGCCTCACTGGGCTCGAGAAGCAATGTGACAACTGTTGGAGCCTCACGGGGCTCGTGAGCAATGTGACAACTATTGGAGCCTCACGGGGCTCGTGAGCACGGCTCCCCGCACCCCCAGCACATGCGCGGAGTCCCCCAGCCCTCTAGACACTCACCGGCTGATTGGGGGACTCCCGCGTTGTCTCCGCTCTGCTCTTTCTGGTGCCGGCGGACTCCGGGGCTGCTTCTCGACACGGAGGGGGCAGGCACCGACAATGTGCCTCGCGCCCCCCTCCGCTCCAGCTCCGGCCGTCCTCGTCACTCTCCTCAGTACCCCGGGGCGCAGGGTAGGCTCCTGCCTGCTCCGGGGGTTAAGCAGCCGCGACGCTTCGGTAGGAGGCGGGGTAGGCTCCCGCCCTCCTCTTCTCAGTTCCGGTTGTCCCGGAGGCCCGCCCTCAGCCCGCCTGACTTCCGGTCCGGGCTGCAACGGTGATTCTCGTCCACAGCGGCAATGAGGGGTAGGCTCCCTCGTAACGGTCACAACGGCGGGGTGGGCACCCGCCGACCTGGTCAAACACGGCAGAATCGCGGGGTGGGCACCCGCTATCAGAATCACAGCGCGCCTAGCGCTATAAAGCAAAACAGCGCTCCCAGCGCTATAAAGATGGCAAAGTCCAGGAAAACAGCGCGCACAGCGCTACGAAGTCCAGAAAGCGCTCCCAGGCGCTATAAGCAACGTCCAGCCACCAAAAGTTCCTTCAGAGAGCAGGGGGGCAAAGGCTGGGCCCAGAGCCAGCTCACAGGGCCCTCCAGCAGGGAGGCAGTCCCCAGTGGCGGTCTCTCCTGGCGCCCAGCAGCAGCAGGCCCCCCCTCAAGTGGATCCTGCAAGAGAACAACCATGTAAGGGGACACAGCCCCTTTTTATACAGTACAAGGCTTTGTCTAAGGTGCAGGGAAGGGGCGAACCAGTTCCAACAGGTTCCTGAGCACTTTGTTTTGCTCAGCCCCTCTCCCTATTCACTGGCAGGGCTAGGGTCATTAGACGCACCACAGGGGCCGGCGCCAGCATTGTGTGGGGAAAGCCCTGTCCTATTCAGGACCCAGGTACACTCCTCCCCAGCCATCAACATGCTAACTCCCCATTCACCACTGGGTGACTCCTCCTGACTCTGGGGAATCCCTAGCCCGTCACATGACCTCACCAGCCAATCGCCAGACAAGCCACACATTTCAGACTGCACACTGAAGTGCCCACTTCTAGAAGTGGCACTTCCACACTAGGTACATGCACGCCGCACACATCAACGCGCAGCATTCACTCACACGAGTCCGCACATACCAAACACGGGCCTGCACACCCCACGCATCAGGAACTACCAGGGCACATACATTCCCCCATGCATTCCTATGGGAGGGCAGGCCAACCTCACAACACGCACGCACTTTACCCTGGGACACAGCGGTAAAGTGCGCAGAAGTCAATAAAATCACTAAACCAAGTCACAATATTAAGCAAAAAGTTTCGGGGTGAACCGGCCAGAAGGGCCAAGTCCAACACTATCCATACCGGATTCTGCCGATGGTGCATCAACTGATTAATAATAGATCTCTGCAATATGTTGTATATGTTAGCCATCTACATTATCATACAAATATTGGGATGGCTTTATTCTCTCTCCTTGTATGAAATGGTATGTTATTTATGTATCTTACCGTACACGTTTCTCTGTACTTTGTATGTTTTCACTCCCTCCTTCCTGGGTAACCAGCTGTACCCCATGTAAGTTATCTTTTTATTTACTGCGATTACAGCAACCAGCTTCACTGTTTTTATTTGTTGAGAAATAATAAATAAAGTTCTAAAAAACATATATATCTGGAATCAGTCTTACTGGCAAATAGCATTGATTTACCAAGTGTTGGCAGCCTTTTCATCAGTGCTTAATTTGTAAAAAAAAAAAGAAAGTGTTGGGGCCCTCATTAGGAGGGCACCACAGTTTGCACCACACATTGCCACTGTTCTTACTCAACTACTAACAATCAAACTGAAGTGTGGCAATTCAGACTGTTTGAGGCCGCCAAACCTTTAAGAATGGCTTGGGTGGCAGGTATTAGTTGTTTTTAATGTATATTGAATTAACAAACAACTGGTTCTCTGCTCAACTTTAAATTACACAAACAGCGCAAGTTCTGGCAATTAATTGCCGGAGCCCGCAATTAAGTGCCGGTGCCGAGCACCAGAAACTACCTGCTCAAATTAAGCACTGCTTTCCATACTCGCATTAGTGTACTCAGACAATGGTGTTACTGGCAAGAACAGTGGCTGGTCTACAACGGCAGCTAGACACCTTTGTTAGTTTTATAGACTCGCAAGAGCTCTCTATCAATTCTAAACCATTTGTCAGGGTTGCCGGCCCCAAGTCTGTTAAGATGAAATCATTTTTTGTTCAAAGTACAGCCAGCTCTAGGGTAGAGCTCCTTTCTTACTTGGGGCTACAATTTGACTGTGCAAGATCATGGGCATCGCTTTTGTCGACGCAGACAAATATATTTTCTAGGGTGACTGCTTTTTTCTTTGATTTTGATTCCAAATAAGAAAACAGGTAAGTAAAAGCAGTGCTGCAATTATATGGGGCCAAGTGTGTGTCAACTGCAGCATAAGGCAGTGATATTTGGGGATATAAGGAACTATCCTCCTTAAGACAGGTGGAAAACCAATTTGCTAGATGTTTGCTGAGAGTACCTACCAGTACCTCTTCTCATATTTCTCACCAAGATATTTCTGATATCCTTGCTCTTCCACCGCTGAGCAAGTGGATTTCTATATGGATGAAACAGGAACTGGAATTTAACAGGGTCGTCCTGAGAGAGGGTCTAAGTTTGGACAGCGCCCTGTCTATCCTTTGGAAAATCTATGTCAAGACCACATTCTTTGCTTTGGGTGGCCCTGATTTGTTTTTGCATCCTGATCATTTAACAAAGAACGATATAACTTGGGCTAAAAAGGCTTTTATTTCCTTTAGAGAACCAGATAGAGGAGGGGAGGGATTCTAAAAATGCACGGTTAAGGGGTTTCTACTTGTAATACTTTTAAAGTCCTCACCATATGTAGAGCCCTATCTAACATTTGTTACTGACAGCAACCAACAATACTTTTTAGTCGGGCTTCAGTTAAACCTGTTATATTGCCTGCTGGCTGTACCAAAGAGAAGGAATCTTGTTAAGAGCCTACAGTTATGTGGCTGTGGCTGAGAGTCTCCTCAGGACACACTGCATTTTACTATGTTATATGAGTATTTAGAACATTGGAATGTTGAGCACTCCATTGAAGACAATGGAATGCTCCAGGCTTTTAATGGCTGGTAGAAGCCCGTATCATCAACATTCCAATGTTTGTTTACTGCTCTTGCGGTGAACAAAGGCCTCACAGAGCCCGAGGTGATTTCAACCCCCTCTGGCTTTGTTTTTCAAATTAGAACATTCTGTCCTCTAGGGGCGAGATGTTTCAATAGCCATAGAGCCCTCCGTAGGGGACTCTACCGGCCATTATAGGTCCGCTCCTTGACAAAGGCTATCGCCTTTGGCTCGGGTGTTTAACTCTGTAGCGGGCCTTTAACCCCTTCCCCGCTCATGACGGAACCGCTCCGTCATGAGCCACGGTTGCCGTGTGCTCATGACGGAGCGGTTCCGTCATGCCACGACCGTTGGCGGCCGCTCCGCCCACGCGGCGCTGTTTCCCCGCCTGTGCGGGGGGACAACGCAACTGGGCGGAGTCATGACGGAACCGCTCCGTCATGAGCACAGCTCAACCGTGGCTCATGACGGAGTTGCTCCGTCATGAGCACAGCGCCACCGCGCTGCCCCCTGCACCCCCCCGCGCTGCGGCGGAATTCCCGCCGCAGTGAAGGGGTTAAGGGCTAGTAGACCCCACTAGGGCGGCCTTGAAAGCTATATTCAATTTTCCTAGTTGACCCTTTATTAAACTTTTGTTGAAGGGTCGAGGTTATTATTAAGCACTTCCAGCTCTTTTGTTTTGACAACTGTTGCATTATGAATTCACATGTTTTTCTATTGTAAATTTTATAAGGATATTAAGGTCAGACACAGGATTGGTGCCCCTTGATGTATTTATTTATCAATATTTTTTCCTTACATTTGCTGACTATTTAGTGTTGCTTTTATACTTTTATGATGTATACTGCCTTTTATGGAACACTTTGTGAATCCGAAATAATGGTTTATGATGATGATGCTGATTAATGTATTAATTTTAATTTGGTTGATTGGAAAATATTTTTATATGTCTAAATTTAAATGATTAAATGCTGTTTATATTTGTATACATATTTTAATAATTGCTTTATGGGTTGTGCTCTGTATTGGGGTTAGAGTGGGTAGTCTTACTTTTCAAAGTGTATATTAATCATTGTTCATTGATTAATGTCCTTAATTTGTAATGTTTGACATTGTTGGGTACTTGAGTACAGGTTGTATTATTTTACATTTATTTATTGATTACTCATTTTGGTATGTGGAATTTATTGGAGGATTGGGCGGGGTATGTGTTTGAGTGAAATAATATATTAATTGATTAACCATTTAATTAAGTCAGTCATTAGCTGCTTTTCTGGTTTTTTCTTTACACTTATTGTGAACATGTGATTATGAGTTTAATGTATTTTTATTTGTTGTTGGTAACATTGGGGAAATGGGTGGGTTCTGTTTAATAAAACTATTATTAAAATATAATTATATGAAAGGTAAAAGATTCCCATTTAAAATATTTTATATAATTTCTTTTGTTGCAGAAATACTTTTTCCTCAACAAAACATTTTATCGTTTTTCTTTGAGGTTTGCGTTTTTTTAGGGGTGCAAACATGGAATACCCTACTTTGAAAATTATTTTTGTAACTTAAAAAAAATGATACCTGCATTTTTTGAAAAATTATTTTTTTCAAATCTTAAGGTATTTAATAGAAATGTACATTTTTTAAAGTTTTGTTTTCATTTCAGAAATACATTTTAATGGGTACACTCCCAATACAATCCCTCTCCCCAATGTTCATTGGCATGGAGTTAGAATAGTAAATGTATCCCCACTGCTGCATGTATGATCTTCCCTGGTGTTTTCTAGGCTGCAGTAAGAATTGTAAATGTAACTCCCCTCCCACCAGATCCCAATGTTTGCATGTTACCTTGTGTTTGTTGGGTTGGAGTTGGAATAGTAAATTTGGCCCCTACAAACTTCCCACAACATATGCACTTTCTCTGATGTTTGTTGCCGTGGAGTTAGAATGGCAAATCTTGCCAGACTACATCCTACCCTCCACAAACGCAATTTCCCCAGTGTGTCTTAGACTAGAGCTAGAATAGTAAATCTAACTCCCTCAATTTATGCACTCTCCTCATTGTTTGTTAGACTGGAGTTAGATTAGTAAATCTCACCGCCACCCTTTAACGTAAACACTTTCCCCTATGTTTTTTAGACTGCCCCTAATACTTTTTGGCCTGCAGTTAGTATTTACCCTCCCCAATGTATGCACTTTCCACAACCTTTGTGAGCTTGGGGTTAGAATAGTAAATATTACCCACTTCCCCCCTCAATCTACATATTTTGCTCAATGTTTGTAGGACTGTAGTTGGAATAGAGTTTAGAATGCTTATTTATGTTTTTTTAATGATTTTGGATTGAATTTTGTTTGGGACTTGATACTTTATCCAGGACTTTTTTTTAAGATACATTTAGCTTATATAGTTTAAAAGTATGTTTATGTAAATTAGTTAATATATAATATTGTAATTCTTTTATTATTTCTGGTGTCTTGTTTCATGATATTATATTATTTGTTATTTTTTTTATTTTTAAACTATTATATTTTCAAAGATTATTTATAAAGGTGTAATACATTTAAACTATATCTTTATAGTTTATTTTGTTAATAATTATCTCTGTTTAAACTATGTTTAATATTTAATAAATATTATGAATATTTTATCTTTAAGAATTATTTTATTTGAATAATACATTTGTGTTAATTTCTAGTTTAATTTTCAATTTTAAATGTTGATTGATATCAATTGTTTAAAAGTTAAATGTTTTTACACATTTTTGTTTTAACTAATAAATTAATGTTTCTTTTTTTATGTTGATATTTTTGTTGTGGGTATTTTGATGATGATGATGATGTTTCTGTTCCACATTATTTTCATGGTCGATATTTTGTCATGCAGCCCAAGTACATCAACGGGCAAATAGTTAAGTGAGTGCATCAGCCACCATCTGAGCATTCTTGACCTAGGTTTCATGCTACCCATCTCGACCAATCTACTGATACCATCATAAATGAATGAACAGGGGGCATAATCTTTCAGCTTCAAACATAAAAAAGTCAACGGCTTTCTCAACTCACCCCTGTCCTCAACACACAAATATCTTGAGTGGATGCCAGATGTACACTTCCTAAATGTTAAAACAGCAAATCCCCAATTTTTGTTCCGACCGTAAAAAAGTCCATGATATACTGTATTGCACACATGTCTTTATCCTTGGATGCTCCATATACAACCGACGCACATTTTCCAATTTGGTCTGAACTTTAGCCTTTTTCTTTGTTAGTCCTCTAATATTTTTTTATCAGGCATCACCTTTGTTTTATTATTTGATTAAACATTGGTGTTTTTCTAAAGCACTGTTTATCAGCATGCTGTAGCCTCACAGCAGTTTGGGTAGCTTAAGCATGTAGGGTACAATAGTTTCATTGTCAAGATGGTGATAGTGATAATTAGTCATACTCCCACTTTCTGACTACCTAAAGACCACAAAATATTTGCAAACTGTCCCCAACATGTACGTTAGCTTCATAACTAAAGCCAATATCCTGTGTTTCCTCTGATGTTCTTGGTTAACTTTCCTTTGTAACCCAGTCTTCAAATATTGTGTCCACCATTTGGCTGCCAGAACTCTTGTACTGTCAGATCCACTTCCAATAAAAGGTTATGCCACTCATTTTGGAAACATGGTTGTGGAGAAAGCTGTGTCACTCAAATTTATAAATAACTACTGGCCAAATGTACGAATATCTGGTCGCAAAATACTGGCTCCAAATTGCACCTAATATTTTTGTGATCAGTAAAGATTTTTAAAAACAAAAAGCTTGGTTCTTAAAAATCCGAATTGTAGTGGGTGGCAATCCTACCTACCTCATGAGTATTAATGAGGTAGGTTGCAAGTTGCGACTGATTAGATGCCATTACAGGCATGGTGGACTACTGGAGTCAGCAGACCACCATTTCTGGCATTAAATTTGAATAAAGTACATTTTTAAATGCGCTCGATTTTCTTCAATGGAAACTGGGCTGCATTAAAAAAGGAAAATTTTACTTGATTTGTTTGTTTGTTAGAGAGTTTGTGGTGATCATGAGGCCCACGGCATACTCCCAAACAACGTTTTTTTTTAACATTCTCAAAGGGGAAAGGTTCCCCAACTGACCCATTCTCTGGGTTACCACCCCATCGTGGGTAGTCAGTACATTGTTAATGGTTTACAATTGGTATTTTGGTCCTCAACCATTGATATATATAGATTGACTAAGGCTTCCAGCAAGCTGAAACACGTCTCTTGTGTATCTTTGGGATTGAGGATGACTTGATCAAATAAAACAGATGCTGTATCCTGACTGCCTAGAGTCCGTGCCTTCTTGAATGGTTAACCCTGTGGGAGCTGGTTGCTGGTGTTCATATATATATATATATGTATTCACTGAAAAAACCATAGGTTTCAGGCACGTTATAGTTAGGAATTAGCATTTAAAAAAACGTAAAAATTCACTGAAAAAACCATAGGTTTCAGGGGCGTTATAGTTAGCTGGACTTTTCACTCAAACAAAACCATTGAAATTCCCCCGTTATAGTTAGTTCAGCTAACTATAACTCGCGCGCCCGCAATGCACTGCTGATGACGTCACATATTACATCACTCATGACATGGTCAGTGACATCACTCATGACATCACTGATGACATCTCAAATGACATCACTGATGACATCACTGATGACATCATCCTTGTGATAGTGGCAGACCTCCTCTCCCCCTAATATAACCTTTGATAAACACATTCAAAAATAGAAACTAAAATTTTCATAACAATGGGCATACCAATACCAGTTACAACAACCTATTCAGTAATTCTAAGATCCACATACACATCCACTCATTCACCAACAGTCCTATACAGTCACTCATACATGTACTCACTCATCATATGTACTCATACACCTATACATCCTGTTACACAACGCCACTCATGCACAGAGTTACTCACACACATAGTCACTCATGCTCATAAAGAATCAAACATCCCTTTACTTGCATATACAGTTATACACACACACCACCACACTTACTTCTACAGAAACTTACACATACTTAGTCTTTTAAACAATCACTTATAGAAACACATACTTATTCATACAGGAACTCTTCCAATCTCTCACTCTCACATATACTCACTTATATACACCAATAGTCACATATACTAGTTTAAAACATATGTAGTTACTCATAAAGACACTACTGAGACAGTCATTCACTCACTAACACACCCATGCACACACTCATCCAAGCATACAGTCCTGCACACATGCTGTCTTCAACACATACAAACAGTGAGTCACTCATTCATGCACCTATGCACTACGTAATACCCCCCCATCGAACCATACAGACACTCACACACTCATACTGATGCTCAAAAAACCAACTAATAACCTATATAGACACTCATGTAGCTACTCACCAACCCATGCAGCCACTTATACACAAAGTGAGAGACTGATACAGATATTTACATATTTAAACATTACTCACTAAGCCATGTATTCACTAAGATACACTTAATCAGTCAGTTATACAATCAATTTTTCAAAAACAAATCATCCATTTAAACACTTATATACCCATTTATTCTTCCATCGACCTTGAGATATACATATATAAAACATATGTAATTTTCAGAAAA
Organism: Triturus cristatus; assembly: GCF_964204655.1. Lineage (NCBI taxonomy): Eukaryota > Metazoa > Chordata > Amphibia > Caudata > Salamandridae > Triturus > Triturus cristatus. The sequence continues at coordinate 959,287,709 of NC_140593.1, read as the reverse complement.
ACACACATTCACTGGATGATGTCATCAGTGATGTCATCAGTGATGTCATGAGTGATGTCATGAGTGATGTCACTGACCATGTCATGAGTGATGTAATATGTGACGTCATCAGCAGTGCATTGTGGGCGCGCGAGTTATAGTTAGCTGAACTAACTATAACGGGGGAATTTCAATGGTTTTGTATGACTGAAAAGTCCAGCTAACTATAACGCCCCTGAAACCTATGGTTTTTTCAGTGAATTTCTAAGGTTTTTTAAATGCTAATTCCTAACTATAACGTGCCTGAAACCTATGGTTTTTTCAGTGAATTTCAAAGGTTTTTTAAATGCTAATTTCTAACTATGCCTACAGAGATAGGACATGTGAAGAAAGAAGAAAAAACGCACAGAAAGAAAAAAAAGAAATGCAGAAAGAAGCAACAGAAGTCCTCAAAGACGAAGAAAAGTGCAGGAAGAAGGATAACGTGCAGAAAGAACAAACAGAAGAGCAGAAAGAAGCCTTGTTGCAAAATCATCCTGTACCCTCCACTTTTTCAGACGGATACTGGTGGTAACTGAGTCTGACTAACCAGTCCTAGAGCCAGTGCTATGTTAAAAGACACTCAGAATACAGTGAAAACACCTACATACAATAGGGAACACTATGCGTTGGGGTCCCCCTGTGATCAGCATGACCTCCTCTGTAAACCCCTAGTATATAATAGGGCAGGGGATTAAAACTACCTCTTAAAACGCGCCACAGGGCGTGTTTGCACACGTCACCTCAGGCCCCATCCCCTCACTTCCCCACTGTGTAAACACGCCCTGATGCCGTTTTAAGTTGGGAGATTAAGTCCCTGTGGGAGACGGGGTCGGATATACAGACGTGGAGGCTTTATATAGTGTTTAATAGAAGTAGTTTTATTGTCAGGTAGCACAATTGGGGTTGTCACGGGAGTAGAACTGTCCTCTTCCTCTAGATTTGGACCCCCTTCGTGGGACGATGGTGTGGTGATTTCGCCGGTATGGCCTGTGGCCCCGTAGAAAGGTTCCGCTTCCTCCGTCGTAGTGTTTTTGACCGGAGGCTCAGAGGAGAGAAAAACAAACAAGAGAGGCCATAGGTGAGTTCTGGTTGACCGTTATATTTGTGCCGTCACCAACACCCGGTGCTTCTGAGTACTGTGGACGTAGGGGGTGGTCTGAATTAAGGATCAGTGCGAGGGACAGGGGTGAGACGGGAGCTAGGAGGTGGTTTAGGTGATACAAAGTAAGGCAATCATGTAGTAGTGAATAAACTCCTTTGCCTACGGAGTAGTGTGGACTAAGGAAAAAAAAAATGGAAGGGATACACCCCGCTAAACTCCTTCAGTTATCAAGGTCCCTCCGGCCGCCTGCCACCACCCATTCCCTTCTGTAAGTGGTTTTCCCCTGCCCTTGGGTCCTTCCCGCCCCTGGTCCCGTGGAGGTCGGTACTCACCGGCCCCGCCGCAACTCTCCGGAGTTGCGGCCGCTCCTCAGCAACCTCCGGAGGGTTCCACCACTCTTCGGTCCACCGGTCGTCAGCTTCGTCTTCTTCGCTTCCGCCTGGACCGCCGTCTGCGTCTTCTTCCTCAGGTCGGGACTTCCGGGTCACTCCGTCTGCTTCCGCTGGTCGATCTCCTCCTTCCACCGAAGACGATCCTTCCTGGGCAGGTCAGCCTTTTACCTCCCCCGGCACTTCGCTTCCGGGGTCGACTCCTCCCCTCCTCTCCGTCACTCGAGATGGCCACCCGATGTCTTCCGGAGAATGGCTAGGCTGCGGAAACATAGGAGAGAAAGGTGCTTTTCTTCCCGCTTTACTGTCTCTGTCCCTGACGCGGTCACTAACGTGAGTTCCCCCTGTTCTTAGGGTTTCAGGACCTCTCTCGGAGCTCACCCTCTCACATCCCCTTCCCCTTGCTGTCTTACTACTAGAGGGGTTTTCTTGGGGATATCTTGATAGGAAGTCTGCATTAACTTGTTCAGACCCCTTTCGGTGACATGTACGAAAACGGTAAGGTTGTAAGGCTAGAAACCACCTCAAAACTCGGTCATTGTTCCCCTTGTTTCGGGCCATCCATTCTAAAGGGGCATGATCCGTAAAAAGAGTAAATTCCCTGCCTTCTAGGTAGTAGCGTAAGGTCTCTATGGCCCATTTGATCGCAAAGGCCTACTTCTCGATCACTGCATAGTTTTGCTCTCTCGGAAACAATTTCCTGCTAATGTACAAAATGGGTTTCTCTTCTCCCTGGTTGGTCACTTGAGACAATACCGCCCCTAAACCGTGGGCGGATGCATCGGTTTGGAGAATCAGGGGTAATGAGAAGTCGGGACTGACTAATACCGATGTTGATGTTAGTTTCGTTTTAAGATCATTAAAGGCCTGCATGACTTCTTTCGTAGGATGTTTTAATTGTAGTTCCGTATTCACTGCTTTTTTTAACAAATCAGTAGGAGGAGCCGCGGTTTGAGAAAACCGGGGTATAAATCGCCGGTAATAACCGAGTAACCCTAAAAAGGCTCGAAGATCTTTTTTTGTTTTGGGAAACGGGATCTGTGAAATGTCGGTTATTTTGGATTGCTGGGGTCGTATGACTCCTTCACCTAACAAGTATCCTAAGTATTGTACAGTTTGGGCGGCTAAGTGGCTTTTAGCTGGGTTGATTTTAAGACCATGTTGTCCTAAAGATCTTATCACTGATGATAAATGGGACAAGTGTTGGTTCCAATCATCGCTGTATATTACAATGTCATCTATGTATGCCCCGGCATAGTTTTCATGTGGTTTCAAAATATGATTCATGGCCCTTTGAAAAGTTGCTGGAGCCCCATGTAATCCAAAGGGTAAGACTTTAAAGTGATATAACCCGTCAGGGGTGGAGAAAGCGGTTTTCTCTTTATCCTGCTCTCTTAGAGGTATTTGCCAATAGCCCTTACAAAGATCTAGGGTGCTGATGTATTTGGCTTTCCCTATTCGTTCCACCATCTCATCTATTCTGGGGAGAGGGTACGTGTCGAATTCAGAGATCTGATTTACCTCCCGAAAATCAATACAAAACCGTACAGAGCCATCTGGTTTCGGCACCAGTACGATTGGTGAATTCCACTCGCTATTGGAGGGTTCTATGATATTCATTTGTAGCATTTTTCCTATTTCTTCTCTGATGGTTTTCTGGCGGGCTTCTGGTATTCTATAGGGCTTGAGACGTACCCGTTTTCCCGGGATCGTCCTAATGGAATGTTCTACCATAGATGTTAAACCAGGAGTCAAAGAGAATATGTTGCTAAGAGGCAGGAGGACTTCTGTCAACTGTTTTTGGCCACTAGGAGAAAGGGTCGTGTCCATACATTGTACAAACAGAGGGATCGCCCCGTCGTGTTCGGCAACGAGGGCTGGTAAAGGTCCCTCCCATTTTTTAAATAAATTGATATGATATAGTTGGGAGGTACCTCGGACCGGATCGGTGACGATCCGGTAGGTGACAGGTGTGACCCTTTCTGATATGATATAAGGGCCTTGCCACTGTCCCAGCTGTTTGTGTTCCGACGATGCCATCATAAGAAGGACATGGTCACCTACCTCAAAGGTTCTTTCTTTGGTCTTTTTGTCATATTGTACTTTTTGTGATGTTTGGGCCTCCTCTAGATTAGCACGTACTATCGCCCTGATTTGTCCTAGGTGTGTTTTCAGATTAGATACGTATTCTATTAGGGGTTTAGAATCGTCAGGCTCGGTCTCCCATTTCTCCTGCGCCATCTCTAGGAGCGTTCTGGGTTGACGACCAAACAATAATTCAAAAGGAGAAAACCCAGTACTCTTCTGTACCTTACATCTTATAGCGAATAGAGCCAGGGGTAACATGTCTTCCCACTTTCTAGTTTCTAGGGCTAGAAGCTTCTTGAGGGTACTTTTTAGGGTGGCGTTGTATCGCTCCACCAGCCCATCTGTTTGGGGGTGATAGGCAGCGGTTCGAATTTGATGGATCCCTAACTGGGCACACACCTGTTTCATAACCTTCGAAACGAAAGGTGTCCCCTGATCTGTTAATATTTCCTTTGGGAACCCTACCCTGGAAAATACTGCAATCATGGCTTTTGCTACGTTGGTGGTATCTGGTCGCCGTAAGGCTACTGCTTCAGGATATCTCGTAGCGTAGTCTACTATAACCAAGACATATCTGCACCCGCTACGGGAGGGAAGGAGGGGGCCTATAATGTCCATCCCTATTCGGTTAAAGGGTTCCTCTATAATGGGAAGAGGACGGAGTGGTACGGGTGGTGGTCTATATCGGCTATTGGTCTGGCAGACTGGACATTCCTGACAATATCGTTTTACCTGTTGGAAAATACCCGGCCAATAGAACCTTTCTGTTATCTGTTTTCCCGTTTTTTCTAACCCAAAATGACCCCCAAGTAAATGACTATGGGCCAAAAATAACACTTTCTCTCTAAAGGGTCTTGGAATCAACAATTGGGGTGTCTGGGTTGGGTTGCCCTTCCGGTACAATAATCCGTTTTTAACGAAGAAATAGGGACCCACATGAAGGGGATCTTCCTGATCACGGGCAACATTCCAAGCCTCTTGTAATGTTGTATCCTCTCTTTGGGCTGCACGGAAATTCCTATCCGTCTCCCAGGGATTGTCGTCTGTGGTAACATGTATGTCTACCGGTACTTTTAGTTTTTCGGCTCTTCGTTGTCTCCTACTTTTCCTTGGTTTGGACTCCGACCATTCTCTGTTCTCTTCTCCAGAGAAGGGGGCTGTAATCCACCAGTTCTCTTCTTCCTTGTGTGTTTGTTTTATCAATTGGGTAAGATTCAGGTAGTCATTTCCCAGAATGACTGATTCAGGTAAATTGGGGATGAGTCCCACTGTCAAGGAAGTGCCGGGGTCGTTTTTATGTTGAATCTGGACCTTCGTGGTGGGATATTGTTTAGTGTCACCATGTACACACCGAATTTCTACAACCCCATCAACAGGACCAATCCGGGGCTCTAAATCTTGTGGTCTGATAACACTTTGTCGACAGCCAGTGTCAGCTAAAGCCGTGGTGGGTTGTCCATTCACGGCCACTTGACAGTGATAAGGGGGAAGTTGTTTTTCCCCAGTGGAACAGTAGTAATTGCGGGCCACCCCTATGTCCAAGGGTTCCTCCTTTTGGGGACAAAAACGTGCGATATGTCCCATACCTCCACACTGGTAACACTGTGGTCCAGGGGCGAGAGGTCGGGGTACGGGTAGTCCCTGAGGTACAGGAATGAAGGACACTGGTTCAGTCTTCTTGTTCAGGGGAACCCGAGGTCACGTTGTTCCGGCACTTCCCCCTTTCCAAGACGGATCCTCTTTTCCTCTCTGTATGTCCTGGGCACGGCTATATGCACTGGCTATGTCCACCGCTGTTTCCAGGGTAAGATGGGCTTGTTGTCTCACCCATCGCTGTATGGGCGGATGTAGGGACGTTAAATACTGTTCGAGGTATATCTTGGACATGATACCATCCTTATCTGTTGTGGCGGGCTTCAGCCATCTATCGGTCATGTCCTTTACTCGATAATATAAGGCTCGGGGTGTCTCTTGGGGACCCTCCTTTATTTGACGGAGTTTGATCCGGTAGGACTCATCGTCAATCCCAAGCCTTTCTAAAATGCAACGTTTAATCTCTGCATAAGGGGTCATTCCCTGTATAGTTGCTGCCTGATACGCAGTTTGGAGATCTCCAGATAATAGAGGCCCCAGGTATTGCCCCCACTTGTCAGCTGGCCAGGAGGCAGCTGTGGCAATCCGTTCAAAGTTGTTGAAAAAAAATCCGGGTCTTCTCCGCTAACATATTTTTGTAACACCATGGATGGTAGGGAGGTGGGACCCCGTTGCTGACCCAGGGCCTCAGCGAGTTTATCCATAGCTGTCCCATGGGCCTGTCCTTGTCCCACCAATGTCTTCTGCATCTTGTCCCGATCTTCTTCCACTACATTGAGAAATCTTTCCATCATGTTCCCTAAATGTTCTTGGTTTTCAGCCATCTTGACTAAGGCGGCCTCCATGTCTCCGCTGTATCCCACTTCTGACACCACCTGTGGGAGACGGGGTCGGATATACAGACGTGGAGGCTTTATATAGTGTTTAATAGAAGTAGTTTTATTGTCAGGTAGCACAATTGGGGTTGTCACGGGAGTAGAACTGTCCTCTTCCTCTAGATTTGGACCCCCTTCGTGGGACGATGGTGTGGTGATTTCGCCGGTATGGCCTGTGGCCCCGTAGAAAGGTTCCGCTTCCTCCGTCGTGGTGTTTTTGACCGGAGGCTCAGAGGAGAGAAAAACAAACAAGAGAGGCCATAGGTGAGTTCTGGTTGACCGTTATATTTGTGCCGTCACCAACACCCGGTGCTTCTGAGTACTGTGGACGTAGGGGGTGGTCTGAATTAAGGATCAGTGCGAGGGACAGGGGTGAGACGGGAGCGAGGAGGTGGTTTAGGTGATACAAAGTAAGGCAATCATGTAGTAGTGAATAAACTCCTTTGCCTACGGAGTAGTGTGGACTAAGGAAAAAAAAAACGGAAGGGATACACCCCGCTAAACTCCTTCAGTTATCAAGGTCCTCCGGCCGCCTGCCACCACCCATTCCCTTCTGTAAGTGGTTTTCCCCTGCCCTTGGGTCCTTCCCGCCCCTGGTCCCGTGGAGGTTGGTACTCACCGGCCCCGCCGCAACTCTCCGGAGTTGCGGCCGCTCCTCAGCAACCTCCGGAGGGTTCCACCACTCTTCGGTCCACCGGTCGTCAGCTTCGTCTTCTTCGCTTCCGCCTGGACCGCCGTCTGCGTCTTCTTCCTCAGGTCGGGACTTCCGGGTCACTCCGTCTGCTTCCGCTGGTCGATCTCCTCCTTCCACCGAAGACGATCCTTCCTGGGCAGGTCGGCCTTTTACCTCCCCCGGCACTTCGCTTCCGGGGTCGACTCCTCCCCTCCTCTCCGTCACTCGAGATGGCCACCCGATGTCTTCCGGAGAATGGCTGGGCTGCGGAAACATAGGAGAGAAAGGTGCTTTTCTTCCCGCTTTACTGTCTCTGTCCCTGACGCGGTCACTAACGTGAGTTCCCCCTGTTCTTAGGGTTTCAGGACCTCTCTCGGAGCTCACCCTCTCACAGTCCCCTTGAATCCTGAGGGTCCCTAGGGTCCAACTAGCCCACTAGGTACCTCCAGTAAGCGCCACAGAGCTGCGTTGCAGAGAGGTGTAAAAAGTGGCACGGCCTGGACCACCTCTCTGCAACGCAGCTCAGTGGCGCTTACTGGAAGCACCTGGTGGGCTAGTTAGCCCCCAGGGGCCCTCAGGATTGAAGGGGAATTATTTCCCCAACTTAAAACGCGCCATAGGGCGTGTTTGCACACGTCACCTCAGGCCCCGTCCCCTCCCTTCCCCACTGTGTAAACACGCCCTGTGGCCATTTTTTAAGTTGGGAGATTAAGTCCCCTTGAATCCTGAGGATCCCTAGGGGCAAAATAGCCCACTAGGTACGTCCAGTAAGCGCCATTGCAGAGAGGTGTAAAACGGGGCACAGCCTGCACTACCTCTCTGCAACGCAGAGCAGTGGCGCTTACTGGAAGCACCTGGTGGGCTAGTTGGCCTCCAGGGTCCCTCAGGATTGAAAGGGAATTATTTCCCCAACTTAAAATGCACCACAGGGCGTGTTTGCACACGTCACCTCAGGCCCCGTCCCCTCCCTTCACCACTGTGTAAACGCGCCCTGTGGCCGTTCTAAGTTGAAAGATTAAGTCCCCTTGAATCCTAAGGGTCCCTAGGGTCAAACTAGCCCACTAGGTACCTCCAGTAAGCGCCACAGAGCTGCGTTGCATAGAGGTAAAAAAGGGGCGTGGCCTCAGAACACCTGTCTGCAACGCAGCTCCCTGGCACATACTGGAGATACCTGTTGGGCTAGTTGGCCCTCAGGGACCCTCAGTATTGAAGGGGAATTAATTCCTCAACTTACAACTGGCCAGGGGGCGCGTTTTCAGAGTGCTGCAAGGAGGGGGCGTGGCCTCCGGCGCGATGCCGGTCTTTTATTTATTTTATTTTTTTAAGAAGGAGGGCTGTGTGGCCCCCCTTCTTTTTCTAATTTACTGGCCCTGGAGACCCCAACCCCCTGGGCCTGCACCCTAACTTTTTTTGTTGAAAAAAATACATTTGGCCCTCCCAAAGCCTTAATCGGCCCAGGGGACCCCAACCCCCGGCTCATGGCCTTTTTTTTTTTTTAATTCTTTAGGAGGGGGCTGCGTTGCCCCCCTCCTCAGGCCACTTATGGCCCCGGGGACCCCATCCCCCGGGGTCGGTCTTTGTTTTTTTTTTTTTTTTTTAAATATATATTTATAGAAACACCTAGGACATGCTGGACAAACCGTATGTACCTATCACCATGACGATTTGCGTGATATTCATTAAAAGGCGACTATGCATAGAATGAATCCACATGGAATGTATTTACACCGCTAGTGAAGCTCTGACGTGTCTGACGCCCTACCGTGCCTAATCCCGGTGCCCCCGCCGGTGGGTACTCTCCAAGTAGACACCCTTCGCGTTTATTTATACAAACATGGGTAGCTATTGACGGGCACATTTAATATACACGCACACCAAGCCATTCAAAGGGGATTCGACAAAAATTCGACCAAACTATGCAAGAAACCCCCCTCACGGTTAATAAAACACACATCCACCGCCGGATGTGTAATACTTTTTATTTTACTCTCTGGAAAGGAGACGAACCTCACTTGAGAGTCACAGTGTGCTCCTGGCTGAGCCCAATGCTGTGCTACACCCACCAGTGCCCGCCGAGTGCCTCACACCTCTGTGTTGTATTTCACCAGTTAGTGCGTATGCTATGACACTCTCTAGCCCATGTGCACTGTAACACCACCCCGTGAATATGTCATGCCACACTTGCCTTCACACGGGTTATATTGCCCCATCTAACGTGCCTTCCTCGATGCCTATGTTATAAGGCACAGTGCTATGCCATACATATTACAATCTGGGATCCATATCTTTGTCACAGTACATATGCAACGTTACACTCCCCAGCACATATTTTATATTACAACTTTAGAGACTAGTTAGGTTACACAACACTGCCCTGTGCATATTACACTCCAAGGCGCATATCGCATAGTACACGCTAGTGCCTGTGCTATCTCGCGCTCTCCAATGAATCTGTCATTGCGCACAATGTATTGCATATTATATTTCACGCCCCGGTTCATCTTATATCACACTTTTTGGTGCATAGTTTATACCATATACTATATCTAGTTTTCATTTTCAATCGTGCTCCCATGACTATGTTCTATATAACACTGCGTCCACCTACCCTTTTCACATGCATTACATTTTGCGATGGGGGTGGAGGGTCAGGGGGTGTTTCTGCCAAGTGAGCCCGGAGTCACAGTCACAAACGTCCTCTTCTTCCTGAATAAAAGTGAGATTATGCTGCATACTTGTTCATATTTTAAGTAGTTCGCACAGAGACACATTTTAAAACAATAAAGTTCCTAATACCCACCTCCTCCCTATCCTCTGTTGTCTGAATCCACGGACTAGCCTCCTCCCTCCTGCCATACATGGTCTGATGTGCTGCCACTGCCCTCCATTTAGCATGATGTACCAGTCCACTCCTCCTGCCCTCCATTGCCCAATTCTATGGCCCATCATTGACCTCCTGCTTAAACTCTGTGCTTAGCTTGCTGCCCCTATTCTCCTTCCCCCTGCCCTCCGATGTCTTTGTGCATGCCCCTGCTCCATCCTTTTTGACCACCATGTTCCATGGACCTGCCACTCCTATCTACTCTGAGTGTTCTGTTGAGCTGCCACTCCCCTCCCACCTTCCTAGCATTGACAGATGACTGTAACCTGTCCCTGCCACCTCCACCCTGCCTGTCCACATGCCATGAACCTAACACCTTCCTCCTGTCCTCCATGGTCCATTTTACTGCCACACCCTTCTGCCCTCCCTGGTCTGTTGTGCTGCAACTGCTCCTCCTGCCTGCCCCGTGCGGTCTGTTGTGAGGCCCCTTCCCCTGAACTCTCTTGTCTGTGCCCAGGTCCTGACCCTCCCTTCTATCCTCCATGGTCCTTTATGCATGCCCCTGCACCCTCCTTCTTGCCCATCATAGCCATTGTGCTGCCACTAACCCCCCCGCTTGCCATGCATGGTCTTCTGTGCTGCCATGGCCCCTCCCACCTTCCCTGTGTGGTCAGCTAGCTGCCCCTGACCCCCTCCCACCTTCTCTCCATGGTCTGTGTGTATGCCATCATAGTCTCATTGTTGCTCTCCATAGCGTGTCTTGTTTCTAGTGCCCAACCTGCCTGACCTCCACTGTCATCTTGCTGCTCCTGCCCTGCCCCCTTGCCCCCAGCCCTCTGTTTCCATGTGCAGACCCCTATTCCCTCCCTCCTGGCTTGTCTGTTCCATTGTAATGCCCCGGATCCGTCCCTCCTGCCCTTTATGGTCTGGTATGCTGCAGCTTTCTCTCCTGTCTGTCCATTATGGTCAGCTAGCTACCATTGCCTCTTTCCCCTCTGTTCTCTGTTGTCCATGTGCATGGTCCTGTCCCCTCCCTATTGCTTTCTATGGATTGTTGTGCTGCACTCCCGTCCCGCATGCGCTGTGTGGTGTATTGTGCTGCTGCAAACCCTGATGCCTGCCCTGTAGGGTCAGTTTGGTGCACCTCTCCATGTCCCTCCTGTCCTCTGTTATCCGAGTCCATGTCCCTATCCCAATTCCTACTGCCTACCATGATCCAATGTACCATACTTGCGAACATTTTGAACTTGGTAAGAGGGAGATTTTGAAAAAAAAAAACTAGATTGCTAACATTCTATATTTATTACAAAAGTGTGGAACGCCTGATGTCATCTTGATGTAATCAAAACTGTAATACCTACAGTATCTCCTTTAGAAATTACATATATGAGAGGGTCTTATTTGCATCAAAATTATGGTTAGTGCTCTAAAAAACTAAAATGAGGACATATTTTCTGAGTTTTCAAATAGCGACAAAGAACTTTTAAATTATTTGTAATCTTTATGTTTTTTATCCAGTTGACCACTTGATTAAATGTTGCACCTAGGGGAGAGGATGTGGTGTTACTTCCAGAGCTGCAGACTTTGCCACTGGGGAACCAGGTTGAAGTTTCTGCTTCAGCTCAACATTCTGTGATTCTGGTCAAATCATTTAATCTCCCCATGTCTACAACCAAAATGGGGGGGCGTGGCCAAGCCGGCTACCATGGCGGCTGCATCTTGGTAGGGCTCTACGATCGGGCCGGACAAGCGGTCAATTCCAGACGTTGCACCCCCAGGAAAACGCAACCCTAGGCATCGGAGTGACCCGGGCATCTACTGCTCCGAGGAGGTGAGGCGCTAAAGGGGAGAAGAGGAGTGGCGGCGAGGTACAACTCCGGACCGGGACTTGGGATCGCAAGATGGCGGCGAGCGGTCCCTGAGGTCCGCGATACAGTACCCGGAGGACGGCTGGAACGCGGGTACAGCCGGCAAAACTACCCTGTGAACCCCCACTGTGCCTAGAACGGTGCCTGAATGCCGCTGATAGGTGGTGGAGCTCCGGAGGCAGATTGAGAGCGGGAGCGTCCCCTTACCTGTCTTGGCGCGCAGAGAGAGGGCGGCCATGACGCCTGCAGTACGCGTCCCACACAGCAATCAATCCCGCGGCTGAGAGGACGAGACACACCGGACAAGAGACGACGCACTCCCTGGGGGCGCCTGGAGGCTACGACATCCGCGGTGAGTGCGGAGCTACGAGGGGAGCCCTGGTGGGTCTGGAGGCAGGGTCGGGACGCCTGACCCTAAGATGGCGCCCGACGGGACATCGCCACGGTGAGGCCTGGAGCCCGTAACGGAGAGCAGGGAACACCGGCATTAGGGGAGAGCAGCCTACGTTCCTCCCGGATCAAACCTGGGACGCCCCACCCTGCAGGGAGGCATACACCTGGATGGCACCCAGAAATCGGACATTACCAATGAACCCCAAGAGAATGGCCATCCTGGGGATCTATTGAAGGGTACCGAGCGGTGGAGTATCCTACGGGGACCCGCTTCGAGGGAAGGCACGAGGCGAGCTGACACCATGCTCTGAATACCGGTCCCCGAGGTCGACGGACGGCGGCCTCCTTGTGGCGCACGGACGGGGGCAGGATAGCGGAGGATCTCGTGGAGCTGAGGAGGCCTGTGGCGGAGTACGAGGAGCCCCGGTGGGGACACAAATCACTGGTGAGAGCGAGACCGGCGACGAGGCGACCCCCCCTGCCTCCTCGGGAAGAGAGGAAGCCCGCGTCCCCCAGCAGACGGGCACGACGCACCGGCGTACCCCGAAAGCACCCATGGGGAAGCCCCGGGGGACCCAACAGACGGCGGTTCCCGAGACAGCCCCAGAGAAGATGCCCAGAACCCGGACGTGGGTGGGCGCGGTGGAGCTGCCACCTGACTCCTCGGTCTCCGTCAAGTTGGACCAGGTTCTGGCCACCATAGAGCATTCCAGAGTCTCAATGGAGGAGCGGCTCGGGACGCTAGCGACGGACATCAGCCTTATCCGTGACGACCATCGGAAACTGGTGGATAGAGTGAAGGACGGAGAGAAGAAGATGGAGGACATGCAGCCAACGCTCGATAAACACCAGCAGACTCTCCAGGAGGTGCTACACCGCCTAACCATCATAGAGGAGCGAGCGGACGATTTAGAAGGGCGCTCAAGACGCTGCAACATTCGCGTAATAGGGCTACCTGAAGGAATAGAAGGCACAGACCCACTGCAATACTTGGAGACCTGGGTGAAATCCTTCACTCCAGATAAAGATCGCTCCGCATTCTTCTCTATGGAAAGAGCCCACAGGGTCCCGGCCCGCAGACCGCCTCCAGGGGTGCCCCCGAGGCCGCTGCTAGCAAAGTTCCTCCACTTCCGATACAGAGATGCGGTACTAAGCGCGGCACGAGTGGCGGGCACCCTGCGGGTCGACAACCAGCGAGTTATGGTGTTCCCCGACTATGCACGGGCAGTTCAACAACAACGGGCCTCCTTTCTGAATGTAAAACGACGGCTGCGCGAGAGCAATATCCAATACTCCTTGCTTTTCCCGGCCCGCCTCAGTGTGGTCTACGCCGACTCTACTGTGTTTTTCACGAATGCCGCGGAAGCCCAAGATTGGGCGGACCAGCACTGCACACGACAATCTAGGGCGGAGATCGCAAGAGACCCGCATCCTAAGCCTCCACGATCCGGAAAGCGATCGCAACGGCGCCCAGGCGAGGGCGTGAGTGGCAGAGCTCGTGCACGCACCCAGGACTCTCCTGACCTCGAGCAAATTGTGAAGGAACGGAGAGAGGCCTTGCAAGCGGTGATCGACCTGCAGGCATCTCCCCTGCCGGACGACATTGATCGGCCACCGCATATCTTTACCTCGGAGGAGGAGAATGACAGTGATGGAACAGGGTCGGGGGAGGACTCCGTGACGCCCCCCGTGGTCACTCCGCAGACGGCGGACCTCATTCTAGATGAACAATCTGGCTCCCATGCGAAATAAGAGGGGACTCCTGGAACTACCATTGAGCCAAATGTACTTTCTTCCCCACCTGTTGAACTCCGACCCCAACCTCGTTGCCTGCTATAGCAGGTGCAACGTCCATTTTCCCTGCTAATGGCCCGATTCGTCTCTGGCCCAGTACGCATGCACCGCCGCCCCCTTCTTATATTGTTGTATCCCCCTTAATTGGGTAAACAGGTTTGGACGCATCGTCCTCGATGATGGGTCCCAGGCATTGGGGATGTTCCCCGACCCCATTTGTTCAGTTGTATTCCCAAGTTCAACACCTTTCCCACCCCCCAAATGGAATGAAACGGATCCAGCCATCTCCCACTTATGCTTATACAGCGTCGGGGGATACAGACACCCTTAGCCAACTGGAGCGATCGAGTTATGCGCACATCAATAGGCGTAGCCCCTGCGCATGGCGAGCAGACACAGAACATGACGCATCATACGCCACACACTGATGTTACCATCCTCACCCTGAATGTTAGGGGGCTTCACACTCCGCGCAAACGATATGCGGTGTACTCCTACGCAAAGCGTCACAACACCCCGATAGTCTTTTTACAAGAGACGCATCTCATTGCAAAAGAGGTCGGGAAACTGCAATTGAAATGGAGGGGTCTCATATGTGCCACAACCTATTCTGCGTATGCACGCGGGGCGCTGGTCTGGGTGCGACCGGGAACTCCCTTCCAGGAGCTTCGGAGAGTAGTCGACAAAGAAGGTAGATATGCGCTACTGGAGGGTCTGCTGGACGGTCAGGTAGTGCTTCTCGGTAGCATTTACGCCCCTAATGTTGACCAAGACAAGTTTTGGGACCATCTCACAGGGGTCCTTGCCCCATTTGCTTCCATACCCTGGGTCCTGGGAGGAGACTATAACTGCTCACTTGACTTGAACCTTGACCGGTCGCACCCACCTCCACCGCATTCCCCGGCGCATAAGCAAACCAATAGATTCCGGGCTTGGATTACACATTGGTCGCTCACTGATGCCTGGCGGATGCGCCACCCCCTGGTCCGCTTGTATTCCTTTCACTCCATCCCACACAATTTGCGCGTCCGACTTGACCGCTTCTTATGTACGGCAACTATCTTGCCCAAGATTGCCCACACAGACTACCTGGGCAGGATCATATCCGACCATGATGCTCACATTCTCCAGTTACACTGGCGGCCCCCACACCCACCGGTCCCCACGTGGCACTTGCCGCGGGACTGTCTATCAGACCAGGTTATTCGTCACGATCAGGAATGTAGCATCCAAAACTATTTCACGCGCAATTCGGGGACAGCATCATCCAGGTTAGTGGAATGGGATGCGTTTAAGGTGGTGGCCCGGGGAGAGTGCTTGAAGCAAATAACGGGTGTTAAGCGCGTACTAGAACAGGCCCTCACCACCGCGGAACACCGCCTGGCGACCCTCACCAAACGGGAAGTTACATCCGAAGAGGAGACGCGGAGTATAGCCGAGGCAAAAACGGCCTATCAAACGGCCTCCGCGGATCTGCGAAGGTGCAACTTCCGATCATATGCCACACGGATGCATAGAGAGAGACAAGACGGGCACCCTACTGGCGTGGTTGGCCAGACAGGACACGGAAGTCAAGCCCATCACCGAGATACTGGACCCTGGGGGGGTGTTGGTGCGTTCCCAAGCGGAGATTATGGGGGCCTTCCGCGACTACTACGCAGAGACATATAACGACCCCACCTCTGCCCCGCAAGATGTAGTGGATCGCTTTCTCGATCCTTTACCTATCCCAACAATCACGAGGACAGAGAAGGACGCCTTAGACGCCGTAATAGCCTCGGCGGAGGTGACACGGGCCCTGCGTGCCCTAGCCCGAAATAAGGCTCCGGGGCTGGATGGGTTCCCCCTAGAATATTACACGACATTTTCGGTGCACCTAGTCCCTCGGTTAGTAGAGGTGTTTGCGGCGGCACTGAAGAAGGGAGAACTGCCGAAATCCATGCGAGAATCCGTAATCGTGACGTTCCTGAAACCACATAGGGACCCAGAGCTAATGGCCTCATACCGTCAAATATCGCTATTGTCAGCCGATTGCAAACTCTTCGGGAAGACACTGGCGGATAGATATGTACAAATTATACGCTCTCTGGTTCACCCGGATCAGTGTGGATTTATACCCGGCAGATGTACGTCCCAGAACATACGTCGAGTCTTCCACATTCAGGATCAGGTACGGGGGATATACCCTCGAGCGGCCTGTCTCATCTTAGATCTTGAGAAGGCCTTCGATTCCCTCACATGGCGGTTTCTGTTCTCGGTGCTGCAGCGATTCGGCATTGGGCCCACCCTCCTAGCCTATACGCGCATACTGTACACCGGGCTGACCTCGCGGGTGCGCCTGGGCCGGTACATATCTACGGAGTTTGCGGTTCAGAGGGGCACGCGAGAGGGCTGCCCGCTGTCCCCTCTGCTTTTTGCTCTGGCGGTGGAGCCTCTTGCCATACGACTCCGGCAGGAAGGGGAGAGCTGGGGCATCCCGATAGCAGGCACAGTGCATAGTGTTTCCTTATACGCTGATGACCTGCTGATCTATGTGCGGGACATTACGGACGACCTGACACCCCTCTGGGAAACTTTGAAGGAATTTACCGCGGCCTCGGGACTGCGGGTGAATTGGGATAAATCCACAGTTTATCCGCTGCATCCGGGACTGCCTCCGCAGGAGGTTCACATAGGAGCTCAGCGAGTGCCCTGGAGCGCGGAAGCCCCCCGATACCTTGGTGTTCGTCTCTACCACTCCTCCACAGATATGTTCAAGGGTAACCATTGCAGGGCACTGGCGAGTATTAGGGCTACGATCGGATTTTGGAAGAGCCTTCCATTGGCTCCAATTGGGAGAGTGGCGCTGGCCAAAATGATCATGGTTCCGAGATTGCTGTATTTCTTTACCAACCTGCCAGTATCCCGCCCAGAGCCTTTTTTCGGGACCTAGACTCCCTCCTTAGTGCACTCATTTGGGGGTCCACCAGGCACAGAATAGCCCTGACAAAACTACAACTGCCTACCACGCAGGGTGGCTTGGGAGCCCCATCATTCGAAGCCTACTTCTTGGCAGCACAACTGCAATGGCTGTCTCATTGGACGGCAGACAGGTATAATGTGGAAACTCATACCATCGCAGGACAGGTATCGGCTCCGGAGATCCGTCGCTTGCTCCTCCCTGGCACTCACCCAAAGCACACGTACCCTTTGCAGGTGTTGGTTGCGGATACACCGCATGTCCCCGGGGACTCCGTTGTACTCCCCTCTACTCACTCTGGTGGGATGGCCCAACCGGGAACGCTACTACACAAATAGCGCGCTTCGCACATGGACAAGGTGTGGCTTAACGGAGGCGGAGTCCCTTTTCGAGGACGGGCAACTAAGACCGTTCCTTAGCTTGGTGGAGGAGTACGATCTTCCCCCAGGACAATTCCTGCTCCACCGCCAACTCCTAGATAGCTACCGACCGCATCAGGACCTAAGTAAAGGGGAACCACATACACACCCAGTGCTCCACACGATCCTACACATGGGAGCAGGACGCCATCTAACTACATGGCTTTATAAAGCCATACGGGAATTGACTAATAAACCATTGGAGACCCTCCGGGCCACCTGGGAGGTGGAAATCGGGCGGGCGCTCCATGAGGGGGAGTGGGAGAGCGCTTTGAGGTACCCTAAGAAGGTCTCCAGAAACGCACGCTTTAAAAACATCCAATATTACATCCTACACAGGGCCTATCTGACACCTGCACGCCTCCAACGATTCTACCCTGATACTCAGTTCCTATGCCCCAGATGTCATGAGCAAAATGTAGACTTCCGGCATATGTTTTGGAGCTGCTCCGTCATTCAAATTTTCTGGCAGCACATTCACACTGCTTTGGGTACCCTCACTGGGCTAACTTGCATGAACACTTGGGAGGCCAGTGCCATAGGCATCTTTCGCGTAAGTAAGCAGCACAAGGTGCAGACTCGCTTCCTCTCCCTTGCGGTGCTCTTGGCCAAACGCAGCATAGCCATGCATTGGCATTCCCCCACCGGTCCTCCGGTGGCGGCGTGGATGGGCGCTACACACAAATGGGCGGCGGCGGAGGAGGAGACATTACGGGAGGAGGAGGTGAAAGGGACCCGCAAGCATCCTATATCAATGGAATGGGCCATGTTATTGTACCAGTTTAGGCGACTCTCCCCGGGGGCGGACCCACCAGACGACGCATCTACACAGCTAATCCAGAGTACACAGTCACAGGCCCTGCCCAACTGATTCCGCAGACTCCCAACCACACGAGCTCTTAACAAGCCCTAGCTTCAGGCACACTATTACGATTCTCGATCGCACCAACTAGGATAGGCAAACATGAGTATCAGAGGTGCCTTACCCTTACAACGCTACATACCCTCACTAGTGTAATTGGATATATCCTTCCATACCCGTCCCCTAGTTTATGCCTGTGTTAAACCCCAGTTCCTTTGCCATATATGGAACCCGAGACAGCAGGATATAAATGTTACGATATCTGTATACATTGTTTACACTTCCAGGTTACGAATCATCAATCAGTACAGTTGTTAAGTACCATTACAGGATGTATAATCGGATACGACCACTGGAAGAATATGAATGATGTACAATGTATGAAATATGAAAAAGGCAATAAAAATAAGTTAAAAAAAAATAAAAAAATAAAAATGTCTACAACCAAAATGAATTTGATCTTGTGTGATGTAACCAATGCTCATGTAAAGCACTCCAATACCTGACAAGTCTGAACTATATAAAACTGCAAATACACAAAAAATAAGTGTTTTGCACACTTCTGTCATTGGGCTACATATGGGCTACATCTGGGTGATATTTGTGCTGCATTTGGGCTCTTTTGTCTCTGGTGGCCATCTTGGGAGATTTATTTGTTATGAAGTTTCCTAATTTCCTCATTTACTGCAGTCTCCTCAGTAGGAAATGCTTTCAGTTTTTTACTTTGATTCCATCAAGAAGGTATTCAGATATGTCACACATTTGCCATAAATTCTGAATGTTAGCACTCTAGTTGCTCATTAGATCACTGTAGTAAAGCTACTGCTCACCACGGAAGTCTGCTGCTGGTATTAAAAGTGCATGTTTCAGTCTGCATATCAGAATTGTTTTAATGAAATAGAAGAGGATTTGAGAAGTCACTCAAAATGTGCCCTTATTTTTTTTCTTTCTTCAGCACTAATCATAATTTCTATGGCAAAATAAACCCCCTCATTGTGTTCCTTTTTGAATTAAATGTTTTAAGTGTTACCAGTTAATTCCAATCAAGATGGCTTCAGGTGTGCCATACTTTTGTCATAAGTAAGACAGTAAGCGCTCTAGTTGTTCTTAAGAACACTCTGGGACATTCTGTCATTGGGCTATACTTGGGCTACATCTGGGTGATATTTGGGCTACATTTGGGCTCTTTTGTCTCTGGTGGCCATCTTGGAGATTTATTTGTTATGAAGTTTCCTAATTTCCTTATTTACTGCAGTCTCCTCAGTGGGAATACTTTCAGTTTTTAATTTTGGTTCCATCAAGAAGGCATTCAGATGTGTCACACATTTGCCATAAATTCTGAATGTTAGCACTCTTGTTGCTCATTAGATCACCGTAGTAAAATTGCTGCTCACCAGGGATGTCTGCTGCTGGTATTCAAAGTGCATGTTTCAGTCTGCAGGTCAGAATTTTTTTATGAAATAGAAGAGGATTTGAGAAGTCAAAATGTGCCCCAATTTTTCTTTCTGCAGAACTAATCATAATTTCTATGGCAAAATGAACCCCCTCATTTTGTTCCTTTGTAAATTAAATGTTTTAAGTGTTACCACTTTATTCCAATCAAGATGGCTTCAGGTGTGCCATTCTTTTGTCATAAGTAAGACTGTTAGCGCTCTAGTTGTTCGCTAGAACACTCTGGGACATTCTGTCATTGGGCTATACTTGGGCTACATTTGGGCTCTTTTGTCTCTGGTGGCCATCTTGGGAGATTTATTTGTTATGAAGTTTCCTAATTTCCTGCAGTCTCCTCAGTAGGAAATACTTTCAGTTTTTTACTTTGGTTTCATCAAGAAGGCATTCAGATGTGTCACACATTTGCCATAAATTCTGAAAGTTAGCACTCTAGTTGCTCATTAGATCACTGTAGTAAAGCTACTGCTCACCAGGGAAGTCTGCTGCTGGTATTCAAAGTGCATATTTCAGTCTGCATGTCAGAATCTTTTTATGAAATAGAAGAGGGTTTGAGAAGTCAAAATGTGCCCTAATTTTTCTTTGTGCAGCACCAATCATAATTTCTATGGCAAAATGAAGCCCCTCATTTTGTTCCTTTGTAAATTAAATGTTTTAAGTGTTACCACTTTATTCCAATCAAGATGGCTTCAGGTGTGCCATACTTTTGTCATAAGTAAGACTGTTAGCGCTCTAGTTGTTCGTTAGAACACTCTGGGACATTCTGTCATTGGGCTATACTTGGGCTACATCTGGGTGATATTTGGGCTACATTTGGGCTCTTTTGTCTCTGGTGGCCATTTTGGGAGATTATTTGTTATGATGTTTCCTAATTTCCTCATTTACTACAGTCTCCTCAGTAGGAAATACTTTCCGTTTTTTACTTTGATTCCATCAAGAAGGCATTCAGATGTGTCACACATTTGCCATAAATTCAGAATGTTAGCACACTAGTTGCTTATTAGATCACTGTAGTAAAGCGACTGCTCACCAGGGAAGTCTGCTGCTGGTATTGAAAGTGCATGTTTCAGTCTGCATGTCAGAATTTTTTAATGAAATAGAAGAGGATTTGAGAAGTCACTCAAAATGTGCCCTAATTTTTCTTTCTGCAGCACTAATCATACTTTCTATGGCAAAATGAACCCCCTCGTTTTGTTCCTTTTTAAATTAAATGTTTTAAGAGTTACCACTTTATTCCAACCAAGATGGCTTCAGGTGTGCCATACGTTTGTCATAAGTAGGACTGTTAGCGCTCTAGTTGTTCTTTAGAACACTCTGGGAAGCTGCAGTAGAACACAAAGGAATCAACTGACAGTCTCTGCCCTTGTTGGATGTACATGTTTTACTGAGAATGTCAGACTTCATTCTCAAATGACTGAAAAAGTTAATGTGAATTTACAGAAAATATGCTCTCAGTTTAGCTTATAGATCACCTTCCAAACCTCTGTGGGAAAAGCATGAGAAAATAGTTTTCTCTCCAACATGATTCATGATATCACAGCAGAAGGCTTTTTCACAAGGTAAAATCACCATAGAACACACCACAATTCCTAAAATGAGTATGGTACCATCAACAAAGGATTTATAATGTAACTAAAGTCTTAAAACCTTCTATTAACTGCAATGCTTTTTAATGAGATGCTATCATGTATATTGGTCCCAAGATGGCTGCCAACACTTCTTGGATGAAGTGCTGACAGCCAATCAGATCTCACGGTGAGATGTGTGGTTAGGCTCCGCCCAGATATATATGTGATTTTACTTTTGATTTTCTCAGGAACTTCTGAACAGATTGACACCATATATGCAAAAGGCACATGCCTGAACTGAGGACTACCTCTTTGCCAAATTTCAAGTAATTCTGTTCAGCCGTTCGGGCTGTACCTTCGACCAAAGGTCCTATGGGAAAATGCATGGGGAAAACGTGTTTTGGGACCCCCCTTTTTTCTCAGGCCCCGCTTGACGAATCTCCCCGAGACTTTCAGGGTAGGAGCTGAGCGGAGCGCCCCATTAGTTTTGAAAATTTCACGAAGATAAGTCAACCGACGCCATAGTTATACAAAATAGAATTTTCAGCTTTCCTATGGGAACTCGGTCCTAACTATAACTATCTACTGGCGACCGCCAGTAGATAATATATATATATATATATATATATTTTTTTTTCTAAACAAAGGTGCCCACCGTTCGAGGATGCACTCAGGAACAGGCAAATACCACAATTTTCAGCAGCATTCTTTATTTTGGAAAACCGGTGCAGTGTCCAGAGTAATATACAGAAGCCCTATGCGTTTTGGAGTTCATTCTCTTTGTTCACGGGCATATGCAAATAATTGAGGCAAAGGTAAGAGAAGGTTTGGAGTCATCGTTTATTGCCCTCTGGTGGGCCTCTATTCAATCCAGCATTCCGCCACTCGTAGTATCTTCCCTTTTAGTGAAACACCATTAGTGTGTCCTGCCTCAAATGATTAATGCAGTTTTAAACTCTCCAGTGAGCCTCCGAAAAAAGCCTCCGGTTTTAATTAAGTTCCTGAAACTGTTCCTCCAACAGCACACAGACGGTCTTTGTGCCACAGTCCACCATTCTGTGGCGGTGCGATCCTCCCGACCAGGACTGGCTGGATAACATTTTGAAAACATATATATATATCTCAGAATCACAATTTCGGAGGGACTTTACTTCCTCCGCCTTTACTTTCTTCTGTTGGACTTGATTAGTAGCTCTACAACCACCTCTAATGTTTAATGGGTTTGTAGGCTCTGAGGCATAGCAATAGAGAAACCTTGCATCACTGCCAACCCACAGATAATTGACCATTGGAAAAGAGAAGATCTATCAAAAATAATATCAGTGTTGTCAATGACAGTAGTGCCATGGAGTCTGTTGAAGTCTACTTATTTACTGGGGCAACACTGAAAACGAGTTTTCTTTTCTGCATGGATTCTCCCTTCTGCTTTATTGCCAACAACAAGAAAAACTGCAAAAACTGTACTTTGGAAAGTAGTGGTAACCATACAATTATCTGTTATGTGAATCAATCCTGCTTCCCAAAATGAGACAAATGGCTTATTACAAGCTTGGCGGTCCGGCCGCCGTATTACGACTTGGGCTGAAGTCCGTGGCTAAACCGCTTACACCGCCAGCACACCTCTGACCACCGAGGTTGTGGAAAAGTAGCTGCCATAGGGCAGTACAGAGGAGTTTAACGGCCGTTCATATTACGAGTTGACTTTCTGACAAGCTGACCGCGGGGGTGGGACTGCCAGCTTCAAGCAGGTGGAAACAAAGGATTTGGGGTGGTACTCACCCCTTTCCTGTTCTTCTCATCAGAGTTCGATGTGGATCCCTTTCTTTTGGTACCCCCTTCACAGCAACATCTTCACCCCGAGGATTACGACCCTTTTTGCAGCGACATACAGGTGAGTTCTCCAGACTCTGACAATGGGTAGATGGTATTTTTCCACATGCATATGTGTGCATTCAACACAGATGCAGTCTAAATGTTCACACAGGCATCATTGCATATGGAAAATTAATCACCACTGCTGCAAGATTTGCGCAGTCACACCGGCGGCACCGTGGTAAGCTTGTTATACGGCGGTCTGAAGACCACCGGCGCTGTGGTCTACTGGCGGCCACAGAACAGATTGCATTTTTTTTATGGCTCTTCTTCACTTTGAACTGTGACTTCTCAGGTCACAAGACAGAAACAGAAACTAATAAAGAACAGAAGACACCGTTTAGGATTGGGACTAAAGGGTGGGAAAATAACCAAGCATGGGTACAGGGTGAAAAAGGAATGCTGAAAATCGTAATGTAATTGAGAGGCAAAAAGGAGTGAGCGCCAAAGAAGGGAGGAAAGAAGAATGTAAAGAAGGAAAGACAGAAGAAAAAGAGAGCATGTAATGCAACTGGTGCTATGTAAAGCGCTCTGATACCCGATACCTTCGGATCTAGTTCACGCTATATAAAACTTTGTAAAGAATGAAACACACCTGGAAAGAATAAAAGAGAAGGAAGGAACAAAACATTGTTTGGGAAATTCACATGCTTCACTCACTCGCTCAATGATAGCCATATAGTTCAAAGTTAAGGGAATTTTATTTTTCTGGCTACTCCCTTGCTACACATGATGTCCTGGTTTTTCGGAGCCTCTGTCTTTTCACATTCGTCATTTAAATAGAACAGAGACCCCTGTGTCACCAGCGAAACCAAACCTAGCAACTGACGTGCCTTCTTCATTACAACTCTTCATGCACTCATCTTGTCCACTAACAGGGCGATACATTTGTCAATCTTTCTACACAACAGCTTTGACTCCATGATCGCTCCATTTGTCTCCAGTGGGTCTGTCTCGGTCTCTTGGTATATGATATGGTGTCCACTTGTCTGAAGCCAGTGGAAGACCTAGAATCTCAGCCTTCTAGTTTAACTCCATTTGCACCAGTTCAATTATTTCATAATTAATTTTTCGCCACATAAATATGAGTAAAGTAGATGTAAAAATCGCATACAATTCAAAATATATCAGCATTTCACAAGCGTCATTTAAAAAGTGAAGTGTGTACGTCACGAAGCTAGAATCCCATTTTTAATACGATGTCTTTAAAAAAAGTTTCTTTATACTGTGCAGTTTATCAGAAAAAAACAAGCATGCCAAACCATGTCAAAATGAAAAACAATGAGCCACATATAAACTACAAACATCAGCCTTTCTACAGAAGTTAAAATTGTATTGTTCTCAGTGCTGTCCAACATTTAAACTGTCCACAGTGGGAATTAAAATGTAATATTATTACAGTTTACACTGAGACCAATCTTACTATAACACAGTACCAGATAAAAATATATCAGCATTTCACAAGCGTCATTTAAAAAGTGAAGTGTGTACGTCACGAAGCTAGAATCCCATTTTTAATACGATGTCTTTAAAAAAAGTTTCTTTATACTGTGCAGTTTATCAGAAAAAAACAAGCATGCCAAACCATGTTAAAATGAAAATCAATGAGCCACATATAAACTACAAACATCAGCCTTTCTACAGAAGTTAAAATTGTATTGTTCTCAGTGCTGTCCAACATTTAAACTGTCCACAGTGGGAATTAAAATGTAATATTATTACAGTTTACACTGAGACCAATCTTACTATAACACAGTACCAGATAAAAATTGCAGATCATTACCTACCGAAAGAAACTAGCAAGCACTGGCAAAGTCAATAGGCCCGGATTTGGCCTCCAGAACTTTGGCTTTGTCAATGTTTGCTTTGTTTGGTTATGCTTTATTACTTACCAGTAATCTTCATTACTCCAGGTCTCGTTGTCCTCGTCAAATTCATGACAAGTGGAGATAATCATATCCCGACAGAAAATAATAACATAGGAATGCTGGAACCCTAAACCCAGCCCTTCCCACTGGGAGTGCATAAACAGTACTTACCCAGCATTCATCCTGAACTACCAAGCCCCCACAGGAAGGCTGGCCGTCTGGAGGGAGGGCGAGGCGTAATGAATGGGACAAGGACAGCGGGACCCGGAGTAATGAAGATAACTGCCCACCAAAACAACAGGAGACGATTAAGACAAAGAGGTGGACAACCCACAGAGGGCAACCATCACACACCAGGAGCACCCCCGAACAAACAAGGAAGGGGGAGAACCTGCCAATCAATAAAAAAACAACCGAGGCTGCCAACAACAAAGGACAGCGAGGAGACCACCCAAAAAAGATCCCAGCGACCCAACGGGCCAGCAAGCCAGAACCGACCAGCAGAGACCCAACCAAGGACCGGAAACCGGAACCAAGGAAAACAGAAGGCAACAGCGACAGTAAGGAGGCTGCCAACCAGAAAAACGAGAAACAGAGCACCCAGGCCAAAAAAAGGCAAACCCCAAACTGCGAGGCGGAGGGGAGCAAGCCAAAAAAGGTGACCAGGCCAAAAAAAAGGAATCTGAAAAGGAGGCACCCAAAGAGACCCCAAAGGCAAAGCCCCAAAAAGGGGAACAGGCGCCAAAGCAACCAACACCCCGGACCGCAGCGGGCCAGAGAAGACGAATCCCCAACCGAACACGTCTAAGGGAAGAGGACAGGGCCAGGCAACAGGGAAAAGGCACAAACCCCAAGAACCAACCAAGGGCAGGACTACCCAGACAATGCCAGAAAAAAAGTGGGGGAACCACCCGCCAGGCACAAGCGCCACCCCAAGCAGAACGACCCTGCCTCAGAGATCCCAGACGACAAGCCCCCGAAACCCCACAGAAGACCACCAGGCCCCAGGAGAGAACAGTCAGTACCAATCACCGGATCCGGCAGATGACAACCACCAAGCATGCAGCCCGGGAGGCAGAGACCGGGCCCAGGGACAGGTCAAGAGGGAAGGCCAAGGCACCCAAAAACAAAATCGGGGAAACATGAACACAATCCCTGGAACGCCAGCCTACAAGGCCCCAAGAGCCAGAAGGGAGCAGGCCCGGCAGAGACCAGAACCCCAGGAGGGCCAAACACCATCCACAGAGCAAGGCCCCAAACAAAACCAGTGTCTGACAGGAAAAACCAGGTCAGCAAGAGCCAACGAGACCAACCCCCAAGGCCAACAAGACCAGGGGAAACCGAAGAAGAAAAGGAGAACAAGATGGAGACCATGCCCCAAACAACAGAGCCCCAGCAGAACACCCCAATCGCAAACCTGGGGTGACCGGAGCAGGAAGCCTCAGCCCCAGAGAAGGCATACACCAACCATCAGAGAAAAGGCACAACCGGCCCCAGAACGGAACAGCCAGCCGACCAAGTGGCCCAGAGAACCCAAGACCACAGCAAGGGAAACCCCCAGCAAGCCCCAACACCAGCAGCAGACGAGCCAAGATCAGAAACGGTCGAAAGAACAGGTTAGCCAGAGACACCCCCAAAGAGATCAGGCAGACAGCTGACCAACAACAGACAGGCCAGCAAAGACCGGGTGCCAACCACACGGACCCACAAAGGCCCAGAAGGGGTGGGACAGGGCCAACCACCACAGCCCGGAAACCCCAACCCTCGAGGGGTGGGAAAAGAACGCCCAAAACCATACAAGCCAGAGAGGCAACAGAAGCCAGGACGGAAGCCAAGCAGACCGCCCAGGTCCACCAACACCATGACCCAGCACGCAACCAGGGAGGGCAGGAGCAGGGCAGAACCAAGGCAACAGAGCGTCAAGAAGACGGGAAGCCAAGGCCAAAGTCAAGCAACCGGCCCAAACAGAGGGACCCAGCAACTCAACTCACACCCGGGGAAGGCCCAAACCAGTGAAGGCCCCAGCAGGGCACAGGCAAAGGCCAGGGAAGGCTAGAGTAGCCAGAGGCACAAGCCCCCCACTGCCCCCCCCCCAAACCACAGCAGCAAGCCCTGGGAAACCAGCAGCCAGGCAGGTAGGCACCCAAGGGGCAAGACAAACACCCCTCGAGCACACCCCCAACAGAGGAAGGAGGGGACACAGAATGACAGATACCACCCACGAGAGCGGGCCCAAAGGTGGTGCACGCAGGGAAGACAGGAGTAGCTGCCCAGGCCAAGACCGACGCAGCCGGAAAGGGGGGGGTCAAGGCCACAAGGGACAGGAACACCACACCCCCGCAAGGACCAGAACACGACTGCCAAGGGAACAGCCTCCCACGGGCAGCCAGAGACCACAGCGGGGCCAGAAGCTCAAAACCAAATAGAGCAGAGGAGAGCAGGGAGACAATGCACACGGCTGCAGACCCGGGAGATTCCCAACCAGGAAACAACCAAGCGGGACCCCGCCGAATGCTAGAGGGTAGAGGAGAACAGCCGGCAGCAGAAGTCCAGAACCCCTGAACCACCCAGGCCGCCATGAGCGGGACACCAGCCAGGCCTGACCCACCAGAAAATGTCCGAGACCAGAGCAGCAAAGAAAACCCAGCAGGAGGCAGGGAGTGCACAAACAAAGAAAAACACCCCTCAATGACACCACCGCAGCAGGGACAATCCCCAGAGCCCTCAGCAACCCCAGGCAGACACGCAACAGGGAAGGACCAAACCCAATCCCCAGAAAGCAGGCAAGAACCGGGGGCAGAGGAGCCAGAGACCCCAGAACAGACCAACAGCCCCGCAGACCGGCACACCAGAAGCACACCACCTGCCACCTGCGCAGGACCCGCCAGAGAGCAACAGCCCCGGGCAGCCAACACGAACAAAAAAGCAACAAGCCAAAGCAGGGCCCAACAGGGCGTAGGAGCTCAACTCAGCAACCCAGGCAGGCACCCAGCCAGGGTCCAACCGGGCCAGAACAAGCGGAGGGAAGGCGCACCAAAGGAGAAAGCACACACAAGAGACAATGTGGCATAGAAGCGGCAAGGGAAGGGACCAGGTTAGGAGCCCAGACACACAAGAGGACCAGCCAGGAACCTGAAACGCCAGCCCCAAAGGCAAGACAGAAGACGCAAACCACCACAACACACAGCCCTCACAGGCGGCAGCCCAACCAGGACAGCCAAAACCGCAACGCGGCACGCTCCCGGAGACGCCAAACAAATGGGATTTGGACAGGAGGGACCTGGGGGCAATGGTTATTACAAATCTTTCTTGTAGGGGAAACTGACATGCTTCATCAAACTAAACAAAAATGTATTAAAGTCAAAAACATTTGTTTTGTCTCATAAAGCACACATTGCCATAGTAGTTAGTCCGTGCCACTAAAGGGAACTATTTTGTGTGTGGATGTGCTCCTTTTGAAAGGGAAGAATGCTGTCACTCACAGTGAAGTTAATCAATGACTGTAGGGGGCTGACCCATTACCCCATGCTGTATGCTGAAGTGGGAAAAAGAAAAATGTGAATGACAGAATAGCAGATTGATGAGAAGGCTAGCTGAGAGCACCTATAAGAAAGAATATCATATATGTAATTTTAGTAAATTTAAAAGCTCTCGGCTAACGCCAGATCTAACAATAAATTAGTCACAATATGTACAAAACACTCCTCAAGCGTTCATTATAATACAGGTTAACATCTAATGCTCCAGGACAATCTTTAATTTATAGGCCACATGCTGCAGATTTACTGCAGAGTACAGTGGCATGAAGGTTGCCGCACCTTGTTGTAGTATTCAGGGGCAATTTTATTGCACCATTTCTAATGAATGAAGTTGGAACTCGTATTAAATTGTATATGCGATTTTACTAAGCCCAAGATTCTCACTTTTGTACCCTGCATCGGATTTCACCCGAGGATTTGTAATGAGAGCCATACTCAGTAGAATGAACCTCTGATTGAGTTGTTGACAGCTAATTATCCTGCAGATATTTTTGATCATGGGTGTAAATTGGTGGTTGCAGGAGGTAGCGGCTGCTACCCCTGCCTTGCCATGTGCTACCCAGAGGACTGCTCTTGCGCCCCCTGGCTAGCTTGGTTCATCCTTAAGGGTATGTGAAACAAGCCTCAATGTAGTGAGACATTCACGTTAGGTGGAAAAACACCAACTTGGCAAAAATGCATTTTTTTTCTTTCTCACTTCAAAACAGGGCAACACCCCTCACCGCTGATTTTAGGGTAAATTAAATTTATTATTTCCACCTGTTTAAATGTAGCAAATGGGGATATAGACTGTCTTGCGGTTTTCATACTACAGGCTTGTTTTAGTGACAGTGCAGGGCACTGGGTTTATTGCATCAAAATACATTAATACATATAATGTAAAGACTGGGGGCCTGATTCACAGAACTAACTTAAGACAAAATCCTAAACTTACTACCATTTTGATATTCACAGAAGGCACTTACTCATTTCGGTATTCACAGAAGTTAGGAGTCCTAAAGTTAGGACTCCTAAATGCCTTCTGTGAATACCGAAAGTCTTAAAATTAGGATTTTTTTCAGTTTAGGTCCTAAAGTTAGGAGTCCTAACTTTACTACTCATAAACTGAGAAAAATCCTAATTTTAAGACTTTCGGTATTCACAGAAGGCATTTAGGAGTCCTAAAGTTAGGAGTCCTAACTTTACTACTACTAAATTGAGAAACATCCTAATTTTAAGACTTTCGGTATTCACAGAAGGCATTTAGGAGTCATAAAGTTAGGACTCCTAACTTCTGCGAATACCAAAATGAGTAAGTGCCTTCTGTGAATACCAAAATGGTAGCAAGTGTAGAATTTTGTCTTAAGTTTTTATTTTTTTTTATTTATGAAATTTTATTCGTGCATGACAAAACACAATACAAAATAATGCAAACAGGCAATTTCAAGACTTCAGTGCAATGAATGACACAAGTAGCAGTGGTACAGCGAACTTACATTGCTGCGATGACATAGCCCCAATCAGTCCCGAAATGCCAGGGCCCGGGAGACAGGCAACAACCCCCAAAGTCAACCATGAGCAGGGAAACACGTCAACCCCAATCCAGACATCAGCTACTATTGAAGCGACAGCAGGTACGATGTGAGTGGCCCCCAGATGTCCCTTGGCCTTGAGGCCGTCGGCAGCTCCTCCGCATAGCAGGTGAGCTGATCCCGGCAATATGCTAAGTCATGCAGCCACACGCTTGTCGTAGGAGCCAAGCGACTCTCCCAACAGAGAGAGATTCTTCGCTTCGCCATGAGCAGTGCAATGGAAACAAGCTTTTTAGTAGCCGGGCGCACTTTAGTCCCTACTCCCAGCAGGCACAACCGTGGATGACAGTCCAACGGCTCCTCAATCATCAGACCAAGCACTCTTATCACTTCGCCCCAATAAGCATTTATCTTCGGACATTCCCATGCCAGATGATAAAACACTGCCCCAGCCGCCCCACATCGTTTACAGGCATCAGACTGACGGAGCCCAAATTTACACAATTGCGCCGGCGTATAGTACATCTGATGCAGATATTTGAAGTGCACCAAGCGCAGGTTGCCATTCGGCGACAAGTGGCCCGTCAAGTTGCAGCTATCCAGCCACTCACTCTCCGTGAGGGGCTCCGGGAGGACCGTATTCCAATTGTCCAGGGCCGCTGCGCCCACCAGGATCCCTTCACTCTGGGACGCCTTATAGAGCCTGGTCACCAGCCGAGCCCTGGAGGTGGTCGTGTAAAGAAGCTGAAGTGCCCCAAGAGTCGGCGGCTCAGAGGGAAAGTGTGGATTAAACGCACGCATGGCAGATCGCAGTCTAGCATATACAAAGCGCTGCATGGCCGAGACCTCGCCGCGTGCCGCCAGGTCTTCTGGGGTAATAAACTGACCTCCAGGGTACACGTCCGCCATAGTGCTGAGTCCCATCCCCGCCAGTGTTCGCAGTGTACCCGTCTCCTGAGTCACCGAGAGGTCCGAGTGATGGAGCAGCGGCATGCTTGGAGCATAGAGCGGTAACATACCCGCACGCTTCCCCAGAGCCCGCCAGGCGTCCGCGGTAGTCTGCACCGTGTCAAACTCCCCCTTCTCATACACCGTATACCTGTTTACAATCATCGCTGTGAGGGGTAAAGGATGGACCGCACCCACCTCAACGGCCACAAATGGGGGGTGAATGCAGGGTCATGCTGCCAGTAATAGGCGTACTGCGCCTGAGCACAGAGGTAATAGAGATAGAAATCCGGCGCTGCAAAGCCGCCCTGGGCATATGGTAATGTAAGCGTTTCCCAGCGAAGGCGGGGCTTCTTCCCCCCCCCCACGCCAGCGTGATCAGGAGGGAGCGCAGAGTGCCGAAAAAGGACTTGCTAAGGCGCACCGGAACATTGCAAAAATAACAGAGAAAGCGTGGAAGCACTATCATTTTCATCAGGGCGAGTCGATCCGCGAAGGAGAACGGCAGCTTGATCCAACGAGCCACCTGGTCCTCCAGTCTGGCAACCGCTGTGCCAAAATTTGCCTGAATAACCGTCTGCGAATCCCTATGCAGCCAGATTCCTAAATATTTAACTGCTTCCATCCCCCACACCAACAGATATTCCATATCAAAAGGCCGGGTGCCATCTGTGAGAGACAGTATAGTGGACTTGGACCAGTTGATTCCCAGCCCAGAGAAGCGCTCAAATCTGATATATTCACGGATGAGCGGCGCTAGATACTGCTCCGGCTCGCGCACATACAGCACCATGTCGTCCGCATACATGGAAACCGCAAGTGGCCGCTGCAAAAATCGCAACGCCGACGCAGCGTGCCTCTGCCGAATTATACAAGCCAGAGGCTCCAGTACCAGCGCAAAGAGCAGGGGCGACAGCGGACAACCCTGCCGAGTACCCTTGTGAATCGCAAATTTGTCAGAAAGGTGCCCATTAATACAGACCCGGGCCTCCGGCTTAGTATACAGCAACCAAATCCAATTTGTGAACACAAAGGGGACGCCCATACGATGAAGGACTGTAATCATGTAGGACCATGCTATAGAATCGAACGCTTTTGTAGCATCAAGTAGCACTGCCACTGCCGGAATCTCGGGCTTCAGCACATGCATAACCACGAATATGGTGCGTAGGTTATGGGACGTGGAGCGGGCGGGAATAAATCCCGACTGGTCCGGGAGCACCATGTCCGGGAGTAAGAGTTGGGGCCTCGTGGCCAATACCTTTGCCAAAATTTTGACATCGGTATTTATCAGGGACAAGGGGCGGTACGAATCACATTGCTCAGGTGGCTTGTCAGGTTTCAAAAGGGCGACCACCAGCGCCTCCCGAAGGGTCGACGGCAAACACTGGGTCTCGTATGCCTCCTCATATAGCTGCAAAAGGCACGGCGCCAGCTGGTCAGCATAGTCTTTGTAAAATTCAGCTGGCAACCCATCAGTTCCCGCTGCCTTGCCACCAGGTAGCGCTTTTATAGCATCTTGTATTTCCCCTAGCGTTAGGCGGTGCATCAAAAAATCCTGCTGCCTGCGCGACAGCCATACCAGCGCAATGTCATCGAGGTATTGCTCGAGTTCCTCTGGGCTAGCCGTAGGCCGGCGATCATACATTGCCGTGTAATACTCAGTGAACACTCGCAAAATACCATCAGCATCATGGCGGACCTCCCCGTCCGCCCTAATCCCCTGCACTACATGCCCCCTTCCGATGTGGATCAAGGAGGCGGGAAGCCAGAGCCCTCCGCGGTCATCCGCCCTCTCCATAGTAGCGCGCCCTACTGCGCCGGGAGAGATGCCTAACCTCTTGATCTGCAGTGTTGTTATATGCAGAAATGTTTTCATTTATTCGCGCCAGAATGCTCGGGCACGGCCCGACACTATAGGAACGCTCCAGATCACCCAGCTCCCTCTCCAGCATCTCCATGGTGCGGCGGAGAGACTTCAAGACTCCAGCCTGATACATTCCCCACGAATGGTCACCTTAAAGGCTTCCCACAGCGTCCCCATCGTCGTAACCGACCCTGCATTGACAGCGAAGTAGTCTGTTATAGCTTTTCGAACTCCCTCCGTGAACACCGGGTCCAGCAGAGAGGAGGACTGCAAGCGCCACTGGAAAGGAGGCGGGAGTCGAGAGGGCATTTCTACATCCATTGCCACTGGGGAATGATCCGACAGTGTTCTTGGCAAATGCCTAATCTGTGCTACCCAACTGCAAACATCCGGCGTCCCCAGCCAATAATCAATACGGCACCAAGCCTGTCGTGCATACGACTGACATGTTCCTTCCATGGCTTGTGGGTGCCGCTGTCGCCAGATATCAACCAGCCCAATAGACCTCATTCCCTCCCGTATTGCACCCGGGGCCCTCCGAGATCGCCGACGTTTTTCTATCTAGCGCAGGGTCGAGCACCGCATTAAAGTCCCCACCACAGATAACAGTCCCACAGGAGATGTTAGAAAGTTTACCCCAAATGGTGTCAAAGAAATCGGGATCATCTGTATTTGGACCGTATATATTAACAATAGTTAACGGGGTATTGTAGAGTGTGCCCTGAGCTATAATATACCGGCCCTCTGCATCCGCATCCACCTGAAGCAGCGTATAGGGAACATTTTTTTTTATCAGTATCATGACCCCCCCGAGCATACGAGGAGTAAGACGCAGCCAGCCGCACCCCCGCCCACCCAACAGCAATCTTCAAGGCGGACTGCTGCGTGAGATGTGTCTCCTGCAGCGGTGCGACCTGTACATTATGCCTGTCCAAATAGGCGAGCACCTGCCGTACTTTCCTAGCATTGTTAAGCCCCCTGACATTCCAGCTCAGCCAATTAAGAGTGGACCTGTGGTTAACCACCATAGTAGTGTACTTGGGAATATGGAAAATCAATTGAGGAGCAGCCATAGATGCGGCACCACGTAGCATGCATACTGAGCATCCGCACCAAGTCAACATTGTGAGTCATAGATCCCCAACCACCCCATCCCCCCACTGCAGTCAGCAACCGCTTCTGCACACATTCCCTGGTATGAACCAAACAAAAAAGGGACAGGCTCTGTCTCGCAACACACAATAAACAGAGATCAGAGAAAATCCGTATCCCAACAATGACGCCAACCTGGCACCCACACATACCAACAACTTTGCGGGGAATTCCCATGTCAGGGGTCACTAGAGGCTCCAGGCCCCCCGCTGAGGCGGGGTGGGTTGAGCTAGGAAAAGAATGACTCCCATCACGTGAATTGCACCCAAAAAACAAAAATGCATATCAGAGCCTTAGTCACCTGGCAACATCAGTAGGTGTAAAAGAGCCGTGAAAGCGTTCCCCCCGTCCGCACTGCAGGGCAGCAGCCGCTAAACACAACACAAATATAGGGGAAACATCTCAGCAACCAATACATACAGTGAGGAGCTATAAGAGCACCCGCTACAGCGGCAATAAGTATCCCATGAGACCTAGCGCCCCACAGTCAGTCATCAGCATCAGAATGTCCATTTTTCCTGCCGGCCGATTCCCTCCGCTCCAATCGCCGGGCGTACTGCATTGCCTCTTTTGGGGTCGTAAAGATGCTCGCCTTTCCATCATGCTGTATGCGCAGGCGGGCCGGGTACAGCATGGCGTAGGGTATGTGAAGGGATTGCAGCTTTTTTTTCACAGTTTGAAATTCATGACGAGCTTGCTGCACCGCTACGGTGAAGTCCGGGAACAGCTCTATTTTCATTCCCTGGTACTCGAGTTTCCCCTTTTCCCTGGCCAGGCGGAGAGCCACATCCCTATCTCTATAATTAAGGAGTCTGGCAATTATCGGTCGTGGCTGGGCACCCGGGACGGGTCTGGGGGCCAGGGAGCGGTGAGCGCGCTCCAAAATAAAGACTTTGGGAAAAATTTCTGCACCCAGCAGTGTCGTGAGCAGCACCTCCACGTATGATTCCATTGGACCAGTGTTGGTAGTTTCGGCCACCCCAATAATACGCAGGTTGTTCCTTCGGGAATGGGCTTCAATGTCCTCACTTTTGGCCTTTATGACTTCAAGCACATTCTCCATAGAGGCGCATGAGGCACCCACAACCTCCATCCTATCCTCCGCCGCTGAAATGCGTATTTCTGCCTCCACAATCCGCGCACCATGTTTGTCTATCCTCGAGGCCATAGTGTCCATACGAAGGTTTAACCCATCAATTTTTGCGTCTATAGTTAGGAGGCTTTGCTGCATTGTGAGCATCATTTGCTCCAGTCTCGTGGCCGGGCCCTGCTCTAGCTCCGACTCCGAGCCAGGGGCAGGAGGCGCAGGAGCTTTAGCTCTTGTTTTGGCTTCAAATGGAAGCTTACTCTGTTGCTTATCCGTGCGACCCATAGCAAATGAGGGGGTGTGCTGCCCAAATCGGAACCTGCAGCCGCGCTATGCACTAGGGTAAAATCGCACACCAGTACCAACACAGGTCGGCGCCCTGCAGTGAGGTCGGCCGCACAGAGCGCAATAGTATCTCAGCCCCCGCAGCCCCAATCCAATCAGTGATCCTCCAGTCCAGCCAGGGATTAGCCACTGTCCATCTATCGCACTGGGGTCCCCACACCCTCTCTGGGCCAGTGCGTCAGCCGCTGCGCTCTGTATACTCCTCTCCCGCCGATCAGGGGCGCTTCAGGATCCCCATCAGGCGCCCAGAATATCCAGGGAGCCCCCTCAGGTCGTCGCGGGTGCAGCTCTCTCCCGGTGCCCCAGCATGCGCTCACTCACCAGCCTTCTCGCCTGGCTCCACCGCCGTGATCGGACCACTCCAGAGGCCCCAACTGCCGATCCAGGCCCCACCGGCAGTGCCGACGTAAAGAGGCTCCAGCCCGCAGGGCCCAGGTACCGGTGCAGCCCCCCTCAGGTCGTCCGCTTGCAGAGCGCCACCGAGTTTGCCAGGAGCCCAGCGCCGGAGAGCAGGTAAAAGCCCCGCTGCGCCACCCGATGCAGGAGTCCCGCGGTAGCTGCCGAACAGCCTCCGCACTCCGCCTCAGGAGGGACGTCGCCGGGGCCCCCAGGCACCACACGGCTTGGCGCGGTCAGCACCAAGCAGTCCGGAGGGAGCCAACAGCGATCGAGCTCCGCAGCACACCATCCACCATCAGGGCAACGCAGGATCTTCTCCCGGCGGCCGTTAGCCGGGCTCTCAGGCAGCCGCCATTTTCTTCCCTGCACGAGTCGCCAGGGCAAACTCCGATATCTGGAGACGGAGGAAGCGGGACGGCTCAATCTTTCACCCAGGGCAGTCAGGAGCCAGTTATAGCAAGGTGGCGGTCAGCAGTGGCCACGGATGGCGTCAAAATGTACGGATTATGCACGGATAAGCAGCTCGACCAACAGAGCTGCACTACGGCGCAGCCATCTTGCTCCGGGCTCGCTAGCACCCCCGAATTTTGTCTTAAGTTTGTTCTGTGAATCGGGCCCTGGGATACGGAAGCAGAATTGGAGTAATGTGATTATAGGTAAGTTATTCAGCCCCAGTGGAATGTATGGACTATTGTAAGAATACAAAACTTAGGAAGGCCACCTGAACATAAAATCTGCTGAAAGAATCGCGAACAGAAAGAGAAGGAAACACACATGTCGATCGCATTGCAAACACTTACTCTTAGCAATGCCTGACAACAAAGGGTAAGGAGTGGAAGTGCTGTGTGTTTGTTCTTATTCGCACAGTGTCACGGTCAGGATGTTAAGTACACAGTGAGGTTAACTTGACAATCCTGCTGTAACAATGGAAAGTACATTCCGCTCGTGGCCAACGTGCAAATTAGAAATGAGGAAAGGTTGTCTGTTATTGAGACAGAAAGCAAGTATGCAATCTTCTGTGTTAAGTTTCTCTATGAAAACAATCTCGTCCAGTGCATCAAAATGTTACTTAAAGTCCAGTAAGCAAGTAGCAATCCACCTATGGTGAACAGTGTAATCTTAAATACAGATTTCCTATTTATGTGACTAATTAAAGCACACCAAAATCTAATTTGTGGTTTTATTTTCTAATGCACTGTTAGGACGCAGTATTCAGATACATTAATAAATGCTTTTGTGACGATAAGTAGTATATGTTCAATGCTTTAGGGAGTAAGCTGTTCCGCGATTACATTACACATATTACTTTAGAGCTTTCTTAAGCCTTCATATTGTTTCAAATAATCAATATGATTTTTTTTTTTTTTAGAAAATATTATGCTGACATTCAAAGAAAGGAAGATGGCTTTGATTTGTCCGGGACCAACAGAGGCATGATTGAAGGCGTGGATGTTTATGCAGTAAGTTTTTCTGTCCGTTTGCGTTTCCAATCCTTGCTCCATTCACTGGTGGGGAACTGACCTCCATGTAAGTGTTGTGAAACAAAAATGTGCATCAACACTGTGCCCAACTGCCTTGCTCCCGGCAGCTAGTGGCCACAGCCAAGTCCTGCAACCAGGCACCTTGGCCCCAGGAACACAGCTGTGCATGACTTTGGCCGGACTCAATGAGTCCTGTGCTCAGGGTGTAGCCTCCAGCCTCGGTCTTCGCCCAGTTCCCATACGCCAGGACCTACTGCACATAGCCATTGCCCATTGGCTGTGTGTAGCAAGGTATGGGAGCTAGACATGGCCTCCAGTCGTGACCTGCGCACAGCTCTCAAGCCAACAGAAGTGGTTGCTAACTCTATACACCTCAAGCCTACAGATGCTAGTTTTGGACACAAGCTCTGGAAAGTAGAAAAGCTCTATTTTAACTAGCAGTAGTGATTCCCAAAAGGACCTTTTTAGGGAATATATTTTATATTTTTCCTTAAGCTTTTTTTTTTTTTTTTTTTTAAATGATGATCTTAAAAAAATCAAATGCTGTACTTTAAAATACAAAAATGAGTTTTAGAATCCTAAAAGGACTAGAAAAAAACATTTTGTTGGAAAACAATTAATTGAGGTACTTCTTACTGTGAACCTAAATTATTTGCCGCTACTTTTCATGACAACCTCCTGATAGGTCACTAGCGGTGTTTCAGTGCGTACCGTAATTTGTAGATGGTCAGCCATCCTCGGGTGGATCATGGGCCAAGCAGTTGGTAACATTGTCTCACATACCTCTCTCCCTAGTGTAATAGAGGTAGTTGAGTGAGACTATGTAAGGTTCTCCCTCCCCTTCTTGGCCTTCCTCCTCGTGCACCAAGTACTCCTTACATTGTCTTTAGTAGTGCATATTCACATGCCTGGATAGCCTCCCCATATATGCATCTTTTTCCACTGCTTTCCATTTGGTTTTCGATCTGTAGTCTGCATTTTGTAATAACAGTAATAACAATCTTTATTCGGCAATGAACACAGCCATAAAAGATACACTAAATTAAGAACAATAAAAGATACGTTAAAAACGTATTTCCTCATAATAAAGATCGCCAATGACCCAGACTTTGTGCATTTGTTTTTGCGTACGCCTCAACCCCAATAAAAATTGTGAATGAAAAAATTAGATTTTTTAAAATGTTAGATTTTCTTTTTTGGTCAGGTATTTGACAGCAAAGCTATCAACCAGACCTCTCATTTCCAATATACTAAGGGCCATATTTATGGCAAGGTCACGCAGTGCCTTTTGGCTACCTAGCGCCAAGGCTGGTACCCTCGCACCATGGTGCAAGGGTGCCTGCATTGTAAGGAGGATTGGTTTTGTGCAGGAAGGGGCACCTTTCTGCACAAAAACAATCCTCTGAGGCGTTTTCCTCTTCAGAATGCATCCCCAGGTCTACCACTTCTGGTAAATCTGGAAAAGCATAAAAATCCATGGACGTTGCGTGGGAACACCAACGCAGTGCCCATGGAAATGCCTTGAAGGTGCAGAATTATGCAACGCACCTACGTGCACTGCATTGCATTACACGAGATTTACGAAGCCGCTCACGTCCATTCAAGGTGGCCACATTTTTCATTTGCGTTGCTCGGGCGCCATGTAGCGTGGTGCAAGAGATATGCAAAGGGGCTCGTAAATATGCCCATAAGTATGGGCTTTGGATACACTGCCATCAACGATTGGCTTTTTTGACCAGTCCCCCACTTTCAGCCATTGGCTTTAGAATATGTCAATCTAATCTTGGCTCAGTCCAGAGGAGCAATGCTCCCTCACGTAATGCTAGTTGTTCTTTTGCTGTATCATTCAACTTCCAGTTGAGTGCATGCATTGCAGTGCATGAGTAGCTAGTGTATATTTCCCTCCCTTTGGGGCAGTTTTACGCCACCGTTGCATCACTTTTGTGACGCAGCGGCAGCGTAAACAATGCGCCACTATGCGACATATTTACAACGTGACGTGTCTAGTGAGATGCGTCACGTTGTAAAGCCCTGTGCTACATTATACCTGCGTCAGGTATAATGTATGCAGGGTGGGCGTTTCGTCGCAAGGAAGCCTCGTAAAAGTGACGCAGTGAAATCTACAAGATTTCACTGAGTCACTTTTATGTCCCAGCTGCTTGAAGCAGGCGTAAGGAGTGACGCAGCATATAAGGTATAGGGCACCCCTGAGCAGTGCTGAAGTTGCGTCGCGCTTGCGACACAACTCCAGCACTGCGTCACCCTTACGGCGACAGATGCATCATGCATCCGTCTATCCGTGCGCCATGGTGCGCCGCATTGTAAATGCGGCGCATCCATGGTGGCGCAAGGGGTTTTTTGAGTCACACAAAATAACTGGTGCATCCCTGCTAGTATGCAGGGATGCGCCAGTTATTGTAAATCTGCCCCTTTGTTGGTATCTTGTTTGTCGCTTCAAATTCTTCCTCTTTCCCCTGTCTGATGGCTTTTTGTTGCTTTTACCACCCTTCTTCTTCCCCTGTGTGTTGGCTCCTCATTGATCCTTTACAACACTCCGCCAGGGTATCTCTTTTTGCCCCCCCCCCCCCCCACGTGACTCCCTTTTTCCATCGATGTGTTAACACAGTTCAAGAGTACTTTTAGTTTCATGTTTTGGAAATTTCTTGTTTCATCACCCTGTTCATTGTGGTTGTCCATCTTTATTGTTTATGATACACAGTCTTGCATTTGGTATCTTAGCTCTAGCCCTGGTTTTTTTTTTATGTCAATCGCCTTAGTATTTCTTTTGGTTTATAGTCCTTTTCATGACAATCTCACCACCTCTTGTGTCTTCATAAGGTATCATAAACATAAAAAACAGGCTAGTAAAAATACATGCATGTCCCTTGACATGAGAGAAAGACTACAGCGTCTCCATGTTCATGAGACAGGCGTTTCTTGTTTAATCCTTGTCTTTCATATGGCAATCTGTGTATTTTGTTAAATACCGACACTTGCTTTGGTAGCATGGCTGTAATGAAATAAGCACCCTTTACCCTAGTTCTTGAAAATTTCCAACATTTAGATTTCTAGTGTGATCACAAGAGGCTTCTTTTAAAAGGACAAAGCACTGCATGTCTTTTTGATAAGTTGTAAGGCGTCTTCCTTTCACACCCTTGTCTACATTTCTTAACTCTTCCTTCCCCTTTTGTCTCAGCCGTCCACTGAACAGCAGTGTTTCCTGCTTTTGGAAATCCGTCTAATAACACCTTATTTTCTCAGCCTTCCATACACCACTTCTACTATTACCTGGAGGATCAGCATCCTAAAGGCGATATATTCATGCCTGAAAACCTTTATGCAGAATTGTCCCGCCGTGCTGCCTCCTGTGGTTTGCGTAACAGAGAGGGTCTTCAATATCTTAGCCTCTGATAAATATCACTTGGATATACTTAATTTTAGGTGAAAGCCTTGGAGTTTTCTATTTCATCGAAAATTTCACCAAAGCAGAGGAATACATAACTCAATGAGTGTGCTACACACCTTTTACAACCTCCTTCCACCTCCCACACAGGATTGCTATTTATTATATTTTCACACATGTTGCCCTTTTTTGCCATGCAGCACCACATGCCAACATTTTGAACGTAGTAAGAAGAAGATAATGAAAAAAAACACTGGGAAACTGATTTTCCCCATTGACTTACGTTGAAGCGGATGAGACTTTAAGCTGGAGACACCGTACATAAAGCGATTTTGGGTTTTAAAAATCGGCAGTCTCCAACCTGAATCTGGTCTGTTGGCATGTATGAGTTTCACCAAGCTACTTTAAGAACAAACCTTGGTGTTTGGATCTGTGCCTCAAGTTCTCCACCCATGCAAAGAAAGATGTTGCCAAATGGCTCATCTGGTCACTGAGTCATGAGGTGATTTAAGTTATTATGCCTTCTTCTCCAATTGACCAAAACTGTGTCATCCTGGGCTGAACACTTCCCTTCCCTTGGCCCCATTATCTGCCCAGAATGGAGTCATTTAATAACAAGCTAACACCATTAGCAAGGCCTACTTAAAAAGAAGGCTGTACATTAGGAATTTTGTGTGGCTGCTGTACAGAGGTGTTGCCACCATTAAAATGGGCTAGTAAGATGTAGCAAGCGTCAATAAACTTTGATTCTTTAAAATTACCCATCAAATCAAATGTTTACAGAGCTCTTATTTTGCAATTAAAATTTTCGTTGCCTAGATTGCAATTCCGTTTCTGTTTCACAATTCATGGGCCAGATGTATCAAGAATTGCATTTGCGATTCTTAAATAGCAAATTTTACCGATTCGCTATTTAAGAAAAGCAAAATGCAATGTATGTAGGATTTGCAAAAAGAATTGCGAATCCTACATATTCCTTGATAGCGAATCGCAAATTGTGATTCACTATTAAGGAATACCTTCCTATTCATTCCTATGGGCCTCTTGGCCCATAGGAATGAATGGGAAGACATTCGCAATTTGCGAGTATCAAATAGGCTCTCGCAAATTGCAAATGCAATTTCAAGGTTGATAGGGGGGCCAAAAGGCCAGCCGGTTGCACCCCCTAAAAGGCAAGTGTGCACATGTGGCGCACATTCATGCCCTAAGGGCATGTATGTACGCCACATGGCGCCTTGAAA
This sequence comes from Triturus cristatus, assembly GCF_964204655.1. Taxonomy (NCBI): domain Eukaryota; kingdom Metazoa; phylum Chordata; class Amphibia; order Caudata; family Salamandridae; genus Triturus; species Triturus cristatus. The sequence continues at coordinate 959,246,122 of NC_140593.1, read as the reverse complement.
AATGCAAGTTGGTGGTAATTTGCGATTTCTTAAAGGCATGTCGCAAATCTTTTTGTCTTCCTGAATTTCATTTAAGGATTTGCAAATTGCAATTCCTTAAATGCATTCGCAAAATAGGGAATCGCAATTTTTGCGATTCCCTATTTTGTGAATGCCTTTTGGGATGATACATCCCAAAAGGCTTTTACCCGTTCGCAAACGGGTAGATTCTGAGACTCGGCCCGTTTGCGAACGGGAAAACGCTTCATACATCTGTCCCCATATGCCCTAACTCTTCGCAAATTGCGAAAATTCACAAAAACAGCAAAGGCCAAGTAATTTGCAATCAATCTCATGAAGGCAGCCAAGTACAAAACATAAAAGCTTAGGAAATTGCAATGGAAGCACTCAATGTTATAGTGAGGAGAATGTATATCCTAGGCTCACAGGAGATGTGAGAAGTTGGCCTGGTATATGATGTCCATTAATTAAATTGGGCACCTTGCACCAGTCCAAACAACCCTTATGGTGATTTAAGAGGTCAAAGATAACCTTAGAAAGCTATCCAAGTGGTAGCTGTGGAGAGCAGCCTTCAGGCTCAGTCTTGAAGGAATGTTAAGCATTTTACCAGAATGCAACCTTATTGTATTGGTTAAATGAAAGGAGAACCACACAGCAGAGGAGCGACTCCTTCACCCCAAGGGAGATACTTCAGTTGTCCTTGATGCTACACATGTCCTGCATGGAGCCGGTATGGTGCGCGGGCACAGACAATGCTTTGGGCGGAGAAGGAGACGAAGTCGGGCCTAGCTGAATTCCAGTGAAGTCCAGAGTGTTCAGACGGTCGAAGCTCAGTGGTTTCTTATTCAGAATCTTGTCCACTTCGAATCTAGGGTCCTACAGCCAGGTAAGCCCTTTGTATCCACAGATTCAGTGGACCCTCCCAGGGGAGGGTCAGGACAGTGGGGTGGTTACACCCATGTCCTTTATCCAGTTTCGCACCAGAGCAGGAGCCAACGGCTCCCAGAACAGGTTTGAGCTGAACTATGCACAGGGACACCAAATGTGCCCATCGTGCAGACCTTCAGACACTTTGGAAGTGCACCCCCCCTCAGCTCCAATACACTAAATCCTGTCTGGGAAGTGGTCACACCTCCCTGTGACAGGATGCCTATTGTACTGCCTACCCCTGCTCGAGCTTGGCTCTCTATGACTCAAGGAGGCCAGCTGGAATCACCCGGGCTGCGAGAAAACTAATTTATGAGATGCTGTGGGCGATTTTTCACCCGTGATTGATTTCTTCAACACTGCAGCCTTTACTTTCCTGAATTGACCTTTACCACACCACAAATCCATTGCTGACTGCCATATGAGGGGCTGGATCCTGAATGTACCTCAGCCTAGGTTGCCTCTCCTCCCCCGTCCTGAGGAAGACCTGCCTGCAGAGGATATAAATTACCCTCATTGCACCAGGGTCGAAACGTCAACACTCTCCCCCAGTGGGCCTGTACCTGATATCATCCCAGCCCTGCCATTTCACAGATGAATGTTCTCTGTGCCTCATCAGAAAATCATGAAATTAATATTTGTAAATCCATAAGGGACAGGCCTGTCTGTAAATCTGGTCCGACTATGAACCATGACCAGTTTTACTAAGGATACCAGAATGTGTAATTGATTGGTTATCAAATTTGCCTTTTGGATTCCCCTCCTTTATATCTGTCCTATCTCACAAGCACTTTCCTTTTTCACACTCCCCTTGGAGCAACCTCTTTCTCTATTTGGAGCATTGAATATGGTGATCTGTCATAAAAGTAACTAAATAATAAACAGTCACTATTGGAGCGATATTTTGAGCCTTGTGTCTTTTGAGGATATACTTGTTTGCATTATTTCCTATACCAAGCTTGGCTCAGCAGCAGGAGGGCAGAGATGTGTCTCTGGTCAGCAGCAACCATTTTGTGTTGTTCGGGTCGAGAAAGCTGGTACCGGGAAGACCAGGGACCCACAAAGCTTGCTTCAGAAGTGTAGAATTATACCTCCCGCACCGTTTACTGGTGTGGAGGTATGATTCCAAGGTGTTTGATACCAAACAAGATATCGTTTTGTTTCAGCCGTTTTTGAGATAGCATTCACCGCGAGGTTATAATGCACCTCTACTTATTTGTCCGGATGTGTCACAGACAACCCGGGAGAATGGTCTCCGAAGGCTGCAAAGGGGCTCTGCTCATACTGGGGGCACCCTCTCATGTAAAACCCAGCACCCTACCTTCAGGATTGTTAAGGCCTGCTATAGGGGTGACTTATAGGTTTGAAGTGTAGTGACCTATAGATGTAGTAAACCTATATCTAACGTAAGTGGTGCATGCACCAGCTTACAAAGCTGCAATGACAGACCTGTAGCTCCATTTTGCATGGCCTCTCATGGGTGGCATAATACATGCTTCAGCCCACGGGAGGCCTCTGGGGTACCCATGTCCTTGGTACATGGGTACCATATACTAGGGACTTATAAGGGTACCCCAGTATCCAATCTGGAGTGTACCTAAGTACATGTCAATACATTTTAGGGAGAAAGCAGATAGACTGGGGTCCTGATTAGCAGGATCCCAGTCAGGCTAGTCAAAAACAGTGTAACATCCAGCAAAAAGTTGGGGTAACCATAAGAAGCAGATCCTACTTTCCTACACAACCCCCCCACCCCAAACGTAGGGCGATGAGACTAACCTTGCCCAGTTGAGTCTTCATGTTCTAAGTGGAAATATCTGCGGAGTCCATCTGCATTGGCATGGTTACTCCAAGGTCTATGTTCCACTGTATAGCCAATCCCCTGTAGGGAAATGGACCACCTCAAAAGTTTGAGGTTTTCACCCTTCATCTGTTTTAGCCATAAGAGGGGCTTATGGTCTGTCTGAACAATGAAGTGAGTGCTAAACAAGTATGGGCTCGGCGTCTTCAGAGCCCAAACCACAGCAAAGGCCTCTCTCTCAATGGCTGACCAATGTTTCTCTCTGGGGGTCAACCTTCTGCTAATAAAAGCTACTGGTTGATCCTGACCCTCTGCATTAAGTAGTGACAATACAGCCCCTACACCCCAACTCAGATGCATCTGTTGGGACAATGAATTATTTGAAGTAGTCAGGACTTTGCAGGATGGGAGCAGTGCACATGGCCTGCTTGAGGCCAACAAATGCCTTCTGACAGCTAACTGTTCACTGAACTTTCTTGGGCATTCTTTTTGATGTAAGATCATTCAAGGGGGTCACCATCGACCCATATTTTTTCACAAATCTTCTGTAGTACTCAGTCAGGCCCAAGAAAGGTCTGACCTGAGTCTGGGTAGTGGGAGCAATCCAGTCCATGATGGTCTGGATTTTGCTCTACAATGGTTGAACGTGGCCTCCACCCACAAGGTGGCCCAGGTACACAACCTTACTCTGCCCTATCTGGCACTTGGTGGCCTTCATAGTGAGACCTGCTTTCTGAAGAGCATCCAAAACATTCTTTAGGTGGACCAGGTGATCCTCCCAGCTAGAGCTAAAGACAGCTATATCATCAAGATATGCTGCACTATAGGCTTCCAGGCCTGTAAGTACTTATTCACCAACCTTTGGAATGTGGCAGGTGCATTCTTCAAACCAAAGGGCATTACAATAAATTGAAATTGCCCACTAGGGATTGAAAATGCTGTTTTTGGTTTGGCATCCCCAGCTAGTATGATTTACCAATATCCAGCAGTAAGGTCAAATGTACTGAAGAACTGTGTCAATGAGTTCATCTGCCCCAGAAATAGGGTGAGCATTAGTCCTGGTGACTTTATTGAGCCCTCTGTAGTCCACACAAAACCTCATTTCTCTTGTACCACCCTGGGTATGAGGTTTGGGTACCAGGACCAGGACCACTGGACTAGCCCAAGGGCCAAATGCTCTCCATGCCACTGGAATCAAGCTATTCTGGCTGAAGAGGGGTGAAAGCCCGAAACCGGTCCTAGGATGCTTGTTTCCAGTCCAGGGAGGACCTGGCTTGGCAGTTCCGGCTGGACTGTTCCCATGAGGCACAGGTTCAAGACTGATTTGCATATGGCTGGGTTCAAACTGGAACGACATGGTAAGCAAAAAAACTATGGATTTAGTCCCAGATTCTCTGTACTGGGGTGAATGTATGACATTGTTCTGCATTCTGTCCATCAACTGTTGTTTTTGCATTTGTCACCCCGAGTGGGAAGGGTATGCCCAGACGTGGGTCCCGTGCTCTCCATGCCACTGGAATCAAGCTATCATGGCTGAAAAGGGGTGAAACTCTGAAACCGGTCCTGGGATGCTTGTTTCCAGTCCAGGGAGGACCTGGCTTGGCAGTTCGGGCTGGACTTTTCCCATGAGGCACAGGTTCAAGACTGATTTGCATTTGGCTGGGTTCAAACTGGAACGGCATTCTGAGCAAAAACACGATGGATTTAGCCCCAGATCTCTGTACTGGGGTGAATGTATGACATTGTTCTGCATTCTGTCCATCAACTGTTGTTTTTGCAATACAAACTATAGTCATTGCGATCGCCAGGGTGGCTGTCGCATTCTGATGCCAATGGCGGGACTACCAACATCCTGTCGGGCGGTCCCAACTCTGATAGGATGGCGGTCGGACGTTAGTCTGACCGCCATCCTAATGACCCCCCAGGTTTTCCCTGGTATTAATTTGGGTGCGGCCTCCTCTTTACGCCACCCTTGTAAGTAGGGAGCAGCATCAAAATCAATGGGTGTTGCAGCAGAACGCCCACAGCAACACCCACTGTCCACCCCTTTCACGCATAGTATATTGTGAAAGAGTGTCTTATTAACAAGGCGGCATTATGCCAGGTTGAGTGGTTTAACGCCATCTTGTAAATAAGGCAAAACCCCTATCGCCACAGGAATGCCATTAAAAGTGATGTTCCATGGCGAGAGGGGCTTGTATTTATGCCCCCTGCTCTTAACATGGCAAAACAAGGAGAAATGTTTTATTTCTCCTTGTTTTTGCTGTTTCTATGTGTGCTGCATTGTGCAGCATATATAGAAACAGCAAAACGCCATGAATGATTGTTTCTGTGCAAGAAGTTGTCCATTCCTGCACATAAACAATCATTACAAAAATAACAATTCGCAACTTCTATGTGTGCTGCACAAAGCAGCACACATAGAAGTTTCAAATCGCCACTTGTGATTGCTTATGTGCAGAAAGGGATACCTTCCTGCACATAAACAATCATTCCCTCAAAGCAGGCCACCTTGCATTATTGTGCAACGGTGCTTGCGTTGGCGCTAGGCAGCTTAATTTAGCACCAGAGCTAGGGAAAATGCAGGGATGTGTTGTATCTTTGTAAATAAGGCTCATCCCTGCGTTTTCGGAATGGCGGAGCGTGGCATTAGCATTTTGTGCTTAATGCTATGCTCCGCCATTCCCTTGCACAAATGCCCCAGGTTTTCCCAGGTCTTAAATTTGGTGCTGCCTCCAATTTATGCCACCCTTGTAAATAAGGGGCAGCATTAAAATCAATGGGTGTTGTGGCGGAACGCCTACCACAACACTCATAGCTCATCCCCTTCATACTAAATATAGTGTGAAAGGGTGCCTTATTTATAAGGTGGTTTTAAGCCACGTTAATTGGATTAACGCTGCCTTTTAAATGAGGCAAAGCCCCTATAGCCACAGGAACATTGTTAAAAATGACGTTTCTGTGGCAATAGGGGCTTGTAAATATGCCCCTATGTTTCCTGATATGTCTTCCAAACTTCAGTGATTTGTCACATTAAATCCAGATGTATCGGCTTTGCCAGTGTTTGCTTTACTATTATTATTTTTGAAGTGGTGTTTCCCCCCCAAAAAATGACCCCTTTCACATATTTACACTTCATTAAAAGACAAAAGAAAGTCATGTTGGCTTTGTCAATGTTTTTTGTTCTGATTGCACCTACACGCAGCACTCGAACATCTATATAGGTTTGTAATCACTAAAACATTTGGTTCTATGAACTAAACCCCTTTTAGGAGTCAGTAATGTATTATTGACTCCTAAATTGGGGTTATAAATAGTTTATGAATTGCACTTTGGAAGTGACATGTTGTGGGCGTACCTTTCAAATTGTGATTCCTATCCATATCTATAATTTTGTTATTATAAAAGAGCTTACAGACCATTGAAAAGTGTCTGCCACACACTTTAGAGTGGTAACTAAATTGCAAAAGAGAAGAGATTCCCTTTGGATTCCTTACCTTTGTGAATTGGGGTAGGGTTTCAGGGGGTTAGGCAGTGGTCTAGGAGACCACCGCCATATCTCACTAAAACTTTTAAAAAAAGAAAACCTTTTTTTAAAAAAAATCCCTATTTTTTAAAGAAAATCGGGCTGCTTTTAAAAAAGTTTTTTGTATTTTATTTTTATTTAAAGAAAAAAACACAGGCCACCTTCCCTGTGATTGTGACCAATCAGAACAAGGCGCCGTTTTTGACCAACCTAAGGAGCATTAAGTAGGTAGGTCGGACTGCGACCCATTCCTAACTTTGCAAACCAACCTTTTAGTACATAGGTCTGTTCGCGAAATAGGTTTCTGGCCAGAGAAGTAAAGTTGCTAATTGCGACTGCAATTGGTCTAGTATCCTGGAATATAGCTGGCCTGTCCTCCAAATTTGACAACAATGAATGGAGGGAATATGTAACCAGGTTTCATGTCATTTGTCTCCAGGAAACGTGGGTGGTGGACCATAATCCTTTCCAGCTAGAAGGATATGGTTGCTTTGCTGTTCCCGCACAAAAACTAGCACCAGGCAGGCCTACTGGTGGATTAATTATCTATGTGGACTTGCAATTGGAAGGAGTGTGGTCCAGCTTGAACTGGAAATCTAACTACTTCCTCGGTTTAAGGTTTCAAAGAAATAAAATGAGTTTTATCCTTGTTAGTTTTTATAACGCCATAGCATCGAGCAAGGAAGGTTCTATATTACATGATTTGCAGATTCACTTGACTGCTGTTATAGAGCAGAGTAAGTCCACAGTGGTCCCCTATATAATCTTGGCGGGTGACCTAAACTGCCATTTGTGTCAAAACCTAAAATACTGCATGGGGGGTTGGTCTGGATGTACCTTGATAAAAGGTCTGCACTTTGAACACACGAAAGAGGGGAGGGAGCTAGAGAAAGTGATGAAAACTCACTCACTAAAACACACACTCGACCTAGTGAGTGTAGATGAAGGCTCCGGTCCTCCAACAACCTTTAAAGGGAGGGGGTGTAGCTCCACAATAGATTTTATACCAGTTTCTAACTTATTTTGGGAATGGATAAAAGAGGCCACAGTCGACTGGAGTATATTCAGTGACCATAATCCACTTGTACTATGGATTAAAAATTGGTCTTCCAACAAAGAAATAAGAAGTACGCCGGAAGGCAGTCTTGAGAGGGTTACAGATCAGGGGAGGCGCTTAAAGTGGTCCCGTATTGATGGAGACGCCTTTTACAAGACCTTAATTAAGGAAGGGGGCAAAGAGTTTGAAATTTGCTCTGATCCCCTGGCTGAAGGTTTGGCCGTGACTAAAGCTTTTGAATCAATGGCCACCCGCATAGAGAGTCTATTAAAAACCTCCCGGCCCCCGAAACAAAATAATGCGCCAAGATGGTTTAATACAGATTGCTCACGAGCACAGAAAGATCTCAAGGAAAGTTTGAAACTGAGACCCAGAGACAAACCACAAATAGCACATTGTAGGACTGTCTATAAAAAGGCCATCAAATGTAGGAGACTTGCCTTACAGTCCCAAACTTGGGAAACTTTAAGGGAAGCCGCGGAGAGGAGGGATTTAAGTACTTTCTGGAGAACCATAAATAACCCATGCTTTCAGGATTCTGCAGCACCAGCAATTGGTACAACTTTTCTCCCAGAGCGCTGGTTCAATCATTTAAAAAAATTATATAACTTTTTAGATGAATACCCGGAGGCTGAAGAGAAAACTTGCCCGTGGAGGACAGTGATTGAATTCACTTCTGGTGAAACTAAAGCGGGCATCCTGGGACTGTCACATAATAAGGCACCAGGCCCTGATGGGATACCACCAGACCTCTTTTTATCCAACACAGAATTTTGGGTCCCAATACTGACACTCGTGATCAATGCAGCTGTTGCCACTGGTATGCCACGTTCTTGGTCAACAGCTACTATAGTACCCATTTTTAAAAAAGGCAAAAAGGACGACCTGCAGTGTTATCGCCCAATCTCTTTAATCGACGTAACCGCAAAAATCTTAGGCAGAATGGTACTAAACCGCCTACTGGATTGGGCTGAGGAGCACCATATTATTTCGGATTTACAATACGGTTTCAGGACTGGCAGATCAACTACGGATCAATGCCTGAATCTCTATTTACTGGTGTCAAAATATACTATAGCCAGTGATCAATCAATATATCTGGGATTTATGGATCTCTCGGCCGCATTCGACCGCGTGAACAGAGAAAAATTATGGCGTCTTTTGACCAGACTAGGAGTAGAGCCAGGTCTTGTAAATATTATGAGAGCACTCCATTGGAACACCTCCGCCAAAGTACGATTCAATCTGGCGGGAAACACAACTGCACCGTTTAATTGCACGAGTGGAGTAAGACAGGGCTGCATTTTGGCCCCGTTCTTATTCTCTCTGTATATAAACGAACTGGAACAGGCATTGTGCAAATTGAACGCTGATACCCCAAGGGTAGGGTCTCGCCCAATCCCAGTGCTGTTATACGCAGACGATGCGGTCCTTCTGGCACGCACCCCAAGAGGTCTGCAATGCTTAATAGACGGCTTTGTTGATTTTATGAACACTCTAGACTTGGCAGCCAATTTAACTAAGTCCTATGTTTTAATAGCCGGTACGAAACCGTGTAAAAAATTCACATATCGTATAGGCACACACACACTTGAACAAGTAAAAACCTTTTCGTACCTGGGTCTTTTATTTGATGGGCTTTTAAATTTTAAATTTTTAATTGAAGAACGGTGTATAAAATTGATTTCATCTACAGGAGCAATAATGAATTATGGCCGTAGGCTGGGCCGGTGGTCGCCGGAGCAGGTTATGCACCTCTATGGCGCCATTTGCTGCTCGAAAGTCATGTACAGTGCAGAAGTTTGGGGCTTCGCAGGGGCACGGCAAATACAAGTTGAGGAAAATAAATTTCTGCGGAGAATACTCAAAACGCCCCAGCGCTCCCCAGCCTACATCACCCATGCTGAATTAGGGAGGCCATACATCGAGGACCTGATCAAGGCCAGGCCCGTTATGGCTTGGCTGAGGATCTGGTCCAATCCTGATGCGGAACTGGGTAGACAAATTATTAGAGATTGCATCAGTAGGGATAAAGGAATGTGCATCCCGTGGTTTAAATATGTAAAACTGACATTAGAAGGAATAGAATGTCTAGACCTTTTTACTAACCCAACCACAATCATACCCCAAGATAAGGATAGAATTAAGAGGCTGCTCCTGAGGAAAGCTGCAGATTGTAGATTTGATTCTGAGGGTAGGAAGATTTTAGCTTGTGCGCACAGCACCACCAAAACAGTAGGTGGCATGGAACCATATCTTAGTCTGATACATAATGCAGAAATTAGGTTTTTATTTACTCGTTTTAGGCTCAACCTTATACATCATTTCTTGGCGGATCCCGCGGGTTATACCGCCACGGTTGAGCAGAAAGGACCCTGCGGCTGCGATAGTAAATCTCCGCAGGATTCCCTTCATTTTGTATTGTTATGCCCTTTTTATTCCTTTCCCAGGCGTTATTACTTAGTAAGAATTTTAAAAAATGGCAAGTTTAGACAAGCCAGGGCCGCTCTATTATATTTACAAAGGGCTGAAGACCCTTTGACCCTGGCATGTATAACAAGTTTTCTGAAAGTTGCACTGAAAATAAGAAATACTAGAGGGCAACCAGGATTAATTAATGGTTGAAGGCACTGTATTGAAATGTTTTACATTTTAACGCACTGATCTGTATGTGGATTACCTTGTTATATTGGTATATGTGTGGTATTTTAACTATATTTTTTAAAGACATGACACCAGCACTCTTGGGAGCTGTTACATAGTTTTATTTGTTAAAAATTATATCTGCAGGATAGTACGCTCTGGTCACTGTACTTGTAAATATGCACTTTATGAGCTGTATAGACATTACAAATGTATTTTTTAAATTGTGTAAATGATGTGGTATGCATGCTTTTTATAATAATTGTTTTGCTTTTATGGTGACATGTATTGCACCGAATAAAGCTGATTTAAAGACATAGGTCTGTTCGCGAAATATGTTTCTGGTCAGAGAAGTAAAGTTGCTAATTGCGACTGCTTGTTGCGACCAGACAGTTCATACAACTGGCCCTGTGTTTACTGGATAGTACGTTTGCTTGAAAAGTGACCCAGGACCGTCAGGAGGTTCCTTTAGGATATGAGACGTGTGTTATTAAAATGTAAAAGTGTCTTGTTTGTGTGGACAATCTATGATTTTACATGAAAATGTGGTGTGAGTTTGACTAGGGATTAGTGTGTTTGGAATACCTCATTAGGTGTTTATTATGTTTATATTTTGTATGAACTAAATAAATCATTTTCTTAATATTTCTTTTTAAATGCTTGTTCACAGATATATTTAGATATATTAAAACATAAATAGCTGCCCAATGAGCCATACAATTTGTAAATAAAAACGAATGTTGTGTACGTTACAGCAGCAACCTCTTGCGTACCAAGTGCAGTTCTATATATTATTTCACCAATTACAGATCCAAGGAGAGAACTGTTCCTTCATACCACCACTTTCAGATGACCTGTATAATTGTATCATATTTTTTAAGGATCTACTTGAATTCTTTACTAAGCTGATTACCAGCTGTGGAAACACAAAAAAAGAAGCAAGCCGCAATCCTTTCCGCAATACATTTAACAAGTTTTCTTCATAGCTCATGGCTGAATGCTGTACCAAAGAACACTGGTGACCTCTTCTGGTGTATTTTGTAAATTGCACTTGTTTTAAGCACTGTTTAGAACCGTGAACCGTCTTGGAGCTCACCTTACCTCTGGTAAAACCAGGAATGTACATTTCTTTTTATCTTGCAGATTTATATAGTGTGAACTCGACCCAAAGGTATTGGAGTGCTTTACATGAGTACCAGTTACGTTACATTAGGACACATTCATTTTTGGTAGGCACGGGGAGATTAAGTGATTTGCCCAGAATCACAGGAGGTTGAGCCAACGCCGAGGCTTGTACCCTGTTCCCCAGCTCCAAAGTCCGCAGCTCTAGCTGTAAGGCTACATCCCCTCACTAACGTTCACCGTGAAGTAGATCAACACTGCCAAAGGGCCGATATGTACAACTCAGCCCACCCGCAAACACAGCAATACCATAATAAAGAACACGTAAGACACAGTAGTTGTTGGAGAAAATATTGCTGCAGGTTTATTTCGCACAATAAATATGCCAACATGGTGGGTCCACTTACGGGCGATCCAAGGGCAGGCAGCAGTGACACCCCTAAGCTCCCCTGCCCACCTGATGAGCCAGATTGCAATGTGGCCTAACCAATCGGTGCTAACTATTTTAGGGGGATTACCTCTTACATCCTGTGGACCACCAGGCCACCCATTTACTCACACCCGTAGAGGGGGCGGAGAATATCCAGGCAAGCCCCGGTTAAGGGAGCTAGGCGAGCTTTCCCTAGCACCAGGGACCAGGAGGCATTACAAAGCTTGGGTTTTCTATTTTCTACAAAGTGGTTGGGGCCTGGGGGGAAGGTACAACATCCTTGGTACACAAGGTCCAAACCTGCTCGCGGAAAAGGGTCAGTCCATTTTAGACAATAGCTCCTTTGGGTGTGATTGACGGTTTTTCACCCAAGCACAATGGTGTCACTCACAACAAAAATAGTCTTTTATATTGGTCCTCTTTCTGTGCTTTTAATTTGTTCTTCTTTCCCACTACTTCCTATCGTTTCTATGGTCCATACTTCCTCTCATCAACAACGTTCCTGAAAATACAGCAACAACGCTAGGCTTTTCAACGAAAGAAGCACAACAGATATACACATTGATTCAATAGTCTAAAGAGATAACCAGTGGTTCTAGGACACTAGAAAACAATATAAAACAATTGACATACTTGATGAAGGAAGAAGTTAATCAATGCATGCATGCTACAATATTGATAAAATATCATAAAGCAAGGTGAATTCATCGAGGTCTACGGATTTCATTGAAGCCCACTCTTTGTAAGAACAATCAGAAATTCATAGACCGGTGGTTTGGAATCTCAATCAATGAACTTTGGGTTTGATCACATAAATCATAGAAGAGCTGTCACGACTTTGTTTTTCAAAACTCTTTTTATTAAGTCAGCTGATATAGTGTTTGTAAGCATTACAAAGTAATGAAAACATACAATCTTCCATATATTGAATGCCGAGCAGGTGACTATTATATAGTAGTTAAAGAACAAGAAAAAGCTGTCAAGACTTTTGGATGACCTGACACAAGAAATCACACAACTCAAACAAGAAAGTGAGAAAAGACAGATGAAAATAATTGGCTTCAATTCTAAATGATACTAACGCACAAATTGATAAGTTGACTAAAGAAATCAGTGAGAGAAGAATACATGTATTTTAGGGTGAGACCAATGATTATAAACTTGGAGACAGATTTTCAAGAAATGCACGCAACACAGCGCAGCCCCCATAAAGACTACACTGCGTTGCGTTACACGGAGGCAGCAGGAAAGCGCCCTATCTACAGAGATATTGTTCTCTCCTCCCCTCTCCTTGGCACTGGCTATAATTTCAGCGGCCATGCGCCATGCACACACCTCAGTGCCATTGCGCCAGGGTATGTGCATGAGTCAAATATAGGATTTGTACAGGAAGGGTATCCCTTCCTGTACAAAATATAATGCCTAGACAAGTTTACAAGCTTATCAAACTTATGTATGTGTGCTGCACAGTGCAACATTCATGCAAAGTCAGAAAAGAAAGGAGAAATAAAAACATTTCTCCTGTTAGCGCCTCCTTTGAAGTTAGCATTAACTTTTGGTGCTAAACCCTGTCTACAATTCTTTGTAGATACGATTTTGCATCAAAAGGCATGGGTGGTTGCATGGGAATTCCCATGTACCACCCATGTAATGCTCCCTTGGCGTTAAGTGACGCAAAGCAGTGTATCGTGCTGCTTTGCGCTACTTTTAGGGTACTTTCCAGAACAAAAGTAAATTCCCCCCAAAACATTTTGGGCCATATGTAGGTAGCTAAATACCGGTCGGTAACGGCCGAAATTCGGTAAATATCCCGTTACCGACCGGTATTTAGTCTAGTGAGATGTAGGAGGCCAAAAACCAGTTTTCGGTAAATATGAATCGGTAAATACCGATTCATAATTACCGAATTCTAAAATACCGATTCATATTTACCGAATACATATTTACCGAATCTGTAAATATGAAGGTGTAAAACGAGAAAAGACATGTAGGTAAATTCGGTATTTAAGAAATCCATGAAATTCGGAAATCAACAGTGCATATAAGCAATCCCAAAATGCAACAGCATGGACAATATGGCCGCTCTGTATGTCATTGCAAGGCGCCTACGTCTACAGGCAGCAGGTCTGAGGATTTGGAGACGGGAGGAACGCATTTACAGACAGCGCATCACACTCTTTCAACAGACTGAGGCTGAGATACATGAAAGATACAGGCTACACCCACAAACCATCATGGACCTGATAAGGGACCTGCACCCACTCCTGGACCAGCCAACAAGAACGGCGCATGCCATACCACCACATGTGCAGGTTCTCTGCAGCCTACATCTACTCGCATCTGGCAGTTACCAGGGGGTGATAGCTGCGGTGGGCGGTGTATCCCAGAGTTGCCTGTCCCGTTTCTTCAGGAAGTTCCTGGATGCCATGATGCAGAGAATGCACCACTACATCAGCTTCCCAAACACACAGGCTGAACTGCAGAAAACCAAAACAGACTTTTATCACATGGCACAGTTCCCCCATGTCATAGGCTGTATTGATGGCACACACATTCCAATCTGCCCACCAGCTGCCACTGAGCACATCTACAGGAACAGAAAGTCCACCCACTCCATAAATGTGCAGGTAATCTGCGATGCAGGGAACATCATCACTGATATCATAGCTAAGTTTCCTGGGAGCACCCACGACTCCTTCATCTTCCAGAACAGTGGGATCTACACACGACTGCTTGCGGGAGAATTTGGAGAAGGATACCTGCTAGGTAAGTAACAGTGACGCTCCATTCTACTAAGTGCAAATCATCGTGTATTGAGGCATGTGACTGATGGTTCTCTCATACTCACCTAGGCGACAGTGCATATGCCGTGCGGTCATTCATCCTCACTCCCTACCTACACCCATCAACCCAGAGTGAGAGACGATATAACGTGGCACACAAATCTACACGCAACGTGGTGAAGCGCACGTTTGGACTATTGAAAAGCAGGTTCCGCTGCCTCCACAAAAGCGGAGGCGCATGCCAGTACACACCCATCATCTGCTGCAAGATCATTGCCACTTGTGCAATGCTGCACAACCTTGCCACGAAGAGAGGTACAGAGGTGGAACTAACAGATTTTGAGGACAATGATGATGAGTCTGCACAGCCAGAGGCCAATGCAGCAGGAGTGGCAACAGCAACAGATGGGAGAGAGAGAGACGGGCAGAGATCACATGCAACTATTTCTGAGTAAGTAAGGGGACACAGCCAGTTGTTGGATGTCATGACGTAGTTTAATAATGCGGCACTACGCCACAACACCAAGAAAAAGCCATTCTGTCAACATTGTGTAATGACTACTAGCAAGTCCAGGGTTACTACACCCAATTGTCTTAGGCTATGCCGTGCAGCATTACTGTTTGCGGCCACGCACTACAGTGTGGGATGCCACGGATTGTGCATCCTCACTAGTGGCAGCCCCATGCCGCCTGCTGCTCCTCCGTGTATCTGGGACCGGGGGGGTAATGCTGCTCCTGCTGCTGGTTTCTATGCTTTCCACAGCATCCCCAGCACCAGTTGTGGCCGCCTGGCTTGTCAGTAGCACTTCCAGTGCACTGGTGACCTGCACCATCCCCCTTGAAACGTTGCTGCTGCAGTGTGTCAGGCCCTCCTGCATAGCCACAGAGCGCCTGCAGAGCAGCGAAGTGGCAGTTGCCAGCCGGTTGAGTGCCCTCGTATGACTATCTCTCCTCTGCCGCTCCCGGCGCCGTGCAGCTCTGTCTGCATCATACTTGCTGCACAACAGCATGACGGACTGGGACATGTCCCGCATGCCCGCAGCCATCTCACTCATCCCCACCGCCATAGCGCTGATGCCCCTGTCCATGTTTTCAAATGTAGCTTTCAGTCCCCGCATTTGGCGCTGAACTGACATCATTGCCTTTGTTTGTAGGCGCTGTATCTTCAACATGTTGCCCTCGAGCCCCGAGAACACCCCATGGCTCTCATCGTGTGCTGGTGGACTCTGCACCCGAGACCTGCGGCGCCGTCTGGCACCTGTGTGTGCTCCCTCTGAGGAGGAGGGCACAGTGGCATGGCTCCCATCCTGGGGCACAGTGGTTGGCTCCGGGCCCCTGCAGTCGTCAGATGAGGACTCTAACACTCGCAACCTGGAAGCAGCACGCCTCCTCGACCTCACCAATGCAGGCGGTGATGATGCCGGTGACTCAAGCATGAGTGGTGATGCTGGCTGTGGTGGTGATTCTGGCTGTGGTGGTGATGCTGGCTGTGGTGGTGAGGCTGCATGTGGTACTGATCTCTGGGCAGAACTTGTGCTAGCCAGCCCTGAACTGTCTTGCCGGTGTGCCCTCTCTCCTGCTGCATGTGCAATCCTGCGCAATGTATCATCTGTGGACAGAAATGCAACATCAGCTCAGTGTACCTGAAGCCCTGCATTGCAAGCATCACAATACATTTCTGTAACACTCTCACATTGTCCTCTGCCTGCTTTTCGCTAATGTGTGTACCATGCCTTGTTGTTCTGTGCTATTCAGTTCATGGTTGGGGTTTCCCAGACTACATCTCCCATAATGCATTGCCAGTATGCACTAACACATGGACTGGAGTGGGATAGTCATTTCACAATTGGGGATGTGGGATAGGGGTAGGGGGGGCAACATTGCTGTGCATGCGTCTTACCTTGTTGGGTGGCGGCTCTGGCAGAGCTGTCGGCATCCCCAAGCCCCACGACACTCTCGGGCTCTATTGTGGACTCCACCAGCTCCTCCAGTTCGGTAAGGGCAGGTGCCCTGTTCCTTCCACCTCCTGTCCGGCTGGCCTCCTTCTGCAGTTCCCCCATCTTCCTCTTCGTGACGATCCTTAGGTCGTACCAGCGCTTTTTCAGCACCTCAATGTCCCTGGGGGTCACTCCAATGGCATTGACCTGCGCCTGGATTCCCAGCCATATGTTACGCTTCTCCGACTCAGGCACTTGCAGGGACTGCTTCCCAAACAGCTTCTGGTGCTGCTTGACCACCTCCTCCACTAGTACCTGCAGTTCCTTAGGGCTACATTTCTGCTTTCTCCTCCTTTCCCCTCCATCTCTCTGTGTCTCCTGGGTGGACATTGTGAGTTTGAGCTGCACAATCAGGCACTGGCTCCCTGCCTCTCCTCTGCACTCCCAGCCTCTCCAGAGTCTGATGATTGTGTGCACCTGCCTGGGTGTGGCCACTTCCTGGTTGGGTGGGGTTTGGTTGCACAGGATTGGCTGATTCATCCAGTCATGTGTTTTTGTATTTCCAATTCGGTAACTACCGATTCGGTATTTACCGATTTGGTAAATACCACTTCGGTATTTACCGATTCGGTAAATAACACTTCGGTATTTACCGAATCGGTAAATTCCGATTCTTGAATACCGATTGTTACCGAATCGGTAATTATTACCGAATGATTACCTACATATAACTTACCGATTCATAAATACTGATTCGGTAAAAATCGGTATTTATGAATCGGTAAAATACATTTACCTACATTACACCTACCTGGGTTAGCATCACTTTTGGGATGCTAACCCAGTGTAAAATGTTTGAAAATCTACCTCTTGGGGAGGTAAATAATTGGGCCGATGTATATGCAAAAAGTAGACAATACAGAGTAAACAGTAATAAATCACAAGTAGAAACATCTAACTGTGATGAAGGAAGTATTTAAGAGAAACCGATTAAAAATAAAATGTTCCCAGTACCGACAGAAAATAAGAACTCCTGAAGAATTGGAGGCATCAACCATAAGGAATGACAGATCTTTTTTGTCAAACAGTCCAGCTTCAAACCAAAAGCCTGAAGATGAAGAGCTCAATGTAGAACATCAGAAGGTTACAAGAAGTAGGGCCAAACCCTTGTGATAAACATTTCTAAATGGCAGTTGACAAAGGAGGAATGTCAGGTTCTCCAAAAAGGAACTTAATTTGTATCCACCTATTACACAAATGGATATTCACAGAATGATAGGGTTTTGTGCCTTCAAGATTTACTTCAATTTCAGGGTTAGTGTAATCCCAAAATTTAAGTTGGTGTCAAAGCAACTTGAGGTGACATGGTCTGTCGTTGCAGTTATGGTGTCAAGAAGGAAACAAAAAAGGCTGTAGTGGTCTTGTCCTTTTTATTTATAGTTTTCTTAGGTGAGAACAGAGACAGCCGACACATGTTTCGCCCAGTGGCCTGCTGGCCAAGGCTTCTTTAAGGCACAGAGGTCATAGCAAAAGCTTCAGGCTAATCAGTCAAAAGATCATAGCCAAGTGTCCAGGCTAATCGTCAAAAAAGTCCTGGGACAAATCCTGCATCCCTCGGCGGGATGCCATACACAACTTCATGCTGTCTTACCAGGTGGTCCTTGGGTGAAACCACCGACTAGGTTTGTGCCAATAGCCACAATTGGGTCATGTCCACTTGTGCGTGAACCTTGGTGGCACCCACTTCCTCTCACTGCCTACTACACAAATGGAGACTGAGATTGAGATATTTAGATTTACATGGAAGTTACTGTAACATCATTTTTTTGAGAACCTGTTGAAAAAGAAAGAACTTGAAGAGAACCGTACATACAAATTCACACCCAAAGAAATCTCGTATCTCCGGTTAGGCATAACAAATTGGATTCATTCAAAACAATGATCAACCACAATTTGAAGAAAACCATAAGATCCGGGAAGCATCGACATTCCCACATAGCAGGAAATGAATGCAGGGTTCTGAGAAAACTGACCAATGATTCCACCATAATTTTCAAAAAAGCAGATAAGGGTGGTGCCTTGTCATGATGGATGAATAATTCTATAAACAGAATGTTGATCTCACGCACATACAAATCCATGGGAAAAGATCCAACTAGAGCATTCATGAAAACATTGAGAGTGATTTTAGACCGCTTTGTTGGGAGGTATCATTATGGAGACAGAGAAATTATAGTTTCAAAGATTCCCACTCTGTACATATTACCAGAAAATACACAAGTTCAAGGAAAATCCTCCATTCAGACCCATTGTATCGACTACAGGTTTGATACAGGAACCCATAGTAAAGTTCCTAGATTACCATCTACAACCATTTATACAAGTGGGTCAATCTCATTCACGAGACACCACAGACTTTCTAAGCCAACTTCAACCATTGTCTGAAGTAGATTTGTGGAATCACTTATTATGTAACATAAATGTGAAGTCATTATACACCTTCATAACCCACAAAGAGGGTCTCAAGCAGTGGAACAAGCATTGATTGTTGCCTCTATACCAGAAGACCGAAAAGTTTTTTAGAGTTGGTCCATTTCACAATGTATCACAGTTATTTCAGGTGGGATGAAATTCTCTATGCAATTGACTGGGACATCCATGGAAAATTGTGCACCTGTTTGCTATTAAACAACACATGGAGCAGCTATAGTCACATGGTGGAGGAAAGAAATATCTGCTTCTTATGGTTACCCCCACTTTCTGCTGATGTCACACTGTTTTTGGACTAGTCTGATTGGGATCCTCTACTCAGGACCCCAGTCTATCTGCTTTCTCCCTTAAATTGATATGCATGTACTTTAGGTACACTCCAGATTGGATTCTGGGGTACCCTTATCAGTCCCTAGTATATGGTACACCATGTACCCAGGGCATAGGTACCCCAGAGGCCTCCCATGGGCTGAAGCATGTATTATGCCACCCCTGAGAGGCTATCCAAATTGGCATGACAACCCTGCTACAGCAGACTGTGTAAGCTGGTGCTTGCACCACTTACTTAAGATATATGTTCACTATATCTATCTAAATTACTACACTTAAATACCTATCAGTCACCCCTATGGCAGGCCTTAATCCTGAAGGCTGGGTGCTGGGTTTTCCGTGAGAGGGTGCCCCTGCATGAGCAGAGCCCATCTGCAGCCTTCGGAGACCATTCTCCGGAGTTGTCCGTGAGGCAGCCAGACATATATGTTTAAGTGCATTATAACCTTGCGGTAAATGCTAACTTTAAAACGGCTGCTTAGAAACATGTCGTGCTTGGTGTCAAATGCAAAAACAACAGTTCATGGACAGAATGCAGAACAATGTCATACATTCACCCCAGTACAGAGATCTGGGCCTAAATCCATCATTTTGTTGCTCCCCATGCAATTCCAGTTTGAAGCCAGCCATATGCAAATCAGTCTTGACCCTGTGCCTCATGGGAACAGCCCAGCCCGAACTGCCAAGCCAGGTCCTCCCTGGACTGGAAACAAGCATCCTAGGACCGGTTTCGGGGTTTCACCCCTCTTCAGCCAGCATAGCTTGATTCCAGTGGCATGGAGAGCACGGGACCCACGTTTGGGCATACCCGTCCCACTCGGGGTGACAAATGCAAAAACAACAGTTGATGGACAGAATGCAGAACAATGTCATACATTCACCCCAGTACAGAGATCTGGGCCTAAATCCATCGTTTTTTTGCTCACCATGCCATTCCAGTTTGAACTCAGCCATATGCAAATCTGTCTTGACCGTGTGCCTCATGGGAACAGTCCATCCCGAACTGCCAAGCCAGGTCCTCCCTGGACTGGAAACAAGCATCCTAAGACCGGTTTCGGGGTTTCACTCCTCTTCAGTCAAACACCTTGGAATCATACCTCCACACCAGTAACTGGTGTGGGAGGTATGATTCCACCCTTCCAAAGGGACATATGTGGGTCACCGGTCTACCTGATACCAGCTTTCTCCACCTGGGCAGCACAAAATGGATGCTGCCAGCCACAGACACGATTCTGCTCTCCTGCTGCTGAGCCAAGCTCGAGCAGAAAAAGGCATGACCATAGGCATCCTGTCACAGGGAGGTGTGACCACCTCTCAGACAGGGTTTAGTGTAATGGGGCTGAGTGGGTGCACTCTGAGAGTGCCATGAAAGGGGCACATTCGGTGTCCCTGTGCATAGTCCAGCTCAAACCAGTTCTGGGAGCCAATTGCTCCGGCTCTGGCGCGAAACTGGACAAAGGACATGGGTGTAGCCCCCCCTCTGTCCTGCCCCTCCCCTAGGAGGGTCCACAGAATCTCTCCAACCACTTCCCATGGGTATAAAGTGGGTTACCTGACTAGAGGACTTTAGATTTTACCTGGACAAAATTCTACTAAGAAGAAACCAAATACTTTGACTGCCTGCTGGACAACTGAAGAATCTCCCTTGGAGTAAAGGAGTTACTCCCCTGCAAAAGCAGGCACCTAAACGCATCTGACCAGTTTGCTTCTCCCGAGCTCCTGAGGACTCAGAAGATTTTAGCTACACAGGAGGTGGGTTCCCGAAGGTACCTGAGGTTGATCTGCTCTCTCAGGGATTCTGAGACCAGTATCCCTCGTGAGGACCATGCAAACCGAACCCCTGTGCACCGCGTACATTTGCAGTTGCATATGCTTAGTTACGATTCCCGAGCTTGTGCATTGGACTCTGTGTAGTCCTGACCCCGCGCAGTATTTGTACCGAAGATTTCCAGCCTCCACTCCTTAAGTGTCCTGTGTGCTGGTACTTTGCAAACTTGCTTGATGTCTCTTCGCGATCCCTGATCCGTTAGCCTGTGGGTCCTGGCGAGGGTCACACTGATAATTCTTGGGCTTACCTGGTTACTCCAGACGTGCACTAACTCTCCATTGCTTGGAGAGTCCCCTGGACCTTGCTGGTCCTCACTGTAACCTGTTTTCTCTGACTGCATGGATTGCATTTGCCAAGGCTTGTTGGTGCTCCAGGCGGACATCGACCCCTCAGCTCTCGGCATCCTTTGTGGGACAGCTCACCTCCAGATCCTGTTCATCCTCGACGTCTCCTGGTCCCTGTGGCTGCAGAGTCAAGCAACTCTTCTTCACCCCTGAAGCACTCAACATCGATGGGCATTCGACTACCGAGCCCCTGGTCATCTGAAGTGACCCAGACTCTGTCCCCTCTGCTTTCAGGTTCTTCTCACCTCGTATCCAGGCTTGGATTCCATTGGACATTCTTCGCCCTCCTGGTAGCAGGACTTCTTTGCAGCTCTCCATTGAAAACAACGAAGGTTTCCGACACCACTTGACCCCTATGCACCCAGCTCCTCTGGGACAGGTAACATGGGTACTTTGGTATTCACTGGTGGGTTGGCCTTAGAACCTCCTAAGTTCCAAAGGGTTCTCGAAGTCCTCTTAGAAGTGTCCTTAACTTGTAAATTTACAACCACGACTTTCCCATAGAGTTGTACGGAGCACACGTCTGTGTTTCCTCACTGCACCCTTCTTCCGTGGGCCCCCTATGTCACTCCTCTGGGTGGTTCCTTGGGGTCCCAGTGATTCTACATGCTCTAGGCACTGTGTCTAGTCAAGTCGTTGTTGTTATACAATTTTTTTAGTATATGGTTCGGTCTCCCCCTGGAGCCTGCAGTGTATTTTGCTATTTACTAATGTTCTATTGATTCAGTACTGTGTGCTTTGTGCCCTAGTCTCATATAGAGGCTAGTAGGGAGTGTTATATTAATAAATACATATTTTAATATAAACACTGTGTGGTTCTCCTTTCATTTAGTCATTTAGGAGGTGATATTCTGGTAAACCAAGCTGCTTTACATTCCTTCAAGATTAAACCTGAAGGCTGCTCTCCATAGCTACCACCAGGATAGTTTCAATAAGGTTATCTTTGACCTCATACATCATAAGGGTTGTGTGGACAGGTACAGGGTGCCCACTTTAATTAGTGGACAGCATATACCAGGCCACCTTCTCACATTGGTGTGCAGCGGTTAGGATTCAAGCTTGCTATTGTTTTACCAGATAAATCTCTTTGAATGATTAACTGAAAACCATTAAGTATCAGGTGCATATAATACAATCAACATTAGAATAAAGTAAGTTCCATTGAACTTGGAGTTGGGCAAGCCAAGGGTCTAGCACACCCTTTCTCCAACTCAATAAAGTTTAGTCTCCACTAGGTTAGGTAGGTGCCTACACCTCATAACACTAGTATGTCTTCTAGAGGAGAAGTAAGTGGCTCTCTGCCAACTAGCTACAATGTCCTTTCATTGCAAGAATTGAGAGCCATGTATGCATCTAGGAAGCTGAGGACAGGGAGAACAGCAAACACTCAACGTCTCAGTGAGATTTTGTTCTTATATGACCTTAAAAAGACCCCAAGGTCTGATGAGGTAGACAGAGTGGGTGGGGCAGGGAATGAGGAATGGGCAGGAAGTGAAACCTTCTTTCACCTGGAATCAAACCCTGACCAGGAGAATCAAGATGATTCTAACCTGGACAACATATATCTTCCTTCAGGTGGGGGAGAAGGCCCCAGTGGCCCTCTCTTTACTCCACTAGGAAGAGTACAGAGTTTACCTAGGAGATCCAGATTTCCCTCTGTGGAGTCTAATCACTTAGGAACTTCTGTAGGGACTTCCATATCAAATAAGAGGGAAACCTCTTATGATAGACAGTGCTAATTTCTGGAGCTTGAGAGAGTCAAGCTCAGGCTCAAGAAAGAGCAATTTGCCCTAGACGGGGAATCCCTAGAGCTCCAAAGAGCAACAAAAAGATTGGAACTAGAATCCCATGGTGGCAGCAAACCTGTCCCTAGGGTTAGAGAATATACTCATGAACATAGGAACCTGAATTATATAGTCCCACCCTGTCAGAGTGGGGATGACATCCACAAATGGATAACTGCACTAGAAAGGTCATCTAAGGTACAGAGGGTCCCTCAAGAGCAATGTGCAACTATCTTGAGGCTCTCCTTTGCTGACAAAGGTAAAGGATTGTACAATTTAATTATGAGGGAGCAGATCCTTAATAATTGCCAAAATCAGTTGTTGCATCAGTACCTGGTTGATTCTGATCTGACCTCTCTCCAAGAATTGGGAAAGAAGGAAGACAAATGGGTCAGAACCAGAGTGAAGCAGAAACATCAGAATAAAGGTGGTGACCAAAAGGATCAAGATGCTAAAACCTCAGATAAAGGTGGGGAGAAGGGTAAAGACCAGACGTCTTCAAAAGGGTCCCATAAACCTGCATCGGGGGGGAGGGGAGTCACAGTCTAACAAGGGAAAAGGCTAAATGAAACCTTAGTGTCATATCTGTAGAGAAAAGACACATTGGACAAAAGATGCCAGTTGTCCAAAGGCCAAGGAATCTACACCAGCCATAACTGCCCCAAAGGCAACTGTTCCCCCTAACTCAGTTCCAAGTGGTGGTGTACAGAACAAGGGTATAGTAGGGTTAACCTTGGGATCTGAAATGGATTCTGGCCTAGTCAGAATTCCAACTCAGGCTGTTTTGGTCTGTGATAGAGGCATGGCTATTGCTTCCTTATTTGTTAGTCCCAGTAATCTGGGCTAGTACAGACACCACCATTTGATCAATAGTAAGGAGGCCATTGCATACAGGGACACAGGTGCAAGTGTCACAATGGTGACAAAAGATCTTGGCAGTTGTGAATATCACCAGGGAGGGGTAACTGACCTTAAGAAAGTTGGGGTTAGCTCAGACCTCCCTGTAGAATGCTTATTGGGCAAAAATGTGGCAACTTCAGCTTGGGCTGAAGTGGAACTCAGGACACATGCAGAAATGCTGAGCATCCCTGCAGAAGTGTTTGCCATGACTAGGTCACAGGCAAACGTATCTTCCACTGAACAGTCCCGGGATCCTGAAAAGATGGACCAGGTGCCTTCCAAGAGAAGGAGCAGAAGGGGTAGGACAGTGTCTTCCACCCTGCCTCAGAGTGAGGATCAGTCTCTTCAGGGAGATGATTTCAGTCCCTGTGAAGGAAGTGTCTCAGAGGAACTTGAACCTGACCAGGCTGAGTTCTTGGGGACAGGGGGCCCTTCCAGGGCCGATCTGAGCAAGGAGCAGCTGAGCTGCCCCTCTCTTGAACCCCTCAGACAGCAAGCTATTCCTGAGGCTGCTGGAAGTGCCAGTGGGTCCCACAGGATCTACTGGGATGATGGACTTCTGTATTCAGAGGGTAGAGACCCCAAGCCTGGTGCTACCAGGAGGTTTGTTATACCTCTGAAGTTTAGAGGCTTCCTATTAACACTGGCACATGATATCCCATTAGCAGGACACTTAGGCCAAAGTAAGACCTGGGAGAGGCTTGTCCCTCATTTTCACTGGCCTCACATGTCAGAAGACACAAAGGAGTTTGCCCAGCCAGTGGTAAGGCAGGTGGTACCACAAAGGCCCCGATACCACCACCTGTGGTGGAGGTTCCCTTTGAGAGGGTTGGGATTGACATTGTTGGTCCCATGGATCCTCCAACTGCATCTGGGCACAGATTCATACTAGTGGTAGTGGGCCATGCCACTAGATATCCAGAGGCAATTCCCCTTAGGACTACCACAGCTCCTGCTGTGGCTAGAGCTCTCCTGGGAATCTTTTCCAGAGTGGGTTTCCCTAAGGAGGTAGTATCAGACAGAGTTGCAAACTTTATGTCTGGTTACCTGACTGCTATGTGGAAGGAGTGTGGCGTGAATTACAAATTCACCACACCCTATCACCCACAATGCAATGGGTTAGTTGAGAGATTCAACAAAACCCTCAAGGGCACGATAAAAGGTCTCTCTGAAAATCTTAGGCGTAGATGGGAAATCCTTTTGCCCTGCCTTCCCTTTGCCTACAGAGAGTTTCCTCAGAAGGGGGTTGGTTACAGCCCTTTTGAACTTCTGTTTGGACATCCATTTAGGTGCCCCTTATGTTTGGTTAAGGAGGGATGGGAGTTACCTCTCAAACTACCTAAACAGGACATAGTAGACTATGTACTTTGTCTCCTCTGCAGGATGGCTGAGTACATGACGGAGGCATTCAAAAACCTTGATGCTAGCCAGGAATTGCAAAAGGCCTGGCATGACCAAAAGGCTGTTTTGACTGTATACCACTCAGGACAGAAGGTATGGGTGTTGGAGCCTGTGGCCCCAGCAGCTCTCTAAGACAAGTGGAGTGGGTCCCATACCATTCTTGAGCAAAAGGGAGAGGTTACCTACCTGGTGGACCTTGGAACTCCCAGGAGCCCCCATAGGGTGCTCCATGTGAACAGGCTCAAGCCATATATGGACAGGGCAGACATGGGCTTGCTCATGGCTACTGATGAGGGACAGGAGGAAGAGAGTGATCCACTCCCTGATCTCCTCTCATAGAACTCTGATGATGGTTCAGTTGATGGTGTAGCCTTGGCAGGCAGCCTCACTGAACAGCAACAGACTGATTGTAGGGAAGCCCTCAATCAGTACAGACATATGTTTTCACTGACTCCACGTCAGACTACCTGCTCTACAGATGAGGTGGACACAGGTGACAGTCTGCCTGTTAAAAATAAGATTTACTGGGAACCTGATCATGTCAGGGACTGTATCAGGACTGAAGTCCAGAAGATGTTGGAACTGGGAGTGATTGAGCCCTCAGATAGCCCTTGGGTTAGCCCAGTAGTCTTGGTACCAAAACCTCACACCCAGGGTGGTAAGAGAGAGATGAGGTTCTGTGTTGACTACAGGGGACTCAATGCAGTCACTAGGACTGATGCTCATCCAATTCCAAGGGCAGATGAACTAATTGATACTTTGGCCTCAGCCAAGTTCTCAAGTAAATTTGACCTGACAGCTGGTTGCTGGCAAATCAGATTAGCTGAGGATGCAAAACAAACAAAACAACATTTTCAACCCCAAGTGGACACTACCAATTTGTGGTGATACCTTTTGGCTTGAAGAATGCACCTGCCACATTTCAAAGGCTGGTGAATAAAGTTCCCACAGGTCTGGAAGCCTATAGTGCAGCTTATCTAGATGATATTGCTGTCTTTAGCTCCACCTGGGAGGCTCACCTGGTCCACCATGAGAAATGTTTTGGAGACCCTGCAGAAGGCAGGCCTCATATCAAGGCCACTAAGTGCCAGACAGGGCAGAGTAAGGTTGTATACCTAGGCCACCTTGCAGGTGGAGGACAGGTTCAACCATTTCAGTGCAAAATCCAAACTCTCATGGATTGGGTTGCTCCAACCACCCAGGCTCAGGTAAGAGCTTTCTTGGGCCTGACTGGGTACTACAGGAGGTTTGTCAAAGGTTATGGCTCCATAGTGACCCCTTTGAATGATCTAACTTCCAAAAGAAAGTTCAGTGGACAGTTAGCTGTCAAAAGGCATTTGATGACCTGAAGCAGGCCATGTGCACTGCTTCCATTCTGCAAAGTCCTGACTATTCCAAACAATTCATTGTTCAAACTGATGCATCTGAGTTGGGAGTAGGGGCTGTGTTATCCCAACTGAATGAAGAGGGTCAGGATCAGCCAGTAGCTTTTATAAGCAGAAGGCTGACCCCCATAGAGAAACGTTGGTCAGCTGTTGAGAGGGAAGCCTTTGCTGTGGCTTGCGCTTTGAAGACCTTGAGGCCATACTTGTTTGGCACTCACTTCATTGTTTAGACAGGCCATAAGCCCCTCTTATGGCTAAAACAGATGGAGGGTAAAAACCCCAAACTTTTGAGGTGGTCCATTTCCCTACAGGGGATGCTATACAGTGGAACATAGACCTGGGAGTAACCATTCCAATGCAAATTGACTCTCCAGATATTTCCACTGAGATCATGAAGACTCAACTGGTCAAGGTTAGTTTAATGTCCTTGCATGGGGGGGTTGTGCAGGAAAATAGTATCAGCTTCTCATGGTTACCCCCACTTTTTGCTGATGTCACACTGTTTTTGGACTAGTCTGGGATCCTGATATTAAGGACCCCAGTCTGTCTGCGGTCTCCCTTAAGTTGATATGCATGTACTTTAGGTACACTCCAGACTGGATTCTGGGGTACCCTTATCAGACCCTAGTATATGGTACACCATGTACCCAGGGCATAGGTACTCCAGAGGCCTCCCATTGGCTGAAGCATGTATTATGCCACCCCTGAGAGGCTATCCAAATTGGCATGAGAACCCTGCTACAGCAGACTGTGTAAGCTGGTGCTTGCACCACTTACTTAAGATATATGTTCACTATATCTATCTAAATCACTACACTTAAATACCTATCAGTCACCCCTATGGCAGGCCTTAATCCTGAAGGCTGGGTGCTGGGTTTTCCGTGAGAGGGTGCTCCTGCATGAGCAGAGCCCATCTGCAGCCTTCGGAGACCATTCTCCGGAGTTGTCCGTGAGGCAGCCAGACATATATGTTTAAGTGCATTATAACCTTGCGGTAAATGCTAACTTTAAAACGGCTGCTTAGAAACATGTCGTGCTTGGTGTCAAATGCAAAAACAACAGTTCATGGACAGAGTGCAGAACAATGTCATACATTCACCCCAGTACAGAGATCTGGGCCTAAATCCATCATTTTGTTGCTCCCCATGCAATTCCAGTTTGAACCCAGCCATATGCAAATCAGTCTTGACCCTGTGCCTCATGAGAACAGTCCAGCCCGAACTGCCAAGCCAGGTCCTCCCTGGACTGGAAACAAGCATCCTAGGACCGGTTTCGGGGTTTCACCCCTCTTCAGCCAGCATAGCTTGATTCCAGTGGCATGGAGAGCACGGGACCCACGTTTGGGCATACCCGTCCCACTCGGGGTGACAAATGCAAAAACAACAGTTGATGGACAGAATGCAGAACAATGTCATACATTCACCCCAGTACAGAGATCTGGGCCTAAATCCATCGTTTTTTTGCTCACCATGCCATTCCAGTTTGAACCCAGCCATATGCAAATCTGTCTTGACCGTGTGCCTCATGGGAACAGTCCATCCCGAACTGCCAAGCCAGGTCCTCCCTGGACTGGAAACAAGCATCCTAGGACCGGTTTCGGGGTTTCACTCCTCTTCAGTCAAACACCTTTGAATCATACCTCCACACCAGTAACTGGTGTGGGAGGTATGATTCCACCCTTCCAAAGGGACATATGTGGGTCACCGGTCTACCTGATACCAGCTTTCTCCACCTGGGCAGCACAAAATGAATGCTGTCAGCCACAGACACGATTCTGCTCTCCTGCTGCTGAGCCAAGCTCGAGCAGAGAAAGGCATGACCATAGGCATCCTGTCACAGGGAGGTGTGACCAGCTCCCAGACAGGGTTTAGTGTAATGGGGCTGAGTGGGTGCACTCTGAGAGTGCCATGAAAGGGGCACATTCGGTGTCCCTGTGCATAGTCCAGCTCAAACTAGTTCTGGGAGCCATTTGCTCTGGCGCGAAACTGGACAAAGGACATGGGTGTAGCCCCCCCCCTCTGTCCTGCCCCTCCCCTAGGAGGGTCCACAGAATCTCTCCAACCCCTTCCCATGGGTATAAAGTGGGTTACCTGACTAGAGGACTTTAGATTTTACCTGGACAAGATTCTACTAAGAAGAAACCAAATACTTCGACTTCCTGCTGGACAACTGAAGAATCTCCCTTGGAGTAAAGGAGTTACTCCCCTGCAAAAGCAGGCACCTAAACGCATCTGACCAGTTTGCTTCTCCCGAGCTCCTGAGGACTCCGAAGATTTTAGCTACACAGGAGGTGGGTTCCCGAAGGAACCTGAGGTTGATCTGCTCTCTCAGGGATTCTGAGACCAGTATCCCTCGTGAGGACCATGCAAACCGAACCCCTGTGCACCGCGTACATTTGCAGTTGCATATGCTTAGTTACGATTCCCGAGCTTGTGCATTGGACTCTGTGTAGTCCTGACCCCGCGCAGTATTTGTACCGAAGATTTCCAGCCTCTACTCCTTAAGTGTCCTGTGTGCTGGTACTTTGCAAACTTGCTTGATGTCTCCTCGCGATCCCTGATCCGTTAGCCTGTGGGTCCTGGCGAGGGTCACACTGGTAATTCTTGGGCTTACCTGGTTACTCCAGATGTGCACTAACTCTCCATTGCTTGGAGAGTCCCCTGGATCTTGCTGGTCCTCACTGTAACCTGTTTTCTCTGACTGCATGGATTGCATTTGCCAAGGCTTGTTGGTGCTCCAGGCGGACATCGACCCCTCAGCTCTCGGCATCCTTTGTGGGACAGCTCACCTCTAGATCCTGTTCATCCTCGACGTCTCCTGGTCCCTGTGGCTGCAGAGTCAAGCAACTCTTCTTCACCCCTGAAGCACTCAACATCGGTGGGCATTCGACTACCGAGCCCCTGGTCATCTGAAGTGACCCAGACTCTGTCCCCTCTGCTTTCAGGTTCTTCTCACCTCGTATCCAGGCTTGGATTCCATTGGACATTCTTCGCCTTCCTGGTAGCAGGACTTCTTTGCAGCTCTCCATTGAAAACAACAAAGGTTTCCGACACCACTTGACCCCTATGCACCCAGCTCCTCTGGGACAGGTAACATGGGTACTTTGGTATTCACTGGTGGGTTGGCCTTAGAACCTCCTAAGTTCCAAAGGGTTCTCGAAGTCCTCTTAGAAGTGTCATTAACTTGTAAATTTACAACCACGACTTTCCCATAGAGTTGTACGGAGCACACGTCTGTGTTTCCTCACTGCACCCTTCTTCCGTGGGCCCCCTATGTCACTCCTCTGGGTGGTTCCTTGGGGTCCCAGTGATTCTACATGCTCTAGGCACTGTGTCTAGTCAAGTCGTTGTTGTCATACCATTTTTTTAGTATATGGTTCGGTCTCCCCCTGGAGCCTGCAGTGTATTTTGCTATTTACTAATGTTCTATTGATTCAGTACTGTGTGCTTTGTGCCCTAGTCTCATATAGAGGCTAGTAGGGAGTGTTATATTAATAAATACATATTTTAATATAAACACTGTGTGGTTCTCCTTTCATTGAGTCATTTAGGAGGTGATATTCTGGTAAAAAAAGCTGCTTTACATTCCTTCAAGATTAAACCTAAAGGCTGCTCTCCATAGCTACCACCAGGATGGCTTTCAATAAGGTTATCTTTGACCTCATATCATAGGGGTCGTGTGGACTGGTACAGGGTGCCCACTTTAATTAGTGGACAGCATATACCAGGCCACCTTCTCACACATGGCTGCAATCAATACGCACGCCATGGCGGGATACTCACTCTGAGAGACAAGGCACAGAGCTACAAGGGACATGCGACAACGCATAAGTTAATCGAGATATCTTTCACAATGCAGATAATATGTAGACTGTATGGACTACTATGTATCTGGAACAGCTTAATTTTTAACATCAAGGTTCCGTGTTTAGGCACTTGTGTCGTTGTAGGGTAACTTGATGACATAGCCAAGTTTTTCTCCTTTAAAACTTTTATAACATCATGTGAACGCATGAACGACTGGCTCAGTTCTCTGCATTTTTGGGTTCTCGTTTTAATACAGTGTTCATTTGTTATAATTTTCACTTGTTATGAGTTTATTGGTTTAACAAAAAGATGAAGGTTCGATGTCTTAGCCTTAAGTTATATATACAATGGCTCCCCTGACTGAGAGTTTTTCTTTTATCCCATGGGAACCTTCACCCCCTAACAAAGGGCTAACCTCTGCACGAAATGCAATGGGGACACTGTACACTTTATTGGTGATGGATTACACATGCACGAGAATAAAAGGATTGCATTTTCAAAAAGCAATGAAGACTATAAGTGCTTTATGATGAATTAAATTATATAAAAGAAGGATAAATCAAAGTATATAAAAGAAGAATTCATACTTGGGAGGCAACGATCCCAAAAACAGAAAGTTAATTTCCTGCCAGGAAGAAGGACTGCCACTGTGGTGGACTGCTGCCCTGCTAGACTACTGCCTTGCTGGACTGCTGCCTTACTGGATTGCTACCCTGTTGCACTGCTGCCTTCCCACCTGAGTTAGAGAGATTGGACCTGCACCTGCACCTTGGACTTACAGTGACTCCAAGGACTGGTCTGCTGGCCTCTTGTTCAGAACCACAGAGACATAACAGGCTGCCAACCAACTGAACAAGCACCCAGATATAGCTGAAGCCTTCCCCTGACCCCATGTGGTGTTACTAAGGTGCTGGACGCTTGGTGTCCACAGTGGAGTTAAATATGAAGTTTCTGGGGTTTCTTCGTGACCACAAACGGGACCGTTGGCACTAAAACAGTGTCACTCACTGCTCACCAGTGCGAAGTTCCGTCATTCTGACTCTTCGTACTACAGCATCACACACTTGCTAGAAATGCCATCCTCAAGCTCTGACCTAATCAATCATGTGCATGGACAACAGGATCTTTGTGCTAAAGTGACGACCATCCGCGATGCCAGGCCAGCTCTTCACGCTGGAACAACGACTGTATGTGACACTACCCTGCTCCTTGGGCCTCCTCTACACAAAAACAGGACTCTTTGCCCTGGACTGAGAAAGTAACTGGTCAGCGGGACTAACCTAGTCCCTCTATCCAACATACGCTACATTGTGGTCGGCCTGAACTTGAGACTTTCTCCCGGTCGTGAGTGATGCTTTGGACTTTTTGGCACTATTTTCGCTTAAATCTTTAAAATTCTATATCTGCTCTTCTACTGACTGGGTTTTTGTTGTTTTGGTCTTTTCTTATTTATTAAAGTCTGCACATTTTTTCTAATTAGGAATGGGATACTTTTTGTGTAGTGTTTTCATTGTATTACTGTTTGAATTATTACAAAAATACTTTACATATTGTCTCTAAATTAAGCTCTGCTAAGCTACCAGAGGGTTGAGCACAGGTTAATTTTGCGTTTGCTTGTGATTTCACCCTGACAAGGATTGTGGTTACTTCTAGAGTAAGATTTCACCCCCCTCAACCAGTAACCCAATTTCTTACATTGACGTATAAGGTGCAATCAACCAGTAACCCAATTTCTTACATCCAAGTATAAGATGCAATTAACCAGTAAGCCAATTTCTTACATCCGAGAATAAAATGCAATCTTACATAACACCTTTCATCCCATCCCAAGGAGCACATTCATAGAAACTGTACTTAGACCTTCTAATTTGTGTTATCACACCAACCCGTGGAGTTTTCTGATTTGTCTGACTTGATATTAATTCCTATAAAGATATACCTGTTATATTTGCATTACTGAATGTATAAGGACTGCCACAAGGAAGAGTTGTCAAGGCGCTAATAACACGTTGGGGGCTAATTCCATTTCAGGTACAAACATGAGTTTGTACCAAAAGCTGCATTACAGCCTGGGCACAGTTTGTGCACACTTGAAGTGATTGGCCGCCGAATTTTCCACCGATCAGCCCTGGCTCAATTACTGAATATCCTTTTTTATGCAACGTGGAAGAAGGGGAAAAAGTGAAACTGTGATTTATTCCTGATCCCAGGGTACCATACTCACAATCCGATTCAAATTTCTACCCATTAAATAGCGAGGTAGGCATATTTTTATTGGACGTGCAATTTGTACCCAGAATAGCACTTTAGGTATAATCAAGGTCTAAGTAGTACTAGAATAGAGCCAGTCCCTTTGCATGGATGATGATGACATATTTTCACTGGTTGTATGTGATTTCATAGAAGAACGAAACCATAAAATCCCTCAAAGCCCTAAACTCTGCCCATGTGTCAAACCTAAAAACCTCTCAGTGCTCTAACACTCCACACCCTAAAAACCCCTCACCACCCCTAGATTCCACTCATTCGTAAAAACCCTTCACCACGTCTAAACTCCACGCATTACTGATCCCTAAAAATCCTCACCACCACTACATTTCGTCCATCCCAGAACCCTAAAAACCTCTTTCCTCACAATAATCATCCATCCTGCCCCCAAAAAACCCTCATCACCCCCTAAACATCACTGATCCCTGAACCTAAAAACCCCTCACTCTTCCTAAGCCCCACCCAATTTTGGATTTTTCCTTAAAATGATCTTTCCTTTAAAATGTTTCCTTTAATTTTCATTTTTTTTTGTATTTTCATAGAATTGTTTTTCCTTGAAATTGAGTTTCTATAATCTGGTGTCCTCCAATGTGGTTTCTTAGTTTTTGTTTTTCTATTAATTAACACACATCAATTTCCTCTTTAGGCACCGCGGTGCTACTCATTATTGGGAACTTGGAAATGAAAAAAGAGGAATGCTTTATACGGGTGATAACAGCAGACCCTCAAACCAGTGTTCTCTTGTTTTACATGATGGAATGTTGGCTTAATGGCTTGACACTGTCTTTTTGTCCGGCGTTAGCCAAATACCTTTTCATTTTACGTATAATGTACTTACTTAAAGGGCCTTTAAGCCACCTCTCTTCATCCATTGGTCTGTTCTTGTGTCATTCACATTTCTTATGTGCATGGGCTGTCTTTGTTTCATCGAGATTTGACCATATTTTTGGTTTCCCACTTGATCTTAGTGATGGAGTAAGTGTTGTGTTCTTTGAAGTTTTTCACTCACAGCCTATGTCACAAGTGTATATTTCAGCATGCAGAATGGAATGCTAAAGTGCAAGCTGTAACATGGGTTTTTTGTTTATTGTTTACTTGGATAAACTCTATGTCCTAGAACCATATTACTATCATGGATTGGAGTAAATGTACACGTGTGTTCGGAGTAAGGAGCTAACTGCAAAGTTTGGTGTTTACCCTCAAACTTGCACTATTTAGGATGCTGGCCATAATCCATAGGTAAACCCTCCACAGTTTAACTCACAAATGGAGATTCCAACACACTGGCAGAAATGCTGTGACTGCAATTTGAATATATAGGTGAAAAATCCCACCATTTCTGATTTAGTGCCTTGTGACAGGATTTTCCCTCGGTAATGCAGTTAGTATGTTCCTATTTTGAGCTTGGGTGCATATATTGCTCTGCACATCCAGGTCTTAGTGATTTTTTTCAACATCTTCACTTTTCTTGAAATGATTTTCATAGGAAAACATCTTATTGATAACTGCCTTTGATTTGCTTTGGAACAGTTGAAACCATTCTCTTCGCTTTCCCTTTATAAGATTGCGGTGCATTTTTCTGTGGTAGTATCTAGTATGTTTATTTTTATGTTTTAGAGCTTGATTTGTTCCCTCCATTAGTCATTCTCTACCTGCTTTGTGATTTGATTGACTGAATCTTTTTACCCGCACCCCTACCACTCACTTTGGGCCATGCCATTGAAGGCTCATACCAGGACACTTTCAGGGAACCTTTAGTTTGCCTCTTTCAGGAGTGTGGCCATAGCCCATACACATCGTTGGCCATTCTCCCCACCCCACCACTTATCCTGGAACTCTATGAAGGAACAGTCCTATAGGTATTAGAAGATATCTTGTGGAGGTGGGGTAAGGCAATGAATGCACTTGCAGCAGTCAGTGAGACAAAAGAAAGGCTTAATTTATAAAGAATGCATACATTTAAGTAGTTACACATTACTTGGAAGAGGTGTTTGTATATGTACATAAATAAGGTGGATGAAATGCGTTAATTGGTATGGATGGGGTAAATATATCACAGGCGATATAGCGCATCACAAAATATTGCATCTACAATGTCGACTACCGCTATATCATCAAGATAAGTAGATGTAAAATTAAGATTAGTATTATCTCCACATACATTGATGATCTAGTGGTAGGTGAAACAGAGAACGTAATATTTGTATAGGTTGATATTGTTGACCTCAAAATAGTGATGTACACA
The DNA here is from genome assembly GCF_964204655.1 of Triturus cristatus. Lineage (NCBI taxonomy): Eukaryota > Metazoa > Chordata > Amphibia > Caudata > Salamandridae > Triturus > Triturus cristatus. The sequence goes on along the minus strand of NC_140593.1, from coordinate 959,211,115 downwards.
GCCAGGCAATTTGGTACGTGGGACAACATTCAGAAACAGTCATGAGCTTCGCCTGCTTCAAGCCACATGTTCAGGTCTTGGATGCCATCACATAGCCTTCAAAAGAGTGTGCGAAGCAGAGCAAAGGAAAAATAATGCTTACTTTGGTTATATATACACATTTGAGTATTTTCTCTTCTTTCCATCAGCGTGCTTTGGAAAATGAACGACCCCCAGGTTGGAGTGTTCGGAGAAATTTTGCTAGCCACTGGGCAGAAGCCTCCCTTCGCATGAGTATTGGAAAATCTGGAGAACAGTCAGAGAGAAAACTGCAGACAAGCCCTGAAAGACAGCTGCTAGTGCAGGGAGTGATCAAGAGGAGAATGTCAAACATGAACTTTACTGTGAGTATTGTCAGAAACATTTCTATTCTTCTCCAATTTCTGGAAAAAATGCAAATTACAGTGGAGAATCCAGTGACTTAATTTATTTTGTTTTAGGGATAGTATTGCAGAGGAAATTGACCTGGTATATTTTCATTTACCCCTAAACTTTATATCTGAATTAAAGGGGCTCATTTGAAGTTTGGGAAGCAGGCGGCAGTAGCAACCACTGTCATATTTAGGCTTTCCTTCTAAACAGCCAGAGAATAATCGCGTATAGGGTTTTCTATAGGTGTGCTAGCCGACAAATTAACAGGCGGAGCTGAGCCAGAGCCGAGCCACGGTTCTGACTCGGCTCATAGACCCTGTGCACGAGCCAAGCCCTGAAAATGTTTACTATGTAAATCACACAACAAACAACTCGTAAAATTTGATAGTTTCTTCAAAATTCCATAAAGGGTCTATTCTTTAACATGTGGAAGCTTTTCCATTAATATGGCACATTACGGCATTGCACTGGGAAGTACTTGTTAAAAGTTCATGGAAACCCTGTACTGGTGACGATTATTATAGAGAAACATTGTAGTCTAATAAATCAGTACATAATAGGGGGCTCATTTATGGGATTTATGTCACAAGGCAGCACAGCAAGTAACCATGCTGAGCTGCCCTGCACCACAGGGAAAGGGCAGGAATGCACCGTAGGTATGCAATACAGTGCATTCTTGCCCTTTCCCACTGTGCTGGCACTGTTTCAGCAGCCTAGAGCCAACGCAGGCACCCCTGCACCATCCCTCAAAGGTGCCTGTGTTGAAGGCAGGATTGTTTTTGTGCAGGAAGGGGCACCATCCTGCACAAAAAAAATCCATAGAGATGTTTTCATCCTTTTATGTGTGCTGCAGAACACAGCATACAGAGAGGAAAAAACAAGGAGAAATAAAGATTTTTCTTCTCATTACGCCTGCCCTTCGGAAGCATAAGATTCTGTTGCATTCCCAGGTTTAGAAGTCCTTGTAAATCTGAGAATGTGTCAAAAACCATGGGAGTTGCGGCCGAAAACCCACTACAATGTCCATGGAATGGCTCCCTTGCGAAGAGTATGGCAACACAGCAATTTGCACTGTGTTGCTTTACTCAAGATTTATGAGGCCACTCAAAGCCACGCAATGCAGCTTTGCGTGGCTTCATAAATCTGACTCAGATCCTTGCGTAACGCATGTACAACTTTGCAAGGTCCAAACATGACCCAAGGCTCTCGTAAATATGCCCCTAGGTTTTTCTACAACTGATATTCTGAACTCACATGTTTGAGAGGGCTTGTACGTGATAATGACAAAAAAGGAGTTTGAGTAAAATAAAATAATTGCTTAAAATCTCACAATTTAAGCAGAGAAGCGGTGATTTAGGTTTTCTGGTTTGACTTTGTACAAATCAGCCAGTAAATGGGTATACATTTGCCTTTCCTTATGTTGATGCTTTGTTTTCTCCTCTTTGCGCATTTTTCTGTAGTTCTTATAGAACGCAAACTCGACCCCAATGTATTGAAGCAATTTTGGCGATGGGTAGTTACATGGTAGAACTCAGAGGTGAGTAGGTGGGGTATTGTAAACGTTTTGGCAGATTGCCCTACCTCTACCAACCCCCTAAGTCTTGACTGTACCTGTACAATATACAAGTAACTTGGTTATCCCACTTTAGTGCACCCTTGTGGTAAAATAAAATGCAAAGTGGCTGGTAACCAGTCACCTTCTGACATACCACCCAGATAAAAGGTCTCATACACTCACTGCTGCTAACTGGTCCCTTGAATTGTACTCCCTCTGGCAGCAAGGAAAGTGATTTTTGAACCCATATCCAGGACTCATCCAAAATGTTGAAACCAAAGAAGAGAGGGAAATTCAAAAGGTGGATCATGCCTGTGGTAAGACAGCTCATTACACAGCACTCCCTCTTCTAGAGGGTGGGACAGGTGGACCAGCCCTCTTTAGATTGCCCTGTGGCCCACTAAAGGCCCATTTCAGCAAGACATTTTCTTTTTCTTAAAGAAAAACTAGGCAAGGGCCACTGGAGCTATGCGGTGGGGGAAATCCAAATTATGCGGCAGGGTATACTTAATTATGTAGCAAGAAAAGACAAATTACGCAGCACAATGTGGCACATGTTGTGATAGTATTACTTCCCAAAGGTTGCAACTCGTTAGTACCAATGTAACACCAAAATACAGCAACTGAAAGGTGACCAGTACACTTTGTCAAAGCACATCCCACTGTGCAGATACATTTGTCACTGCCTTTTTAGTAACTTTTGATCCCTATGATCTGGAAACTATATTTTTTTGTTAAAATCTGAAAATTGTACAGCAGATTAAGTATTATGTGACAAATATGGCACATCCATAATAATGCGAAATACAGTGCAGCACCGGACTCGCATAATTCCAGTGGCTCTGCTTGCAACACTATATTAAGCAAAGAAACACTTTGATTCGTCATAAGTGAAATAGCTTGTCAATTTTCACTAATACAGCACACATACAGAATGAGAAGGAGCAGTGCAAGTGCCCATTATACAAAGAAAAGCACTAGTAACAATTTCATAGCAGCACAAGCAATGTGTGCTGCCACTTTTTGCCTACTCTCAATCACTCAAGGTGCTCGCAGAAAGTGGAGCTCACTAATATAATTAGAAGGAACTTAAAGAAAAGACACCCTACTTTGAGGCACTGGTGACTGTGCATTTACTCTCTCCCAACAACTTCCCTCAGTTTGTCACATGAATAGACAAAAATGGATTGCAGTCAGGGCCACTGGAACTATATGATTCTGCAGGTGCAGCGTTTTATGCATTTGTCACATTTGTCACATAATCCATCAACTGCTGTATAAATTGCTGACTTTAACTAAAATCCATCTAAAAAATTACTAAAAACACAGTGATGTGTTGCTGCACAGTGAAAGACTCTTTGCAAAGCTTAACTGGCCAGCTTCTGCTGCTCATTGTTGTAGTTGAGTTTTAAACTGGCCCTAATGCAGTGAAACCTTTGTCCAGACATTGTTAAGACATATGCAAAAAAATGAAAAAATAATACATTAATTCTACCCTTCATTGCTTGGTATAGTTTAGTATAACCCTGCTGCATAACTTCGCCCTCCCCTATTATATCATTCCAGTGGCCCTGATTATAGTGCTACTATAGTCCTCCGGTCTTAAACTGATCAGATAATATACTAGCTAAAGCACTTGCTGAGGAAATGTTCCTATAATCTGTGAATTAACACGTTTAAATCTTGCTACTCGGCCTTCCAATTATGTAAAAAGAGTGGGAAATACAACCTTTTCTGCATTGTCACCCCCAGACTATTTCTCTTTGTTTAGACCCTCTTTTTGTTGGGTTCTGAACTCTGTATATTTGACCTCTGGTAGGTATGATTAAAGTGCTTGTGCTCCACCTTTAAACATGGTTAAATTGGCTTAATTAACACAATTGACTTGCTTATCGGTCTCTAGCATATGGTGTAGCAAATGCACTCAGGGTCTAGAAGTTAAATGCACCTTATGACCTGCAACACCAACAGTCCCTACGATGACAAGGCCCCAAAAGGTATTTTCACTGTGACAGTCCTCACCGGCCTAGACAAAAAGCCAGAGTACAGATTAAAATATTAACACTGCTATCTCGGGTTTGGTACAAGCAAAGAAAATAAGTAAACCACTATTTTAAATAGTTATTAAAAATCCAATTCAATTGTTACATTGGGTTTTTAATAAGTGTAAAGAGAAAGTAACTTTTAGAAAGTTACATTTACTCTGCCTGAAGCTCCTGGAGGCAGGAACAGATGAGGTGACGGTGAAGTGGAGAAAGCAAAGGGCACAGCAGAATAATTGGTGGCTATGGTAGACAGACAGTAGTATGAGGTAAAGAAAGAAGAGGGTGAGGCAGGAGGAAGTAGAGGGGGAAGTGAGTGGGACAGCAGAATGAAGTGGAGCCAAAGGAGGGTGAATCCAGGAGAGTGGATGGTGAGATAGGGAGAAAGGAGTGTTAGATGGAGAGAGGAGAAGAGATCAAGCCATAGGTTTAAACCTCTTGTAATACACAGGTAAAACTGGTAGATAGATCCCGGCTGTAAGGATGGTATGCAGCTCACACCCGCACAAGATCTTCCAGCATGCCAAGACACAGCTCTCAGATGCCTGGCAAACTCTGCATAACCACGCTCATCTTTATGGCCTATCCATTCTTCTTAATGGCCCTCCCAGTTCCCAAATCCAAGAGCCAGGCCTGTTACACAGTCTTAAGTCATCAACACAAGTTCTGGTCTAACAGACACCCTTAAAGGATCAAAGATTAAATGAATTATTTTCTGAGGCTTTGTAATAAATGAAAAGTGAACGTGGTGTTGATTTTGGAATTTCCATTGGTGCATTCAAAACAGTGTCTAACAACGCTGCATAATTTTGCAGAAATCCACAACTGACAGCCAGAGAACATTACAGAACAAAAGCAGGTATTGTACTTTCTATGGATATTGATATCAGTTTAACATGTTGTGCTTTGGATATAGGCGCTAATAGGATGCATTGTTTGTGGAAATTTATACCTACTTGATTAATTAGTCCTCAAAGCATGGAGGTGCAAATGATGTATTGAAGTTAAACATGAAAAATTATTTTGATTAGTGTTTGTTTCTAATATGTTATGCAGCATGAGGGCCATAGTCTACACATTCAAATGTATGATCTGTGCCATTATGCAAGGAGTTGTGTCAAGTGTAATACCGTAGGTGTAGCATGAAATGTTAGTATAATTTGGTTAGATGTTCTCTTTAGGGGGCTAATGCTTACCACTAATATGACTTTAAGCTTTGTTATCCTCATGATGATGTTGGGAGTTGTGTCTAATATGTAATCTTGTTTGGTGATGTGTAGGTCACTCTGTTCTGGATGTGACATTGCGGTATCAAACTCTAAACCAGCTATGTCTTGCAGCCATGTTGTGCGCATGATGGTGCCATGAGTTCAGTCTAATATGTAATGTTTTAGGGTGATGTGCTATATATCATTTGCTAAGGATGTGCATCTGAGGTGTCAAACATCTAGCAAACTGTAAGGCTTGGATTCATGTTGTGACCATTATGGGTCCTGGGGTTGTCACCAATGAGTTGTTCTACCCACTAAGGTCTGCCTGATGCAGGACTGTGCTGTGGGAGAGAAGTACCATGAGAGGTGAGAGGCAGTGCAAGATCTATAGCCACATAATGTTAATGTTAATGTTAATGTTAATGAAATTTATAGAGCGCAACAAATACCCGGAGGTGTCCTGGCGCTAACTGATTCCCTGAGACTAGTAAAAGCTAAAAGTAGAAGGACGCCTACTCTTTAGAAAAGAGCCAGGTCTTTAGTTCTTTACAAAAAGGCAGGAGATCTGTGATGGTTCTCAGATAGCGGGGCAATTCGTTCCAAGCTATTGCAGTACCGTGAATAAAGCTTTTGCCCCCCCGACGGGCTTTCTTTATACGAGGCACCTTGGCCAAGAAGGCTTCTTTAGACCGCAGTGATCTTCCTGGGACATACCATCGCAGTCTCAGCTGTAAGAACTCTGGACCCGTGCCGTGTAAGGCCTTAAAAGCTAAGCACAGCGCCTTAAATTGTATTTGGGTCTTAACTGGGAGCCAGTGTAGAGCTTTCCTTTCCTTAGAAACCGAGGAAAAACTTGAGGAGCCTGTGAGTAGTCTAACTGCTGCATTCTGAAGTATCTGCAATTTATTTAACCCTCTTTGTTGTATATTGAGGTAGAGTCCATTACAATAGTCCAATCTGGCCATTAACAGAGCACTGACTACAGTTTGTCTACTTTTCCTGGGCAGCGAGGGCAAGACTTTCCTCAACATTTTAATGATATAGCTGGTTTTAGATGCTACTGCATTTACTTGAGGTCCTAAGGTCAATCTATCATCAAGTAAAATTCCCAAATTCTTTACCTTTCTAGTTGGAAGGGGGGTTTGCCCATTGAGTCCTGCCACCAGGAGGGGGTCCAAAAACTAGTGCTATTCCCAAACAATACCACCTCAGTTTTTTCGGAATTCAGCATAAGGCAATTGTTGGTCATCCAACTGTCAACTGCAAGCATGCACTCACGAAAGCGTCCTCCCGTATCAGCCTCTCCCTCCGGTGTCAGAGATACCACAATTTGAGTATCATCTGCATATGATGTGAGGCCAAAACCAAAAGCATCTATAACTGGGGCCAATGCACTAACATACATTTTAAAAAGAGTCGGACTAAGTGAGGATCCTTGCGGGACCCCACAAGGCAGTGAGAAGGGTTTGGACTGAAATCCCCGAGGGCAACCGTCTGTTTCCTGTCTGCAAGGAAGGATCTTAAAAGATCCCATGCCTTCCCCTGAATTCCACATGTATTTAATCGGCTCAACAGTATAGAGTGGTGAACCGTATCAAATGCTGTGGACAGGTCCAACAGAATCAGTGCCGCCCTCCCTCCCTGATCCACCGCAGCCGTGATCTCTTCCGAGCTATGTCCTGGCCTAAAGCCGTACTGGGTCGGGTCAAGCACTTGAGTCTCATCCAAGAACTGGCTAAGTTGCCTATTCATAGTTTTCTCCATCAGTTTTGCCGGTAGGGGAAGTCTGAAAATCGGACGAAAACTATTAGGGTCATTAACCGGGAGATTTGATTATTTTAGGAGGGGCAAAACCGAGGCCAGTTTCCACTGACTGGGAAAATGCCCAGTTTCAAACATTAAGTTAAAGATTGTGGTTAGAGATTCCGCTATTGGACCCGAGGCCAATTTCGCTACCTTAGCGGGGCAGGGATCAAAAGGAGATTCCGAATTAGCTTCCAATAGAAGCTTTTGAATCTCCCCGGGAAGTACTGGCCGGAAATTCTCGAACACCGGGCTGTGCACCCCATTTGGGTTAGGGGTCTCCATACAACCGTCTGAGTTCCCAGCACTTAGAGTGCTAAAGACCGTGTAAATAGATTCTACCTTAGATAAGAAGAATTTTGCCAAATCCTCACAAAGTCCTTGGCTAGGCTGAACTACCACGGGCTTCGGCAAGGCCAAAGAGGCCACCGTCTTAAACAATTCTTTGGTAGAATTTTTAGATTTCCTGATCTGTGCAGTGAAGTAAATCTGTTTGGCTGCCACAATTGCCTGTTTATAGGACTGCAAGTGGGCTTTGTACACTTTTTTCTCCATATCATTGTAATTACTCCTCCAGCTTCTTTCAAACTGCTTACACGTGAGCTTTTGGTTCCTAAGCTCTTCCGAGTACCAGGGGGCCGAGGGGTGTGTTTCTGTGGGACGCAGGACTTTATTTGGAGCTACACTATCACAGGCCTGCTGCAGCCATCTTGTATAGCTTTGACATGCCTCATTCACTTCAGAGGACAGTTGCGTTGCGGAGGAGACTAGCAATTCATTAAAAGTAGTTCCCCTCACCTTATTCCATGCTCTTCTTCTAATACACTCCTTAGGGCCCGTGTTTTTCTTATGAGCCCCCGGCAGCAGGATCTCAAATTGGACCGCAGAGTGGTCCGACCATACCAAAGGGAGAATGTCCCTGAAATGTAGATTCTGATGGTTAGAAAAAATCCCATCCAGGGCGTGCCCTCCCCTATGCGTGGCCCCCACTACCTGTTGCCTCAGGTCAGCGGTCAACATCAAGTCATTCAACGCCATCATATCAGTTTCTTCAGTCAACTCTAAATGAAAATTAAAATCTCCCACGATAGAAAAGGTCTCTGCAAGCATCCCTTCTTCTAGTAGGGTACCCAGAGAGGCTAGGAAAGCATTCCTAGATCCTGGCGGCCTATATAGAAGACACCCCTTAAAAGAGTGGTGATGGGTGAGGGAAAGGTTAAAAAATAATGCCTCACAGGTATCCATAGGGACTGGCGGGAAGGCAGCCTTGATTGAATAATGATAGATCACTGCCAAACCTCCGCCTTTCCCTGTTGGTCTATCCAGTGTCTGGCATAGAAAATCTGGGGGAGTGGCCTTCACAATATCCGGCCCGGAAGCCGCATCTATCCAGGTCTCCGTGATGAAGGCCACCTTGACCTCTAGGTCCTCCATAAGTCTAGCACATTCTACGCTGTGTTTGACTAGAGACCTCACATTAACTAAAATACATTTTATTGCTTGAATTTCCTTGCTACCTGCCCCTCTTGTCCTCTCCTTCTCACAAGAGATTGGTAGGTTTAGGATCCTTGGTAGGTCGGATCCACAGCCAACACAACTCTCAGGAATCACTGACGATGGAGTGTTGGGGAATATACAAGGACAATTTTTAGTAGAGGAGGCCCCTCTTAGCTTAAGCAGCATTATGCTGTCATACCTGCGAGCAGGCCGAGATTCTATGCCAACACATCCAGGGTCCCTGGCGCTGTGCGCTGAGCGTGCGCGGACGGGCGCAGACGGGCTTGCCTTGGGGTTGCCTTGGGCGTGCCAGCGGCGCACCCGCTGCGCGCTCGCGCCAGCTTCCGGTTTATGCGTGAGCTCGGTAGCCTGGTCAGCTGACCTCAACTACTCCTAAGATGGCGGCCCTTCCTGTTTCTCGCACCCGAGTAAGTGAATGCCCCCACTTATAGCTCTGCCACTCTAAAAGTCATACCAAATGCCCCCACCACATTAAAATATTAGTGCTAAAACAAGGTTAAAAACCAATGATCTGTGCAAATATGCAAACAAAGTGCCTTGCCTTTATGAAATCGCTCAGCACGTCTCTAAACTCCCGGCTCAAGCCTCAGGAGAAATCAGGGCTGCGCGCTCGCGCCAGCTTCCGTTTTATGCGTGAGCTCGGTAGCCTGGTCAGCTGACCTCAACTACTCCTAAGATGGCGGCCCTTCCTGTTACTCGCCCCCGAGTAAGTGAATGCCCCCACTTATAACTCTGCCAGTCTAAAAGTCACACCAAATGCCCCCACCACATTAAAATATTAGTGCTAAAACAAGGTTAAAAACCAATGATCTGTGCAAATATGCAAACGAAGTGCCTTGCCTTTATGAAATCGCTCAGCGCGTCTCTAAACTCCCGGCTCAAGCCTCAGGAGAAATCAGGGCTGCACGCTCGCGCCAGCTTCTGTATTATGCGTGAGCTCGGTAGCCTGGTCAGCTGACCTCAACTACTCCTAAGATGGTGGCCCTTCCTGTTACTCGCTCCCGAGTAAGTGAATGCCCCCACTTATAGCTCTGCCAGTCTAAAAGTCACACCAAATGCCCCCACCACATTAAAATATTAGTGCTAAAACAAGGTTAAAAACCAATGATCTGTGCAAATATACACACTTTGCTCGGCAGTGACTTACCTGTACAGGTACAAGACATTAAAAAGGACATCAACAAACATTGAATAAGTAAATAGCATATCATGTATTGCCAGTCTTTTGACTGAGGAGCATTTAAGGGAGGGGATGTAGCCTTACGGCTAGAGCGGTCAACCTCGAACGGGGGAACCGGGTTCGAGTCTCGGCAACGACGCTCAACATCCTGTGATTCTGGGCAAATCACTTAATCTCCCCGTGCCTAACAAAAAATGTTTAAAAAAATAATTCATGTGTCAATCTGTAACAAAACTGGTGCTTATTTAAAGCGCTCTGAGACCCGATGTCTTGGGTCTAGTTTGCGCTATATAAAACTCTAACAAAAAAAAGAAAGTATGGAAAACCAAGAAGGAAGGACCAAATGTCTCGGCATGGGTGCTGGAGATCACTGCTCATCGAAGATTCAACCACTCTACAGCCCCTTGTCTTTCTCAAGACTTGGTGAGCATCCAGGAAGGCCAATGAGTGAGAGAGTTTTTAAAAGTATTGAGATATGTGTCCGACAGGACCAAACTGGAGAAATAAGAAGGTGTAAAGCTGTCTTGTACACCTCAGTGAAGAAGCTCCAACCAACCTGACTGGTGGAGCACCTGTACTCTGCAGTGCGGATACCCCGGGTGTCAGTAACATATTCCTGTTAAATCTGATCTGCCTTGAAGGATAGGTCTGGCCCCCAGTGCATAAGCCACAAGAAAAGGCATTTGTGGAAAGGCACAGCCTTGAGGAATTTGGGGAAACAACATTCAAACAAATACTGGCTGGACAATGAGTAAGTATCACAGTGGGAGAGCAGACTGAGAGTTGGTGACATTTTAAATTAGTGTTATAACATAGACATCAGCCATATTTTAAAAGTAAATTAAAAATGGCCACGTATCCTACATCGCATGCACACACATGCAAGGGTGAGGATCAGCTGACTATTTGGAACAGATTTATTTTTTACAGAAAACCCATAACAAGAAGGCCAGCCATGCGTGCACATGTGTTGTGATGCATGTACATATGCGTGATTGCCAAAACGCATTGGCAAAGCCAAGAGCTCAGCATTTTAGATCTGAGACCTATTGGCTTTGCTAATACTTGTTTCTGTTTGTGTTGATATTAGCATTGCGTCACACAGGCCTTGTATCATAGATCGCCTCTGGTCACCCTTCCTGTAAAACAGTATGTTTAGTGGCATTTAGATTAGATATTTTTAAATCCATGGACTAAAGGGCCAGATTTTTAAATCTGGCTTGGCTGCGCAGCTGTCTTCAGATCTTATGTGATCTACAGACAAGAGCATTCAGAAATACTACTGAGATGGGGATATAGACTCTGGCTGCGTGCGGGTTGCCTTGAACACACCATTTGATTGGGCAGAAGTTGTGTGTTTCCAATGAAAAAGAGTGCTTGTATTGCATGCTTTGCTGTGCATATGCTCAATACAACAGGACTTAGTGGATTATGATGGCAAGCCAACTATCAACAGTATTGGCTTGATCTAGCTATTGTGAAATGTTCCCACAAAGGTCATATTTACTGTGAAAAGCATATGTTAAAGTCAATGTGAATTTTATTTTGTGGTAAAGGTTGCGGAGAGATATCTTATTACTTGGAGTTTCACTGATTACCGTAGTAACCAATGGTTTTTGGTTTTTCTCATCCCCTCTGAGGTCCACTGTGTCCATCCTTGTTAAGCCTTCTTGAGAGGGGTTGCATACTGTTTTGTCATTGATAATTTTGTACATATTTGTAATTTTATAACTGTAAACATGATGGTTGCGGCCTTATTTGCATTCGGTAGGCCAGTGTTGGTTATTGTGTCAAGCCTACGGTAAAGGCTGTAGGCGTTATTGGCTCATTGTGAACAGTTATACCAGATTCCAAAGGTTTGAGCTGTTTATTATGAAAAGTTATGACAAAGAAGTAACCTATACTACATATTGTGCTAAAGGCTTTATCTGTTAAGATTGGATTGTTATCACACTGTGCTAAAGCCAGTAGGCATGTATTTTGTGGCATGGAATCTCAGAGATTATAATAGGAGACAAGGTTTTTCTTCTTGATGACCCACTCCAACAAACCATGGCGCTAGAAGTTTGCAGTATGTTAATTGTATTTTGGCCCTCTTCGGAGGGACGTCTATGTTTTGACTGCTGTAATTTTGAACATACTTGTTATTTTAAGGTAAACTGATTGGATGACGTAATGGAAAGCCTTAGCTGAATGCAGTAGTTGGTTATGGTGATAAGACAATAATAAAGGTATAGCCATGATTGGTTCATTGGGAAAAAGTAGGTCAGATGCCATTGGTCGAATCGGATTATTATGAAATTTTTTGACAAAAGCATTAGGCCTGATTTATTTATTATGAAATGCATGTGTTAAAGCCAAAAGGCTTTTAAGGAGGGATTGTGACTAATCCTAGTTAAAGCCTGCAGGCATTTCTTTGTACATGAAATCTCCCAGATTAGCCTTGTAATCAAGGATTTGGGTTCTGATTACCGACTTTGACAAACTCAAGCTGTATAAGGTTTGTACCCTAATAATTCTTGTTAGAATTTCTTCTGACAGGGTTAGTTGTTCAATAAAAAAATATAGATATATAAATATATAGACATAAACATGCATTGAGAGGCTTTGGTCAGTCCTCTTCTACCACTTGTTTGTATGAGTGTCCAGTGCACTCACCTTCCATCCATGAACCCACATCACTCATGGGCTGCCTTGCCCTGTGAGTGGCAGCAGTTGTCTGATAACAGGTGCACATCTGACTGAAAATGTGTGCACATCAGTGCCAGTGGTCTTTTACCTTTATAGGTTTCTTTTCATTTTTTTCTGACTCTTCTTTTTATATTATTTTTACAGTGAATTACAGTTCCACAGACCATGATAATGGGCCAGTTACTTCTCTCTCATTTATTCTGCAGTGTAGCACATCCTGCATGGCCACTGCCTCTAAATCAGCCGGCTATCATGAAATGGTATTGGCCTCACTATATCCTTGATCAACCAATCCAAGTCCTTGTCTCTAAACGTGGCAGCCATGATGGAACTTTAAAACAAGGATACACTTTGTACAGTGTAAGACGGTCATTCATTGCTAGATTTAATTTTATTCTTGCACGCATGTGCCCGCCATCTTTAATCAAAACAAACCATATCATCTGAGCTTTGCATGCATATTCATGCGAGAAGTTTCCAAAACATTGAATACAAAAGTAGACTAGGGTTCCGAATCGTATTTGCAGTATTGCCCTGTCCCAGTAACCATATAGAAACCGGGGTCCCATTTTTCTAGACTAATTAAGCCAGACCTATTTGCATTGCCAATGCTTGTCAAATGTTTTTTCTTGATTGATTGTTTTATGGTATAACGATGCAGGATTAAGACTACCTTATGCAAAGAGAAAACCTATGAAAACAAGCTCTATGAGAGAGTGCACCTAACTGACTGAACAAGCAGTTCAGAGGAACATAGATGTTGATCAGGCACTATTTGTTCACGACTATCTCTGATCATGCCAAAGTAATCAATGTTGGCCATCACAAGTGGGAATAGAGGCCTAGAATCTTTCCTAGGAGCCCGCTGCCGTTGCAGATACCATGCACGCTAGTTCTGATCACGCCCCATACCTCTTCCTTCCATCACCCTACACTTCCTGGTTATTTACATCACTCCTGCAGGTTGTTTTGCATTCCTGGTTTCGTGCTTTGCACACGTTGTCCTTTCTTTGTATTCCTCATTCTTTCTCCAGTTTCTGCTTTTCTATCTTTTGCTCTTGATAATGGGCAGATGATGAAAAGTAAGTAAGTCTTGGTCTATAAACGAGCGCCAGTGACCAGCGCAAGCGACCACGCACTGGCTTTAGTAATGTAACACATTTCTCGGATTCAAAAAAGAACATAGACTACTTGCCACTAGATGGCGCTGTCGCTTTTCTGAACTTCATTAAGCCAAAAGCAGTTGCCAAGAATGGCAATCTTTGCTACATTGCACTTGTGCAGTCTACAGTCAGATACATTTCACGATGAAACTGCTTATTTCACTGCCTTGATTAGCATGGTTTTATCTTCCAAGGAAAGGACTCGCACTGTGGTGAGGCAATAACTCCCTGCTGACCTACCTGGTACATGTGCTGCAAGTAACACCCTCATACTCTCATCACATGAACAGAACGTCTTCAGAAACCCTGTGTTCCACGGGTGTGGGCCAAAAGCAATGTCACGGGCAATCCCATAGGTATCAATAGTGCAGCAGGTGCAATAGCACCAGGGCCCAAGTCAACCGAGGAGCCTCCTAAACCCCAATCATGATTGTCTTTTACTACTCAACTTCGGGGAAGTGAGAACATTTCCCTAGCGTGCATTACAGCTTGTGGCATCCTTGCATGGGGTCACAGGGCACATACTTAGAATACTGAGAATACTATTCATGGCCTTTCTCGGAAACATGAGTGTACTATTTTCCAAAATATTTGAAGTCAACAGTGTCAATCTCCGGTCAGTTTCCTGATACACTTGTCTGACCAGTTCCACAAGATTCATCTATTTGTCTGCTGCGGTGAAATTTGCATTAGATGTGTCTGTAAGCTCTTGTGCATACATATTTAGCAGTTCTACTTTCCTGCAGGTGCCTAGCTGCCAAGCAGAAAGAGCTGGTCCTGTAATCATGTACATACGACATTTGTCTGAAGTGGCAGGAGGGAAGGGGCAGCAAAACCCTTTCATTCCAGCCTGGATGCAATTTCGTCAAATAACTTGGATGTATAAAATGTGTTAAACTAGTTAAAAGTACGATGTATATGTTAAAGAAATAAAAAACTTGAACTCGGGACAATTGTGAAACAGCAGCATCTCAAGTGTGGCCCAGAGGGAGGAAGTAAACCTCATTCTTCCCCGTCCCCTCGCCACAGGAGGGAGTAAATGACATCTCGTCCTCTACTGTGCAGGCACAAACTGACTGTTTCGATGACTTGCTACAACTCATAAGAGACGTAAAACCCTCTCTGGAACCTGAGTTGGAAACTCTGGTGATAGATATGGGGCTCCTACAAGCTGATCAGGGAAATCTACGGGACAAAGTGGAGGCAAATGAATCCACATTGGCTGATATGCACCCCTAAATATCGGAGATGCAATCCCACATCAAGGTGCTCCAGGCAGAACTCTCCCTGCTGCATGCTAAGGCGGAAGACGCATTGCACCGGTCGTGGTAGAATAATATCCATGTAGTGGGGCTTCTAGAGGAAGGGGAGGGCCCCAACATGAAACTCTTTCTGGAGGACTGGCTACTCCATACCGTGGATAACATCATGTCCTGCTAGTAGTGGCGGCTCTTAAGCTGTTGGAGTGCATATTCAGCTTTGGAGGTGAACAAGGCGTTAAGATCCATCCAGGCCTTCTCCAGGCGGTGGCGTAGGATAGACGAGGGACACACAGTGTAGAAACTTCATCCTCTAGCTCCCTCTGTCGGGATGCTCTCTGAGCATTAGCTAGGGCGATGGCCCGCATAAGCTGGCCGCAGATAGTCGCCTTGGCAGCTGCCCACAATGTACAGGATAATGAGACAGATCCCTTATTGAGATCCAAATAATTAGAGACATGGGAGCAGAGCTGGTATTTACCTTGAGTGGTTCCGTAGCATCGCAGATTCTGACACCAGGGTTTACAGCCAGTAGAGGTGAGACCCAAATCCAGGGACAGCAAAATTGGGGAGTGGTCAGAGAGAGCAGCCTCCAGGATCTGGGAGTCCTGGGAGAAGGTAACCATCTGGTGTTAGACTTGAAAATAATCCAAAAGGAACTGGGTACCATAGACCAGTGAGAAAAAAGTATATTCCCAATCCTCCGGATGGGAAAACTCCAAGTGGTCCACCAACCCATGGTCAGATGTTATGTCCCCAAGAAGAGCCTGAACAGCATTGTTACCCACATGAGGTGGGCCAGTGCGACTGTGCTCCAGGTTCCAGTCTCCTCTAATGAGGTAGTGAGAGGCCCGGATTTCTGTGCGGAGATGATTGGGCTGGAGGAAGAAGTGATGCTTGTGGTCTCTGGGCGCATATACCGAGCCGATGCAGATTGTATGTTCGCCAAGTCGGAGTTAAAGACGTAGCGGCCGTCCGGATCCACCAACGTCTTGAGGGTAACAAAGGGTAGGGCCCTGCGCAGGACGATCGTATTGACTCATTTTCTAGGGGGGCTGCAATGAGTTGACAATACAGCCTGGCAACTGCTATGGACCACCTGTTTCACCCAGTCTCGATGCAGTTAATAGGACTCTAGACTGAAAAGGTGGGTTTCCTGCAGGAGGGCCACGTCCACCCTCTTAGTCTGCAGGTAGGATAGGAACGTTTTGCGTTTGATAAAGTGTGTCTGGCCGTTGACATTCCACTTTAGAGGTAAGGCAAGGGGCAGTGGGGGATTGAGAAAGGAAAACAAAGAGAACAAAAAAAAGACTCTAACGGAAGTTTAAGAAGATAGAAGAAAGAACGGGGAAGAGAGGGGAAATGTGAGGTAGAGGGAAGAAAGGAAAGGGAGGAGGAGTGGTGAAGGAGGCGAGTGGGGGTTACGCCACAAAAGGACCCCTAGGATGTATGGAGAGCGAGAAGCCCATGAGGAAGAACAAGGGGGGAAGAGGGAGAGGAGATGAAGGGAAAAACAATCTGGCACAAAACTGGGGACGGGAGCCTCATCGACAGCCAGTAACTGTGGTCTGTAGGTTTAAACTCACGGGTCAGGCATGCCGGTGTCCCCACAGGGAAGGGGAGGAGGAAGAGACACTATAGAATGAACCAGAGTGGTGGGAGAGCCATGGGGGACTCAAGAGTCAGAGAGGTGAGGGTAAGGGAAAGGATCATCACAGCCCTGTAAAAAGGGACAGAAAAGGGGCATGCGTGGGGGCAAGATGGCATTAACTTCAGCAGTGGACTGAAGGCGGGGTGCAGCAAGGAGGGGCAAGGGAGGAAACAGATATGTAATAGGATGGTGGGGTTAAAGCCAAGGGGGCTAGGGACCAAGAGGTACAGTTGCCCAAGGGAACCCATTGACCAGGAAAGAATGCAGGTGCGCGTATAGCTCTACAGAATAAAGTCCACGAATACCAACAAGTGAATGCCAACAGCCAGTAGCAATGCAATATACATTAATATTGCACAACACAGTGAGACATTTAGGCAATAGACATGGCAACGCTGGGAGGTACAATACGTAGCGTAATGAAATGTAATTGGTCAGAACGAGGCATCACGGAACATGACAAATATGCGGAATAAAAAGAAAATGCCGCACCTAGAACATTAACCACATCTATCTGCAATTTATGTAATATAACCTTACCTATGAACAAGACCATGACATGGCAGGCAAGAGCAATGTAAAAATGAAGCGAAGCACAGTTGATCATAAGCAATCATCACAATGCAAGACAGATATGCGAAGTGAAAGAGAGATACAGTGTCAGCAACATTATACTCATCCATCCGGCTGGAGGGAGACAAGGGTCACATTGTGCAGCCGGACATCCAGCCGCAGAGGTAGTGAAATAGCAGATGAGCAAAAAAGAGAGAGTCTCATCCATTGTCCAATGTGGGGGCAGGCTTCAGACGGGAGTGGGGCTTGTTACGGTCCTGGTCTTGAGTAAGGGCCGCCACTGCCTTGAAGACTGTCCTGTGAGCAGGTCAGTCAATACAGGTTCCTGGCCCAGATGCAGTCCCCATCTAAGCTTTGACATTCACCAGAGGTGGTAAGAGGAGAGGGTAGGACATGAGAGCGAGGGGACTTAGATGGGTCAGATGGTCTACGGTCTATGACCTGGTCAGAGAGTTCATCCAAAAAGGAGCGAAAAGCGTCTGGGTCGTAGAAGTTTTTAAACCTGCTATCTTTCATAATCCACATATGGGCAGGCTGAAACAGGCTGTACTTAATGTCCAATTTCCACAGCTGGGACCGCAAAGCCAGGAAGGCCTTCCCCTTGCCATTGGTTTCTTGTGAATAGTCAGCGGCAACATGTATCTCATTCCCCTCAAAGACGTAAGGGCCATGTAAGCTGACTGCAGCTAGGAGTTGATGCACCTGTTCATGGCGGAAAAAACAAGCGATGAGGGGACGCACCCCTACTTTTGGATTAAGACAAGGAGGACTGACCCAGTGAGCCCTCCGTATCTCCAGGGCGGGAGAGAAGACAAGGCCAGTAAGCATAGAGAGGAGGTTCTTGAGGAAGCCCCTGATGTCCGTACCACCAGCCCGTTATGGGAACCCGCAAAAACAGATGTTGTCTCTCTGACTTCTGTCTTCCAGGTCTGTGATCTTGCTATGCAGGAGCAGAAGTTCCTGCTCCCTGTTCGGCAAGCAGTGGAGGCGGTCGTCTACCGCCGAAAGGCGGTGTTCCATCGCCTCCACATTGTCCTAGAAGCAGGAGATGTCGACGCCAATGGACTTAGAATCAGAAGAGATGGCTGTGATCTTGGAGTCCATTACCTCCAACCAAGGTGACCTTCTGTAGCATGCTGTCCATCGTGGTATTCTGTGGCCGGTGTGGCAGCAGGCATAGTGGGGGCAGCTATGGGCCGATGTTGTTAAACGGCTTCCGAGAATAGCAGCTGACGGGAGAATTTTCCCGGATGACTTGCCTGAGGGTATCACCAGATCAAGGGGACAGAGAGGAAGAAGACCAGGATCCTAAAGGTGTACCATGAGACAGGGTGGTCAGGTATCCAGCCTTGTGCAGGGACTGCTGATGAGGAGGAAGCACCCAGTGGGATGCAGACGTCCGGGAGGTCACATCCAAGCAGGGCTGCAAGCCCCGGGTCCATCCAGCTACAGTGCACCAGAGGGGTGGATGAAGCCCCCTCTTGGGGCACTCCAACGACGTGTCACAGAAGGCAGAGGGTGAAGTCAAGGGGGACCTTGGGCTCTAGCGGTAGCTGTAGGGAGAGCCTTAAGATAATGAAGCATGGGGCAACAAAGGGTGTAAATTGCTCGGACCCCCTTCGTCCTCTGGGGTACCTGCGTAATCAAGAGAGCAGTCCTGTGTCCACATATATCAAAATGCACCCACTAAGGGCAAGATGTATAGGGTTGATCCTGGAGGCACGCCACAGGTGAGGAGGTCCCACCGCTCCCGGCCGGGAGCAGCTGTGCAGTGATGGAGAGGAGGTGGGGAGAGGCATAGAAGTCATCAGATGTAGGTGTGGCCCAGGGGGGAGTGGAGGAGCAGGTCCACAGCAGGCCCTCATTCGCCATGTGTCTGGGAGGATGCAGGGTAGGTACCTTGTAGCAGCAGTTTCCTGGCCCGTGGCAAAGTAAAATGGATTGGGTGAGCCCTGAGACTCGGGGACAAGGGGATAGCAGCCCAGCACTAGGAATCAGGGAGTGGGCTGGGGCAAAAGGCCTGCATGGGGCACAATGCGGTTGGGCCCCCCAATATAGTTAAAGGAGGAGGGAGCCAATGCAGGCTACTCACCGAGTCCAGGGCTTGCAGGAAGTGATCGGGTTGACTCCGATGGGCTGCTGAGGAGCCCTGCAGTCTGGACGTGGTGCAGTGCAATTCAGTGACCCACTGGTAGACCGAGCCGTTTGGGGCAGGCCAGAGCATGCGGCTGGAGAGGGGCCACGCAAAGAAGCAATGCACTGCCCCAATTCAGGAAGGACCTCAAGACCTGGCTCTTCGACTGAACCACAGTGCCTTGAGACAGATCTGCAGTCATCACGGCCCCCCCATGCCTTCAGACCCTTACAGGTGAGTAGTCGCGCTCTACAAGCCACTTGATTGATTATTGATTGATAATCGCTGGGCCGGCAGTGAAGGAAGTGGGAGTCCTCGTTCTGACCGTGCACATCCCGTATTGTTGGAGCAGAATCTGGCCGTCCGGTAATTGATGGTGGTGCTCCTTCTCTCTGCAGAGACCCGTCCGTGCAGCTCTGGTCGGAGCAGTTGGGTCTCTATCGTCAGCGGGCTCAATGCACCCCCCAACTTTGCCACCAGAGTTGGGGGGTGATGCAGGTCTGGGTCGTACAGCCCCTATGGCTCATTTACGCCCGCCACTTCCCTGAAGGGCTCACCAGTGCCCGGGCCTCAATACTAAGAGGCCATCAACAATCATGGCAAGACCAAGCCCCACCGAATTGTACTGTTGAACTTTGGCCCTGTACAGGTGTCTTGAGAAGGTCTCACTATGGATGGAATGTTCGTATTTGAGACTCAACGGAGCTAAGACGGAGCTGATGTTCCTCGGCAATTCGTCTTCCCTCAATATAGGACCATCTTGGCCCAATTGTCTGGGTCTAGCCCCCTCACCTAAAAACCAGATTAAGAGCCTGGGTGTCTACCTTGATCGGAACCTTGATTTCAAGGTACAAGCTCGGAAGGTTGCAGCCAGTTGCTTTGGGATCCTAAGAATGATTAGGAAAATCCTTCCTTTGCTACCTTTTGCAGGGTAAACAGTCAAAATATCGAAAAAAAAATATCGACTGGACAGAATATCGAGTTTTTAATATAGAATGGACAGAATATCGAATTGCCAAAATATAGTGGTGAAGAATATCGAAAATCAGGTAAGAAATATCGATTTACATAATATCGAAGTAAGTAATATCGACAGTCATAATATAGTTGTTAAAAATATCGAATTTTTTTATAGTGTTTTAAGTGTTAGTATATGTGTTAAAAGTATGTATTAATTTTGGAATGTATGTTTGAATATTTTTAAAGTAATGAATTTTCTGTTATTTAATTTTTTTGTAATTTAATTCCGTAGCGGGTTGTAGGTTTATAGGGGATTAGGGTGGGAAGTAATTTAATTATAGTACAATAAAAAATAATTTTTAGGAATTATTAATTAATTGTAATTTAATTTTGCGTTTTACTTCTGTAGCGGGTTGTGGGTTTATAGGGGACTAGGGTGGGAAGTAATTTAATTGTTATTAAGTAATTATTAATTGGTAGTAACTAATTTATTGTAATTAATTATTCATTGGTAATTAATTTGTAATAATTGGCAATTATTTTTTATTAATTGGTAATTAATTTGTATTAATTGGTTGATTGATAATTATATTAATTGTACTAATTTATTATTTGGAGTGGGTTGTGGGTTTATAGGGTAATAGGGCGGTAAATAATTTATTTATAATTAAGTAATTATTGAAAATATTTTTGTGTATTGATAATTAATTTACTGTTAATTATTAATTGGTATTTTTTATTATTTATCAATTTTTGGTATTGAAAATTAATTGGTTATTGATTAATTATTAATTGGTAATTAATGTGTATTAATTGGTAATTAATTTATATTAATTGTTTAATTGATAATTATGTTAATTGTATTAATTTATTATTTGTAGCGGGTTGTGGGTTTATAGGGGAATATGGTGGGAAGTAATTTAATTGTAAATAATTAATTTTTGAAATTATTTTTGTATATTGATAATTAATTTATTATTAATTAATTATTAATTTTTATTTATTAAAAAAAATTATCGAAAATTAATTGGTTGTTAAATAATTATTAATAGCCAATTAATTATTATTGATTAATTATTAATTGGTAATTAATGTGTATTAATTGGTAATTAATTTCTATTAATTGTTTAATTGATAATTATGTTAATTGTATTAATTTATTATTTGTAGCGGGTTGTGGGTTTATAGGGGAATATGGTGGGAAGTAATTTAATTGTAAATAATTAATTTTTGAAATTATTTTTGTATATTGATAATTAATTTATTAATAATTAATTATTAATTTGTATTTGTATTTATTAAAAAAAATTATTGAAAATTAATTGGTTGTTAAATAATTATTAATAGGCAATTAATTAAAAACATATTTATTGGTATTTATAAATAATTAATTATTAAACGTTGTGTGATTGGTAAATAATTGTAATACTTTTTTTATTACTATTAATAATTAATTTGTTTTTAATAAAATATTAAATTATTATTTTTCCTACTATTGCACTCACTGGAGTGGGAATAGTTATTGTTACCCCTACGCTATCCAACGCTTTCCCTACTATTGCACTCACTGGAGTGGGAATAGTAATTTTTACACCTACGCTATCCAACGCTTTCCCTACTGTTGCACTCTTTGGAGTGGGAATAGTAATATGTACCCCTATGATATCCAATGCTTTCCCTACTGTTGCACTCACTGGAGTGGGAATAGTAAATTTTACCCTCCCGCTATCCAATGCTTTCCCTACTGTTGCACTCTCTGGAGTGGGAATAGTAATTTTTACCCCTACGATATCCAATGCTTTCCCTACTGTGGCACTCTTTGGGGTGGGAATAGTAATTTTTACCCCTACGCCATCTGATGTATTCCCTACTGTTGCACTCACTGGAGTGGGAATAGTAAATTTTGCCCTCCCGCTATCCAACGCTTTCCCTACTGTTGCACTCTTTGTAGTGGGAATAGTAATTTTTACCCCTTCGCTATCCAACGCTTTCCCTACTGTTGCACTCTTTGGAGTGGGAATAGTAATTTTTAACCCTATGCTATCCAACGCTTTCCCTACTATTGCACTTACTGGAGTGGGAATAGTAAATTTTACCCTCCTTCTATCCAACGCTTTCCCTACTGTTGCACTCTCTGGAGTGTGAATAGTAATTTTTACCCCTATGCTATCCAACGCTTTCCCTACTGTTGCACTCTTTGGAATGGGAATAGTAATTTTTAACAAAACGCAATCCAATGCTTTCCCTACTGATGCACTCAGTAGAGTGGGAATAGTAAATGTTACCCTCTCGCTATCCAACGCTTTCCCTACTGTTGCACTCTGTGGAGTGGGAATAGTAATTTTTACCCATACGCTATCCAACGCTTTCCCTACTGTTGCACTCTGTGGAGTGGGAACAGTAATTTTTACCTGTACGCTATCCAATGCTTTCCCTACTGTTGCACTCTCTGGAGTGGGAATAATAATTTTTACCCTCCCGCTATCCAACGCTTTCCCTACTGTTGCACTCTCTGGAGTGGGAATAGTAATTTTTACCCTCCCGCTATCTAACGCTTTTCCTACTGTTGCACTTACTAGAGTGGTAATAGTCAATTTTACCCGCCCGCTATCCTACGCTAAAAATATTGAATATTTTTAATTAATATTACGTGAATATATATATGTATTAAAAAAATTATTTTTTTAGTTACATTAAATATTTATGAATTTTAAAGTTATTTAAGTATTTTTAAGTATGTTTTAGTTAATTATATTTATTATTTCATTAATTTTACATTACTTTTAAGACATTTAAAACATTCGATATTTTGACCAACTATATTTTTTACAACTATATTTTGGAATCGATATTTTTCTACTTACCTGTTTGTAGATAGGGATTCGATATTTTGGCATTCTATATTTTTTCCTCGATATTTTTGTAGGTCGATATTGTTCTCCTCGATATTATGTCAGTGATCCCTTTTGTAGCCACAAGATTGCTGGTGCAAGCATTGATTCTCTCCCGGCTTGACTATGCCAATACCCTTTACTTAGGAGCTCCATGCTGTACCACAAAAAAATTACAGATTGTGCAAAACTGCGCAGCACGCCTGCTATTGAACATCCCCAATCATCTATCAGCTAAGCCTGCTCTTGCGGCTCTCCACTGGCTTCCTATCCATGAAAGAATCCAATTCAAGGCATTGAGCATGGCTCATAAAGCACTGTCAGGGAAGGGATCCTCCTTCATCCGATCTATTATTCTGCCCTATCGTGCAAACAGGGTACTAAGGTCAGATTACAAACGTCTGGTAGTAGTACCAAAAATAAAAACAGCGAGGAGTGGAGGACGCCTTTTTTCATATATTGTTGCCAAGCTGTGGAATCACCTTCCCCTTCGGATTCGGCTTGATCCAAATTATTTGATCTTCTGGAAACAAATTAAAACTTTTCTCTTTCCATAAATACTGCCTGGAGCCTTTGGTTGCATTGCCGCAGTGCTTGGATGCCCTCGGGTAACCACGCGCTTTAGAAATGCTGTTTCAATTCAATTCAATTCAATACAGTCCTCTGTTGCCCCTGGAACGATGCACACCCTACAAATAAATATATACATAAATCTCAGTTCATAAGACAGTGAGAAAAGTGGTGCAAACAGGAAAAAAAGCTACTGCTGCTGGTTTGAAAGTAAGCAGCTGCTATTACTTAATGAGAAGATCTGAGCAGCTAACAAAGAAAACAAGCTTTGACAAAGCCTACAGGTCTGGCCTTAGCAAGCATGCAATTTATTATGTAATTATATCTAGTATGCTGAATTAGGTTGACCCATTGACCAAGGTGTTTATTGTGCTGTGTGGAAGCAAAATGTGAATTACACATTAATTGGCCAATGCAGAAAGTTGGATGACTAAAAGCCCCTGGATGTAAGTATATATGTATGTATTTTTAAAGAAAAGATCAGGGAAATAAGTGAGATGATCTGTCCAGTGTATAGGGGCACCCCACAGTGATAGTTGCTGTGTATCACCAAAAACATTTAATTGAAACAAGCTAAGACTGGAGGCACCCACATAAAATAACCATCAAAATCCATTTTCTTTTAGTTACAAATATATTTATTCTCAATATACAAAATTTCTTTCTTCCATTTAAAAAAAATAGTTTTCTATGTAATTGATCTATGCATATTTCCTCATCAAATCTATGCATGTGATGAATAAATTGATTATGATACAAGATTTAAAACATTAAGCTGTCTGTATATTAACAAAGATAACAAAGAAAGTATACAATAAAGATAGTTCTCAAAGGGGAATCAAACAAATAGTTTTGAATTGTGGTACCTTCCCAAAGTACAGCAGCCCAAAATCTAATTTAAAAAACAGCTAACGCTTGTTTTGTGAGTCCTGTTACTTTTTCGAAGCTGTAACGACATTAGGAATAAAAATACTTTATAACTCAACAATTCTTATATGAATAATGTTCATAGTGTTCAAGTAAAATATTCATCATCCTTTCACATTTCCCAAAAAGTTCATATTGATCATTTTTATTTATTTATCTGTTGCACATAAATTTGATACTTAATCCTAGAAATATTAACAACATAAGTAGATGAAAAAGATAGACTATAGCCATGGATGCCCGCTTGGAATTACTGCTTTCAGACTCCCTATGTCTAAAACGCAAGCATTCATTCAAATACCATAGTCAATTCAGAGTAATATAATATACAAAAGACACTATTCTCTTGCACATCAGAAATGGGAGAGGGAGGTGGGCCTACGACCAAAAACATACTATAGGTAATAATTCCTATAACACTATGGTGCCGATCACGATCCTGCAAAAACCGGGTACGAACCGTCGGACGGAGCACAATCTCCGCCCGACGCGTACCCGGTCGTCAATTTTCACAAACAAGGAATTACGATTCGCACGGGTACACCATTACCGTACGAATCGTAAAAAAGCCCGACCGAACAAAAAAACACCTACCAATGCGATCCGGGAAAGCGCCGACCTGACGTCGGGACGCTCGCAGCCAGCCATTCACGACCCAGGAATCACGATTCGCACCGACGTCACTCCGCACGGTGAATATTTTGCGGCAGCCAAAAACTGCCGGGAAATCAGGACGACGCGAACAAGGACCATCAGTACGCGACGGACAGACGACGACGCGAACAAGGAGGACCAGTACGTGACGGACACACAGGACGACGCCACCAAGGAGGACCCGTACGCGACAGGATGACGCGATCAAGGAGGACCCGTACGCGACAGGACGACGCGAGCAAGGAGTACCAGTACGCGACGGACAGACATGGACCCGAACCTACGAGTCATCCCTGCCCTCATAGCAGTCCACCTCCTCTACAGGTTATGACGCAGACGCCGCAGAAGGTCAGAATAACTAAGGGAGGGGGGAAAGTGGGGTGGGGTGGGGGTGGCACGACCAGGGCAGGCCACAAAACAACCACATAAGTCACACACCACACATGGCCTGGACATACCTGACTCCCATGCCCTGGTCACCACGAGGGGGTGGGGGCGTGTCCTGATAAGCCAGCGACCGCCACAACGGAAGTCCGTCACCACGCGAACCGGCAACACAACCAGACAGGTACGTCCCGTACCCACGCCTGAAGAGCGTGGGTACGAGTCGTACCACGCCCACACACGTCACCCCAACAATGGCGGGACGGATCGCACCCACGTGGCAAAGGCCTGGGTACGGGCCGCACAAACATCACATAGCGTGGGGACGGACATGTACGGACCCTACCCCCACCCCGTATGCAAGGAGCGTACCCCCCAGCCCAACAGTGCAAGTACGACCCGTACCCCCACCCGCGTATGCATGGAGCGTACCCCCCATGCCAACAGTGCAAGTACGACGCGAACCCTCACCCGCGTATGCAAGGAGCGTACCCCCCAGCCCAACAGTGTAAGTACGACCCGTACCCCCACCCGCGTATGCAAGGAGCGTACCCCCCATGCCAACAGTGTTAGTACGACCCGTACCCCCACCCGCGGACGTACGGACCGTACCCCCACCCCAACAGTGTAAGTTCGACCCGTACCCTCACCCGCGTATGCATGGAGCGTACCCCCCATGCCAACAGTGTAAGTACGACTCGAACCCCCACCCGCGGACTCACGGACCGTACCCCCACCCCAACAGTGTAAGTTCGACCCGTACCCTCACCCGCGTATGCATGGAGCGTACCCCCCATGCCAACAGTGTAAGTACGACTCGAACCCCCACCCGCGGACTCACGGACCGTACCCCCACCCCAACAGTGGAAGTTCGACCCGTACCCTCACCCGCGTATGCATGGAGCGTACCCCCCATGCCAACAGTGTAAGTACGACTCGAACCCCCACCCGCGGACTCACGGACCGTACCCCCACCCCAACAGTGGAAGTACGACCCGTACCCCCACCCGCGAATGCAAGGAGCGTACCCCCCAGCCCAACAGTGTAAGTACGACCCGTACCCCCACCCGCGAATGCAAGGAGCGTACCCCCCAGCCCAACAGCGTAAGTACGACCCGTACCCCCACCCGCGAATGCAAGGAGCGTACCCCCCAGCCCAACAGTGTAAGTACGACCCGTACCCCCACCCGCGTATGCAAGGAGCGTACCCCCCATGCCAACAGTGTAAGTACGACCCGTACCCCCACCCGCGTATGCAAGGAGCATACCCCTCATGCCAACAGTGTAAGTACGACCCGTACCCCCACCCGCGAATGCAAGGAGCGTACCCCCCAGCCCAACAGTGTAAGTACGACCCGTACCCCCACCCGCGTATGCAAGGAGCGTACCCCCACCACACCAGTGTAAGTAGACTCGTACCCTCACCTCGAATGCATTGAGCGTACCCCCACCGTGTATGTGCCAAGCGTACATATCCTGAAATCGGAGGTGTGTGTGCAGAGTCCACCCAGCAGTGCCCTGAGACAGGAGGGGTGGTTGCCTATCACTCCCAGCAGTGCCCTGAGACAGGAGGGGTGTGTGCAGAGTCCTCCCAGCAGTGCCCTGAGACAGGAGGGGTGGGTGTGGAGTCCTCCCAGCTGTGCCCAGAGACAGGAGGGGTGGGTGCAGAGTCCTCCCAGCAGTGCCCTGAGACAGGAGGGGTGGGTGCCTATCACTCCCAGCAGTGCCCTGAGACAGGAGGGGTGTGTGCAGAGTCCTCCCAGCAGTGCCCTGAGACAGGAGGGGTGGGTGCCTATCACTCCCAGCAGTGCCCTGAGACAGGAGGGGTGGGTGTGGAGTCCTCCCAGCAGTGCCCTGAGACAGGAGGGGTGGGGGCCTATCACTCCCAGCAGTGCCCTGAGACAGGAGGGGTGGGTGTGGAGTCCTCCCAGCTGTGCCCAGAGACAGGAGGGGTGGGTGCAGAGTCCTCCCAGCAGTGCCCTGAGACAGGAGGGGTGGGTGCCTATCACTCCCAGCAGTGCCCTGAGACAGGAGGGGTGTGTGCAGAGTCCTCCCAGCAGTGCCCTGAGACAGGAGGGGCGGGTGCCTATCACTCCCAGCAGTGCCCTGAGACAGGAGGGGTGGGTGTGGAGTCCTCCCAGCAGTGCCCTGAGACAGGAGGGGTGGGGGCCTATCACTCCCAGCAGTGCCCTGAGACAGGAGGGGTGGGTGTGGAGTCCTCCCAGCAGTGCCCTGAGACAGGAGGGGTGGGTGTGGAGTCCTCCCAGCTGTGCCCTGAGACAGGAGGGGTGTAACACATGTGTGTGAGGCCAGAATTATCCACATGCATACTGGCTACAAGGGAACATGTCCCCATGAACTCATGTCAACAGACTCCACACACAAGTACAGTGATCATCAAGGATGCCACGATTGTTGCAGGTGGAGACATGGCCCTGCATGCATGGCCAAAGTAGAAGGGCTCCGTCACACACAGCTCATGTAGACACAGCTCTGCGCTAAACATTGGGAACACCCTGCAGGGAAGAAAGCTGGGTACACAGAGGAAGGAATACACCCTGGGACAAGTGCACCATGCAGTAACTGCTTACATGAACAAAGAAAGTTAGCCAACACCTTGTGATGGCACACAGATCCCAGGGTCCCACCAATGAGCAGTACACTACTACATATCCCACACACCCAAACCCTTACACACCACCCAAAACCATGTAGCAGCCCCACCAACACCAATACCAGCATAGCAGTAGTGTGATAATGAAAACAAAATTAAGCTTTATTCAGCATGAGCACAATGTCCGTGGATCGCAGGCAGTTCAATATTCACAAAGCCCATAGGGCAGTCAATGATTCTCAGCTGGATGGGGGACACAGTGGGATGCGTGTCCCCTACCTTGCCTGCACAGTCAAATGGCATCGTCTTCCACACTGGTGAGGGCATCAGGGGGGGGGAAGCAACAGGCACCGCAGGGACATCAGGGCAAAGGGGCGGCGTTGTGGGTGCAGGGATGGAGGACTCCACCACAGGGGGTGGGTCAGTGCCAAAGGCGGAGGCCAGGATGGCACTACACACCTTTGCAAGGTCCTCCAGGGAGTCCCCTGCACCCGAAGGGACCTCAGGCCCCAAGGAGGGGGGGGGGTCAGAGGGATGGGTCGCAGCGCCACCGGGGGAGGGTGGAGACAGGGGGGGAGACTCAACCACCCTGACCGGGGACCTCCTTGACCGCTTGCGTGGTGGTGTAACTGTGGGGCTCAGGGACAGAGCGGCCATGAAGGAGTCCTTGGGGGAGATGTGGCCAGGAGAGCTGAGGGGAGGGGATTTGGAGGGAGTGGACTGGGTGGAATGCGGACTCCCACTATGGCTGCGTGTCACACGTTTGCCCCCCGACCCAGTGGGTGTGCCTACCTCACCCTGTGTGTGCGTGTCAGGAGGAGTGCGGTGGACCTTCCCTGCTGGTGTGGTGCCCGTGTCCGTTGATGTGGGTGCATGCCGACGTCTGGGTGTACGTGGGACAGGCATGGGAGTGGGAAGTGTGGATGGGGCAGGGGTAGGTGGGGGGAGGTCGCGCTGCAGGAGACCCACTGCTGCAGTCAGTGTGGAGTCGATGGACCTCAGCAAGTTGCGTTGGTCAGCCTGCGATGAATGAATGCCCTCCAAGAAAGCCTCGATGTTGGTGAGGGTTTTGCCGTGGGCATGGAGGACATTAAGGATCGCAGCCTGACCAACCTGCAGTTGCCGCTGGATGTCCACAGACTCTGCATTGGCGGCAGCAGTGGAGACAGGGGCAGGGGGTGCGGTGCCTGGCAGGAAGGAGACATGCTGTGACCGGGCACGCTGGGAAGGGACACGAGCAAGTGGGAGGCGGCTGGTGGGAACTGAGGGGGCGGTGCGAGGTGTTGTTCCGCTGTCAGCTGCTGGTGCAGCCACCGCCCACTCGGAGACATCCTCCTCGGACCTGTCAGCTTCGTATTCTGACGTGCCAGTCGACAGGTCCTCGGCCGCACTATCCTCCACCTCTGTCCCACTCGATGTGCCAGCCCCGATGTCACGGCTGGCACTGGTGCTCGGTCCCTCCGCCTTGCCTGTGTCCATGTCTCCCTCTGTGTCCCCCAACGATGCTGTGGGCAGGGTGGAGAGACATAAATTAATCAGACAGCTGTACACATCAGTCACATGAGTACAATCGACATAGGTAACACTGCATAGCCTGAAAAGGAAGATCCCTAACATCTACTAAACAAGGTACCGATGTAGGGCATGAAACACACAGTTGGTTGAGCCACCATGCCACTGAAATACCATGGAGAGCATGAGACAATAGCTAAACACAGGAAACGGAGTCTGACAGAGCACCCAGGCCCTGGGGACAATCCAGCACTGCATCTGCACCACACAGCGTTGGCGAAAATACCGATGACCAGGGACCATATCCATGAACTTGAGACACATGCTGCATAGGTAATGCTGAAAACATGCCCAACATGACTCGGTCACTGCACATTGCGTGTGTGTCCAGACACATCACACACTGCCCAGACCCAGCAAGTAGAAATCAGGATTTGACACATAGGCATTGCCCGCACCAACAAGACCCTACACGAGGCAAATTGTTGAGACACAGGTGGCACCAACATCTCATAGTCTGGCTGATACACACAGGGGCAGGCAAAAAGCAAGAGTGTACGCCAAACAGCCAAGGTGCGCCTGTACAAATAATGAGGTACCAGTGCCCATCCTCAGATGAGTATAACAAGACACACAGGCACTGGCAACTGTGAGTATGAAGAAGGACAATCAGGTCAGGCTGCACAGTGGACACCTGTACAAAATAGCACGTCTATATACATGGTGACAGGGGACAATGGCACAGAGCACAACCTACGCTGTAGACACTGAGATTGTCCACGTTTATGATGACACATACACCACTGAGGAAAAGGTGCCCCAGGGGACAGTAGTGGGCACGCAACTACATGCTACTGAATGTTAATGACTGCAACACACGTCACCATCCCTGCACTATGTGTATCGCACACTCATGCACATCATGTCACAGGCCACTACATAGGACATGCGCGCTGTAAGGCATGACACATGAGAGACCAACTCCCATGTCTGGAGTCAGCATCAGTGCCAACTGACATGGAACCCACATGCAGTGAACTTGACAGTGCACAGGCAAGGTCCCACAACCTGTTACACACCACCCCCACACATGATGCTACAGTCATTGTTCTCGTGGACAAAGCACCAGCCTACATCACCTTGTGAAGGAGTGACTACACACAGACCAGGGAACACATTGCAAGGAGGGGAAGGGTGGCAGGGGCACAGCGCTATACTGGGGCAAACAGGATCAGCACAGCACCTTTAAACCCTGCCAGTGAATTCATGCTACTGTGCCCTTACAAATGCCGGTGACACACAACAAACACACATGTACCTACCCCCTTCCGGCTGCTGCATCGCCTGTAAGCGCCTCTCCAGGTCTGGAAAGACCACCGGCAGCACACGCCTGTGGAGGTGGCTCAGACGGCGGCGGCCGCGGTTCTTGTGGCTCTCAGGTGAGTCCCCCAGCAGGAGCCGTGCAATCCTCCGCGTCCAGCACCGGATATCCTGCCAGCGTTTTCTCACCTGGGGCAGGCTCCGCCTCCGACCATCCACACCCCTCACGGCACTGACGGCGGTCAGCCGGATCTGCTCCTTGGCAGTGGCGCCTACCTGTGAGGAGGAACAAGTGACACCACATCAATACACCAGCCACATGTCACAGAGAGACATATGGGTACAAATTAGCTGGTTACAACAAGGCATGTCATGCAGCCAACGCATTGCACCTTTGTCATAGGGACATCATCCCCTGGTGAGGGAAAAAGCTGTACGTGCCACAGTGGGTACACAGGTGGAATGATGGCAATGTCACAATCAATGATCAAGGCTCACACTGTGCATCACACCCACCCCTCTTGTCTCAGGGCACTGCTGTGAGTGATAGGCCCCCACCCCTCATGTCTCAGGGCACTGCTGTGAGTGATAGGCCCCCACCCCTCCTGTCTCAGGGCACTGCTGTGAGTGATAGGCCCCCACCCCTCCTGTCTCAGGGCACTGCTGTGAGTGATAGGCCCCCACCCCTCCTGTCTCAGGGCACTGTTGTGAGTGATAGGCCCCCACCCCTCCTGTCTCAGGGCACTGCTGTGAGTGATAGGCCCCCACCCCTCCTGTCTCAGGGCACTGCTGGGAGTGATAGGCCCCCACCCCTCCTGTCTCAGGGCACTGCTGGGAGACATCAGGCACCCCCCCCCTGGGACCCCCCCGACAGTACATGGCATGTGTGTTACACCTGGACGCAATGGCAGAAGTCACAGTCACAACATAGGGACAGTCTGTGGCAGTGGCCTATGCACTCACCTGATACCCTGGTCGCCCATACAGCATGGAGTACTGTGGGAGGATCACATCCAGCAGAGCCATGTTCTCCTCCAGGGTGAATGGCTGTGTCCTCTCCACAGCCCTTGACATGGTTCCAGGGAATCAGTAGCAGCAGCTGGGTCGACGAATGCAAAGATGTGCAGGCAAGTGCTCCCTCATGGGACCTGGCTGCCTTATATGTGCCCTTCTGCCCAGTCTCATGCACAGGAGTACAGAGTGATTGGTCACTCACATTTGCATCCTATGTTTCCACCAATCCCTTCAAACCTAGCAGTCTGTGGGTTCTCTATCGGTTTCATTCTCCTGCATGATGTCAGCCCCACAAACACATTGCAACAAAGTAGAAGAATTCCAACTGACTTCTGCTGTGCACCTTCCAGAACAATTTCGAATTTTGAACTTGGTCTCCATGACAACCAGCATGCATGTAGGCCTTAATACTTGTCCCCTATGTAATTTGGAGCATCACACACAGGTACGGTGCGTTTCGGGGCCCTAGGGCACCCCAAATGCATGGCAACGGCCCGTACATGCATGCCTACGCTCTCCATCACTATGGGTCTGCACGCGTATGCGTACTCGTAGTGGTACGGGCCGTACACTCGCATGTACGCTCACTATCACTACGAGTACGCATACGCGTGCAGACCCATAGTGATAGTGAGCGTACATGCGTGTGTACGGTCCGTACCACTACGGGTACGCATACGCGTGCAGACCCATAGTGATAGTGAGCGTACATGCGTGTGTACGGTCCGTACCACTACGGGTACGCATACGCGTGCAGACCCATAGTGATAGTGAGCGTACATGCGTGTGTACGGTCCGTACCACTACGGGTACGCATACGCGTGCAGACCCATAGTGATAGGGCCGTACACACGCATGTACGCTCACTATCACTATGGGTCTGCACGCGTATGCGTACCCGTAGTGGTACGGGCCGTACACACGCATCTACGCTCACTATCACTATGGGTCTGCACGCGTATGCGTACCCGTAGTGGTACGGACCGTACACACGCATCTACGCTCTCTATCACTATGGGTCTGCACGCGTATGCGTACCCGTAGTGTTACGGACCGTACACACGCATGTACGCTCTATATCACTATGGGTCTGCACGCGTATGCGTACTCCTAGTGATAGTGAGCGTACATGCGAGTGTACGGTCCGTACCACTACGGGTACGCATACGCGTGCAGACCCATAGTGATAGTGAGCGTACATGCGTGTGTACGGTCCGTACCACTACGGGTACGCATACGCGTGCAGACCCATAGTGATAGGGCCGTACACACGCATCTACGCTCACTATCACTATGGGTCTGCACGCGTGTGCGTACCCGTAGTGTTACGGACCGTACACACGCATGTACGCTCTATATCACTATGGGTCTGCACGCGTATGCGTACTCCTAGTGATAGTGAGCGTACATGCGAGTGTACGGTCCGTACCACTACGGGTACGCATACGCGTGCAGACCCATAGTGATAGTGAGCGTACATGCGTGTGTACGGTCCGTACCACTACGGGTACGCATACGCGTGCAGACCCATAGTGATAGGGCCGTACACACGCATCTACGCTCACTATCACTATGGGTCTGCACGCGTATGCGTACCCGTAGTGGTACGGAACGTACACACGCATCTACGCTCACTATCACTATGGGTCTGCACGCGTATGCGTACCCGTAGTGCTACGGAACGTACACACGCATCTACGCTCACTATCACTATGGGTCTGCACGCGTATGCGTACCCGTAGTGCTACGGACCGTACAAATGCCTGTACGCTCGCCATCACGATGGGTACACATACGGCAGCACTCCCACAGTGATTTGGGAACATGCACAGGCCCTCTCAGCAGCAGTACGGCGGTTTTTACACATCACTGTGGTGATAGGCGACACACATGTAGGAATAGGGCGGACATACTTGTCCATGGATGGACATACTTGTCCAGGAATGGACATCAAGGCATCGTCTGTGCATTACTACATGTGTGGGGCACAGGTGTCACAGGCTGTGATGTGGAACATGCCTCCTGAGTGGAGAAGGCACCAGATGTATGATGAGATGTGTACATGTGTACTGTGTGAGGGTGCAATGTGTGCCAGGCATGCCCTTGACTCCTTTGACATGTGTGCATGTGGGACTGCGCACTTGGGGTGAGCGTCACTGGCATGGCACGGACACCAACACACGGAAGTGTCCCATGATGCCCGGTACAGGGGTCATGACACATGACTTGTCACTACCCACAGTGCACAATGTGACTATGTCATATATGTGTCCGGGATTTACATCAGGTTGATGTTGTAGCACCCTCAAAAGCTGCAGCCGTTGCAGCAACCAACATGTGGCTGTGTGTAGATTGTCATTGCACACTGTTCCCAACACCATGCCACATGTGTTATCGGATGTGAGGTGCACATGTATGCATGGGACACGGAGTAGCGTGACAAGGCCATGTCAGCAAACTCACAAGGAATGTGTGGTGAGTCATGACATGTGCACCTTCATGGCAAGGTGTGTGGGCTGGACTAGTGTAATGTCATGTGACCTGTGGCTCCAGTGTTCCGCTACCAGTCTCTGCAATCGGCATCACACTTCTGCTGATGTGTGGGTGTATGTCACTCCTGTCTTGCGTCGGGCAGTGCACTTGCACTGGGACACAGCTATTTCCATGGCGTGGCATGGGGAGGTTCTCAATCACCGTGTGTAGCTGGGTCTTGGAAGGAGTGTCACCTTGCATCCATACGTGTCCTGGGCATGTGGCACATGCCTGACTCCCTATGTGGCATGTGTGTATTGCCAGATTTACATGTGCTCAGTAGACATGAGTTGTTCTCGTAGTGCACTCACTCTTCCTTGTCACTTCCAAATTACTGCAGAGCGCCTCCTGTAGCCCGAAGAATTCCAGACTTGGCTACCATGCAGGAGAATGACAGGATCCGGCTCTACCGCTTCACCCAACCGTTGATTCTGGAGATGACGGCGAGACTGGAACCACACCTGCAACCGCAGCACAGGTATCCTACGGCACTGACACCCCAGCTGAAGGTAATGGCTGCCCTACATTTTCTGGCCACGGGTACCTTTCAAAATACCATAGCTCATGTTGGTGGCATGTCCCAGAGCATGTTCAGCGGTGTGCTGCATGATTTCTTGGAGGCCATGTTGATTCACCTGGATGACTTCATCAAGTTCCCAACCCCTGAACAGATGACTGAGGTCAAGCGTGGATTCTATGCCCTGGGAGGGATGCCCCATGTCATTGGGTCCATAGATGGGACACATGTAGGTTTGGTACCACCACACGCACGGGAGGTGGCGTACTGCAATCGGAAGCACTACCACTCCATCAATGCCCTTGTGGTGTGTCTGTCCAATATGGTGATTTCACATGTCTGTGCTCGTTTCCCAGGATCAGCACACGATGCCTACATCATGAGGCGTAGCGGGATGCCTGATATGATGATGCAGCTGCGCAACGAACGGGCATGTGTTGTTGGTGGGTACAGTCTGTCTGTCCTGTATTCTGTATAGCCGACCAGCACGACCGCTACACCAGTTCTAACGATGTCCATGTGCTTCCCATGTAGGGGACGCTGGCTATCCCAACATGCCTTGGCTGCTGACACCTCTCCGCAACCCCATCACGCCGGCCCAGCTCCGCTATAACACCGCCCATGGCCGCACAAGGCGAGTGATAGAGAGGACGTTTGGCATGCTGAAGAGCCGATTCCGGTGCCTCCACAAGACCGGCGGTGCACTCCCTTATGCCCCGGCGAAGGTCTGCAAGATCTTCATGGTCTGCTGCATGCTGCACAACATGGCAGTTGAAAGAGCTGTGCCACTCATCCTGAATCAACATGACGAGGACCATCCACCCGTGGAGGACGAAGGGCTTGGCAATGGGGCTAGTGATGTGGAGGATGTGGAACCGCAAGAGGACATCCGGACTCGGCTCATACGCGACTTCTTTGCTTAGTGGTGAGTACCAGGGTCTGAGTGTGCACGCATTGGTCCCCGTGTGGCATGCGTTGTGATGTGTGTCTCCACCTGCATGTATGGCACGTGGGTCAGAGGTGTGTGTGGGTGTGTCACTGGAGTGATGGTGGCAGTGATGGTAGTATTTCCCCAGTCATAATTGTGACCTAGCATGTTGTCATCCATACATGTGTCGAGTAACTGCACATGCAAGTGGCTGTGCTTTTTGTGGCTGACTTCTTGTGTGTCTCTCTTCCCCAGGTACCTGCGCATGCCGTTT
The DNA here is from genome assembly GCF_964204655.1 of Triturus cristatus. NCBI lineage: Eukaryota > Metazoa > Chordata > Amphibia > Caudata > Salamandridae > Triturus > Triturus cristatus. The sequence continues at coordinate 959,174,827 of NC_140593.1, read as the reverse complement.
GCTGGTTGCATTGTTGTGGCACTGCTATTCCTCATGGACATGACATCGTGGGCTGACTCAGCGTTACAGGCACGGACACGTTTGGAAGTCTCCATGGGGTAAGGGATGCATCTGGGGTGTATTGGGTGTGGCAGTTGTTCACGATGTGTGCACACTGCCCCGGTCGGGGTTTGGTTCCTCTGCAGACATGTGGCATCCCCATGGGACACGACATGCAGCTGGGTACACCTGAATAGATGGGCTGCCTGGTTGTCAGTCATCAGTGATGGGATAGTGGATTGTGATGATGGCATCAATGTGTGTGACACTGCCCTCGGGCACATACGGTTAACATTGTCTTGACATGGCGTGGGACTTCCACATCAGCGGATGTATGGTGTATGGCAGGCTCTCCGTGAGCAGCTGTGGGTGTTTAGCTGTTAGCCGACGCTTGTGTGCCAGTTCCATGGCTATCACGCATTTGTGCTGCAGAAGGGGGGTGCCAGGGTTGGAGCCACATGTTACTCCACATGATGTGTTCATGTGTACTTCAAGTTGCCTCTGCAATCCCAAAAACATGACTAATAAAGGTGTCCCTATGCCTCCAAGGTGCCTCTTCTCAGTCAATGCTGGTGTGTTGGCACGGTGCATCCTGCATGTCTGGCATGGTATTCCCTGATTGTGGCTCTGTGTCAATGTGTCGAGTGGCAAGATGCAAGCTGTGTGTGTGTGCTGAGACTGTGTATTGGGCATGATGTCCATGACTGTGTGGGTATTGTGACATGTGCCATCCCCATGCATCCAACGTTGTCCATGACCCCATTCTCTGCATCCACCGGACTCAAGCTTGCAGGACATGGTTCTGCCACCTGTCTACACATACCTGGGTGCCCCCCAGGACACGGGCCAGGATCCCTGACCTCTGCGCATGACTGTTGCTGTACTCAATGTGTCTGTCAGCACGGTTGTTCGGCCACCCCCTCAGCTGGTTGTGCCCATCATGGGTGTGTATGGTGCTCCATGTCTGTCTTGCCTAATAAACTGTGACCCATGTGTCCTGTGCCAGACTCAGGCCCCAGGGTGTGGATGGTTGAAGTGAACAGATGACTCAGGCATGTTTAGACTGTACAAGACACATGTTAGGTAATAATGCTACCAGCAGGCATCTACTCTTAATAGTGTGATTTATTATTGGGGGGGGGGGGACAAAGTGAGGGGCTTTCCGGGATTAGGGAATCCAAAGTTCAGTAGGGGAGTTGGTGTCCTTGCCATTGGAAATCCTCAGAGTCCATGCCACAGTCTTTGTCAACATTGGTCAGCCAGTGACCAGCAGGGCCATGTGGCAGAGAATGTCTCTTGATGCTGTGATGCTGTTGCTCCAGTGGGCCAGGTGCCAGGCCAGGTGTCCTGGGAGATGGTGATGTAGCAGCCACCCTCACGGTCCTTTCCGTGGACGACCCGGCTTCCTGCGGGGAACCTCAGCAGCAGGCCGTGACGACGTCTGGGATGCTCCGTCGGATGTTTCCTCCTCCTCCTCATGATCCCTCCCTGTGGGTGGTGATGTTCTCCGCCTTCTGGCACAGGGAGGGTCGGCCATGGTGTCGGCCATCCGACGGAGTTCAGCGTGAATCCCCTGGGACGCCGTCACTTGCTCAGCCTGTCTGTCCTCCATCCTCCGTTGGTGTACCTGTAGACAGGCTATTAGCTCCGCATGTTGCTGGGCCTGCTGGGCCTTGATCCCCTCGAGGACGGACACAACCTGGGCCATGCCCGTGGTGTCCTGCCGGTATGAGTCCAGGATGTTACGGACATGGGAAAATACCGGATCCCCAGCCAACTGGTCAGGCTCGCGCCTCCGCCGTCCTCCACTCCCACCACCCCTGCCCACTTGCGTCTGGCCTGCACTTGTGGGAACATCGGGTCTCCGGGACCCCTGAGGGGTGGCATTGGCGTTGTCGCCTGCCTCCTCCTGGGTGCCCGGGACACCGTGTCCCTCCTGGCGAGCCTGGCTGCATTGTGGTGTTGGGGCAGGGATCCTGGGTGTCTCCTGGGATGTGGCAGGAGTGGGGGTGGTGGTTGGCACGGTTGTACCTGACGCAGGTGCTGCAGGTGGTTGGACACCAGAGGGGCCAGGTCGGTCGGGGTCGTCCGCAGAGTGGTGAGAGTGGTCGCTGCCGGTGGGATCAGTCTCCTGCAGATCTGGGTCCTGTGAGTGTTCCCCCCCAGTGTTGGGGGGTGCAGCACGACGTTGACCTGTGTGTGAGAGAGAAAATGTTAATTTTGGTCCATGCAACATCCATGTTTCATCCGTTACAAATTTGGCACATTTCCTCTTGGAATTAGGATCTGTCTTGCATTCCACTCACAGTGCACTTGTGCATGGGTGTGTCCCTTGGGCACCAATTTGGCCCCTTTAACTATGTGTGGCACAGTCTTACTTGCTGCGTCAAGTGTGACTGCAGTCAGCAGTGGAGTGTGCATGTGTGGCGAGCCATGCATTTGCGCCTTCCTTGTAGCACTGTACATGTGCACATGGAGTGGATCCACACACTTATATGATGCAGGTGGCTGTCCTTGTGCTCGTGTACAGGTTGTGACATGGCCCTGCGTTTTGCCATGATGAAGAGGGGGGGTTCTGGCACTGGCCACCCTTGTCTACATGCATGCAGTCCACCTGCTGACGAGCAGACATTCCCACACACCAAAGGACTGATTTGCTCTCCCTGTGTCTCCCTCCTTCTCTGTCCCCCTCTCCCTCCCTCTCTGTCCCCCTCTCCCTCCCTCCGTGTGTCAGCCTCCTCCCTCTGTCCGTCTCCCTCCCTCTCTGTCCCCCTCTCCCTCCCTCTCTGTCCCCCTCTCCCTCCCTCCGTGTGTCAGCCTCCTCCCTCTGTCCGTCTCCCTCCCTCTCTGTCCCCCTCTCCCTCCCTCTCTGTCCCCCTCTCCCTCCCTCCGTGTGTCAGCCTCCTCCCTCTGTCCGTCTCCCTCCCTCTCTGTCCCCCTCTCCCTCCCTCTCTGTCCCCCTCTCCCTCCCTCCGTGTGTCAGCCTCCTCCCTCTCTGTCCGTCTCCCTCCCTCTCTGTCCCCCTCTCCCTCCCTCTCTGTCCCCCTCTCCCTCCCTCCGTGTGTCAGCCTCCTCCCTCTGTCCGTCTCCCTCCCTCTCTGTCCCCCTCTCCCTCCCTCTCTGTCCCCCTCTCCCTCCATCTCTGTCCCCCTCTCCCTCCCTCTGTCCCCCTCTCCCTCCCTCTCTGTCCCCCTCTCCCTCCCTCCGTGTGTCACCCTCTGTCACCTTGGCCCAGCTTCCTGGGCACACACTGTTGGCAGATCTTTGAGTGGCCCTTGGCCTGTTGATGTGAGTTTGTTTCTGATCTCCAGGCACCCATTTTGTCAGCTGTGTGTCTGTGCGCTGCTGCTGTGGTGGTGTGTGCTGCCACTCTTTCACAATGTTGGCTGTTCATTAGCTGCTGTCATGTGCAAAACAGTGCCTTCACCCCCATGTGTTGATGCAAGGCGTCCGCCATTTGCTGGCAAGTCATTCCTGTGTTGGGACACAGTGTTTGTCTGGCTGTGACCTAGGCCATATGGGCAGAGGGCATTGTTGTCTGCTTTGGAGTCGCACTATGTGATTTTTGGTGCCCAGCCTCCCGCCATCCGGGTTACCGTGTCATGTGTTGTTGTCTTCTGTGGCCTGTGACTTGACATTGTCCAGCTGGGTGCATGGGGCATGGTGGCAGCAGTGGCATGTGCCTGCTCATGGAGTGTGGTTGGTTCATGCTATGGCTTGTGGTGGTTGCGTGCCTGTTAGTAATTTTGGTTGTGGTTGCAGTTCCCCCCATGTGAGGTGCGTTGTTTGTGTACTCACCCGGGTCTCGGAGTCCTTCTACTCCTTCAACTGCCTCCACCGGCAGTATGGCCATCACCCTCTCCTCCCAGGGATGGTACTGTACGGGTCTGCGGGAGGGCCCTCCTCCGGTGGCGTTGGCCTGGTCGTGTTCCTCCTGCCTCTTGGCTCTGACCCTCCTCCGCAGATCGTACCACCTGTTCTGGCAATCCTGCTTGGTCCTCCTGGTGTCCGCAACGGCATTCACAGCATCGACGATGGTCTGCCACATGGCTGTTTTGGCTGCCTGGCTGGTGCTTCTGACCAATGTTCCAAAGATCTGTGGCTCAACTCTGAGGATTTGATCAACAAGGACCTCCAACTCTCGGTGACTGAACTTTGGATTCTTGGTAGTGGGCATGGTGAGGGGTGTGGGTGGGGATGGTGTGGGTGGTGTGTGGATGTTGGGGGGGGTGTGGATGGTTGTGTGTGTGTGAATGTGATGAGAGGGTGTTTGTGAGGGTGGTCGTGTGAAGGTGTGCAAGTGTAAGGTGTGGTGTAGCTTGTAGTCTGGTTCTGTGGTGTCTGGCAGCAGTGAGTCTGTTGCAAAGGCTCATGGTTTGTGTGTGTGGGCCCTTTTTATTGGTCCATGGGTGGGTGTGGCAGTGTTTGAATTTTGGGTGGGTGTGTTATAAGGAGTGGTGGTGTATTGGGCCTCTGTTTGTTTTTGACAGTTGCAGGTCAGTGATTGTGTTATTTTAGTGGTTGTTGGCCATGTTTAGTGGCTGTGTGCCTTTCGAATGGTGTATTCTTGTGTTGTTTTGTTTTGTCCTTGTTGTGTACGTGCGTTTTGAGCGTGTGTACGGTGTGTACATGGGCCATTTGGTTGTACGATTATGTCCTTGTGTGTGGCTTTGTACGACTCGTACATGCGGTTGTGATGTTGGGGCATGGGGTGCGCTCCGTACTTAGGAGGTTGTGTTGGGGGTGCGCCAGGAACGTACTGGGGTGTAGGTACACGGGGGGTATGACACGTACTGGGGTGGGGGTGTGGCTCGAACGTACTGGGGTGTAGGTACACGGGGGGTATGACACGTACTGGGGTGGGGGTACGACTGGAACGTACTGGGGTGTGGGTACACGGGGGTATGACACGTACTGGGGTGGGGGTGGGGCTCGAACGTACTGGGGTGTAGGTTCACGGTGGTACGACACGTACTGGGGTGGGGGTATGACTGGAACGTACTGGGGTGTAGGTACACGGGGGGTATGACACGTACTGGGGTGGGGGTGGGGCTCGAACGTACTGGGGTGTAGGTACACGGGGGGTACGACACGTACTGGGGTGGGGGTACGACTGGAACGTACTGGGGTGTGGGTACACGGGGGGTATGACACGTACTGGGGTGGGGGTGGGGCTAGAACGTACTGGGGTGTAGGTTCACGGTGGTACGACACGTACTGGGGTGGGGGTACGACTGGAACGTACTGGGGTGTACATAGACGGTGGTACGACACGTACAGGGGTGGGGGGGTGTACATTGACGGTGGTACGACACGTACTGGGGTGGGGGTACGACTGGAACGTACTGGGGTGTGGGTAGATGGGGCTATGACACGTACTGGGGTGGGGGTGGGGCTCGAACGTACTGGGGTGTAGGTTCACGGTGGTACGACACGTACTGGGGTGGGGGTACGACTGGAACGTACTGGGGTGTAGGTACACGGGGGGTATGACACGTACTGGGGTGGGGGTGTGGCTCGAACGTACTGGGGTGTAGGTACACGGTGGTACGACACGTACTGGGGTGGGGGTACGACTGGAACGTACTGGGGTGTACATAGACGGTGGTACGACACGTACAGGGGTGGGGGGGTGTACATTGACGGTGGTACGACACGTACTGGGGTGGGGGTACGACTGGAACATACTGGGGTGTGGGTAGACGGGGCTATGACACGTACTGGGGTGGGGGTGGGGCTCGAACGTACTGGGGTGTAGGTTCACGGTGGTACGACACGTACTGGGGTGGGGGTACGACTGGAACGTACTGGGGTGTACATAGACGGGTGGGGGTATACATATACGGGGGGTACGTGTCGGACGTACGGGGGCTGGGGGGAGTGTTGGGCGCGTATGCGGGCACATGTCTCCATGGTTGCTGTAGGAGTTCGGTGCGGACGGTGTTTTTTCCATACGGTTGTAACCTCGGACGCACGGGATGGATCGTGATTCCTCGGTCGGACTTGGCTTTTCACGTTTGTAAGGTAAATCGTCCGAGGACGTGTCGGACACATTTTCCGACCCGAGGACGTGTGGGGAATGATTCCCAGTGCGGTTCGTATGGACTTTTTACCATGCGAATCGTGATTGCCAGTTCGTACGGCACTTGTACGATTCGTACGGTAAAAAGACCCGATACGAGTCGCACGGGGGAATTTTTTACCGGATCGTGATCGGCACCTATTTCTCCATCATAAATCATTATTCAAATGTCCCCCTCAAATCTCCATTTTGAGACATATAAAACAAGACCTTTATCCCCTCGCAGTCCTTACTAAATCATAAAATTCGCTACCTAAGAATTCTTACTACACAATTAAATTCCATATATATGAAAGTCATGTATTGCATACACTATGGTTCATTACCTCAGGACAAGTAAGTAGTCACATCTCACTGTTAATTCTTCTACTTCCACTGCAAATCCACAAGAGTTAAAAACCAATAAGTATTTCAGAGATGTAAATTATTTATTCAACGCACTTACATTGATGCAAACTATAAAATCAACCTCACTGTAAATACACTATGGCCCAATCACTTATGATGATGTAGATGAAGGGTTCCTAACCTTCGGACGTCTGTGGAACCCCACTCAATCATTGCTAGAGTTTGGGGACCCCCACTGCATTATGATTGGAATCCAGGGATCTCCACTGAGTCATTAGTGGAAGTCATAGACCCAGGCCTAAGCATTTTTGATGATTTAATCAGCAAAAAAATACACAAAAAATACAGATGCAAACATTCATAAAACAAATGCACAAAGGACGAAATATTTTATTTAATTCAAAAACAAATCTAAAAAACATATGTTTAATGCAAAGATTGGAGCTTTTTCTTAATTCATTTGAGGCCATTCATCTTCCATACTAGATTCTACTTGATGCACTTGCTGTGCTCTCACAAATCAATCGGAGGATATTAACTTAACTTTTAGCCTCCAATTTCAAATTCCTTCAAATTTGTAAAACGTTTTTAAATGTAAATTTACATTTTGATTCTTTATTTGTATGCACTTTCCTAATCTGTTAATATTTTTTTTTAAGAAGCCGTGGCCCGCACCCCCCATGTGTAGGCTTCGCTGTCCTCAAGTGGTCCCCGGACCACAGGCTAAGAACCACTGATGTAGACTCTAAAACTATTCTTCAGAGAGCATACTGCTCAAGTCATGTACAATGATTTATAGATGTATTTGTAGGTGGTGAGCGCACACGAGTGAACAAATTTAAGTGAAATGTGTTTTTGGTATGCGTGCAGCGTTGCAAATATGCCTGCATAGCATATAAGTGAAACCTAGTGAGTGGCCTAGTACTTAAAAGATTACTAGGACTGCAATCTGCACTGCAAGAGAGTTTTTTTCTTTCATTCAATTCTGATTTTTAATCAAAACAATTTTCAAGCAATATACATTTTTCATATGCATATACTTTCATCCTTTTCAATTTTTAACATGAACAAACTTAAGATTGACAGAATTACATATTTTCTGAACAAAACAAAATGTAAATTGGCTTAAAACACCCAATGCATTTCGGGACTCTCTGTCCCTTCGTCAGGGGTATACTGTGAAAAGAAAGGAGAAAATTTCAAGGTCTGCACTTTTGGAATCAGATATAATATTGAGTATTGTAATTTGTGAGTGCACTGTGCTCCCCTCACCAAATTGAATGATCACGTTATGAGTTGTTAATGATACCTGATTATTCAACACCAGTACTCTGGACTTCACAAGATTCAATCACTGTAATGAGAAACACTATGGTGCCGATCACGATCCGGTAAAAAATTCCCCTGTGCGACTCGTATCCGGTCTTTTTACCCTACGAATTGTACAAGTGCCGTACGAACTGGCAATCACGATTCGCATGGTAAAAAGTCCATACGAACCGCATTGGGAATATTTCCCCAGACGTCCTCGGGTCGGAAAATGTGTCCGATACGTCCTCGGACGATTTACCGTACAAACGTGAAAAGTCAAGTCCGACCGAGGAATCACGATCCATCCCGTGCGTCCGAACTCACAACCGTATGGAAAAAACACCGTCCGCACCGAACTCCTACAGCAACCATGGAGACATGTGCCCGCATACGCGCCCAACACTCCCCCCAGCCCCCGTACGTCCGACACGTACCCCCCGTGTATGTACACCCCCACCCGTCTAGGTACACCCCAGTACGTTCGAGTCCTACCCCCACACCTGTACGTGTCATACCCCCGTGTACCCACACCCCAGTACGTGTCGTCCCACCGTCTATGTACACCCCAGTACGTTCCAGTCGTACCCCCACCCCAGTACGTGTCGTACCCCCGTGTACCCCCACCCCAGTACGTGTCGTACCACCGTCTATGTACACCCCAGTACGTTCCAGTCCTACCCCCACCCCAGTACGTGTCGTCCCACCGTCTATGTACACCCCAGTACGTTCCAGTCGTACCCCCACCCCAGTACGTGTCGTCCCACCGTGTACCTACACCCTAGTACGTTCCAGTCGTACCCCCACCCCAGTACGTGTCGTACCACCGTCTATGTACACCCCAGTACGTTCCAGTCGTACCCCCAACCCAGTACGTGTCATACCCCCGTGTACCCCCACCCCAGTACGTGTCGTACCACCATCTATGTACACCCCAGTACGTTCCAGTCCTACCCCCACCCCAGTACGTGTCGTCCCACCGTCAATGTACACCCCAGTACATTCCAGTCGTACCCCCACCCCAGTACGTGTCGTACCACCGTCAATGTACAACCCAGTACGTTCCAGTCCTACCCCCACCCCAGTACGTGTCGTACCACCGTCTATGTACACCCCAGTACGTTCCAGTCCTACCCCCACCCCAGTACGTGTCGTCCCACCGTGTACCTACACCCCAGTATGTTCCAGTCGTACCCCCACCCCAGTACGTGTCGTACCACCGTCTATGTACACCCCAGTACGTTCGAGCCCCACCCCCACCCCAGTACGTGTCATACCCCCCGTGTACCTACACCCCAGTACGTTCCAGTCCTACCCCCACCCCAGTACGTGTCGTACCACCGTCTATGTACACCCCAGTACGTTCCAGTCCTACCCCCACCCCAGTACGTGTCATACCCCCCGTGTACCTACACCCCAGTACGTTCCAGTCCTACCCCCACCCCAGTACGTGTCGTACCATCGTCAATGTACACCCCAGTACGTTCCAGTCCTACCCCCACCCCAGTACGTGTCGTACCACCGTCAATGTACACCCCAGTACGTTCCAGTCGTACCCCCACCCCAGTACGTGTCGTACCACCGTCAATGTACAACCCAGTATGTTCCAGTCCTACCCCCACCCCAGTACGTGTCGTACCACCGTCTATGTACACCCCAGTACGTTCCAGTCGTACCCCCACCCCAGTACGTGTCGTCCCACCGTGTACCTACACCCCAGTACGTTCCAGTCGTACCCCCACCCCAGTATGTGTCGTACCACCGTCTATGTACACCCCAGTACGTTCGAGCCCCACCCCCACCCCAGTACGTGTCATACCCCCCGTGTACCTACACCCCAGTACGTTCCAGTCGTACCCCCACCCCAGTACGTGTCGTACCACCGTCTATGTACACCCCAGTACGTTCGAGCCCCACCCCCACCCCAGTACGTGTCATACCCCCGTGTACCTACACCCCAGTACGTTCCAGTCCTACCCCCACCCCAGTACGTGTCGTACCACCGTCTATGTACACCCCAGTACGTTCGAGCCCCACCCCCACCCCAGTACGTGTCATACCCCCCGTGTACCTACACCCCAGTACGTTCCAGTCCTACCCCCACCCCAGTACGTGTCGTACCACCGTCTATGTACACCCCAGTACGTTCCAGTCCTACCCCCACCCCAGTACGTGTCATACCCCCCGTGTACCTACACCCCAGTATGTTCCAGTCCTACCCCCACCCCAGTACGTGTCGTACCATCGTCAATGTACACCCCAGTACGTTCCAGTCGTACCCCCACCCCAGTACGTGTCGTACCACCGTCAATGTACAACCCAGTACGTTCCAGTCCTACCCCCACCCCAGTACGTGTCGTACCACCGTCTATGTACACCCCAGTACGTTCCAGTCCTACCCCCACCCCAGTACGTGTCGTACCACCGTCAATGTACACCCCAGTACGTTCCAGTCGTACCCCCACCCCAGTACGTGTCGTACCACCGTCAATGTACACCCCAGTACGTTCCAGTCCTACCCCCACCCCAGTACGTGTCGTACCACCGTCTATGTACACCCCAGTACGTTCCAATCCTACCCCCACCCCAGTCCGTGTCGTACCAACGTCAATGTACACCCCAGTACGTTCCAGTCGTACCCCCACCCCAGTACGTGTCGTACCACCGTCAATGTACACCCCAGTACGTTCCAGTCCTACCCCCACCCCAGTACGTGTCGTACCACCGTCTATGTACACCCCAGTACGTTCCAGTCCTACCCCCACCCCAGTACGTGTCGTACCACCGTCAATGTACACCCCAGTACGTTCCAGTCGTACCCCCACCCCAGTACGTGTCGTACCACCGTCAATGTACACCCCAGTACGTTCCAGTCCTACCCCCACCCCAGTACGTGTCGTACCACCGTCTATGTACACCCCAGTACGTTCCAGTCCTACCCCCACCCCAGTACGTGTCGTACCATCGTCAATGTACACCCCAGTACTTTCCAGTCCTACCCCCACCCCAGTACGTGTCGTACCACCGTCAATGTACACCCCAGTACGTTCCAGTCCTACCCCCACCCCAGTACGTGTCGTACCACCGTCAATGTACACCCCAGTACGTTCCAGTCCTACCCCCACCCCAGTACGTGTCGTACCACCGTCTATGTACACCCCAGTACGTTCCAGTCCTACCCCCACCCCAGTACGTTCCGGTCCTACCCCCGACACAACCTCCTAAGTACGGAGCGCACCCCAGGCCCCAACATCACCACCGCATGTACGAGTCGTACCAACCCACACACAAGGACAGCACCGTACAACCAAATGGCCCATGTACACACCGTACACACGCTCAAAACGCACGTACACAACCTGGACAAAACAAAACAACACAAGAATACACCATTCGAATGGCACAAAGCCACTAAACATGTCCAACAACCACTAAAACAACACATTCACTGACCTGCAACTGCCAAAAACAAACAGAGGCCAAATACACCACCACTCCTTATAACCAACCCACCCAAGATTCAAACACAGCCACACCCACCAATGGACCAATAAAAAGGGCCCACACACACAAACCATGAGCCTTTGCAACAGACTCACTGCTGCCAGACACCACAGAACCACACTACAAGCTACACCACATCTTACACTTGCACACCTTCACACAACCACCCTCACAAACACCCCCTCATCACATTCACACACACACACACACAACCATCCACACCCCCCCAACATCCACACACCCCCCCCCACCATCCCCACCCACACCCCTCACCATGCCCACCACCAAGAATCCAAAGTTCAGTAACCGAGAATTGGAGGTCCTTGTTGATCAAATCCTCAGAGTCGAGCCACAGATCTTTGGAACATTGGTCAGAAGCACCAGCCTGGCAGCAAAAACTGCCATGTGGCAGACCATCGTCGATGCTGTGAATGCTGTTGCGGACACCAGACGGACCAAGCAGGAATGCCAGAACAGGTGGTACGATCTGCGGAGGAGGGTCCGAGCCAAGAGGCAGGATGAACACGACCAGGCCAACGCCACCGGAGGAGGGCCCTCCCGCAGACCCGTACACTACCATCCCTGGGAGGAGAGGGTGATGGCCATACTGCCGGTGGAGGCAGTCGAAGGATTAGAAGGACTCCGAGACCCGGGTGAGTACACAAACAACGCACCTCACAAGGGGGGAACGGCATCCACAACCAACATCACCAACAGGCACGCAACCACCACAAGCCATCGCATGACTCAACCACACTCCATGAGCACGCACATGCCACTGCTGCCACCATGCCCCATGCACCCAGCTGGACAATGGCAAGTCACAGGCCACAGAAGACAACAACACATGACACGGTAACCCGGATGGCGGCAGGCTGGGCCCAAAAAAGCACATAGTGCAACTCAGAAGCAGACAACAATTCACTCTACCCATATGGCCTAGGTCACAGCCAGACAAACAGTGTGTCCCAACACAGGAATGACTTGCCAGCAAATGGCGGACGCCTTGCATCAACACATGGGGGTGAAGGCACTGTTTTGCACATGACAGCAGCTAATGAACAGCCAACATTGTGAACGAGTGGCAGCACACACCACCACAGCAGCAGCGCACAGACACAGACACTATACCCAATGGGTGCCTGGAGATCAGAAACAAACTCACATCAACAATCCAAGGGCCACTCAAAGATCTGCTAACAGTGTGTGCCCAGGAAGCTGGGCAGAGGTGACAGAGGGTGACACACGGAGGGAGGGAGAGGGGGACAGAGAGGGAGGGAGAGGGGGACAGAGAGGGAGGGAGAGGGGGACAGAGATGGAGGGAGACGGACAGAGGGAGGAGGCTGACACACGGAGGGAGGGAGAGGGGGACTGAGAGGGAGGGAGAGGGGGACAGAGAGGGAGGGAGAGGGGGACAGAGATGGAGGGAGACGGACAGAGGGAGGAGGCTGACACACGGAGGGAGGGAGAGGGGGACAGAGATGGAGGGAGAGGGGGACAGAGATGGAGGGAGAGGGGGACAGAGAGGGAGGGAGACGGACAGAGGGAGGAGGCTGACACACGGAGGGAGGGAGAGGGGGACTGAGAGGGAGGGAGAGGGGGACAGAGATGGAGGGAGAGGGGGACAGAGAGGGAGGGAGACGGACAGAGGGAGGAGGCTGACACACGGAGGGAGGGAGAGGGGGACTGAGAGGGAGGGAGAGGGGGACAGAGAGGGAGGGAGAGGGGGACAGAGATGGAGGGAGAGGGGGACAGAGAGGGAGGGAGAGGGGGACACAGAGGGAGCGAGACACAGGGAGAGCCAATCAGCCGTGTTGCGTGTGTGAATGTCTGCTCGTCAGCAGGTAGACTGCGTGCATGTAGACAAGGGTGGCCAGTGCCAGAAGCCCCCCTCTTCACCATGGCAAAACACATGGCCATGTCACAACCTGTTCACGAGCACAAGGACAGCTACCTGGATCATATAAGTGTGTGGATCCACTCCATGTGCACATGTACAGTGCATGGCTCGCCACACCTGCCCACTGCACTGCTGACTGCAGTCACACTTGACGCAGCAAGTAAGACTGTGCCACACATAGTTAAAGGGGCCAAAGTGGTGCCCAAGGGACACACCCATGCACAAGTGCACTGTGAGTGGAATGCAAGACCAATCCTAATTCCAAGAGGAAATGTGCCAACTGTGAAAATGATGAAACATGGATGTTGCATGGACAAAAATTAACATTATCTCTCTCACACACAGGTCAACGTCGTGGTGCACCCCCCAACACTGGGGGGGAACACTCACAGGACCTGGATCTGCAGGAGCCCGATCCCACCGGCAGCGACCACTCTCACCACTCTGCGGACGACCCCGACCAACCTGGCCCCTCTGGTGTCCAACCACCTGCAGCACCTGCGTCAGGTACAACTGTGCCAACCACCACCCCCACTCCTGCCACATCCCAGGAGACACCCAGGATCCCTGCCCCAACACCACAATGCAGCCAGGCTCGCCAGGAGGGACACGGTGTCCCGGGCACCCAGGAGGAGGCAGGCGACAACGCCAATGCCACCCCTCAGGGGTCCCGGAGACCCCATGTGCCCACAAGTGCAGGCCAGGTGCAAGTGGGCTGGGGTGGTGGGAGTGGAGGACGGCGGAGGCGCGAGCCTGACCAGTTGGCTGGGGATCCGGTATTTTCCCATGTCCGTAACATCCTGGACTCATACCTGCAGGACACCACGGGCATGGCCCAGGTTGTGTCCGTCCTCGAGGGGATCAAGGCCCAGCAGGCCCAGCAACATGCGGAGCTAATTGCCTGTCTACTGGTACACCAACGGAGGATGGAGGACAGACAGGCTGAGCAAGTGACGGCATTCCAGGGGATTCACGCTACACTCCGTCGGATGGCCGACACCATGGCCGACCCTCCCTGTGCCAGAAGGCGGAGAACATCACCACCCACAGGGAGGGATCAGGAGTAGGAGGAGGAAACATCCGACGGAGCATCCCAGACGTCGTCACGGCCTGCTGGTGAGGTTCCCCGCAGGAGGCCGGGTCGTCCACGGAAAGGACCGTGAGGGTGGCTGCTACATCACCATCTCCCAGGACACCTGGCCTGGCACCTGGCCCACTGGAGCAACAGCATCACAGCATCAAGAGACATTCTCTGCCACATGGCCCTGCTGGTCACTGGCTGACCAATGTTGACAAAGACTGTGGCATGGACTCTGAGGATTTCCAATGGCAGGACCCCAACTCCCCTACTGAACTTTGGATTCAAACATCCCGGAAAGACCCTTACTTAGCCCCCCCCCCCCCACTAATAAATCACACTATGATGAGTAGATGCCTGCTGGTAGCATTATTAACTAACATGTGTCTTGTAAAGTCAAAACATGCCTGAGTCATCTTTTGTCTTCAACCATCCACACCCTGGGGCCTGAGTCTGGCACAGGACACATGGGTCACAGTGTATTAGGCAAGACAGACATGGAGCACCATACACACCCGTGATGGGCCCAACCAGCTGAGGGGGTTGCCGAACAACCGTGCTGACACACACATTGAGTACAGCAACTGTCATGCGCAGTGGTCAGGGATCCAGTCCAGTGTCCTGGGGGGCACCCAGGCATGTGTACACAGGTGGCAGAACCATGTCCTGCAAGCCGGAGTCCGGTGGATGCCGAGAATGGGGGCCTGGCCAACGTTGGATGCATGGGGATGGCACATGTCACAATACCAACACAGTCATGGACATCATGCCCAATACACAGTCTCAGCCCACACACACAGCTTGCATCTTGCAACTCGACACATTGACACATAGCAACAATCAGGGAATACCATGCCAGACATGCAGGATGCACCGTGGCAACACACCAGCATTGACTGAGAAGAGGCACCTTGGAGGCATAGGGACACCTTTATTAGACATGTATTCGGGATTGCAGAGGCCACTCGAAGTACACATGAACACATCATGTGGAGTAACATGTGGGTCCAACACTGGCACCCCCCTTCTGCAGCACACATGCGTGTTTGCCATGGAAGTGGCACACAAGCGTCGGGTAACAGCTAAATACCCACAGCTGCACACGGAGAGCCTGCCATACACCATAGATCCGCTGATGTCGAAGTCCCACACCATGTCCAGCCAATGCTAACCGTATGTGGCCAAGGGCAGTGTCACACACATTGATGCCATCATCACAATCCCCTATCCCATCACTGATGCCTGTCAACCAGGCAGACCATCTATTCAGGTGTACACAGCTGCATGTCGTGTCCCATGGGGATGCGACATGGCTGCAGAGGAACAACACATCGACAGGGGCAGTGTGCATACATCGTGAACAACTGCCACACCCAATACACCCCAGATGCATCCCTTACCCCATGGAGACTTCCAAACGTGCCCGTGCCTGTAACGCTGAGTCAGCCCACGATGTCATGTCCATGATGAATAGCAGTGCCACAACAATGCAACCAGCAGACGGCATGTGCAGGTACCTGGGGAAGAGAGACACACAAGAAGTCAGCCACAAAAATGCACAGCCACTTGCATGTGCATTTACTCGACACCTGTATGGATGACAACATGCTAGGTCATTATAATGACTGGGGAAATACTACCATCACTGGCACCATCACCATCACTCCAGTGACACACCCACACACACCTCTGAGTCACGTGCCATACATGCAGGTGGAGACACACATCACAACGCATGCCACACGGGGACCAATGCGTGCACACTCAGACACTGGTACTCACCACTAAGCAAAGAAGTCGCGTATGAGCCGAGTCCGGATGTCCTCTTGCGGCTCCACATCCTCCACATCATTAGCCCCATTGCCAAGCCCTTCGTCCTCCATGGTCATGTTGATTCAGGATGAGTGGCACAGCTCTTTCAACTGCCATGTTGTGCAGCATGCAGCAGACCATGAAGATCTTGCAGACCTTTGCCGGGGCATAAGGGAGTGCACCGCCGGTCTTGTGGAGGCACCGGAATCGGCTCTTCAGCATGCCAAACGTCCTCTCTATCACTCGCCTTGTCCGGCCATGGGCGGTGTTGTAGCGGAGCTGTGCCGGCGTGATGGGATTGCGGAGAGGTGTGATCAGCCATGGCATGTTGGGATAGCCAGCGTCCCCTACATGGGAAGCACATGGTCATCGTTAGAAGTGGTGAAGCGGTCGTGCTGGTAGGCGATACAGAATAGAAGACAGACAGACTGTACCCACCTACAACACATGCCCGTTCGTTGCGCAGCTGCATCATCATATCAGGCATCCCGCTACGCCTCATGATGTAGGCATCGTGTGCTGATCCTGGAAAACGAGCACAGACATGTGAAATCACCATGTTGGAGAGACACACCACAAGGGCATTGATGGAGTGGTAGTGCTTCCGATTGCGGTACGCCACCTCCCGTGCGTGTGGTGGTACCAAAGCTACATGTGTCCCATCTATGGACCCTATGACATGGGGCATCCCTCCCAGGGCATAGAATCCACGCTTGACCTCAGTCATCTGTTCAGGGGTTGGGAACTTGATGAAGTCATCCAGGTGAATCAACATGGCCTCCAAGAAATCATGCAGCACACCGCTGAACATGCTCTGGGACATGCCACCAACATGAGCTATGGTATTTTGAAAGGTACCCGTGGCAAGAAAATGTAGGGCAGCCATTACCTTCAGCTGGGGTGTCAGTGCCGTAGGATACCTGTGCAGCGGTTGCAGGTGTGGTGCCAGTCTCGCCGTCAACTCCAGAATCAACGGTTGGGTGAAGCGGTAGAGCCGGATGCTGTCATTCTCCTGCATGGCAGCCAAGTCTGGAATTATTCGGGCAAGAGGCGGCGCTCTGCAGTAATTTGGAAGTGACAAGGAAGAGTGAGTGCACCACGACAACAACTCATGTCTACTGAGCACATGTTAATCTGGCAATACACACATGCTACATAGGGAGTCAGGTATGTGCTACATGGCCAGCACACGTATGGATGCAAGGTGGCACTCCTTCCAAGACCCAGCTACACACGGAGATTGAGAACCTCCCCATGCCACGCCATGGGAATAGCTGTGTCCCAGTGCAAGTGAACAGCCAGACGCAAGACAGGAGTGACATACACCCACACATCAGCAGAAGTAGGATGCCGATTGCAGAGACTGGTCGCGGAACACTGGAGCCACAGGTCACATGACATTACACTAGGACAGCCCACACACCTTGCCATGAAGGTGCACATGTCAGGACTCACCACACATTCCTTGTGAGGATGCAGACATGGCCTTGTCACGCTACTCCGTGTCCCATGCATACATGTGCACCTCACATCCGATACCACATGTGGCATGGTGTGCGGAACAGTGTGCAATGACAATCTACACACAGACACATGTTGGTTGCTGCTACGGCTGCAGCTTATGAGGGTGCTACAACATCAACCTGATGTAAATCCCCCACACATAAATGAGATAGTCACATTGTGCACTGTGGGTAGTGACAAGTCAGGTGTCATAACCCCTGTACCGGGCATCATGGGACACTTCCGTGTGTTGGTGTCCGTGCCATGCCAGTGACGCTTACCCCAAGTGTGCAGTCCGACATGCACACATGTCAAAGGAGTCAAGGGCATGGCTGGCACACATTGCACCGTCACACAGTACACCTATACACATCTCATCATACATCTGGTGCCTTCTCCACTCAGGAGTCATGTTCCACATCATAGCCTGTCACACCTGTGCCCCACACATGTAGTAATGCACAGACGATGCCTTGATGTCCATTCCTGGACAAGTATGTTCATCCATGGACAAGTATGTCCAT
The DNA here is from genome assembly GCF_964204655.1 of Triturus cristatus. Classification (NCBI taxonomy): domain Eukaryota; kingdom Metazoa; phylum Chordata; class Amphibia; order Caudata; family Salamandridae; genus Triturus; species Triturus cristatus. Next base: position 959,156,729 of record NC_140593.1, on the reverse strand, counting down.
CCATGGACAAGTATGTCCGCCCTATTCCTACCTGTGTGTCGCCTATCACCACTGTGATGTGTAAAAACCGCCGTACTGCTGCTAAGAGGGCCTGTGTACGTTCCCAAATCACTGTGGGAGTGCTGCCGTATGTGTACCCATCGTGATGGCGAGCGTACAGGCATTTTTACGGTCCGTACCACTACGAGTACGCATACGCGTGCAGACCCATAGTGATAGTGAGCGTAGATGCGTGTGTACGGCCCTGTCACAATGTGTGTCCTCGCGTATGTGTACTCGTAGTGGTACGGGCCGTACACACGCATCTACGCTCACTGTCACTATGGGTCTGCACACGTATGCGTACTCGTAGTGGTACGGACCGTACACACGCATCTACGTTCACTATCACTATGGGTCTGCACGCGTATGCGTACTCGTAGTGGTACGGACCGTACACACGCATCTACGCTCACTATCACTATGGGTCTGCATGCGTATGCGTACTCGTAGTGGTACGGACCGTACACACGCATCTACGTTCACTATCACTATGGGTCTGCACGCGTATGCGTACTCGTAGTGGTACGGACCGTACACACGCATCTACGCTCACTATCACTATGGGTCTGCACGCGTATGCGTACTCGTAGTGATAGTGAGCGGACATGCGTGTGTACGGGCCGTACCACTACGAGTACGCATACGCGTGCAGACCCATAGTGATAGTGAGCGTAGATGCGTGTGTACGGTCCGTACCACTACGAGTACGCATACGCGTGCAGACCCATAGTGATAGTGAGCGTAGATGCGTGTGTACGGGCCGTACCACTACGAATACGCATACGCGAGGACACCCATACTGATAGTGAACGTAGGCATGCGTGTACGGGCCGTTGCAACGCATTTGGGGTGCCCTAGGGCCCCGAAACGCACCGTACCTGTGTGTGATGCTCCAAATTACATAGGGGACAAGTATTGAGGCCTACATGCATGCTGGTTGTCATGGAGACCAAGTTCAAAATCCGAAATTGTTCTGGAAGGTGCACAGCAGAAGTCAGTTGGAATTCCTCTACATTGTTGCAATGTGTTTGTGGGTCTGACATCATGCAGGAGAATGAAACCGATAGAGAACCCACAGACTTCTAGGTTTGAAGGGATTGGTGGAAACATAGGATGCAAATGTGAGTGACCAATCACTCTGTACTCCTGTGCATGAGACAGGGCAGAAAGGCAGATATAAGGCAGCCAGGTCCCATGAGGGAGTACTTGCCTGCACATCTTTGCATTCGTCGACCCAGCTGCTGCTACTGATTCCCTGGAACCATGTCAAGGGCTGTGGAGAGGACACAGCCATTCACCCTGGAGGAGAACATGGCTCTGCTGGATGTGATCCTCCCACAGTACTCCATGCTGTGTGGGCGACCAGGGTATCAGGTGAGTGCATAGGCCACTGGCACAGACTGTCCCTATGTTGTGACTGTGACTTCTGGCATTGTGTCCTGGTGTGACACACATGCCATGTACTGTAGGGAGGGTCCCAGGGGGGGGAAGCCTGATGTCTCCCAGCAGTGCCCTGAGACAGGAGGGGTGGGTGTGGAGTCCTCCCAGCAGTGCCCTGAGACAGGAGGGGTGGGTGCCTATCACTCCCAGCAGTGCCCTGAGACAGGAGGGGTGGGTGCCCATCACTCCCAGCAGTGCCCTGAGACAGGAGGGGTGGGTGTGGAGTCCTCCCAGCAGTGCCCTGAGACAGGAGGGGTGTGTGCCTATCACTCCCAGTAGTGCCCTGAGACAGGAGGGGTGGGTGTGGAGTCCTCCCAGCAGTGCCCTGAGACAGGAGGGGTGGGTGCCTATCACTCCCAGCAGTGCCCTGAGACAGGAGGGGTGGGTGCCCATCACTCCCAGCAGTGCCCTGAGACAGGAGGGGTGGGTGTGGAGTCCTCCCAGCAGTGCCCTGAGACAGGAGGGGTGGGTGTGGAGTCCTCCCAGCAGTGCCCTGAGACAGGAGGGGTGGGTGTGGAGTCCTCCCAGCAGTGCCCTGAGACAGGAGGGGTGTGTGCAGAGTCCTCCCAGCAGTGCCCAGAGACAGGAGGGGTGGGTGCCTATCACTCCCAGCAGTGCCCTGAGCCAGGAGGGGTGGGTGTGGAGTCCTCCCAGCAGTGCCCTGAGACAGGAGGGGTGTGTGCCTATCACTCCCAGCAGTGCCCTGAGACAGGAGGGGTGGGTGTGGAGTCCTCCCAGCAGTGCCCTGAGACAGGAGGGGTGGGTGTGGAGTCCTCCCAGCAGTGCCCAGAGACAGGAGGGGTGGGTGTGGAGTCCTCCCAGCAGTGCCCTGAGACAGGAGGGGTGTGTGCCTATCACTCCCAGCAGTGCCCTGAGACAGGAGGGGTGGGTGCCTATCACTCCCAGCAGTGCCCTGAGCCAGGAGGGGTGGGTGTGGAGTCCTCCCAGCAGTGCCCTGAGACAGGAGGGGTGGGTGCCTATCACTCCCAGCAGTGCCCTGAGACAGGAGGGGTGTAACACATGTGTGTGAGGCCAGAATTATCCACATGCATACTGCCTACAAGGGAACATGTCCCCATGAACTCATGTCAACAGACTCCACACACAAGTACAGTGATCACCAAGGATGCCACGATTGTTGCAGGTGGAGACATGGCCGGGCTTTTTTACGATTCGTACGGTGATGGTGTACCCGTGCGAATCGTAATTCCTTGTTTGTATGAATTGACGACCGGGTACGCGTCGGACGGAGAATATGCTCCGTCCGACGGTTCGTACCCGGTTTTTACCGGATCGTGATCGGCGCCTATGTTGTAGAGATATGTGTAACTCTACCACATCGAAGCCAATGAGAGAATTGCTGTAAATCTACTCCTACATACCTGCCATCTATATATTTATGAAAATGGACGAAGTTTTCCCGGTTATCCTGTTTAATGTTCCTAAAAATCGAAAGAAACTAAGTGGTTACAACCTTAGGTATGTAGGAGTAGATTTACAGCAATTCTCTCATTGGCTTCGATGTGGTAGAGTTACACATATCTCTACAACATAGGTGCCGATTAGGATCCTGGAAAAACCGGGTACGAACCGTCGGTATGTAGCGTTTTCTCCGTCCGACTCGTACCCGGGACAAAAACATTACAAACATGGAAGTACGATTCTCACGGAAACACCATTTCCGTACGAGTCGTACAAAACACCGACCGACGAAAATATACATACGAATGTGATCCGGGAATGCTCCGACGTGACGTCGGGATGCTTTCAGGCAGTGTTTCACGACCCAGGAAGTACGAATCGAACCGACAGCAGTCCGGACGGCAATAATTTTACGACCAGATTAGGGGGCCCGGTACGCGCCGTACCCAGCCCCCGTGAGTACGTGCCGAACCCCCCGTGTATGTACACCCGTGTACGTACGAGTCGAACCCCCACCCGTGTATGTACACCAGTGTACGTACGCACCGTACCCCCACCCGTGTATGTACACCCGTGTACGTACAAGTCGTACCCCCACCCGTGTATGTACACCAGTGTACGTACGCTCCGTACCCCCACCCATGTATGTACACCCTTGTACGTACGAGTCGAACCCCCACCCGTGTATGTACACCCGTGTAGGTACGAGTCATACCCCCACCCGTGTATGTACACCTGTGTACGTACGAGTCGAACCCCCACCCGTGTATGTACACCCGTGTACGTACGAGTCGTACCCCCACCCGTGTATGTATGGTGCGTACCCCCAGCGTGTACGTGTATGTACACCCGTGTACGTACGCACCGTACCCCCACCCGTGTCTGTACACCCGTGTACGTACGAGTCAAACCCCCACCCGTGTATGTACACCCGTGTAGGTACGAGTCATACCCCCACCCGTGTATGTACACCCGTGTACGTACGAGTCGAACCCCCACCCGTGTATGTACACCCATGTACGTACGCACCGTACCCCCACCCGTGTACCCCCACCCGTGTATGTACACCCGTGTACGTACGAGTCGAACCCCCACCCGTGTATATACACCCGTGTAGGTACGAGTCATACCCCCACCCGTGTATGTACACCCGTGTACGTACACCCGTGTACATACGAGTCGAACCCCCACCCGTGTATGTACACCCGTGTAGGTACGAGTCGTACCCCTACCCGTGTATGTACGGCACGTAGCGCTGGGGGTACGCACCGTACATACACGGGTGGGGGTACGACTCGTACGTACACGGGTGTACATACACGGGTGGGGTTTCGACTCGTACGTACACGGGTGTACATACACTGGTGGGGGTTCGACTCGTACCTACACGGGTGTACATACACGGGTGGGGGTTCGACTCGTACGTACACGGGTGTACATACACGGGTGGGGGTACGGTGCGTACGTACACGGGTGTACATACACGGGTGGGGGTTTGACTCGTACGTACACGGGTGTACATACACGGGTGGGGGTACGACTCGTACGTACACGGGTGTACATACACGGGTGGGGGTTCGACTCGTACGTACACAGGTGTACATACACGGGTGGGGGTACGACTCATACCTACACGGGTGTACATACACGGGTGGGGGTTCGACTCGTACGTACATGGGTGTACATACACGGGTGGGGGTACGGTGCGTACGTACACGGGTGTACATACATGGGTGGGGGTATGACTCGTACCTACACGGGTGTACATACACGGGTGGGGGTTCGGCGCGTACATACGGGGGCTGGGGGGGTGTTCGGCGCGTATGCGGGCACATGTCTCCATGGTTGCTATGGGAGTTCGGTGCAGACGGTGTTTTTTCCATACGGTTGTAACATCGGACGCACGGAATGGATCGTACTTGCGCGGTCGGACTTCACTTTTCACATTTGTATGGTAAATCGTCCGGGGACGTGTCGGACACATTTTCCGACCCGAGGACGTGTGGGGAATTATTCCCAATGCGATTCGTATGGACTTTTTCCCATGCGAATCGTACTTGGCAGTTTGTACGGCACTTGTACGATTCATACGGTAAAAAGACCGGATACAAGTCGTACGGGGAAATTTTTTCCAGGATCCTAATCGGCACCATAGTGTTTCTCATTACAGTGATTGAATCTTGTGAAGTCCAGAGTACTGGTGTTGAATAATCTGGTATCATTAACAACTCATAACGTGATCATTCACTTTGGTGAGGGGAGCACAGTGCACTCACAAATTACAACACTTAATATTATATCTGATTCCAAAAGTGCAGACCTTGAAATTTTCTCCTTTCTTTTCACAGTATACCCCTGACGAAGGGACAGAGCGTCCCGAAATGCATTGGGTGTTTTAAGCCAATTTACATTTTGTTTTGTTCAGAAAATATGTAATTCTGTCAATCTTAGTTTTTTTATGTTAAAAATTGAAAAGGATGAAAGTATATGCATATGAAAAATGTATATTGCTTGAAAATTGTTTTGATTAAAAATCAGAATTGAATGAAAGAAAAAAAACTCTCTTGCAGTGCAGATTGCAGTCCTAGTAATCTTTTAAGTACTAGGCCACTCACTAGCAATGATTTATAGGTACATGCAGGCCAAACTTGCAATATGGAAATGCTTTACATTCATGTCTTTTCCAATAGACATAGAATTTAATCAAATAAGAATGTATGTAGTTCCCTATTTAAATTCAACCCAAATCTACACATTAAAGCTTGTCAATCCACCTTGCCTCAGATTCCTTAGATTCTGTACTTGAACACCACCTCTTCTATCACTTTTCACCTGTTGAACCCCTAGAAATTCGATATAATATCCTGACTCTCATGATGAGCCCATAAATGGATCGCAAATTGGATATGACTTATCCCTATTCTGTAAAGCACATAACTGTTCTTTTCAGTACGTTTTAAGTGTTCTTTTTGTGGACCTGACATAGAGGTTCGTGCATTCATAAAACATAATATAAACACAATACATTGTATTACAGTTCATAAATAACCAAACAGTGTAAGTCTTATGGTTGACCAAATCCAAAATCTTGGTTTTCTATATATTGTACTTTGTAGTGGATCATGCTCAAGATACAATTGAATGTCCAGGAACACAATGCTGGTAACACTGTATTCTAATGTCACTAACACTAAATTCTAATGTCAATGTAATGTTGAAGTCATTCCTATTAGAAAACGAATTAATGTATGGTTCCTTTCCAAAACAGGAGAATATCATCAATATATCTTCCCCAGGGGATTATCATATAATTAGTGCAATAAGTCATAATTCCAGGTGTATGTATATTTATCATGATTTTATTGGAAAACATGAGGCTGGTAAGACAGCTAAAGCTGTCTCCACGCCAGGCCTACAAATTCCCAAGTCCAGCGTAGGGCTAGAAGGAGACCTGAGCTGAGGAGCACATTTCATAGTAAGAAGGTACCGCTTCCCTGTCACCATTTCTGCCAGCTGGTATCAGAATCTATGAACAGTGAGTGTTTACTGTCTGAAAGGAGCTAAAATGACCCCTGGTGAAGACGGAGAAGATAAGTGTGGTCAGAGGATTTTTTTTTACTAAAAGCCATGTGCCTGTCTATGTACAGGGAGTGACATTGCAGCCTTTGCAGCGTTTGCGGCCTATAGTCCATGTTAGGGGTGAGAGGCATTCTCTTTCATTCGTCAAGCATTATTATGCACAGCGTTGTTTTGCTTTTGTGGTTGTGCAATGCATTTATGAGTGATTCTTTTGCTGTTCTCAGTACAAGCAATGTACCTTTTATAGGTTCACATGTTGCACAGGAATCGAAGCATAAGAATGCTGGATATCAGAGTTTGTATGCTTCTGTTGTTCACAAATTGCTTGATTTTCTGCGTGGGTGTTGTGCTGTCTCCAGCCTGGGTTGAGTCACAAAAATGACAGTACAAGTTCCCCTCTCCCTTTAGTTTCGCCTTTCAGTCCACACTTAGACTTAGGGGTGTATGCACTTCACTTCAAGTTATAAGCAGTAAACCACATCCCTCTAAACACTAAAACGACAGTTAACAGAAAAATAAAGTATTCAGAAACCAGTATCTTCCAGCGTAGGGTTCTTCAAGCAGCAATCAAAATTGTGATGTGATGAAGAATAACATCTGAGAGCATACCTTCCTCTGCCTTGTTGAATGAGATTTGACATCTGTGCAGGCTGTTACTAATACCTTGAGTGCAATGCTGTTCACAAGTGGGTTGATGTCTCATGCAGGTCACATGCCTAGCTCAGGCTTCAGCTAGATGCCAGTTTTAAGGGGACTCATTGGGGAGTTCTGGTTGTATTGTTTGTCATGTATACCTTGAAATGCATGAACATTTTGGGTAATAGTTTCTTGACCTAATTCTGCACTGTCCGTAGTACCAGTAATTCCATCTACAGTCTGGAAACCATATATGAACATCATCTAGAAATGTCCTCTCAAGTGTCAGTCTTGAACCAGCACTGGGCCTCACATGCTAAGCATTGGATTTTTTCACCCTTCTTGTGAGTGGTCCAGTCATTGCTGGTGTGACACCTCTTCCCATGCCTTCCAGCATTGTTGTTGCAAGCAACCATGCAGGTGTTTCTGGTATGGTAGCACCTACCTTATGCACAAACATCTTTGAAGCTTGTGTGCTTTAGGTCATGCAGCACATTGTATTTCAAATTTCAAAAATTCTTTATTTCGGCCAATTTGGCCATAAAAGAGTACAAAGTAAAACACAAAGGGGAAAAAGGGGGGGAGGAAAGGCAAGTAACATTTAAAAGTCATTTATATACACATGGGAATATTTTCGTACAGGCAAAAGTACCCTCTCATCTGTAAAATATTTAAAAATACATCAGGTTCCAAACACTCATTTCATAAACATTAAGGCTAGCAATCGATATCGATTCCTTTACGCCGCTTGCACCACATAGCTAGCAAAAATTTAGAAAGTGCAAAGACAATAGGGCTCGATGTACTGGTTTTAAAAGTTCTAAAAGCATTCAGGCAATGTTTAAAACCCAGATTTCTGCACAATGGTATCAACCAATATTTTCTTGATTTGGTATATGCTGGACAAAAGAAGAGAACATGAAGCTCATCTTCTAAGTCGCAGCTGCAGGCCGGGCAAGACTTATTAGAGGAGGCCGTCCACTTGCTTGTGACGGCCTTGAGGGGTAAAGTGCCATGTCGCCATTGGATAAGAAGTTTGCGCGCTAAAATTGGGAAGACAACATCCATGAAGTCCTCGAAATAATAAGAATTTTTGAATTCTAAAAAAGAGTTAGTGAGGGAACCTGCATTGGGGGCCGTGATTAAAAGTTCCAGCTTTTGCCCTTTATAAATTTTGGTAAACATCTTTCGTGATATCCGGCCACATGCGCTATCTGGATCTTCCCACATGGATTGTAGTCCTAGACTTAGAAGTTCACGCTTAATGAACGCAAGCCAGAGAATTTTGCTTACACAATTAAAACTAAGGATCTGTTTGAGTTCGTCCCTATAGTTAAAAAGATCTGGAGTGGTCCATAGTCTGTGCCAGAACCTTAGGGGCTTTACTGCTAGCTCGTTTGCAATAGGCGTCAGTCCCAGGTCTAACCTCAGCGGTGTTAATGGAGTACTCTGAGGAAGCGATAGTAATCGCCTTGCAAATTTGGACTCAACTTTAGTGATTTCAGGGGCAGCACAGTGACCCCAAAGCTCACCCCCATAGAGAGCAGCTGGCCTTGCTTGCGTCTTATAGACCTCCAGGGCAGGACTCACTGGTCTAAAGCTTGATGAGTTGGAAACCTTTGAGATAGCACCCGACAGCTGTGAAAGTCTCATGTGGGATTTGGCCTTTTGCGGACCCCATGACAAATTTTCATGAATTGTAACACCCAGGTACTGGAAGGTCTTAACCCTTTCCAGACATACATCGCCCAGTGATGGATTTGCGCGAGTATACACTGGCGGGTTAAAGATCATGAATTTTGTTTTGTCAGCGTTGATCTCAAGGCCTCTACTCCGACAGAAGTCCCCAAAGCCATTCAATATCCTCGGGATCCCCATGGGAGATATGGAGAGTAGGAGGGTGTCGTCCTCGAACATGATCGCCGGCACCCTCCTACCAGTCAGCCTTGGTGCGTCATTGTCAGGAACACTGTCCAGATGTGAGATTACCCCGTTGACATAAAGGCTGAACAGGGTCGGTGCTAAGACACAACCCTGTCTCACCCCCCTGCCAAATGGGAACCGAGGTGACAGCGTCCCATTCTTGCCACAGCGTACCTGGGCGAAGTTCCCCCCATGCAATCTCATGAGTAGCACTAAAATCTGATGCGGGAGGCCCAGATCCTGAAGGACAGCCCACAATTTCCCCCTAGGAACTAGGTCAAACGCTGACCGGAGGTCGACGAAGACCATATAGAGGCTGCCACCCTCTACCTTTACCGTCTTCCAGTACAGTAGGATCAGTCGGAAAATTTGGTCCATAGTGGACGTATTCCTTCTGAATCCCGCCTGGAAGGGGCTCAGTACGTCGTGATCCTCCATCCACGTCAACAAATGGTCCAGGACCAGTCTTGCAAATATTTTTTGTTGAACGTCGATTAAGCTGATTGGCCTGTAGTTGGCTGGGAGCAGAGGTGACCCCTTCTTAAATATCGGGACTATCTCTGCTCCAAGCCAAGTACTGGGAATTTCCATGCCTCTCGAGATAGCGTTAAATACGACGAGGAGATAGGGGCCCCAGATTTCAGGTTGGTGTCTAAAAAGATCCCCCGGTAATTTATCAAGTCCCGGGGCCTTTACCGCTTGAAGTTTGCCTATTACGCTTATCACCTCCCCCAAGGTAAACTCCAGGGGCTCCTGCTGATCTTCTGGGACTTGTGAGTCGGGCAAACTACACAACGCTGCTTCCCCCCCATATAGGCCTTTAAAATGGGCCTCCCATGCTGATGCCGCAATATTCGGTTCTATGGCAGACTTTAAGTCACCCGAACCATGGTTAACAAGTGACCAAAATCTGCGTGCATCTTTTGTGTCCAGGGCTAGCTTTAGGTTCATCCACCTTTCCATATCCCATTCTTTTCTTGCATGCCCCATAACCTCTTTGTACTGCAATCTGCAATCTCGAATCCCCTTTTTGCTGTGCCCTGCCTTAATTGCTGTAACAAGATTGCTCTTTGCTCTCCTGCATGCTGAATTATACCAGGATGAGGCAGATTGTCTGGGCCTTCTCGTGGGTGCCTGGGGGTAGAAGACTTCAGCCAGGTTATTGGCCAAATCTGAGTGGATTACACTAAATTCTCCATTGAAGTCACTAGGAGCATCTTGAGAGATTAGAGTTTCGACCTCCAGGAATCGTGAAAGAACTATGTTGTAGACTTTAGCTAAGTTCTCTTCCGAACCTACTATTCTCCCCCACTTTACCCTACGCCTGTTACTTGATAAGATCAGACCAGTACCCTCATCATCTCCTCCTGCATTAAGTGAGTCTGTTTCTTGTTGCCCTGGATTCACCAACTCCAGGCGTAACGTGTTATGGTCACTATCAGCCCTGTGAACTACCCTAAAATCAATGAGCATCGACCACATCCGGGTTTCCACCATGATGTAATCGATTCGGGACTCTTGCCCCTTCTTGTTATAGGTGCATACTGACGGGCTATCGGACGCTAAACGCCCATTACAAGCCCTAAGGGAATTATTTAATGCAAGGGCTGTGATCTGAGTAGCCAATGGGGACCACACCTTAGGGCGTTGGGACTGACATTGGGGGATCGCCCAATAGTCGTCCTCTCCCATAAGCGCATCATCGCTACTTCCCAAAAAAGGCTCATATTGGCAATTCACATCCCCTGCCACCAAAAGCCTAGAATCCCCTGGCAATGTACTCAAGAATTGGGATAAATCATCGATTGTGGATGACTCGAGCCCTATCCGAACTGGCCGCGAATAAACATTCACAACCGCCAGTCCATACCCATTGGGCCATTTTAGCACTAAACACTGCACATCCTCTGAATGAGTGGGCATATTTTCCACCACGCAACCCAAGTGAAGAGCAACCCATATAGCCAATCCCCCAGAAGGTCTTCCTTTCCCTCCCCACCTTGCAGGTACATGATAAGTGGCATATCCCACTCTTGAGTGTTCCTCCCTGGCCCAAGTCTCCTGGAACAAGCATAAGTCCATCTGGTCTACCAGGGCACCCCACTCTGTGCAATGTAGCTTGTTTGTTATACCCGCCACGTTCCAGGACAGTATTTTAATTGAAGTCAGTGCCGTGGCTGCTTTGGTTACTGCAGCACTTCCTAGTGTCACACCTATACTCTGTGCCCCACAATCAGGTTGAGCTTGGTGCTGTAGCACCACACTTTCTTGAGTCACAAGCCCCTCTGCCGTTTTAGGTACCCAGGTCTGGATAATTGGAAACACACTTTCTAGACCACCCTCAGATTCCTCTGCACTTTCAGTAGTCTTTTTAGGGTCCATAGTCTGGGAATTGCTCACTCTCAGCTCCCTATCCGTATGAAGTCAGTCCACCATTTCAAGGGAACTAAACCTATTATGGGTCACAGGGTAGTTTTGGGTGATTAGGTCTCTGTGACCGCCCCTGTTCACCCTTTGACCCCGCCTTTGCATCACCAGTGACCAATCCGATGTGCAAACTGGTGTTACAGGTCGAGGGTAAAAGAAGGACAGGGGATAGGGTTTGATCCTTGAGCCTACACTGTCGTGAGTCCAATTGCATATGTGTTCTACTGTGCGCGGGTCCCTAAAATTAACCAGAACACAATCGCCTGGGATGGTTTTTCTACTCCGTCCCACCCAAGCTATCCTACGTACCATCAGTACTTCACTTTTTACATTGTGCGGTAGGGGCCTATTATGATTGAGCCACTGGGTCACTTTATTGTTTAAGGACATAAATGATTCCTGACCTGAGTTGCTAATTTCAGGAATACCTGTCAATACCACCACATACGGACTGGTTTCAGGTGGTAAATCAATTCTTTTTGCAACCTGGGGTGTAAGATTGGGTAGAGACTCTCCCTCCTCTGGTGCTATCGCGTCTGAGGTGGACGTACTCAAATTTACTGCCGGTACTGCCCCAGCACCAACTCCTGCAGCCACAGCTGTCATATTTGCAGCTGTGATAGGAGGCCCGGTAGTAGGAGAATGAACAAGACTCGCGACCCCAATGGGCACAGAACTGGTTTGGGCTGTTTCCACCGACGGGATTTTTTTCTTTCTTTTTACCCCATTCCTAGCCATAGCCTGTTGTAACTGGCACATTGTATTATTATGATCATTTTCTTGAATGTGCGCATGAAATGCTTAACTTCTTCATTGGCCTGGGACCATCATGGCAGGTTTTTCTAGTGATCAATGTTGAGATTTCAATGGCAGAAATGAAGCTCATTTCTCTGCAGTGAGACCCATTGTTTACTTTAAGAAGTCGGAGAAGGTCATAGACCACCAGTATAGTTTTCAGTGTGGGTTTTATGGCCTCAAGAGTGATAGATGAGACTGTTCTGATGGCAATGTGGAAGAGTCCATCAGTACAATCATCACCTATCTAGCATGGTGCAGATGTCAGCTCTGATGTTGTACTTGTACCTGGCCATTCTTCTTTAGCCAGTATCAGTGTAGGTTAATTTGTGCTCTGATTGCTTGGCAGGGTTTGCAACTGCATGTTAGTTCTTCCAGACTTTCTCAAGGTCCAGGAACCACATCTTCTTCTAAGACTTGCCTTTGTCTTCACTATGTTTTGGTGTCCTTCTGTCAGAATTCACAGATCTTGATCAGGAGAATCTGAAGACAATCTGTCCTACTTACTAGAATGTAGCTCCTCCTGTGCATAAGTAATCACTAATGCAGAACTAAACACTGGAAGGGAAGAGGAATGGGAAGGAGGGAAAGAGAGAAAAGACAGCTGGAATTGCGTGGTTTTTCCAGCCACACTTCTTTTGTACTTTAAAGGATTTGCAATAGAGTTTTCAAAAGTGAATCCCAAAAATATACTGAAGATAAATCAAGCAAAGTTTTACTATTTTACATAAACACTGGAAAACTTTGAGAAAGAAAGGCATTGGTGAATATGCTTGCAGGCTTTGTAAGTGTTTTGCTGGGAACCTAAGCCACAAATGAAAGAAGCTGTTAACTGCAACAGTAGAAGCACAGATTGATAACAAACCTGTAACTCGGGGACCAAGAGGAAGAACAAGCACAGCAACCAATACCAATATGTAATCCAGAGGCAAGACAGAGATCAGGCAAACACAACCAAATTATAGACCAAGAGGGGAGTCAGGTTCAGATAACAGGTCTGCAAACAGTGCCACATCATAATCCAGAGACCAAGTCAGATATTAGGCAATAGGATCAGGGGATTGTAAGGGAACAAAACAACAAAGGTGAGGGATGCACCAACCGTGAATGAACTGAGCGAAAGCCCAGGAGCCAATATAACACTGGTGCCGATTAGGATCCTGGAAAAAATTTCCCCAACCGAATTGAATCTGGACTTTTTTCCGTACAAATGGTAAAAGCGCCGTACAAACTGCCAAGTACGATTCGTATGGGAAAAAGTCCATACAAATCACATTGGGAAAATTCCCCCACACGTCCTCGGGTCGGAAAAAGTCTCCGACACGTCCCCGGACATTTTTACGTACAAATGGGAAAACTGAAGTCCCAATGCGCAATTACGATCCGTCCCATCCGTCCGATTGTACAACTGTATGGAAAAAAGACCGTCCGGAGCGAACTCCCATAGCAACCATGGAGATGTCCAAACAAGTGCCTGGTACGTGCCGTACCACGCCCCCCGTATGTTCGCGCTGTACCCCCCAGCCCCCCGTATGTACGGAGCGTACCCCCCAGCCCCCCGTATGTACGGAGCGTACCCCCATACCCCCCAGCCCCCCGTATGTACGGAGCGTACCCCCACCCCCATATGTACGGTGCGGACCCCCAGGGCTGGGGGGTACGGGGGTACGCTCCGTACATACGGGGGGCTGGGGGTACGGGGGTACGCTCCGTACATACGGGGGGCTGGGGGGTACGGGGGTATGCTCCGTGCATACGGGGGGCTGGGGGGTATGCTCCGTACATACGGGGGGCTGGGGGGTACGGGGGTACGCTCCGTACATACGGGGGGCAGGGGGGTACGCTCCGTACATACGGGGGGCTGGGGGTACGGGGGTACGCTCCGTACATACGGGGGGCTGGGGGGTACGCTCCGTACATACGGGGGGCTGGGGGGTACGGGGGTACGCTCCGTACATACGGGGGGCTGGGGGGTATGCTCCGTACATACGGGGGGCTGGGGGGTACGGGGGTATGCTCCGTACATACGGGGGGCTGGGGGGTACGGGGGTACGCTCCGTACATACGGGGGTTGGGGGGTACGCTCAGTACATACGGGGGGCTGGGGGGTACGGGGGTACGCTCCGTACATACGGGGGGCTGGGGGGTACGCTCCGTACATACGGGGGGCTGGGGGGTACGGGGGTACGCTCCGTACATACGGGGGGCTGGGGGTACGGGGGTACGCTCCGTACATACGGGGGGCTGGGGGGTACGCTCCATACATACGGGGGGCTGGGGGGTACGCTCCGTACATACGGGGGGTGGGGGGGGGTACGGCACGTACCAGGCCTCCTAATCAGCTTGCATCGCTGCGTACTTAGCTTTTCCGGCACTTTTTAGGTGCCGTAAAAATTTTCCCATCCAGACTGCAGTCGGTGCGAATCGTAATTGCTGGTACGTAAAAACATGCCTAACTCCGTCCGGACGTCACGTCCGCGGTGTCCCGGATCACATTTGTATGTATTTTTCTGTCGGTTGGTCTTTTTTCCGAATCGTACGGGAATGGTGTTTCCATACGAATCGTAATTGCATGTTTGTAAAGTTTTACAACCCGGTACGAGTCGGACGGAGAAAAAGCTCCGACCCACGGTTTGTACCGGGTTTTTCCAGGATCGTAATCGGCCCCCGAATATTTGCCAGTCACTTTCCAGAGCAAAGTGGACTGCTTCTAAAGCTCTGCTACCATTCAAAACCTGGAAGTCCATTCCCTTGTCCTCTACCAGTGCTGCTCATGACAGCCTTGCGGCCATGGGCCAGTCCTCCACAACCTTCCAGTGGCTGCTCCTCCGCAATGGCAGAGGTGTGTCGCCCCACTGCCTGGCTCAGAGCCAGCATATGTAAAATAAAACGATTTTCTTGCATTGTTTTATAATACATTTGCCGGCTCTTAGCCAGCGGTGTTGGGAATGACGGGCCGAGGCATGGGAGGGAGAAGAGGAGTGCTAGTGCACTCCACTTCCTAAGTGCTCATGTGTGTTTGGCCAACCGTCTCTGGCCGACCAAAACACACATGCACACTTGGGTTTTCACCAGCCCAATTGTATTGAGCAGCTGAGCTGGAGAAACCCCACAGACGCCCTGGTCTGAGCAGTGCATCTTTCCTGCCCGCTAAGACAAATGGACGGGGAGTCTGTCCCAGGGGCTCCTAGGACCAGGCAGGAAGAAGAGAGGTGGCGCAATGAGACGCGACACAGGAGGCGGCCTGCAGCAAAAGGTAAGATTTTTTTTCATAGTGTATTTTTCACCTCATTTCGACCCCCTGTGTGATGCCTCTCGAGCAACGCCTCTCGTGCGACCCCACACGCCCCACCTCTCGGACAAACCCACGCATCCCACCACCCTTTGTTTATGACAGCCTCTGCTGCAGCCTTCCTGGTTTTCGCGACCATATTCTATGACCACCTGTCCCAGAAGCAAATACCCGTATCCAGACAGTTCTCCTATTCCTAACACCTTGGTGAACGAGTTGCAGTGTCTAGGATATTAGTGTTCTTGACTGGTTGATGCAATTTCGATATAAAATTACGCCAACATAAGTGGTGCAGGTTTCATGGTGAATTCTGAGGAGAGTTTGGATTCACTGTCCCGGTGTAGATACCCTTCTACAAAGATTTTCCATTGCCTCTGGCTGTGGTGAGAGCGATGGCTTGTATACATCTATCTTAGTGGCTTTGAAATCACATTAAAGCTAATGGCTTTCGGACAGGTGCCTTCAACCACAAAATAGACATATTCCTCAGTAGATGTGGTGTGTTGTTGTTCAGACTCTAGTAGTAAACAGTAAAATCAATTTCCCCCTTAAAAAAAACAGTAAAATACACAGTCAAACAAACAATCAGCACTCTTGTGTCATACCACAAAGGTTTACAATCATAAATGAGTACCACATCCATATTAGATTTGCACAGAGCTTTAATCTTGTGTTAGTTAGCACACAGAGGTCCGTTCTTATAAAATGTTCATGTCCATTATTGTACAGTAGTAATTCTCCACATTAAACAAAGTGTTTATATGCTAAAAGTGGCTGCGCAATACAGGATCTCAATTATACATGCATCAACCCCCTCCCCACAATACGACGCAAAGTTTTTTATATCAATTATAAAATCTAAAACTCACAAATTAATTTAAAAAGGGAGAGAACACAAGACAGTACACAAGTTTATTCTAGTGCTGCTGGTCAGCTGTGATCATAAAAAGTAATGTGTAATGCTTTTTATTTATGTTTGAAAAGCTTTATTGAAGAATTTGTTAACATATAAAGACATCAGCAGAAAACAGGAAATATGCTCAAATATAGAATAGAACATTAACAGTGCTAATATCAATTTTAAAGAAACAAAAAGCATTTTATGGGAATTTTAAAGATTAAGGGAAGGAGAATGAAGGGGAAGATAGGAAAGGAAGGAAGGGGAGGGAAAAAACAGTAACATTGCACTAAAGATAACTACGGCATATAATCAAATGGTATAAATGAACACTAGAAATGTTCAGCATAAACAGTGATGTAACATGAGAAATCTGTAAAAGATAACAAGAGGGAGAGAGTTGAAGTTCTTCAAGGAGGTTTAAAATTTTCTGAATTGATATGTGTAGATTTCTTCGGAGCCAATCGATCTACATATGTAGTAAGGGGTAACCAGAAAAAATCAACGTTACGTGTTGGTTTGCAGGAGGAGGCAAAGGAGACATCAAGCCTGTGAAAGTGACATAAAGTGTTCCACCAAACTTGTATGGAAATGTTTGTAAGGGATTTCCAATTAGAAGATACCTGTTGGAATGCAAGAGCAAGCATGAGATCGAAAAGACCATGTGAGTGTGCAGGGAGAGCTAAAGAATCAGAGAGACTACCCAAAAAGGGAAGTGTGGTTGAGTAAGGAACAGAAAGTGTAAAAATGCGAGAAAGGTATAGCCAGACCTTTTCCCAGAAATCAGAGACAGCAGGACAGAAAAAGAACAGGTGAAGAAGATCAGCATTGGAAGTACCACAAGTCCAGCATTTAGAATCAGAAGAGGGTATAAAGCGAGAGAAGGAAAGAGGAGAAAGATAAAGTCTATGATACAAACAAAATAGAGATTGAGTAAGAGAAGCAGAACGAGAAAATGTTAAGGATCTGGACCAAAGTTTATCCCAGAGAGCAACAGACCAAGTACAATCAAAATCCGCTTCCCAGGAAAGCTCCAATTTAGCTGGATTAGGAGAGGAGAAAATTGTATATATAAGAGATGCTTTAGGGATGGTAGTGAGAATTTTACGAAGAGGAGATGGAGTCACTAATGATGATGAAGAGGGAAGAGAATAATAACGGTCAAGAAGTATTGCCATGAGAGTAGTACATTTCTGCAAAGAAGATCGGGGGCAGTGAAATAAGAGTTGAAATTGGGGAAAGGAGCAAGGTAATAATCCATTGAAGAGTTGGTTAACCCACATAACACCCCTTAATCTCCAAGAGTTCCAGAAGATGGGTCTATTCTTTAAAAGGATAAGTGAATTATACCAAATGGGGGTATTTAAAAAGGATTCAAGAGTGATGGTAGTAGGGTGAACCAAGGGTCTTAAAAGAGAAGAAGTATGTTTGAACAAGGGAAATGAAGTATAGGGAGTCTTGGTAGAGAAGCATACCACTTCACCGAAGGAAAAGGGTAATAATAATGTTTGTTCAATAAGAAGCCAAAGAAGGGTAAACTGGGAAAGATCTAATGAAAGCCATCTCGAAGCCTGGCGAAAAGAAAAGGATTTATGATAGAGACGGAAATCCAGAAAGTTAACTCCACCATTAGGTTTGGACTTACGAAGAGCTGCAAGAGAAATTCTAGGTTTTTTATTTTTCCAGAGAAATTTCGAAAGGAATGAATCAATACGTTTAAAGTAGAGTGCAGGAACATGAACAGGTAACATGGAAAAAATATAAATTAGAATAGGGGCTATCATCATTTTAATTGAGTCCAATCGACCCCACCAGGAAAGAAAAAGAGGATTCCAGGCGGAGAACAATTGTTCAATTCTGGATAAAACTGCGGACATATTTAATTTAACTGAAGAAGAAACAGAGTTAGAGAACCAAATACCTAGATATTTAATCTTTGAACTATTCCAGGCAAAGCCAGTAGAGGAGAAAAGATGAGGAAGACAGGTTTTGGTGACAGGAAGGATTTCAGTCTTATCTGAGTTAATCTTATATCCTGAGACCAGAGAGAATGAGTCGAATTCAGATAATAAAGGGGGAACAGATACTTCTGGATTGGAAATAAACAAGAGAATATCATCTGCATATGCAGAAAGTTTCAATTGGTTGTTACCATAAGGAAAACCAGAAATGGATTAGTTGCTACGAATGGAGGATAAAAATGGTTCAAGTGCCAGGACAAAAAGAAGTGGGGATAAAGGACAGCCCTGACGAACGCCCCGCCGAAGAGTAAAGGACGCGGAGAGTTGACCATTCACAAGCACCAAAGCCTTGGGTGCAGAATATAACAGAGAGATAAGGGATATGAATTTAGGGCCAAAGCCATGCCAACGTAAGGAAGCAAACAAGAAGGACCAATCAACCCTGTCAAAAGCCTTTTCCGCATCAACAGAGATAGTGGCTAAAGGAATTGAAAGAGATGAGGCTTTATTCAAAACATTAAGAAAAAGGCGAGAGTTATCAGAGGTAAGCCTACCTTTAACAAAGCCACATTGCTCCTTGCCAATAAGCAGGGACATAAAGGGATCTAAGCGCAACGCAAGTAATTTAGCAAATAATTTATAGTCCACATTAACTAAAGAAATCGGACGATAATTTTTACAAAATTGGGAGTCACGACCATCTTTTGGGATAAGACAAATGGTAGCATCCTGAAAAGTACCTTCTGCTTTACCAGATGAATAAAATGACTGAAAAAGCGTTAAAAGTTTGGGTAATAAAAGATCAGAAAAATGTAAATAAAATTTAACAGGAAATCCATCAGGGCCGGGTGTTTTGCCTTTAGTAAGGGATGCCAAAGCCGTGGAAAGTTCATGTAATGAGAGGTCTAATTCAAGGTCTGGAAAATTGAGATGAGAATTAGGAGGTTTAGGAAGTTTCTCAAAATAATTCTGAACAAGAGAAGGAGTAGGAGGAGATTCTGGGGTATAGAGCTGTTGATAAAACAATTGAAATTGGTCAAGTATTTCTTTATCTTTATGTAGGAAAGTGTTATCAGAAGAGTAAATAGATTCTATAAGAGTACGTTCTTTTACGAGATTTCAGATAATTAGCTCAGAGTTTCCCTGATTTAATGCGACCTCCATAATAACGAGCACTACTACGAAGGAGAATTGAAGATGCATTATCAGTAGTAAATTTATTAAATTGCAATTTTGCTTGTAAAAGATCTGGTGACATAGATTTATCTGAAGAGGTATAAAATGTATGCTCTAAAGATTTTATATGCGCTAGGGAGGTTTTTCATTTCTGAAGATATTGCTTCTTTTTCCTAGAGACGAAGTCAATAATGAATCCTCTGGCAGTAGCTGTAAAGGAGTCCCAGAGGATATGAGGAGGGGTACTAGGGTCGCAGTTAAATTAAAAGAAATCCTTAGCAAAGGAACGAAAAGAGGAAGAGAAATTGGGATCAGTAAGAAGTGCGCTATTGAAACGCCAACGGGAAGGCTTGGGTCGTGGCGGAAGTAAGTCAAGGTCTATTACAATAGGGGCATGATCCAAAATTACTATAGGTTCAATAGAAGAAGACAATAAGTTTTGAGATAAAAATTGGGAAAGAAAAATGTGATCAAGCCGAGAAAAAGATGTATGAGGAGGAGAGAAAAAGGAGTAGTCCAAAGTATCAGGATGCGAGAGTCGCCAAGAGTCAGTAAAATGTGATTGCAGGATTGTGTCAAGAAATTGTGAGTTTTGTGAGGTATGAAGTGAACTGTGGATTTACGATCAAGGAATGGTTCAACAATCTGGTTACAGTCTCCACCTAAAATAAATAAGTCATCCTTATGTTGAATACATTTCTTCGTGATTAAAGGCCAGAAAGAGCAATCAGGTTGTGTAGGGCCATAGACATTAAAAACAGTTAAAGGTATAGAATTCATTAGCAACTTAGTTAGTATCCATCGACCATCAGTATCATTTTCCTGTGATAAAACATTACATTTTAATTTCTTATGACATAAAATGGCAACTCCATTCTTTTTGTTGATGGAAGGTGAAAATAAGACTGTACCTACCCAATTCCGTTTTAATATAAGGGATTCAATTTCAGTAAGGTGGGTCTCTTGCAAGAGAACTATATCTGGATTATAGGAGGCTAAATGGGAAAGGACTCCCTGCCGTTTAATGGGGTTAATAAAACCTTTTACATTCAAGGAAACAACTTTGAATTTACAAATAGCATAAAATCAATAGAGACAAAAAGTACAAGAATGCTTATATGCAATATACAGCCGAAAAATGAGAGAGAGAGAAAGAAAAAATGAATGTAACAGAGAACAGGAAAAAAAAGACCAGGGTGAGGTAAAGAAACCTTAATAAAAAAGGAAATGAAAATATTTATAAGTGGAAGAAGAAGAGAATAAAAGTAGAGAGGGAATGTAAAGAACAAGCTGAAAGAGTACGAAGAGGTAAAGAGAAACACTGCATATAAAGAAAAGAAGAAGATAGACATAAACAGATGAAAAAGGAGTGCAACTAGCCGACAAAAAGGAAAACGAGGGGAAAAAAGGGAGGAAAAAGAGAAAAGAAATACAAGAAAAGACAGTACATATCCAAAAAGGATGACTGAGAGTAACATACCTGAGGGGGACATAAAAAGCACAATGGGGCAATGGAGACACTCAATAAGATGAGCCTCCCAGGATTGGGAGTCCGGCCACATCAGGACGTGGGACATAGGAAGGGAGCCATATGGGTTGAAGAAATAGAGACCAACTGATCTATATGAATGAGCAAAAGAGACGATTAATATCAGGGGAAAAAAAAGGAAAAAAAACATAAGGGAATAGACAAAAAGCCACCGTAGAACACAAGAAATTAAAAACCTTGAAAAGTTATAACATCCAAGAAAAGCTTAATAAACCAATGGAGAAACATAAAGTAAAAAGTGAATGAAAAATCAACAGCATTATAGCAAGTAAATGCAGAACAAATGCAGAAAATCCTGTAAAGAAAAAGAAGTTAATGATCAGCCATTAGGAGAAGTAGAAGTATCCATGTGACTATTAGTTTGAATATGGATACAAATTTTAAGCTCTGCAGGGTCTTGAAAAGTCCATGTTTGATTTTGGTGTGTGACTTTGAAGATACAAGGATGAAACAAACCAAATCTAGCGCCCAGAGTTCGCAAAGGGGCGCGGAGGTTCAAAAATTCCTTTCTTCTAGATGCAGTGGCGTTGGAGACATCTTGAGATAGAAATACCTTCTGACCCAACCAGGAAACTTGGTGTTTAGACCTAGCTGCAGTAATAACTGAAAGAAGATCCGTAAATTTCAAAAAAAGGATGATGACACCACGTGACTTAGTTGAAGCAGATGAACGAGGACCAAGCCTGTGAGCTCTTTGGATGCTAAGAGAAGTAGTTGCTGGCATGTCCAGGAGTTTCGGAAGGAAGGAAGTGAAGAATGTTACAGGATCATCTCCTTCCAAAGATTCCGGTAATCCGTATATACGCAGATTATTCCCCCTGTTTCTGTTTTCTAAGTCCTCTGTATGTTGTTGAAGAGCGAGAACCATCTTTTCCAAAGAAGAGATGCGTTGCGAATGAACAGATATCTCTAAAATTTGCTGCTCCACAGACGTCACTCTGTTATCCATGGTAGACCATTTCTCCTCAAGGAATTGCATTTTGCTATTGGTTTCCTCTACAAACGGGCGCAAGGCACGAATCTCCTCTAAAATCAGTTCCATAGAAATAGGAGATGATGGTTTATCAGGAGACGGAGGATCATGTTTTAAGCGTTTAGAAAACGTGGCAGGTGGAGAAGATTTGTTTGAAATGGATTGCGTCGAGGATGAGCGATTAGAGGCAACACCCGCCATTTGGGTTATGTGGTATGATGAGACTGACGCCAAGGACGATAAGGACGTTGCTGAAGAGATGCTTTTGGAAGGGACAAAAACAAATTTCGGATTGCGCAGTTTGCTCATATGTTCCAAACTTCAGGGCATGGAATGCGCAAAGCAATTATGATAAAGATTGGTAATGCAGCAGAGTTCTAGGAAGTCCAATGAGTTTAGTTCATAGACAACTGATTGCCAGCATGAGGAAGCAAATGAAAGGAACATGAAAAAGCCAACATCCAGAAACAAAGTGCTCTGTGAAGCACAGCAGAACTCAGGCAAAATCAATGATGACGGTGCATCCAGTAACAGGCATGAAAGGGAAAAATGATCCACAACATATATTAAAAGGTTCCACAGCAAAAGCAAAATGAGCGCATAGTAATAAAGATGACGCAATTCGTGGGGTTAACAAAGAAGTAGGCAGAAAGCTTGTCATCCAAATGAGATTGTGAGGTAAATCGCATTCAAAATGGCGGACGGCTTGAGGAGAGAAACACAACTAGCGGGGAGCAATTAAACATGGTATCATGTAGGAAGGAAGTGACTTCTTTAGTTGCATGGTGCATCAAATAAACCCGCTAGAGGTTCGAGAAGAAACAAGCAAAGGAGCCAGCACACATAGAGCATTCTGTGAAGGCGCTGAATTTCGAATTTCGGGTGCGCACATATAAAATGGCGGCCGTTACGAGGCAATCGGTGCAGCGATTAAATAAGTCTCTAAGCGCGAAAGGCTTGAAACGCTGAAGGTCTCACCAAATGCTCCAATAATTCCGGTACAAGATGCGGTAGTTATTTCATCGAAGGGCTGAAGGAAAACGCACCAACAGGTCCAGGAAACGTCCCGATGCGACGGAACAGCCCCTCTAGGCGGCCATCTTGCACGGCACCTAAGCCACGCTGTTGTAAATTAAGGCAGAATGTGATTAAGCATTTACTGAAAACATTAGTGTTTCCCTTTTATCGTGTTTTCCCCATTATGTTGGCCGAAGTCCGGACTCCATTTTGTATTGACATGCTGCCACGTGTTCACCACGAGGAGAGTCCGACCTCTGTGTTAGTTGCTCTTGTAATCTGCCTAGCAACAGTTATAAATAGCTCCCTCTTGTCCATCTGGCGCATGCCCAGACTTGACCGCATCTGTTATAATTAGCTTTGCTTGACCATGTGTTTTCGCGGGCTCAAGGAGTGTGTTAGCTCCGCCCATGTATTGATTTAGAATCGAGAATGACCCTAAATGGTAATGTTCTTCGACTTCATGTACTATCCACCCACTCATGAGCCCCTCTGTTGTGTATAAAAGGGGGCTGTGTACGAATGTTCGGTGTGCTACTCCTTGCAATACTGAAGAGTGTTGTGTGGATTGTAGGACCACCCTTAAGGGTTAATAAACGTTGTTTTTGTACTTTGCAGTTTCCGTGCCAACTTCCTTATAGATCTCGTTACAGAAGAGCGAACCCTTGTCTCTTGCGGGCCTAGCTGGGGCTTGTATTCATCAATTGGCGCCCGGCACGTGGGGCTCATCGGCGACTCGGATGCTCGAAGGACTGGTCGCGACGAAGGTGAGGAGTTTGGCCAGGGACGTGATCACTGCCAGCGGCGTCTTAGCCTTGGCATCCCGAGGTTTTTCTTCCTTCCCTTCCGAGCTGACCATCTGGGTGGCGCCGGTCATCGACTGAGACCTCTTCTGTCGGTCCTGCCGTGAGAGCCGTTTGGGCGATTGTGGAGCTTGGCAGTTGGAACCTGGACTCTTGATTGGTAAGAACCGTTGTACGGTACTTGCTCCGAGTTT
Organism: Triturus cristatus; assembly: GCF_964204655.1. Taxonomy (NCBI): domain Eukaryota; kingdom Metazoa; phylum Chordata; class Amphibia; order Caudata; family Salamandridae; genus Triturus; species Triturus cristatus. The sequence goes on along the minus strand of NC_140593.1, from coordinate 959,132,602 downwards.
TGAAGCCTGGTCTGGCTATTTGAGTTTGATTGATGGTGACTAGTCATATTTTGAATTTGTCTTTGTGAACATATATGCGTTGCAACACATATAGGCAGGTAATGTGGAGAAATTTCTCCGGAGCTGTGTAAACTTGGAACGGCGCAACGATTAAGTGCCATTTTTCTTGATAATACTGCATATTTTGCATTATTCCTAACATGCCTGCTTTTAGCGCACTCCGTAAGTGGTGCTGCTGTTTGGGTAACCGGTTGAACCTCGAGGAATCTGCTCCAGCTCCCCCAGAGGGGACTCCTAATAGGGATATGTACGTGAAGCATGGTCTTTCTTCCATAATGTACAGCACATTGTGGAGGAAATATACCAAGAAGGATCCTGAGTTGCGATGGCCTTTGTATGGATCGTTTGATATGCGTAAGATTGAGTATGTGGAACAGTGTATGTGTAAGCGACGTGCTCGTCAGGAGATGTTTGAGTGTGTGCGGTTATGGGTGAAGGAAGTGCGTGAGCGAGAGAAACGTGAGAAAGCATTGTTTGATAAAGAGCAACGAAAGAATGATCATGTGCGAGCACAGGAAGCAAAGCGTCGGGAGGACAAAGAACAGACGGATAGACAAGAGAAAGAGCGTAGGCTACAAGTTTCGGGCCAATATGTTGTTCGCCAGCCAATTTATCCTGTCCTTAATAATCCTGATGACGATTTTTATTTACTAGATCGCTCTCCGCCCCCTTATGTTGGCGCATCCGCTCCGCGGCCGCAAGATTCCGACCCGGCTTCGGGTAAGGTAGACACACGGTCCATGTTGCCAGCCGAGCAAATGGCTGAGCTTCGGCAAATCTCCTTCCGTGCGCTGAAAGGCAAGGTATCCCAGGAGGAATTATTTCAACTTTGGGGGCCATGGCAGGAGAGAGATAAAGTGTATTTTCTGGGTCATTTCGCGGATGAAGTGATTAATGCTTTCCGAAAATATTCTCATGTTTTTGAGCCTGACGAAGTGTCTTCGGATGCCAGAGCAATACGTAACGGTGCTTTTTCTCCCTCTAAGGCTCCTGAGGCGGCTCGGAGGCTGTTCGCCTTGCGGGACGAGGTACTGGCCCTTCGAGAGAAAGCACGCCAACGAGCGGAAACGGAGAAGCAGTCGGATTCGGTTGCAGCAGAGGGCCACCCATCCGCCTCCCAGTCAGATAAGGATGACATAGTGCATGCTAAACCAATGCGAGAGGCGGCGCCTTTGTATGTTCCTCCTAAGGGAGCGGGGACTAGCTCCGATATTAACTCCGTCGATGCTAAGGGATATTTCGTGTATAATTGGGTTTATACTCCATGGCATAGAGCCGATGTTATGGCGTTAAAGAATGCATTGCCTGACCCCCGCAAGAATCCAGCGGCTTTCTATGAAGAAGTCGAGGGGGCCTTGAATTCTTGCATTATGACCTTAGCGGATATAGATCTGTTCTTTGGCCTTATTCTACCACCGGACACGTGGCGATCTGTCCGAAAGGTGGATGATATAGTTGCTTTTAAGGCCCGGTGGTCTGACCTTGAGGATGAGGATAGGGAGCGGAAGCCCGCACAGAAACCTCCCCGGAATATTCTAGATCTCCCTGCTGCTATTGTGGCTAAATTAAAAACAATAATCCCCCCCAAGAAGATTGACTGGAATATGTTGGCGGCATGTCAGCAGAAGGTTGATGAGTCAGTGGCAGATTTCTTCACGCGTTTTGAAGAAACGTTCCATGATTTTAGTGGCCAGTCGCTTACCGACGACACAGGCTGCCACCTTTTTGCGGACAAATATGTGGCTAATCTACTGCCGGCAGTTGCGGCCCGGTTAAAAGCAAGTGAGAGTTCTTGGTCCTCCGCGACACCGACGGCCCTTCTGACCATCGCCCAGTATTATGAGCGTCAGGAGCACGAGGCGAAGGGCCAGGAGGAGAAGAAGTCAAAAGATCTCAAAACGAAAGTTATGTTAGCACAAGTATATGGCCCGCCCCGCCGGGGTAATAACAATAGGGGAAGGAGCGGATCTTATGGTCCCCCTTCGGGCCGACCTGCTTTGAATAAGAACCAATGTGCGTACTGTAAGCAGTTGGGCCATTGGGCCAGGGAGTGCCCAGCGTTGCGCGCTTCGCGGCAGGGGCACACTCTGGGTGGCCAGAGGGGGAGAGGGGGCTTCTCGAACTTTAGAGGGACCTCTAATGATAATGTCCGTTTTGATACGGCCGGACAGCACCGAGATAGCTCGAATATTTTTGATCACCAGCATCAGTACCATGTATCGGACATCGATCACTCGGGATATCACGATTCTCAGCATGCATAGGAATGCGTAGGATGGGGGTCCGAATCAGTTGAGGTGCCGGTCGATCAGACGGGTCCTTATGTATCGGCTGAGGTTTTAGGTTCTACTGATCAGTTCCTAGTGGATACAGGAGCGACACGTAGTGCATTGTCTAGGTACTTGGTTCCGGGGGCTCCCCCATCCGGCTCAATAGTTACATCGGTAGGGTTTGACGGTACACTTTCCCGAAGCCCTCTTTCACAGCCCCTTGCATTTAAAGTTGATTGTTTTTCTGCGCCTTGTCCGTTTCTGCTTGCTCCGTACACACCGGATAACATTATGGGCCTTGATATGTTAAAGCACTTTAGGGCTACAATTCGCTGTTCCCCCGAGGGTGTGAGGGTGATTTTAAATGACAACTACCCCCGATCTGGGCGGATGTGTACGATCTCAGAGGATGCGTTGTTGGCTACCCTCCCCCGAGCTTTATGGGCCACGTCGGACACGGATGTGGGACAAATGGTGATTCCTCCGGTCCACATTAGTGTCCAGGAGGGGGCGGTGCTACCACGCCTCCCCCAGTATCGTATTTCCCAGGAGGGCGAGGAAGCTCTCATACAGATTGTGCAAGATTTGATCGCGGTAGGAGTAGTGGAAGAAGTTCCCTATAATATCTGTAACAGTCCGATTCTCCCTATTCTGAAAAAGGACACGGATGCAAAGGTTTATCGGTTCATAATTGATTTGAGGGAGGTGAACAAGATCGTGATACCTCAGTACCCGGTGGTTTCCGATATCACGACGTTGCTCACCCTGGTCCCGCCTACGGCGACCGTGTTCTCAGTGATTGATTTGAAAAATGCCTTCTTTTCTATTCCCATTCACCCTGATAGCCGATTCCTTTTTGGGTTCACATTAAACAATAGATCTTATCGCTTTTGTAGAATTCCCCAGGGCTACACAGAAAGCCCTAGTATTTACAGTCAGGCCTTGAAACGACAGTTGGATTCCTTTGCTTTACTCGAGGGGGTCGCCCTCATTCAATATGTCGATGACATCCTGTTGGCGGCTGACACCCTGGAGTTGTGCGAGGAAAGTACGATAGCCTTACTTTCCTTTTTAGCATCCCACAATCACAAGGTCTCTAGGAAGAAATTGCAATTCTGTAGACCAAAGGTGACTTATTTGGGTCACCTTTTGTCTAAGGAGGGGCGTGCACTCACACCAGATCGTATCCAAGTAATTTTGGACACACCAAGGCCATCCACGCAGAAGGATGTGCGTGCATTTTTGGGTCTTGTTTCTTTTTGTAGACAGTGGATATTGGGGTTTTCACACATAGCTAAGCCATTACTAGCGCTCTTGACAAAAGACACGCCCATCCCGATCCCCTGGTCAGATGAGTGTGACGCTGCTTTTCAGCAATTAAGACAGGCCCTTTGTTCAGCACCAGTGTTAGGGACCCCTGATTATGCAAAACCCTTTTCGTTGTATGTGCATGAGAAAGATGGATGTGCATTATCAGTCTTAGTGCAGATGCACGGCGATAAGCAGCGCCCTTGTGCATACTTTTCGGCTGTGCTTGATCCTGTCGCCCGAGCGTTACCAGGGTGTTTTCGCTCGGTTGCGGCGACAGCTGTGTCAATACGGCAGAGTGAAGGAATTGTATTGTCCCATAAACTGTTGGTGTTAGTTCCCCACGCTGTTGATGCTCTGCTTAATCAAACAAAGACGCAGTATTTGACCAGTGCCCGTTTAACGGGATATGAGTTGACGCTTTTGGCTCCTCATATTACGTTAAAAAGGTGCGTGACATTAAACCCGGCCACATTGTTGCCATACCCCGAGACCCAGCCTGAGGCGCAGAAAGCGCATGATTGTATTCTTGTGACTGAGGAACAAACAAAGGGTCGTATTGATCTCCAGGATACGCCCTTTTTAGATGTAGATGGAGAGTTGTGGGTAGACGGATCATGCCTGAAGCTACCAGATGGTACGACTTCAGCAGCGTATGCAATTACCACGTTACAGACGATAGTGGAAACAGCACGCATACCACAGAAATCAGCTCAAGCAGCGGAACTGATAGCGTTAACACGAGCGTGTGAGCTCAGTACAGGATTGTGTGTGAATGTTTACACAGACAGCCGCTATGCCTTCGGAGTAGCGCACGATTTCGGCCTACTCTGGAAGGAGAGAGGGTTTCTAACGTCACATGGGGTACAGATAATGCATGGGGAGTTAGTTCATAATCTTTTAACTGCATTGACATACCCAAAGAAAATCGCCATTGTTAAGTGTAGCGCCCATAGGAAAGTGGTTGATAAGGTTGGAGAAGGGAATGCGTTAGCAGATCGAGTAGCACGGGAGACTGCGATGCAGCCCGGTACTACTGCCATGTATGTAGTGAAGTCACAGGTGGAGAGATGGCATGATGCGAAGGAGCAAGTGCGAGAAATACAAAAGACCGCTTCTGACAAAGAGCGGGAACAATGGGTTAGCGAAGGAGAGCTGGATGACGAGGGTTGCTGGAGAAATAAGCAGATGGATAGATGGAAATTACCCACGGCTTTTGTACAACCTATGGTTCAGATGGCACATGGGCTAGCACATGTTGGAGCTTCCGCAATTGTGAAATTGCTTACTCAAGTCTGGGAGCATCCAGAGATTGCTAGCACAGCAAAGAGGGTGGTGCAGACCTGTATGATTTGTCTGAAGTACAACCCAGGGAAAGGCACGCGAACTCCAGCAGGAGGATTTGCGACACCCACTGCACCCTTTGAGGTTCTGCAGATGGATTATATCCAGCTTGAGCGCTGTAACAATTTGAAGTATGTTCTAGTAGTGGTTTGCGCCTTCAGTAAGTGGGTTGAGGCGTACCCTGCGAAAGACAATACTGCAATGACTACAGCGAAGCTATTGCTGAAAGAGTTTTTCCCCCGATACGGCATCTGTAGACTTCTGTGGAGTGATAATGGCCCTCACTTTGTAGCGGATGTTATAAAGTATGTCTTAAGGGGCCTAGGCATCACTCAGAAGTTCCATGCCGTGTTCCACCCTCAGTCTGCAGGACTAGTCGAGAAGTATAATGGTACACTGAAGCTTAAGATCGCCAAAATTCAAGCTTCAACATCTTTGACTTGGCCAGACGCCTTGCCACTGGCGTTATTGTCAATTAGGTCGGTGCCACACTCTCGAACCGGCCTTACACCCTATGAGATTGTATTTGGACGCCCAATGAATATCTGGGGTCCACCAAGGCCTAAGGCTGTGTATGATGTACCTTGTGTAATGATGAGCGATTATCTGGCACAGTTAACGGATAACTTGGTTTCTATTCATCAACAGGTCCGAGAGGCGCTCCCTGATCGGTCTACCGGTGAAGGACATGGTCTCCGGCCTGGGGATCATGTCATGCTGAAGGTCTTCGACAGAACGAACAGTTTGGAGCCGAGATGGATCGGACCTGAGCAAGTCCTTCTTGCAACGAGGACGGCAGTGCGAGTCTCGAACAGGAAGAATTGGATCCATTCCTTGCACTGTCGAAAGGTACCGCCCGGACTGGTGGAGTCTGCCGTGCTGACCGATCAACGAGAAGTCCTAGCAGCAGAGACAGGCCGTGTTGCGAGGCCAAACGACACTGAGGAGCTCTTTTCGGACCACACGACTTCTGGAGGAAGGCGATATCATCTGCGACCAAGGAAGTGAGATCTTCAGTACTGGGACATACTGTCAGAACGGCCCTTGGGTTAGTGAAACGGAGAGCCGCTGAGGCAAGGGGGGGGGATCAGCCCTGCATTAGTGTAGCGACACCCGTCTTGGCCCGTTGGTGAAGAAATCAACCGCTGCCCAAGGGGAAGAGTTCTGACAGACTTTTAGTTTCAGGAAGATATTAGGGTATTGTTTCCTTTGACATGGAGAAAAAGAAGATTTTTTGTGCGTTGGGGTTCATGCTAACTGTAGCTATCGTTGGTATAACCACATGGTTTGTGGAGGAGGCAACTCCAGCTCGAGAGACACTTGTGTTGACGACTCCAGTGCCTGCGGAGCACTACTTTTACACATTGCCATATCAAGAGTTGAAGCATCGACAATCCTATTTGAATAACACTTTCATTCAGATGCTGCATCACACCCACGTTGCTACAAATGCTACGAACTGTTGGATATGTGGGATGATGCCAGCCCATCAGAAGAAAGGAGGTACGCCATTCATACCACTTCCTTTCTCACACAATGGCTCTTGTAGAGCATGGTACACTTTGTTGTTTGCCACTCGGAAACCGACAGTGGGACGACTGCTTTTTAGACTTAATAAAGAATGTCATCAGGACAGAAATGGATATCCACAAGCAAATGGAACAATTTGGGAATGGGAAGAGTACCGACCAGACAATGAATCCATTCCCTATATCTTTACGAACACTAGAGACGCTATGGGGAAGGACAAGTTTGTGATCCAAGTGGCACAAGCCCAAGCGGACCTGTGTGTCCAGAGTGTGGGTTTTATCCCTGTTGGTGTCAGTGATTGTTTAACTGTTCTGAATATCGACGGACTGAATAACAGCACCTTCCTAGCATCCCATAATACCTATTTTGTATGTGGAAATAAAGGTTATTACCGTTTGCCGGCTGGGTGGTCTGGGGTATGCTATGTATCATTCCTACTACCCCCTGTATTCCTAGCACCTGCATCGTATCATAAAGACTTGAAATTGTTGAATAATGTGACTGTAAATAGGTATAAACGTACTTTATCGACGGATGATGTGGATCAGACTGATACCAGTTTGCAACAGTATATTGATTTTAACTTAGGATTGTTCTTCTTTGTTGGTGCCGCCTTGAATAGTAGGAAGATCCGAAGATTAACAAGAGTGGTAGAAGCTGTGACAAATCAGACTGCTGCTGCTCTTGGGAATCTTACGGAAGAATTACAGATTACCAGAATTGTTGCATTGCAGAACCGTATGGTATTGGATGTAATGCTAGCTGATCGAGGAGGAGCCTGTAAAATTATTGGAAGTAGCTGCTGTGTGTTCATTCCTGATCATACACCATCCGTTTATAACGCCATTAATAAGCTGCATAAAATAGCAGCTGAAATCCACACGGAAAACGGCACTTGGTCCTTTTCTGGATGGTTTTGGGCATTGGTTACTGCCTGGGGATGGAAGGTCTTAACTGGTCTTTGTATTATCATAGCAATTCTATTCCTTCTCTGTATGTGTATTCAATGTGGACCATTATGTTGTTCTGTATGCATTTCATTCTGCATTCCAGATAAGAAAGCTATTGCCGAAGTTGCCCGTCAGAAGGGTCTAGCTAAAGAGGTTAAAGGAATGATGATAATTGACGTATACGATGATTATTCTTGGAAGCCAGATGTCTTCAGTAAATGCTGAAAGGGTCGTCTGTTGTAAATTAAGGCAGAATGTGATTAAGCATTTACTGAAAACATTAGTGTTTCCCTTTTATCGTGTTTTCCCCATTATGTTGGCCGAAGTCCGGACTCCATTTTGTATTGACATGCTGCCACGTGTTCACCACGAGGAGAGTCCGACCTCTGTGTTAGTTGCTCTTGTAATCTGCCTAGCAACAGTTATAAATAGCTCCCTCTTGTCCATCTGGCGCATGCCCAGACTTGACCGCATCTGTTATAATTAGCTTTGCTTGACCATGTGTTTTCGCGGGCTCAAGGAGTGTGTTAGCTCCGCCCATGTATTGATTTAGAATCGAGAATGACCCTAAATGGTAATGTTCTTCGACTTCATGTACTATCCACCCACTCATGAGCCCCTCTGTTGTGTATAAAAGGGGGCTGTGTACGAATGTTCGGTGTGCTACTCCTTGCAATACTGAAGAGTGTTGTGTGGATTGTAGGACCACCCTTAAGGGTTAATAAACGTTGTTTTTGTACTTTGCAGTTTCCGTGCCAACTTCCTTATAGATCTCGTTACAGAAGAGCGAACCCTTGTCTCTTGCGGGCCTAGCTGGGGCTTGTATTCATCAACGCCCCCAATGTGTAATGCTTTGCTAGGACAATCATCTACAATATCGCAATGTCAAGGGGATCCTGCATATAAAACTACGTAGACAAAATTCTTTGGATCTTATGATATGTTGCCACTTTCTTCAGGACAAGAAACAAAAATTGCTCAATCTCCCTCAGAAATTCACAATAAGATGATTAAAAGCTGCATAAAAGAGTAATAACAAATACTCCATGGTACATTTCCAATACCATAAAATCTCAGTGCAAACAATATCTTTGTGGTACTCAAATTTACATTCTCTAGGCATTTCTTCTTCCATGTTCATCGGCCAAAGTTGGTCTCATTACTCCCATACCTCACCATTCAAGTTACTACATAACCATTTTTTACTCCATTTATTCACATCCCTAAGGATGCACATTTGAGTTCCGGTCTAGGTTACACAATTTACCATTGCAGTCATTCAAACCCCTGGTGATGGGGGTGTTGTGTCAATTGATTATGCCATTAGGTTCTCACAAGGATTGTGACACTTCCATTTCCAACCTTCCCTTCCAGTCACCCCAAAAACTTTTTAGCACTCACTATTGAATGAGATAAAAGACTACTATATCAGGCTTTACATTTCAGATCAAAGTGCCCAGTGTAGTTCTTCTCTATTTATGATTCACAGAATTCAACATTATGCAGTCAACCTAGGTAAAGGTCTTTAATTTATGGTGTGCGACCCTCAAGGTGGGCCAAGGAGTCATGGGAAGGGGGCACGCATTCTTCGGCCTCTTCAGGTCCAGGAAACGTCCCGATGCGACGGAACAGCCCCTCTAGGCGGCCATCTTGCACGGCACCTAAGCCACGCCCCCAATGTGTAATGCTTTGCTAGGACAATCATCTACAATATCGCAATGTCAAGGGGATCCTGCATATAAAACTACGTAGACAAAATTCTTTGGATCTTATGATATGTTGCCACTTTCTTCAGGACAAGAAACAAAAATTGCTCAATCTCCCTCAGAAATTCACAATAAGATGATTAAAAGCTGCATAAAAGAGTAATAACAAATACTCCATGGTACATTTCCAATAGCATAAAATCTCAGTGCAAACAATATCTTTGTGGTACTCAAATTTACATTCTCTAGGCATTTCTTCTTCCATGCTCATCGGCCAAAGTTGGTCTCATTACTCCCATACCTCACCATTCAAGTTACTACATAACCATTTTTTACTCCATTTATTCACATCCCTAAGGATGCACATTTGAGTTCCGGTCTATGTTACACAATTTACCATTGCAGTCATTCAAACCCCTGGTGATGGGTGTGTTGTGTCAATTGATTATGCCATTAGGTTCTCACAAGGATTGTGACACTTCCATTTCCAACCTTCCCTTCCAGTCACCCCAAAAACTTTTTAGCACTCACTATTGAATGAGATAAAAGACTACTATATCATGCTTTACATTTCAGATCAAAGTGCCCAATGTAGTTCTTCTCTATTTATGATTCACAGAATTCAACATTATGCAGTCAACCTAGGTAAAGGTCTTTAATTTATGGTGTGCGACCCTCAAGGTGGGCCAAGGAGTCATGGGAAGGGGGCACGCATTCTTCGGCCTCTTCAGGTCCAGGAAACGTCCCGATGCGACGGAACAGCCCCTCTAGGCGGCCATCTTGCACGGCACCTAAGCCACGCCCCCAATGTGTAATGCTTTGCTAGGACAATCATCTACAATATCGAAATGTCAAGGGGATCCTGCATATAAAACTACGTAGACAAAATTCTTTGGATCTTATGATATGTTGCCACTTTCTTCAGGACAAGAAACAAAAATTGCTCAATCTCCATCAGAAATTCACAATAAGATGATTAAAAGCTGCATAAAAGAGTAATAACAAATACTCCATGGTACATTTCCAATAGCATAAAATCTCAGTGCAAACAATATCTTTGTGGTACTCAAATTTACAATCTCTAGGCATTTCTTCTTCCATGCTCATCGGCCAAAGTTGGTCTCATTACTCCCATACCTCACCATTCAAGTTACTACATAACCATTTTTTACTCCATTTATTCACATCCCTAAGGATGCACATTTGAGTTCCGGTCTAGGTTACACAATTTACCATTGCAGTCATTCAAATCCCTGGTGATGGGGGTGTTGTGTCAATTGATTATGCCATTAGGTTCTCACAAGGATTGTGACACTTCCATTTCCAACCTTCCCTTCCAGTCACCCCAAAAACTTTTTAGCACTCACTATTGAATGAGATAAAAGACTACTATATCAGGCTTTACATTTCAGATCAAAGTGCCCAGTGTAGTTCTTCTCTATTTATGATTCACAGAATTCAACATTATGCAGTCAACCTAGGTAAAGGTCTTTAATTTATGATGTGCGACCCTCAAGGTGGGCCAAGGAGTCATGGGAAGGGGGCACGCATTCTTCGGCCTCTTCAGCAGGAGTGTCATTCAGGGACTCTGCTGAGCTGTTAAACCAAAGCCCGGCAGACAGCTAAACACGCCTTTCCGCCAGTGTGCTGCTTGCCTGAAAGAAATGCAAATGTACACAACAACTTAATCTGCAATTGTGAAGGGAAATCTGCAAATGTAAAGGATGCTTGGAAGCCGGCTTTAATTGATCAAATCACTTGAATCACTTGAAGCTTTGTGATGACAAATATTTATTATTTTTGAGTGGTCGTGCGAAGAGTAAACAGCTGAGCTGTAAAGTGCTAAACTGTCAGCGTACTGACATAGTGCTTACTATCCCTGAGGAGGTGTTGAAGGGACAGTTATGTAAAAAAAATAATAGCCTTACGTACTGCCTGGGCATTACTAAAATCTATATTTTGGAAGCACCATTTTATCGCAAAAATGTTTGCGCACTTTGTAGCAGTAAATTGTATACTGTGTATAATGCAAGTATAAAATAATGACTTACATATTCACAGTCCTTTCTGTCACATGCTGTGACCCTCTAGCACAAAAATACACATCACTATTCTCCTCTGCACTAATCAAGATTTAATTATGTGGCTCTCTGGTTACACAGAGACCTCTGCACTGCATTAACTAATACAGGTTTCATAATGTACTATGGTGCATTTCCCACTGAGTAAGAACTTTTTATATTTATTCATTTTTCATTTAAGCTTTCCGTTACTTTATATGTAGCTACATGATGATGAAAGACCTAAAAATCTTTGATGTTTTTAGCCACATCTTTAACCCTCCCCATGTTCAGACTCTCAAGGTCCTCTAATCCCTCCAAACATGATTGAAGTCAACAACAGCAGCAAACTAATATGACCAGGAGCCAGTTTTTGCTAAAATAGAAGCATCTGTTTTCATAATGTTAAAAATAAAAAACATTTTAGAAAAACAATATGAAATAAGATTAAGGGACCACTTCCTCCCCGGGAATTAAAGAAATCATCTTGCTTGGACCTTACAGTTCATCAATAAGGATTATAAATGGTATGATTTAATTATGATGAATGATGTTCAGCAACCTCCGTTCCATCAGCATCCCATGAAATATAGCATAATTCTCCTTGGATGCCTCGCACTAAAGTTGTAGCCCACGTGTTACAGCCATTATACCAAGGGTCACTGGAAATATGAGATTGTGTGGCTGCTGCGATTTTAGCATAATTCTATGTTTGCTGCATTTGCCACATAATCCATCATCTGCGGCATAATCTGCTGATTTAAAAAAAAAAATCATTTTTTATTACTCAAACGGTTCGAAAGTTACTAAAAGCAGCGACACGTGTTGCCGCGCAGTAGAAGGCCCTTTGCAAAGCTGGGCTGGTCACCTTTTTGTTGCTTATTGCTATATTTGGGTGTTAAACTGGTACTAATGAGGTGCAACCACAGATTAACCGTTTCTCTGGAGAAAAACAGGAACACCCATTAGATTAGTTCAGAAAGGTGTTATCATCCAAATTTGTTTTGTCATATTATGTTTTGTTTGTGAGAAATAAAGTACCATTGTGCACTTTTAGGTAATTCTTTTTGGAGACTTTTTGTTTGAACGGTGTGATAAGCTTCTGACACCGAACCACAGTCACCTACAAACCATTGGTTTGCTAAACAATATTCAATATTATTTCCCCACCATGAAAATGATTTGCCATGGATATTAGGGGCATTTATGGTTGTCAATGATGATGAATACGAGGTTCTAAACAATTTTGTCAGGAGGGGGTCCGTACACCTAAAAAATGTTGACAGGGGGGTCTCGCCATCAAAAGGTTTGAAGACCTCTGATCTAGGGGAAAGGAATTTTTTATTTGATTTTTGGGATATCCCACAACTCTCTTTCCTATTGGCAAATGCAAGTATATCTATTTCGCAACTTTCAGGTTAGACAGTCTTTGACATGGGCCTTCCCTTCTCCGCTGGTGGGGATTTGAAAATATTACAATTCATATATCAAGGGGACGTAATCTTCCTTGGTTTTTTCTTATAAATCTTGGGCTCCCATTTTTCAGGATCTAATCGTAAAAACTGAATTATTTGAAGGACACTTTAGATCTGATTTTGTTAACATTTAGGTCTAATATTAATACCCATTAACCAGGTATCTTACCATCGTAATGAAATGTGCACTATCTAATTTCCTGGGGTCACTTAGTTCATTCTTACAATTACTGAGGGCTCCTAAACTGTGAATAACAAACAGGTTGGCATCACTACTACTTAGTACAAGACCTGAATGTGACTATTAAAATCACATTTTTTTCACAAATGATTAGTTTATGGATATTCTGATCCTCTGTATTTCTACTTCCTGGGTGCACTAAATCCAGCCCATTACTAAGGGCCTGATAACGAGTCTGGCGGTCCACCATTTTGCTGATTTCAACTTTCAAAGTGGTATCGGTCGTAGACTGCCAGCTGCACCAAGGAGTAGTCGTTCCTTGGTGGTGGCAGCTGCGCCACAACGCAATATGCTGAGCGGGGACTGGCACAGTCCTGCACATCATATTACGAGTTCATCCAACGCCCAGGCATTTCATGGTAGGAGTCCCGCCATATAAAGACTGGCGGTGGAGGAACAAAGAGGACCCACCAGGTCCACTTGTGCCCCCCGCCATGGGGATACATTCAGGAGGGGACAACATGGGCCCCCCTGTCTGTATCCCCACAAAGTTCCAGCATGGCGTGGACGTCACCGTCCATGCCGTGCTGGAAGCTTTTTGCTGTTCCCATTGCAAGTTCCCAAGTCAAAGCGCCGCCAATCATATTATGAGGTGAACTTGTGCTACACAAGTTCAACTCGTAACACAGCTGGTGGTCCTTGCACGGGATTGGCGCAGCGGAGGCGGAGTTGTGCCAGCGCCGCTGCGCCAAACTCGTCATCAGGCCCTAAGGCTCTATAAAATCGCAGCGAGTGGGGAATATATATTATCATTGACGCAATTGCGGTCCACTCAAAGTTTTAAACCAGTGTATCTCGTGGGATTAAATACCACTCCCTGGAGTAGCCTCGATGTGAAGATTTGTATAAGGATGACATGTGTTGCAGAATGCACTCTTCCTGCTCAGACTCCTCATAATGATCAGGTGCCTGGAGAGGTAGAGGGAGGAATATTGACACCTGGTCGGTTTTGCACTGAAGACAGACCCCATTGCAGTTAAAGGGCTCACTGTTCTACCTTGAGTGGCAGGTGTGCAGCAGTTTCTCTCTCTGACCTCATTTTAAAAAAAAGTATATATATATTAAATGACAATTTTACTTTTTTTCGTTTTTCAATAATAGGCATTACTGATAAGGATGTTAGCTTTAAAACGGGTACTCTTTCACCGTGTTTGCTATGTGTTGCGTTTATGTGTGAAGTAAAAGTAATTATCTCATAATTTATCACCTTAGAGAAAAGCAACGCCTGCACAGCCGAACCTCTGAAGTTCAAGTCTCGCGCCCGTACATCTCGCGTGAAGAATTCAAAAGGCTCGTGTTGTCTGCTTCAAAGATCATTTCCGCCATTGTAAGTATCTTCTGCATCTCCAATAACGTGAAACCTTACCCGCTGAATGATGGATGACCCTGGTTTCTCTAGGATGTGTTTACCATACTGTGGTCAGATGGCCCAAGAGAATGAAGTTAGCAATGATGACAAACTTTAAAACCGAGACGAAGCTGTAGATTTAACTGTAGTCTGTTATAAGAGAACAGAGTGTGAAAGCTGAACAATATGACAAAAGCGGGTAAGGTTCAGGACAATAGCCAAGCACCCGATGTTAACTAGAGCGAACACAAGTGAATGATTAAAAAAAAAGTATACTGAACAAAAAAAGCAAGAGATGAAGGGATAGACACTTAAAGAAATGCACTCAATACAAAAAGTCTGTGATGGAGACTATCAATTGAAATGAATTTTAGCTGTATTTTCAAGGCGAAATGTCTGCCTAAAAACTTTATAACATTTTTTGTGTATATTTGTTTTTATTCTGTTGTGATTTAAAACACTTTTATAACATTATATTTAATGTACATGACATTTTATTGCACTTTATATGCTATAGAATTATAGGGAAATAAAAAAAATTATGGCATGATCTGAGGGTGGTCCGAACTACAGAAAAGCGAGTCTCCTAATTATTATGCAAAGAGAATATGAATTTATGAAAGACAGGGAGACTAGCATTATGCATTATTCCTTTAATGCAAACTCCACAGCCACTTTGAAGTATGACATGACAAATAAGATTGTTCTAGAACAGAATACTGCTAGACCATAATCGGTATGCACACTGTACTATCTTTCTCCTTGAAATGCGGCTCTACGCAGATAAGCATCCCCTTTACTATGCTTGTCATACAGTGTAACTGTTTTAGTAAGGGTTTTCCTAACCGTTTAAGAACTGTTTGCTGTATAAGAACTGTTTGCTTGTAATGAAATTCACTATAGCAAAAATATATGCAACCAATGAGAACGAATATGCAGCCTCATGCATCAAGCCAAAATCCAC
Organism: Triturus cristatus; assembly: GCF_964204655.1. NCBI lineage: Eukaryota > Metazoa > Chordata > Amphibia > Caudata > Salamandridae > Triturus > Triturus cristatus. The sequence goes on along the minus strand of NC_140593.1, from coordinate 959,117,346 downwards.
TCGGTAAAATACCGAATCGCAAAAATCACCTGTTAGCGATTAAAAAATACCTACTTCAAATGCATGAACCCAAAACGTGAGCAAATAACAAACCGGAAAAAATAAATCCGCCAAAATACCGAATCGCTAATAACCTAAATGCAAAATCACCGAATCGCTAAATACCGAATTAGCAGATACCGAAATCACTATTAGCTCCCGGAAAGTGCCAATAGCAAATAACGATTCGCACCCCAATGCAACAACAGTCGCTAATAACGAAAATCCCAAAAATCACTATTTTGCCAGAGCTAAATAAGGGGAATCAAAACCTGGAGGTACAGTTAAAAAAAAAAAAACGCAAATCCCCCAAAAAAAATTCAACATGTGCAAATGATTGAGGCAATCACAAAACCCTTAAATGTGGCCCAGGAGACCCTGTTGGCTCCCACAAAATGGCTGCCCTCTACGTGCTTGCAAGGAGGATGCGTATCAATGCAGCAGGACAGCACAGGAGAAGGGTCCAGGAGCGAGTTTTCAGACTGCGCATAACCTTGCTCGGGCAGAATGAGGACGAGGTGTACGAGAAGTATCGCCTCAATCGTGCAATGATCATGCGCCTGATTGCAGACCTGGAACCATTACTGCAGCACCAGACACACCGCACCAATGCAATCCCTGCGCACGTTCAGGTCCTATGCAGCCTGCACCTACTGGCCTCAGGGAGTTTCCAGGGGGTAATTGCGGTGGCCGGAGGCGTATCGCAAAGCGCACTGTCACGCTTCTTCAAGAAATTCCTAGATGCCATGCTGACAATGCTACACACCCACATCAGCTTCCCCACAACCCCACAGCAGTTGGACCGCACCAAACAGGCATTCTACCAGGTGGCACAATTCCCACATGTAATTGGATGCATCGACTGTACGCATATCCCCATATGTCCACCCGCAGCAAATGAGTACATATTCCGGAACCGCAAGTCATACCACTCAATCAACGTGCAGGTTGTGTGCGATGCCAATAACATCATAACGGACCTAGTGGCACAATTCCCGGGGAGCACACACGACTCCTACATCTTCCGTCACAGTGGAATGCACAGGCGACTAATCAACGGAGAATTTGGAGCGGGACTCCTGCTAGGTACGTAAAAATTACGCTTCCCCACACCAACACCACACATGTATGTACATCACCAATGCTAAGTCTATGCTTCTATCTTCTAGGTGACAGTGCTTACGCCCTGCGCGAATACATACTCACCCCATACATCAATCCGGCAACCCCACAGGAACATCGCTACAACGCTGCACACATCAGCACTAGGAATGTCATAGAGAGGACATTTGGGATTCTGAAGAGTCGCTTCAGAATCCTACATAAGACTGGCGGCGCCTTGCTATACAAACCTGAAACATGCTGCCGGATAATTGCTGTATGTGCAATGCTGCACAACATTGCGACCATAAGGGGGATACCCATAGAGGTGGACAGGAATGACGACCACCGGGATGACCAACCACCCGCCCAACAACGACAGGCACACGTCCCTAACACAGCAGAGGGCCATAGGAGGCGGACATACATCATGCAAAATAATTTTTGAAACATGTGAGAATGAAACATTACAAGTTTGTTTGGGGTGCAACTGTTTAATGCACAGTAGCACTGAGGTTTGTGCAACAAAATCAGCTATGTAAATCATGCTCCAATTGCATAAAGTAAAATAAAATGTACCTTAAAGTCACGCCTGTGCATACTCAGTAAGTGGATGTCCATGGTTGCCCCACCATGGTCCTGTATGCATGTTCAACTGTCTTGTGGCGCTTGCCACGTACCCCAAGCCTCCGCTCAGGTGTCTCCAATGCCTCACCACGGCCTGTCCCCGTGGATGCCCGCGAACTGCGGCGCCTGGTGCTGGCCTCTGCCAGTGACACGCTGCTGACACTGGAGGCAGCCTCACTAGCGTCATCCCCCCCAAAGCTGCAGCACTGCATGTGCTGCTCTGGAAGTGTTCCACAGCAGTGGTCAACTGCCCCAGTGCCTTTGCCACATCCCCGCAGAAGTGCCCAAGGTCGACCTGCAAGGACACAGTGCGGTGTGCCAACACTGCGGTACTGTTGCTGTGGCGCGTGATAGCCTTAGTAGCGGCAGCGGAACGCAACAATTGCTGTTGGTGCCTCCTCTTCTGGCACTCATGGCCCTCCCTCATGGCACTGGTGAGCTCTTGTATATCTTCCCTGAGGTGAGCATTGCCCTCTGCCACCACAGTGCTCGTGTCCCTGACCGCCGTGCCCATGGCCGTTACTGCGGCAGTCATGGCTCGCATTTCACGAACAAGGTGCACGATGTTGGTGCTGATGGTTGCCATGTGGCGGCTCTGCACGCGCTGTACAGACAGCATCCTCTCCTCAATGCCAGGAGTGTGTTGGAGATCCAGGTTGCCTGAGGAGACCGAACGTTGGCGAGACCTGCGCCGCTGTGTTAGCCTGGCGCGGACAGGTTGTGCATCAGGTGGTGTGATGGCGCGCTGACCGTGTCCCGTTTGTGTAGTGGGTGTTTCCATCACCGGCAAGGGCGCAACCTGGGACCTGCGCCGCGGCGCTTTGGTGGCTGTCGTGGCAGCAGCTGGTGTGGCTGGTGCTGGTGCTGGTGGTGCTGGTGTTGCTGGTGTTGCTGGTGCTGGTGCTGCTGGTGCTGGTGTTGCTGGTGCTGGTGGTGCTGGTGGGGTGGCAGGTGTAGTTGATGTGAGGGCATCCTGCGCTGTCTCAAGGTCTGATTCAACCGGTGTTTCGGAGATTATCAGCTGGCCGCTGTCATCTGAATCCCCAGGTGATGCATCTGTGTGTGAAACAGTGCATGGTTAGTGGGATAGTTCGACCTACGTAGTGTTGTACACATACATGTCCCTCTGTGATCCACTAAATATACTGTCTATACCCAGCTTCTACTGATCTGGTGAATGGTTATTGCATTTACCCCTGTACATGCACACTTGCCTGAGTAGACTACAACTCCCATGATGCACTAGTGTTAGGAGTAAAGCTGTGTGTTGCAAAGCTGCATGCACACTCAGATCCTGATGGGGGCCTGGAATGGGATTCACGCTATGCTGGGTATGGCAACAGGCATGCATCTTACCTTGGGCACTTGTGGCTGCGCCGGACGTGTCCATCTGGGTCACTCCCACGACAGCTTCCCGCTCAATTGTTCCTTCCACCAGCTCCTCCAGGGCAGTGTTAGCCTGGACCGTGGAAGGGCCGCCTCCCGTTCTGCTTGCGTCCCGGAGCCTCTCTGCTATCCTCTCCTTCGCACGCTTCCGCAGGTCGTACCACCTTTTTTTTAGGTCGTCGATGCTGCGGGGCGTCACACCTACTGCATTCACCCTCTCGCGGATGCGCAGCCATATGCGGCGCTTCTCCGCCTCAGGCACCTTGAGGGACAGCTTGCCGAAGAGGCGATCGTGCTTGCTCGAGACTCCCTCAATTAGGTGCTCCAGCTCCCTGTCGGAGAACTTGCGCTTGCGCTTGCGCGCAGCCTCAGCGCTGGATGGGGCTTCCTTCTCCATGGATGGTGTATTTTAGCAGATGGAACAGTCTGTGTGGCTTCAGTCTGCACAGGCAGTCTGCAGTCAGTGCTCCTGTTTGCTCCTCTGTCGATGCAATGAGGGTGGGGCTGCTGTATTTCCTGGTTGGTGATGTCATCTGCACGCTCCCGGTGCGACGCGGTCATTTGCGATTTCGCTAATACCGAATTCGCTATTTGCTAATTCGGAATTACCGAACTCGCTATTAGCTATTCGGAGTTTGCATGCCCCGCTATTGTATATTCGGTAAAAATAGCGATTTTTAAGGAATCGCTAATAATTACCGAATCTGTTGATGCATGCCCAAAAGCGATTCCTTAATAACGATTCCTTATTTCTCGCTAATAAGGAATCGCTTTTGGTTTGCTTGATGCATGTGCACCATGGTGCCATATCTCAGACTAGTGTTTGGCGAGCCTTTGAATTATGAGTGAGGTTGGCAGGAGAAGATGAGGCATATGAATTAAGAATGGGAGGACAATTGTGCAAAGTTAGTTAATGCTACCTCAAATATATATATTTTTTATTTTTCTGGCTCTCTGTCTTCCCCTGACCCCAAGCCACAGCCTACAGCTTTACCATTACTTCAGCAATACCTTTTTCAAGTGTATCTGTTGCCTGGCTCGAAAGTCAACCTGCTGTTTTAATCTCTACCACCTCTCCTAGAAGGCTGCTTTATTCATTTGCTATCATTGACCTGAAGACCTATAGGGCATGACGCTCAACAGTCTTTGTATTCACAGATCCAGTAAAAGTGGCTTTGTAAATGCAAAGTCCTGATTGGTAACACACATAGGAGCATTGTGATTTAAAGTTGCTATTACTAACTGCAATGCAAGAAGCGTTGTGAATTCTGAGGAAGAGAAAGAGGGTGATTAAGGGGTATTGCCCCCTTGAATTCTGCTTTACATACTTTTGGAGTTATTAAGGCAAAGCCTAAGGCAAGCCCATCTGCGCCCGTCAGCGTCCCGGAAGCGGCTAGCGCCAGGAACCCTGGATCCACGACCTCCCACTGCTCCAACAATGCCACCCTCCTCGCACTCAACCCCGGAAGACTCATGGACTGCCAACTGGCATCTCCAGCCTCGACCCACCGCCAGTTCTCCTGCCACCACTGCCGCCAGATGTTTTCCTCCACCCGACTCCCGGAACCGCAGACACCGCCGCCAACAACAACACGCTAAGGTGCATCCTCCTCAACACGCGCTCCGTACACAAACACGCCACGGAAATCTGGAACCTACTCGACTCCCTCTCGCCCGACATAGCCTTCTTCACGGAGACCTGGACCAATGCCGCCTCTGCCCCCGACATCAACACCGCCATCCCGGACGGATACAAGATCTAGAGGAAGGACCGTCCCAACCACAAGAACACCCTCTGACTCACCACCTCCAGCGAAACCTTCCCCGTCGCCGAACACCTGCACTTCCAGATCCAGACCAGCCCCAACACCACACTCCAAGCAACCCTCATCTACAGACCCCCCGGCCCCCGACACCCTTTGCCACCACCATCTTCAACTTCATCACACCCCACGCCATCGCATCAATGACCTTCATACTCTGCGGAGACCTCAGCTTCCACCTAGACAACCCCAGCGACCTCAACTCCACCACCCTCCATGACAACCTCGCCAACATCGGACCCAACAAAGTCGTCACCACGCCCACACACAAAGCAGCACACACCCTCAATTCAATCTTCGCCACTGGCAACAGCGTCTGCGTCAGTCACACAACGCAAACCTCATGGACCGACCACCACTGCGTTCACTTCACTGTCGACAAACCCAAGGCACCTAAACCTCCCCCCGCCTACCTCGAAAGAACTGGAGCAAGGTCACCAACGAGCAACTGAGCTCCACCCTCGCCCAAGAAATCCCCGCCTGGACACCCAACGCTAATGCCGTAGCCAAAGAACTCCACACCTGGATCTCCAACTGTGCAGACGAACTCGCCCCGCTACGGAACCCCGGCGAACAACGCCCCAGGAAATCCACCTGGTTCACCACAGATCTCCAAGAAGCAAGACGCACCTACAGACGCCTGGAGAAGACCTGGAGGACCACCAAGACAACCGACAACTACTCCACCTACAAGAACGCCATGACAAACTACCACAACCAAATCAGAACAACCAAAAGGAACTTCATGCACAGCAAAATCCTCACCAACGCCACCAACTCCAAGGAACTCTTCACTGTGATCAAGGAATTCACCAACCCACGCAGCGAAGCCACAGACACCACCCCATCCCAAGACCTCTGCGACAAGCTTGGGAGCTACTTCCACCTCAAGATCAGAAAACTCTACGACAACTCCATCGACCGCACGCAAGACGCCACTGCCAGCCCCCCGCCCCCCAGAGACACCGCCCAGCCCACCATCACCGACTGGACTCCAATCACAACCTAGGACACCACCACGACCATGAAAGCATCCACTTGTGAATCCCCACCGACTCCTGCCCCCGCACATCTACCACAGAGCCTCTGACATCATTGCACCTGGAATACAATGGACCATCAACACCACCTTCACAACAGTCCCCTTCCCAGACAGCTAGAAGCGCGCAGAAGTCAGGCCCGTGCTCAAGAAGCCCACAGCTGACCCCACCGACCTCAAGAACAACCGGCCCATCTCGCTCCTCCCCTTCGCAGCCAAAGTAGCAGAGAAAGCTATCAACAGGGAACTGGCACGGTTCATCGAAGAAAACGTCATCCTCGACCCATCCCAATCCGGTTTCCGGAAGAACCACAGCACCGAAACCGCCCTTCTCGCCACCACAGACGACATCTGCAACCTCCTGGACCAAGGCCACTAAGCAGCCCTCATCCTACTCGATCTCTCCGCAGCTTTCGACACCGTCTCTCACTGCACTCTAGTCGCCAGACTACACGAAGCTGGCATACAAGGGACTGCCCTGGACTGGATCCGATTGTTCCTCACTGGAAGAAGCCAAAGGATCAGACTACCACCCTTCCTCTCCGCCCCACGGAGATCACCTGCGGAGTCCCCTAGGGGTCATCACTGAGCCCGACCCTCTTCAACATCTACATGGCCCCCCTCGCAGCCATCGTCTGACAACATGGCCTCAACATCGTATCCTACGCTGACGACACCCAGCTCATCCTCTCCCTCACCAGAGACCCCTCCACTGCAAAACTAAACTTCCAAAAAGTAATGCAAGACGTCACAGTCTGGATGACCAACAGCTGCCTAAAACTAAACGCTGAGAAGACAGAGGTCCTCATCCTCGGAACCACCCCCTCAGCATGGGACGACACCTGGTGGCCAACCGCCCTCGGGAGCCCACCTACCCCCTCAGACCATGTCAAAAACCTCAGCATCATACTCGACTCATCGCTCACCATAACAGACAAGTCAAAGCCGTCACCTCCAGCTGCTTCAACACCCTCCGCATCCGTCAAAAGACCTTCAAATGGATCCCCCCAGAATCAAGGAAGACAGTCACCCATTTGCTCATCACCAGCAGACTGAACTATGAAAACACATTCTACGCCGGCATCAACAAGTCCCTTCTCCGCAAACTTCAGACCATACAGAACACCGCAGCCAGACTCGTCCTCGACATCCACCCTAACGAACACATCAGCCAACACCTGCGGAGGCTCCACTGGCTCCCCGTGGAGAAAAGAATCACCTTCAAGATCCTCACCCACGCCTACAAATGCCTACACAACAACGGACCCAAATACCTCAATGACAGAATAAACTTCCACGTACCCAAAAGAAACATCCGGTCTGCTAACCTCGCACTGGCTGAAACCCCTCGCATCCACAGAGCCAGAGCAGGCGGAAGATCGTTCTCCCACACTGCAGCCAGAACCTGTAACGAGCTACCAGCAAATATCCGACTTGCCCCCAACCTGAACACCTTCAGGAAGACCCACAAGACCTGGCTCTTGGCAGAACGGATCTGCACAACCCCTCCCCCGCAGCGCCTTGAGACCCTCACGGGTGAGTAGCGCGCTTACAATTCCCTGATTGATTGATTGATTGTTTGATTGATTGAATGATCAAGTATGAATGTTTACGAGTGAATACCAACTGCCCGGGTAGGAGATATTCATTTCCAAGGTGTGTGTTATCAATATTTGATGGCTTACATTGGGCCGGCCACTGACATCGGTAGGTGCAGACCATCTTCCATGGACCTCTGCATGCGCTATGTTGCTGTTGCTGATTATCGACTGGTTTATTTTGGATGGTGGTCCATTTTGATATTGAAATTGCATTGTTTTAATTTCCCCAATTCTGAACAGTTATAGGGGGTATAGAAGCTTTTTGCTTTATTGAAAAACATTTTTTGTTTGTGATTGATGAATTCAGACTAAAAGCGAAGGGCCATAACTTTATTAGCTTGTATGAATCCTAGCTGGGGAGTTGGTTGCATGATGTACCAGATGGATACGTTACTCTGTATTAGAACATTGGAATGTTGACCTCTTCTTGAAGACAATGGAGTGCTCCGGGTTTATAATGGCAGGTAGAAGCCTGGAACATCAACATTCCAATGTTTGTTCACAGCTAAGGCCTCACGAAGCCCGAGGGGATTTCAACCTCCTCGGGCTCTGGTAGGCCTTTCTTTTGCAAATTAGAACATTCTGCCCTCTAGAGGAGGAATGTTCGAATAGCCTTAGAGCCCTATATAGCTGGCTCTGCCGGCCATTAAAGGCTCATTCCCTTGTTAAAGGCCCTCATCTTCGGCTCGGGCCTTTAAAGCTGGAGAGGGCCTTTAATGGCAGGTAAAGTCCGCTACATCAAGCTCTAAGGCTATAGAAGATGCCAGTGCTTTTGGGATGGTGTCCCTCGTGAAACCTTGCCATGAATTCCATGGGTTCCTTTTCTTGCGTTTTTTTCTTGATTGTAGAATGAAGAGTAAAACTGTTGATGATTTAAATTTTCCTTGCAGTTTATTGTACACCTCTAGGGCAAAACAAGTGTTGGCCGGCACTACAAAGAGCAATGTTTGTGTTACGGAGAACTATTTCTACAAACAACCAGTATACAAACCTATGAATGGAGAAATAGATTTACTTTCACACTAATGGTGGCTGGTCAAATAATTTTTGTTTGTATGAATTTGTGGGATTTTCACTATGAACTTTGGTAGTCACATTCTGATTAATATGCATTAATGTACGGTGGGATAGGTTGCCATACTCATGTCAAGGGACACAATTTATATTCCTGATTCAACTATTTCCTTGTAGAACCAAAGACCTGGGTTCTTTTCCTCCTTCATTCACAAATTATTGGAGTGTTTGGCAGACATTGGATGTGTCTTGCTGAGCCTTTAAAAAGAAGAACCACAAATTAGCCAATCATCCAGGTAAGGAAACTGTTGACCGTGAACCTGAAGAAAAGCCACCTTGAGTGTCAATACGTTTGTGAAGACTTAGGGCCTGATTGACAAATGTAAATTTAGGCTTTTGTGTGAGTTTACAATTGTTTGCTATTCACAAAGGGATTTACTAGTAGTGAGGCAGATTTACAAGCTCCTTGCACAACTTTACGACACCGTTGCGTCACTTCTGTAACGCAGCGGCGTTGTAAACAATGCGCCACTATGCAATATATTTACCACGTGACACATCTAGGGAGATGCATCACGTTGTAAAGCCCTGCGCTACATTATACCTGCATCAGGTAGAATGTATGCAGGGTGGGCGTTCCGTCGCAAGGAAGCCCCATAAAAATGACGCAGTGAAATCTACAAGATTTCACTGAGTCACTTTTACAACCCCGCTGCGTCAAAACCTTAAGCCTGCTTGTGGCAGGCGTAAGGAGTGATGCAGCATAGCAAATGTAGGTCACCCCTGAGCAGTGCTGGAGTTGTGTCGCCCTTCGCAACACAACTCCAGCACTGCGTCACCTTTACGCCGACAGATGCATCACGCATCTGTCTATCCTTGCGCCACTGTGAGCCACATTGTAAATGTGGCTCATCTATGGTGGTGCAAGGGTTTTTTTACATCACGCAAAATAACTGGCGCATCCCTGCTAATATGCAGGGATGCGCCAGTTATTGTAAATCTGCCCCAGTATCTTTACAAGTGTGGAGGCTTAGCACATAACAACTCCTATCTTTTATGTTTGGAGACTCAGCACTTGTAAAGGTACTACTCGTAAATCCCCATGTGAATAGCAAACAATCGTAAATGTACACAAAAGTGCAACTTTACCTTTGTGAATCAGGTCATAAGTGAGAGAAAGACATACCAAAGGGAATGATAGTGAACTGGTATTTATTCACTCCTAATGCAAAATGCAGGAACCATTGAGAGGAAAGATGTGCTGGAATATGTATGCATATATAAATTCTGAAACTCTCCAATGTTCACTACCACATCTATGCGGAGGACACCCAACTATACGATAAAAGTATCATCAACCCTGCAAAAAACACACAACTGGCTTACCAGAAACCACCTCAGGCTCGACGCGCTCAAAACCGAATTGCTCCTAATTACCCAGACGCGAGGACACGTTAACATTGAAGACTGGATGAAACATTTAACAGCCTTCAAGTGCAAACCACACATCATAGACTCCGCAAAATCTCTAGGAATAACAAAAATCTCAACATGCAGGAACACATCAGTGCAGCTACCAGAGGAGCAAACTTTCACATGAACATTATCAGAAAACTAAAACCCTTCCTTCCCATCGACCACCTCAAATCAGCAGTGCAATTCCTAGTGATACCCAGACTAGACTATAGGAATACAAACTTATGTGGTCTGCTGAGATCCAGTCTGGCTCCCCTAAAAGCCTCGCTCAACGTGGCTACGAGACTGGTCACCAGCTCCAAAAGGAAAAACCACATTACACCTGATCTAAAGGCACTGAACTGGCTCCCTTTTGAGGCAAGATCACAGCTAAAAATCACCTGTATGACACATAAAGCCTTGCACTTCAGCACTCCAAAGTACCTAGCGGATAAAATGGAACGGTGGTGGCAGAGCATCGAGAAGCACAAGCACCTGGCTACTCAGACCACAAAAAATCCGGGGAAAAAAAACATACAACCATACTTTCTCCGGTCTAGCACCTAGAATCTGGAATGCCCTTCCCCAGGAAATTAGAATGAACCCCTCTAGCACTTTCTTAAAAAATGAAGTCAAACTGCTTTTAATGAACAAATTACCACCTAACCCATCCCTTAACTTGCTCTCCAAACAGAACTTACACTTGATCTTCAGGAACATTGACTATCACACTCCTGAGTACCCCTGGACCCACTACGAATGTTTGACATCAAGTTTGCCCTCCCTACTCACTACTCTCATATTGTACCTATTGTATTAAACTTCTATGTGTTGTAACCTCTGTGAAGCGCTCTTCTAGGGTCTAGTCCGCGCTATAGAAAACATTTCAAATAAATAGACTATATATATATACATATGTGTGTCCTGAGGGTTCAGGATGGTCAGGAGGCAGCAAAGATTAACCATATAAATCATTGTGGAAGTCCCCAATGCCAGGTAACGTTTATCCTCCATCAGGCATAGAACAGAACAGACTTCCTGTGGAGGCATTAGGATCACAAACAGGATAGAGTAAATTGCTGTCCTTGGGGGGGGGATAACCCCAGGGACCACCTTCAGAGTCCATTCATGCTGTTATATAATCCATGTATCTGCAGTCTTGAATACGTAAAGGCTGTAAGAGCTTTTTGCTTTCTGCTGATATAGAAAAGAGAAAATAGGGAAAAGAAAATATTACTTACCTGCTGGCCGCCGCCGCCTCTGTGGTTTTCTGTGCGTCTGCTCCTGTTGACTTCCAGCAGCCAATGCACAGGTTCCAAGACACCCCATGGCCATTCCAGATGCTGCTTCCATGCTGGTAATGCTTTTAACAGCATGAGAGCACCGCCGGGATTGGTCTGAGCAGGCTGGTTTGGTACTCAGACAGCAACTGGCAGGCTGTGTCTCTTCTCCACCTGGCAGTACAACACAGCCCTGGTTGGAGAAAGGCTAAGTGTGCATGTCGGTTTGGCCGTGCTGACACAGCCGGCCAAACCCACAAGCACTTCCCTGTTGCTGACTGTCCCTCAGGATGGCTCCACCCCCAACACCTTGCTCTGTGACAGCGAAGAAAAATTAATTTATAATAAACTTGGTTTATTATCATTTTATTTTTCCTGTGTGCACTGATGAAAGAGCAGTGGGACAACGCTGCTTCTCCTTAACAGAGGAGCCGCAGCTGCCCCCACTCTTCAATGCTACTCCTCTCTGCAGGTTGCCCTAGACTCGCCTGTGCTCGTCTGGCTGTAAATTCTCTCTTAATACTGCTTAGCTGACGTTTGTTACACATTCCTCTCTTGCCTGGTATGCAAACATTGACGTGTCACACATGTGCACTAGCCAGTTTGACACCCACACAGTGCTTCAAATCTACAGGTGTATTTGTAAAGAGCACGTTCACCCCAGCAACGGGGCATCTTGGCGCTGAGATAACAGATGTATATTGTTACCCAACTCAATGGTACTCATTTTATCGACCTCAAATGGATGAAAGGCTGAGTTGACCCGCTGGGATTAGAACCTGTGACCATGAGGTCGAACACAGGCCCCTGCAGTGGATGCATTAGTCCACTGAGCCACCAGACCCGGCGTTGTGTTTTTGCCCATGACTTAAGTGCACAGGGAATCAAAAGGCTCCACGGCAGTTGACTGTGCTAGGTGCATAGGGTCCAAACAGAACACCGGACTCCCATGAATTACCTAATTCACAGAGACGCATACTTCGATTAGAAACATAAAAAACACAGAGATCGTCTTCAGATACAAAGGCTACTTATATGTTTTCTTCTCCAGACCTCCACAATGGTGTTTATACTTTTGGTCCATATACTCGACAACCATAGTGGAATCCAAATCTCCAGCTAAGTTGGTCTTGCTTCTACTTCCCTTCTATTATTAGCTAATTTCATGCAAATTAAATATTTGTCTGCAGTTGTCACCATGGATGTCGTTTAGGGTCAGCCCATTGTCAGAAGTTGTGACTCTCGGCTTGTAACTTGCAAATCCTAACACCTTCTTAGCAACCCCTAAAGATAGTTAATATTTGACATTACCACTATTTAAATCTCTTTAGTAAATCTTTCTGTGATTTATCAATTTATTTTCTGTTTGAGTTCTACACTAGGCAACAGTAACTTCAATTATTGTGCCCTCAAAGTCATGTAGCCTCACTACCTGGGATTCAGTTGCAAAGGTCATATGATGTCACTTCCTGTGATGCCATTGATGGCAATGGGTATGTGATGCCACTTCCGCTACCTCTGGTATTTTGGTGAAACAGGGTCTATGGTAGTTAGGAAGAAAGTATGTAAAACATTTGTGATGAGTTAAGAATGAAATGAAAGAAAGAACCACCGTTACCTGCTTTAACCTCACTACATTCTAATTAAAAATGAGAAGGTCCCAATGACCTTCCGCAAGGAGTACCTGGCAGGTGCCACCACTTTCGAAATTGTTCATTTTATCTCTGCAGACTCCAGAGACAACGTTGCAAGAACTCAAGAATGAAAATGAAAGAATCAAAAGTAAAGAGGTTCTCAGGTATGAATGTACTGCTGATCAGGACTCAATGTATATCAGGCAGTCTTATATGTAAGTTTTACCCACAGCTAATCATTTTTATTTTTCAAAAATAAGCAGATTCATTAAAGTACAGTTTGTGTATATTTTAGAAATGTTTCTTTCAAATGTGCATCGCCATGCATGAAAAGGAGACATTGTCCAGAAGTAGTCTGACATCAGGAGCAGTGAAAAAAGAAAAAAGCCTCATGAGAATGCAGAAAAAAATGAATAGAGCTTCGAAACCATTTTAGCACAGTTAAAATAAAATGAAATAAAATAACAATGCACTCTATCTTCACGGCCATAGGCAATTCATCCACAATGATGCTAGTACAGGTTGGATGGGCATTCGCAGGAGAGTGCTACTCGCATGTGACTCCATCACAAAGTGGACATGAATCCAAATGTGCAATTACAATTTTTGGATACTGGAAAATTATGTGTGTATTTAAGAATAAAAATATAACATTAAAAAGACACACTTTCCCAGGAGTTCTGAAAACTAAAAGTGGGCTACTTCTTAAGTGCATGTGCACATTGTGCACCAGCAAAATGCCATCACTCACACTGAGTGGACTCAGTGGCTGAAGTGGCCTGACCAAATTGCAATACACTGTGGTGGCAGGAGACAACGAGAATGATGCCTAAATAGGCCAATAGATGAATAGGGCTGACTGAGAGCCCCTTTCATGTACGAAAGTCGCCAGTAGGTAGGTATAGTTAGGGTGTAGTGTCCAAAGAAACAGCGTTTTTTCATCTGCCAATAACTTTGGCGTCATTTGACGAATCTGCGCAAAATTTCTAAAACTAGATTAACATTCACTTAAGGTGCTGTCTTCAAAATGTTGAGGGTGATCTTACAAGAGGGGCCGAGGAAAAGGGGGGGGGGGGTCCAAAAATGCTTTTTCTCCATGTTAATTTCCGTTGGAAATTTTCAACACGGCGACAGCCCGAACTGTTGAACAGAATTACACCAAATTTGGCAGAAAGTTAGCTCTTAGTCCAGAAAGCAGTCTTTTTATTAAATAGTGTAGATCTAAAAAAAATCCAGTTGTATATATAGGCATGTGGTGGATCCGCGACCCCTCCCTCTCTCGTGCTGGTATCTGATTGGCTGCCAACACTTCAAACCAGGAAGTGTTGGCAGCCATCTTGTGACTCAGTTGAACGAGTCACAAGAAAAAAGGTAAAATAAAGAAAAGGGGACAGGGTTGAAACACCCTGACCCCCTAGGCCTCGGGTGGGACCCTCCAGTGTTGGCTACTGGGAAGAGCATGCTGTATGAACAACCATAATAAATGACTTGTGGACTCCAAGATTTGGAGCATCAAATGTACGTGTAAAGTTCAAAATACTTAAGAACTCATTAATTGATAAACATAGTATTGTGAAAACTACTAAATATAACTTGTAAACAGTGTGTGCCAATTGGATTTATATGATTGTATACCTCCATGTGCATTGCTCTCTACTACCATGGCAGGGGTGTCCCTACAGAAAAGATTGAACAGGTGGATTTTTGTGAATTGCATGTTGAAGTACATAAAGTAGCAATATGATGAAGAAGGTGCTAAGCTCACAATTTATAGGTTCATTTATTTATTTGCACTCTGGCTCATTCCATTTCCACACTTTAAAATATTATGTTTCTATATACTTGTCCTTGTTCTTATGGACTTAGTTTCATCATCTTCTCATTAGACCTGTGTCACAATTCAGTAATAAAATTTGGAGTTTACTTTTCCTTGTTTTTTATATTAGGTGTCTCCTCACAAATCTCCATGGGTATTGTCACTCTCAATTTATGCTGTTGTTCCCACCTTCTCAGCAGCTTTGCTAATAATCACTGCTTTGTCTCATTCTCACTATTTTGTTTTACCATATCTAGGTGTCTGACACACCTACCAAGCAAATGGTCCACTTGTTTCAGTCCTTTATCTTACTCCATTACATGTGCCCCTCTTTTCTCTGAATCTCTCTTCTAGGTTTTTGATTAGTCTATTTTATTGGCCACTAGTTCCGGTCTGTAAATGAAATACACATGTATTCTGTAAGCACTAAACTGTCTCATTAGTAGTTCTTTGTGATCTAATCACCAGAAATATTGTTAACTCATGTATCTCTTTCCCTCATGTTTGCAGTTCAAGGGAATACGAGATACATTGCCAAATGTGAATTGCTACTCAGTACTTAGTTTGTCAAATAAGAATAAGTGCCCGTGTCTGCTGCCAGTGCTCCTGAATGCTGGGGTTGGTGAATCAAAAATGTGCCAGCTTCTGATGCTGTTTTCTACCACCCTACATTTCCTATTTCTTTATCTTTCTCTTGCAGCTTCCTTTTTACTCTTTTTTGATCCCTGTTAGAAATGAGGGTCTTTAGTTGGCAGTTTGCACCCTGTCCATTAGGGACCCTTATT
This sequence comes from Triturus cristatus, assembly GCF_964204655.1. NCBI lineage: Eukaryota > Metazoa > Chordata > Amphibia > Caudata > Salamandridae > Triturus > Triturus cristatus. The sequence continues at coordinate 959,101,746 of NC_140593.1, read as the reverse complement.
CTAGTCAGCGTAAGGGGATTACACAGCTAAAATAATCACTGCTCACCCCCTTAGTAGCTTGGCACCAGCAGCCAAGCTTATCTCAGAGGCAATGTGTAAAGCGTTTGTATATACACACACAGTAACACAATGAAAACACTACATAAGGACGCCACACCAGTTTAGAAAAGTAACCAATGTTTACCTGAATGAAACAAGACCAAATCCACAAACATACAAGATATACCAATCAAGATATCACTTTTAAAATGTTCAAAATAGTACAGTTGATAGGAAACTATGGATGTGTCACTTTTATCACAAAGTACAAGGAAAGCTTAAAATCAAAGATAAAACAGGAGCAGGGGAGGTGAGATGCCAGAAAAGCAAAGCAATGCATCTGTTCCTTAATCCCAGGGGAGGTGATGCATCAGTTTCTTACTGCAGTTCAGGGGCCCAGAGTTCTAAAGCCAACAAAAACAGGGTAGAAAAATAGGAGGAAGAAGGCAAAAGTTTGGGGATAACCCTGCAAAAAGGCCTGGTTCAACAATCTCTTCGCCCTATTTTCCTATATTTCTCTTACTCGTTTCTCCCTTTCTACCTTTCTGCCTTTCTCTCTTGCTCTGTGTCATGGCCTGATGATGAAAATGAAGTTCCAGTGAACACTGGAACGGCTATGGAGATTCCCGCCTCTCCGTAGCACAGGTGGTCAGTGCTCCTCCCACCACCAGCGAAGACGGTAGTGAACGCTGAATGCCGTAATGGTGGCAGCCTGAAACGCAGAGTTTAAGGAACTGCAGAGAGCCGCCGATAGTGCCGAGAGCAGACGCCAAAACTCGCTGATGGAAAAAAAAGAAAAGCGAGTATTAATGTAAGATTAGACTGAGTTTTTTCGGCACAACCGAGGGATAATCAGGGATAGCTTGTGTTGTGGAGAATTCTGCGGTCAGCTCAAGAGAGATTGAACCGGGGATCTGAGCCCAGACTGCTGTTTATTGAGCACCGCTGAGCACCAAGGAGTGAACATAGGAGGCAGAAGGTGAAAAGCAGCAGCAGTAACCTCAAGGGGATAACCTTTCATTCGACATTGGCAAGAAGAGCATAGTGAGTGCTGCCCGGCTCTGGAATATTTTAGCATAAGGCTCAGCGCTGAAGGCTTAAGGCAAATTAGCAACCCGCCCAAGCTGCATAAACTGCTCAAGCTGCTCAAAAACTGCAAACAGTAAAATAGAAGGCGCCAAAGGCACAGAGGCTCCTTTGAGAAGCTGACAGGAGTTAATTGCAGTAATTGAAGAACAGTAAGAGGAGCTGGTGTCTGATGCAGTAAGACTATAAGAACTGTCACAAGCTCTTAGTGTGGAATAAATTGTGGAGAGTCTACTGTGGGGGAAAGAAAAAAAAAGCCCCAAAAAAAGAACAATAACGTTAGCAAGTTCTCAGTATTGGATAATTTGAGGCCAGCTGTTTTTTTTTTCTCTCTTCTTTTGCTAACTTGCTGTCGTAAAGAGCCAAGTCCTGGGTGTCCTGGCAGAGAGTCCCGGGCTTAAGAAACTTAAAGCAAAATGGGAAGACATTTGAAAGCAAACACTGTAGCCAAAGTTGATGCAGCGACGGGGCTTAAAGCAAAAGAACGCTTATTGCAGACAAAGGAGACACTAACCTCAGCTAAGGCCCCAAGCGCAGTAAATCTTTCACGATTAAACTCAAGTTCCGAGAGCTTTGCTGAGGATTTATTTAAACCACAGTCCGAGTTACAACAAAAAGGGGGGACCCCACTCATGTAATGAATGGATCTAATGATGGTGAGAGGGGATGGACCAGAGAATCTATGGCAACGATGAAAAAGGCAGAGCTGAAGAACTATAAAGATTTCCTGTTTGTGAAAAAGAATACTCTGCCAATATCTGCTCAAGGTTTGCCACACCTAAGTACTACTCTCCCAGTAACACCAGAGGAACAATTCATTCTCTTGAGATGTTATACATATCTCCACCTTCTCAAGCTCCAACCTTAGGTCTGGAGTTTTCGGTACCTGCTCATTCAGAAGAGAGAAGCTTGTCACAGGGCCAGCCAAATTTAGCGGTCTCATCGGATCAGCATTTGCTCCCTGATCCCTCGTCTGCTGTGGAAAACATCTTAAAGCAACAGTTAGAGGGCCAGCCACAGTCCCAGGGAAAATCCCATGCAACAATAGAGAAGGGCTCGGAATTACTAGGTCAAAAATCAATTTAGAAAATAAGAGCCCACAAGAGAATTGTGAACTCCCATTTACTGGAGCCAACTCGCAACAGATTGAAATAAAAACTTTACTTAATCTCATATTGGATAAGATCCGGGATATGAAAATGACCCAGGAGCATGAGACAGCCACACTTCATCTTCGGTTGGAAAAAATGTAAGAATCAATTGCAGGTATTCCCGCAAGACTCCAAGAAGCGGAGTCAAGGATAGCTTACATTGATGATCAGATGAGCTCCACGAACCAGAAAATCAACTTTGCAACGGCAGACAAGATTATCCTTGAAAACAAGCTCGAAGAATTGGAAAACCATTCACGCCACTCTAATCTTCGGATTGTTGGAGTGCCCGAGGGGAGTGAGGGGACCAATACCCTCCTATGGGAAGAAACATTCATTAAGCAAAAAGCGCTCCCGGACTTCACTTGAGATCTGACATTAACCAGAGCACATCGGATTCCTTCTCACCCTATCCCTAATTCTAAGTACCCTTGTACAATTTTGACCAACTTTGCTGACTATAGAATAAAAGAGAACATTCTGACTAAAGCGATTCAGCAGAGACAGTTTTCTATTGAGGAGGGCACTAATTGCCGGATTTTTCCAGCTATGTCTGCAGGGACGGCATACAGACGTAAAGAGTTTGTGAAGCTTTTGCATTTATTTAAAGCACGGGGGCTCAAGCATCCATCGCACAGCAATCTAAGCTAAGAGTGTTGGTTAGAGGAACATTTTGTATGCTTTCACGCTTAGAGGAAGCCCAGGAGCTATTGAAAGAGATTACTACTGCAAAATTAAGCTCTCGGAATTACTAAATGTTTGATTTATGATGTTAACTGGGTCTTCGCTGCTGTGTGTAGGGGGGTAGATCAGCTAGGGTGCAGAAACAGGGCACCCCTTTGTTATAAGGGAGGGAGAGATGTGGTTTGAGGGGCCTGAGGGATGACCACATGTCTGGGGTGGGTTCCAGGGGTCAGAAGTTGTGGTGTTTTGGGTGAGGTTTCTGGGGGAGTGGGTTTAGCAAAAGTAAAAGTTGAACAGGAAAGATTTAAACTATTTTTTTTAATTACTCTAAATTGTGTAGGGCAGGTCAGATGGGATCAAAAAGACAGAATACGGCAGGTCAAACAAAATGAAATCAATAAATGCAGAACATAAAAGTAGTGACATGTATGTCAATGGATTACTTAACCCGCGAAAAAGCGCTGCTCTTTTAAATTGGGTCACCTCCCTCTCTCCGGAGTTCGTTTTTTTACAAGAAACACATCTTAGAACTAATATCCCGAAGATAGCACTTCCCAAGAGGTATTTACAGGCATATTTTTCTTCTGCTAATTTGGCTGTCCGAGGGGTAGGGATTTTATTAGCGAACACCCTTACCTGGCGGGTTAAGGAGGTGCAACGAAATGGTAAAGGTAGATGGCTGTGGGTGAAAGTTAAGTTGCAGGAAGCAGTTCTGAACCTGGTGAATTATTATATATCAATCAATAGTACGAATGGAAGGCATATTAATTTTGGGGGTTGATTTTAATTTCACTCAGAATCTGGCACTTGATACATCAAACAAGGCAAAGCGCCAATTAAAGCCAAAAAACGCAAAATTAATAAACAGCCTTACAAAAGATTTCTCATGAACAGACCCTTAGAGACTAGGACATTCCACTCTCCTTCAATTTACCTGCTACTCAGCAAGGTTTAGATCAGCTTCACGATTGGATTATTTTTTAATCAACAAATTGGTTGCCAACGGCCCAGCAGAAATAGTGGCCAATTCTTTTTCAGATCATTCCTTAGTTGCATTTACATTAAGATTAATTAGCACTTTAAAAAGACGTCCAGATGGCAATTTGATACATCTTCATTACAAGATTTGACTTGGTTAACAGAAACCAGAGAATTTATCAAAGAGTTTTTCCGGCTTAATTTAAACACAGGCCCCCTGTTTATGGTCTGGGAGGCGTTTAAAGCTACCTTTAGAGGCCAGGCTGTATCATACAAGGCAAGAATAAATAACTCACGGAAACAGAAGATTTTGGTATTCCAGACTGCCGTAGAGAAGGCCAGATTGGGGTAGCCTTAACAGACTCACCAGAGCCAATTATAAAAGCACAGCACCAAGAGTTAGCTAGGGCTAAGGACAAATTGAAGGATTTCTGTTTAATCGAGGAGATTACATGTAGTAAGGCCTACCAACAAAAGCTCTATAAGGAAAGTCAGCAGATTGGTAGATTTCTCGCGTGTTCTACGAAATCTCAAAAAGCTGCCCAATTAATTAGTCAAATCAAAAATCCTTCAACAGGCATGCTAGAAGATGATAAATTAGCTATCGTTTAGGTGTTCCTTACACATTTTAATCAAATCTATGCAGAAACCCAGAGAATAGATGAAGCAGATTTAATTAGTTACTTTGAAATTTTGGAGCTGCATTTGCTATAGCAGCAGCTTTCGGAGGCATTGAATGCCCAAATAGGGATTTCAGAAGCTCAATCGGTATTAAAAAGTATGCCTAATACTAAGGCCAGTGGAGCTGACGGGATCCCTGTAGAAGTATACAAGGCATTTCAAGATGAGTTACTTCCTTTTTTAGTAAAGCTGCTCAATGAAATAAAAGAAGATATTCATATTCCCAATAGTTTTAAGGAATCTGTGCTAATTGTCTTTCTTAAAAAAGATAAAGATCCATGTGATCCCAGTTCTTATCATCCTATTAGTCTGTTAAATACAGATTATAAATTGCTCATGAAAATTTGGGCAAAAAGGATAGCTCCTTGTGCACAACAAGTGGTTCACAACGATCAAAATGACGTTTGATGGCATCCAATACATATTTTTTAACGCAGGCCATCGATTACTTTTCTATTAATAAGACTAATGTGGTGATTATGATGATGGATGCCGAGAAGGCTTTTGATTTGGTAGACTGGAGTGCTTTATTTTTTATTTTACAAAAGTTTGGGTTCCCGCTACACTTTTTACAGATGTTAAAAAAAAGTTTATAATTGTGCAGGAGCCAAAATTATTAATAATGGGTCAGAAGCCGGTAAGGTTATAATTAAACGTGGCACTCGCCAGGGATGCCCGTTATCCCCTCTCCTCTTTTCTTTGTTCATTGAACCCCTAGCTGCGAAGATCCGAAAAAACTCAATGATCTTGCCGCCCATTGAGGGGATAGCAAAAATTAAGCTTTATGCAGATGATATTATTTTATATCTCAAAGCGGGGGCTGATAATGTACAGAATGCTTTGGATGAAAAGGTGGGCTGTTACAAAGTTAATTAAGTGAAAACCGAACTTTTAACATTCAATGTGACTCCTTCGGATATTCCAGCCTCTATCCAGCTAAAACCACCACATCCAGTTAGATATTTGGGGATACACGTCACAAGTGATTTGGGCAACTATTTTTTTTAAATTATACTAATATGCTTATAAAAGTAAAAAAACTATTGGATAAACGGTCTTTGCTTCAATTGTCCTTAGAGGGAGGATCTGGTTAAAATGTAATTGCTCCCACTGTTTCTGTTCCTTTTTGTTAATCTTCCCTTGAAAATTCCGAATCATTATTTTAAGGAGCTGGATCAAATAATTAGGAAGTTTGTGTGGAATAATAAACATCCTAGGCTTAAGAAAACTACATTACGAATGGATGTAACATCAGGAGGACTGGCACTCCCTACATTTTTCAACTTATTATCAGGCTGCTTTAATCAATTTACTCTCCCAATTGGGCGAGAAAAATTCAGTTTTTGATGTTTTTTTATTGATTCATATGTTGAAGGATAGTAATATAGAACTCACTGTGTTTTTACGACTAGCGAAACTCCCTAAGAAAACAAGATATAAGGTGATACTCCTACTGGCTGAGAGAACCCAGTTATTTTTTAAGTCACAAGATATCCCTACATTCCATGCATATACCGCTATTCAGGATTGGGTAGTAGGAGGTATTATATTGCCTAGAGGGCTTGATCGGGTATGGCAAGGGCCGGGCTATTCCCAGCTCTGGAATTTTTACAATTATGAGACATTGATTACCTGGGAAACGGTTTGTTTGCAGGCTACTACGTCGACTACTGCTCTCTTTCTGAGTTTTTTTACAAATAGTGAATTTTCTTAAAACTAATTATTCAATGCTGAGGGAGACGTTTGTCAAATCATCAAGCAGATGGCAAATAAAATTGTTGGGGTTGGTATTGGTTACTTCATCAAAATGCCAATTCTGAAGACATTTTGACGAAAGAGCTCCTAAAAATTTACTCAGAAACGGGCTGTATGTTTAATACCAAAGAATGGAAACAGCTTAGTGAATTAGCGAATAAAGCACTCAGAGGCGCTAATTATAAAAGGATGAATTTTTTTATCCAGATGGTTATTATATTATACACCTCAGAGATTGTCTAAAATGTTACGAACAAGCCCGTATCAATGTTTCAGATGTAATAAAGAGGGGGACGGTGGATGGCGGCATATATTTTACGAATGTAATAATTTACTGCAATACTGGAAGGGGGTTTTTGCCGACATTTCTCGGATTCTATCACTGGTAATTGAGCCATCAGCCATGCTAGTGCTATTTGGTTCTTCCGGAGAAGTGAAACGCTTTACAAAATATCAACAGTATTTTATTTTAATTGCAATCGCAGTTGCCAGGTCACTTATTCTTCAAAATTGGAGAACTAATATACAACCTAGCAATGAGCACTGGTTTAATAAAATGTCCAGGACCAGTAGATTAGAGGAAGCCTATGCCAAACGTATTGGAGCGACTGTAAGATTTAGGGGTATTTGGTGTAATTTCTCTTCTAATGAGGCCGCTGATTAAATCTGATCATAAGACTTGGGTCCATATGGCCCTTTTTAGCACAAGGCACTTTAAAAATGTATTTCGTTGATGTATTTGTTAAAATTGGTTGTCGGTTTTCTCTTGCACATTGCACTGTATACTTTATAAATTTTTTAAATGGTTAGAAATACATCAGCAGCTAGATACATATATGCACTTAATATAAGAATGTTATCTACTGTGATTTCCTATTTTAGATCAGAGAGTATGAAATGGATAAAAAACATTATTAGGGGTTTTTTATTTGTTATTAGCCATCTTATAACTGTGGACTATTACGAAATATGTTCTATATTCATTAGATAAGATTCATCATGTATCTATTATGGACTGGATTTTATAATTGTAGTTAACTATGATCTGTCAATTGCTTGTTTTTGCTGCAAGCGATTTATTACCTACGCTGTTTTAGATGTTACTGAGATTGTTTTATATTTCCTATTCTAATAAAAAATAAAAAAAAGATTAGAAGAAGTTCCAGTCTCCAGAAGTGAGTGTTGGTGCCCACCACCTGCAGCAACCTGCTGCTCTTATTCTAATGGTTAAATGTTTCTAGCATTCCTACATAACAAGTTCAACTTCAGCTAAAGGTTTAATGATCAGGGTATCTTCATAGTACACCGAGGGACCGGAGGTTGGATGAAACACATAAATGGGGTAAGATCAGAGCCTCAGAGTGCTATGCACGCATGGAAGGGCCGGACCGGGAACACAAACCAGCCCTGGCAATTCAGTTGGACTTGCCCGGGTGGGGGACGGAGGGGGTCTAGTGAGAAGTACTGCTGCTGCTTTTGTTACAGGAGGGCTATATAAAACTGGCCCCCTAGCAAAAACGGCCCCCACCACTTAAAAAACTGCCCTCACCCTTCTAGCCCACCGGGGAAGCACCTGGTGCCCGCTACGGCCTGTCTAGCCCTGACGCATTGTGACCTCACCTCTTGATTTTTTTTAAAGCTGTCAGTTTTCATTCTTCTTCACATATTGGCTAACTTATCAGAAGCTGGTAATCAGAGGCAAATAATACTACAGTTACTGCTATATGTGTTTTCATATTTTCATAGAAATGGCAGTTACCTTCTTGGCATACTATATTGTAATGATATTAGCATAAAGACAGGAACTTATAATTCCAGGTAAACCTGATATCTGACAACTCTAAGTGTGTTGTTTTTCTCTTCATTTGTAAGTAGTTTTGAAACACACTATTCAAAAGAGCAAACATCCAATGTTCCAAACAAAGACATGTCTGCAAATAGTTCTGGAAACAGTAAGTTACTTTTATTTACACATCTTTATTAGTTATCATTTTATATTCATAACATGATTCCTTGGTGATTGAGTGTAAGCTGAAGATTAACAACCACACAAATACACTTTAGGCAACTCCACGTCATTATCCCCTGCCATTGGAGACTTCAGCTCAGTGATCACGTGGTATGAAAGTATTCAAGTTGACTCAGACTCAGATTCTGCTGTGGACATAAAGGATCAGATGAATAATAACAAGGTAAGTTATCAAGTCCTTAAACCAAGAAATAGAAGTGTAAACAACATGTACTGTAGTGTTTCTAAAGGTTAGATAACATGGATACTAAGTTTATGTTTTACACAAGAAGTACATTGACTGTGATACTATACTTCTTGCATACTAAATGACTTCAAAGCGTAATTTATATTTTGTCTGATTGTTGACAATACAAGGACCTGCTATAATTAAACAACACAACAATTGAACCAAGTCAATTAAAAATGAGGTTAGAATTTCTAAGGATTTTCTCTGCAGTCTTTACAGACAGGATTCGTTATTTGAAAGCGCTAATGTTGACAGTACTTTACTTTAAGAAAGTACAGTCAGAAATAGCACAGAGAGAGTAGGTTTTGGGTTAGCAACTTGCAGTGATTGCCTTTCCTAGGTTTTTCATGTCTACCAAACTCTCTAATGGGTTGTCTGTCAAATATATGTCATTTAGTAGAAGGTTACATTTTATTTCATTCTGTGTCATTCGTGATGCCATTTGGTTTTCGCTGTGGGATTTGAAGAAAGTTGTTATTTTTCTCTACAGCAGATGCAACACAGACAACTAAAAGCTTGTTGTGGGTTTTCACTTTATATATGGTGGCAGCTCTTTGACCTCGGAGTGCTATTGCGTAGGTTGCTTTCCATAAGGAACAGAATGCCTTTCATTAGGAAGAGGCTTTGCATTGTGAGCTCCTAGCAAACATTATAAGAGGGTTTACATTGCAAATTTCTGACACATACAATAGAAGTGGTATTACTTTGTAACTTGTGCCAAATGGATCAGAAATGAGTTTTACATTGTAGACTCTCTGACAAATACGATAGGGAGGGGTTTTACCAAATGAATCATGTGACAAATGCAATAGGAATGGGTTTACATTTTGAGCTCTGACACATACAAGAAAATGTGGTTTTACACTGTCATTTTGAGCTCCTTGACAAACAGCAAATGAAATGGTCTTTACATTGTTTAACACAAAGGGTCTTTCGTACACAGGTCTCTGCAAGAATTGCTACATTACCTAATACAACTAAGGGCTTCATTAAGATGTCAGGCGGAAAGCCTCCGACCGACAGTCGGATTCTCCCAGACCGTGTCTGAACCCATCCGCCCAACTCGGCGGAATCCTGTCCGCCCGACCGATTACGATGTTCCCAGTCAGAAGGTAAACCATTTGGACTTACCGAATCGGTTCCGACATGCTCCCAGAGAATCTGTGTCGGTCGGAGTCGAATCGTACAGCTCTACAGAGAACGTTTCTGTCCGACCAATTAACAATGTCGGATTTCAACAGTCTTTCCGACTCGGTCTGTCCAACATGAAAAGGCTGTCGGAAACTGACCTTGAGAACCCCTGACATGCCCCCTTTCATCCTGAGGCATCCGGTTGGGGGCCGTGGGGACCCCCCCTTTAAAACCATGCACTGTGTGGCAGGCACCATGGGGTGTCCGAGTCAGGGTGCAAGGTTTTCTACAGACACCCATTTTACCCATACGAGCCTGTGTTGTCGGTCGAAACACGGGCTCCCAGAGGAGTCAATGGGAGTCCGACCAAATGGTGTTTGAAATCATCGTCATCGGGAATGCGGAACCGCCAATCGCGAGTCAGTAGGAACTGACTCCGAGAAGGAGTCGGGCAGAAAGTTCCCTCCTGACATAATGAGGCTTTAAGTGTTTGGCCTGTTAAAGTTCAGAAATGTCTTGGTTCAATAACATTTGGTGACCAAAGACCTTTGGAAATTGAATGCAAATAAAACACTGCTGTTGGTCTTAGGGAATTAGCCTTCATTCAGGTCCTCCATTTGGTGGCCACAGGCTATTGGCCTACCCTTGGCCCTGGCAGCTGAGATAAGAAATCTGGGCGTTACTATCTATTTTGCACTTACCATCATCACCCATGCCAACTGGATTGCAGCTACATAGGCCACACTTTCAAAGAGTTTAAGGAAAACTCTTCTGTGTCTCCCGGTTGAAAGGATAGGTATTTCGCTCTAGGAAACCACACATCCTGTTTGGTTTACAAGAATTAAGTCCTGTCTAACTTACCTAAATAACATATCCATTATCTTCAGAATGTGCAAAACCCAGCTTTGTATCAGTTACTTAATTTACCTCAGCATACTTCTGTTAAATCTCAATAAGGCTTACTCCAAATAGCAATAAACAGTTCTTGTTTAAGACACAGTGCACAAGGCACTTATTTGCACTGGTCCGTAGTATTACAACTGTCAACTTTAGCACTACGCACTCTCTTGCACTCTTTGTTCTTCTCTTGTACTCTTGATTGTGCCCATATTTAGTCACACCAGAGTAGGGTCCAGATACTTTTTTAGATGCCACTCCTACTCACTGCAAAAATATAACTGAGTACCTGAGACAAACAAACAACCATCTGGTGTTTCATAAAAGCTGAAGACCTATCTGTTCTCTCCTTCCTGGTAGGGTTTTTCTCCCTAGAGCCCAGATGCTTTTGGACAACTAATGCACTTTATGAAAACATTACTCTTTCATTCATTCTCCGTTTCCAGTACAAGCCAACTGACTATGTTTTGAACGGCTCTCCTGGGCTACCCTGAAGATCTAAACATGTGTATTTGGTAAACGGTTGAGGTTGTACAGTAAGGCAACCAACGTACACCAAAGGAAACAAATTGCCTATGTGAGTGCAGGGTGAGTGGTGTGCCTGCTGCAGGGACATAGCTAGGCGTACTGCCACTCGAGGGAGCCCCTAAGTTTGCCGCCCGGGTGCATGTAAGAGCGGTGGGGGTGCGGCCGATGTACAACTTGTTCTGGGGGGAGGGGCAGCCAACGGACAACTTGTTCTCGGGGGTAGGGGAATGGTGATAGTTGACATACACAACTCCTGCCGCCCCCAAAAAACAGTGCCACCCGGGGTGGACCACCCCGCCCCCCAGCTACGCCACTGGCCTGCTGGATAAAGGCAGGATGCAGCACATTAGAGCCAGACCAATTGACATTTCCAATGCTTGTTTTAGGGTGCTGTCTGCTATAGTGAAGTCACATTACATGAAGGCCATATATCCTATTAGTGACGTAATTCAAGTGATTTCTAAATGTGTACATATCAGAGCAGTCTTGCTTGAATTCTAATTGTTTGGTGTGACACACGCACACACATACCTATAGACTTCTGCAGGAGGCCCATTATCCCAGTAGGCTATCTTGCCATTGGCTGAGTTCGCCCCCTGCATATCTCTGCTTTTAATTGAACTTGTGTCTGAATCAGCGGATCCCTAAAATGCTTAATGTATTGCAGCCTGCAACAGGTAGGCTATGATTTTAGCTTTTCACGACGTGTTAATATGACTCAAAATACCTCTTTTACACAAAGCAAGACCTTTGCAAAAACTTGTTTACAACCTAGCAGTAGCTGCGTTTCAAGAAGTGTGGACCGAAACATTTTACAAGTTGTGTTCATGAATGTCCCATCTGCAGTATGCAATTTGTAAAAAAAAAAAAAAAAATGATTCCATATATTGCATACAGAAGTTGATATTATCAACTGCTGAACATTCCCAACGGAAACCAGTATAATCCATCATGATCAACACCTGTGTCTTTCTGGCTGACAGACTCTTGGTACACCCGGAGCTAACATATCATTAGACTGCAGATAAAGAAGTCGAAAAAAGAATGGACAAGGCAGCAAACCTTCTCATCTATGCATTCATTATCTGGAACAACATCTCCATATCCATCCACAGACCCAACCCTGCCAATATTTAATAAATGAGCTAAAGGCGCACCCCTTTGAAGATCACTACATCACAACAAAGGAACAGTCCATTTTCACTCTCAGAACCCAGCTTTCCCTCCAATCGCTGCTGTGTTGTTGCATTTACCCTGTACCACAGGCAGACAGCCACCTTTCCACTAGATTTGCATTCCAGAAATACCACAGACCTATATACCCTCATCTCAACTTTTCTGTAGTCTAAATACAAGATTCTGGGCCTCAAAAAGTGCAGCTATTGTGACAGCTTCCTTTTTCAATTTCCCTTCTAGAACTTCCAGTCCATTAAAATCATTCCTCACAGTTAATGGTATGATCAAATGTCTGGCAAGTTGGGAAATTAATTACTGCAGCAGTCTCCTGGTTGCCCTGCATCAATATGCATTTACAGGCTTAGAGGTCATTCATTTTTGCAAGATAAGCTTTCATTAATTTCCTCAAACTTAACAGCTCCCTCCTAACAACAGCAGCTGGTTATGGGAATGCTATGAAAAAGATTCTACACTTACTGATGACTCTCAATGTCAACACTGTCCATGGGGTTTCCCCTACATAACTCACCAACAACCTCTCCGTAAACCCCTGATAGAACCTAGTGATCCACAGACCACAACCACCATGCATTACTTCCATATTCCAGATGTTGTCCCTTCTCCTACATAGGAGCTCACTCCCAGATGACTGTTGACCAATCCCCTCCCTTCCTGAATTCAAGACTGCACTAAAAAACCACAATCTCTGACCTAAACTTCGCACCAGCAAATGATCCATTTTCTATGTTCTGCTCATCCATAACTCTACAGACAACACACCCAGGGTCCAATTCACAAAGAGCCTACTCAGTTGTGGCAGAGGACACGCAGTCATGGCAGAGTCTCCGCACTCATGGCGGAATCTAGGCACTGCAGTTCTCATTGTCGAAATTCAGGCACAAGTGCAGAGACTCCACCACATCTGCGGAAACCTGGCCATGACTGAGGAGGCTGATTGTAAACTGGGCCCATTTGTGCTTTAGCCAGCCTCCAAGAGGATGTAACTCACTGAAAGAAAGATTTATATATATCTAATATGCTTTGTTTTGTGTTACTTGATCCTTGTTGGACTGTCACTCACCACTCTCTGTTTCCACCGCCTCCAAAGAGGTTTACCCAAATCTTAGAATCTTCTGGTAGACATGCTGTTATTTTTGATAATCACTCAATCAGCTTCATCACTCCTCACCATTTTAACATCCTCAGACCTGAAGCCACCTCACCCTAGCAGTTGCAACATTGATGATTTAGGTTGTATAGCTAGGACTGACCATTTACTTTTTAAATCTTTGTTATTTATTGAAGCGAGAAGACGGCAAAGACTGCATCCTTGACCAAATCTAATGAAAAACAGACACAAATCCTAGCTGAATGTTGCTGATACAAGAGAGAAACAGCCATTACAATGCGGGCATAACCACGAGTGGCGGTTACCACAAAGCCATTACCACGCATATGCCTTTAGCACGCATGCCTTTAGCACACATGCTTTACCATGAGTATGCATTACCATGCATGACTTTACAGCGAATTTTGTTGGAAAAGCATGAATGATAAAGATTTATGCGTGGTAATGGCTTTGTAGCTTAAGTGTTTTTTGGGGGTTGTGAAAAGACAGTAATTGAAGTAACTAAATTAATTTTTGGGGTTAATGTTCGAGGTGGTGGCTTAAGTGTTGTGGGGGAGTGTTGAAATTGTCACTGCCTATACTGATGGTTCGGGGCCCCAGGCAACAGCTTCCTCTGGCTGTACCTGCTACCCAGCCCTTGTCGCGGCGCACGGAGAAGAAAGGCTATAAAGCGGGACTGCCTTAAGAAAGCGTACCGGAGGCAGTGCTGGGAGTGGCACATGACATACTGCGGAAACACCTGCATGTACAGAGGATCTGGGTTATTCAATCAACATAAGCTTTAGCATCAATGCATTCAAAGCACCACAAATGCCGTTCCACTTGACGTGGACTTGCGATGGAAGTCCACTGATGCATTGCTTGTTCCATAATGGTGAGGTTCTTTTTGATCATTCCACCAGCTTTCGATGTTCAGCTTGTGCCTTGATTTTCAAAGATGGACAATTAATTTCTTAGCCGCAACAGATAGCCAAAAAAAAATCAAGCTGTGTTTTTCCCTAATTAGAAGCTGTTTTTTTATCGAGGTGGCCTGTTATAAGCCTCAGTCATACAATGACTAACTCTCAAAATTCTCCCAGGTCCATACCATAAGCCATAGGAAAACTGGCTCTTTATAACGCCCCCAGCATATATTATCTATTCATAGGTTCCAACTCTTCCTAAGCAGTTGTATGTCACAGTATTAAATACAAAAATATCTTCTGACATAAATATCATGGTCTGAATAAAATATATATATATATATATATATATTGCCTATTTGAATAGCGGTTTCTATTATTAACTCAAAAGGAGCAATATGTTTGTAAATGACATTGAGGACATAATATTTGTGTCAGATAATATTCTGATTGAGATTTTCTGGTATGACGCCCCATAAGCAGTGGGATGCAGCTGTTGCACATTTGTATCCAGAACATTTTTTTTAAAAAATTCTCAAATTTCTTTGATTATGAATCATGCCCAAAGCCTGCCCCTTGCTCTTCTGACCAAACATCAAATATGTGAGACAATTTCATTTGTTCCTGTCCACGTAATAATTTGTGGAAACTATAGGTCAAAATCAAATAAGCTTTGAAAAACACAATTAAAAATCCTCCAACTATGCTTTTGAACACAGGTCCCACTCAATTAGTGACCACACAGGCTATTTGGGACTAGATAGAGTCTATTACGTCACCAGTATCTCTTCCCTGAAGCTCTGTTTAGGCCAAAGAATCTAGATACTGGAGAAACGGATGGAAGAATCGCAGCATTCACACCAAAAAGTCAGTGTGTACAGAATAAATATCTAAAATAGCTTAATTACTAAGAAATTTGAAATATGGAAAAATAAAAGCGAGTGGTGATTAATATTGGATCTTTTGCATTTTTGTCATTACCTAATGTCCATTTTAACTATTATATCTATGAAGGTTAATTCTTACAAGTCGGTTTCAACTTTTCTTCAAGAAAAAATGTGAGAAAATAGTTTTGCAGAAAATTTATTATATTTTTCCGCAGATTGACTGACTTTTATAACAAGGGTCCAGGCCAGAATCTCGAGTAGAATGCCCTTAAAATCATTGGCTGTTAATCCCTGATGCTTACAAGGAGAAGGGCGATTATATTTACTTAATTGGTGTAATATAATGGCCTAGAGGGAAAATATTCAGGCCCCCAGAAGACCTATGCTCATGGGTCAAAGTTCGAAATTGAGCAGTATCTTTAAATTGAAAAATATTTTGGAAAAACTTAAATTAATATTGTGTTCCACAGCAGCATGAACTCAGCAGTACAAACACAAAGGTGGAAGAATATGAAATAATAGTCCACACTGGCACAACAGCTCATTCAAGTGCCCCAGCAAAGGTTCATGTAACCTTAGTTGGCAACATTGGAAGATCCGAGGAACTGTTGCTGTCAAATTCATTGACGAATAGCGTTCCATTTCATAAAGGTCAGGTAAGTGCTCCATGTTTAACAAAACTTCCACTGTTGATTTATGGCTCAAAAAGAAATGTTACAACCCCTGACAGAATTATGGTTTAATCTCTTGAGGTACAGAGCATAAAACTTTGTTGGGAATTGGTATTCCAAAACCTTGTGAATGTTCATATTGCATTATGGTTGTGTGTTCACCACTGGCAGCAAGGAGCAACTGTAACGTAATGGCAATTTTATTATGTTTAAGGCAGTGCTTAATTTGTAAAAACATAAGTGCCCGGACTCTCGTCAGGAGGCCGCTGCAGCTTGCACCACACATTGCCCCTGACATGCTGCAATGATAGTAGCAACACAACTACTAACCATCACATTCCTACAAGTGTAACAATTTGGACTATCTCAGGCCCCAAAAGCTATATTAATGGCTTGGGCAGCAGGTAATAGTCATTTTAAAGCATATTGCATTAATAATTAGCTGTTGCTGTGGTTCTCTCTAAATTAGTCATGTAACGCCACCTTGAGGCAGGCTGTCACAAGCACCGGTGCAAACAATTAAGTGTTGGTGCTGATCACTGGAAACAACTGGCTCAAATTAAGCACTGGTTTAAGGCTTCATTCAGTGTTGAGTGGTACCTAGTCATGTTTAAAAAATTGTCAGCATCCTGTCTCCCATCTGCATGTATGCGTGTGAACCACTTGGTTTCCAGTACAAGTGCCTCAGTGGGCTCCACCGCGGAAATCCCTTTGCATTGTGTCGGATATCGCAGGACCACCATAGTATCAGACGATATGGCCTATTAGGGTGGCATTGCAGAATAAGTGCTGGGCCTAAAGTTTTTCTCAGAAACCCACGGCCAGCACTATCTAATGTCAGGCGTGCCCAATACCAAGACTGTGTAGTTTAGATTCCACCTCATGCCTATTTAATCCATCACCAGTCACTCCCTGCCCACTTTACCTCACTCTTGCAGGTGCCTGTTTTCTTCCTTTTTCATGGGTCTATTTCTTCCTCCTTCTTGCATGCTTTTCACTCTCTCGCTCTGGGTCAAAGTTTGATGAGGAAAAATGAGCGTCAGTGGGCTCCAGCTGCAACCACCAGCTCCAATTAGGCACTGAGTGCAGGGCTCTTTTTTTCCATGTTCACGACCGCCAGGCGAGCAATCCCAGTCAGAGATCTGTGTCAGCCACCTCCAACCTGATTCATTACAAAAACCTTTCTGATAGATAAAACATGGAGGCAGGTCCCGCTGAGAGTACAGGGACCCAAATTCTGGAACAGGTTGAATCCCATTCTGAAGGCAGACAACAAGCACCTAGTTTCAGAACACTCCTGATGCAGTCGTGCATGGTGACATTCAATTAAGAAGATGGGTAACAGAGTGGCAGAATGTGAAGAATTTGTTTAGAGGACCCATTTGCATCCCATTAGACTTTAGGTACCTTGCCCAGTCTTAATAATGTATGCTCTTGAGCTCCGTTAACTATACTGTACCAGTGGTCTGGCCGTAAAGTGACACTGTATAGGTTTACAAGAATCAGTAAATAAATAAACCTATCGATATCTACCTAATAAGTAAAAGGGTTGGATGCCTCAAAGATTAAAGGGCAGAAAGTGAAAAATATACTCTAGCAAGTTAACAGTTTATGAGAAGTTGTATTTGGGGGTTCACCACAAAAACACCCAAGATTGTAAAACCATTGTCAACAATAGGCAACCAGCAGCGGTCTTTTCCTCGCGATGTCTCGGGATGGTATCCTGGTGCTGAGCAGGTGTGAGGCTTGCAATACCTAGTGCCTAGTAGGACTACTCACAAAGCCATCTCTTCAGCTTTTTGTGGATTCAAGAAGTAAAAAGGACCTTTCTATATGTAGTGGCAGGTCATTCCATGATTTAGAAGTGATGGAGAAGGCTCCACCTCCACATTTGGTTTACCGTATGCATGCAATGTGTGCAAGTAGGAGTCCAGACGAGCGGAGGTGTGTGGAAGGTTTGTGAGAGCAGATGTGATTGTTAAGGTATGCTGGGCCAGTGGTTTGCAGTGCCTTGAAAGTGTTGGTGAGGAGTGTGATTTGTGCCCATTTGTGTATGGGGAGCCAGTGGAGCTCCTTCAGGTTTGGTGTGATGTGGGTGCGAGATGGGAGGTTGAGAGTGATTCTGGCCTGTGTGTTAGGAATATTCTGCAGCCTTCTAGTGAAGATTCTTTTTAACCCCCGCATTGAAGGGGTTCCTGTAGTTCACCTTGCTAGTGACCAGGTTGTGTGTGGCTGCTTAGGAGCCATTTGAAAATCTTCCTCAGCATATTCAGGTTATGAAAGCATGAGATGGTGACAACGTTGACTTGAGTGGTCATGTCAAGTATGCTGTCAATAACAATCCGGAGGTCCTTTGCATGGGTGTCAGTCCTAGTTCTAATGGCAACCAGGTGGAGTCCCAGGGTGAAGTGCTCTTCCTAAAGATCATGATTTCGGTTTTGTCTGTGTTCAGCTTTAGTCAGTTTGTCTTCATCCAGTGGGTGATTTCAGTCATGCAGGCATTGAACTTGGGGCTAGATTTACTAAGGAATCATGCAATGCAATGAAGCCAGGCAATTTTCTGCACTTCGCTGCATTGCGTGACAGGGAGAGAGCAGGGATGCAACATATCTCCTAAGATATTGCACATTCCTGCTCTCTCTCTGTGCTAGCAACAGAGAACAGCTTAGTGCCAATGCAGGGATTATTGTGCAGGAACACCTTCCTGCAGAAAAACAATCATCAGAGCATACTCCTTTCTCTACGTGTGCTGCAGAATGCAGCACATATAGAAAGAGGAATTAAGAAGGAGAAATAAAGGTGTTTCCCCTCATTATGCCTGTCTTTAGTATGGCATACCATTTTGACACATTCACAGGTTCACTAGTTTTAGTAAATCTGGGAATGCATCAAAGACCATGGGTGGATGTGTGGGAACACCCAGGCTTCACCAATGGTGCACCATTCCAGCACAGAGCAACGCAAGACAGTGAGTTGCACTGCCTTGTGTTACTCCACATTTACTAAGCCACGCAGAGCCACGCAGGGATGGATTTGCATGGCTTAGTAAATCTGAATTAAAGGCTTGCCTTGCATCTCCTTGTGTGATGCAACAATTATGCAAGCCATTAGTAAATATGGTCCTTGATCCGGGTACTGGGCGACTTGTACATGAGGGAGAGAATAAATTGTGTGTCACTGGCCTAGGAGAGGATATTAATCTCATGAGACTTGATAATGCTGGCTAGAGGGATCATGTATGCTTTGAAGAGCGTCTGTTTCAAGGAACATCCTTACAAAGCTCCACAGATGAGGTCATGGCTGAGGTGCACATGCAGGGCTGACTGACCCGGTCCTTCCAGTCAGAAAGGAGCAGATCCATCAGAGTGTGTGTCATTTGATTTCAAGTGACTTGATGGTGTTGGATGAGGATAGGGTGGGAGACATTGTCAAACCCTGTGAAGAGGTCCAGGAGGATGCGAGCTGCCTATTCTCCTGAAAGTAGACTGAGTGATGTCGAGTTGGTGGTCATTGAGGTGGATTATTTTTCTGTTATTTTGTTTTTAAAATCAGCAAGTGACCTAAGTTACATGTAAAGCTATCATATGCTAGGCATGGCTATTGTTTGTGAGCCAACACCTATAAGTCACAGGTTCAGTTCTAACTAGGAACTAGCAGTGGTTGAAAGCAGTGATATGCCAGTTATCTTCTATGAACAGCCTCTAACTTCAGAGAGAACGTTCACTTGTTGCAAAGTCTACTATAAAAATCTGTGTTTAACCTGTAAGACATAGGTTTCAACCCAAGTGAGATGACACCTACCAGGAGTGCACTGACAGTCTCTATCATCAGGGCCTCATTGGAAAAAGAGAAGATTTAAAAAAACACCATGGTTCACCCAAGAACACCCCAACTTTGCTGATCCATAGCAACCCCTCTTCTAGACTTGCCTCACAGCTCTCCCACACTTAGAGCTTTCCATCATTCTTGTCTACGGGTTCCTTGTTTAAATCTTCCACTGGCTTCATGTTCCTTTAAATGTGCCCATGCAATTCATCTTGTCATATGTGGATCATTCTAGAAGACCCAGATTAAGGATACCCTGTAACAAAGAATGGTCAGACAGTTAAGTTTCTGTTATCATCTATTTGTAGAATGGTCATGTCCACGTCATCCCTAGAACATGTGGCATTAAAATCCTTTCTTGAAAGACAGAGCCAAAAAGTCAGACTTCTGAACTTGCTGTCCTATAAGGACCTTTCTTCAACCACTCCTTTTTAATATTATTATCCAGGTCATTTATGGACCACATCAAAGCCCACCACCTAAACAGGCACACAAACTCACCTTCATCTCACATGAAGCAATGATAAATTCAACACGGTAAGTGAGGGCCTCAAAGTGATTACAGTTCAGATGGGCTGAATCATTCTAAAACAGATATGCTGTGAAGCCCCCTTAGCTGCAGAAGCATCTGGCTACGCTCATGCCCTTTCACTGTGGGTTTGAATGCAGGCTTCTCTCCTTTAAGCCCCGCCTGCTCCTTAACTGTGGGTGAGAGTGCTCTTGGGCACTTGATAGCACACTCCTCCCTGCTGGGAAGCAAACGGGGATGGCGGGCTCAAAAATGGACAAATGTGTGTTGGGGATTGAGGAGCTGCAACAGTCAAGCCGAATGTGGTACAGAGAAGGTGGCGCCAGCGCTACTTGTGGCCTAGTGGTTGGCCTAGGCTTTTTCGATGGCTTGGGCTAGGGCTGGCTGGCTCATTATTCTACACATTTCTGCAACAGACATTGAGCCCCGAAGTCAACAGATTGAACTGCCATTGGGGCAACTAGTGGGTTTGCTCACCACCTTGCTGGATGCCCACTGCTGGCTAGTAGAGTACACCCACAACCATTGGAATCTGGCCAGTGGTGGATTGGGCGCAGACCTTCCTCAGTGAGAAGTTTGAACATATCCCCCACCAAACCATGGCAATACAATGCAGGGTTTTTATGGCTAAGGCCTCAACAAAATAAGTGGATGTATTTTATGCTTATTATTAATGCTTTTTAATCACAAGGCCTCACTTTATAGTATGCCCGGAAATCTGATAGTGAATCAGATAGCAGTACTTAGGTTTTTTTTAAATAACAAACTATCATATTCTTTGCAAAAATGAAATCAGGTCGCCTGAGAACAATAGAGGCGCCTCTGGTTACATTTTTAAAATGCACAGGAAAGACAGGCTACCTGGGTCTTTGGAACAATACAAACAGCATTCTGGGGCTCATACAACCACACCTTCAGCCCCAGTAGCAATATTAAAATACCTGAAGAAAAGAACCACTACTAGCCAAGAAAAAAGAGAAACTCAAATAAGTACTGAGAAGAATATAATAATCCCCAAGGTTTCTGGATTAGAAACAACAATTGATTGTACACTTTGCCATGGGAAATGAAATCCCAAAATAAAGACCAGCTGGAAATAAACCACATCCAAGTTCAGTCACCACCACAAAACCCCACTAAGGGTGCAATACAGAGATCCCACATATCAATTGCAGATGACTCCCAATTGTTGGCATTTACAAATAAAATCTATGGATATAAACATGCTTCATCCAGACCAGTGCTTAATTAAAAAAAATAAGTGCCAGGGCCCCCTTCAGGAGGTCAGCCCAGCTTGCACCACCCATTGCACTGCCGTCGCTGCCAATGACAGTACTTACAAAACTACTAGCCATCACACTACTACAAGTGTGACAATTCAGAGTGTTCGAGGCCCCCCAAATCTGTATTGCTTGGGATGCAGGTGTTAGTTGTTTTAAAGTCTAATTGCTTAATAAACAACTGTTGTAGTGATCCTCTATATATTATTCAAACAGGCCCACCATGTGGTAGCGGTCATAAGTCCCACTGATCCCATTGATTCAGACCTTGATTCAACAAATGATCACTGTGATTGGGCAAATGATCTACCAAAGGTTGCAGAAAAGATCTGTAGCTCACAGTTAATGGGTAACATTGAATACAAAGATAAGGCCCCTGATTGGTCACTGTTACTTAGCACACCTGACGCTACAGTAAAACAGATATGCATACTCAGGGTCCACCCCAGCTAATAAAATAACTCAACATACTAAGCCCCTCCCCACCTTCTCTGGTGACAGGTACCAATCAAAACCAAGGACAGCTACCAAGGAGTGATGTGAGATGGAGATCCGAGTCTCAATACCCGAAACAGGAACAGCTAGTCAAGTCTACCTTTCACCAACTTATTCTGCTAAAAAACAACATTTCCCTTGATCAAACCTAAACAGTGCCCTATGGTAATGGCAAAGGTAGTGAACCTGTGCTTAAACGATTGCAATGCTCTTTACACTGACCTATCAGTACTTAAATCGGAAGGCTACAAAAAGCCCAAAATACAGAGATCTGCTACATTGATGACTTAAATAAAAACTGGTCAGTCTCATTGCATCTCTGCAGCATGCACTTCTTGCCCGTGTAGACCAGAATCAATTTCTGAATTCTTTGCTATACATTTGAAAGCCACCACTCACCTACCTGCTTGGCTAAACCAGGCAATACCAACCAATGCACTCAATCCCCTCCATCCAACCTAACACCCTAAACTTTGCTGGAACTAAACGCAAATAAAGATGAAAGAGACTCCTCTCAGTCCCTCCACTATGAAATGACCTGCCCTCTGCATCTGAAGAGCCCCAAGCCTCATTGACTGCATGGCAAGACTAAAAACCCACCACTTCAACCTAAACAACCTAATCCAATGAGATAAAAAAGGAAGACATGAGGATCAGACTAATACCTAGTCAACTAGACCTCATCAACTTCGACTGCTTGGTAACCTCCTCTTCTGAAAAAATGTCACTTTCAGAGAATCCCATGCACTGGTCACAGTTCATTGAGTAAAATATGTAAAATATAAGTTCCCTCTGGAACAAATCTTAATAACATGCCACCATATAAACACAAAATGAGGGTGAACAAAACTTTTCATAACCCAACCTCAAGGGTAAAAATCAAATCTTTACACAAAAACTAAACATGTATTTAAAAATATATTTCTTTAATTAAAATTGCATAAAAATCAATAAATTCACACAGAAGCAGTTGTCTCCTAATACATTCACTCTATTCAATACAAACTAGTTCATTGAGACCGGTACTAAATCGCTAGATCATTCTTCAGAGCTATTGGAATAATCCCACAAAGACATATTCACCATTGCATGGCACCATGACAACATACATGGCAGAGTTCAAAAGGACTGTGTGGTGTGATGCACCAATGAAATGATATAGTAAAAATAATATAATTTGCAAATCACATTTTTAGAACCCAGGCTGCAGAAATTCACCATTTGCCACTATAGTGCCATGTTTTCCACTTTTACAAATGTCATCTTATGCGTTACAAGAAGTGACTCAGTTATACAGTCCATTCTTCGCAAACAAATTATATGTAAACCTAACATTTCTTTGAGGATCCTGAATCTGTCAGATTTCCTGCAGTTGAGAATATTCTTAATTTTTATTGCTTGAATATTTGCAGTGATTTCACTGTGCAAGCCTTCAGGGCCGAATTACACATAATTTGAGATTTTCTCACGTCAGTAGGATGCTGGCAAAGTGACCAGACATGGGTTTAAATCATAGTAGGTATTAGAGCTGAGTATTTTTGTACATGGCATTTACTTCTGAGGTCTGATGTCCTTTCTGAGATAAAGTGAAAAGCAAGTTCATGTTGCTTGTATCAAGGTTGTTTAATTTGTTTCATTTTAATTCCAAATCCATTTGTATTAAACAATTATGGTTCAGATTCACAAAACTTATTCTGTGCTAGAAAAGTTGCAACACAACACATAAAATCAAGATTGTGGTTCACAAAGTCAGGGGCTGCTTATTTTCACATCTGCAAATGTCTCTGTGGAAAATCTGCAAAATTGCAGATGTTGCTGTAGTTGTAAGTGACTCTGTTGTGTGGCAAGCTATATTTTCCTAAGCGAGTTTCGGGGGCGTGTGCAACGTAAATGGTATGGATAGCTGCAAAGTTGTAATTGGGTGGGCATCCACAAACGTTTGGAATGTGTTTTCTACTCTTATCTGCACTTCTAAATCTATACTTAAATTGACCAGGAGTATGTGGTACAGTGTCCGCTGGAAGGAAACGTGAATACAGAGCCCTCATTAGGTCACACCTAAAGATAGTTTTTAGCTGTCTGTTGTTGAAAGACCTCTTGTGGGCCATACCAACAAATTACAGTGGGGTTTAGGGCATTCCATTGCTTACCATTGGTTAGATTTCTTACCACTCTAATTTGCTTGCTTCTTATTAGATGGCTCTCCTTCTAATTATTGTGTTTGTCCTCCGCTGGAGCATAAATTCTTTTTCAGCTTTTTGAATGGATGACTTGTTGGTTGGCTTTCTTGTTGCTACCATTTGCTTGCTTCATATTTAATGGCTTCCCTTCCTCTTTTTGTGTCTCTCCTTCCACTTGAATATAGCATATTTACCATTCTTTTGAATGGATGAATTAAATCTACCCAGTTCTTGGAATCAGGGAACTACTTTGTTCTTTTAATTTCAGCACTCCATGTAAATGAATGTGTTTTCTTGCTCTTCCCTCATGTGCTGTTTCTCCTTTCAAATTCCTGTCCCCCTTGTGCCTTCTATATTGCTCTTGCCCCCAGATCCTACATTGCTTACACCACTCTTCCTCGTCTGATTTTTATTTTTAAATCCCTACCCTTCAAACATTTTTTTGCTCTCTCACTCCCCTGTGCAACTGCAACTCTCCTTCCTCCCTTCACATCAACATGCGGCATTCTTTTTCTAACATCCAGTCCCCCTATCGCTCCATTATTGCTCTCCACTTTTCTTCAGCTGCTCCCCCACACCTCGTGGCATGGTTTTTTAAATGTTCTTTTTATTTTTAGAAGCCTCTTTGACATTTACATCTGGCATCCTGGAACAGTAAATTAAAAGCAACATGACAACCACATAATAATACATTTGCGCCATTTCCCTTTTTTTTTTCCAACGATGCACAGCTTCGGCCTAACATATTTTTTTCTCTTTTTGTCGATACTGAAAACCATCGGCAAAAGCATTGGGAAATCCAGTATGTCTGCATTAGCCGAAACAAAGCAAGACCAATTGCCTTAGCTAATACTTGTTTTCAGAGGAGGCACAGCAGGGAAAGTCTTTACGGGTCAATGTTTCTATGTGAGTAAAAAACTGTCAGATTTCACTATAATCCTAAAGTTATGCTGCAGAGTTTTTGCAATGTAAACAATTTACAAACATAGGATTAGGACAAACTCGTGTATGCTGACAAGCTTAATGTTTTTTGCGAATTGAGAACAAAATCACATATCCTACTTTCTGGTGATTCAGGCCCGTAGCTAGCACTAACATTTGAGGAACTATCTGAATGAAAACCATTGAGGATACGTGTTTTTATTGTTTTTAAAATTATGTATATACTTATTTTAATGTTTGCTGTTCTATTTCTTGTTTTCTTTTGAAGACCGATATTTTTAAGGTGAAAACTAAAGATGTGGGGCAGCTGAAAAACTGCATAGTCCGACATGAAGACAACAACAAGAGTATGTTTAGACCCCAAATGTCTTTATAATGGGATGTACTTATTGTTACTCTAAATGGCCCCTTGTAGGAATGCACAGTTCTTTCACAAGCTCTCGCTCTACAGACACCTCCTTTAATTTGTTAATGATGGTTTAACAAATAATGCCATTATCAAGATCAAAATAATGAGAGTGCTTTTCGAAAATCATAAGAAAATACCCCTTCTGTACAACTGCATAAACAAAGTTAATACTCATAAAGGCCATAGTTGTACAATACAAGATTTGTATTTTGGGCATAGAAGGATATAAGATTAGACATTTATCCCAAAAAACTAAATTCGAATGCTGAACGAACAAGAAATAGTACAATGTCACATGTAGCCTGCGTTAGATAAGTTTCTGTTTGTACACACTGGGCGTGATTCACCAAGGTGTGGATTTACATAGCAGACTAAGCAATGCATAATTTGTGTTTTCCGCATCTCTGTAGTTTCTAACATTTTGGGTATTCGTGTATATTTCATTAGACTCATACATAAAGTGTGCATACTATAATGTACTTTCTTATCTGTTTGATATTCACGTATAATGGTGATTTACACTAGATTCATAACTATGTGTGCAAATCTACTTCCAGGAAGAAATGAGCTTCCAAATATTTTCTGCAAATATAAATCTACAGCATGTATTGGTCATATCTTGGTCATGTACTTCCTAAATAATTCACTGGATATAAGTTAGGTTCTCAGATACGTTTCTTTGAATGCATCTTAAAGGGTTCGATAATAAATAGGATCAAGTGTACCTACCGTACATTCTAAGGATCTTGCAAGTCACAGAGGATTTCTCTGACCATACACACAACAAGGCTGAGTTCCTTTATAAGGTTATGGACCTCTGTGGTTGCATGCATGAGAGCCCCACTTGTGCCTGGATAGCCTGTGCTCTGCCTTCACACAAAGGGCCTAACGACCCTAGATTGTCACTGCAACCAGCTTGGGGCCAGGTCAGGCTCCAAGGATTATTCCTGTTAATACATAGTCACACCATGAACTTTCTCACAAAACACTTAAATCCTTGGTTTGTTGTTCTTTGAAAGCTGGATAAGCCAGGTTTGCTTTTAAAACAGCAGCTTTAATTATGGTCTTTGACTTTGGCTGCTGACAGCAGGCATTGTGACGTCAGAAATCAACTTTAATATGTATTACAGTTGAGTAGCTATGTCCATTTCTTCCTTACAGGCAACTAGAGACCTCACAAGTCACCTGTAATAAGGAAATTAGTAACTGACTTTTATACAGGAATTGCAAGCTCCCATGTATTATACAATAATAAACCAAAGTTGCCTTGCATGTCCTTTGCCACTTCTCTGACTGGCATAAGAAAGCCAATATTTCAATCTACTTTATGTGGAAAATAACTTTGCATAATATACATATTTGTTGAGCACAGTATGCACACAGTCAGGCATACATATTTTCCCCACAATGTGCACAAGGTCGAAATGGAGATATGCTTCTTTGCATATGGGCTAATTCACAAAAGGAATTTGTGCATGCAAATAATATAATGCACTGTGAAATGTAAAAATATTGCCTTACTGTAACTGGAGCAGGTGCAGCCATATTCATGCTCAATGCTGAGCCAAAGCTGCTAAATTCTGCCATTCTGTTACTCTAATGCCTGACGTCATAGAAGAGAAATCGTGAATAGATTGTCCAGCTCTAAAAAGTTTATATTTTGCTATTAGCATGAAGGTCGTATGTACTATCCTACGATTTCAGTTTATGCACCTACACAGCTCTTTTGTTTAGGTGTTATCACATGATTTAAACCCCTGTCTATGAAAACATATATATTTGAGTTCTTTGTGCTTTAGCTTTTATGCTTTAGCATATGTGTGCTTTAGCTTTTATGCTTTCAAGGTTCCAAGGAATTCTTTTGTGAATCACAGATTTGTTTCATTTTTGTTAATACTTCTGACTCAGCCTTACCGTAAATTTCTTTCACAGCATGTAGAGTTCTTTCATATAATGCACTTAACCTGAGTTGTGCATTCAGCCAACATATTTAATCGTAGGCAGAACAAGGAGAACTGCTTGCATACATATTTTGTATTCCAAATTCAAATATACAATGATTTGCTGTCCATGTATCTTCCTTCCTATTTGCAAGTTTTGACCCTACATAGATCCTATGGAAGTGAAGAGCAAATGCAAGGAAGGAAGACATATATCCTCTGCCTGCACTACAAGCCCAAGTATACCAATGATCCTTGGGGTATTTTGGTTCTATGAGGTGTTTCAAAGCAGACAAGGAACATACTGCAATTCTAGGTAGCAAACGAAACTGTAAAGCACACATTCCCCCCTTGAGTATCTGGGCACTGAATAATAAATGTTTGTTGTTACCCAACTCACTGAAACCCATTTTATTGATCTCAGAATGATGGAAGACTGAGTGACGATTTTAGACATAAATTTACACCTTGAAATTCCCTTGTGAATGAGCCCCTGTGTCCATGATATAACGAGCAACATCATTATGGTTTCTTCCAAAGGTCAGATGAAATAAAGTAGATTGTGAAAATTGCAGAAATGTTGAAGTACCTAACAATGCAAGAAAGAATGGAAAATAAGAAAACGAGTTTTTATTGGATTGTTTTAGCAGGTCACTCATTGCACTTGGAGGATGTCATCATAAAGAAATGGGGGAGTTCTGCAGACTTGTATGTGTTTCCTTGTAACACTTGGCTGTCTTCAGAAGTTGAAATTGTCCTGCAGTGCCTGCCAGAATCAGAGTCTCATGAAGGTTCTCCAGCACTGTCGAGTGAAGGTAGGACAATAACATTAATTATGCAAAAAAGGGATATTTAGCTATGAGTGGACAGTGACACATATGGTAAGCTCAGTGCCAGGACTTAGAAAATGAATATGTTTTCCCCTCTTTAGAAAATTCGAACGTCACAGAAGCATCAGGCATACACAAGACACAGAAAGCTGAAATGAATAATGTTGGCAACTCACAGTGAAATGATGTTTATTTAGATCATTAAACATATACAAAAAGTCTGCAAACTACTCAATTCTTGCTCTCACGTCCAAGGTCCTCCGCTGTCTAACTTATTTAACTATTCACTAACTATTCCCACACACCTGATACCTACTCACTTTACTTCAAATCTAAAAAACAGAAATCCACTGCTGGTCCGTCCACTCTTTCCAAGTATTGCCCAGTGTTTCAACTACCCTTTGTTTTCTAAAATACTGCAGTGACTTATTTGAACATTGCACAATCTATCTACCCTCCTTGGACCAACTCAATATCCCCACTGTGAGAAATTGGGTGGTTGGTTTACTGGGGTTGATTCCTGGTCAAGCAACAGACACAATTTCTTGCAAGGTCAACCACAAAATGTCACTAAATTAACCTGTGCTTAACCCTGGGTAGGTTGGCACGAAAAGCAGTCAGGCTTATCTTAGAGGCATTGTGTAAAGTATTTATGCATCCTATAAACAGTAATTAAGCGAAAACAAAACACAGGAAAACTCCCAAACCAATTTAGAAAAATAGAGTACATTTTAATAAATTATTTGACACCAAAACGACAAAAAACCAATCAGTACAACCAGAGTCAGTAATTTTTAAAGTGTAAGGTTCAAAATAGTGCCTAAAAGATCAAAGTGCTAACCGCGGACATCTGGTTGCGCAAGACCAGGTCACAGTCTAAAGTTAAAGCTGACCGCGATGGAGCATGGTTCAGATGCAAGAGGTGGATTGGCTCCAGTCAGCACTTACCTTCAGACTTAGAAGAAGTTAAAGTTCAGTGGGGCAAGGCTACAGAGGTTGTCCAAGGAGGGAGTGTCGTCATCGGGTAGCCTTGAGTCAAAGCCGCTGTGAAGATTTTTATGTTCAGACTTAGTCGCCGAAATGGAAGTCAAAGAACTCCAGCAGGATGAAGCAGAAGGCTGTAGCCGAAGACAAATTCCATGAGGTTGGATACCCCTTTGGCGAAGGACCACTGAAACAAATATGCTGCTGCATAAAAGAACCTATTGGGAGAAGCAGTGAAGTCAATCCGACCTGTGATGCACCTAAGATGGATAGGCGAGCAGGTAGGTTCTGGTCTCCTCCTGGCTCTCAGAGCACCTTTTAGCCACATTTTGTCTAAGTTCTCAGCTTAAGAAATTGGCCATTTGGGCATCTTTAGCACCACAACCAAGAGTTGGTAGGACTGGTGGGACAACTCTTGGGGGTTCAGGATTCACTCAGGTTGGGTCCACGTGCGGGTTTAAGATGATGGGAACCTGTTATGTCCCTGTGCTCTGCAAAAGAGGACAGCAAACTAGCTCTTGGATAGATACAGAGTTCAACAGCAGGGCTGGCCTCTGATGGCTCAAGTCAGGCAGCGGGCAGCAAAGCAGTCCTTCCAGGTACAGCAGCACAATGGCAGAGTACACAGCAGGTCACAGCAGCAGGCAGTCATCCTTTCACAGGCTCTGGAGTGAACTGAAGAGTCGGTCTAAGGGTCCTATTTTTATACCCTGGTGCCCTGGTTTTGGAAGGTGGGAGAAGCTTCTAGAAAATTTCTTTGAAGAGCAAGAAGTTTCCCGACTCCCCTGCCCTGGCTCCAAGCTGGTTGCAGTAACAATCCAGGGTCGTTAGGCCCTTTGTGTGAAGGCAGAGCACAGCCTATTCAGGCGCAAGTGGGGCTGTGCTGAGCTCGGCCCCCCATCCTTCTAGCAGATGGGCTGTTTAGGCACACCTAATCCCTCTATTGTGTGACTGTCTGAGAGGAATTCACAAAGTCCAACTTTCAGCTACACTCAGTCATATGACCCAAGACAGACCGCAGGCATAAAAGGGCTAAGGACAGGGAAATGGCAACTTTTTGAAAGTGGCATTTTCTAAATTATAATGACAAATCTGACTTTAGTATTATCTAGTGTTTATCATTACAATTTCATAGGTGCCAAACATGACATGTCCACCTCCTCTCAATTAGGAAGATTAGCTTATTAAATATAATAAGGAATCCCCAGTGTTATCCTATGGAAGGGGTGGGCCTCACAGTAGTGAAAACATTAATTTGGGAGGTTTTCACTACCAGGACATGTAAAACTTAAAAGTACATGCCGAACCTTTTAATTACACAGCATACTGCCCTATTGGCTTCCTAGGGCCTACCTTAGGGGTGACCTATATGTAATAAAAGGGGAGTTTAAGGCTTGGCAAGTGGGCCATGAATGCCAAGTCGCCATGGCAATGCAACACTGTATTTAGGCTGCAGTTGCAAGCCTGGGACATGTTTTGGAGGGCTACTTAAGTGGGTGGCACAATAAGTGAGCAGGCCCAATTGTAGCATTTAACTTAAAGACCCTGGGTATATGATACACCACTTGACAAGGGACTTGTAAGTAAATTAAATATGCCAATTAAGTGTATGCCAATCAAACCATGTTTAGGGGCGTGAGCACAAGCACTTTAGCACTGGTTAGCAGTGGTAAAGAGCACAGAGTTGTAAAGCCAATAACTGCAAAAATCCAACAAAATTGAAGGTAAGTAGGCAAAATGTTTAGGGGAAGACCACTCTAAGGCTGATAGGTCTAATAACCACCATTTTGGTTTCCAAACCCTTTATTCAATGGAAAGTGCTCTTCCGTATGTGACCACCTATGTCACTTCTTCTCTTACTTCTAGACCTATTATCTCCTTGAGCATTGTTGATCACCCTACTTATTCATTTCGCTCAACTCTATAGGAATCATAGGTTTTGCACACAAATGGTGCTTCTCTATGGTTCTCCTCTATGACCTCTCTGCTTCTGACACCTGTGGTTCCAAGTTATCCATGTCCACCCCACTTCCCATTGTTATCTCTCAGGGCTTTTTATTTGACCCTCTATTTTTCTCTATATATACCTCCTCTCTTTTCATATTTTCTTCATGCAGTCAATAAATGTTTCTTTTCTTACAACTCATTCAGATATGCACATCCAACAGTATCACTTTCATCCACCTCTGAATGACCTTCCGGTCCCCTCGTGTTGACCTCCTTTAAACCTCAGGTCCTGTATTTTCAGCACATATATTTTGACTCAGTCTGGTTACACCTTGCTACCCAAACATTTTTTACTCAGCTACATATGGTGCAGGAATGTGGGGGGCTGGGGGACAACACAAAACTGCAAAAGCAAGAGAATACGTTTTTTTAAAAGACTTCTTGCAGCACCACATTTAACTTCAGAGACCATTACACACAGAGAAGTGGGGCCTTTTTTAATTGGATTACAATACCACTTCCTTCATACCACTAGTCTAGTCTAAAACTGAAACTTAGTTTACTAAAAAATCCTTAGAGATTGTTTAGCACTGGAGAACGCACATACAATTCCTTAGATAACTCATTTTAAAAATGCCATAAAGGGACTTGATGAAGCAGATGAGAATCTTTGGAAATCTCAGAAAAACATTGCACAGCTTTCAAAAAGGAACTCAAAAGACCATGGGGCAGATTTACTATTTTTCATGTAGCACACTGCAGCAGCCGCAAATGCTGCACTGAACTATGTGAAAAGGAGAGTGCCCCATTTAGTAAAATTAGGCACTCTCCCCCCCTCTCACTGTGCCAGTGCTGAAATCAGCTGTTATGTACCACGGAGACTCTTTTGCCCCATGGTGCAAGGGTGTCCACGTGAGTCAAGTATAGGTTTTGTACTGGAAGGAAATCCTTCCAGTACAAAACACTATGCTTAGATTACCTTGAAGCCTTTTCCCACTTTGTATGTGTGCTGTACAGTGCAGCACACATGCAAAATGAGAAAAGGAAGAAGAAATGAAAGCATTTCTATTTCCTTGCGCCTACTTGAAAAGGCCGCAGTTTTCTCATGCTAAACCCAATCTACTTTATTTAGTAAATTGGATTTAGCATGAGAAAACTGAGGTGGTTGCATAGAAACGCCCATGCACCACCCTTGGTACGACCCCATGGCACAAATTAATGCTGCTTCGCATTATTTTTCCCTTATATCCAGCGTGTTGGAAAGTAAATTGGGGGAAAAGATTTTGCGCCGATTTGCGTAACTTTTCTGATACCAACACGGAGCAAAATCTTAGGGAATCTCGCCCTATGTCTTTGGATTGAGTACACAGAATAGGATTTTGAGTGATTAAATTTTACCCACATTGACGAATTACATGTCAGTATATTGTAATTGTAATACATTTATATAGTGCTTACTACCCCCTGACGAGGTGTCAAAGCGCTTTTTCGGTGAGTAGCGCAGTACTCCGGGACCCATGAAGGATTAATGGTGAATTAGTATAGTGAAAATATGAAAGACATTTGAGTGGTGGATATGTTAGTCAGTTATTTGAATTGTGAAGGATAGTGGAGGGTTGTAAGAGGGAAAATGGTTTGCATTTAGCGCTTGCAACCCTTGATGTGGTGTTGAAGTGCTTTTTCGGCTAGTAGCACGCTACTTTGGAACCCAGAAAGGATTAGTGGTGAATTAGTATAGTGAAAATATGAAAGTAATTTGAGTGGTGAATATGTTAGTCAGTTATTTGGATTGAGAAGGATAGTGGAGGGATAGAATCGGGAAACAGGTTTGCATTAGTATAGCACTTGCTACTCTTGATGGGGGGTTGAAGTGCTTTTTTGGCGAGTAGCACGCTACTCTGGAACCCATACAGTGTTTGTGGTGAAATAGTATAGTGAAATATGAAAGTAATTTGAGTGGTGGATATGCTAGTCAGTTATTTGGATTGAGAAGGATAGCGACAGGGTAGAAGAGGTAAAAAGGTTTGCATTTGTATACTTGCTACCCCTGACGAGGTGTTGAAGTGCCCTTGCAGCGAGTAACATGCTACTCCGGAACCCTTAAGGATTAATGGAGAATTAGTATAGTGAAATATGAAATCAATTTGAGTGGTGGACATGCTCGTTCTGTTATATGGATTGAAAAGGAAAGTGGAAGGAGAGAAGGAATGGATATTTTTGAAAAAACATGTTTTGTTTTGGAGCTCATAGCAGTAGGAGGAGGTTTGAGGTGAGTAAAAGGGAGGTGGAGGGGTTGAGTAAAAGGGAGGTGGAGGGGTTGAGGGAGGTGGAGGGGGAAGAGTTAGAGGGATGTTTTAGAAAGGCTTGTTTTGGAGGATCGGAATAGTAAAAAGAGGTATGAGTTGATGCAAGGAAGGGTAGAGTAAGGAAGTGTCCCGAAAAGCCACTTCAGGGATCATAGTAGTGGTATGGGGTTTGGGATGAATGAGAGAGTGTGGGTAATGGATATATTGATAGAGGTATAGGGTGAGAAATAGGCTAGTGCATTGGAAAGAGTAGTAGAAAGAGGTTTGAGATGAGTCACAGCTGAGCCAGAGGACACATTGAGAGCAGCATAGGGTGAAAAATAGGGTAGTGCATTGGATATGCTGAATTCGAACAAAAGTAATAGATAAGTAAAAGTAATAAATATATAGATCCAAAAGAAATAAAGCTATATAGGAAGGTAGTATATGTAGATGCATTAAATAAATTCTGGTATATATATATATTCACAGAAAAAAACATAGGTTTCAGGGGTGTTATAGTTAGCTGCCCATTTCACTCATACAAAACCATAGAAATTCCTCCGTTATATTTAGTTCTGCTAACTATAAATCACGCGCCCGCAATGCACTGCTGATGATGTCACATATTGCATCATTCATGAGATGGTCAGTGACATCACTGATGACATCTCAAATGACATCACTGATGACATCACTGATGACATCATCCACTGAATGTGGTTTAGTTTGAAATTTAAATATGTATTATATATATATACCAATCTGTATTGAAGATTGAGTGGATATATAACTGTCTGGATGGAGGATTTAGTAGCTGTCTGACTGTCTTTTTAAGTGAGTAATTAAAAGTGTCTCACTTAATACATGGATTAGTAGCTAAACTATGTGAATGTGTGCAGCACTGTCTCTGTTGTTGTATAACATGCTGCATCAGTTGTTCACTAACTACATGAGTGTGTATATTAGTTATTGATTAGTTGGGTGAGTATTTGTATGGGACACTGAGTTTGTG
Source organism: Triturus cristatus (assembly GCF_964204655.1). Classification (NCBI taxonomy): domain Eukaryota; kingdom Metazoa; phylum Chordata; class Amphibia; order Caudata; family Salamandridae; genus Triturus; species Triturus cristatus. The sequence goes on along the minus strand of NC_140593.1, from coordinate 959,067,132 downwards.
TGTGGTTGGATGGGGTGTGTGTAACTCTATGCATAGATGTGTGAATAGTTGATTGACTAGGTGTATGGGTTTAAGAGTGCATGTGGAAACAGTTGTTTGGGTGACTGAGTGTATTTATTTGTGTGTTGGTGAGCGAATATTTGTTTTAGTTGTACATCTTCAACAAAGTAAAAAAATGAAAGGCATTGTATGTGAGAGTTGGTGTATATAAATAAGTATGTGTATGAGTCAGTGATTGTGAGAGTAACTATATGAATGAGTGTATAATTGTAATGGTGCTTTTTTAAACATATTAACGATGAGTTACTATGTGTTTGAATAAATGAGGTGTTGTTGGATAATTGTGTAAGTGAGTAAATTTAAGTGCGATACATTTTTTTCATGAGTGAGTAGGATGACTGCATAACCGACTAAGATGACTGCTGATGTGTCAATGTCTATATATGTGTATAAGTGCATTTGATAGTGTTCTATTAATTAATGCCTGCATGTATAGAGGATTCTGTTGTTGAATGGGTAGTTATGTGTGTAGACTTAGGAATCAGTGAGTGGGTATGTAGTAACTGGTATTGGTGTGTCAATGGTTTCAAATATGGTACTCTGTATTTTACAGTGAGTGATGAAAGGTTATACTAGTGTATGATGAGGTGTATCAGATTGTCAAGTGGATGATGTCATCAGTGATGTCATTTGAGATGTCATCAGTGATGTCATCAGTGATGTCACTGACCATGTCATGAATGATGCAATATGTGACATCATCAGCAGTGCATTGCGGGCGCGTGAGTTATAGTTAGCAGAACTAAATATAACTGAGGAATTTCTATGGTTTTTTATGAGTGAAATGGGCAGCTAACTATAACACCCCTAAAACCTAGTTTTTTCTGTGAATTTCTAAAGTTTCTTAAATGCTAATTTCTAACTATAACGTCTCTGAAACCTATGTTTTTTTCAGTGAATTTCAAAGGTTTTTTAAACGCTAACTTTTTAAGTGCGATAGTAGTTATATCTATTTTTTTGTACTGATTTTCTACAGTTTTTTAACTGTTTATTTATAAATATTTTATTCATTAAATAACATTATATATTTTTCTGAAAATTGCACAATTTTTTTTTTTTAATTAAAACTGAAATATTGATTAATTTTCTTGTTTTCATTTTTTATTTTAATATATTTATATTATTTTCTTTATAAAACAATTCCAATTTTTTTCGGAATCGCGCACTCAAAGTGTACACATCACGGTGGGTGCGCGCATTCTACCCGCCATTTTAGAAAAGTCATGAAGGATCCGCGTGTGGTGTGCGACTGCTGCGTGTTTTTCAGTTACATCATATACATTTAATATCACGTGATATGCGCGATTGGTATGCGACCAGTCTGCGACTCCAGCTCCCACGCATTCGTGACACATGCGCATTACGGTACGAGATGTTTGCGCGGTTGCGGGTCCCGCGTGACATCATATACGTGCTGGGGCGCGCTGGGTGCGCGACTCCCGCAAACAAAATGTATGTTCCAAAATGATATGTATGTGTCTTTAATATACATATTAAGGCAAGAGATTCATCAAAATAATATATTTGTACTTATAATAAACTTATATTATTTATAAATATATTCTCGCAAAGTCGGGTGCGTGCATCGTGAGTGCAGAAAACCAGGTCAGCAGAGCTGCTGTAGAGCCAGAGAACCAGGTCAGCAGAGCTGCTCTAGAGCCAGAGAACCAGGTCAGCAGAGCTGCTGTAGAGCCAGAGAAACCAGGTCAGCAGAGCTGCTTTAGAGCCTGAGAACCAAGTTAGCAGAGCTGTTTTAGAGCTTGAGAACCAGGTCAGCAGAGCTACTCTAGAGCCAGAGAACCAAATCAGCAGAGCTGCTTTAGAGCCATAGAACCAGGTCAGCAGAGCTGCTTTAGAGCCAGAGAACCAGGTCAGTAGAGCTGCTCTAGAGCCTAAGAACCAGGTCAACAGAGCTGCTCTAGAGCCAGAGAACCAGGTCTGCAGAGCTGCTGCAGAGCCAGAGAAACCAGGTCAGTAGAGCTGCTTTAGAGGGAGAGAACCAGGTCAGCAGAGCTGCTCTAGAGCCAGAGAACCATGTCAGCAGAACTGCTTCAGAGCCATAGAACTGGGTCAGCGGGGCTGCTTTAGAGCCAGAGAACCAGGTCAGCCAAGCTGTTGTAGAGCCAGAGAACTAGATCAGCAGAGCTGCTCTGTAGCATAAGAACTAGGTCAGCAGAGCTGCTCTAGAGCCAGAGAACCAGGTCAGCAGACCTGCTGTAGAGCCAGAGAAACCAGGTCAGCAGAGCTGCTTTAGAGCCATCGAACCAGGTCAGCAGAGCTGCTTTAGAGCCAGAGAACCAGGTCAGCAGAGATGCTCTAGCTGACACTGACTGACTGACACTGACTGACTGACACTGACTGACACAGACACTGACTGACACTGACTGACTGACTGACACTGACTGACACTGATTGAACTGACACTGACTGACTGACTGACACTGACTGACTTACACTGACTGACACTGACTGACTACTCTCTACTACTCTACTACTGACTCTCTACTACTCTCTACTATTCTCTCTCTACTACTCACTCTCTACTACTCACTCTCTACTACTCGCTCTCTACTACTCACTCTCTACTACTCACTTTCAACTACTCACTCTCTACTACTCTACTACTCACTCTCTACTACTCACTCGCTACTACTCTCTACTACTCACTCTCTACTACTCACTGTCTACTACTACTCTCTCTACTACTCACTCTCTACTACTCTCTACTATTCACTCTCTACTACTCACTCGCTACTACTCTCTACTACTCACTATCTACTACACTCTCTACTACTCTCTCTACTACTCTTTACTACTACTCTCTACTATTCACTCTCTACTACTCACTCTCTACTACTCTCTACTACTCTCTGCTGCTCTCTACCACTCACTCTCTACTACTCTACTACTCTCTCTCTACTACTCCCTCTCTACTACTCTCTACTACTCACTCTCTACTACTCACTCTACTACTCACTCTCTACTACTCACTCTCTACTACTCTCTCTCTACTACTCGCTCTCTACTACTCGCTCTCTACTACTCGCTCTCTACTACTCACTGTCCACTACTCACTCTCTACTACTCACTCTCTACTACTCGCTCTCTACTACTCTCTACTACTCACTCTCTACTACTCTCTCTGCTACTCACTCTCTACTACTCACTCTCTACTACTCTACTACTCGCTCTACTACTCACTCTCTACTATTCTCTACTACTCACTCTACTACTCTCTCCTACTCTCTACCACTCACTCTCTACTACTCTACTACTCACTCTCTACTACTCACTCTCTACTACTCACTCTCTACTACTCACTATCTACTACTCACTCTCTACTACTCTCTACTACTCACTCTGTACTACTCCCTCTCCACTACTCATTCTCTACTACTCGCTCTCAACTACTCTCTACTACTCACTCTCTACTACTCTCTCGACTTCTCACTCTCTACTACTCTCTCTCTACTATTCACTCTCTACTACTCACTCTCTACTACTTGCTCTCTGCTACTCTCTAGTACTCACTCTACTACTCTACTACTCACTCTCTACTACTCCACTACTCTCTACTACTCACTACTACTCACTCTCTACTACTCTACTACTCTCTACTACTCTCTCTCTACTACTCTCTCTCTACTACTCACTCTCTACTACTCTCTACTACTCTCTACTTCTCACTCTCTACTACTCTCTACTACTCACTCTGCTACTCACTCTCTACTACTCTCTAATACTCTCTCTCTGCTACTCACTCTCTACTACTCTCTACTACTCACTCTCTACTACTCTCTACTACTCTCTACTACACACTCTCTACTACTCTCTACTACTCACTCTCTAATACTCACTCTCTACTACTCACTCTACTACTCACTCTACTACTCTCTACTACTCACTCTCTGATACTTTCTCTACTACTCTCTACTACTGTCTACTACTCACTCTCTACTCTCTATTACTCGCTCTCTACTCTCTACCTCTCTCTACCTCTCTCTCTACTACTCTCTACCTCTCTACCTCTCTACACCTCTACCTCTACACCTCTACCTATACACCTCTACCTCTCTGGACATGCACATATATATATGCATATATATGCATTTATATATGTATGTGTATATATATATATACATATATAAACATATAAATATAATCTGCATATCTATATAAATATAAATGCATGCAAACATATACATATACATATATGCATACATATGCATGGTATGTACATGAAAGTTTGAAAAACACTAATAAAAGCAAAGTTAAAAGCCACCTAATTACAAACAGAATTGCTTTAACTTAAACGAGGGCGAGACCTATTGCATTTTCAATGCTTGTTTACTTTGGTTCCATCAAGAAGGCATTCAGATGTGACACATTTGCCATAAATTCTGAATGGTAGCACTCTAGTTCCTCATTAGATCACTGTAGTAAAGCTACTGCTCACCAGGGAAGTCTGCTGCTGGTATTCAAAGTGCATGTTTCAGTCTGCATGTCAGAACTTTTTAGTGAAATAGAAGAGGATTTGAGAAGTCAAAATGTGCCCTAATTTTTCTTTCTGCAGCACTAATCATAATTTCTATGGCAAAATGAACCCCCTCATTTTGTTCCTTTGCAAATTAAATGTTTTAAGTGTTACCACTATATTCCAATCAAGATGGCTTCAGGTGTGCCATTCTTTTGTCATAAGTAAGACTGTTAGCGCTCTAGTTGTTCTTTAAAACACTCTGGGATTTCTGTCATTGAGCTATACTTGGGCTACATCTCGGTGATATTTGTGCTACATTTGGGCTCTTTTGTCTCTGGTGGCCATCTTGGGAGACTTGTTATGAAGTTTCCTAATTTCCTCATTTACTACAGTCTCCTCAGTAGGCATACTGTCAGTGTTTTACTTTGATTCAATGAAGAAGGCATTCAGATGTGTCACACATTTGCCATAAATTCAGAATGTTAGCACTCTAGTTGCTCATTAGATCACTGTAGTAAAGCTACTGCTCACCAGGGAAGTCTGCTGCTGGTATTGAAAGTGCATGTTTCAGTCTGCATGTCAGAATTCTTTAATGAAATAGAAGAGGATTTAAGAAGTCACTCAAAATGTGCCCTAATTTTTCTTTCTGCAGCACTAATCATACATTCTATGGCAAAATGAACCCCCTCATTTTGTTCCTTTTTAAATTAAATGTTTTAAGAGTTACCACTTTATTCCAATCAAGATGGCTTCAGGTGTGCCATACGTTTATCATAAGTAGGAGTGTTAGCGCTCTAGTTGTTCTTTGGAACACTCTGGGAAGCTGCAGTAGAACACAAAGGAATCAACTGACAGTCTCTGCCCTTGTTGGATGTACATGTTTTACTGAGAATGTCAGACTTCATTCTCACATGACTAAGAAAGATAATGTGAATTTACAGAAAATATGCTCTCAGTTTAGCTTATAGATCACCTTCCAAACCTCTGTGGGAAAAGCATGTGAAAATAGTTTTCTCTCAAACATGATTCATGATATCCCAGCAGAAGGCTTTTTCACATGGTAAAATCACCTTAGAACATACCACAATTCCTAAAATGAGTATGGTACCATCAACAATTGATTTATAATGTAACTGAAACCTTCTATTAACTGCAATGCTTTTTAATGAGGTGCTATCATGTATATTAGTCCCAAGATGGCTGCCAACACTTCTTGGATGAAGTGCTGACAGCCAATCAGATCTCATGATGAGATGTGTGGTTAGGCTCCGCCCAGATATATATGTGATTTTACTTTTGATATTCTGAGGAACTAATGAGCGGATTTACACCATTTAAGCGAAAGGCATGACTCTGAACCAAGGTCTACCTTTCTGCCAAATTTGGTGTAATTCCGTTCAGCAATTCGGGCTGTAGCTGCGTCAACAGGTCCTATGGGAAATTGCATGGGGAAAATGCGTTTTGGGACCCCCCCTTTTTTCTCAGCCCCCGCTTGATGAATCACCACGAAACTTTCAGGATAGGAGCAGACCGGAGCTGGCCAAAAGTTTGGAAAATTTCGCTAAGATTCGTCAACCGGCGCCAGACTTATTGGGAATAGAATGTTGCGGATTTCCTATGGAAAATAGGTCCTAACTATAACTACCATATATATATATATATATATATATATATATATATATATATATATATATATATATATATATATATATATATATATATATATATATATATATATATATATATATATATATATATATATATATATATATATATATATATATATTGTATATCAAAGTCCTGAAAGCAGCAAGGGCACACACAACAGTGGATGTAAACCTCGCAGTTTAATTTTCAACAGGAAGGCCAGCTTCTTTATTCCGGTTCTGTTACTCCATATCGCCTGACGAGTTTCAAGGTTTACACCTCTTAATCATAGGCAGCTTGGATTGCGACTGTTTAGAAGGCTCCAATTGACTGCATACCTTTATACTGCCCCCAGTGGGCCACGCTCGTCACGTGTAATCATTCATGCAGGCTGGGACTTGTAGTCCTAAGAGCTATAATTATCCTTAGTAGGTTCTAAAACAGTCACGTCTTTTCAGCAATTATTTTCCCTGGTGGGCTTCCGGATGGAGCGCTGGTAACATTAATCCCATCCACTGTTCTACAATGGGCGCACAAGTTACCCCCTGCAGCCTCTCCTTTTCGTGTTTGGGGTGGTGCAGCTCCTCCACGGCACGGCAGCCGTGTAGATTAATTGTATATCAAAGGCCCGAAAGCAGCGAGGGCGCACACAACAGTGGTTGTAAACCTCGCAGTTTAATTTTCAACAGGAAGGCCAGCTTCTTCATTCCGGTTCTGTTACTCCATATCGCCTGACGCGTTTCAAGGTTTACACCTCTTAATCATAGGCAGCTTGGATTGCGACTGTTTAGAAGGCTCCAATTGACTGCATACCTTTATACTGCCCCCAGTGGGCCACGCTCGTCACGTGTAATCATTCATGCAGGCTGGGACTTGTAGTCCTAAGAGCTATAATTATCCTTAGTAGGTTCTAAAACAGTCACGTCTTTTCAGCAATTATTTTCCCTGGTGGGCCTCCGGATGGAGCGCTGGTAACATTAATCCCATCCACTGTTCTGCAATGGGCGCACAAGTTACCCCCTGCAGCCTCTCCTTTTCGTGTTTGGGGTGGTGCAGCTCCTCCATGGCAAGGCAACCGTGTAGATTAATTGTATATCAAAGGCCCGAAAGCAGCGAGGGCGCACACAACAGTGGATGTAAACCTCGCAGTTTAATTTTCAACAGGAAGGCCAGCTTCTTCATTCCGGTTCTGTTACTCCATATCGCCTGACGCGTTTCAATGTTTACACCTCTTAATCATAGGCAGCTTGGATTGCGACTGTTTAGAAGGCTCCAATTGACTGCATACCTTTATACTGTCCCCAGTGGGCCACGCTCGTCACGTGTAATCATTCATGCAGGCTGGGACTTGTAGTCCTAAGAGCTATAATTATCCTTAGTAGGTTCTAAAACAGTCACGTCTTTTCAGCAATTATTTTCCCTGGTGGGCCTCCGGATGGAGCGCTGGTAACATTAATCCCATCCACTGTTCTGCAATGGTTGCACAAGTTACCCCTTGCAGCCTCTCCTTTTCGTGTTTGGGGTGGTGCAGCTCCTCCACGGCAGGGCAGCCGTGTAGATTAATTGTATATCAAAGGCCCGAAAGCAGCGAGGGCGCACACAACAGTGGTTGTAAACCTCGCAGTTTAATTTTCCTCAAATGAGTATGGTACCATCAACAAATGATTTATAATGTAACTAAAACCTTCTATTAACTGCAATGCTTTTTAATGAGGTGCTATCATGTATATTAGTCCCAAGATGGCTGCCATCACTTCTTGGATGAAGTGCTGACAGCCAATCAGATCTCATGATGAGATGTGTGGTTAGGCTCCGCCCAGATATATATGTGATTTTACTTTTGATTGTCTCAGGAACTAATGAGCGGATTTACACCATTTAAGCAAAAGGCACGACTCTGAACCAAGGTCTACCTTTCTGCCAAATTTGGTGTAATTCCGTTCAGCAATTCGGGCTGTAGCTGCGTCAACAGGTCCTATGGGAAATTGCATGGGGAAAATGCGTTTTGGGACCCCCCTTTTTTCTCAGCCCCCGCTTGACGAATCACCACGAAATTTTCAGGATAGGAGCAGACCGGAGCTAGCCAAAAGTTTGGAAAATTTCGCTACGTTTCGTCAACCGGCGCCAGACTTATTGGGAATAGAATGTTGCGGATTTCCTATGGAAAATAGGTCCTAACTATAACTACCTTATATATATATATATATTGTATATCAAAGTCCCAAAAGCAGCAAGGGCACACACAACAGTGGATGTAAACCTCGCAGTTTAATTTTCAACAGGAAGGCCAGCTTCTTCATTCCGGTTCTGTTACTCCATATCGCCTGACGCGTTTCAAGGTTTACACCTCTTAATCATAGGCAGCTTGGATTGCAACTGTTTAGAAGGCTCCAATTGACTGCATACCTTTATACTGCCCCCAGTGGGCCACGCTCGTCACGTGTAATCATTCATGCAGGCTGGGACTTGTAGTCCTAAGAGCTATAATTATCATTAGTAGGTTCTAAAACAGTCACGTTTTTTTAGCAATTATTTTCCCTGGTGGGCTTCCGGATGGAGCGCTGGTAACATTAATCCCATCCACTGTTCTGCAATGGGCGCACAAGTTACCCCCTGCAGCCTCTCCTTTTCGTGTTTGGGGTGGTGCAGCTCCTCCACGGCAGTGCAGCCGTGTAGATTAATTGTATATCAAAGGCCCGAAAGCAGCGAGGGCGCACACAACAGTGGTTGTAAACCTCGCAGTTTAATTTTCAACAGGAAGGCCAGCTTCTTCATTCCGGTTCTGTTACTCCATATCGCCTGACGCGTTTCAAGGTTTACACCTCTTAATCATAGGCAGCTTGGATTGCGACTGTTTAGAAGGCTCCAATTGACTGCATACCTTTATACTGCCCCCAGTGGGCCACGCTCGTCACGTGTAATCATTCATGCAGGCTGGGACTTGTAGTCCTAAGAGCTATAATTATCCTTAGTAGGTTCTAAAACAGTCACGTCTTTTCAGCAATTATTTTCCCTGGTGGGCCTCCGGATGGAGCGCTGGTAACATTAATCCCATCCACTGTTCTGCAATGGGCGCACAAGTTACCCCCTGCAGCCTCTCCTTTTCGTGTTTGGGGTGGTGCAGCTCCTCCATGGCAAGGCAACCGTGTAGATTAATTGTATATCAAAGGCCCGAAAGCAGCGAGGGCGCACACAACAGTGGATGTAAACCTCGCAGTTTAATTTTCAACAGGAAGGCCAGCTTCTTCATTCCGGTTCTGTTACTCCATATCGCCTGACGCGTTTCAAGGTTTACACCTCTTAATCATAGGCAGCTTGGATTGTGACTGTTTAGAAGGCTCCAATTGACTGCATACCTTTATACTGCCCCCAGTGGGTCACGCTCGTCACGTGTAATCATTCATGCAGGCTGGGACTTGTAGTCCTAAGAGCTATAATTATCCTTAGTAGGTTCTAAAACAGTCACGTCTTTTCAGCAATTATTTTCCCTGGTGGGCCTCCGGATGGAGCGCTGGTAACATTAATCCCATCCACTGTTCTGCAATGGTTGCACAAGTTACCCCCTGCAGCCTCTCCTTTTCGTGTTTGGGGTGGTGCAGCTCCTCCACAGCAGGGCAGCCATGTAGATTAATTGTATATCAAAGGCCAGAAAGCAGCGAGGGCGTACACAACAGTGGATGTAAACCTTGCAGTTTAATTTTCAACAGGAAGGCCAGCTTCTTCATTCCGGTTCTGTTACTCCATATCGCCTGACGCGTTTCAAGGTTTACACCTCTTAATCATAGGCAGCTTGGATTGCGACTGTTTAGAAGGCTCCAATTGACTGCATACCTTTATACTGCCCCCAGTGGGCCACGCTCGTCACGTGTAATCATTCACGCAGGCTGGGACTTGTAGTCCTAAGAGCTATTATGGACATATCTGGTGATAAATAAATAATCAAATTTGCACTAGTTACGGGTCTTCACTCACCTTTGTTGGAGAGATTCATCTAAATCTGCGAGAGCATGCTGATATATATATATATATATATATATATAGTAGATCAATAGTGAAACAATTGTGGATAAATAGTTATGATAAAAAGATCTACCTATTTATGCAGTCACTTATATACATGTTAAAAACTTAGAATAATGTAACTATCAGTAATATGTACATTTGTTAAGCAGAACTAATGAAAATCTATATATATATATTTTTAACATAAGTATTCTATACATTTATACATAGCAATACACATATATAGGTACATATCTATATAACAAATAAATGCTTATATACAGAGAGACAGGCTGTATATTTTTTATATGTTTGCGTATGGTGGTTATGTGGGGAAGAGCCAATTCTTGAGTAGTTTCTGAAGATAAGGTGGTTATCGGTGGATCTTATGTTGAGGGGTAAAGAGTTCCATATTTTGGCTGCTTGAACAGAGAATGATGTACCACCCACTGGTTTTTCTTGTGTCTTGGGATTTAAAGGCAAGGTGCCACTCTAGAGCGGCGGTTACTTTGTTGAATATGTTTGGTGATTTTATTCCTGGTGAAGAGCGGTCCCGTTCCATGTATCACTTTGTAGGTGATACATAGCAGCTTAATCGTGGATCTTCTGGCAACTGCTAGCCAATGCAGTGCTTTCAAGGCCGGGGAGATGTGGTCTCGCGGTTTTATATGTAAGAGTAGTCTGGCAGCTGAGTTCTGAATCCGATGTAGTCTATTCATGGTTGTTAAAGGTGATGGTTGAGGCTATTTGCATAATCAAGTTTGGACAAAACAAGGGAGATGGTAGCCTGGACCTTGTGTGGAAATCCCAAATGGGAGAAGATTTGTCGCTGAATTGTGTTAGTAACAAAGCTTGATCTTGCTAGTTTGTCCACTTGGGCATTCATCGATAGCTTGGAGTCCATGGTCATTTCGAGGTTTCTTACTTCCCTGAATATTTTAGGCAGTGCTCCAAGATCGTTAGGCTACATGGCGAGTGGGTCATAATGTTTCCAGTTGCCACACATGAGTATTTCCGTTTTGGAAGCATTCAATTTGAGATGGCTCCACATCATCCATTGATCCACAGCTCTGAGACAACAGAAAATTGGCGAGATTCCAATGTCTTTGGAGCATTGCAGTTGAAGGAGTATTTGCGTGTCATCTGCATAGTTATAGCACGCGAGGTGAAACTGATTGATCAGTGCTGGTAATGAGTTCATGTAGATGTTGAAAAGCATGGGCAAGATATTAGAGTCTTGAGGTACCCCTGCTTTTGTGAAGTACGGTTTGGACAACAAAGGTGGGGTATGGATGACATTAGTTCTGTTGCAAAGGTAGAATGCGATCCAGGCTAGAGCAGTCCCCTCCATGCCAGCTTCGTGTAGTCTTTCTATCAGAGTGTCATGGTCAACTGTGTTAAAGGCAGCTGAGAGGTCCAAGAGAAGTAGCGCAGCAACCCCGTTGCAGTCAACTGTGTTCTTTAGATCATCCCAGATGGCATGGAGGGCAGATTCTGTGGCTCTTCCTGGATGGAATCCTGTTTCAAAATCTGAAAGTATGGCATTCTCTTCAATTAATTGTGACATCTGGGCGAACGCTGCTCTTTCTATCAGTTTGTCCAGGAAGGGTCCATTTGAAATCAGTCTGTAGTTGTCAGGGTTCAGCTGGTCCAAGTTTGTTTTCTTCAGTAATGTGCGTTTGTATGACTTTTTGAGTTCTTCTGGGAATATTCTTGTAGTTCATGAGTTATTGATGATTCTCCTTACTGAAATGGCAGCAGAGGTTGTTAGATGAATTTCCTTGAAGGTTTGTGGAGGACCCGGGTCAGAAGGGCTGCCGGCAGGCCTGCTTTCTTTGACCAGGCCAATAAATTCCTTTTGTGAAATGTGTTGGAAGGAATGGAAAGGCTGGGTTAGAGTATTCTTGGATTGTAGATTTGTAAAAGGGTTAGTGCTGATGCTTTGTCTCTGTTTTAAGTATGAGTCCAACGTGTCTGCTTTGTCCGTCTAATTATTTGCCAGTTTGTGAACTCTTGACTAATGGGATGAGCTGCTTCTAGGCAATTTGGTTTATTAAATTCATTGAGAATTTTATAGAATTCTTTATTGCCACATTTAGCATTTTGAATTCTGTCTGAATAGTATATTTTCTTTGGTTTTTTGATAGCTGACCTCTGAAATCTGTTGATTTTCTGAAGGCGAAGTTTGTCTTGGTTGGCGTTTGTTTTTAGCTAGGCACGTTGCTATTTTCTAATTTGTTTTTTTATCTCTTTTACCTCTGTATTTCTCTAAGGTGTTTGTTTTCTTTTTTTCTAGTTTTTAGTGGTGTCAGGAAATCAAAAGCTTCCTGTAGACACTCATGTAGTTTTTGGACAGAATTTATTGTTTCTAGATCTCTACTGGATGTTAGTTGTGTTTCTAAGTGTTCCAAATTGAGTTTGTTCCATGCCCGATAGTTGGATGAACGTAAGGTGGTTTTAGGTGCGTCACTTAATGTTGTTTTATGTTGGAAGGCAAGCAAATGGTGGTCTGACCATGTGACCGGAGTCATCGTTTGAAAGGTAACTAATTCTGTATTAGCAGAAATGACATCTAGGGTGTGTCCAGCAATGTGTGTGGGTTTGTGGACGATCTGGTGCAGGTTCAGTGCTTCCAGGCCAGCTATGATTGTTTTTGGATGGAGCATATTTGGTTTGTCAAACAAATGTTGAGGTCACCCAGCACGCATAGGTTGGAGTGTAGTGATATAAGGTTTGAAACCGTGTCTAGAAGTGCGTCTGGGAAAGTTTCCTTGTTAGGTGGAGGTCTGTGAAGGAGCAGGAAGTTACAGGAGGAAGATGATGTAGGATTGCATCAGGTGAAGAGGGCCTCACAGTTTTCTATGGAGACGTCGTCAACTTTAGTGATATGTAATGTTTGCCTGAACACAACCGCTAGGCCACCTCCTTTTTTGCCAATAGGTTTTTGGGTGATTGTTTGATAGCCTAGAGGAATGGCTTCATACAGGACTGGATTAATATCATCTCCCAACCATTTAGTAATGAATAGTATGCCTGGTTTGCGTCAGTGAGAATGTCGTGGATGTGATGTTTGTTCTTAGAGAGTGATCAAGCATTTATTAATAGACAGTTTAGAGAATGTGCTTTGGAGATAGTGTGACTTTGTTTTGAAGAGGAGTGAGCAGTATTTTGTGGGCTTGAAGCTGATGTGTCCTTAGTGTTGGTATTAGGTATATGAGGATAGCAATCGTGTAGCTTTTCTGTATCGTGTTTTTCATCCAGTTTGATAAGAAGGTACTTTGATGTGTCAGTGTGTGTAGGTGGTGGAGACAGTGTATGAGAGCGAGTTGGTGCATTGTGTTCTTTTTGGTGTAACCTTGTTGTACAGTAGACATGAAGAAGCAAAGTTATGAGTTGTGACACGTTGCTTTTTTTTGCGTCTGTTTAGGGCGGAGGGTGTATGAGTTAGGGGTGGTGGTGCAGCATGTGGGTCATGTAGTAAGGTTCTAAATTGTCCAATGGATGAGAGGCGGTTAAAAGAGAGTTGTTGTGATGCTGTATATGTGTTGGAAGAGCGAAAGTTTGGTATTGGAGTTTGTTCATTTGTGTAATTTTAAAGATGGGTGTATGGTTGTAGTTTGTGTTTGTAAGTATTATGAGGTGTTGCGCTTGAGAGATTTTGTTGTGCTGGTGTGCGTGATATGTTTTGTTTATGAGGAGTAGTGAAAGGGGATGCTGATGTATTTGTTTTATGAGATGGATTTGTTAGTATAGTATTGTTTGTGAGTGAAAGTTGTAGGGTAAAGGGGGTGGTGATGTGTTTGTGAGTAGATTTTATGGTGTGTGTAAGAGGGAATGAAGTAGATTTGTGAGTGTTTGTCTTTAAACTTGTTTGCTGTAGGAGGTTTTATGTGTTGTGTAGTAGGGTGTAAATGTTGTGTGGTTGTCTGATTGTGGTTGAAAGAAGATGAGGGTGTTGGTTGGAGAAATGATGGAAGGGTGAGTATAGGTTTGTTGGTGACAAAAAGGGGTCTGTTCGGATAATTAGACCAGGGAGTGTGTTTCTGGTTGGGAAATAGTTAAGTATGGTGTGTAATTGGGTTGTGTTAGTCATGAGTGGATTGGCTAGTGTTATAGGATAGAGTTGTGTAAGTGATGGTGCAAATGTGTGGTAGCAGGGAAAGAAAGGTGTATAGGTGTGGTTTGTGTGGTTTTGTAGTGAGTGCTGAGAAATTGAACTGTGCATAGGGTTAGTTTGTAGTATTTGAGTGGAGTACATTTGGTGTGAGCGTGTACTTAGTGAATGTGAGCGGTTCTGGGTGGGTGCTGGTGTACATGAAATTTAGCAGCATTTCTGGCCCTGTTCCCTACCAGTCTAGAACAGGCTCAAACAGACACTCACCCTTGTCCTCTCCACCCTTAGGCTCGAGACCCGGGCTGAGGCGCATTAAGGCCTGGCCTTGTATAGCCTTAGTAATTTGGTGACCCCTTCAGCTAATGGGAACCCTAGCCCTAAACCTAGCTAATCACAACACTAGCCCTAAATCCTAGAACCAACAGAAGACCAAGTCCCTACAACCAATCATAGCCCTAGTCCAAGCACTCAATCAGGCACAAAACCCTAAACCATACGTCCAATAGAGAGCCTAAATCTCAACCCTAGTCCCAACCCTATTCACAGCAGCCAATCACACAAGAAAACCTAAGTTCTATATCCAATAGAAAGCCTAACCCTGACCCTAAACCTAGTCCCAATCCTAGTACCATCAGCCAATCACACAGGAAACCCTAAGCTCGATATCCAATAGAAGGCCTAACCCTAGCCCTAGTCTATATGAGTTTCCTATATTGGTTTGGCCTCCAATGTGTATCATAGTTATTTCCTAACCCGATTTTCTCTTTCGATAATTCACTATCTTGTTGCATTTCTGAAGAGAGGCGGTGGGTCTCCAGTACCTGGCAATGTCCTTGTGATAACAGCTCTGCACAGTCAACCTTGCACCGATTGATGTTTTTGTGATGCAAAATGTAGTTTTTACTGACTATAATCTAATAATGTTTCATCATTTTATGAAATTATGATATTATGTTTTTATGGTTTATTTTTGCTCTAAACCAAATATAGTTTGTAATGATTGACTGAACTAAAGTGACAAAAATGTTGATTCCAAAATATTGTCCTACTAATGTATCTAAAGTTAAAAAATATCAATTACAATAACATAAATTACAATAATATTGAGTTTTCAAATTAATATTAGAATTAATAACAATATTAACAACCAAGATATTTTGAAAATATTAAATGTATTTCATTAAAAATAAATGTACAGTTTAATAAGTTGCAATAATGTATTTTGCGTAACTGAAATTCACTTATTGATGTATTATTCATTAAAAAATATGTATTTTTAATTCCAAATAATCCAAATCATATAAATACTTTTGAAATTACATAGTATTTACTCTAAACATCTTAGATCAACCCTAAAACGTTCTAATATTTTTGTAAACATCTATTTATCTAATTATTAAATAACTTGACAAATTACATTTTAATTTTTAAAAATAGAAATTCCTTTTTTTTTGGAAAAGGTCCAAAAATGTTGAACTTTGTAAAATACATTATATGTTTTAGTAAATAACATATATACAGAGGCATATGCCCTAAATTAACAAAATGTAAATAACGAATATTATTTTGAAAGGAACATTTATGAAACAAACAAAAATAACTAAATATAAAAATAATTTTAAAATCCAAAGTAAATTTACACCAATAAGTAATACATCATTATTCACTTCATTTAAATGTATATGTTTATAACTCCTCAAGGAATCAACACCTAAAAGGATTTTTATAACATTTCCACAGAAGAAAGAAAAGCTCTCCGCCACCTTACCAGTGAATGGATTTCATTATAAAACCAGTAGACAAAAGCGGCACTGTTGTTGCCATGAACGTAAGTGATCATATTGAGGGGGAAATGAGACAACTAATGGATACTGACGCTTACAAACCCTTAGAAAATGATCCCACAGAAGATTTTAGCAAAGATATTAACAACATGGTTGTAAAGTACAGGAGCTTAAATCTCATTGATGAAACAACAACAGATATAAATGTTCATCCCAAACAAAGACCTGGGAGATTTTATATGCTTCCCTAAATTCCCCGCATGAACAATCCTGCCTGTCCCATCATCTCTGGCAATGGTATAGCCACTGAGACGATCTTTTTTTGTTGACCTGCATCTCCAGCCGACTGTCCAGGAGCTTCCATCATTTGTTAAGGATCCCAGTCACTTCCTTAAGATTATTGAAAAATTAAACAACACCTACACATTTGATGATGACTACATTTGATGTTACATCATTATATACCAACATACCACTTGAGGATGGTCTAAAATAACTGTGAAAAAGGCACCAACCAACTTGCTTACCAACTTTGAAAGGGTTATTCTTAAATCCAACAATTTTACCTAAGACGGTAAACATGATCTGCAGATACAAGGAGCCTCCATTGGCACTCAGATGGCTCCATCCCATGCAAATATCTTCATGGGTAAATTAGAGGACTATATACTTGCTACTTCTAGCATCAAACTACTGGTTTGGTTAAGATACATTGATGACATTTATAATATGAAATGCAGGAAGTAGAAAATTGGAAGAATTTACAGCTTATATCAACAGTATCCACCCTGCCGTCAAATTTACCAGCAACAATACTAAACAGAAGCACCATCTCTCTTTTCTGGATGAGTTACTCACCATTTATAAGTGATATGTACCACAAGCCTACCGATGCTCATTTCTATCTAAGCTGGGCTACATGTCACCCACACCACACTAAACTCACCATTATTTACAACCAATCACTCAGAATAAGACGCAGCTGCAGCAATGAGGACAGTTAAAAAAAACAACTACAGGAGCTTACTAGATTATTTCAAATGTGGGTCTATCCTCTACATATCATACAGCAACAAATTGATGTCTTTGTAGTTACCCAGGGAAGCACTTATTTAGAATTCCAATAGCAGAAACGAAAGTGACAGAATCACATTTGTGACTGACTATCATTCATCAGCTCCAAACTACAGAAACATGATGTAAAAAACATTTCCCTTATTATCCACTCGTGAAAAATTACAAAAGGTTTTTCCAAAATCACCAGTCATTACTTAACGCAGAGCTCCCAATTTACAATCTCTTATTGTGAGAGATGAACTAAAGCAATCTGTAACAAATGCAGGGGTTCATTGCTGTGATTCGAAAAGGTGCATCACATGTGAATACCATTTACAGCCATTGCCAGTAACTAGCTCTGTTACGAGAAGGACATGTGGAATAAGACAGCATCTTACATGCCACTCAACATGTGATTTAGTGCCAGCACCAAAGATGTAAAAAAACAATATGTGGGCCAAACAGTGAATGATCTCCATACGCGATTCAGGAACCACAAGTCAGCAATATTTAATAAGAAATGTAACCAGCCTGTAGCCAAACATTTTAACCTGGTGGACTATTTGCTATCGTATTTGAAGATGTTCCCTGTGGAACATGTTTTCAAGGAAGAACTACTGGACTCCAGTAAAAACGTCTGGATGTACCATTTAAAATCGTTTCTTCCAGATGGACTGCCCATCACTGACAATACCACCTGATTACTGTTTATCTTCTGAGATCGCAGGACTGCATTGATTCCACATTCCAAATGGAATCTTCACTCACAATGCTTTTAGAAAATCTAGCAGTGTCACCTGCGCAACCACTGAGCAAACAATCTTTCACTACCTGAAGAAGGCAGAAGCTGAAACATTGTAGTGGGAACATAGTTACATTTACTGATGACTGCACAGATGACATCTCAAATGACATCACTGATGCTATCATCCAGTGACTGTTAGTGTTTTTAAAACGTTTATGTTGGACCCGGCCCTTCTGGCAGGTTCACCCCGAAACTTTTTTTGCTTTTTTATTGGTGACTTGGTGTAGTGATTTTTGGTTTCTGCGCACTTTACCGCTGCGTCCCAGGGTAAAGTGCGTGCGTGTTGTGAGGTTGGCCTGCCCTCCCATAGGAATGCATGGGGTAATGTATGTGTCCTGGTAGTTCCTGATGCGTGGGGTGTGCAGGCCCGAGTTTGGTATGTGCGGACTCGTGTGATTGAATGCTGCGCGATGATGTGTGCGGCGTGCATGTACCTAGTGTGGAAGTGCCACTTCTAGAAGTGGGCACTTCTGTGTGCAGTATGAAATGTGTGGCTTGTCTGGCGATTGGCTGGTTGAGGTCATGTGACGGACTAGGGAAATCCCCAGAGTCAGGAGGAGTCACCCAGTGGTGAATAGGGAGTTTAGCATACTGATGGCTGGGGAGGAGTACACCTGGGTCCTGAATAGGACAGGGCTTTCCCCACACAATGCTGGCTCCGGCCCCTGTGGTGCGTCTGATGACCCTAGCCCTGCCAGTGAATAGGGAGAGGGGCTGAGCAAAACAAAGTGCTCAGGAACCTGTTGTAACTGGTTCGCCCCTTCCCTGCACCTTCAGACAAAGAGTTTTTCTGTATAAAAAGGGGCTGTGTCCCCTTACAATTTGTTCTCTTGCAGGATCCACTTGAGGGGGGGCCTGCTGCTGCTGGGCACCAGGAGAGACCGCCACTGGGGACTGCCTCCCTGCTGGAGGGCCCTGTGAGCTGGCTCTGGGCCCAGTCTTTGCCCCCCTGCTCTTTGAAGACTTTTTGGCTGGACTTGCTATCCCTAAGCGCCTGGGAGCGCTTGTATTTGCTTTATAGCGCCAGGAGCGCTTTGTTGGGACCCCAGCGTCAAGGAGCGTGATACTTGGCGCTCCACTACAGCCTCCAGCGCCTGGAAGCGCTGGACTTGCCCTCGGCGCCAGGAGCGCTTTGTTTATGACAACGGGTGCCCACCCCGTGTGCTGCTGGTGACGGGAGCCTACCCCGTATTTGGGTGCTTGTCGGCGGGTGCCCACCCCGCTTATTTGATTATTGCCGCGGCGGGTGCCCACCCCGCCGAAGATTGCATTTACCGAGGGAGCCCACCCCTCTTATCGCTGAGACGATAACCGCTGCAGCCCGGATCGTACCGGAAGTCAGGCAGCGCTGACCGGGACACCCAGGACCGGAAGTAGGAGGGCGGGAGCCTACCCCGCCTCCCACGAATGACTCGCGCTGCATTGCAAGCCCCGGAGCAGGCAGGAGCCTACCCTGCGCCCCGGGGCCCGGAGAAGAGAAGCCGCCTTCCGGCCCGGAGAGGAGTGGAGTCCCCGGAGAACGGCCCGGTGAGTAGGGAAGGGCTGGGGGACTCCGTTCATGCGCTGTGGGTGCCGGTCCCAGACCGGCTGACTCCTCGAGCGGCCCCCGCCTATGGGGTCGCTCCAACGTTGGGGGCATTATTTCTCGAGCCTGTGAGGCTCTAGGAGGCTGTCGTTGCTGTGTAGAGCCCCGAGGCTCCAACGACGGGGCAATATTTGCAAGAGCCCATCGAGGCTCCACCTTAAGGGGGCACCAGTTGTTTCGTGACGGAGCGGCCCCAGATGGTAGCGGGTCGCTCCCCCCTTGCCCCACAGTAACGTTTAGGGCCACGAAGGCTCTAGGGGGCATTCGTTCGGCTAGAGCCCAGGAGAGGCTCCACGAGAGAGGCGGATTCGTTTTGAAGGGCACAGTGGTGCCACGCTCATTCCTACAGCTGCCCAGCACTTAGTGGGCAGCTGCAACGTTTAGGTTGGGATCCTTACGCTTTTGGCTTGCGCAGCAGGTGCAGCTTGACTGGGACAGAGCGTCCTAGCCCCGACACGGCCAGTTGGCCTAGGGACTGCCACAGGTGGTGGCGTATGTGAGTTTCTCGCTAAAGTTCCTACCCTGCACCTCTGAATGTACTTTATGCGTCATGTGCCTTGCTTTACACCGCTGAATGTATTTCTATGCATCATGTGTTTTCCTTCCTTACACCTCTGAATGTTTTTATGCATCATGTGTTTTCCTAACCTGCACCTCTGAATGTTTTTATGCGTCATGTGCCATTGCTTTACATCGCTGAATGTATTTTATGCATCATGTGTTTTCCTTCCCTACACCTCTGAATGTTTTATGCATCATGTGTAATGTGCGTTTACCCCTACAGGTATTGTGATACTTAGGTGGTTGTTTGTTTTCTCCTAGTACAGGTGGTACTAGGGAGGTTCTGAGTCCCTGCGCGATAGTCTCCTAAGGTGGTTAGGGTTGCGTAGGTGGTACTCGCTTGTTACCAGTAGTTACTGGTTGTGTGCTATACATGTTATATTTGTGCTACAGTAATTTTATATTTGGTGCTAAGTGCTAAATTCTAAAAGTGCTGATTCTTGACAGTGGTCCATGTGGCCCTGTCCCCTGTACATATAATCCCTTGTAAATTCTGCCCGTGCCTGTTGGCACATTGTAAAGTGTGTGTTTTTATCTAATGTGTTTTGTATAATACAAAGGCTATTTTTATAGAATACCTTGTGTGGAGTTTCCTTTGTGGTGGGCCTTGGGTGTTGTTGCTGGGTGCGCGCGCAAACGCTTTACACCTTGCCTCAGAGATAAGCCTGACTGCTCGTGCCAAGCTACCAAGGGGGTGAGCAGGGGTTATCTTTGGCGTGTAACTTCCTTGCCCTGACTAGAGTGGTGGTTAAATATATATTCCAAGGGGACAAACAAAGGGCAGCAGGATAGATATATTTAATATCTATTCAAGAGGGACCATGGGGGATAGAACCTCAAGCACAGTATCAATTCTAGACCAGGCAATAACTAACTGTCCCCCTTCCCCCAAAATCATTGTGGGGGGGGACTTTAACTGTACATTTGAGCCCCTAAGTGGAGATGATCCCTTGGGTACTGAAGAGGAGGACTCTAGATGGTCTATCCCGGCCCTGTCACTAGCCCCAATTAAAAATTGGTCTACTAAGGTAATCCAGATCAACGCTCTCACAGTGGAACACAATCTTAGAGCACTTAATGGCAGGACTCCTTCCGACTGTGATGGAGCGATGACTTTTAACAGGCTTAGCAGTCCGTCCAGAACTGATTACATTTTAATAGATGTCGCACTGTGGTGTGACCTAATAGATATGGAGGTGGTACCCTCGCAGGATAGTGATCACAACCCCCTTTGTATGAAGTTAAGGTGGGGCAAACGAAATGCTGGCGAGAGGATAGTCCCCCTGAGGACAACCAATGAGGTGCTCCCATATAAAGGTAATCGTAGACTGAAATGGGACAAGGTTCAACCCCAGGTTGACAACTTGGCAAGGATCAGGGCCCATGTAGTAGACCTGACCATAGAGTTGAAGGATCTCGAATTGGGATTAAATAACGCCCAGGGATCGTCCTTTGAACAGGCTTACAAAAATGCAGTAGAGGCAGTAGGGAAATTCTTTTTAATTCAAGACAAAAATGGTAGTTTCGCAAAAAAAACGTCCAAACCCAGCAACCCTCGGTACTCTGACCAGTGCAAGGCAAAAAGAAAAGAGATAACAGCCGCCTTGCGTAAAAAGAGTCAACCCCTAGTTAGAGCAGCCAGAAAGGATTATGCAAAGGCACTGAAGCAGGCCAAACGTGAGTGGGAGGAACAATACTGGCAGGACCCTAAATGCGCTTCTATAAGGAAGAACTCATTGTTGTTTTGGGAATTGATTAACAAAGCTAGGCAGCGTAATTCACCATCCTTAGTTAATCATATAACAAGCCAGCAATGGTATCGCCATTTTTTTGGATTGTATGGTGGGATAGAAGCGGTCCATTCCCCTCCCCTCGATCCATCTAATAGGGCTTCTTCCTTATTGCTGTCTGTAGATCCCTTCTTGACTTCTGAGGTGGTGCTGGCTATCAGACACTTGACACCGAAGAAAGCTGCTGGCCCTGATGGTATTCCAGGAGATCTCCTATTGGAAGAACCCGCATTATGGGCCAAACTCATTGCCCTAATAATGAATTTGATCTCTAGGGGATTCCCTGTTCCAGACTCATGGAAGGGTGCGGAGGTGATTACTGTGTTTAAGAAGGGTGCCAGAGATGACCCTGCCAACTACAGACCGATCAGTCTGATTGACGTGATCCAGAAGGTGGTTGGCAGGGTCATTATTATGAGGGTAGGAGTCTGGATGGAAGAAAAGCACGTTTTGTCTCACTTCCAAGCAGGGTTCCGCCAAAAGGTGGGCACGATGGACCAGGTCTTCCGTTTTTCTGCGATCTATTGGAAGACAGTAACCATCAACAAAGGTAGCTTATACCTGGCTTTCATAGACCTCAGGATGGCGTTTGACCTGGTCCCTCGTGAAAGGTTGTGGGAAGTCCTAGAGAAGATGGGCATTCCAGGATCACTTTTGGGCTTTATTGTGAAACTTCACAAGGGGAATTATGCGAGGATCAGATGGGGCACCCAAGGCCAACTGACTGAGAGGATTCCCGTGAGGAGGGGAGTACGCCAGGGACGTGTTATGGCACCAACGCTGTTTTCTCTCTTTGTGAATGGTGTGGTGGACCATCTGAGAGAGGACCCGGCTGATGCACCATCCCTGGCAGGCGAAAAAAACCCCACACTCCTCTTCGCGGATGACACCATTCTGATCTCCAAGTCCCCCTCAGGCCTCCAAAAGCTCCTGAATCGCTTTAGTGCGTTTTGCACCGATAGAGGTCTTACCATCAATACCTCAAAAACAAAGCTCATGGCTTTATCACCTTCTACCAGATTTAGGAACAATCTTTTGATTAATGGTGAGCCTTTGGAGCTGGTAGAATCCTTTGATTATCTGGGTATTAGGGTTAATAGTCGGATGAGTTGGAAAGACCACTTGGCCAAAATGTTGCTAAATTATAAAAGAGTTTCAGGTGCAGTTTTAAAAGAACACCGGGAGTCTACGAGCAAGCCCGTGGCACCGATTCTCGCAATTTATGAGGGCCAAGTATTACCATCCGCACTATACGGCTCTGAATTATGGGGATTCGAGAACACACAGGAGTTAGTCATGTCCGAAAACAAGTTCTTGAGGGAGCTGGTTGCCCTTCCCGCTTCTACCCCGTTAGTCCCTCTACGGTTAGACATGGGCAGGCGCCCTTTCAAAGATCTAGTGCGCCTGCCCCCATTACTCTTTTGGGTTCGTCTGCGAAGGACCAGGGAGCTTCAAAAGTATGCAGCTGCTTTAGATGAACTCATTTCGCTTAATACAGGAAACAGGATTAAGTGGTTGAGCAATCTGAGGCAGCTGGCTGTTCGATTGGGTCTGAGCGAAGCATGGAAGAGCCAAGTACCACCACCTAAGCTAGTGATTAAGCAGTTGTACTGGGATTGGGTTCAGAAGGAGACCTATTGTAGTTGTGTTGGGGGCTCCCTAACTGAGTGATTCATGTCATTTAAATGGACAAAAAGATTTGAACCGTTCTTGGATTTTATAGAGAAACCCCTGGACAGAGCACTTTATTTAAAGGTTAGGTTTGGGACCCTCCCGGTGAACGATTTTACCTTGGGGTGGAAAAAACAGCGTGGCCAATCGAACTCTTGTCCAGGTTGCGCAGCCCCTACTGAGTCCGTGGCGCATTTCTTTTTTGCCTGCCCAGCTTACAGGGTAGCTAGGAGGATATGGCTAAAACCATTATGTAAGGGGCTGGGCCTTAGATGTCACAAAATGGCCCTGAGGATTCTCTGCACTGATACGACTTTCATTGCCATGGTGTGCGGAGTTGCTAAATATTTGGGCAGTGCATGGTTGTCACGCATGAGGCGTATTAAAGCCTTCTCCCACCTCATTTAATTGTTAGAAGGCTTTGGAAGGAGGCCTCCTTGAGATTTGACAGTGTTCCTTTCGTATTGCTTACTAAATTAGTAATTGTGAAATAGGAGTTGTTGTTTGTACTTTAGGATTGGTGGGTTCTTGTTTTTATATCTGTATTGTATTGTAAATTGTACTCTTTTATGATGAATTATTTTATCGAATAAAGTATTTACTTACTTACTTATTCCAAGGTGTATTTTCCCTGTGGAACATGTTTTCAAGGAAGAACTACTGGACTCCAGTAAAAACATCTGGATGTACCATTTAAAATCGTTGCCTCCAGATGGACTGACCATCACTGACAATACCACCTGATTACTGTTTATCTTCTGAGATCGCAGGACTGCATTGATTCCACATTCCAAATGGAATCTTCACTCACAATGCTTTTAGAAAATCTAGCAGTGTCACCTGCGCAACCACTGAGCAAACAATCTTGCACTACCTGAAGAAGGCAGAAGCTGAAACATTGTAGTGGGGACATAGTTACATTTACTAATAACTGCACAGATGACTTCTCAAATGACATCACTGATGCTATCATCCAGTGACTGTTAGTGTTTTTAAAACGTTTATGAGTGTTAAATATATATACCAAGGTGTATTGGTGAATCAGTGGGTGTATGAGTTCCTGTATAGATGATTCAGTGGGTGCATGACTGGCTGTATAAGTGAGTGATTAGGTGTCTCGGTGAATGTATGGGTGAGTGACTGGTTGTGTGAATGTTTGTATCAGTCTGTCAGTTGGTGTCTAAGTGGCTGTATGGGTATATGGGTGGTTACATGAGTGGCTGTATGGGGGATTGATAGGTTGTCTGAGTACCTCTATGGGTGTCTGAGTGTCTCTGTGGTTGGGTGAGGGGGTATGTGACTGCTTGTATGGATGAGTGAGTAGGTGAGTCAGTGGCTGTATGGGTAAGTGAGTGTGTGTGTGAGAGGCTGTATGAGTGAGTGTGTGCATGGCTGTGTGAGTAAGTAAGTGGGTGTGTCAGTGGTATATGGGTGAGTAACTGGGTATGTGAAAGGCAGTATAGGTGAGTGATGGGTGAGTGTATGCTTGTGTCAGTGACTGTATAAGTGAGTGATTACACGTTAGTATATGTATGAGTAAGTGTGGGTGTGTAACTGTATGGTTTAGTAAGGGGCTGTGTGATTGACTGTAGTGGTGAGTGAGTAGGTGTGTGAATAGCCCTATGGGTGACTGACTCAGTGTGTGAGTGGCTGTATGGGTGGATATGTCGGTGACTGTATTAGTGAGTGTGTGGGTGTATGGGTGGCTGTATGGTTGAGTGAGTGGATGTGTGTGTAGATCTATGAATCAGTGAGTGGGTGTGTAAGTACTGGTATGGGTCTGTGACTGGGAAAGGTTGAGTGGGTGTATGAAAGGCTCTGTAGGGGTGTGAGTGGGTACGTTAGTGACTTTGTGGCTGATGTCATCAGTGATGTCATTAGTGATGTAATTTGAGATGTCATCAGTGATGTCACTGATCATGCATGAGTGATGTAATATGTGAGGTAATAAGCAGTGCATTGCGGGGGCGCGAGTTATAGTTAGCTTCGTTAACTATAACTGCTGAATTTCACTGGCTTTGTACGAGTGAAACCTGAGCCTAACTATAACGTCCCTGTCACCTTTGGTTTTTTCAGGGAATTTACAAGGTTTTTTTAAATTCTGTTTCCTAGCTACAACGTCCCTGTAACCTTTGTTTTTTTTAGTGAATTTCTATTTTTTTTAAAGTAGTGATGGCATTTGCAGAGTGGTGGAGAAAGAGGGTGTGGCCTCTGACCAGCTCTCAGGAATCCCTCTGTGTAGGACTTAAAGAAAGTACCAGGAGGGCTTCAGCATCCGAGAGGACTTCATTTCCCATCAGTAGTGCACTAGAAGACGTGGGGGAGAAAGGGAGCATGGCCTCCGAAGGCCTCTTAGCAATCCCGCTGTGTGAGACTTACTGGAGGCAACAGGAGGGGTTGTTAGCCCTCAAGGATCCTCAGAAGCCAAGGGGACTACATCCTTCAACTAGTAGTGTGCCAGGAGGCATGTTTGCAGAGTGGTAGAGCAAGGGGGCGGGCCAAGAAGACCTCTCTGCAATCCTACAGTGTTATACTTACTGAAGGTAACAGGAGTGGTAGTTGGCCCACAATTACGTCCTTGGGGGCCAACTACTCCTCCTGTTACCTCCAGTAAGTCCCACACAGCGTGACTGCTTTATCGGTCTTCAGAGGGCACACCCCCTTTCTCTACCACTCTGCAAACACACCTCCTGGCGCACTTATGGTTGTCGGATGAATTTCTCTTTGCTCCATGAGGTCCTTGGGGGCCAACAAGCCCTCCTGTTACCTTAGTAAGGCCAACACCGCGGAATTGCTGAGAGGTCTTTGCCAAAAATGTTTTTTAAAAGTGCTTTTTTTGGCCCTGGCTTAGAGGTCAGTGTGTTTCTACCCTACCCCCCTTTTCTTTTAAAAAAAAAACATTTTTGTGGGACTCGGTTCAACTGAGTCCCAAGATGGCTTGGCTGCCAACACTTCCTGGTTCAAGTGTTTGCAGCCAATCAAATTTCAGTAGGATTTTGGGCTACCAGATATCTATATTTTTTCAACTTAAATATCTCTTAAACTACTGAATGGATTTGCACTGAATCACAAAAAGCACGTGTTCTGGACCAACATCTGGCTTTATGCCAAATTTAGTGTCATTCCATTCAGCGGTTCAGGCTGTAGTCATGTTCAAAAAATGAAAAATCCCCATAGACATAACATGGAAAAAACATGTTTTGGGACCCTCCTGGGAAACCTTCCTGCACCAAAAACAATCACAAGAGGCAGAATGCAGCACACATCGAAAGAGGAAAAACGAGGAGAAATAGATATATATTGCCTATGGTTGTGCCTCCCTTAGCCTCCGCTTGGGAGGCATACATTTTTGGCGCTGCCTCAGACTTACGATTTCTCGTAAATCTGGGGCAGTGTCAAAAAGCCATGGATATTGCTGGGAACGCCCCCAGCAACACCCATGTAACTCCCCTGTCACACAGTTTTCTGCATGAAAAAGGCACATATTTATAGGCCATGAAAAGCCATGTAACTTGGCTTTACGTGGTCTTATAGAATATGTTCTAATGTGGCTCATTGCTAAAACAAACCCGCATAAATTTTTAGCGCGCGAGTAGTTGCAAAACTTTATTGATCAATGTTGAAATGACAACAGCAGCAAATCACGTTGATATGAATGCGTGTTTGTTTTAGGAATGAGCCACATTAGAACATAAAAAAACTATTCATAAAAAAACTATTCATACTCGTAAAAAAAAAAAACATTCATACTCGTTGTACGAAGCATTTTTTGCCTGCAGAAAGGCGGACATACTCTGATGATGATCGTAATCACAGATAATTATGTTGAGGTGTTGAAACATGTACAATGGACATTTTCTGTGATGAGAACAGTTAAACATTATTGCACAACATGTCGCATGCCTAAAAATGAAATGTAATATCACTGCTACCCACTTTGTCGACTTTGAACACAACAGTGCAAAGTATTTCTTTTATGTTAAGGCATTTCCTGCCACTTTAAATGTGGAAGGAAGTCAGCATTTGCCTAACCCGTGACCAAGGAGTGCGTGAACTCTGAAACGCGTTGGGTTTCTTAATTTGGTTGCCGTGTGTGGATTACTAAATACACGCTTTTCAAATAGAGTATCGGCTCTGCTCTTATCTTCGTGTTTATTAACGCTGTGAAGAAGGTTACAGTTGTGCTGGGATATATATATATATATATATATATATATATATATATATATATATATATATATATATATATATAGAGAGAGAGAGAGAGAGAGAGAGAGAGAGAGAGTGTGTGTGTGTGTGTGTAAAGGCATACATCTACAGAGTTAGATATAGAAAATCTACACTCACTTGCCCATCAATTTTTTTTCTGAATTTTTGTGATGATATTGTGGCCGATATTCTATATTCAATATTCCATATCTTCACTGGCAGAAATGCCCCTGCCTGAAATGTTGACGCTCTATTACACTTTAGCTAAATGCATTAGCAGTAGAGTACACATTTACATCCCCACCCCTAAAGTTGGTGTTGGAAATAAAAAAGTAAACAATTACAAATATGGGCCCTCTGTGTGACATTAATGCAGGGCAGCAGCGTGGTGACCTTAGCACCCCTGATAATCCCGACTATGTAACTAATGAAAGCAAGTGTATAACCATGCAGTGGGTGCAGCTCAATGCTTTATTGTAAACTGAGATCAGGGCAAAACTGTGGCTGCAACATCAGGGTGGATAAAAATGTTAAAGAGATGCAAATCCTGTAGCCCATCTCAATTTCCCATTTACAGTGGAAATTATTATTAGACCTTAATTATGGAGTAATTATTGCCAAACCACATCTAAAGCATTGATATATCCATGCTGCACTTTCACTATTGCCCATAGTTGACTTTAATCTGTTGGCTAAGGAAATAAATATTTTTTAGGGATTCAAAGCGAAGAAAGCCCTAGTTAGCTAAGGTGTTTATTAACCAATCAAAATCACATAAAACCTGATATAACTGGAAAATATTGTAATTTTCTGTTATCACAGGTAGCACGTCGGAAAATCAGAGTATATCTTTGCCAGTTTCCAGGAAATCTTCAATTTCTAGTTCAAATTCAAGTGCAAAAACGTCACCTTCTTTTCAACAAGTTGAAGAAAAAGGGTCCAGCGGAAGTTTTACAAGCCGAAGAACGTCCTCAGACTTTGATAGATCTTCGTCAATACTTTCCAGCAAAACATTGCAATATGTTGAAGGAATTACATCTAGTAGAGGTGTAAGATCTCCATCCAATCAAACAAAAGAATATGATTTGAAAAGCTCCAACCAAAAACCTGCAATCAAAAGTCGCAGATTATATAAAACTACTACCATAAATAACTCCAGCATAAAAGATACCGCTGCTAAAAGGTGTTTAAACTCTGTACCAGAACCAAGGCCGTTTAGTGCACCTCCATTTACTCAAGAACAGACTGAAAAGTATGCCAACAAATCCGCTAAGAAACAAACCCTGCA
The DNA here is from genome assembly GCF_964204655.1 of Triturus cristatus. NCBI lineage: Eukaryota > Metazoa > Chordata > Amphibia > Caudata > Salamandridae > Triturus > Triturus cristatus. Next base: position 959,038,083 of record NC_140593.1, on the reverse strand, counting down.
GACAGTTCTATCGACTGACATTCATCGTCAAAAAGGAAGAGCACATACGGGGGAATTTCAAAAAGAGAGCTATGTGTGTAAAGCAACTGAAAAGAAAAACTGTTTAGAGGAAGGTCAGAATAAAATCAACAAGGGAAGGAAAATGGATGAAGGTGTAGCACTTAAAAGTGAAAACCCAAATACAGAGTCCGGTACAATCCTGCCTGAAAATAAACACCTCCAGAAAATCCCTTTGGTAACTGAGGAAATATGCCATGTTGTTGAAGAGACAGAACACAGCAAAAGTAGAATTGCTTGCAAAGCAGAAGATGGTGAAGTTGAAAATGGTATCCTAGAGAATGAAATTGTATGGACCCACCACTCGGACACTCAACACGAAGCGCCCATCCCCGATATCACATGCAGAATGCCCCTCCCTCTATATAACATTTTTCTCAACATGGTAAGAGACATGGCACCTTATTCAGATGTATCAGAAACAATCAGTAAAAGTAATAATTCAAAAACTGAAAATACCCTGGGAGATTCAAATCCTAGTCCCTGTAATGGAACTGTAGAAGACAATAAGATTGATTCAGGCCAGACACCCAAGTGTAATCGATCATTGGAACAGGAAACAACAAACTGTCTGTCCCAGCAGAGCCACAACAAGCATGGGATTGGTCCAAGAGACAGTAATGGTGCTTCTGATTCAGCGTGTAAAGAACACATTCACTCAAATTCAGATGAGTTGAGTTTATCAGAAACCGATGAGCTTGGATTCTCAATTTCCTCTACTTCAGATTTTCTACATTCATTAAATTCTCAGAATGATGATGAAGAAAGGGTAAGGCACATATGATATTTTATTTACTTTACTTGTCACAACATCATCTTAAAAAATTGCTAAGAATGTTTACAGACTATTCTGTCTGTATTGTATGTTTAAACATCAAACTCTACAAACATGATGCTTGTATATAATAATCTAATGCATTGCTTCTCAAACATTTAGAATCCTAACCCACTTTTTAGAACGACAAACATTTGCAACTCACCTAGCCTCAATGGACATGAGGTGGGGGATTTAAATGTAACTAAAGCATCCTGCAGTATCTCACTGTCATTTACAGAAAACACATTTTCCACTGAGATGCCCCCTAAATTTGCCAACCAGTTTTACTGATAAAACTATATTGCACAGAAATGATAATGTGTGAAAACTGGGTTTCTGGGAATATTTACAATTTGTGCATCACCAAGTAAAGTATCCTAATATTTTTGATCTTATTAAAATCTTTGTTTCGATCACACTTCAGAATTACAAAAAAAGGTGCTTCTTTTTGTGCTTTCCTAACTGTTGATTGTGTACAGTTTATTTACAGGAATTTCCATCTTGTGTGTTACAAATAAATACTTCCTATAGCCTTTCCATTCATGCCGTCTGTACCCAGCAAGATTGTTACATAATTCACTTTACGTTTCTTTCTCTGACTACTAAGTGAGAGGAATATGTAAACAGCAATCCCCTTGTTAAAAAAATGAGCAGCAATTTGTCAGAAGTCATAGTCTGACATTTGACCTCTGTTTTTTTAAGTGCAGTGTGAACTGAAAGGCATCTTTATTTATTGCTTGGATTTTCTCGACCCATCAAAAACCGTCTCTCGACCAACCAGTGGGTCACGACCCACAGTTTGGGAAACACTGATCTAATGTATCCCTTGAGACTTTGATACCAATTATGCTATTGCTGTAAGGTATTCAGGAATCTGCACTGTGTCTAATGCACCCCAAAGGCCTCAAGGTCATTGCATAGCTAGTGTGATACAACTTTACAAACGATGTCAGTGTATCCACTGTACCAGGCAACGTCCTCCATTGTTAGGGTACTTGATTTTGTCTAGAAAAGAGTCAACCAATTCAATCATCTCTTTTGGGGAAAATCAAATTCTGCTGAACATTAAGAGGTGGGACGTATTAAAGATAGAAAATTCAAAGGCAAGCTTGTAGCTCAATACACAGCACAGTATTTCTGGTGCCTCCAGTTTAACTGGATTGATTGAGTGCTATTTATTAGTGCTATTTATTAGAAGCAGTAATGCTGAAGTTCAGAAAGCGTGAGCACGATTCATGGTCTGCATCAACATTTAAGAGAGTTCTGCATTGGTCAGACTTCAGCCAAAAGTAAAATCCTTCCAATCTAGCAAGAAGATTAAACTCCTTAATTTGCAATTGTTGCCCACTCTAATGTCAACATTTACAATGATGTTTTCATTCGGTGATCACAAAACAGTTCCTCAGGACAAAGCTTTAAATTTGTCATCATGACTGGATTTAAATTCATATGCCCAGATGTACAAAGCATTTTACTCGTCGCAAACGGCCCATCGGACTGTTTACAACTGGTAAAATGGTTTTAGGCATGTACCAACCCTATTTTGCGAGCCGGTAACCTATTACTGACTCCCAAAATAGGGTTTGCGAGTCGCTATTAGGAAGGGGCATGTTAAAGGCGTCCCTTCATAATAGCGAGCCGCTATAGTATGTAGGAATGTTTTGTAACCGGAAATGTGGTTTAAAACATTCCCAGTTACCACCAACTGCAAGTTGGTGGTAAGCCATTCGCAAATGGGAAGGGGTCCCATAGGGATCCCTTACCCTTTGTGAATGGGGGCGCCAACATTTTTTCATTACAGGCAGTAATCCCACAAACTTCTGCCTGCTCTTCAAAAAGGAAAAAATAACTTTTAATTTATTATTTTTAAACGCATTCTGTTTTCCTTTAAGTAAAATGGGCTGCATTCAAAGAAAAAAAAGTTGTTTTATTTAAGAAGCGAACACATACATGATGGTCTGCTGTCCCCAGCAGGCCACCATACCTGTGTTATTGCCCATTCCCAATGGGTCACAAATTGCGACCTGCCTCATGAATATTGATGAGGCAGGTCCCATGCGACCCATTTGGGAATCGCCAATGTGTGTTGAGACGCATTAGTACATTTCATTTTGTGAGACTTTAATAGCAAGTCAAAAAATTACAATTAGAGACTCGCAAAATGAATGTTAGTACATCTGGCCCATAAACCCTTACAATTTAGAACATTTTTACTTTACAGAGAATACAATCTAAAGTAAATTACACTCTAACACTTATCTAATGAACAACACATTAAGAATGATAAATACAATATTTTCTTCTTTGCCCTTCGGAAACATGCCATGAAGGATAAAAGTCTGTGTGATGCTAATATGTAATGTCTCCCTCCGCATTGCTTGACAGTGAATGTTATCTACATTTTGGCTAAACAGACAATGGCTTTGACACCACTGCATCAAGTCCAAAAGACTGTATTACCTGTTCTGTTCTGTTCTGCACACATCCTTTAATCAGAGATCCAAAATCCTGAACCCGTTACAAACCTTTTTACATGTTATCCCATAGGTGATGTGTATGTACTCAGATTGCATTCTTACCCACATTGAAGTCTCTTTGCCTAATGATTTTTTGTCAGCCATGTTGCGTCAAATGAGCCAGAAATATGCCCATCCCTGAGGTAATTCAGTTTTCCGATCCCTTTCGTATTTAGCCACCATTTTGTGTCTTTCCGCCATTTTGTGTTGCCCTCACTCAGGCAGCACGGTGAACTAGGTGTTGTTTTCCCTCTTCCTACTGCAACGTGTCAAATAACCTCCTGCCTCTGTTTAAAGCTGGTGTCAGGGTCCGGCCGACTCCACTAATCCTCGTCTGGTTTGACTGATCCCTGTCTCGACTATCTGTTGGTTCGCACCATTCTTTCCTGACTTTATCTTATCCTCTGGCCTTCGCTATTCTTTACTCGTATTCTCTCATTTCACAACTGTCCTCCGGGGCATACAAATGTGTCCTGCCACCTGCAAGTCGACTTATAAACACTACCACTGATTAACTTGTGGGGAAGGGTGACAAACACAGTTGGAAAAGAGGCTTATTTGAGTTACTTAATATCTTGCTTTCATATTCTTCTCATTGGTTAACCCTGTATGCATTGGGAGTGTTCTTTGTGAATATGTGTGTTATAAAAGATTGTGCGCCACGAAGTAAAGGGGCAGTCTCCTAAGAACATACCGAGTGTACTTCTGGGACAACTGTACTTAGCTGCAGCTAATAAACCTTATCTTCTACGCCTAACGGAGTGTCCCGTGTCTCTGTTCGACAAAGCAGGTGAACTCAGGAGATTAAGGCGTACCCTGCGCCGCCAGGCCCATAAGGTCTAGGTTCTTCAATTGGTGCCCGAACGTGGGCCGGCTTCAGAGGTAGCAGTTCTGCCCGAGGATCGTGAGGAGCCCCGCAAGAAAATTCTGGAGGAATCGCGAACCACGTCAAGCGACCCCTGTATGTCGAAGTGGTCCGAAGGTATTTTGCAGCGCGGTTTCGCCTTTCTGACGGCTGCTGACGACTGCTGCCCTGACTGCCGCCCTGCTTTGGTCCCTTTGATGATGTTTGGTATCGCGAGACATTAGACGGGCCTCTGTTGGCGTAAGAAGACACTTAGTTAAGTATTGGTGGGTAGCTCCCACTATTTTGTTTTGCTTTGGGTCTTTGATTCGGCTATTGCAAAAGCCGAAGCCGAGGGGTGAGTACGTTTGTGCTGTATTATTTGATTTAACCCCTTGATGTTTGTGAACAGTCCAGTGAAATAACGATGCCTGGTCTGAGCAAGTTTAGGAAGTTCTGTTGCCTTGGTTGTAATAGGAATTCCCGGCTGGAGGACTCTTGTCCAATTCCTCCGGTTGGAACTCCCACCTATGAGCTTTATTCAAAACATGGTGTTGGCCCCATTGCCTTTAATAAGGCATGGATCCGATGCACGAAGAACGATGGCGTTCTACAGTGGCCACAAAATGGTAGTTTTGAGCCTGACATATTAGACAATTTGGAAGCGATATTGTTCAAAAAACAAGCCCGGCCGGCAATGTTTGACTCTTTCCGCCTCTGGCGTAAGGAAGCAAAACAGTAAGAAATTAAGCAGGCAAAACGAAATAAGAAAGCACAAAACATGATGATTATACAGGCTGCCCAGCAGTTTAAAGATAATGAGAGTGATAATGCAATGGAAATCTCAGAGAGACAGCATCGTATGGCAATAGATAGATGCTATCCGGTGTTGCCTAATTCCCCTTCTGATAAAAGTAAGGATCTGGAGGAAGACCCCTTTGATGTCTCACCTATTGAGATTGCCTCCACCCTATGTACAAGGTGCTAATGCACCCCTGTTGTTACAACCTGTTCAGTTGCCTGTTGTCCCCCCACCTGTTCCGGTTCTTCCACATTTGCCCCTTCCGGTATTGCCACTCCCACCTCTCGTGCGACTGATAGAGCGGTGCTGATGCGAAAATTGTAGGGGTGCACCATATTCTTTGTTAGTCAGCACCCACATATATATGAACATGTTATACAAGTATAATGGAAATGTATGCAATGAAATAGAAAAGTAGAAATGTAAACAGGCCTCGAGAGAGGAGAAGGGCCTTTAATTATTTTGATATATTGATGTGTATATGTGATGCTTAGTATAAAATGTTGTGCATTAAGTAACATAAAGCTGTGTTAGAGGGGTGAAGAATGCAAACCTCTTAAGTATAGAACGAATAATTAGAGTTACTAATGGTAGAGTGTTTAGTTTGAGGCCTAACCTAGAGTGTAAAGTGAAGGCCTCGTTTATTTTAGCCATGTTTTATTAAGGCGGCAGGATGCTAGCAGAGCTTAAAATACAGTGCATGGTGAAACCTCATGATGTTAGGGGTTTTTTCTTATTCAGCATTTGGCTGCAGGTACAAGGCCATGTAGCTCGTTAGTTAGAAAGAGCCTTTGTTCAAATGGAATGGAGACAGAAGAAGTAGACGTGAAGGGAGTGGATTGGAATGTAAAGTTGCAACTCCTGGTACAGAGAAGGCCTGGGACCCAAGGTCGAATTCGTGGATGGAAGAAGAAAGGACCCAAATGGAAATGTACTGAAGAAAGAGGCTGCCTGAAGGGGTGTGTTGAAGGGCGTGTACCGCTTTTTGGGGTTTTGTATTAGGGACAGAGCCCCGTGGGTGGAGCAGACGAGACTTAGGCGAGGGACGGAAAGGAGCAACATAGATCGAGCTCTCATATGGTGAAAACTTCTTAGGAAGCTTCACTGCTGACACCTTTTATGCGATCCTCACCTGGAAGGGAATGTTAAGTAGGTATGTCACCTTAGAGTAGAGTAGGGACAGAAATGATTTGATTAATGACTTTAAATTTTGATATCACGATTGCCATAGGGTATTTGATGCTCTTGGAAGCTGTAATCCTGTTCATTTTCAGTCGTATGCGAATACTTCGCAGACTAGCATTTGTATTAATCCCCATATATCTTTTGTGTTTGGTATTGAGGTGCCTATATATTCAGATGTTTTTGCTGATAATAAAAGGTCAACCTCCCAGATTATGAGTCTTCTTTCCTGAGATGTCCAATTGCGGTAAATACGACTTGATAATTGTGATTCTTCCCTCTACGCTATTCTGCAAGTAAAAAGATCCTGGCGACCTGTGTAGGTTCTTGTAGTTAATTAGACGAAGTCACCGATTCCTTTGTCTCCATCTCCTGAACATCAATCTTCTTTGCCTTCGGCTCCCCTTATAACTGCCAGTTCCTCTCCTGTATCGCCTAATACCTTGTCCCCTGTCCTTATGTCTAATTCTCCTACTGTGCGCAAACGAATAACAGATACTGTCTCTGGTTTTTTGTCCCCTTTCGTTGGGACTCTGAACATGTCTCCGGCTTTTTCTCGAAGACAGTCTCGTAGTCAACTTCCAGGTTCCAACGAACGGGTGGTGTTGGACTCTCTCGCTCGCAAATGGATCGAGAAGGGTCCCCAGTATAGTGTGAAAGATATCATGATCACCTTTCATCAGTGGGATGCGCCCACGCAGAGATATGTATTTAATGTTATGTGTGACACTCTTGCTAAAGGATGGGAGGATATGGATTTGGGTTTACTTCCCCAGGGTCAGTTGGACGTTCAGGCTAATTTCGATAAAGGACTCATTGTGTGTTCTAAGATTGAGGACGCCGTAAGGACACTTGTTACTTTTAGGTCCATATTTTCTTCACAAACTTTTCTTGATTCTGATCCTGCTGTTCAGCAGACATTGAAACATTACCCAATGAGAGAGGTTCCTCCGATATGGAGGGAAGAGGTTGCGCAAGCAGGTAATAATCCAGCTATTCTCGCTCACTTCCAGCGTATATGGGTACATGTGCCCTGGAAGAGATCTGATGTTTTGGCCCTCAAACAATCTTTACCGGATCCCCGTAAAAACCCTGCTGGTTACTATAAAGAATTGTCCCAGACTGTTGATGCCTGTATTATGAATTTAGCCGATATTGACATGTTAAAGGGAAATGTAGTCCCACAAGCGTTATGGGCTCGGATTCGTAGAGAGGATCACGTTCAAGAATTGGGTGGTACATGGAATGCTATAACTGCCTCGGATAGAGCACAAGTGGGTGGTGTTAAGCCTGATGTTTTGATCACAGAACTCCCTGGTAGGATTATTACTTTAATGAAAACAATGATGCCCGCCTTACGAGTTAATTGGGATAAATTAGCTGCGTGTAGACAGAAGAAAGATGAGAGTGTCTCCGATTTCTTCACTCGTTTTGAGGAGACGTTTATTGATCACAGTGGTCAGGATATGACTACGGAGGGTGGACAGCGATTATTTGTAGATAAATTCGTATTTAATTTGCTCCCCGAGTTGTCACATAAGTTAAAAGACTCTGAAAGTTCATGGGCTGTTTCTTCTTCTGCTCAGATATTGGCTACTGCTCAATATTACGAAACCAGGGACAAAGAGGAAAAAGACAAGCAAGAGAAAAAGACTAAAGAATTAAAAACGAAGGTTCTTCTGCAACAAGCTTATCCTCCTCGCTCTGCTCAGCGCCAGTTTTAACAGCCTCCCCAGTTTCAGAGGGTGTTTCAAAAGCGTGAGCCCTATATTCCGCGGCCTTTGTTAGGTCCTAACCAATGCGCCTATTGTAGGGAGGAAGGTCATTTTAAGAATGGCTGCCCGGTTTTATTACAGCGTAATGGAGGACTATCTACTCCACGAGGTCGTGGTGGTTCCCAGTTAGCGCCCAGGGGTAGAGGTCGAGGTATGTCGCCCCAGACACAGCGTTCCCTTCCACCTCCACATTCTATGAACTACTTTGATCAGCAAAATACTCAGTCTACACAGTATTACAATGATGATTACTATGTTGAAGGTGAGAATGACAGTCTTCACGCTAACTAGGACAGCCATAGACAAAGTGAGGGAGTTGTATCGATTCCAGTAGATCAGAATGGGCCTTATGTTAATGTCACTACAATGGGTGTTTCAGAGCCATTTCTTTTAGATACTGGTGCGATGAGAAGTTCTATTATTCACTCCAAACTCCCTGGGGCACCCTTGTCTGGCTTAACAAACATATCCGTAGGATTTTCTGGCGCCCCAGTTCATAGCCCGGTCTCTTGTCCTCTGCCTATTTCAATTGGTTCTTATGATTTGGAAGCTCCACTTATTTTAAAGACTGGTTGCGGCGAAAATCTGTTGGGTTTGTATTTATTGAAAAGATTGCATGCAACGATATATTGTTCTCCTTCTGGTGTACATCTCGCTTTGGGGCAGAAACTGACCTCTCCAATGTATTTGTCTAAAGATCAATTTCCACCTGAATTGCTCTCTCTCCCTGCAACACTTTGGGCTACGGGTCCAAATGATATTGGTTATCTTGAGATCCCACCCTATGTCGTTACCCTCAAGCCCAATGCTAAATTGCCACGCATCCCTCAATACAAAATTCCCAATGATGGTGAAAGAGCGCTTTTTGCTATTATTTATTATTTGGTTCAGAAGGGTGTGGTTGAGGAGACGAGGGGAAATGTATGCAATAGTCCTGTTCTCCCGGTTCTTAAACGCACTGATCCTTCTCAGCCTCCTGTTTATCGCTTTGTTATTGATCTCCGGGAGGTTAATAAAATTGTTGTACCGCAGTTTCCTGTTGTTCCAGATATCACTGCCCTGTTAACTTTAATAGCTGCCTCGGCAGCTTGGTTTTCTCTTATTGATCTGAAAAATGCTTTCTTCAGCATCCCCATTGCTGAAGAGAGTAGGGATCTTTTTGGATTCTCTTTAGGAGGCCGAAGTTTCCGGTTCAAGCGCGCACCCCAAGGCTATTGTGAAAGTCCCTCCATCTATAGCCAAGCTCTGAAGTGCCAGCTTGATACTTTTCCTTTGCCGCCAGGTGCTACCCTTATTCAGTATGTGGATGATTTATTGATTGCTGCTGATTCAGAGGATATTTGCAAGAACGTGACTATTGCACTATTGCGTCACTTGTCTGACCTTCACCATAAGGTTTCACCTTCTAAATTACAATATGCCCGCCAAGAGGTTACCTATTTAGGTCATCTCTTGTCGAAGGAGGGAAAGCGACTGACCCCAGAACGTATTCAAGCAATTGCACAAATGTCTGTGCCATCCACACAAAGAAAGAGAAGTGTGTGCCATTCTGGGCATTACCTCTTATTGTAGACAGTGGATTCCACATTTTTCTTTGTTGGCTAAACCTTTGTTGGCACTCACTTTGAAAGACACACCCCAACCCCTTCCTTGGACTGACAAATGTCAGAAGAGTTTTTCTGATTTACGTGCTGCTCTGTGCTCTGCTCCTGTGTTGGGTACTCCGGATTACAGTAAGCCCTTCATGCTCTATGTCCATGAAAGAGAGGGTTGTGCGTTGTCAGTCTTAACACAACGATTTGGAGACAAGCAGCGGCCATGTGCCTACTTTTCGGCTACATTAGATCCAGTAGCCAAGGCATTGCCTAGTTGTCTTAAAGCTACAGCAGCAGCAGTAATTTCTAATCGTCAGTCTGCTGGAGTGGTGCTAGATAACACTCTTATTGTTATGGTACCACATGCAGTGGATACCTTTCTAAATAGGACAAAAACGCAGCATCTTACAAGCGCTCGCTTGTCTGGGTATGAGCTGACGCTCTTGGCTAGTCATGTGCACATCAAACGATGTAACACTTTAAATCCAGCCACATTGTTACCTCTTCCAGAGGAGAAAGGTATTCAGGAACAACATGATTGTTTTCTCCGTACTGAGGAGGAGACAAAATGTAGGATTGATTTGAAAGATACACCACTAATGGACCCGGATGGGATCCTATGGGTGGATGGTTCTTGTTTTAAACTCCCTAATGGTGAAACAACTTCAGCTTATGCTGTTACCACCTTGCATACAATCGTGAAGACAGCACGCATCAGACATAATTCAGCTCAGGCAGCTGAACTGATAGCTTTGACAAGAGCGTGTGTGTTATCTAAGGGGAAGAGAGTGAATGTATATACCGACAGCCAGTATGCGTTTGGTGTGGAACATAGTTTTGGTCGTTTGTGGAAGGAAAGAGGATTCTTTACCTCCCACGGTACTAAAATACAGCATGGTCAGTTGGTAACTGATCTTCTTGAGTCACTTGCTTTGCCTACCCAGATAGCAATCATAAAGTGTAGTGCGCATAAGAGGATTACTGATGATGTTGGTCGCGGGAATGCTTTTGCGGATGAGGTAGCGAAAGAAACAGCCAGAGATGCTATGAGTCGCATGTATGTTGCGGGCCCTGCAAATTGGGTCAAGGAAAAAGGAATGTGTGAGGATACAATAGAAAGTGTGAGATCGATTCAAGGAGAGGCTACAGAGAAAGAGTTGAGTAAGTGGAAAGAGAGTACAGGAATGTTAGACGCGATGGGATGTTGGATAGAATTGTCAGAACATCAGCGTTGGCTGTTACCAGATGCCTATGTACTGCCTGTAGTTGCTATGGCACATGGTCCAGCCCACATCAGTGCGAAAGGAATATGTAAGCTTCTGGCTCCAGTGTGGCTGAACGAAGGGATGCCAAAATGTGCAGATAATTTAGTGAAGCATTGTATCGTTTGCTTGATGCATAATACAGGAAAGGGAACCCCAACTCCAGCAGGTCATTTTGCTCCCCCAACATATCCTTTTGAGGTGTTGCAAATTGATTATATTCACATGGAACGATGCAACAATCTCAAATATGTTTTGGTGGTGGTGTGTGCCTTCTCCAGATGGATAGAGGCCTACCACCTGAAAGACAACACTGCTTTGTCCACTGCCAAAGTTCTTCTGAAAGAGTTCTTCCCTAGGTTTGGTTTGCCACGCATTGTCTGGAGTGACAATGGAAGTGAATTTGTGGGCCAAATTATGAAAAAGGTGTGTGCCGGTCTTGGTATCAGGCAGAAATTCCATGCGGCGAACCATCCCCAATCAGCGGGTTTGGTAGAGTGCTATAACGCCACTCTCAAACTTAAGCTTGCAAAGGTACAGGCTAGCACGGGACTTGCCTGGCCCGATGCTTTACCTTTGGCTCTCCTATCCACTAGAACAGCTGTACATTCTCGTTTGGGACTCAGCCCATACGAGGTTGTTTTTGGGCGCCCGGCTAATGTTTGGGGAGTCCCTCGCCCTAAAAAGTATTCTGATATACAGTATCCAATGCTGATTGACTACTTACATGACCTCACCACTAAATTACGTGTTCTCCACCAACAGGTTCAAAACGCTTTACCAGAGGCCTCCACAGACCCAGGTCATTCTATCCAACCGGGAGACTGGGTCTATGTGAAAATTTTTAAGAGGACAAGGAATTTGGAACCTCGTTGGAAGGCGCCTCGACAAGTTCTTCTGGTGACACGTACAGCAGTGAAAGTCGAAGGGAAAAAGAACTGGATCCATGGCGTGCACTGCCAAAAAGTGCCCTTGCCTTTTGACCAGTGGGTCTGTAAGGGTGTAGGTGATTTTGAAGGCGAAAGGGTCCCTCAGTTTGTACCTTTCAGTAGTGCACACCTAGATGGAACTCAGTCAGAGAAAGAAGATGATGACGTTTTACAAGAAGCCGTACCGCCACATCTCCGATTGAACACTAGGGGTGGGCGGAATTTGCGAAATCCACTTTCGCAAATCATCGCGAAAATGTTAAAAATTATCGCAAACACGCGGAAATATCGCGAAGATGCGGAAGTTTTTTTCCCGCATGTTCGCGAGATTTTCTGCATGGTTGTGATCGCGCGACGCATGACGTCACTGCGGGCGCGAACTGTCGCGAGACAGCGCAAATGGCTAAAAACAATACAACATCTCATGGAGAACGCGACCGGATCAAGAAAACTTGTCGGCGAACGCAGGGATTCAGGTAAGGCGATCGCGCGCGTGCGAGAATGTATTATTTTACAGCGCGAGCAAGAAACAAATTATCGCCAAGCTGCGGAATGCGGAAATTTTGACATTTTAGCGCTTTCCGCGGAACACAAAAATGTCAAATTATCGCAATTTCTGCGAACGGAACGAAATTTTAGCCCAGGCCTATTGAACACTACAGATCCACAGACACTATTTCAGGACCAAACTGTACTGAACAGAACTCGATATAATTTAAGGCCTAGACTGGTCAAGGACACCTGAGATTTTCATCTCTTTCGTGACATGTATCATCTGTCCAGGTTGCAGGGTCAGGGTAGGAGTCTTGGTTCGTGACCTGTATAGTGGCTAGGCCCCCAGGACTTGGAGTGTCATAGGACGGCTAATAATCACAGCCAAGTGAGTAAGGAAGATTGCAGTGAGCAACAATTTTAGAGGATGGATGTCAAAGTGGGAAAGAATAATAAGAAGGAAGAGATGAGAAAGAAATATTGTAAATTAGTGTACAGTCAATGTGGCATAACATTGTGTGTTCTTATGTTTTTCAGTACCTTATTGGCTTGTGTAGGTTGGATTGTTCATGCTATGCAGCACAAATCTGTCCCTACTTCTATTTCCTTGCCTCTTCATTCTACTATCTCCCCACATCAATTACATACACTTCCCCAACATGAACTAATCAGGAGAACCGAATATTTTAACAATTCATTTGTCCAGTTGTTGCATCAACACCAATTGGTAGTCAACACAACCGACTGTTGGGTGTGTGGACTTATGCCTCATACCACAGACAAAGGGATGCCATATTTAGCCCTTCCATTTTCTTATGAAGGTTCCGCTTGGGCCTATTTTGTGATGTTTTCAAATGCATATCAGAACCGATTTAGACGTCCAGTTGGTATATATGGTAGTGGGCAAGATTTTAGTCATAGTTCTCTGATAAAAGGAATAGTGGCTATGGCTAGAATTGTGGAGAATAGTAGGGTTCCTGTTGATGAGAAACGGGCATACGATGGTTGGAACGTGACTCGTTACGTTACTAGCCTTACAGATAGAGTTAAACAGGGAAAATCTCCACCAATTTGGACTGTGCCTCATCGAGGTAACTTTTGTTTACAAATGAATGGCCAGACTACTGACACTGGACAAGGAAAGAGTTTTTGTTCCCATACATACATTCACACATCTCAGAATTCACCACCGTTAGTGCCATCCCAGGGCACGTATTTTGCCTGCCACGATAGAGCCTACACGTGGCTACCGACGGATTTTTCAGGAACGTGCTATATAGCCTTTCTTCTCCCTCCTACATACACTGCTCCTTCGGGACATCACAGAAACAGATATGGCAGAGGGATTATTGATTCTAAAGACACGGCAGGACAAGAGGGAGGTGATTTCCTTAAAGGATTTCTCCCTTTCTGGGGCCCAATGGCCAACAGTAGAAACATGAGACAATTGGTTTGTGTTGTTGAGACTACCATAGATGTCACTGTGGGAGCCTTGAGTAATCTCACAGCTGAACTTCTGGCAGATCGTCTCAAAACATTGCAGAACCGGATTGCTCTGGATGTTATTCTTGCGGATCGTGGTGGAGTTTGTAAATTGATCGGATCTAGCTGTTGCATTTATATACCTGACGATGCCCCTACGGTATACCAAGCCATCTCCAAATTACATGTGATCTCCGAGTCGATTCATCAGGACGAAGGAGATTGGTCTTTATTGGAATGGTTTTCGGGATTACTGTCCAAATGGGGATGGAAGGTATTAGCATTCCTTGGAGTGGTTTTGGCCATCATTTTTTCCTGTTGTCTCTGTATGCAGTGTGGCCCCGCCATCTGTGGTCTTTGTGCCACTATGTGTGTCCCAAGGCCTGTGCCACGGAAGACAGAGAGCATTAAAATGATGTTGCAGCAACAGCTTGATGACCTCATGGCCATTGACGTCGACTCAGATTAAAATGAGTCTGTGTGTCTTGCCTGAGTAATGGCAAAAGGAGGGTCTGAGGTAATTCAGTTTTCCGATCCCGTTCGTATTTAGCCACCATTTTGTGTCTTTCCGCCATTTTGTGTTGCCCTCACTCAGGCAGCTCGGTGAACGAGGTGTTGTTTTCCCTCTTCCTACTGCAACGTGTCAAATAACCTCCTGCCTCTGTTTAAAGCTGGTGTCAGGGTCCGGCCGACTCCACTAATCCTCGTCTGGTTTGACTGATCCCTGTCTCGACTATATGTTGGTTCGCACCATTCTTTCCTGACTTTATCTTATCCTCTGGCCTTCGCTATTCTTTACTCGTATTCTCTCATTTCACAACTGTCCTCCGGGGCATACAAATGTGTCCTGCCACCTGCAAGTCGACTTATAAACACTACCACTGATTACCTTGTGGGGAAGGGTGACAAACACAGTTGGAAGAGAGGCTTCTTTGAGTTACTTAATATCTTGTTTTCATATTCTTCTCATTGGTTAACCCTGTATGCATTGGGAGTGTTCTTTGTGAATATGTGTGTTATAAAAGATTGTGCGCCACGAAGTAAAGGGGCAGTCTCCTAAGAACATACCGAGTGTACTTCTGGGACAACTGTACTTAGCTGCAGCTAATAAACCTTATCTTCTACGCCTAACAGAGTGTCCCATGTCTCTGTTCGACAAAGCAGGTGAACTCAGGAGATTAAGGCATACCCTGCGCCGCCAGGCCCATAAGGTCTAGGTTCTTCATCCCCATACAATTGCTATTTACAAGCTGGCTTGGCTGCACATAAAAATGGATGAACATTTGCATTGGTTTTCTTTTATGCACATAACTATTTGTTCTCTCTTCTATCTTATCTGCTGAGGAAGTGTTGTCGCATTTTCTCATACGTCCTCTTTTCTCAGCAGTTATCAAAATTGTCATTGTATCCCTACACAGCATTTACTAATGTATATTTAAAGATTAAACGCAGTTCATCGTTACTGGGTATTAACGTGGCCTCTCATGCATAACTCCATTCAGTGACCAAATCATGCTTCATTAATTCAATGTTTGTGATTCATTAAGACTTGTAGGGCTATTGCAGTTATACCACACCATCCATATTGTCAAGACTACACTGCCACATGAAACATGCATCCTCAATATTTGCTTTGTCTTAATGCACACACTCACCTATGGCCTACTATAGGATGGATTCTGCTACTCACTCACTTACCATTTACCCTGTAAGACTCGTGACCTACTACCTGTAGGTAGCTCACCTGTGTGCTGCCTTGTCAACTTACCTAGAAGCTTTTGCTGGGTTGAATTAACATAAGTACTTAAAATTGAAAAAGCATGTATTGGAGATGAAAATGTGTGAATTTTCAAAAATCATAAGCTGATGTTTGGATGAAAAGGTTTGAATTTCCAAGACATAATTTAAGCTGAAATTTGAGTGATTAGAAACAAACGGTGTTGGGGAGACTTATTACTAATATTATTAACTTGGTGCAAGGGGCATTGCCACTATGGCTGTTATCTATTACTCTTAAGGAAGCATTCCTAATTGACAGATCATGTTTCTTTTACTGCTGACAGCTGTACCTGATTCACTGAATAATCACTGCTTGTAATCTTTCCATATGATGGCCACTAATGTAATCTTGTCTGATATGCTAACTATTTCATCTGTAATAATATTTGCAGCTTGGGAGGATTTTCATTGAAAATAAGTAGCTCTTATTACAGAAATGGTTGTAGACCCCTGTTGTGACTCTTACATAGTGCATATGGGAGCAGGAATCCCTTTGCTGGTTACCATACTTTTAGAACCACTAAATTAGCTTCAGAAGGGCTCAGGTCAAACTACTCAAAACATTTGTTTGCTGCATATTACTAGATTGATACTGATGTGAATTATTTTCACAGTACAGGCTACACAACATATATGACATTTTTTACATTGAGTTTTCGACATCTGATGGATTAAAAGACGAAGCAGTAAAGGTAGGGAGGGAGGATGACCATGAACGGTGTCACTGTGCATTACAGGAATGGCCTCTTGGGCTATGCCACTATGTACTGCACATTTGTAAATTTGCATTTGTTACATGTTCCACCATTTGCAGCATAATTTGCAGATTCAAAAAAAATGCTGCTTTCAGCGCAAATTTGTCAAATATTACAAGAACTCACACCAAACCAAGCTAGACAAATTTGCATGCACCAAAACTCACCAGGAGACGATGGAACAAACTACTACAGACACGGAGGTCACGTTGCAGGACATAATGACAACACTAAACAAGGTACATACATCCTTGGAATCACGAATAGATATGGTCTCTGCGGAGATCTACCTAATACGTGCAGATTTAAAAAAAATGAGCACCAGAGTGGCGGAAGTAGAAACCACAACAATGACTCTTTGTAAAGATACTGCCGCACTTAAACACCAAGTAAACCAACTAGAAGCTGAAAGCAAAGCTATGGCCGCAAAATTGGATCATTACGAAGGCCGGTCTAGGCATAATAATGTCAGAATCATTGGTGTGCCAGAGGGGCAGGGGGGCCAACAGTGGACCTATTTGTAGAGGGTCTTATCAAAAAATATCTGCAACCACGAGGTCTATCCCATTATTTTTCAGGGGAAAGAGCCGTGTCCCGTGCGGCAGACCAAAACCAGGTGCCCCTCCGAGGCCCATACTTGCCCGCATCTTTAACTTCCGAGACTGCGATCTTATTCTTCAGACGGCCAGGGCGGCTCCAACGGTACGCTTTGAACACAGTACGATAACCTTTTTCTTCTTTAGCGTGAAAATGGAACTGAGGAACCGCGAACTTAAATACTCCATGTTATTTCCTGTCAAATTGAGAGTGGAAGCAGAGGAAAAAGTATGGTTCTTCACAACACCGGAATAGGCCCAAGAATGGCTCGAGGGCTGGCGCTGAGTCGTCAACCCTGGAAAGGCCAGGAAAAAACAAGATTGACAACCACCTGGGACAATACAGTCAGAGCTAAAGGAGGCAGTGTCGACAAACGCAGAATGGGATACGGGAGGCTGAGAAGGAGGGGATCCCCCCCACACAAGAGACTAGAATCTACTGTATTAACCCTCCGAGAAGATGGACCTCCATGCGAATTGAGTTAAAATGATACAAACTTCAGTGAAGACCGTCTTGAAGATAATAACTGGTAACTGGATGAACAGTAACATCTAACACCGCTCCTGGAGAGGCAAGAGACGCACAATGGACTGATGTCCTGTATAAACTAATTTGTTGTCACTGTACTCTTGGTTAGTTATGTACCTCACTGAAAATTGCCAACTTGATGTACTTCAGATATGCGGATGTTCTGGGGGGAATACTGGAGGCGTTTCCCCCCTACAAAGGTAACAGGGAATGGGTATTAGGCACTCGGCACCGTTGGGCAGGCGGGTAGTTTAAAATCCGTCATGCAGGGGGCAGAGGGAGGGACGGGTAATAAGGTTCGACAATTCTTGTTTAGTTTGTTTTTACTTTTTGGTATGGTTTGCGATACGACTTGCATGTTTCCAGGCGGAGCCTCCACCCCACTATCCAATCCGGGCCTCTCACACGGATGGCTCCCATGACACAGACATCCATTCGGGCTAACCACAGCACTCCTGCACCCATGACACCCCCCCCACATGCTCAACGATTACCACTCATCTCATGGAACGTAAGTGGCCTAAGAGACAAGTTAAAGAGGGGACTTGTTTTGCAGTATCTCAAGTGCCAGGCACCAGCAGTGGCCATGATACAGGAAACCCACGTGGTGGGGTCGACAGGTAGAGCCCTTGACAGATGGGGCTTTAAATTGGCAGTCCATCCGGAATTCACATCAGGTTCACGAGGTGGGGGGATCCTAATTAGGAAACAATTCCCACTTATCATCAAACAAGCTCAGATGGACGATCAAGGTCCTTTTGCAACCGTTTCATGCCAGTGGGAAGGACGCACAATCAACATGTTTACGGTATATATCCCCCCCGCACTCCATTTTCTGGCCTTTCCGGCACTTAATTCATTCCTACACAGACTTCCAGAGAAAGAACTAATAATAGGGGGCGATTTTAACACTACCGTTGATGGCACTCTGGATCGGACACCCCCAGACAGCAACACGGTACACACTCCAACTTTGCAAAGTTTTTGGAGGCAATAGGCCTGATAGACTTCAAGCACACATTAGCGGTTTGTAGGGGAAGGTTTGGGGGGTGGCTCATTTACCCGAGGCATCTCGGACTACTCACCCGTTCTTGCCAGATATGCATTACACGCCCCAACACAACACTGCATATTCCAGGTATATCCAGGCTACTTAAAGAATCCCAAGATCTGGAAGGGATTGATTACCACCACACAACACTATTTTAGAGAAAATTAACCCTTGGTATACTCCCCGCTTATTCTATGGGAAGCATATAAGCCTGTTCTTTGAGGGCAAGCCATCTATTTGATCTCAGGCCACAAAAAGGAAAAAGAAAAAGTGGTGGTGGCCCTAGAGCAAGAAGTGAGCCAATTAGTGGCAATGCATTCCCAAAATCCCTCTGACACAAATACACATCAACTACGTATAAAAAAAAAAAGAATATAAAGAGCATCTGTGGGAAGACGCGTTAACCAGGCTAACAGCCACTCGGCACACGATATACGAAGTTGGGGATAAAGCCGGCAAGCTCTTGGCCTGGCTGGATAAACGAGACTGACCGGTGGGTGGCGAAACTCCGACTTGACACTGGAAAAACCATAACAGACTAGCAGAAAATAGTAGATACACTAGTGCTTCATTATGAGTGCGTTTATACCCCGACAGACACAGTAGAACTAGAGGATGCGACAGCATTCCTCAAGGACATACAACTTCCCACACTGACAACGGATGAGATTCAGGTGCTAGAAACAGACCTCACAACAGAAGAACTAACATTGGCCATAGGAAACATAGAATCAGGGAAAGCCCTTGGGCCCAACGGCATCCCCATCAAGTTATACAAGAGAGCTGTAACCAAAATTACCCCACACTTGTTAAATATGTATCGAGCCAGCTTGGTGGAGTGAGAACTCCCCAAAGACCAACGCATGGCAACAATAGTGGCCATTCATAAACCTGGAAAACCGGACCAAGAGTGCACATCTTATTGTCCCACATCATTGATCAATGCGGAGGCCAAGATCCTGGCCAAAAGGCTGGCCAATAGACTGACACCTTACCTAACAAAGTTAGTGCATCCGGATCAATCCGGATTCATACCGGGTAGAAATACAGCATTAAATTTGAAGCCCCTGCATAGTATAAAAGGTCGTAAACACACCATTCAGGAACAGGCCATTATATTATCTCTTGACGCATGCATGGCCTTTGACACAGTCGAATGACCCTTCCTCTTTGCTGTCCTTCAGCATATAGGGTTCAGGCCCAAATTCTGCTCTTGGATACAGCTGCTATACACTAAACCGCTCGCGCACGTAGTGGCAAATGGATATATATCCAACAAATTTCCCCTATTGCATGGAACAAAACAGGGCTGTCCCTTATCGCCGCTCCTTTTCGCCCTTGTGTTGGAGCCACTAGCAGCCTGGATAAGAAGAGACCAGATTATCCGTGGGCTCCGCTGGGCAGAGGGATGGGAAGATCGCATATCTCCATATGCAGATGACGTTCTACTATACATAGCATCCTCAAAATGCTCGTTACATAGACTCTTAAAAATATGCGAAACATACGGAAGATACTCTGGATACACCATTAATTGGAATAAGTCAGTTATATATGTCCTGAATGGCCCCCCACCAGCGTTGCCTAGAGGATGTGCAGTGGAGGTGGTAGAAGACAGCTTTAAATACCTGGGGATTCATATTACATCTGACCCGGATGACTTTATGACCAGAAATCTTCTAGAGCCCCTGAAAAGATTGTGTCAAGATACCAAACACTGGCAATCCTTACCCCTAACCCTGCTAGGAAGAGCTGCACTCTTCAAAATGATGGCACTCCCCAGATTACTTTACGCCTTACACAATACCCCATTCTTGGTTCCTGTGTCATACTTTCGAACAATAGAGACGGAGGTGAACAATCTCCTTTGGAATGGTAAGCCGGCTGGGTTAGCCATGGCTAAATTAGTTAAAAGTTGGTACGACTGAGGCATTGCACTCCCAAACGTACAGACATATTATTAGGCCTCCCAATTGATTGTGATTAATCAGTGGCTCCACTCCCCCCAAGTTGACCCTGCTTATCGAGTAGATAGACATGTCATAGGAGTGGGAGGAATCAGCCAAGCACTTTACAACAAAACACGGAAAACAGCTCTCATGGGACCCACTGCACATATAGTCCAAATATGATATGCTGTACTGAGAAAATTAGGCTGGGAAAACAAGATAACACAATCAACACCACTTTGGGAGACCGGTAGACTGGGCAAACTGGGCAATAGTAAAGGGTTCAAACAATGGGACACAACAGGAATATCAAGGGTGGGTGACCTTTGGATCACAGGACAAATTATTGCATTTAACCAACTACAAGACCAGTATGAGATGGCATCTACTGAAATGTTCCGCTATTTGCAGATCAAGCATGCACTTGAAGCTGTCATCCCGCCTGACACTATCCTTCTGGAAGTCTCTCCACTGGAGGATAGACTCTTAACGGAATATATGAATAAGAAAGCCATATCCCAAACCTATCGTAAAATTATTAACAACCAGCCAGATCCTACACAGTCTCTCCAGGAAAAATGGCAGGCCAATGTTGGGGAATTGGATGACACTGACTGGCAGGAGGCGCTTGAATCCCGAGGGAGGTGGCGATATCTTCAAAGTTACGCTTAATACAGCTTAAAGTGCTCCACAGGACCTACTTTACTAGGGTGACCTTATGTAAGATGGGAAAGACCGATAACCAACTCTGCTTGCGGCAGTGCGGCGCAATAGGCACATTCTACCACACCATATGGGAATGCCCAGAAATCACGATGTATTGGGAGATAGTTATGAGCACGATTACACAGGTTAGTGAGTCTCCTGTACCACCGAAGCCTAAGTGATGTCTCCTAAATATATGGGAAGCAACAGACCTGAATCATACAGCTCAAGCTTGGGAAACACTAGGCATGAGAATAGCCAAACGCAACATTGCCAGACATTGGTATATTGATATGGATATTGCCATGGTGGGTGAAAAGGCTGTGTATATATTTACAGAGGGTGCCCCAAGAAGTGGGAACGGATGTGGGAAAATGGAACACACTCAGGTGAGGCATCTGTACCCTACCATTGATGAGGTCCTCACTAGAAGACAGTTAATATACCAGGATGCCACAGGCGAAATAA
The DNA here is from genome assembly GCF_964204655.1 of Triturus cristatus. NCBI lineage: Eukaryota > Metazoa > Chordata > Amphibia > Caudata > Salamandridae > Triturus > Triturus cristatus. The sequence goes on along the minus strand of NC_140593.1, from coordinate 959,016,498 downwards.
CTCACCAAATGTATATGTGTGATAAAAATGCATACCTGTTGTTGGAATGATGTAAAGTGGAGCGTGGATATGCTATATGTAAGTTTAGTTACTACAAGCAATACTATTGCAAGCCAAGTACCCAATAAAAAGAGCTTTAGAAAAAATATATATTACAAGAGCTCTAAATATGAAATTTACTGCTGCTTCTGCAGGTGATGTATTCTTTATCATGAAAATGTTTTTCTCAGTTCATGCTAATTCACAGTATTCTGAAAGCAACTTTTATTAAAGGAGGTTCAGGATTTGAATAGGACCCAAACATTCTGTATGTCTTTTGTAAGAAATGTTGGGTCTGAAAGGGAAAAATACCTAAATGTTTTGCTTTTTTGCTTTTGACCTCTGCTGTAAGCCTCCCCATGAAGTCTCACTCAGTGCTTTCCTCCTGTTACAATGGATTTTAGCTGACACCGTCATTTTCTAAAATAAAGTCAGCTGCTATGTATAGCTGGGGTAGAGAGAGAGGAGTAGTTGTGTGCTTCTCTAACTCGGTCTGACATCTGAATATAGGTAGTCCTGCGCAGTATGCATATATTAGACCCAGATTAAATTGGTTGTAGCCTTATGATTCAAAAGGGGATCCAAACACAAATGTTCTATTTGTTTTTATGTACATTTATGTTTAAACTGTTTTGCACTTGGGATAAAGTGTACCTAAAGTGGAACTTTTCATTGGTACAAAGTACAAGGTCATTGATTAAACCTTGTGTATCAATTACTGGGTCACAAACTCATATCAGGAGTCTATTTTACTCTATATGAGTTATTTCACATACTTTTAAGTTGTGTACATTTCTTTGAGCCAGACTTAATGAGATTTATGCTTGGGATGCCCTGCTGGGAGACTGCATTTGTCTGCTGTCCATCTGGCAGATCAAAACCTCAATGGGCCCATCCTAAAGAGATTAGGCGTCTCCTGGCTTAGAAAGGGGAACAGGTGGAATTGCCATAGCTGTTAACAGCACCTCCCTCTATGGTTGCTTGCAGGATATCTCAAAATGGAACAAAGAGAGGACAGGAAAGGTCTGTTTCTGGTTTCTTTGAAGTTTGAGATAGATGAAGAAATAGGTTTGTAAGGAAAGATTATGTCACAGAGTGGGAATGTGCTACAGTTTTGAAGTCAGCTTCCATCAGGACCCACCGCAATCCACCCGCCACAACTCCACCACACGCCTCCCTCACACAAACCTGGACGAACACCGCCTCGGGACCTGACATCGCAATTGCCATCCCGAAGGCTACAAGATCACCCGAAATGACTGCCCCAACCACCCCGGAGGAGGCATCGCCATTGTTCACAAATCCAACCATAGACTGAGCACCCACAGCGACAGGCCCTCAGACCTGATGGAACACCTTAATTTCAAGATACAGACCAACCCGACCACCACCCTCCTAGGCACCCTCATCTACAGACCCCCCGGATCCTACGCACCTTTCTCTGACTCTATCATCGACATCATCACCCCACAAGCCATCATCTCTACCGACTACACATTTCTGGGAGACCTCAACTTCCACCTTGATAACCTCCAAAACCCCAACTCCTCCTCCCTCCTGGACAACCTCCTCAACATCGGACTCAAACAGATTGTACCATAACCCAGGCACTAAGTAGGTCACACCCTCGACCCCATCTTCACAGCAGGAAACTCCATCACCTTCAGCCACACCTCCGAACGCCCATGGACGAACCATTGTTGCATCCACTTCACCTTCAAAACCAACACCACCCGCAAATGTCCACAACAACTACAATGCAGGAATTGGAACAAGAGCCCCAACGACCGACTCACTGCCTCCTTCAGCAGCTCCGCTCCCACTGCCACGGACGACGACCCAACCACCGTCACCTGAACCTTGCACAATTGGCTCACCAAGTGCGCCAACACCATCGCCCTCCTCAAAAAAACTTCCAACCCACACGCCAAGAGAGCCAGCTGGTTCTCCGTCGAACTCCGAGAATTGAGATAAACCTGTAGACACCTCAAAAAGATATAGAGGAACTCCAAAACCACAGCAGACCTTGACAACTTCAAAGAAGCCCACCATAAGCTCATCAGACATACAAGGAAGAAAGCACTCCAAGACAGAATCTCCGCCCACGCACACAGCAGCAAGGAACTCTTCGGCATCATCAAAGAGTTCGCTCAACCCAACAGTGAGACAACCGACATCCCTCCTCCCAGGACCTCTGCGACAGAGTCAGCGCCTTTTTCCACCACAAAATCAGGACCATCTATAACAACTTTGACAACAACAACCTTCATGCGGAACCTACAACCACCATTCCCTACACCACGCAGCCTACACTCGACATCTGGATAGCTATCTCCATCGATGACACCCTGAAGACTATGAAGTCAGCCCGCTCTGGGGCCCCCGATGGACCCGTGCTCCCAGCACATCTAACACAGAGCTGCCGACCTCATCGCCCCAGAGCTTCGTCGACCACTCCTTCGGGACCGCCTCCTTCCCTGGCTGGAAACACACCGAGATCAACCCTCTCCTGAAAAAATTTCGGCAGACCCCACCGACCTCAAAAACTTCAGACCGATCCGTCAACAGCCAGCTCACCTCCTTCATAGAGGAAAACATTCTTGAGTCCTCCCAGTTCCGTTTCAGGAAAAACCACAGCCCCGAAACCGCCCTTTTCGCCACAACAGATGTGATCCGCTCCCTCCTCGACAGAGGAGAGACTGTGGCCCTCATCCTCCTGGACCTCTCTGCAGCCTTCAACACTGTAGCTCACCGCACCCTAGCCTGCAGACTACACGACGCGGGAATCCGGAACAAGGCCCTCAACTTGATCCGATCATTCCTATCCGGCAGAACACAGCGGGTCAGACTACAACCCTTCCTCTCGGATCCTACACCGACCACCTGCAGAGTTCCCCAAGGATCCTCCATCAGCCCCACCCTGTTCAACTTCTACATGGCCCCGCTCGCACCCATCGTCAGATCCCGTGGACTTAACATTGTATCCTACGCAGACGACACCCAACTCATTCACTATCCAATGAACCCGACATCTCCAAACACAACTTCTAGGAAGGAATGGAAGCTGTGGCCAGGTAGATGAAGAACAGCTGCCTACAACTCAACTCGGACAAAACCGAAGTACTCATCATGGGCCCACACTCCGATGCCTGGAACGACACATGCAACCTCGGTATCATCCTGGACTCTGAACTCAAAATGGTCCGCAAAATCAACGTCGTCTCCTCCTCCTGTTTCCACACTCTCCGTATCCTACGAAAGATCTTCAACTGGATTCTGATCGAGCACAGGATAAACGTCACCCTTGCCCTCATCAGCAGCAGACTGGACTACAGCAACACACTCTACACCGGGATCAACAAGAACCTCACCGCAAACTCCAGAACATCCAGAATGCCTCCGCCAGACTAGTCCTCAACCTACCTCACCACTGCCACATAACCCAATGCCTGCAGACACTACATTGGCTCCCCGTCAAGAAGAGAATCACCTTCAAGCTCCTCACCCACGCCTACAAAGCCTTCCACAACGCCGGACCTACCTACATGAACCACCGCCTCCTATTCCACGCACCGCAAAGATCCCTCAGCTCAGCCCAGCTCTCCCTTGCTACGGTGCCACACATTAAGAAGACCAGAACAGGAGGCTGTTTCTTCTCCTACCTTGCAGCCAGGGTATGGGAGACCCTCCCTTTCCACCTCCGTCGGACACCAACACTCTCGAAGTTCATGAGGGACCTCAAGACCTAGTTCTTCGACGAATCAGGGTTAACATCTGAGAGCTGCGCCCCCCTAACGCCTTGAGAGCCTTCGGGTGAGTAGCTGCACTTTAAGAACCCTGATTGATTGATTGATCTTAGATTCTGCCAAGATTACTGTGCAAGTCATTTGGATGATCTCTGAAAGTGCCTGTTAGAAGTAGGGGGATTGAGTGTATATATGATGTGCCATCATTGGATTGTGCAGGTCACTCCCATTTTTTAAAACTCTCCACCCTCATTATAAAGCCCTGCACAGGAGAGAACAGCTGAGAAGAGGAACACTAGGAGGGAGACAGGCAGTGATCACTGTCTGGGATGTGGAGTTCCTGCTCTCGACCTATTTTCCTGGACTCTGGTGGTCTCTAGGGCTTGTGACACTGGCTCCCTGATTCCCTCGCACTATTTCCCTGATTGTCTCCTCCTTGATTACATCACACGCTGCTCACAGCTTCCCCTCCTGTATAGTCCCCCAACCATGACCTCTGCTGCACCGTGATGAGGGGGACCCTCCTATGCAACTATGGTCTTGTTCCACTTTCCGTGCTGTGAAGTGGCTGTGCAGGACTATGGGGGAAATCAGTCTTCCCCACCCAGCCTCCTCTCGCCAAGTATCATGTAGATGTGAGGACTGCAGGCCCACATGGCCTTGGGACACCAGTGTGGTCGTGTAAAGGAGATACGCGGCTGCCTGAAGAAGGCAGGATGATACTCGTCCAGAAGTTTGTACGCCCAGTGGGCCACATCACGAAGTGTACAAAAAGAGAAAAGGATGTATTTGGCAACACTGAGCTCCTGCAGACAGTTTATACGGGTTATCCGACATATGCTCCATCATATGAGCAAGGGGACTGAATCCATACCATATTTTTATTACATCAATGTGTTCTATTTTGATTCGTTGTATGTAAATTTATCTTATGTAACTATCCTTAAACGTGTCATGCCCACATCCCTCTTTGATCTAAGTGGGCACTCCTGATTCAAAACATAGCTGTGAGGAGCAGGATAAAAGAGGAGCACTTTTTTGATCAAACAAAGTGTACCTGTTATTTTGTTCTATGATGAGTGTAGTATTGTGTGTGTTGTAGTATTTATTTTACTTTGGGCGACCGAAAGGTCAGAACGAATAAAATGGTGTTCCTTGGTCTCCATGAGATACTAAATCATTAATTTTAGCGAATAACATTTTGAATGGTATCTGCTGAATATGTACAGTTTTATTTCTATTTCAATACCTTGGTGGTAAAACGTTCGCAAAGGCAAAATGCTGTAATATACTGCATAATTTGCTATTGATCGATTTTTATGCTGCATAAACCAGCCAATCAGTAGCATGATTTGATTTTGCATTGCTACATATTTCCTGTCATCATGATTATATGGAATAAAGCATTGTACATAAAAATGTTTTTGCAAGTCACATTTGGGTTCTGTGAAATTATGAGGGGAGCTTGGATACTACCTCGTTTCCTGTTTGATCATTCGTAAATTTTAATATCTTTATAGTGGATGGAAAAGGTTAATTTATGGTAAATATATTCAGTAGCGGCTTCCGCAACAAAAAGTGGTAGGGCAAGGGGATTAATAATAATTAAAAATAAAAAGGAAGGGGAGGAGCCTAGCGTGGGACCAAGATGGCCGCGTGAGCACAGAGCTCCCGCAACCCTCGTTCCCTCCGGCAATTATCCTGGGAAAATCCTGTGTCAAATATCCGGAATACTGGAGATGAACTACTGCTGAGGCGAGCGTCGTTGTCCGGACTGAAATCGTACACCGGAGACCGAAGTTGTGACAGGTTGAAGTTTGCGGCCTATCCCCCGGGAGGTGCCCGGGTCTCGCGTTGGCATGGGCCCGGACACTAATTGAACAACAGCGGCTGTGTGCGGTGCGGATCATCGGAGGGGGGCTGTTTCTACTTTCACTTTCGCTTTCTCTCACAATTACGTGCCTCGGCCCGTGAGTGTCTTGGACAACAGTTGCCTGTAGCTCGGCCTGCATATGCATGGGCTTGCATCGGAGACCCGGATCCAGCGGACCTCGTGTCAATTGCGTGGCTGAGCGGCCTGTTTTTGACGCTGACTGTTCCGGGGTTGAGGATGTCGACCAAATCGGAGGCCGACAAACAGAAGCCCAAGAATACCAGGCGGGGGGGCTACACCCAAACCAACAATATGGATCGCTATGCCCAGCAAAAGGGATCGCCAAGCGGACCGGGGAATCTACAGGAATCATCGGGAGACGGCTCGGTCCCCGCACCGGAATTGACACTGCAAGATATTATGGGCGCCATTGAGGAGATGAAGTCCTCTATTGGGCAACAGTTTGAGGCCCTGGCACACAAAGTGGACACCATCTCAGTCGACGTTAATTTGCTCCGCGCTGACCTGGGGAAAACTAATGAGAGAGTAAAATCATTGGACCAAAAAACCACTAGCCTCACGGGGGACGTCTCTGATCTGCAAATAGAGGTCCGCACACTGAGGACTACCAACGACCTCATTGCCCGCAAGATGGAGGATTTTAAAGGCCGGGCGAGGCGCAATAACGTGCGCATAGTTGGCGTTCCGGAGAAATCGGAGGAGCAATCGGCGGACCTGTTTGTCGAGGACTTGGTGCTTAACCATCTGGCGCCTAAGGGCCTCAGCAAGTTCTTTGCGGTCGAGCGGGCCCACCGAGTCCCGGGCGGGAGGCCCAAGGTGGGAGCCCCCCCGAGACCGATCATCGCCAGGATCTTCAACTTCAGGAACCGCGATGCCATCCTGCAGGCGTCACGGGGGTCCGGACCGGTTACTTTCCAGAACACTGCAGTGAGTTTTTATCCTGACTTCACCCAGGCGGTGCAGAAGCAACGGCAGAGTTTCCTGGGGGTTAAGAGGAGGCTACGTGAGAGGGGCCTGAAGTATGCCATGCTCTTCCCAGCCAAGTTGCGCGTCGAGTACGAAGAACGAACCTTTTTCTTTGGCTTGCCAGACGAGGTTGGGGAATGGCTCGACACATTGCCTCTGCGGCGGACTAGCGGGGATCATGCTGGCGGAGCGGAAGGAAGCCATGTCGCAAAAGAGTGAGGACTCTGGTGATTGACCATTCTGGCCAAGCTCGGGACAGTGGTTCGCTGATTTGTTTTCATTGCTAGCTATTGTCCGGGGGTGGCGAGGGCACAATGGGATCTCTTTCCTCCTACGGGGTTTCTTCTTGTAGATTAGCTTCTGCTAGGGCGACAGGCACACTGCAAGTTGGGGGGGCTTTTAGGCTTATGCAGGGGTGCAGGGTGGGGGGTGGTTTGGGCTTGTTGGAGTGTTTGTTGTTGTTTTTCGTTTTGCAAGGTATCGCAATGCAAGTCTTGTGTGCTGCTCTCGGGGATGGGCGGGGGTCTCTTGCCATTTTGTGATGGGGGTAGGGGTTTGAATATACTTAGTTGGAATGTTAATGGCTTGGGGGATCGTATTAAGCAGGGGATTGTTCTGCAATTTCTGAAGAGGTGCTCTCCTGACATAGTTTTGCTGCAGGAGACGCACCTGATAGGCAACACGTGTCATGCTCTCAATAGAAAGGGTTATAAATTCATCGCTCACTCTGGGTTTTCCTCGGGATCTCGGGGGGCTGGAATACTTGTTAGGACCTCGCTGCCGTTGGAGATTGATTCTACTACTGTTGATGAGAGGGGGCGCTTTGCGGCGGCTGCGGGGAGATGGGAGGGCAGGACACTGGTTTTGGTCTCTGTTTATGTCCCTCCTGGCCTGCAGGCCGCCACATTTGCCGACTTGGGGAGGGCCATGTTGGATCTCCCCGAGGGAGTGTTGGTAATGGGTGGTGACTTTAATGCAGTTGGTTCCGGATTACTAGACAGACATCCGCCAAGGGACCCCGGGGGGGGCGCAGAGATGGCTCCCAGATTTTACTGATACACTAGGTTTGGTTGACTGCTGGAGGCTGCTACACCCCGCTCAGCGGCAGTATACTTTTCACTCTGGGGCGCACGGCAGTCTCTCTAGAATAGATTATGTTCTCACCTTGGCTGCCCACGCTTCCTTGGTGTCTGAGGCTAGGCACATGGCCAGGGGCATCTCCGATCACTCGCCGGTGTGGATTAGTATGGATTTTGGCCGTGGCGCGGCAGGTAGGGTTGCCCCTATTAACCCCTGGTATTTCCGTGACCCTAAGACTCGTGGAGCGTTGTTGAAAGCGGTTGATCTTTACTTTTCGGAGAACCTTGGCTCGGTTACCTCCGCGGTGTCTTTGTGGGAAGCGTTTAAAACAGTACTGAGAAGGGAGGCCCTCTCCTTGATAGCGGATGTCAAACGTCGGAGAGATGCGGAGGTGGCGCAGATCGAGGCTGAGATAGTGGCATTAGATTCTGTCCTGGAAGACGAGGTTATGGCGGAAACACTGCATAAGTTGAGATTAAAACAGTCTGAATATAAAGCACTGGTGACAAACGCGGCTAAGGTTCTTAGCAGGGACCAACAAGGGCGATTGTATGATGTGGGCGACAAGGCTGGGAAATTAATAGCGTGGTTAGACAGGAAAGAACGAGTGAATAGAGTTGTGCCTGAACTACTGACGGATGGCGGGGATATTGTCACTGAACCCGATGGGATAGTCCAGTGTTTCGCGGACCACTTCCGCATGGTCTATACGTCTGTGTCGGACAAGCCGGAGGAAGACTCGCATGAACTGCTGCGAGACATTGCCCTGCCTTGTCTATCCGACGTCGACAGGGAGGACCTTGATGGTGACATCACCGCGGATGAGGTTGCAGTTGCTATCCGCTCGCTATGCCCGGGCAAGGCCTCGGGCCCGAATGGCTTGCCGGTCGAGTTGTATAAACTCAGACCGGATAAGATTACTCCGTATTTGCGAGATATGTTTGTAGAGGCGCGGGAGCATGGGTGTCTTCCATTTGACCAACGTCTGGCGACAATAGTGGTTATACATAAAGATGGCAAGCCCCGGAACAGATGCGGATCGTATAGGCCGATCTCCCTACTCAACGCTGAGCCCAAAATCCTCGCCAAACTGTTGGCTAACCGTCTGATCAGGGTCATTGGGGACTTGATCCACCCGGACCAATCCGGGTTTATCCCACACCGCAACACTGCGTTGAACCTCAGGCGACTTCATGGCGCGCTCGCGAGGGTTGAGACGCTGCGGGAGTCGGCCATTTTGGTGTCACTCGACGCCACGATGGCTTTCGACACTGTGGAATGGCCGTATCTGTGGGCAGCGCTCACAAAATTCGGCTTCGGACCGGGTTTTATAGGCTGGATTAGGCTACTTTATGAGGAACCTTTGGCTAAAATCGCGGTGAACGGTAGGGCGTCATCTCCGTTCGAGCTTGGGAGGGGCACCCGGCAGGGTTGTCCTCTGTCGCCACTACTGTTCGCTCTCGCCCTTGAGCCGCTGGCGGCATGGATTAGATGGCAGCCAGACATAAGAGGGATCCGATGGTCGCCAGACCACGAGGACAGCATTTCTTTGTATGCAGACGACATCTTGTTATACTTGACCTCGCCTCGGAAATCCCTCATAGTGGTCTGTGACGTTTTGAAGTCTTTTGGTAGTAACTCGGGTCTCGCCATTAATTGGGGAAAGTCGCACCTATATGTTCTCAGTGGGGACACCCCTACCGTCCCGCGGGATTGATCCATCCAGATCGCCCAGCGGGGCTTTCTGTACTTGGGGATATATATTTCCACAGACCCCTCTGTCCGATACGAGAAGAACCTCCTCCCTCCGCTGTCACGCTTGAGACGGGATGTTGCGGGTTGGAGGCGGCTACCGCTCTCCCTCCTAGGCCGCGCCGCATTGTTTAAAATGATGTCTCTTCCCCGGTTTCTCTACGCCTTACAGAACACCCTAGAGTTAGTTCCTGCCTGTTATTTTCGTGAGGTGGAGAGCCTCCAGCGTTCGCTGTTATGGGACGGTCGACCGCGTATAGCTATAGCAAAGTTGACCCTTCCATGGTATGACGGGGGGATAGCACTCCCTGACATCAGAAGATATTATTGGGCTAACCCAATTGGGAGCGATCAACCATGGGGTTTACGGTCCGGCGTTGAACCCTGGGTTTGCTATGGATCGGTGGCTGTTGCGCGGGGGTAATTAACTTAGGGCGCTGTATTCCAAATCATTGGATGGGTCCCTCACAGGACCGACCAAGATGGCAGTGCATGTGTGGAAGGCGGTTACAAACTCGTTGGGCTGGAAGGACAGACTTACCAAGGCTACTCCGCTTTTTGAATCCGATATCCTAGGGAAATTATGGCACACGAAAGGGTTTGAGAAGTGGGACCTAATTGGGATTTCTAGAGTTGGGGATTTGCTGACTAAGGGTAAGGTGAAATCGTTTGAGACGCTGCAGACGGAGTACGAATTAGGGGGTACTGAATACTTTCGATATGCCCAGGTGCGTCACGCTCTGCTATCTGTTCGTGCCGAGGGGGAGGCCGTGCCTGAGTCTTCTCCTTTGGAGGATCGGATTCTGGATGGTCATATGCCGGAGAGTACAATCTCCTTGATTTACAAGAAGCTTGTAAATGTCCGGACCGACCTCCTCCTTGATGTGCGAGAACAATGGACTAGGGATGGTCTCGAACTGGACGATGAGGACTGGCAATATGCCGTCTCCTCTCCGAAGGAGGTTGCGATCCCGGCTAGACTGCGGCTGGTGCAGCTTAAGATACTTCACAGGGTTTATGTCACGGGGCCCCGCCTGATTCATATGGGTTTCTCTGATGATGGCTTATGCAAGAGAGGCTGTGGGATGTTGGGCACCTTTCTACACATTATTTGGGAGCGTGGGGAGATCGTAGAGTTCTGGAAACAAACTCATGATGTGATGGAAGAGGTCACGGGTATCGCACTCTTCCCGGAGGCAAGACGATGCCTGTTGAATGTCTGGGGCCCCACCGACTATGATGCCGCTCAGACCCAATGGGTGACTCTGGGGAATATGGTGGCGAAGCGAGATATTGCGCAGCTGTGGGGATCCCAGAGACCTCCCACCTTGGTAACATGGATGGAAAATATGGACTGGGGCATGTTCCGGGAGAAAATGGTGTACAGTGCCCGGGGTCGCCCTAAGAAGTGGCATAAGATATGGGGGCAATGGAACCATTATAGGGGAGATATTTGTGTGCCCCCGGTTGCTGAGATGCTCGATGTGCAACTTTCCCCCTAGCTCTACTCCCAACTATATACGTAAACTGTTCATAACCTGGAGTCCGTGCCCCTGCTTTCCCCTCACTTCTTTGGCGTGGTGTACCGCTCCGCTGATGGGAGTGGGACCTCGCCCCAGCTGAGAACTAGCGCATGCTTATTATATGCTTTGCCTTGCTCGTGTTTTTATTTTTTGGTTTACATTAAAACTAAACCTTTGTTACTCCTGATGTACGGATATGGACCTTCCTACGTATTGTTCCCATCGTGCTGCCGAACCTCCAGGATGTCGGCTGAATAGCTGTGTACCATGTTGACGTAAATAAAGGTTTTTTAAAAAAATAAATAAATAAAAAAACAGTAAAAAGGAAGACTTACCTGAAGCCTCCCCCGTCACTCCTCGGTGTTCTCTTTCTGGGTCCCAGCAGACACTGGAACAGCATCACAGACTGACCGTGCAGTCCCCGTGCTGCTATCAATCTATGAGAGCAGCGCGGGGATCGGCCTGAGTGGGCTGGTTTGATGCTCCATTGGGCTGATTTGAAGTTCAATACAGCTAGTTTGGAGAAACCTAAGACGGCCGGCCAAATACACATGCGCACTGTGCTCAAACCAGTCCTTCTGCCCCCTCCCATGGCCCCGCCCCTCCCTACACACGCTGGCTCAGCCAGCAGGTGACAAATAAAACGATGATGACTATCGTTTTATTTTTCATCTGCTGGCTCTGAGGCAGTGGGGCGATGCTCCTCCGCCATTGCGTAGGAGCCGCTCCTGAATATATTGTCACTTATTGTCGTGGTCCACAATACAAGTGATCGCCTAAAAAAATGTAACTACAAATGTTGCAAAGTTCCTCTTTAGGTTTACATGTGAAAACTACGAAGACCACGATTTCAACATAAGGACTTCACAATAAATATAACAATATTTTTCTTTATCCTAGATGGGTTTACATGAAGATAATGAATACTTCGATTCCAGTGGTCTATTTTACAGTGCGGTGGATTGCATCAAGACAAACAATTCCCACCTGCTTGAAACACTTTGCCACGATAACTTTTCTCTTTTGAGGTATGATCACTAATGGATGTGTTTTGTAAATTTGCATCATTCAACAGTACATCGTGTGAATGTTCGGATATTTACATTAGTGCACTTGGCATCACTGCTGTGATGAACACGAGGAAACTACCCCGCGAGACAGTCAACGTAACACAATGCTACTGGCTGTGTTCTGAGACCCCACTTTTGATCTCACTAGTGACTCCCAGTCTCCCCACACCCACGTTTTTCCCTGCCTCGCTCTAGTGGCAGACTGCGCTCCTCAGGGGCGGGTAACCCATTATCTTTGGTGAAACCTTTCTAATTTCCTTGTCATTTATTTACAACCATACTCACTGATTATCGCTGTGATTTCATTTAAGAGTCTGTGTAACTCACCTTGTTAACTTAGAAATGTTTGAGAGCGGCAAAAATAAGTATTTGGTCAGCACAGCAGTGCCGAAAGGTCAATTTCCACTGCAATTCTTGCAGTTTGACTTTTTTGAGTGAGAATCTTAATTCTCGGCCTTTCTTATGTACTTTTCTGAAGAGTCTGATATTTTGTGCTGGCATACAGGAATTCCTATCCGAAAAATGGGCGGGGAGTACAAAATTCCCAACTAATCAGAATTCTAACTAACTATTCTATGGTATCAGTAGAACTTTCACAGATTTCTGTTATATGTCAAATTCAGCCTTCAGTCCACTGATTCGCTTCTGCAGATTTCCCTGATATGGCACAGACATACCAAAACACATCAAAGAGGTAGCGTAATTCAACTGTCGTCTAAGTTTTCTACGTGGCACTGAGAGAGACGGAGTGTAGGGGCAGTGAACCACCCTTAACGAATGTGTGACTACAGGGGGTCGCCCTCTTCTCCGCTGCCAGTTTTAGCACCTGACTCGATAAACTTGTTAAAAATTGAAGAGTTAAGTTACCAACAATTCCAAATCTCCAGGTGGAGTAATAACCCAAATTGGGAGTAGTTTAGAAGGGGTAGTTAGAAAAAGAGCATAGGGATCCTTTTAGTCCTGATGAAGGCCGGATAAAGATGCTATAACCGGCTGAAACATGTCGACCTCTATGCAGACGGGGGGGTGGTGAGTACATTATTAACTCACACCACCATCATCCGTAAATCTTTTTAGCCCTGACTAGGGAATCTATGAATACAATTATTATACTGATATCTCTAAGTCAGTTTTAATATCACGAATCTCTGCACTTTTACAGGATCCTTTCTTTTTCCTTTGTGTCTTTATCATTGTTGTATTGTTTACCCCTCCCTATTGCTCCGTCTCTAGCGTTGGTCTGCGCAGAGACGTTAGTAGCAGCCCTATGATGAAGCATGCCACAACTTGTTGTGGGTGAGGGCAGTTTTAACAAATGTGGTGTGCTCCCCCGTTTGACGACGTCCAACAAAACTTAGACGACAGTTGAATTACCCTACCTCTTTGATGTGTTTTGGTATGATACGTGAGGAGGACGAGGTAGGGTGTATCCTTCTCCCCCTCTTTGTTAGATTGTGTGGATTATGGCACATACATGCCTAGGGTCCTGCTGGAAGGAGAGGGCAGCAGAGAAAATGAGGGAGGCCTTGAGTAGTGATGTCAGCAGCACATAGGTATGCTGATAGGGTGATAGGCAGTGAAGCCAGTCAACAATGTATCTTATTGATCCCTTAAAGTCTTTCAGAGCATGTAAGTCGGATTCAAGCCATTAACCTTCGTGGCTGAACAACTCTGTGATCAAAATTAATTGATTTTGGCGTTGACTATTGTGTGATCTCATATTGTTTGTTGGCATGTTTCATAATATGAGTACATGGTGCAATAGTGCTAAAGTCTTTATGATGTGGATACCTTAAATAGTACATTAAAATCATGAACATTTTAAAAGAAAGATAAAAACAGAGGGGCTTATTTAACATGGGAAAAAGTGAAACACGGGCGGCGCAAGGGGCTTGTAAATAAGCCCTAGAGTACGTTGCCAATAACTCGACTGTAGTCCAAGTGGTACTTCCAACATACAAAAACAATTGTGTATGTTGTCAATATATCTTGAACTAGAGTCAAGAGGTATCTTAATTTACAAAAAAATAATAATAATAATCACACCTACGGACTGAAAAGTATATAAAATGTGCTATTTATAAAACGAAAAAGATGGTTAAGTGGCCTGTTTTTCCTTCATGTACCACTTTTTAGGCAGCAGGTAAGGTTGAGCAGCCTCTCACTGTGGACTCCTTGTACACCTCCTACAATGGCACGCTTATCTCTTTTTAGCGAGTACAAGCGACTAAAACAGGAAGGGCCATGACGCATAGGACCTTAACCGGTACTCTGCCAATTTGTGGTGGTTAGATGTGGGTGCAGCCCTCTTTCTTGCCACCAGCTGAGGCAGTAGTAACAGCAGAGATGGCTCCTTTCCTAAGTATGTTAATGCCTGGACCTGCACAAGATTTCCTACCTCTCAGATCATTTAACTAACTCTCAGCTGGTGGCCCACTAGTGGAAAAGTACTGGAGAAGGATGATGGAGGAAGCAGGCAAGCATCTTGCTGGAAGGACCAAAGTGAAGATCACTGGGGGATGGCTTGGCTGCAATGTGGAAATTCAACGCATATGATTAGGACACCTGCAAAACTGTACAAATATCTTCAAATACTTAATCCCTAGCATGAAACCCATTCTCTGTGTAAAATCTGCTTTTCGCAGGCAGACCTAGGGAATATTGGATTTTTTATTGCACTTACCTACACTTACAACAAACAGCATGTGCCCTGTGGTTTGGCAGTTCGGGCTCGACTGTTCCCACGAAGCACAGGGTCAAGACTGATTTGCATATGGCCAGGTCTAAACTAGGGTGGCATGGTGAGCAAAAGAATGATGGATTTATCCAGATCTCTTGACTGGGGGTGAATGTTTCGATTTGTTCTGCATTCCGTTCATCACTTGTGTGTCTATCGCTTTCTTGCCCTAAGTGCGCTCGGAATGCCCAGACGTGGGTCCCGGGCTCACTGTGCCACTGGATTCAAGCTATCCAGGCTGATAAGGGGTGAAACCCCGAAACTGGTCTTCGATGCTTGCATCCGGTCCAGGGAGGACCTGGCTTGGCAGTTCAGGCTGGACTGTTCCCATGAGGCACAGGGTCAAGATAGATTTGCATATGGCCAGGTCTAAACTGGGGTGGCGTGGCGAGCAAAAGAATGATGGATTTAAGCCAGATCTCTTGACTAGGGGTGAATATTTTGATTTGTTCTGCATTCCGTCCATCAATTGTGTGTCTTTTGCTGGGGGAAAGAGGGCCGGACTGGAAACCATTGACAGCCTAATCAAAAATCTTCAAATTTGCCCCACATTGCAAAAGGCCCTAACTTGATTCGAGCCATTGTTAGGTCATAGAGGCCCAGCCTTTCACGACAGCAGCCCATGAGCAAGCAATCTACAGCCCAGCCTTTCACGACAGCAGCCTATGAGCATGCAGTCTACATGTTAGATTCAGAGTGGCAAAGTCAGACCCTGTGCGGAATAACAGCAAATGTTGGGGAATTCCATCAAAGTGACGGCCGTGTGGCCACTCACCACTTTAGCATATTACATTTTCCTGACCATCATTCTGACCATATGCAGCATTATCCACAACTACTTCTTTTGGTGTCACTAACAAATTCAGAGAAATTAAATTCATAGCAAATGGTATGCATGCGTAAGCGGCACCTCAAATGCCTTTGAAACGCACCTGTTACTTTTTCAAGCAGATACTGAGATTTTTTTTTTCATGCAAGTCTGACTTGCACAGAGAAATATTTTGAGAATTACGCAAAATCGTTCTTGACAGTCTACTATAAACAAGCATTAGCAATGCCAATCGGTCTTCCTTTTTTGTATAGGTAGGGCCACTGGACTTATGCAATTCTGGATCCACAGCATTTTTCGTATTAGTATAGATTTGCCGCATTTGCCCCATAACCCACATTTAGCTTCATAATCTAGAGATTATAACAAAAACAAATTTTGTTTGTAGCTGAAAGGTGCAAAAGTTACTAAAACACAAAAAAAAGTGCGGCTGTGCAGTGGAACGCCTGTTGCAAAGCTTGACTGGTCACCTTTCTGTTGATTATTGCTATGTTTTTGTTTTAAATTGCTACTAATGACATGCAACCAATACTCAGGCAGTGTCTTTTGCTTTCTCGCCCCAAGTGCGCCAGGTATGCTGCCTCAGACGTGAGTCCTGGGCTCACTGTGTCACTGGAATCAAGCTATCCTGGCTGAAGAGGGGTGAAACCCCAAAACCGGTCCTAGGATGCTTGTTTCCGGTCCAGGGAGGACCTGGCTTGGCAGTTCGGGCTGGACTGTTCCCATGAGGCACAGGGTCAAGACTGATTTGCATATAGCCAGGTCTAAACTGGGGTGGCATGGTGAGCAAAAGAATGATGGATTTAACCCAGATCTCTTGACTGGGGGGTGAAAATTTTGATTTGTTCTGCATTCCGTCCATCAATTGTGTGTCTTTTGCAGGCAGTCCACAAGCATAAAAATGTCAAAATAATGAAGTAATACTATCATAAAATGTGCCGCATTACAACGCATAATTTGCCTTTACTTGCACCATAATGTACTCAAGCCTGAAGCATAACTTGGTCCATCCCTGCTGCATAATTCCAGTGGCCCTGTGTATAGGTGAGGCCGATTGGCATTGCCAATGCTTGTTGATCACGAGGGTGCCACTCAAACAGAAAATGTTAAAACATAAATGTGGACATTAATTCGGAAAAAAAATATTTTCACGTTCACGCTTCTGGTCTAATGTTTATAACAGTCGTTGGCAAATTCGCGTGTGTACCAAGCACTATTACCAGTTCATGTGTAGTGTTTCCCATAATCCCTGCACCCGGTGTCATTAATTTGGTAAACCTGTGTTTTTCAGTTACACGGACTCCGAAGGAAGGACTCTGTTACATCATGCAGCAGCTCACGGGAACGTCAACATCTGCCAGGTACTCAGAAATTGCTTAACTGCCTTCGTTCTGCACAAATTAAACTTCGAAAGGAACATTTAGAAGGAATAATGGAGCGAACCACACCCAAGTAAAGAGAGCAAGTTGGCAAACAAGTCGAACCAATCTTATGTTTCACACAGGATGCCAAGAAGGCTGAGTCGTACATTTTAGCTCTTAATAAGCACATTTTTTCATATCGCTGTATTTTAAATTCGTGCTTATATGTGTATGTGTTCGGAGGTTTTACGAGCTAATATTCATGTTAATATCTTCTTAGGCGCTGTGTCTTACACGTCATTCTATGCCTTGTGAAACCACCTTTTATTTCCTATATTTGACTTGGCTTGTACATTTAATTACTAAGTTGACTTTATAATGGTGTGTCCAGCACTTAACTGTTGATGACGGTTGGTTGGGCCACTGCAGGCTGTAAGAGAAGTTTTAAAGGAATCCTTTTGCACGGACGACAAGGAAGGCGCTTTCAGAGAGACGCTTTTTAAGCACCTTCTCCTCCCACCCACTTTTATGCTGCAAATAAATTTCAATTAGTAATTGACTGGTAGAAGGTGATGGAGTCTGTGAGGAGTATTTGTGTATTCTTATGCTGAGTTGAACCATAAACATCAGGACGTGGATACCGTGCCGTGCAAGAGGCCTTTAGCGATGATCGATCGAGGTGCACAATTCTCTGAAAAGACAAAAAACTGTGCGGTGAGTGTGCCATATTTAAATGTGTTTGAGAGCGGCTCAGGCATTGGACAATTCTTTGGCGCTGAGCCACTGAAAATTAAATAGCGCTGTTGCTGCATCTGGAGGATGTAGTCGGTCTTTCCTTTTTAGTCCGAGTGACTTTCTTAGGCGCCTCTAGATGATTCTCCCTAGAGCTCTTCTTTTCACATGGAGGTTTGATAGGAGTTACACTGGACGAGCTGAGAGGAGGTATGTGTTACAGTTAGCGCTCTAGCCTTTGGCTAGAGCGCAAGGTGAGAAGGCGTAGTTTGCGCTCACGTCGGCGGACGTGAGCGCGTGAGTATAAAATAAAGGGGCGGGCGAACAGGAGGCAGTTCGCACCCGACTATCACACTGGGTCCGTGTATTTATTGCGCGCTGCACGCGCTAGGCCCCACGCACGTGGCGCGCCCCCAACATGCCCCAGCCCCTGCTGCACAGCAGTGCTCCAGAATATCACACTGGCGACGAGGTGGGCCCCCACCCCACCCCCTTCCTGCACTGATCTCCGAGGCTACAGGCAGCCCAGTAGCTCCTCCAAAGAACAGCTGCTGTCACCGGAGACGCACACACGACCTGCCTGGAGGTCGCGAGGCCACACCACCAGCCGCCGGAGCAGCAGAAGGCCTGCAGGCCTGAAAGGTGCATCGCCCAGCAAGGCGGCGCGACGCGTGCCAGCATAAAAGTGGACAAGTTTGTTGAGGAGGTCAGTGGCAATTGTCCTGGTACGCCGAGCACGTGGTTCCTGCGCCGCGATGAGTGACACGGAACAACAGGACCAAGCCAAAGCGCTGCCCCATCACCCCCCATTCAGCGAAGCCGCTGACCCCACGACAGCTGCCCCGCGATGGCAGACCTGGCTGGGCAGACTGGAGAACTATTTCATTGGTTCGAGGAAGACAGACGGAGCGGTGAAGAGGTCCCTCCTACTCCACTACGCGGGGGAAGAAGTATACCTCCTTTTCAAACACCTGCCTAACACGGGGAACCAGGATGACTACGCGGCGGCGGTGGCGGCTCTAAATGCGCACTTCGACCCGCAGGTCAATCCGGACTATGAACACTTTAAACTCCGCCAAGCGCGGCAGCGCGAAGGGGAATCAGTGGATGCCTTCCAGGCACGGTTAAGAGCCCTTGCGGACACACACCTCGTAGGTGACAGGGCCAAAGAGGAAATTAGGGCGCAATTGATACTAGGGATCCGGAGCAAGACGCTTCGTGGACTGATACTTCGCAGACCCAACATCCCGATGAACGATATCCTAGTCCTGGCCAGGACGCATGATCTGTCAGCGGCGAGAGCAGAGGAAATGGACCAGGCCCTAGTAAAAGGGGTAGACAAACAGGTGGAAGTGAAAACAGAAAAGGCGGATGCGGTGCGAGCGCGGGAAAGACCACATAGGCCCCGAGACCGGCGACCCCCAACCCAAGCTGTGTAGATACTGCGAGTACGAAGACCACCCGCTCACGACGTGCCCAGCCAGAGGGAAAGTGTGCACAAACTGTGGAATCGAAAACCATTTCGCGTCAGTCTGCCGGAGGAAGACACAAAAAGGCGGGAACAAGTGGGACAAGCCGCAGAGGAAGCTAGTAAGACAGCTCTCGCACACGTCGCTGTCATCCCAACCGCCGCCCAGGTATGAGAAAGCCAGAGGTCACAAGGACTCGAGCACTGAGTCGGAGGATGGAGAAGAAACGTATTTCGTATCATTCACAAAAGCCGTGAAAAGTACCAGGCGACCGCAGCCGCGATGCGACCTACTCATAGCAGAAACAGAAGTCAACGCTGTGATAGACACGGGTGCGTCCGTGACAGTAATGGGCGTACAGCAGTACAACCGTCTCAGGCCGAGACCGGAGCTCTGACAGTCCAAGTCCAAGATCTACGTGTTAAATGGTAGCGGCAGTTTCAGTCGATAACCTTTCAAGTATTTGCCCGGCGGTAATCGCCTCTCATACCACTCGATGATTTTACCAATAAAAGAGGCAGGCGCCGGAGACTGGAAGGCAGGAAACAAAGTTTTATTCCGTCGGAGCAGAACACATCAGATCAGACAGCAAGGTATCGTCACGAGGTGCTCTAACTGCATCTCTGAGACCTGGTCTCTTATACACTGGTTTATTGCTTTATTATACATAGTACATTCTTGAGATTCCCTTGATGTGCGGGGGAAATATCCCCTGAAGCCCCGGTTTAGATCCGATCCCACACATAGATACAGTAGAAGTTCCCACCCCATCCACAGTAGGAGATGGCTATTGCGCAGCAGGGTATTCCGCCAATTCCTGGGGGGGTGTGTGACCGGTCGGGTCTCAGGGAGTAGGGGCTTTGATCTACTGTAATCCCTTTGATGTGGGGTGTTTCCCTTACAGTAGGGGCAATAAACTGCATCCGCAGGGCTAGGTGATGGCCTGGGACTAGTTCAGACAATGGGGCGCAGAGGAAGGGGGTTATCAAAGGAGAGGCATGACCATGTATGGGTTGTCGGTCGGAAGTGGTTCCGTAGCAGGGTCGCGCAGAAGGAGAGGGTTTATGGCCTGTATGAGAGAGCGGGGGTGGCCGGCGCGCGGGGGATGCTCGCAGCGCCGGGGGAAAGCGCTGGCAATCGAGAGTGAGCGGGGAGAGAGAGTGGGGTGCCTAAAATGGCGACCGTGCATTTGCTATGCGTGGCGCTGGGGAGAGGCAAGATGGCGCAGATAATGTTCAGTTTGCAAGCTAAATTTCCACAGTCCTCCCTTTTAACATATCTCGCCAGCTTGTCCGGCCAATATTCACCTTTGTTAGCCTTTCAGTTACAGTATCGTCAATGTTCGTCATACATTTAAAGATACAGAGTCTTTAGGGTAGGCAGGAGTAATCTGACACATTTGTACATTGTCTCATACAGTTTGATAAAGTAGGCGAGGAGGAAGTACATTCAAAGTTGCAGTATAGTCGTGTACATGGCTGGTGTTGTATGAATGTTACTATACAAAGTTACATTTTCTTAACTTCTCAGTGTACAGTCGGAAGTGATTGATGCAACATCATGAAGAAGATAGTTAATATAATAAGGTGGTTGGGAGAGGATTTTCAACTTTGACATGGGTCCTTCTTTCCAGTGTCCTTGTTTTATAAAGAGCTATCACTGGTAAGCTCTCATTGTTGTTCTTCTTTCGTTGGCACTGTTGAGCACCGGCGGTGGAGCTAAGGTCCAGCTCAAATCCGATTTCTCACGTGGCAGGGTGTGACCACTCACTGTTCTTTGATCACAGTCCTGTTCCTTAACACAGTTCACCATAGGTACTTTGAGACAGGGTGCCGGCCTTTTGTTCCTCGGTAGTATGTCAAAGTCATAGTCCAAATGAAAGAGGAAGAGAGAATGGGGTGGCGTGGGATCGGATCAAAAATGTGGACCAAGGAGAGCAGAATCTTTCAGCACTGGGCCCATCAATCGGGCCCGACGGGTTGAGACTTCAGGCACGCTGGTCAGTGAGCAGGGGCCTCGATGTAGCCCTTCGCGCTTATCGTTCTGATAATGGTGTCTCGTCTCACACCCTTTTTGCTTCGTCGCTTCCCCCTTGGTCGATGTCATAGATGCTTTATGATCCGCAGCCAGACTGTGCGTCACATCCGACCCCTCTCTTCCGATGGCTGCAGGTTATCCTTGAATAGGTTATAAGAAACGAAAGTCTTAGGGATTTTGGCAGGGAAGACATTTACATACTTCATTCTCTCTCCCAACCACTGAGTAGTTGCGGAAATGCTCTTATCTGTTACTATATGATTGGTGTCTATTAACTCTGATGTTAAGGTGCGTGTTACTAATCTATTAATTACTGCTGTGGTGCAGGGTTCTGTGGGTGTCCCTGTCCATCGTCTGGCCTTCTAGGTGTCAGTTTCTGCGCCCTATAATACAAGGTTTGGTAATACCCGTAAGTGCGAGGTGCTACGGTCATGCGTTCACGAGTATCCTTTTCATACAGTAGGTGACCCTTTATCAGTTTAAAACAGGGCCATCAGCTGTTTCGTTCGGGATACTCTGAGACGGCTAGTATAGGGCTGGAGTTATCTTTGGGAGAACAGGGTGCTTTAGACATTCTATTTCGGGCTAATTGGTCAGGGGTAATTCTGGGCGGTGGAGATGGTGTCCTTTAAAAACAAAAACCACTGACATATAGTCCCCGTGTTGAGGGTCAGATTGGGAGACATCAGTCGTCTTACCTGTCCTTTCCTTCTCAGCCGATTAGGCTTAACGTTTGTAAAAAGGAGAGGTAGTAACGTGGTAAAGTATGGTTGTTTTTGTTTCTGTCAATTTGTTCGAACACCACTGTGTTCAGGCCAATTATACACTTACCAAAGAGGTGTATGTCGTTAATTTATTCAAGAAGAAAAGAGGGCAAGAAAGAGCCTTTTGCGAGGGAGGGGGAGAGAGAGTGAGAGAGAGTGAGAGAGAGAGAGAGAGAGAGAGAGAGAGAGAGAGAGAGAGAGAGAGAGAGAGAGAGAGAGAGAGAGAGAGAGAGATGGGTAAGATAATAGGCCACTTGGTGCACACACAACATGGAGTAGCATGGGTCTGTTCCATGTAAGAAAACACAAGCGGGGAAAAGACATAAATTCGGTGATCACGTACACACAAATGCCGGATAGGGTGTGACAGTACATGCATCAAGACGGAGACTCAGGGCTGCGTCGAGCACGGGGACCTCTCCTTTCCTGTCCTCTATTCCTATGCATGCTGCGTACCTTTAGTATTTTGTAGTTTATCTTATGGGTTGTCTGACCCTTTATTCTCCTCCCTTTGATCGGTGGACGAGCACTTCAATCATACAATGACGCTCTCTTCAAGTGACCCGAACATGAAATGCATACACATTCATATCGTATAATCGTGGTACACACGCACAATCATATCATACAGTTTTTCATGTTCCCAATGGTGGTCTGTAATTTTACGCACTATCTCACAACGTTTGTCTATGTTTTCCCTGATATTGAACTTGGTGCGGTCCATGTCCACTCCACTCTTCAGTCGGAACTTCGTCTTGACCTATAGAGGGGAAAATAAGAGGGGAGGGGAGGTGCAGTATTCAAAATACCCCAGCGCGCGCAGACACGAAAAGTTCTACCTACCATGTACCAGGCTAGCCGCAGGGGTGGGTAATACCACGGACCTATTATTCTTTAGTTCGAGGCAAAGATGCTCTAGTTCATTCATCTCCTAAATTCGGGTTCCCTGGTCGTGCATGTATTTCTCAATTGGTCGTGTATTATGGTGCAGGATACCATACCTTGCGTGCGACATATATCTTAAGTTATAGTTCATTATTGATTTGACAATTCTTGGAAAAAGGGGGGGGGGGGCAGGCGTGATGGGTACAAATTCCGTTAAACAAAAATATTTTAGGCAAATTGAGTCCGTATTATCTGTATGCTTTCGCTTAGGAGTGACAATCTTTTATTTAAAAGAGAAACCTTCAACAACCCAGATGATTAGTCATGACACTGATTCCGTAATTCCTTTTTAAGAAGCCCTTTATTTAAAACAATGTCAGTGTAGAAATACGGGCCTACAGCCGCTATAGGCCGGCCACGGTGCGAGAGGCGTCGAGCAACATGAGCAACACTAGATTAACATAAAAATCGGTTCCCCCCCCTCTCCCCCACCATCATGTGTGAAAGCATCGCATACATATATTTATATATCTCTTTTTAACACAAATGTCACGTGGCTGGAACGCCACAAGGAGTTGTAGGCCACTCCTACATCAGCGCCATCTTGGGGCGGGGTCGGGCCAGTGCACAGTCTAAGTCTTTCCATGAATTAGCTGTTGAACCAGAATTCCTTTCGGTAGTTCGAGAACTTTCGTTAGCGTCAACTTTGCGTCAGTATGGCGTCACTGCAACCTTGTAGCAATGCCACGGTTTGTTCTTAGGGCGGGGCAGCAGGCGGGTTCTTCCGCCGACGCTTTTACTGTCTCACTGCACCAAGCGGAGGCAAGGTGGCTGCCGCCCGGGGGCAAAAAGAGCAATGGTGGTGGTTTTGTCCTTACCGGAAGTCCGCAGGAGTCGAATGTCAAATGACTCCAACCAATTCTGCAAGGCTGAGGGGAGCGTTCTGTCAAGGGTGGGGCCCATGCCCTAGCAAACAAGCTTTCGAGTCCAGAATAGTCTCACGGTGGGTCAGGCCTGGAACCGGAGGGGTCAACCGCCGGAGTTCAAGGGCAGCAGTAGCAGCAGCTCTTCGGTACAGTCACCGGAGAGGAGCCAGCAGCAGTAACAGCGGCAGTTCGGATGGTACCGCCACCGGGGTGATTCCAGTAGCAGTGACGACAGCAGTTTGGATGGTATCACCACCGGGGTGGGTCCCCGATTACCTTGCTGCGGGGGCCCACTCCTCACGTCGGGTGCTAGCGGCAGTCCTGGTGAACCCGGTGCTTGGGTGGTTGCCTGGCGGCCGCGTGCAGGGGTGCCGGCTCAGCCGAACGGCGAATGAAGTGGCAGGGCGCAACTCAGCTGGCTGACGTGTGAAAGATGCGGTTGGGGTGCCCTCATCTGCTGGCGAGCCTCCACCTGGGGAGGTGGGGGAGGCCCGTCCGCGTCGCCTCCCCCCGCCAGGGCACCCTCCGTTATTGAAGGAAGAAGTGACTGGGAAGATCCGCACAGCGTGCCAGGGTGAAATTCAGCAGGCCGATGAAAAAGATGGCTGGGTGCAGCTTAGCTGGTCGGCGAATTAAAGACGGTTGGGTGCAGCTTAGCTGGCCGGTGAGTCAAAGACGGTTGGGGTGCCCGGCGAGCCTCCACCTGGGGAGGTGGGGGAGGCCCGTCCGCGTCGCCTCCCCCCGCCAGGGCACCAGCCCTCATTAAAGAAAGAAGAAGAGAAGGCGGAAAGGCCCGCACAGCGTGGCGGGCTCCGCCTTGGTGTTGCCAGAACTTCGGCGCTTCGTATAGCCTCCGGCCTATTCGCACAATCGCCCGCCACTGATGTCAAGGGATTTTTGCATGGCTTTTATAGCCCAAAGTCAACTAAGAGGGACCGCCCAAAACAGGCCAATGTTGCAATTTCGAGGAAGGAGAGGCGAGGACGGTGTCACGTGGACGTTAAGGCTTTGGGATGGAGGTTGCAGCAGACTGTCATGTAAATAGTTGTTTTAAAACGTGTTTTAACCTGTTTACCCTGTTGGTGTGTTTGTTATATCCTATAAGTTATTAAAATGTTATAACTACATTACTTCGTTGGAGTGTTTGTACATATTTGCAGTCTGATGACGAGCACAAGGAGGTTACTGTGCAATCGGAAAAATAACATAGCCCAATTGTGCGCGATCTAGCCCTAGTTTGGTGACGTCGATGGTGGGTGTCAGCAGGCTTCCGTTTGTGCGGGATTTTGTCATGCTTATTGGGCGGGGTGGGCAGTAGGGCAGACATGTTTAGGTAGCGGGAGTAATGGAGTCGGGCTACCTCGCGGTCGTCTCGACCGTGAGCTTGACTCCTTCCCTTGGTTTCATATGTCCCACAAAGGGCTAACTCCTAGCGTTATTTTAGTTTTTGTAAGGTCAAAAAGGATCCTACCAGTGCCTTTACTATCTTGTCGAATCCTGTTCGTTCATCCTTAGTTAATCGATTCATTCTGGTGGACTCTTTCTTTCCTATCTCATGGTCGTCTAGCGTTGTAGTCGACGTTGGGTTCGGCACAAGAGGCTCAGCCGGCGCGGAGGCCGTGAGGGCCGAGGCCCCTGTACTGCTTTCGCTCGTGTTCGGGGGTTGTGGGTGTTGCACTATTGATTGGGAGGGTGCATACGGAGGGGGCATGTAAATGATCGGGGGACCGAACAGTAACTCGTCATTCGTTCGCTGCTTGGAGGACAACTCAGGGTAGAGCAAAGAAGGGGTCCTAACAGCGTACTGGCCTGAGGTTTCGGGCTCCTGTCTTAGTTTAGTTTCCCTTCTCTCCTTTATGTCTTCTTCTAACTTTCTAGCGGCAAGGTGAGCTGCCTTTCGTAATTCCTTTTCTGCTTTTACTTCTTCCCTCTTTTTCCGTTGCGTCGCTTCTTTGCGCCACATGCCGATACTGTCAAGCATAGTAGGCGTCGTCTTATTGCTACGCAGAGCTATTTCTAGCGTTTCTATCTTATGGTCGTCGAAGGATCCCATCAGTGGCCACTGACTCTCGGGGCCCTTCTTGGTATATTTATGCCACAGCTTGCTATAAGCTACGGCGACTAGTCCATATTTAGTGAACATGTCCTTATTAGGGGTGCCTTCCAGTGGAGCCGGGTGGTTCACCTCTAATAAGCGGTCCGGGCAGAACCAACTACCAATCAGTGGGGAGAAGATAGGCATGACGGGTTTCAACGGGGACAAAAGTCAGCACTACCTATCTTTTCACTGCTTGCAAAGACTAGACAGAATATCTCTATTCTTCGTTATTTGTAAGCAGAGAATACCTCCAAAGAACCAATATCGAACAACTAGTGTTCGGACAATCAATCAATCAATCAATGGGGAGATAAAGATAGGCATGACGGGTTTCAACGGGGACAAAAGTCAGCATTACCTACCCTTCACTATTTGCAAAGACTAGACAGAATATTCCTATTCTACGTTATTTGCAAACAGAGAATATCTCAAAAAGCACTATTCTCCAAAACAATCAATGTTCGGACAATCAATCAATGGGGAGATAAAGATAGGCACGACGGGTTTCAACGGGGACAAAAGTCTGCGTTACCTACCCTTCACTATCTGCAAAGGGAGAGAGAGAGAGAGAGTATTTCTACTCCTCCCCGTTTGTAGACAGCGAATATCTCAAAAAGAACAATCAATGAGCAATACTAGTATTTCCAAAGCGTCAAACAATCAATCAATTATTTCTCAATTTGTCGTGTATCACGACCTTACCCGGACCGCGTGGACAGTTTCTCGTCTTCCGCCTCCAGCGCCCGATCGTCCTCTACTCTCCGTATTTGCCGCGGCACTCCTGATGGTTCCTAGTCAGGACCGTAGATCACTCGAGAGAGAGGTCTGCTCGGAACCAGTGAAGTTCGGATGATCGGCTGCCAGACGAGGGTCTATTGGGCAGGAGCTCTCCCGATCGTTGCAGTCGTTCACTCTGTCGTCGGGACCTCTCCCACTGGATCCACGTGTCGCTGATGGGCCCCACGTTTGGGACGCCAATTGTTAAATGGTAGCGGCAGTTTCAGTCGATAACCTTTCAAGTATTTGCCCGGCGGTAATCGCCTCTCATACCACTCGATGATTTTACCAATAAAAGAGGCAGGCGCCGGAGACTGGAAGGCAGGAAACAAAGTTTTATTCCGTCGGAGCAGAACACATCAGATCAGACAGCAAGGTATCGTCACGAGGTGCTCTAACTGCATCTCTGAGACCTGGTCTCTTATACACTGGTTTATTGCTTTATTATACATAGTACATTCTTGAGATTCCCTTGATGTGCGGGGGAAATATCCCCTGAAGCCCCGGTTTAGATCCGATCCCACACATAGATACAGTAGAAGTTCCCACCCCATCCACAGTAGGAGATGGCTATTGCGCAGCAGGGTATTCCGCCAATTCCTGGGGGGGTGTGTGACCGGTCGGGTCTCAGGGAGTAGGGGCTTTGATCTACTGTAATCCCTTTGATGTGGGGTGTTTCCCTTACAGTAGGGGCAATAAACTGCATCCGCAGGGCTAGGTGATGGCCTGGGACTAGTTCAGACAATGGGGCGCAGAGGAAGGGGGTTATCAAAGGAGAGGCATGACCATGTATGGGTTGTCGGTCGGAAGTGGTTCCGTAGCAGGGTCGCGCAGAAGGAGAGGGTTTATGGCCTGTATGAGAGAGCGGGGGTGGCCGGCGCGCGGGGGATGCTCGCAGCGCTGGCAATCGAGAGTGAGCGGGGAGAGAGAGTGGGGTGCCTAAAATGGCGACCGTGCATTTGCTATGCGTGGCGCTGGGGAGAGGCAAGATGGCGCAGATAATGTTCAGTTTGCAAGCTAAATTTCCACATACGCCTATGGGAGCGACAAGCCATTACCGCTGAAAGGGAAGATGACGGTAGCTGTGAGTGCAGAAAACTCAGAAATAGTCATTGACATTCACGTCATTGACCAGGAGGTGGACACCTTACTCAGCGGACACGCAGCCGAAGACCTCGGACTGATCGCATTCCTCAGGAAGATCCAGGACAAGCAAGCCGAAGACCTGCTGGATACATTTAAAGGCCTCTTCTCTGGACTAGGGAAGATTAAGAGGCCACCGATACACCTTCACATCGACCCCGCAGTGGCACCGACAGCCCTCCGGCACAGGTGGATACCGTTCCACCTACGACCGCTGGTGGAGGAAGAACTCCAAAGGTTGGAAGAGCAAGGAGTGATCGAGAAGGTGACCGGACCCACACTGTGGGTATCACCCATGGTGATCGCGGAGAAACCACGTCAGCCGGGGAAAATCTGTTTGTGCATAGACATGCGGCTTCCGAACAAAGCTATCAAGCGCGAGAGACACATCACGCCAACTATGGATGACATTGTGTCTGATCTAAACGGAGCTCGGTGGTTCTCCAAACTAGACTTGAACGCGGGATACCACCAGCTCACTTTGGCAAAGGAAAGCCGATACATTACTACGTTCAGCACGCACCTAGGGCTAAGGCGGTACAAACGCCTGAATTTCGGGATCTCCTCGGCAGCAGAGATCTTCCAAAATACCATCAAGGATATCTTGCTCGGGCTCCCTGGTGTCTTAAACGTGAGTGACGACATCCTCATCTACTCCAAGACGGTGGAAGAACACTACCGGCACGTCCGAGCCACACTATCACGGCTGCAAGAACATGGTGTCACCCTGCACCGGGAGAAGTGCCAACTATTTCGACAGACCATCGAATTCTTCGGCTACATCTTCACCAAAGAAGGCATCCAAGTGGATCCCCGGAAGTCCCATGCAATCAAAGCGGCCGCAGCTCCGGCGTCAGTGGCGGAGGTCCGCAGCTTCCTGGGGATGGCCACTTACTGTCGGCGGTTCATCCCGAATTTGGCCACTCTAGCCGAACCTCTCAGACACCTCACCAAAACCGATGTAATGTGGCGATGGACAGATGCAGAAGAGGAAGCGTTTGAGGCAATCAAGAAAGCCCTCTTGGATCAGACCACACTGGTCTACTTTGACCCGAGCAAGAAGACTGAAGTCCTAGTAGACGCAAGTCCGGTAGGACTAGGGGCGGTCCTAATGCAAGAGCAGGAACCGGGGCAGTGGGCAGCCCTGGCAAACGCCAGCAAGGCCCTCACGGAGAAGCGTTATTCCCAAATCGAGCGCGAGGCCCTAGCGATTCGTTGGAGCTGCCGTCACTTTCATCTGTACGTGTGCCGACACCCATTCACGGTGGTGACAGACCACCAGCCGCTAGTGCCACTATTCCGAGGAACGGCGCCACATCCACCCCCACGAATAGAACGATGGGCCATCAACCTTCAACAGTACCACCTCACTGTGGTATACAGGCCAGGGGCCAAAAACTCAGCAGACTTTCTATCCCGACACCCCGAGACCCATAGCAACCCGATACCGATGG
Organism: Triturus cristatus; assembly: GCF_964204655.1. Classification (NCBI taxonomy): domain Eukaryota; kingdom Metazoa; phylum Chordata; class Amphibia; order Caudata; family Salamandridae; genus Triturus; species Triturus cristatus. The sequence goes on along the minus strand of NC_140593.1, from coordinate 958,987,216 downwards.
ATGGGGAAGAGGAGGCTGAAGGTCATCTAGACATGGTAGCTGCCCTGGCGTGCCCCCGGGCCTTAACGCTAGAAGAAATCGTGGACGCGGCCGAACAAGACCCGGTGTTAATCAAGGTCAAGGACACCATACTCGCGGGAACCTGGCAGCATTTTCTCCAGGCAGCGAACTCGTGGTCTCATGAAGGGAGAGACGACCTCCAACACATGTGGAGAGTACGCCACGAGCTAAGCGTGACTAGAGGGGGGCTTGTCATCCGAGGATCCAGAATCGTCATCCCGGCTGCCCTCAGGACCAGGGCCACGCAACTGGCGCACAAAGGACACCAGGGAACCGAGAGAATGAAGGCTCGGATGAGGGAGAAAGTATGGTTCCCGAGCATGGACACCTACGTAGACGACGCGGTTCGCAGCTGCCAGTCATGCCAGTTGACCAGCGGAGCCCAACCGCCAGCTCCCATCATCACCGAGGAGCATGGGAGAGGCCCGTGGGAGAAAATCAGTGTGGACTTCGGGAGCCTACCTGACGGACGAGTCACGCTAGTGATCATTGACAGTTACTCGAAGTACCCACTAGCTGAGGCGTTGCCGTCCACAGCCTTCGTGCATGTGGGCCCCGCCCTGGAGAAAGTATTCAGGATGTTTGGGTGCCCCGAGGAGCTACGGAGCAACAACGGGCCCCCATTTCAAGGGCACGAGTTCGGAGAGCTCCTAAAGTCACATGGCATCCGCCATCGGCGCATCACCCCGCAGTGGCCGCAGGCCAATGGAGAGGTAGAGAGGCTTATGCGCACCATCAACAAAATACTGCGCATCGCCGTATCTGAGCAGTCAGACCCAGAACAAGAACTGCAGTGGTTTCTGGGGGAATACCGCAGCACCCCCCACTGCTCCACTCGCCAAGCACCTTGGGCCCTGATGTTCAAAGGAGCTCGCCGAGACGGGCTACCAGTCGTCCCAGGCTGGACAACCCCGCCGTTCGATGCGGAGAGTGAATTCCGGAGGCGCCAGGAGCGCAACGACAAAGTCAGCAAAGCGCGGAGGGTGGTGCCCAGGGAGATTCACGCCGGGGATATGGTGGTTCTACGAGAGCGGCGACCCGGAGGAAAGTTCAAGACTCGGTATGAACAGGGCTACTGGAGAGTAGTCGACCGGCAAGGGACCATGGTGACAGCACGCCGGGGAGGCGAGCTGGACACCCGGAACATATCATGGTTCAAAGTGGTGAAGAGGCCCGCGGTCGACCATGAAGCTACAGTCGTTGGTGCAGACCCTGACCCAGGGGTCCTCCCAGCGAGTGTGCCGAGCCCCATCTCGCAGGGCAACCCAGGGGCCGGTCCAGGCGATGCCAAACGCCCAGACAGCGGCCCAGAGCAAGAGGCCGCACCAACGACCCAAGCCCCGACTCCTCGGGGAACCGCGAGGTATGGGCTAAGAGAAAACCCCAGGCCCAGCAGCCGATTGCGAGACTTTGCATGTCAAGTAAGTGGCGCCGTGAATTAAAGTTTGAACTGTTGTCAAGGACTAACTTGGAGAGGGATGTTACAGTTAGCGCTCTAGCCTTCGGCTAGAGCGCATGGTGAGAAGGCGTAGTTTGCGCTCACATCGGTGGACGTGAGCGCGTCAGTATAAAATAAAGGGGCGGGCGAACAGGAGGCAGTTCGCGCCCGACTATCAGACTGGGTCCGTGTATTCATTGCGCGCTGCACGCGCTAGGCCCCACGCACGTGGCGCGCCCCCAACATGCCCCAGCCCCTGCTGCACAGCAGAGCTCCAGAATATCACAGTATGGAGTCCAGGACGGGAGCGGCCCTCAGACCCCCGCCCTCCTTGAGCCCTCTCCTTCACTGCCCTACAACATGAGTTGCTTTTAAACTCTTTACCGCTCGCAGAGGCTCAATCAAAGGCCATCAATCTCTAAGTTGTTATTTATTTAATGCATTTTTATATAGCACAGACTTTACCCAAAGGTGTCAGAGCGCTTCACAATAGAACCAAGTAAGTTACGTGAGGAGAATATTACATATTTACACGTTACAGAAACAGACGAGACACAAGAAAAGGTCAAATAAAACAATAGGCGGCAGTCACACAAAAAACACAATAGCATGAAGATTGTACAGGCATAGATTACCCATTTACAATAATAAAAGAACTTCCTTGAGAGACTGAGTAAAGCATTCTAACCTCAATTTAGTAATTACAAGTATATGCCAAAGTCAGTTCCAGCAAATAAAGGCAAGTTTAACAAAGCAGTGAAAGCATGTAAAGCACAGCATCTAGATATATATTAACACGGATATTAGCACGTTTAAAACCCCCTAAGCCTACGAATAAAAGCACACATTTTAAATACAATGATCCGTAAAACTTCTTTATCAGGAATGCAGACGTCGCCACTCAGCCTGTTTGGCCTCCTGTGTGAAACGGGATTAGTTCAACTTTTGTGCCTACTTGCTCTGTTTACTTGGGTGCGGTTCATTCCTTCCATTGTACCTGTGAATGTTCCTTTCAATTCTAAATGATCGCGCCCATGACAGAAATACTATGTCAACTACATTACACGAAAAATTGGAAATATGGGAATTAGGACATTTTTATGCCATCTTTTTGGGATTTGTAATCTCGGAAAATGGAGTATAAATGGGTCCTAATAATGCAAAGGCAGTTTTAGAGTGTCCCTCTCCGAGGACCATATAACAAGTTCGGAAGTTAGCAAACTTCTATGTGTTTTCAGGGTTGCATCCCCTATAAAGCAACTTACCAGGGCTGGTACAGACTTTACCTTTGGCATTGATGAAAAAGAGGCTTGAAATTATCTCAAAGACGCTGTTCACTTCAAGCCGACACAATGATTCTTTGACAGGCATAAGCGACAGGCCCACACTTATTAGACTGCATACAGGGGTTGGCTCTCCACTAAACACCTTTTTATCCTGGAGTCGTATCCTTAGTTCTTGCCTCAGTTTGTGGGTCACTTTACTGTCCCCCAATTGGTGTGATCCGCTGCCTCACACTTGGCCCTACCGCATAAATTGAGAATACATCCAGTGGTGCATGTGCTCCACATAAAATCTACCAGGTCAGCCTCTTTCACCTCTCTTTCCATTGTTAGTTGATGTTTGACAAAAATACGGATTTGAGGCAATACTGGATTGCAGGCTACACAGTTCCTTAAGACTCAAAGGGCATGATGCTTCGAAGTGTTACGAGGAAGCGGACAATTGTGTGCAAGCCCTTCGATTGATGAGGGCTTCCATGCCCCATCTCCCTAAAGACCTTCTGGTGTTTCTGAAAGAGTCTAGCACAGAAGAGCAGCAATGTCAGCATCCTACTCAGTAGGTCTACCGAGAAGAGTGGTATATATATTAAACATTCTGGAGACATCTGTTGAAGGAATTTGTGGGATTGATATCCGAATCCATACTGCCTGGACTCTCAGTGGGGAAGGGAACAGTTGTAACGGAAGGCCTCTGTGGTCCTTCAATCTTTCATTTATATCTGAAGCCCTTTGTGGGTCATTGTATGTGGAGTCCAAACCACTGTTGCTTTCGCAGAGTTTCAGCTTTTTGAAATCTACTCTATTCTTTGTGTTACTCAAACTATATTTTTGACCCGTGAACATTATGGTTTTGCTTATTAAACAAATACATTTTGTGGCAAGAGTTGGACTTCTTTTTAGTCCCGACTACCAAATTCTCATTTACTCGTCCAGTAATATTTTGGGAGTTGGCCGAAAAAGTGCTGGAAAGGTTCTAGAAAATGATAGAAATCTTTAATAAAGCCACACATAGAGGATATGGGAGCTGAAGAGCGATGCACCTCTGATTGATGATCAATCTTTTCATCAGCATCAGTCGTAATGAAAACAATTCACAATTTGAAGGATGAGGCTTAGGCTGTGCTTAATATGAGCCAGTGGTTCCAGGAAGGGCCCGTCAACACTTATATTTGTGTACCAGCACTTATTTGTCCTCATCAGACTTTTACCTAGATCAAGAGAGAGAAAAATACAAAAGATGTGAAAGAAGGAGAAAGATGAAAAAAGATTGACAGAGGGAAAAAGCAGGAGTGACTTTGAGGGGTAGAGAGTGTCTGGTGATGAATTAAAGATGCATTAGGAGCCAAGAGAGAAACTGTACTCTCAGTAACTGAAACTGGTGACGGGACATGACAGCACAGGATGCTTGAAGATGGCCGAATGGGTATCAGTGGGTGGCTGTTTATGTTGTTTTGGATCGTTCCGTGCTGCAGATGGGGGGTAGCTGTAGTGATCACTATATGTTCTATAACTATGGATGCTGCAGGTACCTGTTTAAATAACTTGTGAAAATTGTTGATGTGGTGTGCATGATAGTACACCTCTTAGGTATTTGTGGTCCTCTTGTAGCACCACACATACCTTTACAACGCCGTCATTACAATGCATGCGTCTCTACCACAAAAACATTTACCACGCATATGCCTTTAGCACGCATACCTGTGCACCGAAAATTATTCCCCTAAACTTCATCTTTTTTTTCCACTCAGGTACCCTGAGTGACATGAAATAGGCAACAAATTCACTTTTTACTCATTTATAATTTTATGTTATATATGGCCCCAAAATCATCTTCCCCTGCTTGCAACTGCTACGCAGGTGCAGCGGGGTGTGTAGGAGCCATACATAATATTGCCGCTCCTTCCTGACCAAACTGTGAAAAAAATACCTGGCTTCCTTCCACACATCTCTACGACCCTCTGTGCAATTCACTTTCCTCCTGAAGTTTTGCTCTCTGCTGTTTTTCGGAGCAAAGAGCCAGCCCTGCACCGAAAGACTCTTTGAAAACCAATGTGATGCAGTGGGGAATTCCTTTATGAAGTAGCAACAGTGGACAGGAACTTCTGTTACCCACTGTCAGCACGTCATTGTATTGAATAACTAGATTTACAATCTGATATTCGTCATAATGGTGCTTCGTGAGAGGCATACATAACAATAATATTAATAATAAAATATTTAATAATAGTACATTACATCGAGCTTCAAATGGCGGGGAAGTGAGGCCTGACGCTAAAGTTATGCCCCAACTGAGGCCACGTCAGTTTGCATATTAGGTGCTCTGCAGTAGGACTTGATTGCTTTTCACCCCCTAATCCCTCCACGTCCATTTGCTCAAAGGAGTCCACACTGATTTTTTCCAACACCACCCCAAGTCTCCTGGGGCGTACAAAGAGTGACTCCAGGAGATTTGTCACAGCAAAACACGCATTCCTGGAGCCGGGGATTTTTTTACCAGAGTGTGGGATGCAAGGAACGTTGTGTTTGGCTTCATGTAGAAATAGCACTCTAACATAGAAATATTAACTTTTTGAATGCTCTGTTTGCAGGGATATTATCTAGTGCTGGACATTTAGGCGTGTACTTTGGACCAAAACGTACCTTGATACCAATTAAAGTTACATTGAGTACATATTGCTAGTAACACCGAAAATATTGGATAATGATGAAATACATTATGGTTGAAGAGCTTAGGTTCTGCATTTGATTATTAGTGTGACACCCTGACAAAGCCAGTAGACCTTACTTTTTATTAATGCATTCTTCATGTGTTTGGCACATGGCCCGGAATGTGTTTATAGGAGTTAGGTCCTGCTGCTGTGCAAACAGTTAGAGGTGCCTCCAGCATAGGGGGACCACCGTACCTCTGACCATTGCGAAATTTCTCTTTGATGCTCCTCCTGTAGTCCATAAGACTCTTAGAGGTTGTCCTCAGGTGGTTTCCACCTGCCAGTCTGTATAGGTATGTTCATTTGTGTATAATAAAGTACTCTTATGTTTGAAAAGCTAAGGCACTGACTTCTCCAGCCCACAGCACCCCAGGAGTAAGATTGGAACTCTTCTTTCTCACTGCAATGAGAGTCAAATCCTAAAGGGGTCACTTCATTCCCAGGTTGAGAGTCTATAATACTGAAGCCCCAGGACTCCAGAGACAAATGTTCCAGGTTTTTACAGTTGGACCAAGTATCTTCTGTTTGCCCTGGGAGGCTTTACCTGGATTGTTTTACAGATATGTAACAAATCTTTGTAGGTTCTGGGGCTAAGGAAAGATCGTTTACAGATGTAGCAAACTGTAATTCCTAAACCATTGAAATGCCTTGCATTGTTTCCAACCAAAGGCCTGAATAGTTATTCAGTTCTGGTTGCGAATAGTGGTCTAAACGTATTAAAAACCCTATATGTAGATCAAGCTTGATTTCTCAGCACAGATAGAACTAGATTGATTTGCCATATCTTTCAAATCTTCTTTCCTACAAATTCCCAGTATGTCTTTTGGCTCTTGATGCTTAAAAGGCTATTGATGGATGGCGTAGCCTGCTCCAAGGTAAAGATAACACCTCGGAGAGCAGATCCTGTCGGGTTCCTCACCCCTGCTGCCCGGAAGCAGACATAGATACTCAGTAATGGACACTGCTACATGTGTATCTCAGTGAAGCTGTGCGGAAGGCTTCTTGGAGGCAGGTAGGACCCGGTCCCACCCGGCACAGCCGGTTACACCAACTCCTGTTACTGTGAGAAGAATGGGCTTGAGTCCTGCACACGCCTCGTGACATGAAAGTGAGGCCAGGCTGGTGTGCGAGCAGAGCCCAGTCTGATTAGAGAGTAAAGCATGGATGATCAGCTCAGTGACCCTGGGGAAGAAAAGGGGGTAGTCAGCATCATGCACACACTTGGAAAGCAGATGACATGACAAACGTCTCTTCTAGGGCTGTGACATTTGAGTGCAACAAGGGGAGTCCAAGGCACTTTCACCCTGTGGGACCAGCCAGCTGAGATGAGATTAAAAATATAATGGCCTTTTCCAGGTGCTCAGATCACTTAATGATGTGTTTTTGTGACTGTAGCTGGGTTGTGGGGTCCTGAACCTATGGATTGTGCCAAGAAACATGAATACCAGAGAGTTGGCTTCAAAATGGCGTTCCTCAAAAGAGCAGTAGAGGAGCCTGTCTCTACATAAAGGCCCACAAGGAATTTCATAGGTCTGCTCTAGCTGCCAAAAGTAAAATCAACCTCTGCACAGATAGACCTCAAAGAGTGCTGGGAGAATACATGTAGAGGCACAGAAGAAGCTGCAAACTTTAAAAGGTAACTTGACTCATTCACCTGAACGTCAACAAAGAAAGAAGACAGCACTTCCCTTTGGCCAAAGATTTCCAACCTTACTTAAGATAGCTTCATCAGAAAATATCTGACTCACTAGCAGCTCAGCTACAAAACCTGAAGGCATAAATGTCAGCAACCTTGGCAGACAAATACATGTGCAGGGTATAGGGGAAAGAGTTGCAATAAACAAGGAGGACTTTGCTGGTATAAGTCAGGAAATGAAAATATCTTAGTCGACCTGCAACAGCTTGGACAACGAGCTGACATATTTGCGAGAGAAATGTCTGGATTTCGAAAACAGATCACAGAGAGGCAGCATCAGAATCTGCAATGTGAAGGAAGGGGAAGAAGTTAAATATATTCAAAAAAATTATGCCTATTTGTTCAGAACTCTTTTTAGAAAAAGGTCAGAGCAATACCAATTGTGAGTGCACGCAGCATGGGAGCACTAAGGAAAGACCCAGGGTCTCAACACAAAGATAATTTAGCAAAACTAGGGTCATCTCAATGAAAAGACAAGATCATTAGAGAGGCAAGGACATTTAAGGAAATAACTTTCAAGGATAGCTCTGGGTCATTATTCCAAGACCTTTCCCAGAGAAGTCAATCATAAGTAGAGCATTGATGTCCATTACAATGGAGCTTCGGAAAAGATATGTTCTCTTCAGATGGGCTTTCCCTTTCAAACTGTGATTTAAAATAGATTGCAAGGATTACACAGTATGCACTGTGGAGGAAGGACAAGAAGAAGAGAAGCCCTAACCACCAAGCAAAGCGACCTGCAAAACTTGAAAGAAGGCGGACAAAGAAGGATTGGGGGCTCAGTTGAAGAAGAAAATTGGACTGATCTAGCGAATGACATGTATGACAACAACGGACTGTTTTTTTGTTTTTAGCACTATTGTACAGGTGTTACTGGAAGGATAAGGATACTTTGGGGGGGTCTAGAGGGGGGTGGTAGGTCAAGGTGCACTTTATCATGGTATCAGGGATGTATCAAATCCCTTCCCAAAAGAGTGGATTTTATGTATGTTGGGTATACGAAGTTCAGTTGTCTTATTTGAGAGAGCAGTGGGTGGGGGCAGAGGGGTGGAGCACACATTTAGGGTATGCATGCAATATCTGGGAAAGGATTACGCTTCTGTTACGATGTACTTATTTATACGTACACTGCCCCATTCAACTGGTGAAGCTACTTTCTTGGAATGTCATTTGCCTGAACTCCTCTATTAAGAATTCCAAAATCTGGAGGGCAGTGAAGGCTGAACACCATGACATAATCTGTTCTCAAGAAACCCAGCTTATACAACAATATGCACCACTTATGAGAAATACATTATACCTACTGCAATATTTCACAAAAGCAGATACTAAGAGGAGTGGAGTTATGTTGGCAGCACATAAAGATCTTCCATTCATGGTTTATGAGGTTCTGTAACAGAAGGGAAGCTAGATTTGTAGAATCATCTGGGAACATGGGTGGGAAAGACTTACCTTTACTTGCCAAATACACACCGAATTAAGGGGTGATGATACTTATTAAGGTAAACTGTTACCATCTACAATTATGGGTAGACACATATTGTTTCTTCATGCCAATGACCTGCTCCTTTTGGAAAGAATTCCCATTGAACGTCAGATTAATTTAGGTATGGGCTGCCACAAATAATGTATTTTAGGCAAGAGACATGTTTGCAATCTCTGTTCATTTCTTTCTCAAAGTTCGAAACTGCTTTTCTATATTGTGTACTTATCTTGAATTCTACACAAAGGGCCCGATTCTGATCTGGTTAGGAAATCTTCCCGATCGAATTGGTTTGGAAATGGTATCCGACCCACTTCGATCAGGAGAGTCCGACCGACCGAGTATGATGCATCCGGATACTTCCAGATACGATTTGGTTGGACTCCCATTGACTTCAATGGGAGCCTATGTTCCTAGCTGCATAGTAATCGGTCCCTCGGTCGGGAAGACACATTCCCGATCCGATTCGGAAGGAGCAAATGCCATTAGGAGGCCTTCCTAACCGCATTGTAATCAGGCCCTAGGTGGGAATACTTTCATAACCGCATTGGAATCGGGCCCTTAAATGGGTGCAGTACAAGGAATTAAAGAAGACAAGCCCTTAAACTATCTTTTGGTCTGTAGAGAAGTAATAAGCCATATGATGGTTTGTCTGTCACTTCACTTCGTAAAATCATTTCTGTTCTTCTCTATGCAATAGATACAATACATTGTAGACTGTAATAGAATTTGTTCACTATTTGGAATGTCTAATTCACAAACTTTACTTCATCACCAGGTAGTAAATATTTCCTTGAGAAGGTTAGCCTTGTTGCACGCAAATCAAGAAAATGCCTCGCAGCATAATGGCATCCATTATTTGGGATTTCTCTGAATAGAAATAGCAGGAACAAAACTATCCAGCTCTAGGTTGCATAAAAAGTAGTTAACGAAATTGAGCTTAAACAATGTGTGGTTCTACACTTCTGTGAAAAATCTGTATTTATGATGCTATAAAACAGGTCATTTTAGGGGCAGCTTTGAAGTTTTCTAAATGTCACTTGTTAGAGCTTGTAGTAGCTGCTGAGCTCGGTCCCAATCTTGTCCATCACCCGTAATTTTGCAAACAGCAATACTCAATATTGTTGAACATGTTCATGAAATTTTGGTTTCAATAATAGCCATCGAGATGTTACAGGTGTACAGAATTATGGCAGTCCAGGCTTTTTAGCCTCGACATTGAATCAAAGATTATATGATATGAAAATGAAATTAATCAATGGAATGTGTTTCACTTATATACTCAGGTCTTATAAAGTGAAAATAACTATTACTTAAACCCTTGTTTTTAAAAGGTAATGATGTAAAATTGTTATTGGGTTTCTTACACTAGGTCTACACTATGGAAGCTCTTCTATAGGTCTTTAAATGCATTATGTGGCAAACTGCTACGTTTTCACCTATAATGTACTCCACCTATAAATCTATTTGAAATCAGCTAGTTTAAGTCAGAGTACTTTCTTGATAAGATCAAAATAGCCTTACTGCAGCTGCACTTAGGACAATGTGTTGGTAAGTTTATTCTGTAAGGGTAAGTGATAGAATGAACACCATCTTTTATTTACCAATTGTTCAAAATTGCTCCAGGCATCAGTGATTTCCTCCCATGTGCAGACTTGGCGGGTGCCTTGCCCCACTAGCACGAATATGTAAATCCAAGAAACATGGAGCGCAGCTACGCTCCATTACCAGTCGCACAGAAACATCCTACAGTACTCAAACAACTCCATTCTTGATATGATAGTCCATTTTAATACATCTTTTTCCATATTTTGTAATGTTTGTTCTTATCTTTCTCCAGCCACATAAAAAGCTGAGCCTATCCAGGCCTTTTTCTCTAGCACGTGGGAATACATTGTTCATCGTTGACAGTCTTATTTGCATAGATCCAATGCATTTCTGCCTCAGCAGCCCTTCGTCGGGGGTAACTACAAAGATAACATCCACCATTAATTATTTTACTATGTTAAACATGCAACACTAACTATACTTCTCTACCCCATTATACAGATAATGCACTCCATGCATTTCCCTCCTAACCCTTCCACACATATCTACATACACTCTACCATAAATCCTGAATAAACTCACCGTGTGACTAGATCACACTCAATGTATGCCAAATTAACACACGCACCTTATTGAATCCTAACACCAAACTAGCGCAAACCTTAACCCATACCTGCAAAATCTTCATTCTGTGCATTTTTGTAGTGAAGCAGCCACAGCTTCTTCCCTTGCCTCCATCGTGAAAAGTGCTCAACCACCAGTTCCCACGTGACACTTCCCAACATATCCCCAAACAGAACTCCTCCCCCCACATGCATTCTAACCTACTCCATGACTTTAACTCCCCATTGAAACAAACCATCCACTGCAAAGGAAATACACGTCCCATCAGCCACCATATTCCTCCTGGTAAGTCTATTCTGCCACATGTTTTTCTTGTTCAATTACTTTGGGAAACAAATATTCCCGGGCAATTAACTTGGCAAAACAATGGAAAGGGCTCAAAATGAATTAGATTCACTGGTTAGTCTAAAATGAAAAAAGAGAAGCAGCAGTATTGAGCTAACTAAAACAAATAAAAAAGGAAGGGAATAGTTGATTAAAATAAAAGAAAATGGATAGCCAATGTTAGGGGTGAATGGTTAAAGTAAAATTAAGGTAAAGAGGGACAATACCAATGAGAATTTAATCAAATTAAAAAAGATATTCCCAGAGTATAAATCATACAACAGTAATGAAAATTCAATAAAAATAAAAGTATAGGAAACCAACTTTAATCTCTTTGAGATTAATTATTCAAGATTATATTGAAGTGAATTATTAATGTGTGGCACTGTTTTTTCGCATTAACAGATTCCCAAACCTCAAGAGAGGATAATTTTGTTTCCGAGATTTCATCCTTTTCATTTAATTTAGTTTGTTTGTAATTGATCATTTTTGTTTTGATGTTTTTGGTTGTTGTAGATTCAACCCTGCAAGCTAATTAACTAATGTTTGTGCAGTCTAGTTTATAAACTAGTTAGAACGTTTGTTTCTATTAAGACAATTGGGTTTTTAGAATGTTGAAAGATATAGATGATGTATTAGTTTCTATAAAGCAAGATCACCTTGCTCAGGTATTTTAGGATATTTCCTGCTGCTTCAATGGTTTCTCATTGTAGTTCAAAGTACAGTGTGTGTGTGTGTGTACCTCTGCAAAGTATAAATCATCATACACTGGAAAATAAATACAGTTCCTTTGACTAAGGACTACTTTTGTAGAGTGGCTTATATGGCCGCTAACAAAAAAGTTATGTTCTCCTGGGAGTGCAGTTGTGGATGAGTTTGGAGATGTTAGGGCTTGTTAAATGACAATTATGCAAAGATTACTTCATGGTTATTTGTATATGATACTATTTGTTGGTTGCTTAATCTTACAGCTCTGCTTTTTCAATCCTGTGCCATATCGTCAACCCAGTTTCCATGTATTGTCTTACCATTTGTTCTTGATATCCCCTTAAATGTAGTAATAATATTAATGTGACATACTTGTATATCTGGGATTTAATTAGTAACAGAAGACATTTGCTATTCATTATGTGCACCATAAATTACACCTCAAGTTTTTATTAAAAAAAGCAACTTGATTTTTAATTCTCACACTTCCTAGCAGGCACCATCCGCCAAATTATGATGAAGGCTGAAGACAGCCTTTCCATGGCGGTGGAACCGCCATGGAAAGGCTGGCGGGAATTTGGTTTGGGGGCCCGTTGCGGGCCCCCCTTGTGTTGGGGGAAGCCAGCGTGCACTTGCGGGGTACCCATGGTACCACCCTACATTTCACAGCACTACGTGGCAGGCACCGTCATGGCATTTTCGCATCGCGGCGGATGCTGCTGTCAGCAACAACCGCCGCAATGTTAAGATGCAGGAACCGACCGCCACGGTGGCGGTCACATCCTGATCCGGTGTGCAAGACCGCCGCATGTATGTCAGACGCTCCCGGTTTACACCAGGATGACAGACGAACTCCAGTCCGTCCGCCATCCTAATGAGCCCCTAAGTGCCTAGTAATAATAAAGTCTTCACTGAAAGTGCAATTTTAAAAAAAGTGTATTTTTATAGATGTGAAAACATATAAATGGCAGTGCTAATTTATCAAGGTTTTCAGATGACTTTGTGTCACCAAGGAGACAATGCTCTAGTCCTGTATTTTTGCATAACTACTTAATAAATTCCGGGAGGTATGGTCCGGGTTCACTTCAGTTGATTAATTGAAGCAATAAACCTGAAAACAAAGATCTGTAAAAGGAAAGCCAGTGACTGGAGCATTGGATAACATGGAGTCATCAAGAAACCTTACAATTAATAGAATGTAAAGGTTGAGCATGAATAGATGTGTTATTGTTCTAATGCATGGAAATTCATTTTTATTTTACGCTAGGTTCTCCTGAAGGATAACATTGGAAGAATGCAGCTGGACCTACAAGATATTTATGGAAAAACCGCTCTGCATTACGCTCTTCAAATGCATAACAGTGCTGTTCTTAAATTTCTTGTAAATGAAGAAGCAAAATATGAAATCCCCGATCAGAACTCTCAAACAGTTCTAGATCTTGCCCTCAGCCTTATTGAGTGGCATGTGTATGGTGAAGGTAATGACGGCAGCACATACCCGCCCATTGGCTGGCTTCCTTCAATATAGGTGCTTATGATTAAGGATGTGCAAGAAATCACTATCTTATACCTTGAGGTCAAACATCTCCCATCCAAAAATGGTTTGTTCTTTCTTTCTGCTTCCCTAGTTTGTCTCCTCGTGTACTCGACAGGAAGTACTGCTAGTTAAGCAAAAAAAAAATAAAGGAATACAATGTGATGTGCCTTTTAGGAAAAACAGAATTAAAATGTTCTACTGGTGCTTGGAAGACTAATGAACAAAGGCAAAATATTTTTCAAGTCTTATAGCACTGTGACAATCATGGTTTCATGTAATCTACGGCTTTAGCCAACACTTTAATTCATTGCACCACTATTATAAATATATAAATCGGTCACATGGCAATTGTACATTCTGATGCAACGGACACAGGAACAAATATTTGCCACATAATCTTTTATCTGCCCAATATCTGCCAATCATTATCTCAGATGGTTTCAAAATGATCTCAACTAACTTGATGAACTGTACTTGTGCAAGGATCCCTCCACTACTGTTGCTGGCTATCAATCTAAAAGCTGATGATCTTAAAATCATTGTGTCTGACTCGTCAGGCATTTCACAACATAGGCCAACGCTATCTTCCAAGTTTCATCAGTTTTCTTCCACCTGTCCCTTAAAAGGTTACAACCTCAAACTGCTTAGTCTTTCCAAAGTGTGTTGTGCACGCGCCGGCAGGCACCCATTCTCATTTCTGCTGTCCAAGCATTGGAATTCCCTTCCTTTAGAGCTGCACAACCTTCATGATCATTTTTTGAACAACGATATCCAGGAATTTGTCTAAACAAGATCTCCCTCTAAGGATATTCTATTGACTTGGTTAGCAATCAACCCAGTGCCAGGATACCTTTTTGGATGATTCCTTATTCTTTGCAATCTGTCTGAATAGAATACAATAGAACCTGTCCACAAGATGGAAGACATGATTCAAAGACCCATCACAATGAAAAACGTGAAATCAAAAGATGCGAGGAAGTAAGAGAAAGGTCTTTAAAAAAATTCCAGAAGCTTAACAAAGCTAAGTGCCTTGAAAATGGGAACTCAGTATTGCCTAGAACTGTTTATGAAAATATAAAGTGTCAGAACAACAAAAGTCGCTCTCGAACATGTAGAAAACACAGGAGATACAGAATGCTGTTTCAATTCATACAAAATTATGTATTGGGGAACTTCAAAGAGAGTTTGCAAAGGACATTGAAAATGTTGTACCATGATTGTAATCAAAATACACATGATATTTACTTTCTGATTTTAAAAAAATTCTTGAAAATGTATTTTTCCTCAGGATTTGTTTATGCTCTGTTAAAGTAACCGGAATATAATGTGACAAATTCAACATACTTTAAACATATTTTAGTTGGCTCTTTTTTGTAATTTTTCCGGCTTTATGAAATAAAAGTACCAATTATAGTTTAAAAATAATTTACCTCTTGTCTTCATTAATTGTTTTGCCATAAAACCCTAAATTCTGCTTATTTTTACTCTGTTAGTGATGTGGAGGGGTGCTTATTGGTGTTTTTTTGATCGGTAATGAAATATGTGACTCGAACATTTATGAATGGCTATTATACTTAAAAACATCCATGTCAGGAACCCACGCATTGGAAGGTTTGTGCTAGTGACATACGTTACATTATTCTCATGTGGTACCCAATTGGAAAAATTAGAACACAGGAAAAGCTGTAACTTCAAGTACACATGTAAGCTTTGGGCCCTAAGGGGGGCAAGCACAGACCACAGGCTAGCTTGTTGGTGTGAAAAAGGCTGCTTTATTGGAAACAGGTGCACCTTACATAAAACATACCTTGGCCTGTGCCGTACAAAAATAATCCTCACTAAATATAGCCTTCCTATCTGGCCCCCCACCCCCTCCCCTAACATTGTTTCCCCCCCTGCAACTATCATAACACAACTTACAATTACCAACTTTCCTACCCTACCTAACTAGGTAACTTCTTATGTTTTATCCCACTGTAACCATAGCTCAGTATATATCCCCAATGACCTAGGAAAAAACGCCCCCCAAAGCAAAGTGAACCACACCAGTACCTGTTCCAGCGACAACCCCGAACAAAGCGTCACCCCCGATGCACCTGTCCCCAAGAAAACCACCCCCGACTGACAAGCCCGGACCGAAGCCCCCATTCACCATCATAGGGGGGGGGCGCCCACACACTCTTAGGGAGGGAGGGCGGGACAAAGCTCGCAGCAACCACCCAGCCGGCCCTTGTGTCACGATCCACCAAAATGGTGGATCGCCACACAAAATGCCCGGCTATATAGCCCCCAGCCCAACAGGAGCCCAACCAGAGCCCAACCAGCCCAAGTAGCCCAAAACCAGCCCAACCTGCCCCCCGTGCTCCAGCTGCCCCCCTGGCCCAAAACCCCCCGGGGGTGCGAGCCTCCCGTTGGTCGGCCGCCCCCCAAAGCCCTATTGGGCCCTAAGGGGGGCAGCACAGACCACAGGCTAGCTTGTTGGTGTAAAAAAAGACCGCTTTATTGGAAACAGGTGCACCTTACATAAAACATACCTTGGCCTGTGCCGTACAAAACTAATCCTCACTAAATATAGCCTTCCTATCTGGCCCCCCACCCCCTCCCCTAACATTGTTTCCCCCCCTGCAACAATCATAACACAACTTACAATTCCTAACTTTCCTATCCTACCTAACTAGGTAACTTCGTATGTTCTATCCCACTGTAACCATAGCTCAGTATATATCCCCAATGACCTAGGAAAAAACGCCACTCGAAAGTCGGAGCTGCCGGCTTTCGACCCCCCTTTAGGCCTCCCGACGCTTCGGGTACCTGCACACACCCAGGGCCCTGTCCAACGCCTCCTCCAGCTGAATAATATATAACTCCATGCCATACCGAGACAAATGCACCCTGTCTTCTCTAAAGAAGTACACAGCCGCATAGTGTAATTCCGGATGTTCCATCCTACCTATCCCCTCCCTGTCACAAAAAACCAGCTTGTCTCTATTAATCTTCCGGCGTGCCCTGTCTAGGGCAGCCGGGCGCTCAGGCCCCCTCCAAAGTCTCCGTGGAATTAATTCTGACCAAATAACGTAGCAACCTGCTCACTGTGTCCGAATCTCCAGCAAATCCCGTTTCTTTTGCTTCAGCAATGCCAGGCCTTTGCATTGCACCAAATCATTTTCTGCTAAATGTATGACCAAAACATCAGGACACACTCCCCCTTTTACAGCCCTGTTCAGCACTGGAAAAAGCTCATGCCATCTCATACCCCCCTGTCCCTGCCACTGACATCGAAACAACCTAGGATCCAATTCTAAGTTAAGATTCCTGCTCTTTTCCCATTCATAGCGCTCCGCTCGCTTGACGAAAGAGTGGCCCATGATGAGGATGGACAACCCGGCCACGTCCGGCCCCGCCACCGCACCTAGAAAGAGACACATGTCAGCACAAAGGAAGTACTCTGCCTACTTCCTCCCCCCCAGAACCCTGCAACCGAACGTATGTGGTAACAGTCCGACTTCCACCTCCCCAAGCGCATAATGTCCTCCCTCCCCCATCCCCGGCGGGCTGCATCCGTTGCGCACCTATCCGAAAGGAATGCGTCCCGAAAAATGTTGGCTCCTCACCCATGCTGAGCAGGGCGTGCCGCAGAACCCACAGCAGCTGGGCCGCCGTCACCCGATCCCCCGCGACCCGGCGAAATATTTCCCCCTCCACCAACCGCAAACTGGATGCCAACCGCCACCCCCACTCGGCCGGGCAGATGGCCTGCTCTGACGCGGGCCCCAGAAACACCCAGGTCCCCACACCCCGCTGATCCGTCTTCGAGCGCTGCAACCGAACCGCCACCTCCCCGGCCGGCAACTCCACATCCTCCCATCGAACCCCGGGCTTTCCCCTCTGCCCCACCAGCTCGGACACCCTGAAGGCCCCACAATACATCCACTACATAAGAGGGGAAAACAAAAGAATCTCTTCCCGATTATGGCAGAAACTAGGCAGGTGCTGTAGCACACCCCGTAAAATGTGCCCTTTGATGGGACGACGCTGACGAGTCGTTGCACCTCGTTCTCGCACCCAGCCCTCCAATAAGCGCGCGCCCAACTCCCCCGCTGACGGCGCATAGCCCCACCACAACTTCCCCATAAACGCCATCGCCGACAACTTACCCGCGATCGTCGCCTTCGACATACCCTTATCCATCAACGTCAACATAAACTGAACTACCTGCTCACACCGAACCCCCCGATCGCCCTGCCTCCCCGCCCCACTGTCTAAGAACTCCCGCCACGCCTGCTCTTATGCCCTCCACGTTGACCTGGCCACTGACCCTCTTACCAGTTGTATGACCCTTTCTCTCCTACCGACCACATCCCCGCTGGCACTGGCGTCTTGTGTTCCTCCGCCTCCGTGGCTAGCCCATGGAACCTCTGCCAATGTGAACGAGACAAAGCATCCGCAATGTCATTGTCCACCCCCGGCACATGCCGTGCTTGAAACAAGATGTCATGCTCCAAACAACGCAGCACAAACACCCGCAACAACTTGAGCACCTGCGGATCCCTAGCAGACTGCCGATTGATGACATGGACCACCGACATATTGTCCACCTTGAAAATCACCCGTTTGTGCGCCAGCTCCCGCACCCACACTGTCACAGCCACCACCAACGGGAACAGTTCCAAAAACGCGATGCTCCTCCCTCTGCCCTGCCAGTGTGGCGGACAGTCCTCCGCGCACCACCTCCCTTGCCAAAATAGCCCGAAACCACCCACTCCCGCCGCATCCGAAGAGATGGTGACATCCCACTCCCAATCCTCTGGGGGAGCCATCGGGATCCCGTTAAAATGCACCAAGAACGCCCGCCACATACACAGATCCTCTTTTGTGCCTGCCGACAATCGCATATGATGGTGCGGCAATGTACCCCCCGCCAGGCCCCGCCCCAGTCGTCTACAAAACGTACGCCCTGCCCGCACCACCCGGCAGGCAAAATTCAAATGTCCCAAAAGAACCTGCACCTCCCGCACCGTCACCTTCCGCTGCCCCAGCATGTCGTCCACCAAACCCAGCATGCACAACTTTTTCTCCTCCAGTAACCGAGCCTCCATGGCCACCGAGTCTAGCTCAATGCCCAAAAACGACAGCACCGTGCTGGGACCTTGTGTCTTCTCTGGCGCCAGGGGCACACCCAGCTAGCCCATGAGCTCTGTAAAACTGTCCAGCTGTTGCTGGCAGTCCGCCGAACCGGGCAGTCCCACCAGGAAAAAGTCATCCAGGTAGTGCGTCATTGTCTCCTTCCCCGTGCGCCATGAAAACGCCCACTGTGAAAAGGTACTAAAGCGCTCAAACAAAGCACAAGAAATCAAACACCCCATGGGCAACGCTTTGTCCACAAAAATGGCACCGTCAAACTGTGTATCCAACAGTTGATAATCATCCAGGTGGACTGGCATCAACCGGAACGCTGACTTGATATCACACTTCGCCATGAGTGTGCCCGGCCCCACCGCCGTCACCAAACGCCGCGCCACGTCCACTGACGAGTACGATACCGACGACAACTCCGCCGCAATGTAATCATTGATCGACGCCCCTTCCGGCCAGGACAGATGCTGAATCAGGCGAAACTGTCCCCCCTCCTTCTTTGGCACCATTCCGATGGGCGAGATTATCAAATCCCGGATCGGTGCCTCCCCAAACGGCCCCACCATCCGCCCCTCCCGTACCTCCCTGTCCAATTTCTCTGGGACCACTAACTTATGCGCTGTGACCGATTTCAGGTTTTCGGCCCACCGGGCGATGCGCGGACCCTCGTAGCCTAGCCGGAAACCCTCCCGGAACCCCCGCCGTAGCAGCCCTGCGTCCTCGGTCCTTGGATAAGACGCCAGAAGGGGTTCCAACTGCTCCTGTCTAACCGGCATACGAGCCCTTTCCCACAGTCCCCTGTCCCCCTCGGCCTCCCCGGCTTCCCGCCTGCTGTCCCCCGGAGCGGACTGTTGCCCTTGGTTGCCTCCCATCCCCCAGCATTGCACCACCGGGTGACATTTCCCACATTTGGAGCATTCATGCCGGAATTTGCAGTATTGCCGCGTACAAAGACCTTTGTTGAAATCCCAGCACGCTCCCACTGGGGACCCCCCAGTATTGTCACCTTGCCCCACCCCCCCACGGGTGGGGCGGCTGGGAAAGGGCGGGGCGCGAGGTGCAGCCCACTCGCCGTATAGATTGTCTTGCCAAACTTCGCCCCCACCAAGGTCTGCTGGTACAGATCCGAATCAATCTCCACCCGTTTTGCCTCCAGATCCCAGGCCAAACGCGCCCGAAACTCCTCATTGTAATGTGACCACGCGTATCCCCCGTAGGTAACCTGTGCCCTCCGGACCACGTCCATGTACTTAAAAAGGGCAACGGACCGTTCCGGATATTTTTCGCAGTATACACTGGCGAAAATCAAAAACCTCGCGGACCAATTCTCTATATTCAGGGGCACCCTCGGACGCTTGGCTAACTCCTGTTCCTCCTCTTGGACCCCTCCTTCGCTGTCAGCTCCCTATGCAGGAGCCTCAAGATGTCCACATAATCCCCTTTCCAAATCTTTTCTTTAGTGGCCAACGACAAGTGTGCCCCCAAAGGTTTCGTAATGCCCATATAAGGCAGCTTGCGCACCGGCAGCTCATGGCTCTCCTTCCCCTCCTTGCCGCCCTTTCCCTTCCCCCATCCCCATCCGGGCCCGCTGTGCCCCCCCCCGCAGAACCTGCGCCATCCGGTCCCACCCCTGCGTCGCGCACGTACGTGCCCTTACTCAGATGCACCCCCCCTCCCCCCCGCATCCGTGCCGACCGAGACTGTGATCGTGTCCCCACCTGAACCCCTCCCTGCCCCGTTCTCCGCCTTACCTGGCGTCAAGGTCGGCATCCGCACCGGATCCCGCCGCCTCACTAGTGGAACAGGGGGGGCCATCACTCTTGCTGCTTTGTTCCGACGGGGCGCCTCCTGTAAGGTACTAGAAAAAGCATTACTCCGCTCCCCCCACCTCGCTCCTCCCCCCAGCCCCGCTCACGTATTTCCCCTTCCTCTTCGCTCTCCTCATCATAATCCAGTGGCACTCCCCCCTGCTCAAACCAACCCGCTCCCTACACGTGTGTAACAGCTCACTAAGATCCACACTCTCCCTCCGCCGCTTGGTGTGACGCTCTTCGGGGTCCCGATCTGAGCGGACGGACTTCTGCTCCTGTCCCCCAGTGGCCGCATCGACCCATCGGGGTGGGGCTGGCGGGGACTTAATGCCCCGCCTTTTGTGTGCTACCGCTGCCAGGTCCCTTGCTGGAGCGTGACCGCCCGCATAAGGCAGAGCCGGCCCATCCCCTCGGCGGATTGGAGCCACATGCAGCTCTCCCAAGCACCTCGCCAGCCTTTCTTGTGGAAACAAATAGGTGGAGTCCAACATGCCGGGGGTAAAGTGGCCCGCCGCCACCCCCACCCTCCCGCCTCCCCCGTGCCCCCCTGCCCCTCCCGACCCAGGCTGAATGCCCCCCGTGCCGCGAAGGAGTCGACCGCCATGCCCCTGAGTCACACCCCCTGCCCCAAGCATCCCCCCACCCCTCACCCCTTTCCCCCGCACCCTCCTCCCCCTCACTCCACTCAAGAGAATCCAATTCCTGCCGTACTGCCCCCCCCCCGGCCGCACCCAGCCCCCTATCCCACCCCCGGTCCCCAATGTCCCTGCCAGCGCCCCACAGGCCTCCCCCCAGCTCCCCCATGCCCCTCCCCTCCCACCGGTGCCCCACCTGACCCCCCCACACGGCACCTCCAAGGCAACCCCCCCTCTGCCACAAGCCCTCCCCTGGCACCCCCCTGTCCTGCACCTCCCCCCCACCCGGGCTCTGCAATTGTGTCCCCCGCGCACCCCCCCGCTGGCCGCAAAGCTCCCCCACACCCCCCCTCCCCCCCCCTCATCCGAGCTCTCAATCAATAATGGTGAGGACCCACCCTCAAAACCCACTGCCTGATTTCCCCCCTCCCCCCGCCTCAAGCCTCCATCCTGGTCGCCTTCTCCCCCTGCCTACCCCGCCTCTCCTACCTCTACTGCCAAAGCCTGCCCCCCTCGCACGTGGTGGACCCCCCCACTGCCCCCCACAAACTGCAATACGGGCCGCGGTGCCCCGCACCGCTTCCCCCCGCCTCCGCCGTGCTGGCGCTGCCGCTGCCATGCGGCTGCGCCCCCCGTCGCCCCCCGCTTCCCAGCGCGTGAGAATCGCCACGGCGACTCCGCTCACCGCACGCCACTGAGGCCTCACCTTCGTGTCTGATCTGTTGCGGCCCGCATCATCAAGGAGGCGGAGGGCCTCCACCACCCTCGGGTCGTCTGAGCGCGCCATACCCCTGCCTCACCACACACGCTGATAGACAGACTGCAGATCAATTTGCTCTTGCTGCCTCAGGATACCCAGGACGTCGCTCCCTCGCAGGAACACATGCAGGACAATATCACGCCGATCGACGCTCGCGAGCACAGGCCCAACCAAGTTCGCCAAGAACCAACAAATGTTCGCGCCAACCACCCAGCCGGCCGTTGTGTCACGATCCACCAAAATGGTGGATCGCCACACAAATTGCCCGGCTATATAGCCCCCAGCCCAAAAGGAGGCCAACCAGAGCCCAACCTGCCCAAGTAGCCCAAAACCAGCCCAACCCGCCCCCATACTCCGGCTGCCCCCCCGGCCCAAAGCCCCCTGGGGGGGCAAGCCTCCCATTCAGCCGCGGCCCGTGGAGGGAGTTCCGTGGGGCGGAAAGGCAGGGCAGGGGAGGGGCAGGGTGGGGGTACTAAAAACCGGAATATGGATAATTGGAGGTAAGTAAACAATTAAATACATAAAATGAATTTCGTAGCGCGCGCTGCATCACATTTTGCGATGCAGGGCGCGCAACTAAATTTGTTTTATTTATTTAATTGTTTACTTACCTCCAATTATCCATATTCCGGTTTTTAGTACCCCCCACCCTGCCCCTCCCCCGCCCTGCCTTTCCGCCCCACGGAACTCCCTCCACGGGCCGCGGCTGCTCCCGTTGGTCGGCCGCCCCCCCAAAGCCCTATTTGAAAAAGCTGCATTAAAAATTCAGTGCCAAACAGAGATTTGGGGACCCGAGGAGAGCAAGATAGCAAGTCGATAAAAAGGAATATTTGTACTAAGGGGGACAACGGATGAATGGTACATTACTGCTGCACCCCTGCACTGTGAAGGAACAGCAGGAACATGGTAGGTGCCCTTGTGCAGAGCCGAGTGCCTGTGATCCAATATACTTTTGCCGTACCACAAGAGGGCTACCTGGCCGAGATCTACTAAGGATTTGAGCTGAGGATACTGCAACGCAAGGCAACAGGAAGTGTTAAATGCTCATTACTATCCTGCGCAAAAGGTGTTTTGCATGGTAAGGGCGCACTTTTTACAGCATGAAAATGCTTTGCATCAAGGTGGTATTGTTAAGGTAGAACACCTACAAGTTTGGGCACAAAGCAAGATTTGCTAAGATAGCTAGACCGATTACTTAAAGCAGCCGTAACCAAGGAGATATGTTTTCATTTATGCAAATACCAAATGCACGGCGCACATCCAATGGGCCGAAACATTTTGAGTTTGTTTGTGAATGGCAATCTGTAGTGGAAGAGTTTACCTACAGCACAAATCCTATGCTCGACAGTTCATACTGCACCATGGTGCAAGGCTGTGCTTTTTGCAAACCAGTCATGTTTGAGTCAAGCCAAATTTACTCCAGTTATTTCAACCATAAAATAGATTAAAAAAATACACTTACTGTCAAAGAAGCCACTTAGCCAAAAACAAGAAACCAGTTAGCATCATGCAAGGTAGATATTTAAAAGCAGTTACCACAAGGATGAGCTTTAGATGCGAGCAGGCAGTTCTACTAAATGAGCATGAAAAAGGGGGGTGGGGGTAGAGTTGGCCATGCAACAGAGCGGAGTGTGCATTGTAGTGTAAATGAGCCAGTTCAGAAAGTGCACAATGTTTCATTAAAATTGAAAATAATCTAAACCAAGGAAAGAAAAATTTGATATGCTTAACAGTGGTTTTTAAACTGTGGTCCAAGGACCCCTGGGGGTCCGCGAACCCTGCTCAGAGGGTCCATGATTGCTTAGAAAATTAAATAATATTAACTGATTAATAAAATGTATAATAATAAAGAAGCGATTTGTAAAATTGAACATTGTAAAACATTCTGTAAATGTTAAGGAAGTTGATATTCTCAGACTAATTCACGGGAGCAGTATAAGTGTATCAAACAGAATATGGTTTATGGATGATGAAGGGCTTCTATTGAATTTAGAAAAGCTCCAATCTTTCCATTCAAATTGTTATTATTTTTTAATATTTGTTTGTGAATTAAATTAAATATTTCATCATTTGTGTATTTGTTTGATAAATGCTTATTTCTGTCCCCGGCTTCCAGTAATGACTAATTGTGGGTACCCTAGAATTCAAAAATGACTCATTGGGGGTACCCTAGAATCCAATAATGATTCAGTGGGGGTCCCTGGTTCCAGTAATGATTAAGTGGGGGTCCACAGCTGTCAAAAGGTTAAGAACCACTGACCTACAAGACTTCAGCATAGGACATATATTTTATGAATCTGGTCAGAGAATGGGGTTGATCTCCTTTGAGGCAGAAAATTAAAGAATAACAGAAAGAAAACAATTAGCAAAAGCAGGGTGCCATTTCCTGCATTCTATCAATAAAAGCGGGCAGGCTCAGAGGATATGAATCAATGATTCTGGTTTCAATTTGCAAAGTCTGCATCCCTGAGCGCTCCTAGGTTCAGACAAACATAGAAGAATGCCCAAAGCTGGCAGGACGCCGAGACAAATGCCACATTCATTTTAATGTGTAGTGGGCCGAATAGGCCCAGCTAAATATTTTCATGGGCGTTGCTTTTCAAAACTATTAATCACTAGGCAAGCATGTCTTCTCATTTGACATGTCATTTTATCGTTTTGAAACGACAGATGGCTGTGTTTTTATTGACCTTTTGAATTCAAAAAACAGAATATTTGATTTCCACAGGGCCAGTGCCTCTAACACTTCTAGTGGAGATGAAATAGGTGCGCCAAGCATTTTTTTGTAGCTGCATTCGGAGGTCGTTTCCAGCTAAATGTACAGTTTTAATGTATTTCCTTCGGCTGCTTTCAGTTTGAAGCAGTTCTTCAGGAATTACTCTTTCAAGGCCAGTTGTTGGTCTGCTAGGCCGCACTCTATTCGATTTTGGGCCCCAAGAGGAATTCTGAGGAAGTTTGAAAAGCTGCCTGTAGATGTTGCAAAATTGACCGCCCTTGCCCAAAAAAGCCTCTGAGAGTTATGTTGGTGTAGAAATTAACTTAGCGTTAACAACACTCTAAGTGTTGGCATCAGAAAGGGTTTTTGTGTGGAATTTAGTAAAGTGTTGAAAGTAAAGCACAGCGATGATACCTTTGGTTTTAACAAATGTAACTGCTGACATGGCCACCTCTTTCCTCCAACCAGTTCCTAGATATTTACATTTAAAAATATTTTCTACCATTTTTATTTCAAGGTGCAATGAACCTGGTTTGTGAATCCTTTTGCTGAAAATGACAATTCTTGTTTTGTCTAAACTAACGGACATGTAGTCTGCCTGGCAGTAGGAAGGGGCGCTTCTGTAGCCCGACCCCTGCATGATTTAACAGGGGCAGCTACTCTGTTTGGGCGGAGGAGCGTTGCCCCACAATAAAATCCCCCCAAGATGAAAAATAAAATGGCAATTAATTACCATTTTACTTTTCATCTCCCGTCCCGAGCCGAGCGTCAGGATGGAGGCGGTATCGCTGCGGACTGACAGAAGCATGTTACTCATCAGGAAGGAGGGTGGGCTGTTATGGCACTGTTTAAAGTGTGCGTGTCTTTTTGGCTGATCGTCTATCAATGGCCAGCCACACATGCGTATTATAAACATCATTAACCCAGCTGTCTTACGAAGACTGGGTTAGAGGAAGCCAAAGCCTCCAGAGCGCTCTGGAGCACCAAGTGAGGCCGCTCCCAGCAATCCTAGGTTTGCTCTTATGTTGGTGAGAGCAGCCCTAGGATTGGTCGAGGGAGTTGCTGCTTCCAGTTCCTGTGTCGAAAGGAGAGGTCCGGAGCGAGGATGATACTGAGTTCTGGTAAGTTTTTCTCTTTTTTACAAATACAAATATAATATTTTAAGCAGCCCCCCCCCCCCCCCCCCGCCAGCCACTGTGAGTTAATAAAACAATGTCTTTGGCATAGAGGAGAAAAGTAATGGGTCAGCAGCATCAAGTTGGTGACTCAAATTGTCAATGTACAAGTTGAACAGCAAAGGTACTAATCATCCTTGTTCCAGGCTGCGACTTATGTAGGTCTTGGAACAAAACAGAGTGACCCAAGTTACCAAGCAGAGTAATTGAACGGCAAAGTGTAGATTCTTTGGTATGTACCAGTCAGACAGTTTCTGTTCCATAAGTGGTCTCTGGTCTCTAATGACTCAATCAAAAGCCGCTCCAAAATCCATAATAATGGAAAAGTAACTTCTTGACTTCTCGATCAGAATGGTGAGAGTGGCCAGCTTATCAGCGGTGCTCGCCGCAACTTGGAAACTTGACTATGTGAGCGGATTAAATTAAGGTTACTTTTCCAGGCCTCCAGGTCTTTCAGAGTAGCTAGCGAAGAACTTTGACTTGATGTCTGAAATGGCCGCTACAGTAACTGCACTGCTATGAGTGACTATCTATAAGCCACGATCCAGGAAATGACCCAGATTCTGCGGAATGTGTTGCAGAATAGCAGAACATTTTAAGAGAATGGCATTAAGGATTAATGTTTCTTCAAAATATGACTATCTCTGCTTTGTTAGCTAGCATTGGGTTTGATCCAATTGTATTGTATACAGCAGATTATTTTTTGAGGCATAAAAACAATATTGTTTCTTTGACTTTCTGTTGACATTCAACTAGCCATACTAAAATGAAAATATAATTTGTGCATGCATACATGGAACGTGCACCCACAATTTGGGATCAGGCAAGACAGCAGATGAAGGCAGACATTGTAAAGCATGTGAGACCAGGATTAATCCATGACAGCATAAGAGAGGTGGATATTTTGATAAACACTGCCTTGTAGGTCTGAGGTCGTGCTTGCAAACTGAATGAGAACATGATATCAATGGCAACAAAGCATGCTAGAGATTTGATCGGAGCAGTGAACAATTATTTTAATCAACCTCAACATCTGAACGTCTTCGTGAGATGAATATTGTCTTAGGTCTACATTTTGTTCAACACCCAGACAGACATCTGACTAGCAGACCATGGTTATCAATATGTGTTACTATTTGTTAATCGACAATCTCAAAAATCTTCAGCGGGTGTAAGTGCAAGGGCCTGATGCCTTATAAAAGATAATAATTTGTCCTGAACTGCAGTGGCGGCTCCACCGCTAAGGAGGAGGAGCGTTGCCCCACTACTCAACAGGAAAAAAAAACGATAATAACGTACTGTTATTATCATTTTATTTTTCCTATTGAGTCAGTGACTTTAGGGAAGGGGATGGCCAGATCAGGGAGAGGAGTGGTTTACACTCCTTAAGTGCGCATGACTGCTTAGCCGGCCCGTTCGGGGGTCAAGCATATTTTTCACCCTTGAGTGTACCAGGAAGCGGATGCCTTAGGTTTGAGTTTTTCCTGGTGTGGAGGGTGAAGGAGTGCATTTGTGCCTGTGGTTATGCAGAGGCTGATGATGGGTAGGTAAATTACACTGAACAAAATATTCCTGAAAGTGCGTGTGTTAGACCTGGCATCCTTAGCGTTGTTTCCCCTTTTTGCCTCTACCACCTGTATTTTTGACTGTGTGCTGGATTTCGTTTTTCCTGGCTTAGGTACTCTGGGCACTTTGCCACTGCTCATCAGTGCCAAAGTGCAAGTGCTCACTGTGTAAATTGTGATTATGAATGGTTATCCATGAATGGCATATTTGATTTACTGGTAAGTCACTAGTAAAGTGCACTGTGCGTGCCCAGGGCCTGTAAATCAAATGCTTCTAGTGGGCCTGCAGCACTGATTGTGCCACCCAAACCAGTAGCCTTTCAAGTGCGTCTCAGACCTGCCTCTGCTGTGTCTGCACACACAATTTTTAACTGCCATGTTGCTCTGGCAAGTGCACCCACCTGCCAGGCCCTACCCTTTCCTTTTCTTACATGTAAGTCACCCCTAAGGTAGGCCCTAGGTACCCCCCTGGGCAGGGAGCAGTGTATGTAAAAGGAAGGACATGTACTGGTGTGTTTTACATGTGCTGGTAGTGAAATACTGTGCATTTCGTTTTTCAACATTGGAAGGACTAGCTCTCACATAGGTTATCATTGGAGCAGCCTTGTAACATTTTACAAGTGTAACTTTCAATTAGGAAAAGTAGGGATTTGGAGTTTAGAGTTTCTGAACTCAGAATTCAATAACATACCTTTTAGTGAAGGTGTTTTTTAAATTGTGTATGAAAATGCCATCCTGTGTGTCTCTGCTTGCTTGTGGATTCACCATCTGGTTTTCAACTGACAAGGGCTGTTTGTGCATTCACTTCAGACACCCACACAATGGGAGCTGAGGTGTGCCTTGCATATGCTGGTGGGCCATCCTGGGCTAGAGTGGTAGGAGGAGTTGTCACCGACACCTGAACAGGCTGTGGCTGCTCTGCACAATCTGTCTCCACCTCCTGTAGTGAAGCTGGACCAGGGAGACCACAACTGATTTTACTGAGCAGGAGAGACTTGCTGAACAAAGACTTTAAAGGGAAAAAGGTGTATACGTATTAAACCTAAAACCCCAGAGCTTTAGAAATTCTTCTGGAATGAAAAGGATCCTCTGCCAAGGAGAAGAGCTGAAGAACTGTGAGGAGGAGTACTGCCTCTTCTCTGTATGCTGCTTTGCTGGATTGGCCTGCAGTTGCTGCTTCTACCAAGGAGAGGAAAAGTACTGGACTTTTGTTCTGAAGTCTCAGGGACACAAATACTTCACCTACAGCCTTCTTGAACTCCACTCCTGGGAGTTCTGACCTTCCTGGGGGTGCCTATTCCAGTCTGGACCCCTGGACGTTGTTCCTGCTATGGAAGCTGTGTAGAACTGAGGAAATCTACAGAATCGACGCTTGGCTCTTCTTGTGGCTAAATATTCCGATGCAGCATCGACGTGTGGGAGAAATTCCTGATGCACAGCTGTTGAACTGACTCCAAGGCAGACCCTACTGCGCGGCTACAAGACGCATCACCGGTCAGCCGCTACAGAAATCGATGCAGCGGCCGCTGTGCCTGAATTCTCTCACGCATCGCACCTGTGCGGCAAGTTTTTCCGATGCAACACGTGCAGACCAAAATTGCCTGGGAAATCGATGCATTACTTCTCCCTACAGTCCAGATTCGTCGCATCACTTCTCCTGCGTGCAGCAGAACTGTTGTATTGCCTCCTCGAGGACTCAGGAACTAACGCATCGCTATGCTATCCATCACTTCCTTCCTCAGCGGCCGTTTTACCTTGTGGGTTTTGACGCATTTGAGGTACTTTGTGTAACAATCACGCATCTATAGATTTCCATAGACAGATTTGCTTGAAAACCTTTTAAACATCATATTTTGAGCTATTTATGCTGGATTTTTGTCGTTTTGGTCTTGTGTAGTTTAGATAAAGATACTTTATTTTTCTAAACTGGTGTGGTGTCCATTTGTAGTGTTTTTACTGTGTTACTGTGTGTGTTTTGTGCAAATACTTAACACATTGCCTCTGAGATAAGGCTGGCTGCTCTTGCCAAACTACCAAGGGGGTGAGTAAGGGTCATCTAGATGTGTAACTCCCCTATCCTGACTAGAAGGAAGGGTCCCTGCTTGGACTGGGAGCAAACCTCCAGCAACTAAAGACTTCCATTTCTAACAGCGTGTTTCAACATTTACTAAAACTTCACACAAACCAAAAGGCATTTTTTTGATTTTCCAGGCTATGGACAATAGTTTCTTCTCTAAGTTAGCAATTTAAACAAATTATTTAGCCCTGGAATTGGCAACTATGGTTCAGAGTGGCTGTAACCAAGCTCTGGCTCCTGAAAAACACAGCCTTAAGGATGGCTTTCAATACATAAGGCGTAATAGGTGGTAAATATTTTTTATATTTAGAGGTGCGGTTTACAGGTGCTCAAGTTAGGTTTCAAAAACAATCTTCTATAAAACAATGGATGATCTGTAGAGATGGAAAAGAATCCATGTACTTTTCTTTGGTTGGATTGATTTGATCTAAGAGATGATTCTGTCAGGGTTCCTTTTTTCTGGGCTGTCCATTAAAATATAATTAACAAGAAGAAAACAAATAAGTGATACTTTAACTAGACAAACAAAATAGTTTGCTTGCAAACTTTCATGATGCGCGTCACATCATCAAGTAAGTTCCTAATGAAAACAAACACTTGCATAATAACTTAAAAGGGAGATCTCCATATCGCCATATAATGTCTGCTTCCCATTGACTTGTGGGAGTTCAAAGTCCTCTTAGTGGCACATAGTTTAATGTTTACTCCTAGTCATGCAGCTTAGTGTCCGATTTGCTCTCCATGCACAATTTGGGTGTTAAGATGTATCTGTCATCAGTAACCATCCACATCTCATAAGCAAGGCCTGAGATTTAAGAAAAATCATTAAGAACAGGGTGGGTTATAAACAGATGGGTGTCCTTGTAACGGTCTGGCTTTGGGGTCTGGATGAGAATGCCTTTTTTGAGCACATTCTCTAAAGTCTGTAGAACAAGACTGCAGCATCAGCTCTCCTGTTGTGATGCTACTTTTTAGGTCTTGCCTACTGACAACATTAACAGCTGTCTGTTGTCGAAGACCTATTGCCACTAATATATTTGAATATAAAGATGTAGTGGTCTTTGGGTCAGCCGTTTACTCCTGATGAACATGGTGTTTACCTTTGGTAACGCCTTATCTAGTAGAAACTCTATATAGCTGCATATTCCTTACCTTAGAATTATCACCAGGCATCACACTGGATCTGAAAATGTCTCTTAAGCAGTACCCCGGCGCGCCAGTTGGTGACATCATTCAGCTCTGCGTGTGTCGGCCGTGCTGAAAGTGACGTGCACGGTGCCTATATAGGTGCCACCCCAGCATGCTGACGTCAGTTTCTTTTCGTGAACACTGATCACTGGTGTGGAAAACAAGGGCCCTGAAATGGGAACAGCCTTGTGCCTAGAAGTCCGTTCACAGAGAGCGGAGGATGGGTGGTACTGAAAGTGACGTGCACGGTACCTATATAGGTGCCACCCCAGCACGCTGACGTCAGTTTCTTTTCGTGAACACTGATCACTGGTGTGGAAAACAGGAAGTCCGTTCACAGAGAGCGGATGATGGGTGGGTCGGTAAGATATCTGTGGCTAGATAGTCTCTACAAGGTAAGACGTTACCAAATGTAAGTAACTTGTTTATCCGATAAAGACTTCTAGCCAATGAATCTTTACCTTAGAAAAGATAACCAAGCAATACCTCCCCTGAGGTGGTTCTGCAAAACATTTCACACCAAAAAGTCCTGGAGTATCTTATGGGCAAAGTGCCTGTATCGACGGACCAGACTGTACAGGCAGTAGTGTTTTGTGAATGTGTGCAGAGAGGCCCACGTTGCTGCATTGCAGAGGTCTAGGACCGGGACTCTGCATGCTAATGCAGTGGTTACAGCTTTGACTCTAGTGGAATGAACCCGTAAGCCCTCAGGGGGTTGCTTCTTGGCCAATGCATAGCAGATTTTAAAGCAGAGCATGATCCATCTGCAGATGGTCCACTTCAACGCGGAAATTCCCTTCTTCACTCCGACATACCCCACAAAGAGTTGGCCATTTCCTCGGAATTCTCTCATGTGGTCATGTAGAACAACAACACTCTTTTTGGGTCCAGTCGATGAAGTTGCTCCTCTTTAGGGATGTGGCAGAGCATACAAAGTAGTCACGGCGATGGACTGGTCTACATGAAAGGAAGTGACAACTTTCAGCAGAAAGGAAGCTGTAGATTGTACAACCAACTTGTCAGGGTAGATGTTCAAGTATAGAGGCTTGGATGATAAAGCCTAGTGCTCACTGACCTCCATATGTTGCAAACTTTTCAAAAACCGATGTGCAATAGTGGATTTGAAGAGAGATGAAAGGGCAGGCAACCGCAGAAAGGCGTATATAGAAGAATGGTATCCCTTTAAGGTGCCCAGATCAGAGCCCTGCTGGGCAAGGAAAAGAATAAATAGAAGAACCTGAGGAAGGGGACCAGAAAGGGGGTCAAACTGTTTTTCTGCACACCATGCCACAAACTTACCCCAACGGCAGGTGTATACCGTTTTGGTGGAGGGACGTCTGGCTGCCAAAATAACAATGCAGAGTTCGGGAAGAAGGTAAAAAAACTGTCAAATATCGTCACTCAATATTCACGCAAGAAGGCAGAGCATTGACAGGTTTGGGTGGAGAACCCTCCCCTGCTACTGCGACAGAAGATCCTCCCGAAGGAGCAGCCTGATTGGAAGACCAATGGCCTTACTCAAACCCTTCGAGCCCAGTCCAGAGCTACAAGGAAGACGTGGGCCCAGTCATTCCTAATTTTCTTTAAAACTCTGGGCAGGAGTAGTATGGGCAGAAAGTCCTACAGGAGGCCTGAGCTCCACGCGAGACAAAAAGCTTCTCAGAGCGAGAGACACCTTGAAAATTCCAGCACACAGAACTGCTGGCATTGGGCGTTCTCGGCGGTGGTGTACAGCTCTAACCAAGGTTCTCCCCACTGCAGAAAGGGACCTTGTTAGGTGCCTGGATTAGGTCCATGTATCGAATTGGTTCATTTCTTACATTGTCCTGTTTTTCACAATAACATTTCTGCTGTGACCTTTTGCACACATTTGCATGCACAACAATCTTGTATTAGTTTCCCCAAAACTTCTTTGTTTACACATCTAGCTTTGCACAACATTATCACAATGCCTTGAACATCATGCACAAGCCCCTTCTATGCACTATCTACAAATGTTGTTCTATCTTCATCCACGGGGTGACAGGGCTATCTACATATCCATAACATCGCTAATCTATACGCACATTGCAAGGCTGATTTCTATTATAAATAAAAAGCATCCTCAAAGATTAGTAGAGGAGGCACTTCTGCTGACACCAAGGGTCCCTGCATGCTGAGACTTCACCAAACAGCTGTTTGACATCTCTGTGAGGGGATGTCCAGTTTGTGACCAACACGGGCACCTACATTCTCTCCCACCAGGTAATGGGGTTGGATCATCCTTTGGGGGATTCCTGGCTTCACACCTACACACACTCTAGGTACACTGAGAGTAGGGTTTGCATAGTAGGAGTACGCCCGATTACTGCCTTGTATCATATGCCTGTATATATACTCCATTGTAGCGCCATGGTAGAACTGTATCTACTATTTACTCTTTTGGTGCTTGTAATCACTTTCATCTGCTTCTGTCTACTGATTATCGCCGCACATGTATTCTACACAGGAATAACGTTGGTACAATAAATATATTGAACACATCCCACTGTGGACTCTATATTTCTCTGAGCACTAGTAACCATAGTGGCTGAGCAAAAGGTCCTTATCTGTTTCCACAATCCCTGAGGGGTCAAGGTTGTCATGTTCAGTGGTTGCCAGAAACCATTTGCTCCCTTGTAAGGTTAGGGGGCTTACGGTGTCACATTGAACTAGCTGGTCTTTAGGCCAACATAACCTGCGGTAGTACCCGGAATCAGTCTAGGCCCCTCATCCAAATTTTATGTTGTTCAACAAATGTGCAGATCCTACGGATTAGTGGGAACCACACAACAACCTTGCACCACCACTGGATAGAGATGCCATTCGTGATCCGCTAGGCAACTTTATCTGAGTTTGTCCGCTCTGGCTTTCAGGGAGCCTGCCTGGTGTTGAACCTTGAGTTGCCCTGCTGTTCCAGCCATGTCCAGAGAAGTAGGGCCTCTTGAAAAAAGGTCCATGACCCCACCCCACCCTGTCTCTTGCAGTACCACATGTAGGTAGTGTTGTCCATGAACACCTGCACTAGCCTTCCCCTGATGGAGGGTAGAAAGGCTTTCAATACCGGCCTCATTGCCAAGAGCCCCAGAAAGTTTTTGTAGAGTCCAGATTCTGCCAGAGACCAGAGGCCTCTGATCTCCACCTCTCCCATTTGGCCGCCCCATCTCAGGAGTGATGCATCTGTCATCACTGTGAGATCAGGTTGGGAAGAGCGAGGGGTCTGCCACCGATCCCAATTACAGTTCGTTAACCACCTCTTCAGATCTTTTGCAATCCCTCTGAGTTCTGGACCATGTAGGCGAGATTCCTCCAATGTTGCACCCAGGGAACTTCCCGGCCCACTGCAGTGTTTACATATGCCAGTGGGCATGTATCACTAGCAGGATGCAGGAGGCCGTGAGGCCCAGCAGCCTCAGAGTCAGTCTTACCGAAATCCAGGATAGAGGCTGAAACATCAGAATCATAGCCTGAATATCCTGGACTTGCCTTTGGGGAGGATAAACCCGAAACTGCACCGTGTCCAGAACAGCTCCAATGAAAGGGAGCATCTGAGAGAGAGTCAGGTGTGACTTCGGCACGTTGATGGTGAACCCCAGCAAATACGGGAGGTCCGCCATTGTCTGGAGGTAGGAGACGGCATCCTGGGGTGAGCCTGACTGCAACAGCCAGTCATTGAGATAGGGGAAAACTGGCATCCCTGATCTCCACAGATGAGGTGCAACCACCACCATCACCTTGGTGTACACCAGAGGAGGACGAATAAGGTCAAAAGTGAGCACGGCGAACTGAAAGTGCTCATGGCCCACCGTGAACCACTGGTAACGCCTGTGGTCAGGCAGGACGGGAATGTGGAAATATGCGTCCTGCAAGCACAATGCTACCATCAAGACTCCTGGGTCCATGGCAGACAGGACTCGAGTGAGCGTGAGCATTTTGAACTTCTCCTTCCTGAGGAAGAAATTGAGAGGGCACAGGTCTGGGATAGGACGAAGGTCTCCATCCTTCTTGGGCACCAAGAAGTAGTGGGAATAGCAACAAAGACCTCCTTCTGGCATCGCCACCCTCTCGATGGCTCCCTTGGCCAAGAGAGCCACCCCTTCCTGGTGGAGCAAGGAGAAATGGCCCTCCATCAGTCTGTTGTAACCAGGTGGCACAGGTGGAGAGGTATTCGCGAAGGGGAGGGAGTATCTCCTCGCATCAATTTAGATTGATGATAAGAGGGCATACTATAAGGGTATGGAGGCTGCTGGGTGAGTGGTGGACTGGCCTGACCTCTGGCTGCCCGACTCGAAGGGGTCTGTGGGTACTGAGTCCTCGACCACGCAGAGGTGGCTGGGAGGGTATAGATGCAGCCTAAAACCTCTCCTGTGGCGACGAAAGGAGTGAAAGATGAATTGGGAATGGCAAGGGGCCATGGAAGGGCCCAAGGACCTGGCCGTATCCTTGCTGTCCTTAAAGCGCTCCATCACTGAATACGCCTTGTCTCCAAAGAGATAGGAGCAATCAAAGGGCATGTCCCATACATGAAGCTTGGACATCCCCTGAAAAGTCAGTTGTTCTCAGCCTTGAAAGGCACTGCAAGGCCACGCCTGAGGAAGCCACTCTGCCCAGTGAGTCAATGGTATCCTGTCCATATCTGATTGTGAATTTAGCTGCATCTCTCCTGTCAGCAATTGCCCGGGGTAGTATGGCCCAGGCCACCTCTGGAACTACGGGCAGCACCTACGCAACCGAATCCCATAGAGCATGGGAGTAACGGCCCAAAAGGCACACGGTGTTCACGGACCACAGTGCCAGGCTGGTGAAAGAAAACATCTTTTTCTGTTAGGTGTCCAGCCTCTTGAATTCCCTGACGGGCGGGGAGGTGGGGAATACACAAGGATTTACATGTAGGGGGTAGAAGGTTGGACCACCAAGCTCTCTGGGGTAAGGTGTTGTGTGAGGAAGCTGGGGTCCCCTGGAGAGGTCAGTGGCGGTGGGCAATCAGGGTGGGCAAAACAGGAGCCCCTGTGCGGCGCTTTGATAAGGTCCAAAGCAGGACATCTGTAAGGGCCTCATTAAATGGGAGAAGAGGTTCTGAGGGGTACACTCCCGGCTATAGCACCTCCGTCAAGATGTTTGTCTTGACTGCCACTGAGGGCAGGCTAAGGTTCTGTACCTCAGCCCCTCTTCTCACCACCACTGCAAAGAATGCTCCCTCCTCCATAGCCATGGTAGGGAGAGAAAGCATACCAGTATCTGGAGAAGTGTCCATTCCACTGGCCTCCGCCAAGTCCTCACATTAGTCCATTTCGTGATCTAAAGGCTGGTATTCCTCCCAATCCTTGCCTATAAGAATAGGGTCAGGCTCCGGCCTGGACGGCATGACTCCAGTCAGCATCAGACGACGCACCTCCTGCTTCATGTTGGAATCGGGCATCAGAATGGGGACAGGGAAGGTGGAGGTGGTATGACGGGCACCAGTGTGGATCCATCTGTGGATCCAAGGGACCCAACTGGCACCAAGGCCAGAGCCACCGGTGTGGAACCACTAGGGGTCCCTCCCAAAACTGCAGGCCCGATGGCACACCGACAGGAACAGGCGCTCGAGTATGAGGTGCAAGACCTCATAAAACTCTTGGAGTTGAGTGGGGAGGCTACAGCTCCTGGAAATTCAGGGAAGCGTGGAGCTGACCCAAGAAATGGCTCAACCATGTAGCCAGGTCTTGAATGGCGATGCTCCCTCATCTCTCCGCCCAATGGATGAGACAAAGTCAAAGACCGCTTCAACGTCCTCCACTTCTTGCAGTGGGACTTACCCGATTGACCCGATGACTAAGTGCGACAAAGATTTCGGTCCCTGTGACCAATCCCAGGACATTCCTCCCGACCGGGATCAAGACTGTCGCGGCATCGCACGACAGGCCTTCAGGAGCTTGAGAGACTGCTCCCTCGTGGTCTTCTGATTAATCGTGCAACAGTTGCTGTAGATCGTAATGTCATGGTCACCCCTTAAGGCACCAGAGGATCCATAACTGGTATCGAGCGGGGACAGGTGCTGCAGGTGTTGCAGTCCGCCCTGCTAGAGGACATTCCAGGCACACCAGAAAAATACATCTTAAAAAGGCTGTACAGGCACCATGGATGTCACTTCCGGAACGGACAACGCCGGAATGAGTGGTGTTGTTACCAGTGGAAGCTCAGAAGGTGCCACTGTCCCAGAAAATACAAATCAGAACCATATGGAAGAGAGTTCAGGAATTCATGCTCCTGTTAAATCTACTGTCTCTAATGCCCCAGATGCAATAACTGTTCCGGTTACTATTTGTCACGCAGGACCTTTGTACAAACCGGAGTCTTCAGGAACCACGACACATGCTTTGACAATTACTGCTAGAGTAAATACGTCAACTACTGTTTATGCTGCTCCCGGATGTGGAGGCACGGGAAGAACTCCTTCGGTCCACAGTATGGCGACTTGACAATATGTTGCTCCTGTATTATCCGTAATGAATCAGACAGGACTTGTCCCTGTAGAGGAACACTCTCAGGAGTTGCAAAATTCGCTCATGTCCATTTGGAATTCACCCTAGTTAACACCAGCAGTAGTACCCAAGGAATGGTTATGCCAATGTTTCTGGAGTCCAAAATAGTTTTAATTCACAGGAATTAGGCAATTTGATTAGGTTTTTCAATGGATACCCATGAGAAGCAGAGAGTTCAGGATTGAGCACAGGGAAACTCAATCACCGGAAAAGGGAGAATGCAATAGATGTGGTCAACTTAAAACTAGAGTTGGATGAGATGAATTTAGGAAATCTTCATCTTGCCAGATTAGATACTTACCAAGAGAATGAGCTCATATACATGTGCAAATACATCACTCAATGTGCAGGACAAGCTCATGATAAAATGTCTGAATTAGATGGAACAAATTATGTGGATTTAAGTAGGATGAAGTCCCTGCAGAAAAGTTACTATGTATATTTTAACAAAAATGACAAACCGTATGAAAACTTCAGGAATTAAAATGCAAATTAGAGAATTAATTGGTAGCATTAAAAAATTGAGTCAATTAGACAAGTGGAAAGGTAGATGGGCAAAGAAGAAAGAACCAAAGAAAACGAAGTGAGAGCCGCCTCAGTCTTTGATAGATGGAGCAGGTGCTTCAAATTTCTCATTGAGAGAAGTGCCTGGTGAAGACTATGTTCATATACTATGGAGTAGGAGTGATCTTGTGTCATTCACAAATGATTTTCCCAAATTGTTAGATAAACCAGTGGAGTGGTACACCCTGGTTGATTGATTTGTGAAGATTTCACGCGAATTGTTTTTGACATAGTGGTACCGAGTGATTTATGGGCATAATGTAAAGTAGCTGTTCAGTGCCCAGAGAAAGAGCCACAGAGAAATCCAACATCTCATGTCCTTTCGCCTTTGGTGATGAAACTGTACTAACAAGTGATTACCTTTTTGAAAGGAAAGATGCCTGTGAAAGACACTGGTTGGGTTATGAGTGACAGAACAACTCAGGAAACTTAAGAGACTGTGCACTCTTTTTATGAGCACTTGTTGCAGGTGTTTAAGCAACACAGTGGAATGGAGAATCTCAAATGCAAAGAAATTGGAAGTTTTGTGTCTGACAGGATTAAAACCTGAAGTTAGCATGATGATTCAACAGCATTTAATTTGTTGGCAGAATAAGTCGATCAATGAGATTTTGAGGTTTTCAAAATATTGCAGTGATGAATTAGAAATTAAACAGAAGTGGTTGAAGGAGAAGTTGATGCTGGTACAGATGATAGCAGCACAGAGAGGAACTCAAAGTCAACCGTATGTAGGAAATGTTGGTGCTATGCAAGGTGTATAACCGCAGGAAGTTCGTATGAAGCAAGGTGGAAATGGCTATCCACAACACGCTAGAGGACGAGTTGTCCCAATTTTACTAGAGTACTGGAAATTATGTTGGCACATTAAAGAAATTGAATCCCTGCAATTACTGTAATAAATTAGGGTTCTGGAAGAAGGAATGTCGTCTTTAATCCCAACAGAGTAATGATTGAGTTCAAAATTCTGGGTTTGTACAGGTTAACAACCTCATATAGCAACAAGATGTTCAGAGAAAGAGATTTCAAAGTCATAATATGCAACAAGCCCAGTGATGTAAATTCCTCAAACCCCGACTCCACAACAAAATGTAAACAGTCCCAAACTTTAATCAGAATTCCTTCCAGAACCAAAACTTGTTTCAGAAGTTTCCCATGTTTGACACCTTGAAGGTTATGGTTCAGATCCGTCACAATGACAGTGCTTGCTGGAGAGGGGGAGCGGATAGATTGCATGCTTAGCGCAGGCTTAGAGGTAGACCAGAGTGGCTCATTTGTAAAAGCTAAAGTGAATGGCGACCCAGTATCATTTTTTATTGATACTGGTGCTACATGTTCCACTGGTAGAACAGCAGAAGTTCCAAACTTACCCCTCTCGGGATAGATAAGCCAAGTTGTAGGAGGTGCAAACAAACAAAATACAAATCCAGTAACACTAGAAGTGTCTGTTAAAATATGGCCCTTTGAAGAGAACCACAAGCTTGTGGTGTCTGACTCTAGTCCTGTAAATCTTTTAGGAGGTGAATTACTGTGCAAGTTAAATTACACTATTTACTGTACACCAAAGAGAGTAAAGTTTCAGACACATGATGAAGATGTCGCCTTTAAACTGGCGAGTCAAGGGCTAAACATTGGTGTAGGAATGTAGATTCTGTTTTCATGGTTACCCCCACTTTTTGCTTGGTGCCAGTGATCTAGTCTGACTGGGATCCTGATATTCAGGACTCCAGTCACTGGGCTTTCTCCCCTAAATTGAAATGGTAAGTACTTTGGCACCTCCACAATTGGCTACTGGTGTACCCTGCTAATATATATTACTAAGGTACCCAGAGCATAGATACACCAGGGGTCTCCCATGGGCTGCAGTGCCACCCATTGGAGTCCACTTAAACGGTAACTACAGGCCTGCTATTGCAACAACTCTCACAACAGATATAAGTTTCCTTATATCTGAGGTCACTGCAATTAAAACCTATGTCACCCCTATTGCAGGCTCTTCAGTTCTGAGGGTGCTATTGCATAAGCACGACATCCCTACAAACCCCGGAGTCGTTTCTCCAGGCATTTTAAGTGTGGCAGGCATTTTAATACATATAGTGGACATCAGTCAAAGAGATGTCTAACTATATAGTGGCTGCACCGAATCCGGTCATGGTTGCTATCAAACATGTTGGAATCATACCCTAACACCGATTCCAGTGTTGAAAGTATGATCCCATGTATTGGGGGCTCCTTTGGGTACCCCCCCCTGTACACCCGGTAATAGCCTTTCAGGGTCTACCAGGAAGCTTTACTGCTGCCGACCACAGACACAATTCTACCCTCCTGCTGCTGAGCCAAGCTCGAGCAGGGGAAGGTAGAAAATTTAGGTTTCCTGTCACAGGGAGGTGTGAACACCTCCGAGCCAAGACTTAGTGTATTGGGCTAGGTTGGGGGTGCTTGCCAGCACCACCAAACTGCTTTGAAGGGCACAATTAGTACCCTCCTTTCATACTCCAGATTGAGCCACTTCAGGGAGCTCTTGGCTTCCGCTCTGGTGCAAAATTGGACAAAGGACATGGGAGCCCCTCGGTCCAGCCCATCCTCTGGGAGAGACCTCAGAATTGTTCCAACCCATTCCTTAAGGTACTTAAGAGCTTACATGCTGTGCGTCTTTAGATTCATCGTGGGACAAGACTCAAGCCTGAAACTACGTCACTCTTCACACGTCTGTACACTTGGACTTTGTTGGACTTCGACTGGAACCAAGACTGCACCAATGAATACTCCTGCTGCTCCTGGTCTCGCTGTGCATGTCTTCTTCGTCGTCAGTGTCTGTGCTTCTGCCAGGTTCTTCCACAGACCTGTGGGCATCAAGGACACCCGAAGAAATCTTTCTTGAAGTGAAGGAGTCACTCTCCTGCATCTGCAGGCACTGCAACAAAGCTGACCGGTCTGCTGCTCCTGTGATCTCATGGACTTCCCGAGGCTCAGCAACACAGGTGGTTCGGCAACTCCCTTGAGGCCTGACCTGTCCTCTTTGTGATTTTGAGGCCAGTATCCCTTGTTGGACCCGCTGAGACTGAACCACTGTGCACCGTGTCAACTTTCCATTGTCATGCCTTGTTGTCTCTGCACTCCAGAGATCTTTGGGCTACAAGAAGTTCCAGCATCTCTTCCCTACAAAATCAGCGTGCTCACGGCATCCTCTGCACCCTGGGCCTTCATCTTGAGAGAGCTGCTTGAGTGCCTCTTTTGACTCCTGTGCCTTTGGCCTGTGGGTCCTCCTGAGGGTCTTCTACAGCTTTAGGCCCTCCTCTGCGAGCTTGTGGCCTGCTCTGACTCTCCTGCTGTTGGTGAGTCCCTTGGACCTTGCTGGTCCCAATGTTGCTCCTTCTTCATCTTCAAGCCAGTTGCTGCTACCTAGGCTTGTTGGTGCTTCCGCCGGACACCAACCACCTAGCCACTGACATTCAATATGGCAGAGATTGTTGATGGCTCCTGGTCTTCTTCCTCAGCATTCCCTAGTACTCACAGCTGCAGCGGCAACGTCACCGTCGACTCTTCTAACCCTCCCAAAATCAGAGGGCATTGTGTATTCATGCCTCCTGGTCACTTCCGAGTGGCATAGACTCTGTCCCCTCTGCGTGCACGTTTTTCATTTCCAGAATCCACCCTTGGATTCCACCAGACTCCTTACTGAACTTCTCTAAGTCATCCATTGTCATCTACGTAGGCTTCCGACGTCTCTTCACCCCTATGCACCTGGCTTCCTTTGGGTAGGTAACCTGGTTAACAGGGCATCCACGATTGGGGTGGCTCTCCAACCTTCCATCCTCTAAGGGAATTTTTTGGGGCCCTCTGGAAAGGGTTCTTCTTTAAAACTGCAACTTCTCCATTGACTTCCATTGGGCACGCAGCTGTGTTTCTACTCTGCACACAGCCTCCGTGGGGTTTCTGGGTACTTACCACAGTGGTTCCTTGTGTCCCCAGCACCTCTGAGTCTTCTGGTCCAAGTACCGTTCACCTTTGCAGTGGGCATTACACATTTTTTAGTATATGGTTTGGTCTCCCCTGGAGATAACTGCATTTTGTGCTACTTTCCTGATTGCATTTGTAGTATTCTTGTGTATTGTGTTGATATCTCAAGGTAGGAGCTATACTAATGTGGTAGTGAGTGTTGTGTAATAAATAGATGTATTTTTGTATGAACACTGTGTGGTCTTTTTCATTTAACTCACACTACAGATTAAACTGGTTAAAACAAGCTGCTTAACACTGCTCCAAGATCAGCCTAAAGGGTGCTCTTCACAGGTATGACTTTGAGAGCTTTCTGTGGTTAGCAAAGACCACAAAAACCACCATAAGGGTTGCCTGGATTAGTGCAGGGTGCACCACTTGAATAAGTGTGCACCATATACTAAGCCAGCCTCCTACAATTGGATTGTACCCTCTGATGACAAACTATGATTTGTCATCAGATCTTAGAGATATAGTGAAACTTGAAGTCTGGGATTGCTCATGAAAGGACATAGGTCTCATTAAGGGAGTTGAGCCTCTCCACATTAAGCCTAATGCAGAGTACCCAAAAACCCCTCAGTACAATGTGACTCCTGAAACGATTGCTGGAATTACACCGATGACTGAGTCAATGATACAGCAAGGGATTTTGAGACAGATGTGGGAAGTCCATTTAACTCACCAATTATGGGCTTGCTGAAACCAAGCAGTAAGTCCTGCATAGTCCAGTTGAGAAAGATTAATAACATTGTTGTTCCTTGTTGTCCTGGGGTGCCAAATCCTACTGTGATTTTATTTCAGATTCCATGAAAGGCTGAATGGTTCACTGTGAATGATGTGTGTCAGGCAGTTTTCTCAATTCCCTTGCATGAGGACAGTCAGTATACTTTCGCCTTTCGATTCCAGAACCAGGTTTGGAATGAGGCAGAGTCCCAGAGGGGTACTCAGAGATCCCTTCAATTTTTTTTCAGATCCTTAAAAAGAACCTTGAGTGCTTACAAATGCCCTGTAATTCAGTCCTAGTGCAGCACATTGACATCCCCCTGGTCACATCAGATACACAGAAAGCTTGGAAATGAGACAATTGCCCTGCTGCACCATTTGGCTGAGAATGGACATAAAGTGTCCCCGAGAAAGTTACAAGTTACAAGTCAAAAAGAATTCTGTATCTCTGACATCACATTGAGAAGGGAGGGATGAAGGTGACGCTAGAAAGAATCTTAGCGATTCTGAAACCAAATCTGCCAACTACCCAGAGAGAAGTCGGGATGTTTTTGGGAATGGTGGGCTATTGTCCGGATACCCAACTTTACCCTAGTGGCCAAGCCTTTACAGAGGCTGACACGCAAGGATGTGTCTGATCCGGTACCATAGGATAAAGATTGCTTGATTGCCTTCTTATAGCTGAGTGGAAGTCAGTCATACCCCGGCACTGGGGAATGCCAGATTACAGTAAAGCTTTTGCTCTTTTCTGCAGTGAAAGGGAGGGCTGCGCTTACTCAAACGCATGGAAAGACCAGTGGCTTATTTTTCGGCCACCCTTGACTCCGCAGCTGCAGGCCTGCCTTAAAGCTGTGGCAGCTGTAGGTGTCAGCATAGACCGATGTGAAAGTATTGTCATGGGTCAGCCCCTTACCCGATTTGTGCCTTATTCCATGGAGATACTGTTATGCATACACGCACTCAACACCTCACCTATAGCCAATTGACTAAGTACAAACCGATTATTCTTGCAGCTGAGAACGTGCCCCTTAAGAGGTGAGCTACCTTAAATCCTGCAACCCTTTTGCCCATACCTGAAATTGAAGGTGATGATTAAGAATTAGAGCATGACTGTCTTGATATCACTGAACTATGCACCAAGCCAAGAACAGATATAAAAGATGAGCCACTGACAGAGGCTAATCTCATATTGTTTGCTGATGGGTCCTGCACGAGAGACGATGGTGGCACCCTAAGAGCTGCATATACAGCCTTTACAGTCACAGGAGTAGTCGAAGCCTCCTTGCTTCAAGGAGTAACATCCGCACAAGTGGCTGAATTGATTGCTCTTCCTAGGGTGTGCTGTGTTTCTGAACAGCTGAAAGAAACGATTTTCTCTGATGTAGGGCTTAGGTGCTGTTCATGACTTCGGTCAGCTATGGTCACAGAGGGGATTCATGACTTCATCAGGATCACCCATATGCAATGGCGCACGTCATGAGATTGTTGTAGGTACTGCAACTGCCTACCAAAATTGCGGTAGTTAAATGTTCTGCCCACCTTAGCGGAGACGATTATTTGACAGTTGGCAACCGATATGATGACAAGGTTCCAAGATATTGTGCCCATGGGGCCTTAACATTCAATGGTGAATATGTACATTAATCTGAAGGTGAGACCAATTACAACCTTTTGTTAATGATAGCTGATACTTGGGAGAAAGTGAAGAGTTTACAGGAGAAAGTGCCAGCTGCAGATGATGACATTTGGGTTTTGACAGATGGAAGGCCTGTTAGCTTGTTGTCTCCAATGGCTAGACATTTTCATGGTCCCTGCATAAGTCAGGAGGGATGCCATGGCCAGATT
This sequence comes from Triturus cristatus, assembly GCF_964204655.1. Classification (NCBI taxonomy): domain Eukaryota; kingdom Metazoa; phylum Chordata; class Amphibia; order Caudata; family Salamandridae; genus Triturus; species Triturus cristatus. Next base: position 958,943,077 of record NC_140593.1, on the reverse strand, counting down.
GTTTCGACAGAATTGGTTTAATCCCTGTTTTCAGTTGCTGGCTGAAGGATGGTGACACAGATGTGTTGTGTGCCGACAGATGAACGCAGGGAAAAGAACTGCAGTGACACGGACCCACATGGAAAGCTCAGGTGGGCTATTCAACAAGATGCAGTTGGACAATATAGAGATGCCTGTGTGCAACAAACTGAGATATGTCCTGGTGATTGTGTGAATCGTCGGACACTGGGTTGAAGCCTACCCGACCTGGAGAAATGATAGTCTCTCGGTAGCTAAGTTGTTGTTGAGGGAGCTCATACCCAGGTTCGGTTTCCCAACTTCATTGGAGTCAGACTGAGGTATTCATTTCAATAATGAGGTCCTGAAAATGTTGCGTACAGCATTACAAGTGGAGCAAAGACTACATTGCAGATATTGACCTGAGGCTTTTGGTATAGTGGAGCAGGCCAATGGCACTTTGAAATCCAGATTAGCCATGGTGCGTGCTTCAGCGTCTTTGAAGTGGCCAGATGCTGTGCCTTTTGTGTTAATGAATCTTTCCAGCATTTCTGATTGGAGGCCAGGACTGTCGCCCAATAAATTCATCATGGGTAGAGCAATGAAACTGCCAGCTGTACCTACAAATGCGATTGCGAACATAACATTGGACATGATTCTTGATTACTGCAAAGGACTAGCTGATGTGGTGCATTCTGTGTCTCACCAGGTTGGAGCTGCTACCGCCCCAATGCATTAGGAGCAGTGTATTATCTCAGTCCTGGTGACTAGGTACTGGTGAAGAAACATGTTCGAAAATCGTGTCTGGAACAGGCCTGTGTGGAGATCGCTGAGTTGCACAGAAACTCTGCTGAATTTCACGGAGTTCCTGCGAGCTGGTGTAATAAAAATATATGCTAATGCTATGCTCATGGAATGCGAGTTGAATGTACAATCTTATTCCCGTGAATATAATTTGCCACTATAGGGCACTGCAACCTTAACCCCTTCCCCGCTCATGACGGAACCACTCCGTCATGAGCCACAGTTGCACTGTGCTCATGACGGAGTGGTTCCGTCATGCTGTGGCCGTTGGCGGCCGCTCCGCCCACGCGGCGCTAATTCCCCGCCTGTGCGGGCGATTAGCGCAGTGGGCGGAGACGTGACGGAACCACTCCGTCATGAGCACAGCTCAACCGTGGCTCGTGACGGAGTGGTTCCGTCACGATCACAGCGCCACCGCGCTGCCCCCAAACCCCCCCCAGCGCCGCGGCGGAATTCCTGCCGCGGCGAAGGGGTTAAAATACAATGAACTTACTTAACACATACAACGTTGATTGGTAAACAACTAACTCGAGTCAACCTAGTCCCAAGACTTCTTTAGCATGGGTTACCTATTCCCCATCCCACTGGTGTATAAAATGCGCATAGACAGTCATACACAGAAAAATAATATACTGAGCACCATGCATGTCGTCGTCCTGATAAAAATAACATGGTGTGCAATGCATGGTCGGGGAAGACAACGCAGACAAGGTACCAAGTCATCTAACCGTGACAGGGAAATTTACCACAAGCAGGCACCAGAGAACGAGAAGCAAGCACTGCCCTGTTGATGCACCGGCTGTGCTACTGCCCCACCTTCACTTTCTCCCATTGGTAACAGGGGAGCAAAGCAGCTAGCAAAAAACAGGAGATCAAAACATTTAAAATACGCACTGCCGTCCTTGTACAGACAGCATCTGCAGCTAGCAGGACAAAGAACAGCGCAGCCTTCAGGAGGGCAGTAGCAGCCTGCATTGTGCTCAATGTTTGCCTTGCAGAAGCCTGGCATAGCAGGGGCGCTCTGTAGTCTGTCTTCTCAACCTGTGTGCTCCGGTCTGTTTTTCCGGTCCTCTCCTGCTGCTTCCACCACATAGCCAGCACATCCGCTTCCCAGCCCTCATCCTGCAGGGGGAGGTGGGTCCGTGCTCCAGCCTTGCCCAATCAAATTAAAACATGCTAAATGGCAGTAAGCCAATAAAATTTATTTAAAAAAAACAAGAAATCAACAGGAGCGAGTTCAGACGTGAGAAACACATCCTGTATGCACCCGATTGGGCGCATGGTGGTAAACTCCACTCCTCCAGCAGTAGGTGGAGTTTTTTGCCAAACTTCTCACTCAAAACAGACCGCGGAGCGCCAAAAATTCTGTGAATTCTGCCAGCGGAGCGAGGTTTACCGCCCAGGCTTAGTCTGGAACCTCAATGGCGCAGACCGTACCAGGTTATTCTCATAACGAACACTGCTGTTAAGTGTGGAGGTCTCCCCAACTGGATTTATGTTGTCCACATTCGAAGAGTAGAGTGTCACCTTGGTGATGTGAAAGTACCTCTTCCAGAAGTGCAAGCTGCAACTGAAAGGCAGCGGGAGGAGGTTGAGTGAGTCAAAGTAAATTGGCAAGAACATGCTCGGCATGGGGAGGGTCTTGATGAGTACAGCTGAGATTGAGACAGGAGAGTCTCGTCCTGTGTCACTAACTGAGCCAGACACAGACCCTGAGGCAGGGCATAGTGCTGTAGCAAGCCGAGTGGGAGCTGGAGACCAAGTCTGCCTACAGTGTGTGTGTGCCCTCACATTATCCCAGAGAATACTGAGGATTCTGGTCAGAGTGACAGTGAGGAAAAACAACCTGCACTCAGGAGTTCAAAGAGACCTAGAGTGCCCTGTCTGAGGTATTTATCCCTGAATGGACATACTTTGCAACAAATGACGAAGAGAGAGAACTTTGGGATTTTGAGGATAACAGGACAATTACAGTTTAACCCCCATGAACTAAAGATTGTGGCTGAAATATGTTTTGTTTTTTTCCTGGACACTGAATAGACTGACACAATTTATCATTGTTAAAGATCTCTAAACTGAACTTTGATCTGCGCTTTTACTAGAGACAAATCAATAGACTTGGTTAAAAAGAATTAAGATTACCTAGACCAGAGACTGCATAAGGGTATCATTTAGAAGAAGACTGAGTAGGGTTAAGGAAGACTCACAATGCTGTGTAAATCAAATTCATCACCAGATTTATGGACTTTGTCATCTGAATAAGTAGAAACACACAAAGAAATCTGCTTGATGCAAATTTCTGCTCAACTGTCTGATTCTAGAGAAGTCATGGAAACTAGTAACCACAGTAGGAGTATGACTATAGTAGCAGTTAGGATTCGATCTAGAACTGCTTCTAGAACCCCAATTCCTGGTGCTAGCCTACACAACTTTGATTTTAGATGGATGTAGATTCGTCAAGAGGAGATTTTTCCTCAAACGCTTATTTCAAGTAACTTTAGGAGTTATGTTATGTTATTTGCACTTATAGAGCGCACGGTTACCCTACGGTGTCCTGGCGCTAAGCACTGGTTACTGGGGAAGACGGGTCAATGCTACTGAGTGAAGAGCCATGTCTTTAAACTCTTTCGAAAAGAAAGGAGTTCCGGGGCATTCCTAAGATAAAAAGGAAGCTCGTTCCAAGCTCTAGAGGCACATAGAATGAAGCTTCTGCCTCCCCAATTGTTTTTTTTAAATTTGGGGACTTGCACTTGTTTAGTGACTGTAGACCGTAGTATTCTGCCTGGAACATACCATTGGAATTTACACTTCAGGAACTCAGGACCAGTCCCATTAATGGACTTAAAAACGGTGCATAATGCTTTGAAATGTGTTCTTTGCCTAACAGGGAGCCAATGCAGTTTCCGGAGTTCTCCCTTCACAGAGATAAACTTAGGTGTTCCCGATATCAGTCTGGCAGCTGCATTCTGGACAAGTTGAAGCCTACTTATATGCTGTTTTTGGACATTGAGATATAAACCATTCCAATAGTCCAAAAGTAACATTATGAGGGCCGACACCACTGTCTTTAGATTACTATCAGTTAGGAAGATCTTAATTTTCCTTATGATTCTCAGGATCATAAAGCAGGCTGAAGTCACCATACTTACTTGATCCCCCATGGTAAGTTTGTTGTCCACCAATACTCCACGGTCTATAGCTTTCCTTGTGGGTGCTGGACATGAACCAAGGTTCTCCGGCCACCATTCCGGAGTCCACACCCGAGGATTGTTTCCAAATTTTATGACCTAGGTCTTTCTGGAGTTGAGTTTTAAACAATTGGAGGACATCCAGACTGAAATAGCACTCATACAGTCATGGAAGCGTTCCCCAGATTTCTTTTCAGCTCCCTCCGTCAGCAACAACACAATTTGTGTGTCGTCAGCGTAGGTGGTAAGCTGGAAGCCAAAAGACCTGATGACTCCAGCCAATGGTGCCAGATATATGTCAAGTACATTGACACTATGGTGCAAGGGACTGCTATGTGTGTATCCAGTTACTTGCATCAGCCGCAGAGGGTATCACCTACCATCATATTCCTCTAACACCTGGTGTTTCATGGCCTTTTATATAGAAAGGGTCCTTTACAGGATTATGTTTCCAATTATGATTTAGTGCTCTCTAAAGTCCCTTTGTTTAAACATTTGAATCGCAACCCCAAAGATTAAGAGGTGGAATCAGCTGATATTTTCTTTAAACCCATTCTGATGTTAGATACTGCTTATGCTCACAGGAACAATTTAACTTGTATCTTAACTGATATTCAAAGAGCACATTAAATGCTTAACTAAAATTTGTCCAACTAAATGTCTCAACTGAAATGCTTTTTGCCCTGCCAGCATGTTTCCTCATTTTCTTGCAGGTTCATCATCCTTCTGTTCATCATGTACCAGGATGGCAAGTTGTTTAAGGTTGGGAGCTGAAGGTTCAGTCCGATGCGATGTGAACCTGAAGATATGTTTCAGATGCACTCAAATAGCGTTTTTGATTGGTCCCTGGTGGTGTGAGGGAGATAAGAATGCTTCTGAATCTTTTGTTACTTTCAAATTGGTATTCATACAGCTGATGGTAGAGCACATTCCGTTTTGATTTAAGAAGGTACAGACCTCTCTGCTTGTCCTATTCTTGCAAGTGTAAGCTTTATGCTAAACACTTATTTCCTTTTATTTTCTGACTTTTATTGAAGTCTGATCATGCCAACACTTTCTTTAGTGCTCCAGATCTAGAGACCCTTGACAGATAACCCTATGATTACTTTATGTTGGGGAGAGAACTTTCATTTTCTACGTTTTGTTATGCAATACCTACCTGCACGCTTGAATCTGTTATACAATAGTGATTATTGCAATTTGATATGCAATTTTGTTGCACCTTAACTTACTGAGATTCTTTAGCTTACCTTTTGTATTGCTGCATTTACTGACTATTTTTGGTTTGCATATATACTGGATTGAGTGGCAGACCAAAATAAAACTAACTTTATTCAGTGATTTCTGGTCCTTATTTTGGGGTCACGTTGGCTTCACAAGTTTAAAATGCACTGTTGATGTTTCCTCCCTTTCAATGCTCGAAGTCATCTAATACAAGTCCATATGACCAATGGGGAAGAATCTTTTAAGACTTGACTAAAAGGTTTAATTTTTCGTCCCAGTGCTCCACCAATGGTCCAGAAGTGTACTGAAGAGTGGATCTGAGGGTCCCCTTTTCATACCTGGTGCCGACTGTGAAGTGGGAGAAGCTTAAGGAGTTTTCTTCTACAGAGGGGTCTGGAATGTCTTGCCTCCCTGCCCTGGTCTCAGTATATTTGGGGGCACAATAGGTTACTGTGAATTCCTTTCTGTGTGCGCAGAGGCATCCATGTTGAATTGGAAGTGTGGTAGGTGACAGCTATGCACCCTCATCCTGCCAGAGATGGCAAATCCTGCAAACAACCAGACCTTCTATGGTAATGCGGTCTGTGAGTAATACACAAAGGCCAACTTCCAACAACAATCATGTGACCCAGTGAACAGGCTGCAGTCATCAAATGGTTAGGACAAGAAAATGCTTTTTCTAAAAGGGGCATTTTAAAAATTGTGACTTAAATCCAACTTTACCATTAGAGGGTTTTAAATTACAACTCCTCAGACAGCACACATGACATTTCTACCTGCTCCCATGCAAATGTTATCAGTTATTAAGTGTAATAAGGTATCCTATGTTATCCTATGGGAGACGTAAGCCTTGCAGTTGTGAAAAACAAATTTAGGAGTGTTTCATTACCAGCACATGTAATACAAAAAAGTACAAATCCAACTTTATAAATAAAATGTATCCTGCCATTTGAGCTTTAAGGGCCACCCTAGGGGTGACATAGTTATTAAAAAGTAAAGTTAAGACCTGGCAAAAGGTTTTGTCAGGTAAAAATGTCAGTTTAAAACTGCACTACAGGCTGCTATGGTATAACAGACAGGTTTTAAAAGGTTACTTTGGTTGATGGCACAATGAGTGCAGCAGGTCCACCAGTAGAACAAGTTACTTACCTTTGGTAACGATATATCTGTAAGAGACATATATTAGTTATGGATTCCTTACCTTATAATTACCCCCAGGTGTCAGACTGGATATGGAGAATTTTTCTTCAGCAGTACCCCTGCGCGACGGTCGGTGGCAATGGTTGACTTCGTCATTGGCGTCGTGATCGCCAGAATGATGTCGCAGTATCTACCTAGACGCCGCCCCTGCGCACGACATTTCACGCCGGAAGCGCAGAGCCATGGAAGACTCTGACCACTGGTGCATGAAACTAGAACCCTGAAAGGGAGTCCCTTACTCTAGCAGTCAGTTTGCAGAACGGGGCGGATGGGTGGGGCGGTAAGGAATCCATAACTAATAGAAGTCTATTACAGATATATCATTACTGAAGGTAAGTAACTTGTTCATCTGAAAGAGACTATTAGTTATGGATTCCTTACCTTGGAATAGATACCCAGCAATACCAATCCCGGAGGTGGGTCTGCGAACCAAGTTCACACCAGGAAGTCCTGAAGAACGGAGAGGCCAAAGAAGCCATCTCTTCTAACTTGGTTGTCCAGGCAGTAATGTTTAGTGAACCTGTACAATGAAGCCCACGTGGCTGCCTGGCAGATGTCATGAAGGGGGGACTCCACGTCCCAAAGCAGTAGTGGCTGCCGTCGCCCTGGTGGAACGGGCACACAACCCTACTGGAGGTTCCTTTTTCGCCAAGGAATAACAAATTTTAATGCAAAGAATGACCCATCGAGAGACGGTTCATGTTTGCATGGCCCGACCTTTCTTGGCACCCACATAGCCAACAAAGAGCTGATCATCCATCCGGAATTGTTTTGTGCGATCCAGGAAACTTGAGAGCGCACGTTTTGGATCCAGATGGTGGAGCCTCTCTTCCTCTTTTGAAGGATGCGGGCAGGAAAAAGGTGGGTAAAGTGATGGTTTGTCCTATGTGAAAAGAGGTAACCACTTTGGGAAGAAAAGAAGGTCGAGTTCGGAGGACAACCTTGTCCAGATGAAAAGCAAGGAAAGGAGGTTTAGAAGAAAGAGCCTGAAGCTCACTCACCCTGCGAGCAGAGGTGATGGCAACCAGAAAAGCATTATTTAAGGTCAAGAGTCTGAGAGGACAATTAAGTAGCGGCTCGAAGGGAGCGCACATAAGGTAAGTCAGAACAAGGGTCAAGTCCCACTGGGGCATTACAAAAGGAAAAGGAGGAAACAAGTGACTAATGCCCTCAAGGAAACAATTTACAATAGGGGACTTGAAAAGAGAAGGCTGATCGGGAAGCCGAAGAAAGGCCAAAGTGGCCAAAAGATAGTCTGAAGGGTGACCACAGCAGAGCCCTGCTGGGCCAAGGAAAGAATGAAGAGGAAAACCTCTGAAAGGGGGGCAGAAAAGGGATGCACAGCCTTTGCTGTGCACCATGCCACAAATTTGTTCCACTACAGGCATATACAGTTTTAGTGGAGGGACGCCTGGCTGCCAAGATTACATTACAGACTTCGGGAGGAAGATCAAAGGCTGTCAACTGTCTCCGCTCAATCTCCATGCAAGGAGAGGAGGCTGGACAGGTTCGGGTGGAGGACCGTCCCCTGCTGCTGCGACAGAAGATCCTCCTGAAGAGGCAGTCTGATCGGAGGATCGATGGCCATGTTCAAAAGCTCGGCATACCAGACTCTTCGTGCCCAATCCGGAGCCACAAGAATGACTTGGGCTCGGTCGCGCTTGATCTTCTTCAGCACTCTGGGCAGAAGTGGTATAGGCGGAAAGGCGTATAGAAGATTTTAACTCCACTCGCGACGAAATTTGTCGCCTAGCGAGTGCCGCCTTGGAAATTCCAACGCGCAGAACTGCGGACATTGCGCGTTCTCTTTGGTGGTGAATAGGTCTAACCAAGGCTCTTCCCACTGCTGAAAGAGACCTTGCACCGCCTTAAAGTGAAGACGCCATTCGTAATCCATCAAGCACCGGTGGCTGAGTTCATCCGCACTGGCGTTCAGTGAACCTTCCAGGTGTTGAACCACCAGAGACGTGCCCTGTTACTCCAGCCATGTCCAGAGGCGAAGGGCCTCCTGACATAGGGTCTACGACCCCACCTGCCCTGTTTGTTGCAGTACCACATGGCGGTGGTATTGTCCATGAACACCTGCACTATTCTCCCTTTGATAGAAGGCAGGAATGCCTTCAGTGCAAGACGAATCACCCGGAGCTCCAGAAGGTTGATGTGGAGCCCGGACTCCGCCGGAGGCCAGAGGCCTCTGATCTCCGCCTCCCCCATATGGCCGCCCCACCCCAGAAGTGATGCATCTGTCAACCCCAGTGAACTCTGATTGGGAAAGGGAGAGCGATCTGCCGTTGACCCAATCCTGGTTCGTTAGCCACCACTGCAATTGGTGTGCAGTGCCATCCGAGATCTGGACGCAATCGGAAAGATTCCCCTGATGCTGTGACCACTGGAACCTCAGGTCCCACTGCAGAGCCCGCAAATGCCACCTGGCATGATCCACCAGCAGGATACAGGAGGCCATGAGTCCCAGCAGCCTCAGGGTCGTTCTGACCGAAACCCGGGATAGAGGCTGAAAGATCAGAATCATAGCCCAAATATCGCTGTTCAGGAGTATAAGCCCAAAACTGCGCTGTATCCAGAACCGCCCCGATGAAAAGGAGCTTCTGAAAGGAAATCAGGTGTGACTTTATCATGTTGACAGTGAACCCCAGCGAATACAGGAGGTCGACCGCAGTCTGGCGGTGGGAGACGACAGCCTGCGGCGTGTTCGCCTTCAACAGCCAGTTGTCGAGATAGGGGAAGACTGGAACCCCTGATCTGCGCAGATGAGCTGCGACCACCGCCATAACTTTTGTGAACACCTAAGGGGCACTTGTAAGGCCAAAGGGAAGAGCGGTAAACTGTAAATGCTCAAGACCTACCATGAACCTTAGGTAACGCCAGTGGGCAGGCAGGACAGGGATGTGAAAATAGGCATCCTGTAAGTCCAATGCTACCATCCAGTCTCCAGGGTCAAGGGCAGACAGGACTTGAGCCAATGTCAACATTCTGAACTTCTCCATTCGGAGGAAGAGGTTGATGTCCCTGAGATCCAAGATAGAATGCAGACCTTTGTCCTTCTTGAGTACCAGGAAGTAGTGGGAATAACAACCACGACCTATCTGGCACAGGGACTCGCTTGATAGCTCCTTTGGCCAAGAGAGCCATAGCTTCCTGATGGAGAAGGGTCTAGTGATCCTCTGACATGCGATGGAAAGCAGGTGGCATGGAGGGAGGGGTGGTCTCGATGCGGAGGTAGTAGCCCCTTTGGACTATCTGAAAAACCCACCTGTCCGACGTGATGTTGTGCCAGTGGGGGAGGTGATGGCGAGTCTGGCTGCCCACTGGCAACTGGTGCCCCTGAAAAGTGGAACTAGGAAGGCTTGGAGGCTGCTGCAGAGGGGGTGCTAGTGGACTAGCCCGCCCGCTGGCCCCTAGACCCACGACACTGGGTCCCACGTCCCCGGCCACACAGAGGCTGGGTAGTGGCCTGTGGCTCTGGGTGGGATGTAGTGGGGCGCCCCTTCTGTACCCACGAAAGGGGCAAAAAGCAGACTGTGCGGGGAGAGAAGTGGTAGCAAGGTCCAAGAATCTAGCTGCAGCCCTAGAATCCTTAAAGCACTCTAGCGCATTTTCCGCTTTGTCGCCAAACAAGCGACGGCTATCAAAAGACATGTCCAAAAGAGTTGATTGGACATCACCCGAAAAACCAGTGGATCTCAGCCAGGCGTGGTGTCTCAGGGCTACCGACGTTAAAATAGTCCTGCCGAGCGAGTCGGCAGTGTCCAGCCCACATCGTATGGTGAACTTCGCTGCATCTCTACCCTCAGCAACTGCACAGGAGAGAACGGCCCGGGCCTCCTCCGGGCACTGTGGCAGCACCTGCGCGGCCATGTCCCACAAAGAGTGTCCGCGGACCCAAAGGCGCGCTTGCGGAGTTGGGCTGCCTAAAGATGGAGTGGAGGGCTTCGTAAAAACTAAGAAATTGGGCAGGAGTCACTCCGGCTCCCGGAATGGGAGGGAAGCCCGCAGCCGACCCAACAGGCTCTGCGGGCGTAGCCGGATGACTACCTTCCGCATCCCGCGTCCGTGGAGAACGCGAAGAGCAACGGTGCTTCTTCGCCTTCTTTTTGTGCTTTTACCCAAAGACAAAGACTTCGAAGAGGAGTGATGGTGGTGATTCCGTGACCGGTCCCGCAACCTCCCACTCGATCGGGAACGAGGGGAGCGGATCCGACTGCCGGGCCTCTAGAAGCTTTCGGGACTACTCCCGCAAAGACTTCGGATTCATGGCCCGACAGGCGGAGCACGACTTCGGGTCGTGGTTGCCCTCCAAGCACACAAGGTGTGGATCCATAACAGACATCAACTTGTGACAACAGCCACAAGGTTTGAAGCGGGTCAAAAAATGACAGTGAAAATGTGACTAGAGGTACCGCTCTCTCCGGCTCTGCGCTGGCTTGGCTGGCACGGAAAAAGAAAGAACTGATGTCAGCACGCAGGGAGGGTGTCTAAGTAGATACGGCAACATCATTCCGGCAATCACGACGAATGCGGAGTCAACCGACGCCACCTACTGATGTGCAAGGGTCGTTCGGAGATAAAATTCTCTGTGTTCAGTCTGATGCCTGGGGGTAATTCTAAGGTAAGGAATCCATAACTAATAGTCTCTTTCAGATGCATTTTATTTACAGATCCTCAGTACAGGTAGTACCATTTACTAGGAACAAGTAAATTAAGTGTGCCAATTGGTTGTAATCCAATGTTGCCATAATTGAAGGAGAGGGCACATGCACTTTATCAATTGGTAGGAGTGGTAAAGTGGAAAGTCCTAATGCCAATAAGAATACATTTAACAAAAGAGAAGTGTAGGCAAAATGCATGGGGGAAAACCATGCCAAGGATATCAGGTCTAATACCAAATGAAGAGAAGGGATGGAGAATGCAGGGGGATGTGAGGGTAGGAGGTGGAAGCAGGAGTCAAAAACAAATACCCCCCCCATACACACACAAAAGGTCTGCAGGTTCATGGAAATAGAAAGTGGGTGAGTGGGATAGTGAGAGAAGGAAATTCCCCTATAATCGATTTTGCTTCTTTAATTTCGGGTTTGAAGAGGAAAAAACCCTTTGATTTAGGATTTTTGGCATTTCTTTCTGCTACCAATCATGTATCTAAAAGGATGTGACGGACTAATTCAAAAAACATATAAAGAAAATTTGATTACCAGCTCTGACAGAACAGGTCTCAAAGAACAGATGTTTGAGGGGAAATGTGTTAACTTTCAAAGATTATAAAATAAAAACATGCCAGCAATGGTGGGCCTTTGAGTGCCCTTCCACTAAAAGAGTTACACATGTTGCAATAAGTAAGATGCTAACTGTGACCTGACAATTAGAAGCATTGACACCAAGGGTCACAAAATGAAAAACGTAACCTGACAAGAACCACATATTTAAATCTTGCGCAAAGTTCCATCAAGACAGAATGAGAAATTGGCAGAGCGGGGAATCTGGAGCCTTTGGGGAGAGCAAGGCTTGCTGCCCATACTGCCACAGGGTCCGGTGGAGGCCAGACCCTGCTTTGGCCCTCAGTTACAGTTCCTGATGTGCATCACTCGATGCACAACCGCACACAGTGAAACAGGGCCGGGTGTCTCCAGTTTGAAAATATCCGATCTGGAGTGTGCAGACCCCAGATTACCAGACCCGGAAAAATTAGGCTAATTAGAACGGCAGAATACCACACAAAGTTACAGGTCTGGATGGGATACCATCACTCTTAATGCGGTCCTAAGTATGTAGTCTAAAGAACAGGAGGGTCCATAAGGAGATACCTTGGATCATAATCCATCAATGAACTAACGAATCAATCAGCAGTGCTCATTGTGACGGTTAGCGCACCAGCGTTTACCGCTGGCGCGCTACACCGTGACCGCCCATGCGCTCATGCCGGCCGGCGTGAGCGCGCATATTAAATAAAGATGGGCCGAGCCGGCGGGCAGTCCGTGCCATACAGTGATTACCGAGTGGGCCTCATTATTTCAGCAGCGCGCTAAGTAGGCCGCGCGCGATCCCTGGTGTCAGGAGGGAGGCTCCCCCCCCCATGAATGTAACAGTCACCTTAAAGGTCGCTCAAGACTGAGCAAAAGCCTAGCGCCCCCAAGTTACAAAGATGATCCAATTACGAGAAACTACGTTAAACAGATTGCTTTAAAGTGCCCACTGCGGGACTCCTGTTGGCACAAACGAAATGACCACCAACCTGCACAGCTTTGGAAGGCCTGAGTTCATGTCAGAGATGTTACAGAGAGAACCAGCAGGCCATGTGATATTGTAATCCATTTATCCCTGGTATAAAGGCCAGATGAGCCAACCTGCAGGGACACAATGAGTACTCCCTCAAATACAGCTATTCTTGATACCGCAATGACAATGGTACAATGTATACCTTTGCCGTCTCCAGCATCAAGGTACTAAGGATGTCATGAAGATATCAAAACGATAATTGTACATTAAACCTAGTACTAATGATAAATATGTTTATATCTCAGAGACTGCTTGTAATGCAGAAGTAAGCACCATGGGCTTAATCTGAGATAGCAACATTCTTCATTCTTTATAACACAGTGGTTTTGTTAAGAAGAAACTCTTGCAGGTTTTAAACCTCAAGTTTTCAACAAGCAAGTTAAGTGACATGTGAGGAGAAAAGGGGATTTCTTTACTGAGAACATATTGGTGAACAATAGGTAAGTTAAAAAAATATTCATACAATTTCGTGAGTATTTAGGCACTGACAATCAAAAACAGAAATTGAAAAGAAAACAGGTTCAGAATTCTTATTGCCACAACAATAATTACTAAGGGATGGGGATTTTAAAGACCTGATGCTGGCAATCAAGCATGATGCAAATTAATAAATGATGCCATAGGAGGTACCATTATAACTTTGTAAAACATGTTGGCATTTACTTAAAGAAATAAATGCTCAAAGGCTTTATTAATACACAAAACAACTAGCACATGGATAATTAGCAGAGGCGTATATTCCACACACAAAGTCTGCATATTAATTGTTGGTGTAAACAAATGCTGCTGTCACATGTTCTCTACCTGTTGCATATGTTTAGAAGCATACACTGCTGCTGTCCATGTGGGAGGCATATTGTTAGGGCCCAAGGATAGTAACCGGTGACAGAAAGGAATCCAACGTATTTACCACTGGTGTCCGAGTGGACCACTAAATACTGCACTCCAATTGGATAATCAAATCATTCCCTTTAGTCACTTGTCCCTCCAAGAGATGAGAACACAAGGCTTAATTTGCAAGGTCATAGAGGTTAGAAACTCAGATGCGACGTGCCACATGAAATAACACTTAACCTTGGTACACAGATAATTAAAACAAGCAGTCAAAACATGTTACACTAAGAATTCCAAGCAGTAGTCGTGATGGAGCAAGTTAATGGGAAAGGAAAGAAAGAGGGAATACGAGGAGATACAGATGGAGGAAATGAAAGGGAGGATATACAAAAAGATGAAAGATTTAGAAAACAGAGATGAAGATAAGAAAGAAAAAGAGAAAAATGAGAATGAGAAGTGCTGAAAGTTGGCACCTGGTTTGGGATGGGTAATTTTGTGATGGCTCAAAATGCCATCAGAGAGGGGATTGATGGAGCAAGACCTCGTAGAAAAGAGACTTACTCTTAAGCAATCCGCTCCTTTAACTCACTAACAAGTTATTAAAATTGTTTTGTGTAAAACTAACGCGCACCACGCGGGTTAGTGAAGCTTGCTTAGGTGTTTACTAACGTGGATAACATGAACGAAGGACTAAAACCGCTTTAACAGGAAATCTTTACTGCACATGTGTCAACTACATCTACATAGGATGACGAGTAACGCTTGGAGGGAAATTCTTGTGCATGAGCAGAAGCTACTAACATGGCATCTTGAAGACTCGCGCGCATGGTATCTGCTTAGCTGAAACGAAAACAAGCTATTTTATTAACGTTAATGCTGGGAAAGTATTAATAAGTAAAGAGGAATAGAGTAGATATGGATGGTATACAGTGCAACCACTTTATTTGTGAAATTATTATTTGTCGTTTGGACTTTATTGCCAGTGCACATTTGGAAGTAAGCTGAGTAAAGGAAAGACTGCGCATGTCCATTGAATGAAGCCGTGAAGGTCAATGACAGCACACTTGAGCGGAAGCCAGATTTGAGTGCCATACCCTGGGAATGGATGGTGAAAAGTTCAACGAAAAAGAAGTTCCATTCTAATGTTATATTTTGTTGCAAGTAAACCATGAAGACGTGTGAGAACTGAACCTTTGAATAAAAATTAAGGGGATGGGTTTGCGAACAATAGTTGAATAGAATTTAATGTCATGTAAGCATGGTGTTATGATCTTCCCCCCACTTGCCTGACCAATCATAGTTCATATTTTTACGATATTGAAACTTTATTGGGTGGAACATGAAGAGAACAAAGGTATAATTAAGGTAGCTTTAGTTAGTTAGCAGAATTGGAGACGGAGATGCTGTGCTGGTGAGATGCTGTGGGAGATGCTGATTCTGGGAGAGATGCTGTGAGATGCTGATAAAGAGCCAAATGCAGAACCTGAAGCAGAACTTTCTATCCTAATTTAATTGGGTTAGATCAGAAGATCACGGTAGACTCTCGAGTCGGAAGAGAGTGTCAGAGAGGGGTGCGGCGAAATCGTTGGTATTCTAGAGAGGTCAACTATCCTGCCCTGAATCCTGTCCGGAAGTCTTTGTCGCCTGACCTATCCTAGGAGACCCTTACCAGCTCCTTGGCCAGGGGGTTGGTCTTTCACACCATCCTTGATAATTATATTTTCTCGTTATTCTTTGCAGATGTACTTTTCTCTCTGTCCTCTCCTTTCTGAGCATTGATCATTGTGTGAGTCCGAAGTATATGCTTGGTGTTTAACAAATTGAATTTTCTCTCCTAGTGGATGATGGTGACTGTATTGTATTTTTGAAGTAGTTCACAAGAAATTAATTTAGATAAAGATTTAAAAACTTTCCTGAGTCTGTGGTTATTTTATTCAAAGTATAGATAAGTTAGTATTAAGTTAATTATCACCGTCAACTAGCTCAACTAATGGTCCATCGACCAGAGGAAAGAACTTTTTGATCTGTGAAGGGTTAGTTACGATAAATAGAGGTATTTTAGACTAATCCTAAACATTGTAAAAAACCTATCAACCAGTCCAGCGGTTTACTCAAATTGTGTGTGTTTATGGGCCCAGGTGAGTATATGGTAGTAGAGTATCTGTTGTTGGTACGCCGCTGGATCAGTTTTCTGGTAGCAGAGGTATGGTTATTATTGACTAGTTTGGTGATAAATATTTATTATTGAGGACTGATTTATTTTTAACAAAAGAGTAAGCGTCTTGTTTTATGTCGTCCAGAATCCCGGGGAAATGAATAGCGGGTGGTGACAGAAGCCACACTGCAGTGAGGTTACTCGTCTTTGCAATAATACTGAGAAGCTACGCAGGGCTGGCAGTGTTAAACTAGGGACTATTTCATATAAAGGTCTTATTTCCCAGTAGGGGTAACACTGAAGGAGAAGCAGGTTCTCCCGAGCTTGAATGAAGGGTAAACAGGGGTTTTACTCGCAGCAGAAGAGGAGTAATTCTGAAACTCCAGAATAAGGCGAAATATATCCTTTGTTTAGCGGGACAGAGTAGTGAATGATTCATGTTGTTATTAATGAAGTTTCAATTTAAAAGTTGACAAAAATAAGTTGAAAATAAGTTTATCGCATTACCTTGTGTAGGGAGGGTCAGTCGCAGGAGTTGCACTGACGTCACAGAGTGACGCGCTGGTATTGGTTGAGACAGAAACATATTGTAAATGAGGGGTCAGTAGTAAGGAGCAATACTGACATCACAAAAGGCCGTGCTGGCATTGGTCAGACCACGAGCGCGAGTCCGAGTCTGATTGGTTGTTAGATAGAAGCTTTGTTAGCATTGGTCAAGGAAGAAATTGTATGTTGTATTCGGATTTGACTGCTGGTGTAAGTCGCACTGATAGCAGAGTTCAAGGGTTTACGGAATACTCTTTCATAAATCGTTCATCTAGAATGTATGGAGAAAAGAGAAAAATGTTGTTAATAAAGAAAATTAAGAATTTCTTTAAGAAAGATAAGCCTGTGTTGACTAGAGAGGAAATTCCTATTCCGCCACCAAAAACACCCGCTTCCTTTATGATGATGGAAAGAGGATATCATACTTGTGTATGGTTGGAGAATTGGATGAAATATACAGAAGGTGATGGAGTTTTAGCTTTTCCAGAACATGGTACGTTTAATGGGAGAATTCTTCAGAATTTGAGAATGAGAATGAATGATTTGGAACCAAGACCTAGGTTAACTCAGTATGAGGCTTTGCAAGAATGGGAGACAGTCATTTGAGCGTGAGAAATGCAGAGGTGGCAAGAGATATAGAGGATTTTTTCCTAGATATGTGCATGAGTCACGCAAAGGTCAGATGAAGCAATGGATAAGAGCTATGGTATCAGAAGGTTTATATCCAGTGTTAATGGCAGAAGAACATTCAGGAAGCAAGTGTAAGGAGTAAAACAAACGCATGAATGTGACAGGATATGGTGAATCGGATGCTGAATTGTTAGAGGATATTTTAACTAAAAATCCTCCACCATTCCAAGAAGGACTGAGTAGAGTCACCTCAAGTGCACCGGTAATGGGAACACCCTTAATTCCAGAAATTTTACATGATACATTAGTTAATAGGGTGCTCTAAGATAATGAGAGAGAAGTCTTAAATAAAACTAGAGAAGAAGTAGTACAGAAAATAGGTCAATTGAATTTAAATACTGAAGCCTTGACAGTAGCTGTGACTATAGCTCCTGTTATTCCATTATATGGAGATAAATCACAAGCTGTACCAATTCCTTTAAGTAATCCCAGAAAAGAGGTGGTAATATCTGATGATCAGGCCAGTGAGTGCGATTCACTCATTTCATTAATGGACCTTCCAATAAGGGAACCTTTAACTGAAACTCTGAAAAGAGTTACACCCGGAAAATTGAAAGAAAAAGGATCTATTGTTCCTTTAGAAACTAGAAGCTCAACAGCGGTCACTCCAGAAGATTTGGAAAGATGGGTACAGGGAATAGAAAAACGAAGCTTAACACCAAAGAGCTTAGAGATTTACAGATTGAAAGTGGAATTGGAAGAGATGATCGCTGGAAATGTGGGGATAGAAAGGTTGAACCTTTACAATAATGAGGAGTTATTGTTTATATGCAAGAGTATAACCAGAAATGCAAGATTGTTTCATGAGAGATTGACAGAGGTTGCTTCAGAGATTGGAGTGGATATAGGGAGATCAAAACTGTTACAGAAACCATATAGCGTGGAGTTTACTGATAAGGATTTGGAGAATATGAATGTGTCTGGTAAAAGACTACAGATAAAAGAGTTATTGATAATTTTTCAGAAATGGGTAGACATTGACAAATGGAGAACTAGGTTGACTAGGAAAAAGGAGAAAGCACTAGCAAAGGAAGCATCATCTGCATTCTTACTAAAAGAATCAGAAAAAGCAGAGAGATTGTGTCCCATGAGAGAGGTTCCTGGAGGTGTATATGTTCATGTTCCATGGAGCAGACAGGATATATATTGTCATTTACAAACCATTTCCCTAGGTTAAGAGAGAAACCCGTAAAATGGTACAAACAGGTTGAAAGATTTGCGAAAGTTTTTAAGGTTCTGTTGAAGGAGTCTAGATGGTCTGTTTGATATTGTGGTACCTGCTGATTTATGGACATAGTGTAAGATTACAGTTGATTGGCTGAATGAGGAATATCCGAGAGACTCAAAAAGAGGAGCACCTTTAGAGGAGATGATGAAGAAATATCACCAAGTGATTACTTTTCTGAAAGGAAAAATCCCTCCGAAAGAAACAGATTGGGTAAAGATAGATAGAACAACTCAAGAACCAAATGAGTCTGTACATGCATATTATGAGCGGTTACTGCAGGTGTTTAAGCAGTATAGTGGCTTTGAGTACATTGGTGATAAGGATATGGAACATTTTGTGTATCGGTTTGTGTATCGTTTGAAACCAGAGATTAGTCAGATGATTCAGAAGCAGATGTTGTGCTGGCAGAGCAAGTCTATTGATGAGATTTTGAAATATGCCAAGTATTACGGAGATGACATTGAGGCAAGGCATAGAAAGTTAAAGGAGAAAATGATGTGGGCACAGGTGAAATTGGCAGAACAGCAGGAAAATAAATTAAATACCCAGACCAATAGTCAGGTGAAAGAGCAGAATCAAAATGATCAAGTGGCAAATGGTGGTAAAGTAAGAGGCAAATAAATAGAGAGGAAGCAAAGAAGAAATTTCCTTGTCATGCGTGTGGAAAGCTTGGACATTGGAAGAACCACCAGCTCCTATGCCAAACTTTGTGGACACTCAAAAATACGGTGCGGACGCGGGATTTCACGGAGGAAGTGGTAAGAAAAGTTCTGTGGTTACACAATATTTTTTACAGAATGATAATGACGAAGCGGACTATGTGCAATGACGGTGCCTGAGGGGGGAGGAAGAGGAGTGCGTGCTTGGCGCATCCTTGCCGGTAGATCAGTCAGGTCCATTTATTGATGGGAAAGCGGAAGTTAGTCATATCACTTTTCTATTGGATACTGGTGCTACCTGGTCTACTGTGAGAACAGAAGACATCCCACACCTACCCCTCTCGGGAGAATCAATGCAAGTCGTAGGAGTGTCGAATCAACAGATTAGAACCCCAATCACAAAACCAATGGAGGTACATATTGGAAATTTTAAAGGCATGCACTGATTTGTAGTTTGTGATTCCAGTCCAGTAAATCTGTTAGGAAGAGATCTCTTGTGCAAAATGAATTACACGATCTACTGTACACCGGATGGTGTTGCTTTCCAAACCCCTGATGAAGACGTTCTATACAAGATGATGCTAGCTAAGCAAGGTACTGAGGTAGATGAGATGTTCTCATTAATAACCAAGAGTGAATTGCCAGAAGAGTTGAAAACCACAGTAAACCCAGAAGTGTGGGATTTCACAGGAAAAGATATTGGGCTGATGTCAAATGTAGATCCAGTGAAAGTAATGGTGAAAGAAGATGTAGTTTATCCAAACACACGACAATACAAAATGAGTCCAGAAGTGAAAGCAGGATTTGCTCCAGAAATTGACCGAATGATTAAGCAAGGCATTTTGAAAGAAATAATGAGTAGTCCTTGTATTTCGCCTATAATAGGACTTAAAAAGCCTAGCAGGATTTGCGAAAAATAAACTAAATTGTAGTGCCTTGTTGCCCAGTAGTGCCAAATCCAGAAGTGATCCTTTATCAGATACCCTGGAATGCAGGCTGGTTTACAGTAATTGATTTATGCCAAGCCTTTTTCTCTATTCCTTTGCACCCAGACAGCCAATATTTATTCGCCTTTAAGTTCGAAGACCGTGTCTTCGCATGGTGATGAGTTCCTCAAGGGTTTACAGAGTGCCTCAATTTTAAATCAAATCCTGAAAAAGTGTCTAGAAACATTGGTCATGCCCAGGAATTCAGTTTTGGTTCAGTACATTGATGCCCTACTGGTGTCATCAAAAACATGAGAAGATTGTGTCACTGACACAATTGTATTACTGTACCATTTGGCCAAAGGAGGACACAAGGGGACTCCAGATAAATTGCAGTTTTGTCAGCAAGAAGTTAAATATTTAGGTCACAAAATAGAAAGAGGAGTTAGAACAGTGACCCCAGAGAAAATAAAGATAATCAAGCAAATGCAATTACCCCAGACACAGAAGGAGATGAGAATGTTTCTCGGAGTAGTTGGGGATTGTAGGTAGTGGATTATAGGGTTTTATCTGTTGGCAAAACCATTGATTCAGTTGACTCGGAAAAGAGCAAAATATCAGATTGTCTGGAATGATGAGTGCGAGGAAGCGTTTTTGAAATTGTGAAATAGTCTGTGTGAGGCCCCTGCCTTAGGCATGCCTGATAATACAAAATAATTTGCACTGTTCTGTTGTGAGAGAGAAAGTTGTGCACTTTCAGTTTTGACCCAAAGACATGGATTAAGCAGATGTCCAGTAGCATATTTCTCAGCTACTCTGGATCCTGTGGCTTCAGCTTTACCTGGCTGCTTAAAAGCAGTAGCTGCTACTTGTATGAGTCTGGAGCAAAGTGAGCAGATTGTGATGGGACATCCAGTTAAAGTTTATGTTCCACATTCAGTTGAGATTCTTTTGACAAGAACTCATACACAGCACCTTTCCCCTAGTCGGATGACTAAGTATGAGAGAGTGATTCTGGGAGCAGAAAATATTACAGTAATTAGATGTACAATAATGAATCCCGCCACATTATTGCCAGATCCATGTTGTGAAGAAGTGAAAGATGAAGAGGATCAAGATTGTGTGGATGTGACTGAGATGTGTACTAAGCCCCGTCCTGACATAAAGGAAGTGCCCTTAAAAGAACCAGATCATGAAATATTTGTAGATGGGTCATGCATGAGAACAGAAGGAGGAGGACTTAGTGCAGCTTATGCTGTATGTAAGATATCGGAGGTCACTGAAGTAACCAGTTTACCTGGAGTCAAGTCTGCACAAGTAGCTGAATTGGTGGCCTTAACAAAGGCATGCAAAATTCGGAAAAATTGGAGGATAACCATATTCACGGACAGTCAATATGGTTTCGGGGTTGTGCATGACTTTGGCCAGCTCTGGATGCATAGGGGATTTCTGACTTCTTCAGGATCTCCTATCAGAAATGGCAAAAATGTAAAAGAGTTGCTGGAAGCAATACAATTGCCAAAAGAAATAGCAGTGGTCAAATGTGCTGCTCACCAGTCAGGAAATGACTATGTAGCGGCAGGTAACAGATATGCAGACCAAATTGCTCAATATTGTGCAAGAAATAACATGGCACTTAACCGAAAGATTGAAACAAGTCAAATCAGCTGCCAACTTATGTTTTTCTAAGCTCTAGAAACATGGGATGAGGTTAGACAGTTGCAGGATGAAGTTGAGGAGAAAGAAAAGGAAAACTGAATAAAGTCAGGCTGTGAAAGAAGGACAGAAGATGATGTATGGGTATATACCAATGGCAGACCAGTCATGCCAGATTGCCTACTCTCTTAAATAGCAAGAGTATACCATGGAACAACACAAATTGGCAGGGATTCAATGATCAGACTATTCAGACAGAGTTGGTACAATCCAAAGATTAGGGTAGTCTTTGCCAAAGATGTTTAATCTGTCAGCAGTTAAATCCAGGCAGAAAGACAGTGGTCAGTTGGGAAAAAATTGGAAAGGCAGAAGGACCATTCACGAGATTGCAGTTAGATTTCATTGAGTTGCCTCCGTGCAATGGATTGAGATATGTACTTGTCATAGTGTGCCTGTTCTCGAGATGGGTAGAGGCATACCTCACATGAAGAAATGACAGCCTCACAGTTGCTAAATTACTGTTGAGGGAGTTGATTCCACGTTTTCGGTTTCCCCGTCACTTTGGAATCAGACAGAGGACCTCATTTTAATAATGAAATAATTCGATTAATCTGGGAAGCATTCAAAATTGAACAAAAACTGCACTGTGCATACCGCGCAGAGGCTTCTGGAGTGGTTGAGCAATTAAATGGCAAAATCATGTCAAGGTTAGGAAAAGTGTGTGCATCCACATCACTGAAATGGCCAGATGCATTGCCTCTTGTTTTGATGGGACTACAAAGTATTCTAGATAGAAAAACAGGATTGAGTCCACATGAGATACTCATGGGAAGGGCAATGAGACAAGCATTTATTCCTGGACATAAATTGATGAATATAACTGATGATCTGGTATTGGACTATTGCAAAGGATTGGCTGACCTAGTGCGTTCTGTCTCTCACCAGGTTGGAGAAGACGTAGTTGCCAGGCAGCCAACGCAGGTGCATGATTTGAATTCTGGAGAGTGGGTGGTAGTAAAGAAACACTCCAGAAAGTCTTGCCTAGCACCCAGGTGGGATAAACCACATCAAGTCATACTGGTCACTACCACAGCAGTGAAGTGTGCAGGTTTACGCAATTGGATTCATGCAAGCCATACTAAAAGAGTTCCAGGCCCCAGTGGAGAAGAACAGCAACTGATTGAACCAGCTGAAACAGCTAAAGGTTGTGAAGTTGGAGAATCTAGAGTGATGGATGCTGAAGTAACAGACGAGGAACAACAGAGCACAAGTCAGTGGGAATGGATACCAGTGATTGACATTCCTGAAGTTGTTGTTCAAACAAGAGGAAGAACCAGATTAGAGAGACAGGAAAGTAGTGAGGACCAAATAGCTGTAGAAGAACACGCTCATGAAGAAGTGAATAAAGCTACTCAAAACGCTGAGCAGGACCAGACCGGGAAAGAAGAATATACTCAGGCAAAAGTGAACAGAACTATTCAAAGACCTGAGCAGGGACAGATAGAGAATGAAAAACATGTTCAGGCAGCAGAAGAACAAATTGTAGTAAGACCTGAACAGGACCACATAGAGGAAGAAGAACAGGTTCAGGCGGATGAAATAACAACAATAAGACCTGAACAGGAACAGTTACAGAGTGATTGGATCAAGAACAGATTGTGCCTAGACATACTGAAAATAAAAACTTTAGAAAAAGACGAAGAGGGTGAAAGTGCAGTTCAGGTTAAAAGGGTCAGAAAAGGTGACAACTGGCCAGGTGGAGTGAAAAGATTGAGATACTATCTGAGAAAAACAAGAGAAAGACCAGAGCAAGTAAATGAAATTACTAGTCCAACTCAGTCAAAATAGTCAATTGTGAGAAACACACGAAGAAGCCCAAGACTGAGAACTTTGAACAATAAATACAAGGCCCCTGAGTGGACCGATGTAATATTAGAAGAATTTGAAAATGTAGATTTTTTTATTTCTTTAAAACAATTTTTATTAACATTGTGTTTATCATTACAATGACTGTATGTTTCTTATGGTGTACAGACACAGGTAAAACAGTGTACATAATTTATTTCTGCCGTTTATACTTATTAGAGAGTTGTCCGTTCGAACCAGTGGGCCTGATAGATCCGGCGTATCCAATAAATATCTTGTGTCAAAATATGTTCAATCACTAATGTCTGACTCAGACTCTTCCAATGGGGGGGGGGGGGGGTTTATCCGGACCCCCAACGTTGCGCTATGTTTCGTTTTGCTATTGTCATGCCCAGTGTTGCCCAATCCTGAGCAGTGGTGTTTAAATCCGTAGGTTCCCAGATATTGAGAAGAAAACATTTAGGTTCTGGGAGAATCGTGACACTTGTGACTTGCGAGAGCGTACACATCACCGCTTTCCAGTAGCGCGCTATCTCTGGGCAGAGCCATATAGTTTGGTAAACTATACCGGTCTCTCCACATTGCCTAAGACAAAGTGGCGTGACTGCTCGGTGTATTGTGTGTAATAGTGTCCTGGTATAGTATGTGCGATGTAAAAAATTTAATTGCACTAATCTAAGTCTCAATGGTATTGCAGCCTCTCTAGGGGATGCCAGTGCCTCCTGCCAGTCAGCATCATCTATGTCCCCTATTTCTAGCTCCCATCTGGCCTTCAATGCCATCGTGGGGTCTGGGCAGTTATTCACTATTTTCCGATAGGTTTGTGAAATTGCCTTTTTGTGAAGAAGGTCTGTTAAGAGTCGATCTTCCAATGGGGAGGATTCTTTAGGTGGTGTTCCCGGTGGCAACAAGGACTGAAGTGCGTGTCTGACCTGCATGTAGCGGAATATTTCTGTCTGTGCTAATCCGTAGGTGGTTTGCAGATGGGCAAATGTGACCATTTCCCCTTTCTTCCACAGATCTCTGACTTTTGATATCCCGATCAGATCCCAGCTGTGAAAGCCTTTGGTATTGCGCAGCATACCCAGCCTCTTTGTGTCCCATAATGGCATAGCTAGTGTAATCACTCCTTCCCATCCCAGTGCCCTCTGTGCCTCAAACCATACCTGTATCGTGTGTGCAGTTGGGCCTGTGAGGTTGTGTTTTCTCGTCCTGTTGTAAAGCGCCCCCATAATCCCTGGTGTGTCTAATAGATGTCTATCCATTCGATATGCCGGGTCCTCTTGGGGAATATGAAGCCATTGGTTGAAAGCCACCAATTGGGATGCCCAATAGTATATTTTGATATCAGGAAGGGCAATGCCACCATCGTACCAGCTTCTAGTGAGTTTGTGCATGGCTATACAAGGAGTTTTGCCATCCCAGAGAAATGTCGTCACTTCCGCATTTATCCCTGTGAGGTATGTTGAGGGGACAGGGAACGGTGTATTTTGTAGCGCATAAAGAAATCTGGGAAGTGCCAACATTTTATAGAGGGCTACCTTTCCTAGCAGTGTCAGCGGTAATGTGCGCCAGTGTTTGACGTCTTTTTTTAATTTCATCAAGGGCTGTGTCAGGTTTTGAGCAGTGAACTGTGCTCGATCATGCGTTATGCATATCCCCAGGTACTTAAAGCCATTATCTGCTACCTGAAGTGCACAACCCCATGGGAGCCATGGTGGGGGACCACGTAGGATATAAAGAAGTGACTTTGCCCAGTTGATGGTGTATCCTTATCCTTGCCCATAAGCCGTGCATATATCTAACAGGCAGTTAATGGAGCATGCTGGGGACGATAGGTATAATAATATGTCGTCCGCATATAGCGATATACGGTCTCCCCAGTCCAGTGTCCACCTTAAGCCACGTATCACTGGGTCCTGCCTAATCCACGCTGCCAGAGGCTCAAGCACTATTGCAAACAGGTGTGGTGACAATGGACAGCCTTGTCTCGTCCCTCATCCAAGTGGGAATTCAGTCGATATATGGCCATTCTCCACTACCTGCACCAGTGGCTGAGTATATAATAATTGGATCCAAGCACAAAATTTGGGCCCGAATCCTAGGTGTCCAAGGACTGCAAAAAGGAAGGGCCATTCAACTAAGTCAAATGCCATTTGTGCATCTAGTGCTAATATAACTGTGTCTTCCGCTATGGTTGATGTGCGCTCTATGACACCATGTAACCTACTCAGATTTAGCGCAGTATTGCGGTTGGGCATAAATCCGGACTGATACGGATGAATCACTGTGGACAGATGTGGTTGCAATCTGGTTGCCAGTGTCTGGGCTAGTATTTTTGCTTCCGCATTTATCAGGGAGATCGGCCAAACCTGGCAAACCGACTCCTGCGTCGGTTTGCCAGGTTTATATATTGCAACTATAGTGGCCAGGCGCTGATCCCTAGGGAGAATCGCTTGTTCTAGGCTATCCGTGTACATGGCCAATAGGTGTGGCACAAGATGGGGAGCTGCGTGTTTATAGAACGCTGTCCCTGTGTGTAATGCTCTTATTCATCATATACTACTCCGGGAGGGAGAAAAAGGGTCTGAGGGAAAGTTTACCGACCAAATACAGTTCCAATCCCCAATACCTATGACAAACAAACAGTGAGGAACTGTTGGTCTAATGGAACAAAACTTGTAAGGAACAAAACTACCAAACCCCAAATACAGAAAGAAACTTTACTGCTTCGGATTATACCTATGATAGGACGTTCAGCGGAGATCACAAAAAATTGTCAGGATTTCCATCAACTGCCAAGAGAGGCCAGTGTCATCATCTGGTCATCCTTCAATCTTAGCCACTATTCCTCAAATCCTTGAGGGAAATTGTGTAGCAGTAAGATTGCAACTAAGCAAACAAAGTCTAGTCACAGAAGGAGAGAAGCAAAAGGTGGCTGATCAATGTGATCTTGAAAGATAGTACGTTATCTCTTGCTTGATGGAAATGATGTTAGTTCAGTGCAGGACAGTGAGATTTAAAAAGGAGTTGGAAAAGAGAGAAACAGCCTTTAATCACCATCTCTGTACCAATCCTATTAAAAACATGCTAAAGCAACTTTGAACAAATAGGTTGCCTCACAGTGGGTCAACTAGTTTCAGCCTAGATGGAACTGTGTCTGGCTTTCTTCAGGACCTATATATCAAAATGAGCTACTGCAACAGTGAACTTGTGGTTTAAAACAAAATTGTCAAATGTACAACCTTGGGTGATGAGATCTCAGAGAGGGCAGGGTGATCTTCACTCCTGGAACAAATGGATACATAGAGAAATCAGAGTATTTATTGTTTGGAGAAATAGGTATAGTCTAGTGAGTTCCTTACAAGTCTTAACAATGCCTCATTCGAGGCGGTTCTTTATAAACAAATGCCAATAATTATTGGCGCACTGTAATAGTAAGCTATTAACGCTGTGCACTCACCTGCACCTTTCTAGATACAGACCTCACCTCACCTGGTCACTAACTCAGGGATGGGAGACCCCGCTCTACAATGAATAAGAGAGTGGATCAGTGTTAGTGCGAAGAATGCTGTATATTCCTTCAGAAATGTGTTAAAATCTTAATGTTGTTCGTCTTATTTCATTATGTCAACCAAACATCCAAACATACAAAAAAAGGGAGACATTAACTGTGCGACTTCCCTAATAAGTTTCGACACAATTATCAAAAGGGAAAGAGAGGAAAACGGAAAGCAAGTGGCCACATCCGTCTTGTGTTGGGTCAGAAATGCTCGTAGAAATAGAGCAACGATAGATGCAACAGTCTCTGTCGGTGTGATAGAGAACCGAGTGGCAAGCAGGTGTGTCTATGAACACTCGGTCGAGTGGTCACGATGGTGATTGTATCGTGAGGTGATTTACAAGGTGATTTAAAATAGTGTCAAACCTCGGTCAAGTGTGGTTCACGACTCAAGATAGGGAGACGATTAAGACATCTCACGTACTAGGAAAGAAATGAGTGAGTTCTCATGTACTAGAGACATACCAATGAAGAGTATAGTGCTGCGCAGAACCCATACTTCGCTAATGTTTAAGCAGACTTCTCAGTGTTGAAAATAGAAGAGAACGATTTATGCACGCACAACACTCACCTATCCGTCGGTGCCTCGGGCTCCCCTGTGTTTGTGGGAGGTACCGAGGCGCCGATCAGGTGGTGTATTTATGTGTATGCGTAACGTTCGAGCCGTTGCCAATCAGAGCACTCGGTTAGAACTACGAGACTCATCTCTTAAGGAAGTGGTAGTTCAAGCGATGTATATGTGCGTGTACATAGCGGCAGAACTGTGGTCAATCAAATTACAAGATGACCACATAATTTCACGACATAATAGTTCTTTAGTGTCTGCCAAGTAAAAATACATCCCACAGGTACTAACGATGTAAGCTGTGAGGACGAATGCATAAAGCGGACGAGAGAATGTCTATACAATAGGTACCACAATAGTGTAGTCATAATTCCGGACAGCCCAGATAGTTATCATGACTAGTGTCCTCAATTATATATGGCGTAGGACGTTGCATGGTCTGCATAGGTTTGACCAGCATGAGTGTAAGTATGTCTATCGATAAAAGGCCAGCAGACATGCGCTGATCAGCTAATGAAAAAACCTGATGAAAAAAACTTTTGATGTAACTTTATCGACAAGGAAAGGGATTTTTTGTCGGTAAAGAGCAGAACTCAAACAGGTCTCAAGAGGATTACTGATTATAAAACTCCAGACAAATTGGAATGGTTCGCAATATACCACTGGGTTCATTCAGCAATCATGGAATAACTGTTCCATCAAGGACTATGATAAAGTAGTCCATGGGATCGAATCGTTGAGACCAAGCTGGTCACTACGCAGCTTGCATACCCAACGCTGTTCTTTATTAAACAAAAAGTGGGTTTTGTCAGTGATATAGGACAGTATAAATGGTTTTTCTAAGACCGTCCATGTGCAATCCTCTGCTTTGTGATTCTTTTCAACGAAATGTCGAGTTAGCCTTGTGTTGGTCTTGCTGCATCTGAACGTGCTCTTGTGTTCTTGCATTCTTATTTTAACTTTCCGGGTTGTCATACCTACATACTGGTATTGGCATGGGCACTTCAGTAGATAGATCAGGTTCTCACTATTGCAGTTTGTAAACGATTTTTGTATCCAAGGTCTAGTAGTACCTATCTCTATAGTTTTGGAATGTTTACTTTGCGGACAAACAGCACACATCCCACAGGGATAGTGACCTTGGATAGCTGGTAGATTCCATAAAGTGCCTTGCGTAGATAGTTCTCGTTCTTTGAGGCGAGTGTTGACCAACTTGTCACGGAGATTCTGACCTCGTTTGAAGGCAAAAAGAGGCATGGGGATTTTTTGGTGACATGTATTCAAAATCCGCCAATTTTTTCGGATGCTCTTCTGGATGCCATTAGAGAGTGTACTGAAGGTGTGAACAAAAGTGAGGCGTTCCAGTGGTGGTTTTTCAGGTTTAGGTTCAAGTAGTGAATCTCTATGGTTGTTCAAAGCACGTTTACATGCGTTTTTTATCAGTTTTTTAGGATATAATTTCACTGATAATTGGTTCGAAAGATTGCTGGCATGTTGTTTGTATAAATCAGCAGACGAACAATTCCGTCTGAGACGTAAAAATTGTCCAAACGGTAAATTGTCTCTTAAAGATTTAGGGTGTTGGCTGTCCTATCTTAACAGAGAATTGCGGGCCATTGGTTTGCGATAAAGTTCGCTGGCTAAGCCATTGGGTGTTACAAAAATTGGCAGATCCAAGAAGGAAATTCTGGTCTTATGTGCTTCTAGAGTGAACCTCAGGAAAGCGTTTTGTGTGTTTAGCCATTCTTGAAAGGATACAACCGATTCCAAGCTGCCTCTCCACACTACCAAAATATCGTCAATATATCTCTTCCATAGTCTAATAGACTGATGGAAGGGGTTATTCTCATTGAGAATGTGTTCTTGTTCGAACCTATGCACATAAAGGTTCGACAGGCTCGGCGCAAAAACGCTTCCCATGCTCGTGCCTGAGACTTGTAGGTAGATCCTGTCTTCATACATGAAGACATTTTCTTTCATTGCTAGCTGTGCTAATGCCATGATAAAATGAACTGGCGTGATGGAATCTAAGTTCGCATCGTTAAGGATGGAAGCAATGGTATCCAATGTTTCGTCTTGTGGGATAGATGTATAAAGAGATTCAACATCAAAAGAAACAAGGAGATCTTGTTCTGGATCAAAATCTACTGTGGGAAGGAGGCGGAGTACATCTTTGGCATCTCCCTCATCAGTGGTCTCAAGAAAAAATCTACAAACGTTGATAGAGGTTCTAACATGGAACCAATCCCAGATATAATTGGTCTTCCTGGGGGAGGTCTTTGGGTTTTGTGAATTTTAGGTAATGTGTAGAAATACGGCATTACCGGATAAATTGTCTGCAAATAGGTACTTTCTTGCGAGGTTATCCAACCTTCCGTTAGTCCTTCTTCCACTAACCTACTGATGGTATTCCCAATTCTTCCAGATGGATCTTCTCTCAGGCGACGATAGAATCTATCGTTGTCAAGTTGCCTGAGACATTCTTCTCGATAACTCTGGGTATCCATTATAACTGTGGCTCCACCTTTGTCGGCAGGCTTGATGGTTATTCCTCTATCTTCAGTGAGAGACCGGAGAGCAGTTGATTCACACCTAGAGAGGTTACTGTAACTCTTCACTTTGTTTGTGCAGAGACTCAAGATTTCTTCTTTCACTTTCATTTCGAAAGCGAGTACTTGTGGTGGAATTTGATGCACTGGAGGATTAAATGTGGAGCGTGTTCTCAGGCCCGTATTGGTAATGTCTGTGGTAGATGTTAGCATGTCTTTATCTTTAAAGAAATGGTGTAGGCGAATTTTTTGAACAAATTTCGCGAGTTCGCATTGTATTTGAAAATCATCACCACTTGATGTAACAACAAAACCTAAACCCTTATTGAGTACTGATTGTTCATCTGAAGTAAGAACCCTCTGGCTTAGGTTCACTATCAGATCTCTTCCGGGTTCTGCCCTGATTGGGGTTGGTTCTGTTTGGATCTGCTGCGGGTGTTCACCTGTGGGGGGACCGGAGTTGGTGAGTTCCAGTGGACTTGTGCTTGTCGGTTTCTTCTTCTGCCTCTGGTTCGGCCTTGGCCTAACCCTAAAAAAGGCTGGTTGGTGAAATCCTGCATCTGCATTTGGTATGCACTTGGTTGTGGAAAATGTTGTGGAGGGAAACCCCACGGAGTGGGGGGCCACCATTGTTGGAAATGTGGTGCTACATATCCTCTCCAAGGGCGTCTCGAACCTCGGCCTCTTGGTTGTTGTTTGATCGTTTCTGGGAATTCAGAGTCACTGGAGTAATCTTCTGAACTGCTACCTGAATATGTGGAACCATATCTTTTTCCTTTTTTATTAAATTCTACAGGTGTGTAGTTGTCACTAGTGTAAGGGTACACCACTTCGTGTTTAAATTTCGCCAGGTCTTTTTTGAATTTCTCAATCTTGGATATTAAGATTGTGTCTTTAAACTCTTTATTAGATTTGTTAGAATCATCTTGTTGTTTCTTAAAAAGAGTACTAGTGATGGTAGTTTTAATTTGTGCCTCTATCACCTGTATTTCTATCAGGATAGCATCAGCTATGCGTTTGGCTGTGGTGATAATCAAGATAAGCCAGTCTTGTGTGCAGCGCCAGGCTATTAGGGACCAATCTTTTAAAAAGCCTTTATCTTGTAGGAATAGCCGAGGGACATTGGTGACAATTAGGCCTGGAGGTGCACAGTTCCCTCTGAGATATTCTGCCATGATGGCACCATGTATTATTGTACGTGAATGGGATTTCTTTAGAGTTGTTACTTTATCCCAATCATCTATATTGGCCGTGGTGGTATTTGGGACACTATTCAATATATTCGGTGTGGTGTCCAGTATCGACTGGTAAAGAGAGTCGTCATATGTGAGACCGCTAAATTCAGCCATGTCTAAGAACGAAAGAGAAAAAACTGCAGGGAGATGCAGTGGAAGAAGAGACAATAAACTCACAAGACAACAAGGAAATGTTTGGTGTTCACAATGGACTTGCGCCTAACTGACACATTACCTCTGGGTTAATGTTCTTCAGTAAACAGCGCAAGACCAAATGTAGGTGTGTAAAAAGACCCGCAGCTGTCCGCTGCTCAAGAACATCATATACTACTCCGGGAGGGAGAAAAAGGGTCTGAGGGAAAGTTTACCGACCAAATACAGTTCCAATCCCCAATACCTATGACAAACAAACAGTGAGGAACTGTTGGTGTAATGGAACAAAACTTGTAAGGAACAAAACTACCAAACCCCAAATACAGAAAGAAACTTTACTGCTTCGGATTATACCTATGATAGGACGTTCAGCGGATATCACAAAAAGTTGTCAGGATTTCCATCAACTGTCAAGAGAGGCCAGTGTCATCTGGTCATCCTTCAATCTTAGCCACTATTCCTCAAATCCTTGAGGGAAATTGTGTAGCAGTAAGATTGCAACTAAGCAAACAAAGTCTAGTCACAGAAGGAGAGAAGCAAAAGGTGGCTGATCAATGTGATCTTGAAAGATAGTACGTTATCTCTTGCTTGATGGAAATGATGTTAGTGCAGTGCAGGACAGTGAGATTTAAAAAGGAGTTGGAAAAGAGAGAAACAGCCTTTAATCACCATCTCTGTACCAATCCTATTAAAAACATGCTAAAGCAACTTTGAACAAATAGGTTGCTTCACAGTGGGTCAACTAGTTTCAGCCTAGATGGAACTGTGTCCGGCTTTCTTCAGGACCTATATATCAAAATGAGCTACTGCAACAGTGAACTTGTGGTTTAAAACAAAATTGTCAAATGTACATCCTTGGGTGATGAGATCTCAGAGAGGGCAGGGTGATCTTCACACCTGGAACAAATGGATACATAGAGAAATCAGAGTATTTATTGTTTGGAGAAATAGGTATAGTCTAGTGAGTTTCTTACAAGTCTTAACAATGCCTCATTCGAGGCGGTTCTTTATAAACAAATGCCAATAATTATTGGCGCACTGTAATAGTAAGCTATTAACGCTGTGCACTCACCTGCACCTTTCTATATACAGACCTCACCTCACCTGGTCACTAACTCAGGGATGGGAGACCCCGCTCTACAATGAATAAGAGAGTGGATCAGTGTTAGTGCGAAGAATGCTGTGTATTCCTTCAGAAATGTGTTAAAATCTTAATGTTGTTCGTCTTATTTCATTATGTCAACCAAACATCCAAACATACAAAAAAAGGGAGACATTAACTGTGCGACTTCCCTAATAAGTTTCGACACAATTATCAAAAGGGAAAGAGAGGAAAACGGAAAGCAAGTGGCCACATCCGTATTGTGTTGGGTCAGAAATGCTCGTAGAAATAGAGCAACGATAGATGCAACAGTCTGTCGGTGTGATAGAGAACCGAGTGGCAAGCAGGTGTGTCTATGAACACTCGGTCGAGTGGTCACGATGGTGATTGTATCGTGAGGTGATTTACAAGGTGATTTAAAATAGTGTCAAACCTCGGTCAAGTGTGGTTCACGACTCAAGATAGGGAGACGATTAAGACATCTCACGTACTAGGAAAGAAATGAGTGAGTTCTCATGTACTGGAGACATACCAATGAAGAGTATAGTGCTGCGCAGAACCCAAACTTCGCTAATGTTTAAGCAGACTTCTAAGTGTTGAAAATAGAAGAGAACGATTTATGCACGCACAATACTCACCTATCCATCGGTGCCTCGGGCTCCCCTGTGTTTGTGGGAGGTACCGAGGCGCCGATCAGGTGGTGTATTTATGTGTATGCGTAACGTTCGAGCCGTTGCCAATCAGAGCACTCGGTTAGAACTACGAGATGACCTCATCTCTTAAGGAAGTGGTAGTTCAAGCGATGTATATGTGCGTGTACATAGCGGCAGAACTGTGGTCAATCAAATTACAAGATGACCACATAATTTCACAACATAATAGTTCTTTAGTGTCTGCCAAGTAAAAATACATCCCACAGGTACTAACGATGTAAGCTGTGAGGACGAATGCATAAAGCGGACGAGAGAATGTCTATACAATAGGTACCACAATAGTGTAGTCATAATTCCGGACAGCCCAGATAGTTATCATGACTAGTGTCCTCAATTATATATGGTGTAGGACGTTGCATGGTCTGCATAGGTTTGACCAGCATGAGTGTAAGTATGTCTATTGATAAAAGGCCAGCAGACATGCGCTGATCAGCTAATGAAAAAAACCTGATGAAAAAAACTTTTGAAGTAACTTTATCGACAAGGAAAGGGATTTTTTGTCGGCAAAGAGCAGAACTCAAACAGGTCTCAAGGGGATTACTGATTATAAAACTCCAGACAAATTGGAATGGTTCACAATATACCACTGGGTTCATTCAGCAATCATGGAATAACTGTTCCATCAAGGACTATGATAAAGTAGTCCATGGGATCGAATCGTTGAGACCAAGCTGGTCACTACACAGCTTGAATACCCAATGCTGTTCTTTATTAAACAAAAAGTGGGTTTTGTCAGTGATATAGGACGGTATAAATGGTTTTTCTAAGACCGTCCATGTGAAATCCTCTGCTTTGTGATTCTTTTCAACGAAATGTCGAGTTAGCCTTGTGTTGGTCTTGCTGCATCTGAACGTGCTCTTATGTTCTTGCGTTCTTATTTTAACTTTTTGTTTAATAAAGAACAGCTTCCTCCAACCCGGAGGTGAACCACTGGTCGTTCCAGTAGTGATCAGGGGAAAAAAAGGGATTCAAAAAATGTGAGGAGTGCTCAGGTGTTTGTGATAAGTTAAAAAATTCCTCTGGCTACCTGTATTCAATTTTACTCTATTAGGCGCAGGGAAAAAATATTTAAAAAAACAGTTAGTTGCAGAAAGGATGGGTGATGTATCCGCTGCAGTTAAAAGTGAGTGATCGGTCGACATGTTTCAGCCCCTAGAGTGCCCAAAAGGGGTCGGGGGGCTTTCTTCAGGACCTCAGGTGAAGTGAAAGTGGATAATATCCAATATCTGTTGGAAGTTCCTAAGTTAATCGCTTGGACTTCAGTAGGGTTAATACCTATGTATAGTGAGGGAGGAGGAAAGGCAGACACATATGTCCTAAGTTAGTATGGTTTCATCCAGTGTCTAGCTGCAATCATAATACAGAAGCAATTATAGATGGCAAATCTTTAGATACATAATGGTGTACACCTTTCATAGGCAAGTGGAGATTCGAACCGTCTATATGGTAGACGTGATTTAAAAAGTTAGTACAGTTAAAAGTATTAGTAGGAACATGGTGAAAACACATTTATTGTTGTGAAGTTAGTCTTTAAATGACCGTGAGTTTACGCCCAGGGCGTCATAAAGCGTAAATATATGTGGATATGACAGGGTCAAGGGAGAGCTGTCGCCGTTCAATGTCAATGTGGCATACTGCTGTAAATAAAGAGGTAGAGACCTCTAGTCATGTCAGAAAATTGGGTTAAATGCATACAATGGGCCATGAATCATTAGCAAAAAACGTAGCACACGTATTATTGTGAAATTAGTATTCGTGAGGAATGTTAAGTGTAGCTCATAGATGATCATGAGGTTATGCCCAGGACGTCATAAAGCGTGAATAAGAGCTATCTCTGTTCAGTGCCAGTATGACATAATGCGGTAATATCAGAGTTAGATGCAAACATCGAGCCATAGAACAGTAGCAATGGTCATTCAACAGAGAACGGAAAGCAAATGCGGCAAACACAAAGTCGCTGTACTGCGCATGCGCAAGTTGTGAAATACCTCGGTGGTTCCGATTTAGAACTCCGTGGGGCGGAAAAGGCAGCGATATTGCTGTTGAAAGAAAAGAACAAGTACAAACAATGTAGAGCATGGCAAGGTGCTCGGTAACGTTACGTGTCTTCCATGGTGCTCCTCGTACCGCGGCTCTGGTGCAGTCACGACTTGTGCTGACACTGATTTCCTGTTTACGGGACGTTCCCAGGAGGCGAGCTTAAATGCTGAAATAAGTGTCATGGAGAAAGGACTATCGGTCTCCTTGAAGAACTTTATTGAGATGGGGATTGATGTTAATTTACTACGAGTTTCAAGTAAAGTGCATCTCAAGTATAGGTATTGAGTAATAAAAGACATAAAGGCAGTATTAATTTCAGAGGACAAAAGCATGGTTTGTACAGGTATTAAAGCAATCTTACTGCTACACAATTTCCCTCAAGGATTTGAGGAATAGTGGCTAAGATTGAAGGATGACCAGATGAGGACACTGGCCTCTCTTGGCAGTTGATGGAAATCCTGACAACTTTTTGTGATCTCCGCTGAACGTCCTATCATAGGTATAATCCGAAGCAGTAAAGTTTCTTTCTGTATTTGGGGTTTGGTAGTTTTGTTCCTTACAAGTTTTGTTCCATTAGACCAACAGTTCCTCACTGTTTGTTTGTAATGCTCTTATTGCCTGTGTGAGTTCCTCCGGTGTTATATCTTTCTCCAGATCTGTTACTGCTTCTGGAGCTAGAGTGGGCATACGTATGTCTTGGAGAAATGCGAGATTGTCATCTCTGGTTGCGGTGGCTATTGGTGTGTGTATTGTCTTATAGTGTGTCGCCAGCGCTTCAGTAATTTGCTGCGGTGCGGTTGTTATACGTCCATCATCTAAACGGATCTGCGCCACCCATTTACTCGCTCTTTCCTTCTTTTCCAGCCAGGCCAGCAGCCTACCTGCTTTATCTCCAAGTTCGTAGACTGTGTGCTGTGTTTTTGTAAGCGTACTATTAGCCTCCTCCCGTATGTAAGCGTTATACGCCTGCAGTGCAAGGTGTAGCCTATGTGCCGCCTCATCAGTAGTGTCCGCTATATGGGCCGTCTCTGCGAAGGAGACTTCTAATTCCAATTCATCAATGTGTTTTTGCCGTTCCCTCTTCTGTCCCACAATTAAAGATATCACCGTGCCCACGTAGCACCGTCTTGTATGCCTCCCACAAAGTCTTTGGAGAGGGGACCGTGCCCTGATTTTCCTCAAAATAGCACTTTGTTGCCTTAATGAGATCTTTGCTTATTTTACGTTTTTTGAGATATCCCGGACGAATTGGGAACAATCTTTGTCGCTGCGGGGCGAAGGGCGTGTATGTAATGAGTATTGGTGAGTGGTCTGATATACCCCTGGATAAGTGCACAATCTCTGACATTCCTAGCATCCCTGTAGCTAAGGTAAAGATGTAGTCTAGTCTGGAGAGGCTATTATGTACTCCAGAGTGGAACGTATACTGCCTTTCCGTCAGATATCTAGTTCTTCAGACATCTAATAGGCCAAGCGCTTCTATGAATTCTACTAATTGGAGGTTGGCACCACTGGGGTCTCTAGAGGGCTTACGATCTATGGATGCATTCATGGTGGCATTAAAGTCACCCCCCATAATTAGTTCCCCGCTGGGGAGTGCAAGTAGGAATGTTCCCAGGTACGGAAGGGAAGCTTGATGTTGTGTCGGCGGGACATACACTGAAACAATGTTATACATCCTACCGTCCCATTGACATGACATTGCTGCAAATCGTCCCTGGTCGTCCTTATGTGTCCCGGTTATAATCAAAGGGAAACGTCTGTTTATTAGGATCCCCAGCCCTCTGGAACCGGAAGTAAAATCCGAATGTACTATCATTTTGAACCCCCATCTGTCCAGGGCCTTTACGGTTGTTCCCTGCAGGTGAGATTCCTGGAGGAGTGCAACCGCGGGTTTTTTACGTCTAAGGTAGTGTAAGACTAGACCTTGTTTTATTTTGTCCACCAGACCATTCACATTCCACGAGATCACTCTCAACTGAGGGCCAGATCGTTGGGAGGTCTGCATAGGAAAACCTGCATCACTGTCCTCCGAGTTTGTTTTCGGCATGCTTGTCATTAATGATTTGCCCTCTCTGGGCTGTTTGCAACTTGTCCCCTCTAATGTCGTCTGATCTGTCCCTTGCTGTGACACCTAACATCCTAAATACTGCCATAACTAAAAATAAACCAATTAACTGAACCCATCCCTCCACCCCCCTCCCTGCACAGCGGATTTAAAACTACTCGCCTCCTCAACTCAGCAGAGTGCTTTAGTCCCATAACTGTGTACTTGCGTAAGGAGGAGAGTCACTCCGTGTCCCCCGCCCATTCCCGATTGTGTCCTCATAGTCCGTGGCGTATGATCTGCACCTTCCTTCCATCCGATTCAAGCAGTAGTTTTCAACCAGGTCGCCATGCAGCGTCTGTGGTGTGGGCCTTTGGTGTATAGGGCTGTAGGCCATTCAACCTACCAGATGTCTTATCTGTGGGTCACTACTGTCTTGGCATGCTGTGAAGTGTTCCCCAGGCATGGCGACGCCTCCTTGGGATGATCGTGCCGCTTTGTGTATGGCATCCGTAGCATCATTCTGTGTCACTGCTAGCCCTGGTGCCGGTGTCCGCTCCCGTTTTAATCTCTGTCTCTTTGGGTAGGGGTTGTTTGAGAGAGTTGATGCTTTTGTTTTGCCCCTTGCCGGTTATGTCCTTTGGCTGGGCGCCATTCTTCCAGCCATTCTTGGGCCTCCTCCGGCGTCGTAAAGAACCAACTTTTCCCTTCTGCTTCAACCCTCAGTTTTGCTGGGAAGAGCATTGCGTATTTAAGTTCTCGATTACGTAGCTCTCTTTTGACATCCATAAAATTCAGTCGCTGCTTAGTTACAGCCGCTGTGTAATCCGGGTATAGTGTCACATTGCTGTGGTCTACCTTCGGGGGTGTGCGACCCGGGCCGCCTGCAGAATCGCATCTCGGTCTCTGAAGTTGAATATTCGTGCCAGAATAGGTCGCGGTGGGGCTCCTGGCTTAGGCCGTCCGCCTGGTACTCGGTGGGCTCTTTCCACCGAAAAGAAATTTAAAGTCCACGAGGTTGTAGCTGTATTTGGACCAGTTCTTCCACAAAGAGATCTAAAGCTGGCCCCCTGACGCTTTCTGGCACCCCCACCAAGCGAACGTTGTTGCGCCGCGAGCACCCTTCCTGGTCATCCAGTTTTTCTGCCATCTGCTTGGTCGTTAGCTCTAGGTGACGCACTTGCCTTTGCAGCGTCGCAGTGTCCGTCGAGAGGGCTGCCGTGGTGGTCTCAACCTCTGACATTCTCATGTTCATTTTTGAAATGTCCGCACGGAGCAGCGTTATATCGCACGATATAGTACCGATGGAGGTTTTCATTTGTTGAAGGGTGGTCATCACATCCTGCAAGGTGATCTCTTTTTGTTTCGCTGGTTGTTGGCTATTGTCAGTGCTTGGTCCCGTGCCCAGTGTGGCTTGTTGTTCTTTAGTAAAAGCGTATTTATCTATTCGGTTACTCTGCACTGGGTGTTGTCCTCTTCCCCCCATGGTGTCCCAAATCCCAGAAGGGCACCCCCCTTAGTCGGCGTGGGGATGTCGGTGTTCGTCGCTTCCTACCGATGTGAGTGAGTATTGCGGGCGGTCTGCCAGTCTCTCTGTCCCGCTCCCTCGTGTTCCCTTGTAATCAGTGTCAGTGGATGTCGCACATTCCCTCACTGGCCCTCCGGGCCAAAGTGGTTCGCTTCACGTCAACTGCAATGGGAGTGCTAGTCCCTCCGAGGGCGGGCATCAGATATTCAACCCCGAGAAGTTTAGGGGGGGGGGGGGCGCTGCGCTTGTGTGCTCTTGTGTAGTGCCAGCCACAGTATATCCTCCCCCTGCTGGTGCCCAAACTGCAATGGTGTTAGGGGTTTCTCATGCTCATCAGTCTGTACCGGCCTTGCTGCTCTGCTTCTATGGGCTGCTCCGGTGGTACTGCGGCCGATACTCTTGTTAGGGAGCCGCTCCTATCTCCCCGCTTGGGAAAGCCTATGACGGCCGCTCTATGCAATACTGGTCGTAGTGTGGGGCCCCTGCTTTCTCTCCCCTATGTCCGCCGCTTTAGCCTCATGTGATCGGGCACTGCCGGGGCTCAGACGCTGTTTCCCAGTCTTCCGACGTCCTTAAGGATCGCGCAGCTGAGCGGACTCCCAGTCTGTTGGACCTCTGCGCTAGCCGTATATCAGGCGGTTCCAATACTGTCACGCCGGGTAACTCACCGCTCGTTTGCGATGTGTCCAGGGTATCCGCACAGCCGGTGCGCCACGCCTCTATCGCGGGCGGGCACTCCGGGCACGCGAGGTCCCAGCTTAACTTCAGGCTCCGGACCGCAACTCTGCCCCTATATCTCCAGCGGTCCCGGTCTCGCCGTCTAAACTGCCGCAGCTGCTGTCCGAGTCTTTACTGTGCCTCTGCCTTTGCTACCACATGGTGCAGATGCCGGATTTATGCCAGGATTAATGGGGAATGTCTGGTGGTCGCCGGAGCTCCCTTAGGCTGCAGCCATCTTTGCCGGTCGCTAGCCACGCCCCCTCGAAATTTTTTA
This sequence comes from Triturus cristatus, assembly GCF_964204655.1. NCBI lineage: Eukaryota > Metazoa > Chordata > Amphibia > Caudata > Salamandridae > Triturus > Triturus cristatus. The sequence continues at coordinate 958,903,328 of NC_140593.1, read as the reverse complement.
TTTAAGTGAGGAATCGGAAGAAGTAGATGCTGCACTGATTGATGATAGAAAATTGAGGCCACCTTAAAAACAAAAGTCTGAATTTCCAAGTGAAGAAAGAAAAAGAAATCTCTTCTTAAGTTAAAATGGCGAAAAATGAAGTCACTGAGCAACCGAAACGAAGTTTAAAACAAAGATGTTGTAGAGCTTGCATATGTAGTATGTTATTGGTGATCTCAGTGTGGTTATTTCTAACAGTAGCGGTACCTTATTTTATGATAAATAAGAAGAATGATACAGATACTAATGAGAAAGCAGCTACTATAAAGGGAGATAGCGTAGAATTAGAAGCAGCAGATGACAAATTTGCATCACACAGTATTAGATAATGATACGTCTTTAAATGTTTTTACAAAATTGTTATTTCTATACGTAGACACAATGGAGATTAGTGATTGTTAGGTCTGTATGAAATTACCAACGTCAGTGTCGGAGGGAGTTACATATCACCATTTACCTTTAACATATGGTATATCATGTAGTGTTCTAGTAAGTCTGTTTTATAAAACCGGAAAACTTCAGTATTATTCAAACTTAGATGTAGTATTTTCAAAACCTCCTATTTGAAAGAATATGATTCCAGTACTTAGTAGCCAAGACGCACAGTTCATGAGTGAATTTTTCTTAACTCTGAAATCAATAGATATAGTAAAGGCACACGAGAATAATCTAGCGTGTATATTACGTGAAGAAGAGAAAGTGTTTTTTAATTCAGTTGAGGAAAGGAGACAGGATTTCAAAAAGAAAGCTGCCGAACAGAAAGCTCATGAACCACCATGGGCTGGGAAGGAGGGAATTTATACAACTGGCATGGCTCATGCTGCGATGTCGCTAGACTTTGTGAAGAAAGAGAAAACCTGCCTCCATAGGTTAAAGACAGATTATAATAACATATTTATTGGTTCCAGTCAATGTGAACATAACTTCCTAATTTTGGGGACTAAAAGGGGGAACTGATCCAGTATTTCCTGGGGTTTACTACGTGTGTGGGAATAATGCTTACTATAAGTTGCCTGCACGGTGGTACTGAAGCTGCTACTTTGGCATAGTATTTCCGAAAATTTATCATGTAAAAAGAATCACTGGAAACAGTGAAAACACTAACGGACTCACACGGAGAAAGAGAGCTAGTTTTTCAGAAATAGTAGGCGATATATTTGGTGCATTAATACCTTCAGTGGGAGTCATTCTGAATTCCCACAGAATTTGTAAATTGTCGATAGTAGTTGATCGTCTCTCGACTGATACTGCTGGGGGTTGCTTGATGATGAACACAGAAATGGTTGCAATTAGGTCTATGGTTTTACAAAATCGACTTGCGCTTGATATTTTATTAGCAAAAGAGGGCGGAGTCTGTAGAATGCTGAAAGTTCAACATTGTTGATAAAAGTAAGGAAATCAGAGGGTATATTAAGAATATTAAAAAACTTCATGAATATTTGAAACCACTAGAGTTTGACAATGTATGGGAAAGACTAACAAAAAGTATTTCTCCAATAGGGACTTGGTTTTCTGATCTAGGGAAAAGTATTTTAGGTCAAATAATTCTTCCAGTAGTTGGTATAACAATAATAGTTTTAACAATAATGATTTGGTGTAAATGTTCCAGAAACAAAGGAAAGGGGAGAAGATATGAAGTTATTGGGAAAGGAAAGAAAAGAAAAAGGGAATACGAGGAGATACAGATGGAGGGAATGAAAGGGAGGATATACAAAAAAGATGAAAGATTTAGAAAACAAAGATGAAGATAAGAAAGAAAGAGAAAAATGAGAATGAGAAGTGCTGAAAGTTGGCAACTGGTTTGGGATGGGTAATTTTGTGATGGCTCAAAATGCCATCAGAGAAGAGATTGATGGAGCAAGGACTCTTAGAAAAGAAAATTGCTCATAAGCAATACGCTCCTTTAACTCACTAAAAAGTTATTAAAATTTGTGTAAAACGAATGCGCACCACACAAACACGCGGGTTAGTCAAGCTTGCTTATGTGTTTACTAACGTGGATAACATGAACGAAGAACTAAAACCACTTTAACAGGAAATCTTTACTGCACATGCATCAACTACATGTACGTAGGATGACGAGTAATGCTTGGAGGGAAATTCTTGCGCATGAGCAGAAGCTACTAACATGGCGTCTTGAAGACTCGCTTGCATGGTATCTGCTTAGCTGAAAAGAAAACAAGCTATTTTACGAACGCTAATGCGGGGAAAGTATTAATAAGTAAAGGGGAATAGAGTAGAGGTGGGTGGTATACAGTGCAACCACTTTATTTGTGAAATTAATTTTTGTCTTTCTGACTATTACTAGTGCACATTTGGGCCTCTCTTGTATAACTGAAGTAAGCTTAGTGAAGGAAAGACTGCGCATGTCCATTGAATGAAGCCAGGAAGGTCAATGACAGCACACTTAAGAAAGCAACATTTGAGTGCCATACCCTGGGAACGGATGGTGAAAAGTTCAACGAAGATGAAGTTTCATTCTAATGTTATATATTGTTGCAAGTAAACCATGAAGATGTGTGAGAACTGAACCTTTAAATAAAAATTAAGGGGATGGGTTTGTGAACAATAGTTGAATAGAATTTAATGTCATGTAAGCATGGTGTGATGATCTCCCCCCCTTGCCTGACCAATCATAGTTCGTATTTTTACGATATTGAAACTTTAGTGGGTGGAACATGAATAAAGCGAAGGTATAATTAAGGTAGCTTTAGTAAGTTAGTTAGCAGAATTGGAGACGGAGATGCTGTGCGTGGCGATATGCTGTGTATCAACATTTAAGTACAAGTATCTTGAAAATAAGTAGACCTGTATTGATAGGACAAGCTAGAGATATCCTGGATGAGGAGAAGAACGAGCCTCAAAATTAAATTTATGTTGCGCCTCCTTTACCTAGCCCAAACATTACCACTGGAATTCCCAAAAACAATATTAGGACAAATGAAGAAACTGATACACTTTGTTTGGGGAGATTCATAGCACGATCATGATGCACTCACTGACAGAAGGATCATTGGGCTTTCTAGATGATCAGGTTATATAAGGTTGGCTCAGTCGCCCTGAGCCCTAGATAAACTTATAGCCAGGGAATAAACCATGGGTAGAAGTAGAACAGGAATTTCCTAAGACCCCAGTATCCCATTTTTTCTTGCTCTCTCTTGAGCCTTTGGTGTCAGCTGACAAGGAAAAAGGGTGTTTATTCTTACTCAGCTCTGCTGACTCTGGTGGTCTCTAACTCCACCTTCACCTCTGTCCTCACAGACCCATACTTTCATAACTGAAATCATGAAGGTGGCCACTCCAAACCTGAAGCAGCATTAAGGGACAAATTCATTCTGACCAAATATGAGAAAATATATATTATCACAGATCTACTGGGTCAATAACAATGATACAAGGGATAAAGCAGGTAGAGAGGTAACTCATTTGGAATTCTTGTTATCAGCATAGTTAGGCTGAAGGGTATAACATGGCTCTGTAGTTATATCCAGGAACTCCAAAACATAAATATGAAGAGTACTGGGAAAGGGATTTAGAAACAGAAATTACCGAAGTGGCCAAATCCTCCATCTGCATACAACACAGGGAAAATTACTTCTGATCAGATAGTATTTCACACCTACTGACCTCAAATTGAAGTTCAAGTGACCTGACACGTGCTGGAAGGGCTGTGGGGAGAGGAGCACATCAATCCATGCCTAGTATAAACATCCAAACATTTTTGCGCAAAATATTTCACACATTAAAGAGAGAACTGGCATCATACTACCATGAAAACCTCTGTTGTTGCTTCTAGGATACCTCTAAGAAAACTGTGCATTTCCATTGTCCTCATCTCCATGGAAACTTACCTTTCACATGCTATTAGCATTGTGATTGTGCATTGCTAAGATGTGGAAATTGTCAAGAGTCCCTCAATTTTTTATGTGGCGGGGCAATGTATTGGCAAGGCATGCAATGGAAAAGCTTTTGGCTGATGTACACGATAGACTTTCTACATTTGAGAGGGTGTGGAAGCTATTTGTAACACATGTGAAGAGGCATCAAATGTTGGGGGTGGTAATTAGACATTTTGTCAGTGACACTGCACCATTCAAGTCCGTGAATGCTTTCTCAAGCTAGGGACAACAATGAAGAGGTCATGTACACTTAAATGAGGACTAATATGGACCATGATATCACAAGTTACTCTTGATTAACCCATGGGTTTGTTATTGGTAGTCAGAGTAGACAGTCCTGTTCAAATTACTTGGACTTTGCATAAGTGGGCCTGTGAATTTATATAGTGATATTGCTGAAACCGAAAGGTCTTAAGGGATGCCTACATTTTGGACTCAAGATAGTGGACTTCCACAAATGAGAGCAGACTACACGTCAGGGGCTGGAAATGGCAGATATTGGCTTGCTGAGTGTGCACGAAGGAGCAGGGATAGAACAAGCTCACTTGCAAAGATGCTGTAAGGCATCTCTGCAGTTCCATGATTAAGGAAATACTCTTATGTGGCTTTTTTCTTGCTACAAAGCAAGATGAGCTATAAGGATTGCATGACTCCCAGGCAGGCCCAAATTCATTAGGCATCCTGCATAGAGGTCTTCAGTATGGTGGGACTTAAACAGTTAACAGGACAACCTTTTTCTTTGAATAGTTGTTCATATCACCTTGTTTAACAAGTCCCAACAGGTTTCCGTAAATCAATGATTGCCCCTAGCCTGAGAAGGGAGCCAGCAACCAATTAGATGTGCTGTCTCTACAATGCTGTTGCAGAGTTTCCTTTATTCCAAACAGTGAATAAGTTATGGGGTCAAATGGGGTAGCATGCGTTTTCCTCCTGCAGAGGCCAGAGTGGGGAAAATGAGCCAACCAATGGTCAGCAAATTGTGGGTTTGCTCTGAGCCAGACAAAGCCAAAGGCCAGTCCATGGTTGAGGCATCAATCTGCAATACACGAAAAAAGATGGTGGGGCGGGGTTACGAGACAGGAGAATTTGGCTAAGTGGATGGAAACCTCTATAGGCAAGACTGAGTTTAAAACGGGAAATCTCATCATGCAGACAAATGGGGTCAATTTCCACCATGGACGAAGGATTGTATTCAGGGAGGCAACTATACTGTACACTTAAGGACCCGTATAGCATGAACCTAGGTACAATGCAACATAGCACTGAAGGTTGGAAGAATGAATACAGAAGCAGGGGAACAAGATGTGACAAGAAGAAGGGGGTAAGAAAGCGAAGGCACTAAGGAGGAGTACTAGGGGATCACAGTAAAAAGGTAGAAAGCACAATAGGAGTTGTCTGGGATCAGGAAAATTTGGGGGACTCAGCTCGGCATGTGATAAGAGTACAGAGGGAAGGAAGAGGGCAGCAAGTGTTTGGCACCCAGATCGTTCAGCCATGCATGCAGTGTCCCAAATGGACACCCACATTCCTTTGATTACATTTAAAGGAACACAAACCTCACATCAACCACACATTTCCCACAAATGAGGATCATAACACATTAAGAGGGAGTGGATTGGCTGTACAAGGGTGAGCTTGTAGGTAGTTTCCATACAGGAGAACAGGTAAAATAGCACTTGCCCCTTAGCAATAATCAAGTTGTCACCACTGCTCGTGACCTCCTAGCAGCAGTCTGGTGAGATGGTTAACATTTTTCTTGTGTTTTGTAGTGCAAGCATATGCCACAGAAATAATTCCCAATGGAAGACCTATTGGTTTGCCAGAGATTGTTTTACAGATGATACCAATTAATGCTCCCAAAACGCAGTAAGTTTAATAGTGCACATATAATTTAGACAAGCAGTGAACATCTACTTTCAGAGGCCCTATGTTGTGATTAGTGAAGAAACCGAGGGGTGAATTCCTGGTGAAATGTTTGATACATAGCTGAGACGTGCACAAAAAATAAAGATGCAGTTTTTTTCACAAAAAGTATGCTACATGCCTGATCTCCTGACCGATTATGGTGCACGTGCATGCAGTCCAAATTTCATAAGTTCACTTGGTCATCTAATAATGCTTATGCGTCTCAATTTTGGTATTAATGATGGGCTTCAAATAGGCCCATATCATTGTACTGAGAAGCTAGGCGATTCGGAAGACTTGTAAACCCATAGGGAATTTTGGATCAGAGAGAGCAAGAAAACACAGGCAATATAAATGGTTGCAGCAGCACAGAGAATGGTGAGGAGTTTCAAGAGTGGCAGACACAAAAAGGAGGAGTGGTAGGGAGTGCGAGACAGGTGAACAAAACCCTATGAGCCGAGCACTCAAAGTAGAAATGGTTTGTCGCGGAAAAGCACAGGGCAGGAAATAGATGGAAAGGTGTCGAGCACTAAGGGGGCAGGACAAGGTAGAGGAGAGAGGACAGTCTGCATTGGTGACCTGTGTATTTGTGACATGTACCTTTTCAAACAGTTGTAACACTGCTGTAATTGCATATAGCTTTGAATCCACCTACCTTAGAGTAATTGGCAACACTGCACTCTTTCCGCAGGGGAGGTTTAGTGATGGAGCCAACAACTTCGTGTCTTGGGTCCATCTCTACATTCATACAGACATGTTGCCCCCTAGTGGCTATGCCAGAAATAAACAAGCATTAACAAAGTCAATAAGTTCAGCTCCAAAAGCAGATTTATTGGCTCAGCCAATGCTTTTTCTAGCAGCATGCATGTGCATTTGTCAAGAAACATATGCAAGCATGGCTGGAAATGTTGGAATGGGTTTCCTATTACAGAAAAAAGCATTTCAAGATGGGTTTCGATGTGGAAACGTGTCATGACGCATGCTTTGTGAAATGTGCTTGTGTATGCATGCGCCGAGATGAAGGCAGACATTTTTAATATACCTGAGACAACTGTGACATGGGGTCTTCATACCCTAGTACTCAAATAATGCTGCATTTTGATTATTTTCCTAGGAGTGTGTGCATATCCTCTTGAATTCAGGACACCCACCTCTCACATACAATTCAGCAACAAACTCAGGATTCAGGAATGCATTCATATACAATTTATATCATGAGTGGTCACTGGAATGGTAAGATAATAATTAGACTGATGTTATTAGATAAAAGAATTGCAAGAATAATTTTCGTACATGAAGAATGGTTAGACGTAAAAAGGAAATGAAGATCCAACATAAGGTGGTCTAAATAGCAACTAATCAAGAGGAATTTCTGAAGTGCGGCTAATCGCCCGTGGAAGTATCCAGGCGCTGAGGGTCTAGCCGATTCAGGAGAATTACATTGAACAACCAGGTCTTGACAGCCTTCCAGAATTCTAGGAGAGAAGTGGAGGCCAGGAGGTGAAGAGGGAGGCTGTTCCAGGATTTAGCTGCAAGGTAGGAGAAGGAGTGTCCTCCACTGTTTCTACAGCAGATGTGGGGGATATGTGTGAGGGAGGCAGAGCGCAGGTGTCTGGAGGGTTGGTGGAAGTTCAGGCGGTGGTTGGTGTAGGTTGGTCCTTGGTAGGTCAGTGCTTTGTAGGTTTGGATCAGAATCTTGAATTAAAATCTCTTATGTATGGGGAGCCGGTGGAATTTCTTGAGATGAAGGGTGATGTGGGTAAGTTTGTGGAGGTCGATGAGTCTGGCCGTGGAGTTCTGTATGGTTTGCAGACTCTTCAGGAGGTGAGTGGTGATTCCTGCCCAGAGGGCGTTGCTGTAGCCCAGGAGGCTGGTGACTAGGGCTTGAGTGACTGTGTCTGGTGTTGACAGGGAGCCATTTAGAGGTTTTTCAGAGCATGCGAAGAGTGACGAAGTATGCGGATGAGACTGCGTTGATCTGGGTTTTCATAGTGAGTTTGCTGTTCAGGATAATGCTAAGGTTCTGAACATGGTCTGTTCGTGTGGGTAAGGGTCCTAGTTCCGAGGTCCATTAGAAGTCTTTCCATAGGGAGGTGTTGTTGCCGAAGATCAGCACTTCGGTTTTGTCTGTGTTGAGTTTCATGCAGTTGTTTTTCATCCAATCATACATCTGTAGAAGTTGGCTCTCGTGGTGGTAGGGTCTTCTGAGAGAGAGAGCAGAGCTTGGTGTCGTTGGCCAAGGGGGTCATGTAGGTATTGAACAGAGTGGGGCTGAGGGATGAACCTTGAGAGACACTGCAGATAATGTTCTTGGATTCCGAGGTGAACGGTGATAGACTGATTCTCTGGGTTCTTCCAGTGAGGAAGGAGTCGATCCACTTGAGAGCATCTCTTTGAATTCCGATGTGATGTAGTCTTTTGATCAGGGTGTGGTGAGATACTGTGTTGAACGCTGCAGAGAGGTCGAGAAGGATATGGGCCGCCATTTCTGCCCATTCGAGGACGCTTCTGATGTCGTCGGTTGCAGCAATTAGGGTGGGTCCGGTGCTGTGGTTGGTGCGGAATCCGGAATGGGAAGTGTCCAGAAGATGGATGTTCACCAGGTGTTCAGTGAGTTAGTGATTGATGGCTTTTTCGTGGACTTCACGGGGAAGGGCAGCAGAGACATGGGACGGTAGTTTTTGAGTTCACTGGGGTTGGGTTGAGAAGTGGTTTAACTTCTGCATGTTTCCATTCTTCGGTGAAGGTGGCCGTGGTGATCGAGGCGTTGAAGAGGGTGGTGAGCTTGCTGCTGATCTTCTTGCTTTAGAGGTTAAAAATGTGGTGAGGACAGGGGTACATGGGGGCTCCCGAGTGGAGGGAGTTTGTGACTGCTGTGGTGTCTGTGTGGTAAGCTGGCCCTAGGTGGTGAGTGGGCGTAATTATTTATTCTGCATTCTAAACATGATGTGACAGCCAACACAGGTTTCGCCTGCAGGCGAAGAGCAGGCCTGGGGCCTTTTCAAGGCTTTCTGTGCTACAATAAAGTTTCCAGACAGCAAGAGACTTGCCCTTTTTCTTACCCCTGACGGACCTAGCAGAGACAATAACGGGAAATCGCAGCAATTTGAATAGCTGACTAATTCCAATTAAACTTTATACAAGGTTCCACAGACATAAATGAAACATCTTTGACTCTGTATACTATGGAAAGGACATCTGACCATCATTTTAGTACCAAAAGCTTTGAAAAGGCCCAAGGCCTGCACATGTTGGCTGCTGTTGCATCATATGAAGAATGCAAAATAAATATTTACCCCACTTTATATTGAATCTTTGTTACCTTTTTTTGTCTTACCCTTCTTGATGTACTAGGATGAATGATGCAATTCTTGTATTTAATAACATAGTCTGAATATTATCTTAAGATAATAGTAACAAAGCATGAAATAAATTGTGTTCAAATACATCCCGGAATCCTGATTTTTAAAATACCAATCTAACACAGCTGGCAGCTAAATTGGAAAAAAAAAAGAAAAACAAGTTGCATGAAAAAGGGATCAAGATGCCTGGCAACACTTTGCAGTTGCTAGGACTGAGAAGAAACATCTATTACTATGTGGCGGTCACCACTGTGTAGTTCTAGGGAGGACCACGTTTGCATAGGAAAAGCATGCTTTAGTTTGCTAATAACTTCAGGACTGTTTGATGAATATTCATGAAACTTTACCAAAAACATTGTCCACCTCGGCTCCTTTCTTGAAAGGTTTGGGGTGATCGATCATGCAGGGTCCCAAAACAAATTTTCTCTATTAATTTTTCCACAGGAAATGTAGACACCGCAATAGTCAAAACAGATTAACTGAATTACACAAGATTTGGCACAAAGTAAGATTGTGGACCGGAAAGCATGAATGATAAAACAAAAAGAAGCATTTTTCACACCGTGGAGGATCCATGACAGATCCACAAGTTCAACCATGCATTGTGATTGGATGGCAGCAACCTGAAGGAAAAGCGGAGGACACAATTTTAGGACTTGTGCACTCTGTCCCAGATTCCTAAATAATAAAACAAAATAAGATGTAAAGAGCCACGGTAGGGGCACCCTTACCCCATGGGCCTTGCGGGAGGTTACATTTAATTTAACTGTGTTTTTTCGGGGTTCCATGGATCTAAGAATCCACTGCGTCACCAAACATGACATCTCTTGGGATATGCTCCGGATTCGCAGAGCAGCATCAGAAAGTGGAGGGGATGAATGAACAAGTTACTGAATTTCGGTAATGCCTTATCTATTACACCTCCGTCAAGAGGTTCGTCTTGACTGCCACCGAGGGTAGGCTTAGGTCCAGGACCTTGGCCGCGCTTACCACCATTGCAAAGGACTCTAACCACAGTAGGGGAGAAAAAACATGCCAGTTTCTGGAAAAGTCTCCAGTCCACTGGCCTTTGCCAACTCCTCACACCAGTCCATCTGTGGATCTATCGGCTGGTATTCCTCAGGGTTCAGTGACCCCTCCCAACCCTCTTAGAGTCCTAGCCCATAGGAATAGAGCTCGGGCTCCGGCCCGGAAGGCATGACTCCACTCAGCATCGGATTATGCCCCTCCGGCTCCATGTCAGAGTTGGGGATCAGACTGGGGACGGTGCCACCAGGAGCGTCTACTTCGGGACTGGCGTCGTGCTATGGTTGAGGTGGTACGACTGCCCCCCATCCGGATCCTTCTGCAGATGCAAGGGGCCCAATTGATGCCAGCCCGAAGCCACCGGTGTGCAACCAGTACTGGTCCCTCCCAAGCGAGCAGGACTGCTTCGACTTCTTACATTTTTCCTTCTTGTGAGACTAACCCAAGTGGCCCGACGACTTGGAATGAGACAAAGATCTTGGACTCTGTGACCAATCCTGGTACCTTCCTCTTGACCGGCATCGAGACCGTAGCGGTTTTGCTCGTCAGGCAGCAAGGAGCTTGAGAGACCACTCCCTCATGGTCCTTGGGTGCATGGCGCAGGTCTTCACATCGTGGCCATGTTCCAGGCACCAGAGGAAGATAAGATGCCCATCTGTCACCGACATCTGTCAATGACAGGCGCCAAAGGGCTTCAAGCCAGTCTTCATAGTGGGCATCCCTGCCACACCAGGAGAAGACCGCTCCAAAAACTTCAACAAAAAGCTCAGTCAAAAAGTGACTAACGGGGTAGCTTGCTCTTGATCTGCGCTGACTGGTGGAGAAAGAAAAGAAATGCCGTCAGCAAGCTGGACTGGTGCCTGTATAGGCACCGTGCACATCACTTCTGGCACAGATGACGTCACACGGAGCCAATTACCGTCACCTACCGGTGTGCTGGGGTACTGCTCAAGAAAAACTTCTAGAGGAAACACAGTGGAAGGAAACAACTCAACCAATTAGAAAAATGAACCAAAATGCTTATGGTCTAGACAAAGACAAGACCACTGAGTTAGGAGCAAGGAAGTAAGAGACAACAAAGTTAGCCAGATATGGGTAAGGAACTGACTCAAAGTCCACTCTATGTACATGTTATGTATTTGAAACAATAGGTCTGGAGCCGAGAACTAAAAATAGAGAGGAAAAGGAGGTTACTAACTGATAAGAAGCAAACTGCGCAGGTGAGAGTAATTAGTCGCACAGATTACATCAGAAATGTTGAATCAAGATTTTTTCACATTTTAATATAGTTACATTTTTGTACATCTACACCGATAATATATACAAATAAAAGACAATAGAAAAGAGCAGCGGAAACACAACACATTATGCTTTTGTTTCATTTCTTTAGGCTTCTTGTGTCATTACATTTGAAGTTCATTTCCAGGAAATATAAAAACTTGAACACACTGACATTGTCGATTTTATTCTCAAGACGCCACTTCAGTGTACGGTAAAATATGAAACGCCCTTTAAAAATGGGAAAGTTTTGAAGGAAAAAATGATAGCTGAAACTTCAACCCTTCTCTGAAGGACACAATTTCATAGTGTAAAAGATAAAGCATAAAGTAGGCGACGGCTGGAACTTTCACCGCACCAATAACCCTTTGTTTTCTTATTTTTAGCGCCGTTGTACCATGTTGAATTTTGATATAGTTTCTAAAAATGTGCAATGAGTAATCTTGAGAAGCGGCAGCAGAGGAATCCTTAGTAGATAATGACAAAGACAACATAATATCCTTTATGCGTCAATATCGTCCGGTGGGCGCTGGAGCATTCTGCGTTGCAACCCATGTTTCCTATGAGAGATGCCTTTAATGCTTTTTATTTCTTCGGACTGGGCTTCTGTAATTTTTCTTATTAGAAAAAGCTTGTCTCTGCCCTCCTGTAATAAAAAGAGGAGAAGTATTAAAGGTACCTATTGATGGAGAGAGGGAGCTGCAGCTATATTAAACGCAGACTGGAATTAATTCTTTTATAGTAACAAAGACTAAAAAAAAGAAAATGCGACAAGATCACAAAGCATTAATAAGAGATGATTATTTTGTATGAACTGCTGCTCTTTTTGTATGAATGTTTTAGTCATGTGGACTCGTTTTGTAAAAGATTGAGACTAATCACTTTTCCGCAGATAGAAAAAAAATCTAATAAATTATTTACTTTCGCTTGGTTCAAAAATGAGTAAGAAGGGAATTCTTTAGCGAGCATAACTAATGACAGGATTTCTATAGATTACATACAAATATTAAGTAGGGGTAGTTTACATTTTTGTGTTCAGTATGCAAATCACAGTTAGCTAAATATGTATGTGCACTGACTATACGCAAGGAAAAGAACACATTGTGAAGAACATTCGAAAGGAAATCTTACCATCGCCAATTGTTCCCGGAGTTGAAGAACAACTCGTTTATGAGCTCCAGCCAATGCAACAAAATAAAACATAATAAGACTACAAAAAAAGAAACGAGAGAGGTTAGGTTTTTATACCCAATGAAAATGTTCCTTTTGCAATATTAGAAAATACACATGCAGAAATATAATACAGTCATACTATGACAGAACTGAATTACATGCTCATATTAGGACAGGTATCAAGAAAACAGCTTGAAAAGTTGGGTTTCCGGTTGTGAGGGCTACCATGAAGACTGGCCATTCAATCACGGTGCTGATGCAAACCAGTTCAGGGAATGATTGCAGAATAAGACAGCTGCTCAGCTGCAGCACTTTTACTCCATAGATTCTGAACTATTGCTAAAAGGGAGGGGTAGAACGGTGCGATACGACAGGGAAGCATGCTTTGACAGTCTCAAACATCTGAAGCCAAAGAAGTAGATTATACCACTCTGCACATAACCCCTAACCCATTGAAATACAAATATGGAAATGTGGCTTCAAGTGCCTCTAAAATCTGTGGATATGAAGGAGGGTTTTCAAACCGATACACGTGTTCACTGACCAGGGCTACACTGCCAGTTCACCTCAGCAGTGATGAGACCACAGCGCAGGTGAAGTGAACAAGCAAGCTGCTTCCGGGCCTTCTCTCTTAGAAAACGTTCCAATAGAAATCAGCTGAAAGCGTACATGGAAGACCCACTATGTGGACAGTCAGTAGCGGTGTGTGCCACCACCTTCTCCTCACTGCTCCCCCAGGACTACACTACTCACCAATCGACAACCAACACGTGTGCTAAGCAACAGTCCCACTCCCTCTAGGTAGGGATTAACTAAGCCCGGGACTTCATCAAAGTGAACCCACTGCTTGCACTCAGTAAATCTATATTTTCTAGTTAATTAAAACCATTTAAATAAAAATGATCAAATGAGAACAGTCATGGTAATAAATAAGTTTGAAAATATCTTATAGTACAGAAAAATTGATCAATATAGAACAAATATAATTTCTGCATATAGTGCTTAAAGTTTGAAAAAATAACTCATCGAATATGTAGTAAATGTCTTGGGAGAGGCAAGAGTTGCGTCAGCTCAAGACAGTAGGCGTACTGCTTGGTCAACGCATCAAGAACTTTCTCCATAAATTTTGTGAATCTGCCAATTTACCTGCCATCTGTCCCTTGAAAGCAGTGCAATATAACATTTGAACAGGAACTTATGTCCCGTTCGTGGTAGGGTAGCCCAAGAAAATAATTTCTCTCACATACAAAACCAAGACACACACAAAAAACATATGCAAATGATTCGTTAAAATATGGACAAGAGACGCAGGCTGCATTTGCTCCCTTGCGTTTCCATTTCTGGAGAATTTCACCTATATCTAAAAGATCAAGACGTAGTGTTAAAAATCGCGAGTTTGGGTTTGCAGGATAGAGACAGCATTAGATACCTTTGGGGTGCTGATTTAGTATAGATGGCGACAGTAAATGGATAATTGTGCTTTGTTAGCAAACTTTGCAGATGAACAGTTCTGGATTTTGCCTTGGCTGACTTTTTTAGGAAGCAATTTAAAATGTTCTTAACTGATATTAAGATTCCATGGTGGTGTTCTGTAGGTCGCAGAGTGTTGTCTGAAAGGCCAAGACCCAATTATTAGATTTGGAGTGCGAGATTTAGTGGCTGAGGTGATATCTGAAAGTGGAATTTCTGCTTGATTAATTCAAACCAGAGCTTTAATAAGACAGTATTTTGAACCAATGATTGCTCTGTAAGTCCAAACTCAAAATAAAGTTGGGCTTCCCACGCAGAATTCGGTAACAGATTTATCAACTTTGACTGCACCTGTCTGAGCCACTGCCTGAATTTGCCAGGAAAGGCTTTAAGCCCTTATGAAATCGAAGGTAGGCCCTTGGCATTCAGGACTCTGGTGGGTGGTGTTAGAAAAGGGCCTGTAAGATGATTCAATTTTTTCTTTTAGCGCAAATCTAATGCGGCAGCTTGGATGACGAGAGAATACAAATGTTGTTTATGATGGTTGAAAGCTTGAAATTCGACCCCAGGTACTTGTATGAATCTGTGCTAGTACTAGTAAGTGGACCCATCTTTCACATTTTTCTAGGTTTGTTTTGATTCCTTGACAAAATTAAACTTTTTTCTTCATTAATTTCTAAATTATTATTTCGACAGTAGCGTTAAAGGTTTGACAATGAACGATGGAGACCTACGACAGAGTGATCCAATAAAATGGTATCGCCAGCAAATTGTGAAACACGCAATGGCTGTTTAGTTCCGATGGGCATGCCCTTTGGTCTGTAATTGATTCCTACATATCGGCGACAAACAGATTAAACAAAATGGGGACCAACATGCATCCCTGTTTCAGACCTTTATTAAGGAAGGCTTCCTCATACAGTTTTTTGTCTGCTCTTATACATGGGATTCAATTGTTAGAGTAAAGGGCTGCTATTGCATCCAATGATTTGGTTGCAATCCCTCATTTGCCCAATTTAGGCCACAACAGGCTTCTGTCAATGTTGTCAAATGTTTTCTTGAAATAAATGAAGCATGCATAGACAAGTCTTTTATTAATTGTTGAATTGCAAAGAAGCTGGACAAGGGCTACACCATTCTCGTTAGTGCTGCTATTTCTCATGAATCCCGTTTTAAACTGAGGTGTCAAATTAGGTCTCCACGCCTGCTCTCTCACATCTTCCAGGATCAGGGAGGTGAAAATATTTCGTCTCAACATCCAGGATTATTAGCTTGAAATTTGATGGATCATCCGTTTTCTGCTTTTGTGTGTGTGTGAGACAGATTTAGGATCCCAACTAGAATGATGGCTTTAAACAGAAAAATAACAGTTTTCAAAAACAATAAAAGGTTTGACTAGAATGCAGGATTTGTTTTAAAAATAATTGCTGGTATACCGTTTGGTCCTGGGCACCACCATTCCGACTTTTCAAGATTATCTTTTGTATAATATCCTTCCTTTCCCGATGTGGGGATTTTATCACCAGCACGGCTAGTGGTTTTGTTGCACGGTGTTCCTTGTTAGTGTTCATGATTTTTTAGGAGGGGGGTGGGGGGGAAGAACAGATTCGCCAGCAATGTCCCTTTTTAGGTCGAGGACCGTCCGGTCTGCCGAAGGCAGAACCGGAAGTCGGAGATTTAATGTGTTGGAGAAGAGGGGCTTGAACCCGCCCCTCTTCTCCCCTCTTCTCCATTGGCTGGCCTCTTGAATGCTGGCCAGCCATTGGAGAAGAGGCTTTGTCTCTCCGAACAGGCCCCGTCCTTTTCGGATTCGGGGGCGTGTTTTTTGCTACTTTTCTAATTATCTCCTCCAGCCAATGGCAAGAGGAGAGAACAGAATACCACGCCCCCGAATCCGGAAACGCCGCTGCCTTTCTTCGAGGCATTTCTGCTTCGCCTCGGAGAAAGGCAGTGGTGTGCTTGTCCTCTCCCCCTGCTCTCGGCTCCTGCCCTTTAAATCTGAGACCACAGTATCAGAAGCAGCCAGCTGTGCTTTACATTTCTCCCCGCAGGCTTTGAAAGGACCTTCAGAAGCAGGTACCTATTTTAAAGAGCTCACCACATTTCTCACATCGCCACGAGCACGTTCGGCTGCTAAAAGAACTGCGGGCTGTTACCATAGAGCGCAGATGTTTCGTGGCAGGAGCGGAGCAGGGCGATAATTCTGTATTTTTACGTGGCGCCGTGGCATTGTAAAGTGCAGGCACTTAAAGTACTTATTTACCTTCTTGGTATAACAGCTGCCATTGTGCTTTCCATGAACTCAACAACATGGCGGAAATGCTGCTGTTCTTGCGCAGCTCGCGAGAGTGCCAGGAGAATGCGGCTTTTTCGAAGAACCTAGCCGTTATTTCGTTTGGCCCTGTAGAAGGTTCGCCCTGTGAACAATGTACCACCAAACGTGTAAAATCCTCAATTGCAGTTGAGTGAAAACAAAAAAAAAATGTTTCCTGCACAGTGCAGATATGCTGACTGAATTACTGCAGCATTTGATCCTCCGCCTGCTATTGAGCGTCATCCTAGCCGGCCCATTAACCCCTTCAGTGCCCATGACGAGCTGGACTCGTCATGGGCTGCGGTGGCGCTGTGCCCATGACGAGTCCAGCTCGTCATGAACTCCGCCCGCTAATGCAAGGCGCGGCTCTGGGCGGGGAAAGGGGCGGGCATGCAAGGGGTTAAATAGGTAATCTCACCCCCCAAGACGGAAGTGGTTTGATTGTCCTGGATTTAATATTTTTGTGAGTTTTTCACGAATGCACCGAAGCAGCATTCCTATGAAGTGACGCCTAAGGTTAGTAATGTGGGTTGAAGCGCAGGGCACAAAACCCATTAGCCCAGAGCGCGCCGAGAGAAAGCGCCGCATCCTGCCTTCCGGTGATAAGATGCGTATCAGAGGAACACCGGCCGTGCCAGTCGGACTCACACCCCGGCGCAGCTAGGACACATCCAGGGAAATAAGACATCGAGAGAGGGCATGGGATGGCTCAGTGGGTCAAGGAGCCTGCTGCAGTCGTCTAAGTGTCTTAGTCATAGGTTCGCCTTGTGGCAGAGCTGCTCAGCCTTTCATCCATCCAATATCCGTGAAAAGAGCGCAGCCGGCGTGTTCATAGTGCTGCGAATCCGATGGGCTCTGGTAGTAGGAGCTAGCTATATGGTTATTATAACTCTCGATCGCATTCCACCCATCACGGTGAGGGCCACCCAAACAGGATGGATATCTGGGAAAAAAAACGCGCACTAAATGAATCCACCTAACCGAATTATAAAATGCTGTGTGGGAGTTGATGTGTTAGGGTGGATGACGCTAGACTACGCAGTATAAAATACCCAGCCAATCTTTCACTCGAGACAGGTTGACCAATGAACCATGCGTGAAGACGTCATCGTATGCGTGGCATGCTGACATTCCAAAGGGGCGACTAACTTCTCTCTGTGCCATAGTTTACAATATGGATGTACACGTTCTAGGTGTTTTTTGCAAGAGACTTTGAGATTCATGACGACACATGGCCACCGACCTTTGGCCTCTTCCCCCTAAAAAGCAGAAGGGTCCCGGGTTAAAAAGGTTTTCCTAACAACACCCACCCCCCCCACCACCACCACCACCACTCACAGATCAGCCAAATTGGCGTGTCATAAAAGCGCAACGGGGAGCACATACTTTGTTTCTCCTCTGGAAATGTTCTGTGCCAGTAACGTCTTCACGCATATAGTAGTTATGGACTTCCGTGTCACAGCCGGGTGAGGGTCAGGGCTGTAGGCAGGAGAATTTCTTTCAGAGGGTCTGACCCCCAGTAATGGGAGCATGAACAGGATTTCTGGATCGATTGTGGAGTCACTCCTTGTGAGTCAGGGACCCCACCATTGGGTGTTCAGTCCTACCTTTACCTCATTCTCTTACGCCGCGGCAGCGCCCGCCCCTCACCACAGACAGGACTTTGCCTCGCTGCACTGATTTCCCCCTCCTCTAGGCCGCGCCCTCTTCCCAGAAGTGTGCAGCCGCCCCACCTAGGTGTGCTGCCTCAAAAGCCCCTCCCGTACTCTGGCAAAGGAATGTGGCCCCTCACGAATGGTGACCCTCTTCTCCCATCCCTGTTGCTATCCTTAGGCGCTGCGTACCTAGCCAGCATCGTTAGTCCCACCGCCAAGGCTAGCTGTTTTAAACTCGTGTGTGTTGCCCTCAAGCCCCCGAAGCTCAGGCGTCTGTCTCTCTTGTTCTTATTTGCCTCTCTGTATTGCTGATTTCTCACTTCTCTGTATTGCCCTCCCACTCCCATCTGTGTTGCTTCTTAAGTCTGTGTTGCTTCTTCACCTTCCACCCCATCCACTTTTCTTTGCCGCCTCCTATTCCCCCTTCTGTGTTAATTCATCTCCTCCCATCCCTGTTTCTCATTCCTCTCCCACCCCCATTCATATGGCCTATTCCCATTCCCTCATGTTTGTGTTGCTTATTCACCTCCCATCCTCCTGGCAGCCTTTCTTATTCCTATTTCACCCCCCAACCCCAGCTGTGTTGCTTATTCCTCTCCCACACCCTGGTTGTGTCTGTTGTTTATTTAACACCCACCCCCCCAGCTGCAATACGGAAAAAAAAGTACTATGGTGCAGCCAGCACAGGCCGCTTCATTCCACCTTTTTTTTTTTTTTTAAACCATCCTGTTACCTATTGTCCATCGCCACCCGATTGGGAAAGCCAGTAACTCTCCCACAGGCAAGACCTATTTGCTTTGTCAATGCTGGTTCGTTCAGGCCATAGCTTTTACAAACTCTTCCTCCAATACTGATGATCCATTCACAGCAAACCTGCTAAAATCTTGTGCCTACAATAAAATGTGTTCTACAGGTGCCATAATAACCTCTGACTGACAATTAAAGTAAACAAAGACCGAAAGAGCATGTGAAAAATGAAAACAGATGATTTAATAACAAGCATTTACAATGCAACGGTCTCGGCATTGTTAAAGTTAGAGCTATTGGCATTGCTCGTGACAATGCCGTTTCTTTAAATGTTTTAAAAACAAAAACATAAACAAAAATAAAGTCATGAGCAATGCCAATAGCTCTAACTTTACCAATGCCGAGACCATTGCATTGTAAATGCTTGTTTAGTCTCCTTTGATGTATACATGGCGGTTACATATTTCATCCACACCACAACATTTAATTTGTTTACAAGGGGTCAGTCAGTTGGTGAGGATAGTTTGCTGGTCCATGCCAAAATGTGCTCAAGTTATTGGAAAAGTAAGCTGTATGTAGGTAGACCCATAGCCTTTCATTTTCAATTCTTTAGGTCTCCCATACCAGTTTGTTGTTGAGCTCTCACTACTTGACCATCTACTCTTTTTTTTTTTTTTATTTCTGCCACATTATGGTTTGCACAACTTTGTTCAAGCTATGAAGTTTTGTTTTCTCTTTTTGGAAGTGGAGTAAAAAACAGTATTTTGGACAGATGGCTTTGGTTAATTTGCTGATTTTTTGGAAGGAATTCTCCTTTGGCGATTAGCTATCCTTACACAGTAGTCTCATTGCTTCCTCCAATGCAATACGGGTATGAGGGCAGTTATCAAGGGAAATGCTGGTTAAAAAGTCAGGCAAAGTCATGCTAATACATTCCAACAGTTGTTGTTCTACTGTTAATGACCATTTGACTCGCTTTACCTTGGGGGACACAATTTCTTCCCCGATGGTACTGGACCTTTGTAAATTAAAGCTGTTGATGACAAAAACAGCCTTCTGTGGAAAGTGGTCACTTTGCAAGCGAGGTTTGATTTTGAATTTTTAGTTGGTTTATGAGATGAAAATAAATCATCATGCAATTCAGCATGGCATTGTGTCTTTGGGCCACATGTATGGTAGATGGTCAGATTTACCATATCCAATTTAGGCCCATAGGAAGGACGGCTTTTATCTGCTGTTTGCCAAGAGGATCCAGTCTCTGTGGTTGACGAGGAGAGGGCGGGACTTGCCAATTTAGGACATGCTCTCTGGTTGTTTAGGCAAACGGATTTGAGCGTTACAAATTGAGGTTGATATCTATATTATGAGTCCTGTATCAGGATTTACTGTGGATAGATCCATTATATATTTCTCAAAATTATCCCCCAATAGACAGAGGAATTTAAGACATGGTTTTAGATACACATTTAATATTATTAATTTTTAGGTTTGGAATTTGGGATTTTTAATTTACCTGCCAGGTTCTATCTTTTTTGGATATTCTGTTTGAATGGTTTTTGCAAAAGTTACCAAGTCGCCTGTGGACCAGCTCTTTTCTGATGTATTTAGGTCAGGATTATGATAAACTTTGTCGCTTGGCAGATGCAGTGCTTCTGTTTTCCATTTTCTTTGAAGGCATACAATGCAAAATTTCTTCAGGTACTTGATTACATCATAGTTGGTGATGGGTTGGTTCCATTCTGATATATTCCACAAACAAAGTAGCTTCTCTTTCAATTCCAAACGTTCTCACAACCTTTACCTACATTGTTTACCCCCACTCACTCCAAGGCCAGCAAAAGACCAAGTCACCTCCAAAGGCATCTCAATCAATAATATTGACTTTCCCCCCTTCTCCTGAATGATCTCTCTTTCAGCCTCTGCACCATTATGACAACTCAAACCCAGGGGCGGCTGGTGACATTTGAAAGTGGCGGGGCGTAAAATGATTGCAAAGGAAGCAAACTAACGTGAGTAGTTGCGAGGGGGGGGTGGGGGTCAGGCGCGGGGGGGTGGGTCGCACGGGAGAATAGTGTTTGATGTTGCTTCTGTTAGGTTGAGCCCGTAAGCATAAAAACAAAGAAAGAAATTGCTAGTACCAGAAGGCAGAAAGCTCCTCTTGATAATGTCTTTAGAATCGGCTCCGCATAGCTCACAGCCGTCTTTAACCTTTCTCCGCCGGGCTGAAGAGACGTGGCTTGCAGTAAACAGCAATAGTGAGCATTGGAATATATTTCTTAAAGGAAGTTAGAATTACGAGAGATAAGGAGATTCTGCTGGCATAGTGAAATGCTTGAATAAAATACCCTGTTTTCCCGTGCCAGGCAAAACATCTTTTCAGTTGATAAGCACTATGCCAGAGTAACAGCTTTCGTGTTTTTTTAATAGTTGCAGTTTTTTACTTCTCAGGCGATTTTAGCGTTTTCAATGAGCGCGCTACTAAGTATGCCTAAATTTTCCTCCAACACAACCAAGCTTATAAGGCAGTTACAATTTGTCTTTAGTAAACAGTCACTAATCAAATATTCATTTGCCCACATTTTATAAACACTACAAACAAGCCTTATACTGTATACAGCGGAAAGAAGGGTTAACCAAACATGGTATATGTCGTAGGGTCAGGGAAAGTAAAGAGGGAACAATGGTCAGGTAAAAGGTACAAACAGAAGCTGATTTAGTGTGGGCCCTTGACAATTTAAAAGGATCAGTAATAGTGCGTACCCTGAATGATGGTGTTCAGTACCTTTTGCACATTCCGCATTGGGGATAGGGGATCTGTGTCAGTCTTCATTACCATATTGTGGTAGAGCATATCATGAATCAGGGTGTGTGCTAAATATTCCGTGCAGTACAGAGTATCAGTACATGGTGCCATCTGGGCTCGTGCAGCCTAGAGTTAAAGTCAACCCCGGGGCACCATAGGCATGCCTCATTAAATCAAGTTGGAGGATTACCCTCATGTCTTTAGTCTGGTCATAATTGTACTGTGAGCAATGGAATGTGCGTGTGTGCTAAAAGGAATTAGATAACATAATTATGCTATAAGCACACTTGGTATCAGCGAAAAAGTGTGAGAAGAGTCACTATGTCTCTCGACGCACATATAGACGGGTCGGATGTTGCAGTGCTGTGGAAAGGTCTGCAGCGGGAGGGAAAAGGTGAGGGAGGGTCAACCGCAACAAGGAAACCCTCTATCAGAATAAGAACATGGAAAAAGAGATATGGCTCGTATTGGCCATCAGAGGAGTACGTGCCTGAGGTGCAGTGTGCAGCAATGTGCTATTGAGACTGAGTATTTCTGCGGTCCTCGAGTGACGGTAATGTGGACGCCAATGTGACGCCGAAAGTTTATAACGGAATTACCAGTTGATCAGAATGTTGTTAAGGAAATATATGTGCAGATGGGAGAAATGGGGGCAGGCGCCATCTTAGACGTGTGTGAGTCATGATAGACGTCAGGAATAATGAGAGGAAAGGAACAGATTGTTTACATAGTGGCAATGCATTTGAAATTTGCATGATAAATACCATTTCATAGTTAACCGCGTTAATAGTGGCGGTTGCATTCCATTCACTTTGCTATCTATGTGGCTTAATACAGAATTCATCACAGATAAATAACTAATAACAAATGGTTATACATTTAAAATTAAGAGGAAAACTTACCTGACCGCCTCTGCTCCTGGTTTGCGTTGGCGCCTCTGCCCTCTTCAAACTGGAACAGTACGTCAGCACTGCAGTGGAAACCCCTCAGCCAGCAGCGCCAGGATTGGCTGAGGGCACAGCCTACTCTTCGCCCGCCGCCTGCCCATTAGGAGACCGAGGAGCTCCTAATGGGCATGCGCAAGTCTGTAAAAACACAAGTGCGCATGACTGGGCATGGGCTAAAAATTAGCTCACCATGCCCACGCATGCGCACTTGTGCTGCAGTGCTGCCTGGTCTGACAATGCATGCCAGTCAACATGACGCCGGACCGCCCACGGTCCGACGTCATGCTGACTGACATGCATTGTCAGTTCTCCTCACCCTCGGCGTCTCTGAACTTAAGTAAACTAAGTTCAGAGACACCGAGGGAGCTGCGGGCGCGGGCGGGGGGGCGGGGGAGGCAACGCCCCAATGGACGTACCGCGCCTGCTCAAACCAAAGAAAAATGAGCCAATCATCAAATTAAAACCAGAAGACATTCTGTTGTCAGACTCTTTCAGATCACACTTCTGATATACACCACTATAAATCACCAAGCACAGCTCTGCCATCGCCTTCAGTCTGCTTGATGAAAAAATACCGACAAGTGCAAACTTATTTAGAAACAAAAAGAACATGCCACAATCAGAATAAATCTCTCACTCCTCAAGACCATACAGTGCTTCCTCAACCCATGTTTTTGTGAGTCCACCATGCCTCCAATTCCAGACCAATGGAATTCCTTAAGCTCCACTTACAAAGTCCTCAGAATTCAAACGGAAATCATTATACATTGGGCCACACTCGATTTCACCATCTCTTCCTAGTTCCTCTTTCTTCAAACCTGCGCACCTTTTTTTTTGCTTCATCCTAGTTATAGAAATCTAGCCTGAAGCCCACCTACAATTGATCATGCTTAAACAAGCCCTATGGACACCATCCTAAAACACCTTAGTAAAGACCAGACAGGTATTTTCACCATCCCAATGTCCACATAATAAACCTCTTCAAGCATAATTCCCTGTACAATAATTTAGAAAATCACTTATCGTTGTTTGCCCAGCAAAATACTTCTTGGGGCACTGTGACACTAGGAACACAACCACCCCATCACCGGCATACTATGGAACTGAAATATACTAGAGAAAGCTGCTACTGGCCAACTTTAACAAAACCTACCATGTACTCCACCAATGTCAATTCAGTGCCCAACACTAGCATAGTAGCTAAAATATTGTGGTTTCAATCTCTGTCATTCTGGTCACAGAAGACTACACCTTCCAATCCAAGCACAACCACCTAGCCTCTCACCTTCCTTCAGTACCACTCTCCATCTCATCCTAATTGAAGGACAGCACCTTTACCAGAGAGCCTGCAGCCATCACTTGTGGCATTCCACAAGGATTGGCTCTAGCTCTCGTTATGCTCAATATTAATACGCTTGACACCTTGCATAATCTCATGAATCTGGCCCATATCTTCAATTCACAGACACAGATATATATTTCAAAGTCTCCATCTCCCAAGATAACTTCACCTAAACTGACCTTTGCTTATCTTTAAATAAGGGCTTATTAATGACTAGGGCAAACCTGAACAATTGCAAGAGTGAAGTCCTCTTTAAATGTCCCTGGAAAGTAGCCATAGGCGTGTGATATCGGACTACAAAGAAATGCTCAATTGTGAGCACACACCACAGTACAACGATAATTTAGTGGGTTTTGCATTGACTTCATGTTTCGCTTAACAGGACATCTCAGTCCCATGGGTCTTACGTTCTTGACAACCATGCCTGTTAATTTTCCAGAACGACATGCCACAAATAGATCACTAAAACATTGTAATCTAATTTAGATATTCATGCAATTAGTTTATACTTAGTTGCTCAGAATGGTATATGATTTGTACCTCTTACTTAATTTAGGACCTAACTAATTACAGTATGCTAAGCTATTCATAGGTATTTCCTTTAAAAACTAAGTACCCTAACCAATAAACGCCTGGGCATCATACCCTTATGATTATCCAACTTGTACAATATCAAAATGGAATTTTCACTTATTTATTTGCATTTTTATATTGCGCATACAGCATCTGAGGTTGTCAGAATGCTTTACAATAAAAGGAAACAATAGGAGGGGAATATCGCAAACTATTTCTAGTAACAGGAGAATACTACTACAAATAATATGAGAAACTACTTATAGTAACAAGAAAATAATGTGCGGAGGCTGCTAAATCCATTATTGATGGCAGGGAGTCTTGATCGGTGTAAAGTCTGGGATAATATCTAATCGGCGGGGGTCATAACGAGTTCCAGAGGATATAAAGGGTCTATAGCAGTCAAAACTAGGGGTTTACAGCAACAGTTTCACTCAGCTAACTTTGATTACTTGGACTGCAAGTGTATCCCTCTATGGGGAAAGGATCCATCAGGCCAGATACTTAGTTAAGTAGGGATCTGTGAAATAAAAGCTTCCTAAGGTTTTTCCTGAAAGTTTCGAAGGAGGGGGTTTGTGTGCATCTCCATGGGGACAGAACTCCAAAACCTTAAAGTCAGCAGCCCAGTCAAAAGGGAACTGGGAGCACAAAGTGATCTCATGCACAAAGTGATCTCATGCACAGCTGTAACCGAGAGGTTCAAAATCTGGAACTTCTGCATGCTTGCTTTGAGCCACGAGGCCATCCTGAAGTTCCGGCGTTCAGTGACTATGGCCGGAAGCGAGGTCATAGACTCCGTAATAGACAAAATGACAATCAGCATATAGGCTAACCAAATGGTGCCACTCGCCCCACCAAAAGCAATCCCTGTAATGGCTGGGTTGCCCCGGAGCCGCTGAGCCAAGGGCTCCATGTATAAAGCAAACAAAAGCGGGGACAAGGGACACCCTTGGTGCGTGCCCCGCTTGATAAAAAAAAGAGAGTAGACAATATACTGTCAACCCTGGCTGAGGCTCGGGGAGCACTATAGATGCTCTGTACCCAACTGCAAATCCTTTTGTCAATGCCAAAAGTTTTCAATGTATCGAAGAGATAAGGTCAGTGGACACAGTCAAACGCCTTTTCAGCATCAACATAGAAAAGCAAAGTTTCTTTGCATGACCGGTGTATTTTACCCATAAGGTGGAGTAGGCGCTTGAGTTATCACACATTAGTGGGAAGGTATAAACCCGGATTGATCCGGGTCTATCAGGCCGGGCATTAATGGGATATGGCAATGTGCTAGAATGCTAGCGAATAGCTTTGCATCCACATTTAAAAGAGAAATAGGTCTGTATGATCCACAGAGAGCAGGGTCTTTACTGGGTGGGGGATTATGGAAAAAACGGCTTCTAGCATGGTGTCAGTAAGAGAGACTGATTCAGAGAAGGAATTATAAAAACGAGGGAGCAAGGGGGCTAACTCCTGACAGATGGTCTTATAGAACTGGGAGCAAAAGCTATCAGGTCCAGGATATTTCAGTAGCTTTAGGAACACTATGGCGGATATCACCTCTTCCACGCGAATAGGCTGATCTAAGGCCAGAGCCTTTGCCGCAGGCAGAGAGGTGAGAGTGACATTATGGTGGTATCCCGAGGGATGAGCACCAGGGCTATCCAAGAAGTATAGCGAGAGGTGTAGAAGGGCTGAAAGGCCGAAGCAATTCCCTCGTCTTTATTGGTCTCCGTATTGGGACTGGAGCAGATCGTCTTCACTGAACTATTATGAATTTTGCTTTGAAGATGATGGGCCAGCAAGCGTACACAACGAGTGCTTCCAAGTTAAAATGTATGTTTGAAGCGTATCATAGCGCATTCCACCTTATCAAAGTCAAGACGCTTAAGTAGGAGCCGAGCCCTCTCCAACTTCATCCAAACCCTGGGGGCCCCCCCATTCTCTTCTGTATGGCTTCTAGTTTGGCGATCGTTTTCTCAAGACTTCGTTGTTTGTCACAGCAACATTAATTCTCAGCAGCAGAGAGTAATAAACTCTCCCCAAACCACCAGCTTTAAGGCTTCCCATACTGAAGCCAAGGGAGGTCTCCCCAGTATTGTTAGTTCGGATAGAAGTCTTAATCACCTTCTGAATCGTGTCGACCGTGCCCTGGCACTGCAGTATGGTATCCCGCAGTTACCAGTGAGAGCAGCGGTGTGGAGGGATGGGAAGTATAATTGTTAAGAAATAGATGTATGGCCTGAGAAGGAGCGTGGATCAATAGTAGTGTCAGAGATGAGGTCTAGAAGGGTTGGAGTAGCTAAAAAGTGATCTATGCGTGCATACGTGTTGTGGGTGACAGAGTAAAATATGAAGTCTCTAGTATTTGGATGCAGCCCATGCCACCAATTGTGTAAACCACAGTCTGCCATCTAATGCAGTCCTGTGGCCCGAAAAGGCCCCAGCCTGATCAGAGCACAGGCTAAAACGGTCCAAGTCAAAGTCCATGACTTGATTCTTCCGTTCCCTAGAAAACCTTTCCACTTTCCGGAAGGCCATTATAACACACCTGTTCCCCTCTCTCTAGCTCTCCTCTCTCCCTGACTACCTAGCTCTGGTAGGGCTTCTGTGGCTTCTATAGCGCCGGGACGCCTCTTCGCTGGGGCAGCTGTTTGCGCTTTACCAAAACCATAGAATAGAATAGAATGTCTCCCCCTACCACTATGGCTGCATCTGGGGTCTGAAGCAAGGAGGCCAAGGAGTGTGAGAGGAAGCTTTCTTGCTTCTCATTGAGGGCGTAAACATTCACTAAGGTAAAACGAGAGGAACCCACCCTAATTCGGAGTGCAAAAAGGCGTCCTTTAACTTCCGCCACAGTATCTAAGAATTCCCCTGAAAAGCTCTCCAAGAAGAGAATAGCAACACCACCCTTTTTAGAGGAACCGGAGAACCATTATATCTTTAGTGACCAAGTTGGTCCCCTGAAGGAGACAAAAGTCACCGCCCGACTGTTTTAGGAAAGAAAGAAATAGCCAATTCTTTGTTGGGGTTGTTAAGGCCCTGGACATTGAGGCTAACAAAGCCCCAGGAAACCTAAATTTGAAGGTGAGGCTCTGTAAGGATTACACCACAGGGCACAAGAGGCATGCAATTAGAAGATGCTGTTCAGTACATTATCCCATTATCATGCATTCTGAGGAGCCTAGATCGGACCGTGCAAAGTGAAGGAGAAAAAACACCACAAAAACTCCCAGAACAAGTAAATAAGAAAAACATTCAATAAACAATTGAGATAGGTCCATTAAACATGGGAACATCGAATGGCGCATGTTCCCAGTGGGCATAGCCAAGAGCAGGGCAGTCTGGAGATCATAGGACTAGCGCACAGTTTGACGCGCGTGTCCCCACCTTAGCCCCGCTAGTGAGGTGGCCCCCTGCCGGGCATAGCAGTGATGTAGAGTAAAAGTTGCGCTCAGTTCACGCTATGTTGGATGCATCAGTGCCCTCTGTTAACCTGTTCAGACCGATTGCGATTCTTGGGCTAAGCTGATACAATTTGCCTTCACGGCGGAAAATGATCCGAAAAGGATGTCCCCAAGAGTATGTTATGCTGGCTTCTCTAAGATGGGTAGTGACGGTGAAATTTTCGATGTTACTGGAGAGTTATACCTGCCACGTCTTGGTACAGCACCAGTGCATGTACCCGGAATTGAAGTGGATGGGCCTTTTGCGCCTTGTGAAGGATGGTCTCCTTCATTTGAAAATCATGCACACAGACCAGGATATCCACAGGCGATGCTTTATCAGATTTCAATACCCCAACCCAGTGTGCTCGATCCATTTTAATCTCAACTTGATCTGGATTGTCTAAGGTGTGCCGAAACAGGGCGTTGACATACTCTCTTAGGTCAGTACCTTTGGCCTGGGTAGGAACCGCATTAATGCGGATATTTCACCTGGAGAGATTTTGTAGATCTTCGGCGTGAGCCTGCGGGTCAAAGTGCTGGACTTTCAGTCTAAGAACTTCTTGTTGGTGCCATTCTATCTCCTCATCACGTGCCGAGTCTCGCTCTTCCAGGGCCGACACCCTGTCACCAACCTCCTCCATGTCCCTGCGAACTTCACATAGGTCTGCCGAGAGGTCTCTTTTAACTGCTTGTCCTCCCGGAACAACGCAAAAAGAGCTTCTAGGAATGATTTGGTCATGGGCCATTTGGATTATCAGACTCATCGTGATGGTTCTTTACAGGTTTAGATGTCTTGTCCCCCATGTCACTTCCAGTGGGCTTTATGAGCATGTACTTAAGGGACCGGTCCTTCTTTGTCGAGGAACTGGCAGAGGCTTGCCACCTAGCGAGGGCTGTAGCCAGGTGACGCCCTTCACAGTAACAGTAGCAGAGAAGCAAACCACAAGAGCTCCCTCTCTAACAGCAGGCCCACAGGAAACTGGCAGGAGGTAAGTCGCTGAAGTTGGGGGTTACACAGTACTGGATCCTCACAGATGGACCCCTACCTCTCCCACTTATTGTAGTTGCGAACGCAGAGGGCAATCCAGAGCAAGACCACACAGGCAGGCAAGCGGCAAATGAGGGGCCACCGCTCAAGACCACTGCTCTCCACCAGAAACATTGCTGACACCTAAGGGGCCGCCAAGTCATCACGACCACTGAGTCCACTCAGGACCCGCGAGTATGAGCATGTGTCCAAATCAGGGCAGGCCCAGGGTAGTGGAAGTAGCAGCCAGGACAGTGAAGGGGGCCAGGCAGACCGCCGCTAGGCCAATAGAGGGGATCCGCAAGCGATACCTTCAGTTAAAGGAGAACGGGTGGTCCATATTGAGATGGGGGCCCGATCAGGCACCAGGGCGGCCAACCCCCCTCAACTTCCTTAGATGCTCCAGGAAGTGGGGAGGCCCCCAATAGTCTTCCTCAAATGCTGCTGTTCATGGTGGGGGGGCCCGCAGTCTTTCACCCAAGGCATCTCTGTAAGTGAGGGGGAGCTCATCGGAGTCCAAAAGTCTGCACAGACAGTGCAAAAGCAACTGTGTATAATCCCCACACAGGCCTCTGAGCTTCAGTGCTGTCCAGCCCCTCTGCAAAGCAGGGAAATGGCAGCCAAGTCTCCATAAGATCGTGCTTCCCCTTCTTTCGGCCCTCAGGGCCCACCACTATGCCACACCATGGAAGAGGCGAGTGGGTGGGGGACTCTATTGAGCGACGTCCCCTGCTCCTACGCGGATTTATGAGGAGGCCCACAGGGTCATCCCCATCCACAGCAGCCCCTGGTTTCCGGATCCAAGCGGTTCATCTCCCCATCAAAAGCACGGGGCACAACATCAAATGGACTCAGCTCACCTCCTCTGACGCGACAGCGGGCAGCCACGCAGTCCAGCCAGGGGCAGCGCCGCGGGGTCAGTTCCCAACTAACACTGGCCCCAAGAGGCCACTGCCAAGCCGTCGTACTTCAGCCCGCACGGGTGGTCGCCATTTTGCTATCGGGTGCCACTGTGTACCTCTCCGGCCACTTTTCAACTCTGCTTTACGCAGCCAGGAAAGATTGCCCCTGGATTCGAGATGTACTCTGGTAATCCCCACACTGGGAGACCAAAGGGACCTAGGCAGAGGCTGCAGGAAGGTCGCTGTGCGAGGTTATGAAGCGGCGGGGACGGAGAGACCGAGAAACTCACTCGTGCGCCACCTTGGTCAAGCCCCCAGCATCATATTTTAAATACTTATTCAACACACAATAGGTACACTCATTAGTAAATGAGAGGGCTACATCATGAGGAAAGTGGCTTATTTCACCTGTGAAGTCGTTTGAGGCTACTGAAACAGGCCTCAGGCAGTAGTTTAAAAGTATCGACCTTTGATTAAGAGATTATTACAATATGGGGCTGCACTGATCAGAAAAATACCTACTGCAGAAAGCCATTGCTAGGAATAGGGGCATCTTTACAAGGACGAGAGAAGACAGTATTATTTTCAAATTTTTCCATTTGAATGAGGATTCAAAAAGCACGTTCTGCTTGGAGGCGGCATTGCTTTAAAAATAAAAACACGTCTACAAATTCACTAATTTCTAAACGTACAAATCTAAGAGCAAGAGAATTAAAAAAGGATCTGAGTGTTCATGCTGTGTATGTGGAACATTTCTAAATACCAAATTTCAAGCAGAATCTCAATATGATATTTCAGAGGCAGCATTAACAATAGTACTTTAGGATGGTCAGCATGTTTTTTATAATTGACTAACAGTAGAGTACTGTATTGTAATTGCATTTATATAACTCTGAGTACCCCTGACGAGGCATCGAAGAGGCTAGAATTGTGGAAACAGTAACTATTCTCTATGGCTTTATGTATGTATTAATCAAAGAGCTTTTTCAAAATCTATTCATCACCTGAAAACACAATAACTTAGTTTTGCAAAAATCTACCAGTGTATAAAATACCCCTTTTACGTACCAAATGAGGACAAAGAAAGGCACAGCAAAGGCTTCCGAAGCAATCCCATAAAGGAATTTCTGAGCGCCGGTAGGAAGCGTGCTCACTGTAAACGGAATAATTTCCCACGACGTGCTGAAATTCACAAATGGTCCACATGCTCTCGAGGCTGGAACTCTGAAAAATAAAGCGGTATTACTGAATGATGTCAAAACCTACTGCAGCATAGCATTACTCAGGGGCACTGTAAAGATGCGATTCTGCACCCTGGGCATTTTCCGCACAATTATGAATTTGCCGCTTTTGACACATAATCTATCACAACTGTTGCATAGCTTGCAAATTTGAGCAAAAAAAAAAATCTGTTTCTGGCTCACAGTGATGAAAATTTACTAAAAACGTGGTGACGTGATCCCGCGCAGTGGAAGTCCCTCATCCAAAATGGACTAGTCCTCTTGCAGTCGATTTTTGCTGTGTTTGGATGTTAAACTGGTACCAATGAGTAATATCTGTGTCCAGCCAGTGTTCCCAAGAAATACAAATATGTGAAGTAATACCATCACGAAATTTGACGCATGTCACTGCATAATTGATCTTTTCTTGGTGCATAATGTTGCCAATCCTGCTCCAGAAATCCAATGGTCGTGGCAATACTACAGGCCTGATTTAGAGCGCGACTGTTGGAAATGCTGCCATGATACACTGCACTTCCGCCATGTTGGTGGTACAGAACATGTCCTATGCCGGCATTTGTTGCACTGAGGCAAAGATGTGTAAATTGTGTCAGCAGAATATTTTGCCAATGGGGGCACATTCCACCGACCATATTTCCACCAGCTCCTCCTACAAAAGGTTATACTGCCTACCTTTCCATACCCTATACCACGTGACCTTTTCCCCATCATCTTATTATAACCAGCAAGCACCCCAAGCATTTGCTGCATTTGAAATGACTTCTATGCAACACAATTTGCAGTGCTATCTACACTAAGCCCTACAGGCAAAGTGAAACGCAGAGTGGGCATGACCCAAGCATTAATAATTTGGTGGACTATAAACATTTCGACATTGAAAGCATATGCAAGTTACTCTTCCATGCCTAGGAATTTGGAACGGAAGCCTAGCTCCCTAGAAATACTCTCGGTAGCTCCATTAGCACGGACAGAAGTAGCGAACCAGCAGTGTTTGCCAGGTAGATGGTGCGCCAATTTAAGAGGTTCACTTTCCATTCCAGGCAAAATAAATTGCAACACAACGTCAACACAATTTCCATCTGCAATCTCCTCTAATGCAGGCAATTGCATATTTTTTATTGTAATATACACACGTTTCCTATTAATTTAAAAAACAACAGTTCTGAAAGTTGGAAAATTTCAAATTCAGACATCTGTGCGCAAGCATGGCATTTTCTGCTCTTCGTGTACCAATTTTTATACCAACCTCCTGACTAAGAAATAAATGAGTGGAAAGGAAGATCTCGGGTTGTTGAAGATTGCACACCGAGTTGGAGGCAGAATTCAGATTATATTTGGTGCACTATGTACTAGTCAAGGGTGAGCATAGTGCATTTAGAGCAGCTGATTCTCCTCTGGGCTGTCTTGGTGCTGTGGTTGGCTCTGAAACCTGATTGGGAAGGGACCAGTAGGTTGTTTCTCTCCAATTGAGTTGGAGGTTGATGGCCTTCTCCAGGACTTTGGCGGGGAACGAAGGCAGGGAGATGGAACAGAAATTCTGGAGTTTGCTGGGGTCTGCCGAAGGTTTCTTGACTAGGGGTCTGACCTCTGCGTGTTTACATGTGTCGGGAAAGGAGGCTGTGGTTATGGAGGCATTGAGGATGGTGGTGAGCTGGTGGCTGATATGGTCTCTTCCGAGGTTGAAGTGTCAGTGGGGGCACAGGTCAGCGAGTGCCCCCGAGTGGATGGAATTCATAAGAGTGTTTATCGGTGTGCTGAGTTGTTCCCATGTGGTGAGCAGGTGGTCAGCGCTAATGGTCTATGGGTTGCTGAAAAGGGTGAAGGATTGGGAAACGAAGTTTCAATAAATGGTTGCTATCTTGTCGAAAAGCGGTCGTCAAGGGTGTCGCAGAGTTCCTGTGAGGAGGGGATTGAGTTTTTGGTGGCTTACAAGCAGGTGAACTCTCGGATGATGGTGAAGAGTTCATTGGCATGGTCAGCGCTGGTATTGATCCTGTGGGCCTCCTTTTTTGCAGCTGTGAGCTGGCGGTGGTCGTCGTTGATGGCTGATTTGTAAGTGGCTCGGTCGGCGCAAATCCTGCTGGAGCGCCATAATCTTTCCAGTTGTTTGTACCTGCACTTCGATGTGCTGAGTTCTGAAATGCACCAGCAGGTTTGTTTGGTGGATCTGTGCGTTTTAGTTGGTTTAGAAGGAGCGACTCGGTTGGTGGCGCTGGTGATCCAGGCATTGAAGTTATCTGTCTGGTCAAAGTTGTTAATGATGTGGGGCTGTGCGGTGCTGAGGGTGTTGGCCCATTGTTGCTGAGTGACCTTGGTCCAGCTGTGGTAGGGAGAGCTGTGGCAGTTGGAGAAGGTGCGGAGAGGTCCGGCAAGGGTGAAGTGTACGATGTAGTGATTTGCCAGGTGAGTTCTGAGGTGTGGCTGTATCGGATTCTGATAATGAAGCCCAGCGTCTGTCCTGCTTTGGGCATGGAGTCGGTGATCACCTGTTTAAGGCAGATGTTGTCCAGTCTTTCCAGGAGATTGGAGAAGTTGGTGTCAGTGGAGTCATCCAAGTGGAAGTTGAGGTCTCCCAGGAAGATGTAGTGTTATGGTTCGACAGCAAGTGGGGTGGTGAATTCAGCAATGGCGTCGCTGAGGCTGGTTCGTGGTCCTGGCAGTCTGTATGCAAGGGTGCCTTTGATTGTGGTTTTGTCATCAGTGCGGAGCTGGAAGTTCATGTGTTCCATGGTAGGCGTGGTATCATCATCAGTGATGATACCGGTTATTGATTCCTTGTGTACAAAGGTGATGCCACCTCCGTGTCTGTTGGTGCGGTCACAGTGTTTCATCTTGCACCCGCTGGGTGTTGCCATGGCAATGTCTAGGGCCGTTTTGGGGTTGAGACAGGTCTCTGTGATGAAGGTCACGGTGGGAACCAGGGTAGAGATGGCATCCCAGACTTAAATACAGCAGGTGCGGTGAAAGGTTCCGCCTTGGAGCGCGGTGATGCGAGGCAGTAGTTATTGCATCAGGGGTCCAGGGCACGAAGGTTTGTGGTGAAGTATCTTAGGGAGTGTTAAGAGGTCACGGTTTCTGGCACTGGGCGCGGTCCAGGCATGGACGGGCTTGCCAGCGCTGCAGCCACACAGTGGCTTCCATAAGTAATCCTGGGAGGTGTTAGGGGATGGAAAGCAAGAGGGAGGCAAGCAGGGGGTCAGATAAACATCATGATACATCGGGAAAGGGCTAAAGGGCGCTAACTGCTACAAGCGGAGCAAAACAAAAACAATATACTAATACAGTATGAACAAATACAATATACTAATACAAATTACCAGCTAGCGGATCATGGGACTAAACTGGCGGCCTAGAGTGTTGTGGGCTAGGCAGCAGACTCTAGGAGCTAGGCAGCGGGGGTAAGGTGCAGTGACCAGGGATCAGAGGCTACTGCGTGTCACTACCTAGTAAAGGATTTCATGGAAAAAGCGATATATATATATATATATATTATCACAGATGCAACATAACTGTGGATCTTTAGTATAGGAAAAAATGAAGGGAAGAAAATCAGTTGCAGCTTTATATATCTGATAAAGAAATGTTAAATACATAAGACAGTGATAAGAATTGCATACAAATGGCATCTCCTCAGCTGCTCTTGCACAATACCCATCGATGATGTCAGTTCCAATGAACAAATACAACAAAGAGAGCATAGAAATAATGCTATTTTATGTAAATGAAAGGGTACTTCATCAGTCAGAGTCTTAATATATTTGTGATTGAGTGATCTGGCAACCGAGAAATAATAAATTAGTTTGATTTGTTACACCTAAAAATCCACATTGTTAAGGCATGATGCTATCTTTTGCTTCAAAGGCTGATCACATTCTAAGGAAGTGGATCTAACAGAGCTGAGACCTACAAACCAGCAATTTTTCAATTTAAAAATGGAAGCGATGACCCACGTTAAATTTAGAGGGGACATTATTGTTTCAATTAAGAGCTACCCAATTTGTTGCAAAAGGAAGTTGATTTACTAGTTTCTTTCAATGATGGGAGATCTCTGAAGTCTATGATAAAGCTGACAATTACCATGGGTCCCCGCAGGGGAGTATTTGGAGCGTGATCCTTTAGTCCTGTCTAAACTCCCAACGACAGAGAGGATGAATTATTTGGCATAACCAGAAAAGATTTCCAATGCTGCTTCATACTGTAGCGGACTTTGTCACCGGCATTTCCACGAGTTTGCGTCAGAGCTCTATACAACCTCAGCATAATTTTATACTGCAAATTACGCCAAACTAGACAAGATTTAGCATACCATATTTCTCAATCTAATACACTTCATGTACTGGAGAGTGGAGAGTCTAGGTTCACCACCAACAAATTATTGTGTGCTTTTTTAGACAGGAGCTGGACCGAATAAAACAGATGAAGCATATTGTAATCATGGTGCAGAAAGGACAATATGTGCTCCAAGGAAGTAAACATTCTAGAAAAATTTAGAAAAGGTCTTTGGTATCTTTCTCCCCCCTATTTTCTTAGTGTTTCCTAGCACTAAAATGCTGCCGGAAGGGCTCTGTGAGAGACGACTGAATACCTACCAGCCTGCTGGATGATGTGACTCTTTCCATCACAGCAAGTAAATAAAAATCCATCAGGTTTTACCCTTTGCCTCCAATAGAGTCTCTTAACTAGGCCCCTCCTCGTGTTTTTCATTTGAAATTGTATAAAGTATGTCACTTTGCAGTTTCTTAGACCTCTTAATAGAGCAAAGCATCTGTGCACATTTGAACTCAAATGGATTTAGTGAATATGCCACTGGTATGGCTGCAATCCTCAATTTTCTTAGTAAGGGTTAGTAACTGCAGTCTATCCAGCCACTTTGCTGTCCATTTATCAGACATTTGTTCAAAGCGTTTGGGTTCTGCACTGGCAGCATGTTTCTGTAGGCCATTTCATCTGGACCTATATAGGCTTGGAATCTAATCATTTGGGGCACAACCAGTGGATGGGAGCACAATCAGGAGAGAAGGTGATGCCAAGTTAATCAAGATGCTCTTTTCTATGGATTTCGACGCCTTGGCATTCTCCATTTTGGTCCAGCAAGTGATTGACTAGAGTGGCCACCTTTTTCAAAGCTTTCAGGTCTGGATTCCAAAACCTCAGCCACCCATGTTTGCGCTCGGGATTTTACATCTACAATACATTACATATACCATACATTTACTATTAAGGCGGTCACCCCTTTTCAGCCCTGAGTTTTATATGCCCTCAGGACACCCAAGGTGTTGAATGAAAAACAGGGTGGTTAAAGCTCACACTTTATAATAGTTCATTATTTATAACAAATAGGTATAATCATTTCTATCAACACTTGTTAACAGCATTCTTAATTTCTGATGTGATTTGTCCTTTTCAGGGCAGTGGTTACAATTTGTTATTGATACAGGATTCACAGAATCATCATTCCCTTTGTATTAGTGGTTGCATTCTTTATCATTGGTAACGTTTGCAGACAACACGTTTTGCGGGTATTACTTTCTGGACAGCTTTTTCAAATGATACTCCTTGCTATTGTTTTGACAGGCGCCTTTGTACTGTGTGTGTTTGTGTTATGGTCGGAGGCACTGTAGTTCTAATTATTTAATGGTAGCAAATATCTTGATTGTTCTTCGTGGGCAATGTTTATATTCTTAATCTTTTGTTTGGATGTAATTTGATTAATGAGGATTATAATGCATACGCGTGGCTGGTCATTAAGCCTATACTGGCGGCTTTTAACATGTACAACACTTCTTTTGTGTTGAATCAAATAACTCTCAAAAGCAAAAGTGGAGCTAAAGATTAAAGCGCATTATATTTAAATTAAGACTTATCACAGAGTGGAAGCTTTAATCGCAATAGTTGGAGTTTTAAGAGTAATCATCAGCTTCAGTAGTGCGAGTGTGTGTGTGTGTGTGGACACGTTTGAGAGAGAAAGACGTGTGACCCTCTCTAGACCCGTGGGACTTCATGAAACGTATCCTAGTCTATAATCTGAGATCCTAGCATGATTTAAGAACGCCTTAGGTCAAGGCAGGGGGGAATCCATCAAGTGGTCTAGAAACTACAGTATATCATATGCATTATGTGTTATACGGTAGGACTATCTATTCACTGCTATTATTTGTGCACCTTATATCTCACTCATTTGAACAAGATATGAAAGTCTTCGGTGCTACTGAATTGCCAGAACAACTGAATTGAGGCTAATAGGCTGTTATAGAATTAGGGGTCTCTGAGAATCTACAAGATTATATGCCAAGCCACTGGGCAGCGATTATAAAATGTGACTTAACAGATTTTAGCCCCTCTTGTATTTGAGAAGATGCACTTCTGAACAACTATGTTAATCATGCAAGGTGCAGGACGACAAGCCTTGTGCTGAGGGGCTTAGTAGTCCCCACGCATCAGTCAGACCATAATACATACATGGTTCCTGAACTGCATATGTGCCTTAAAAAAAAGAAAAAGGGAATGTTGTGGTAAAGGCATGAATGGTAAAGGGGCATATGTGGCTAAGGTCGCCACTACCCCGCCCCCCCCTTCAACTCCGACGCTGTCCCTTAAACTATCCCAACCCCTTCCACTGCCCTAAAACTTACTCTGACCCCCCCTCCCGCCCTAAAAACGACCCGACCCCCCCAGCCTTAAAAACGACCCCATCTACCCATTCCCCTTCCACTGCCCAATGGCCTAAAACCCTGCCCCTTTACGTACACTACCCCGACCCCCGCGCTGTCCCTTAAAGTACCCCAACACCTTCCACTGCCCTGAAAACCTACCCCAACCCCCCACACCGCCCTAAAAACTAACTTAACTACCCGTTTCCCTCCCACTGCACTAAGGCCTGAAACTCTGCCCTGTAAGTTAAACCACCTCACCCGCACGGTCCCTCAAACTACCCCAACCCCTTGCACTGCCCTAAAACCTACCCCAACTGCATCCCAGCCCTAAAAACTACCCAGACACCCTCCCAGCCCTAAAAACGACCCCCAGCCCCACTTACCTCACTGCGGCGTCTTCCTGCTTCCGTCTCCCAGCAGCTAGACCGTGCACTGTCCTAACCACGAATCTGCGTGATTACGGCATATGGGTGGTTAAGGCAAGCGTGGTCGAATTTGTGTTGTCGGAACACGAGTGGTTCAGACCACGGCGTTCAGACTGTTTCCCAGAGTAGATAGCAGTTGAGTCCCATAGTTGACAACATTGGATGAACGTCCCTTGCCTGGCAAAGGTTTGTTTCGTAAGGCCGAACTCCAATCTCAGTTGAGCCAGTGAGCTGTGCTATGAAAGGAGGAACACTGACTGAAGAGCCTGGTTACGATCTTGTCTAGGTTTTGGGCGTCTCTCTCTCTTAGGGCCTCGCTCCTATAGGCTAGGGTCAGTATTAGTTTGATTTGTAATATAGCCATAAGTGGAGTATGTGTCGATCAGGCAATCGCTGCTTTAAGGCGATGAACGGCCGCTAAGGGGAATTGGCTTTCAGCCACGTATGCTCACTGTGCTGTTTAAAAGACCTTAGTCTATCAAACGTCAGTCCCAGGTATTTATATTCAGTTGTTCCCTCAACGTTTACTGTTTCCAGGTCCCAGGATAAAGAGCTAATGGCTGGCTTTCCAATTGCCATGATTTTTGTATTCTTCATATTTATTTCCATTGAGCTCGTCATGGACTAAACTGCAGTGGCATTCAAGCGTCTTTGGAGCTTAATCTGCGTGGTTTATCAAGATTGGTTCATCGGTGTACATCAAACTTGTCAGAAGGATGCTCCCAACCTTTGGGGAATGTGAGTTGATCTGATCTAAAGTTGGTGGAAGGTCTGTCAAGAAGAGGTTAAAGAGGGTAGGAGCTAGGACACACCCTTGGTTTCGGTTCGATATGTTAAAATCTCTCTGGATAGGTGGGAACCATTATCCAGTTTTACTCTGACCCAAGTGTCCGTGTAAAGGAGGATCAGGGCTTTCACCAGGTCTTGAGGGAAATTCCTACTAGTTAGCTTCTGCCAGACCCTTTTCCGGTCAACTCAGTCAAATGCAGCTGTATAATCTATAAAGCACAGACAACTAGGGTGGTGATTCTTCTTGCACTGGTCAAGCAGTGGTGACAAGGCTAATATATTGGTTGCTGTCCCCGAGCCCTTTAAAAATCCAGTTTGGTTGACAGGTATTATTTGTTTTTCAGTGGCTAAAAACATTAGTTCTTCAAGTAGGCGACCGGTGAAATACTTTGAATCAATGTCAAGAAGTGCTATGAATCGATAACTGGCGGGGTCAGAGCTATCTACTCCGTTGTAGATGGGGGGAGATGATGGAGACCTTCCAGGAGGAAGGTATACAGTTGAGGATTGTGCTACTGAGAAAGACTGGCTCCAGGCTCCTTGTCTAGAAGAGTTTATCCTTTTTAAAGAGGACTGTACAGAAACCATTTGGTCCTATCTCGGCGGCCCTTCACGATTTGTTTTTCGATTGTTGCAGCTGGCAGCTCATTGAGGATATGGTCACTATAATCACTTTCAGCCTCACAGGTGTGTGGAAATATGGATTTTTCTGGTCAGTTATGTCCCCTATCTTGGACCCCAACGGTTTCATGTATAAATCACAAGTACATGTATGTTTCCTCCAGTTCCAGTTATGAAGACGCAAACACATGTGTGTCCACCGCCAACATGTCCTCTTTCAGACCCGCCATGAATGGGCCGGATATTCCATTCCTAAGTATGAAAGGCCACCGCCTTTATATGGTTCACTTATCCCATTTTACAGTTCAGGCGAGTAGGCCCTGATTCTGCCATCAAGCCTTTTTCTGCCTTCTGCCTCTGAAAGCTCCAGTCTGAGCTCGCATCTGTACCCATGAACTTTGTCCTACTCCCTGCGCGGCTAACGGTGCCTGACATCAGCCTGTTGCCTGCCAAAAAACTGTATTTCACCTTCAAGATTATCTGTTTTGCTCCGCTCCCTATCCAATGCATTCCTGTCTAGTAGTTTAAAGTAAACATTCTTTCAGCTACCAAGCAAAAGGCCCGGCTTCTCTGTCTTTATGCAAGTAATTCATAGCCCTGTTAATATGAAAGATTTCTGCCCTCGCATCTAGTGTAGACACTTAGACGCTTGTACACGCATTAACAGTCAGTATAGTCAGTATAGAATAAGATTCTATCCTAAGAAGACCTTTCTTTCTGGATAACACAGTCCTTTAAACATAGGATATTAGATATGATTTAGGATTAGGTTGACTTGACCCTCCAGACTTCTGTCGCCACATGTAGAGCTAAATGTCAAGTCCCCTTCACCCCCTAGTTACACGTCAGTCACACGTCATGCTGCTGCGTGCGCATCTCTGCCAAGTATTTCTGCTGACATTACGAAATTCTTTCATGGAACCACCCATTTATGACGTCATATCCAATGACGTTCTTTAAGCTACGCCCAGTTACACCTACATTAGTGACGCATGTATGTTTTATTTTTGCTATCAATTGTTACGCCTCCTGCATTAGTTTCACTGTAATGCCTATTGTATAAAAATGATTACCTGTCAATAAAGTGGAGTCTTCACTTCCTGAACCTTCGTGGTGATGGAATCTGGAGCTCATCAATTTAAATTGATTATGGAATAAAGCCCGTTCCGAACCTCTAATACCACGGATTCTGCCTCTTATTTTATTGAGCTATTGTTATAGATTTTCCGCATCAAATTAAGTCCCGGTAATTAAATTATTTACCACATAAATGGCGCCCGAACAGGGACACTTTCTCATCTCACGCGCCGGCGGTGCGTTGCAGGCCCGGTCTCCTATCACAGTTGGACGGACAACAACGCGTACCCACAGGATTTCCTGTATCTCCCTCCTGCCGAGTGGGGGTAACTGAGGCTGCGATCAACACCCAGACGAGGCGGTGAGAAGTGCGAAGTATCCCGACCAGAGCCTAGCTGAGAGAGCAAGATCCGAGGTATACAGAGGCCCACCAGTTTCCGAAGTTTCCGAAGTTCCGAGTCGAGTCCGGTCCGAGTTCAAGTTCAGTTCAGTTCCGAGGCCTTCCGTTCCGAGCTACCCGGTGAGTACCATTATCGGGGAGGCGTTCTGACGTGCACATAGGTTGTGCCGGTCAAGACGGGTTTGGGTACACAAATCCGGTCTGCACTGTTTCAGCAGTGTATCTGTACTGTTTAGCAGTATATCTAGTATGTCTAGTATATAATTCAGAATTATCTAGTTAGTATCGAGTATTATGCTTAGTGAACGGCCATCATTGTTGTTCATTAAATGTTAAATGTTAAATGTTTTAATTACGTTCTGTATATTGTGGTGTGAATGACTGTTTATTATTGTGTTTTATGGTATTAAACGTGTTCAAAATTAGGTATCAGATCAGTTCTCAATATGCCGCTCTTTTCGAAATTAAGACAGATCACAACCAGAAAAGGGGTACTCGAAGAAGCTGTTCCCATTCCTCCGAGGGACACTCCAGGGTACTTCATGTATCATAAACATGGCCTAGACGCCATATTATTTCTTGATCTATGGGTAGACTACACTAAGGAATTACCAGAAAGTCAGAGGTGGCCCGCAGCTGGGACCTGGGATGCAGATTGCATCGTGAAAGTAGAGGAAGAATTATGGAAAAGGAAAGCTAGACAATCACAGAAAGACGCCATTGAATTATGGCGTAAAGAATCGTATAGACGTACAGAAAAAGCACGTAGACAGGAAGAGAAGAGTAAGGAGAATTCAAATAAAGTTCGAGAAAGTGTATTAATTGAAGAAGGTACTCGAGTAAAATCAGAACAAGTAGACAGACAAAGAAATGCCCTTGTGAATGGTATGTATCCTCTTCTGGCCGAAGGACTACCTAAGGCTACTCCGGAAATACCAAGAGACTTGCCACCCCCATTGTTTCCGATAAAGGTACATCCCAAAGGACATCCCAGAACCGCAGAAGATGTTTTTCTTTCCTCTTATTTAGACGACGCAGCTCCCGAGTATGCTAATGCTGCGCCACATAGACTGCCTGCCGAGGGGGTTCAACGCCAAGACCCTCCTCTGTCTGTACCTCCGCAACAGCAAACTCCGACACAAGTTCAGGCAAGCACATCTGCTTCGACATCTGCATCCACACCTATGGTTGCTATATCCCGTTCAACGAATCCTTTCACATCCAGCACCCCAGGTGGTGCTACCGGAGGTACATCAAGCATTTTTTCTACGCCACCCAGAACAAATAAACTTTCCTTTCAAGAATTAGCTCACCAACGTACGCCCAAACTAGTAACTCCCAACACGCTCAAGGAACTTCTAATAGATTGTAGATATGACCCGGTGCCCGGAAAAGGGGACGAAATGGTGCTAGCATCATTACGTATCCGACGAGCTGCAATATATTTAGGGAAGCTACCAGGAATGACTACACACTTAGAAAATATATATCACTTTGTCCAGTCAGGACGAGATTCCGAAAGTATTGACAGAGCCATGGAGTACCAAAAAGTGGAAATACAGGGGGAACTGTTACGTTTCCTCATAAATTGTGTGATCAGAAATCAAGACCGACCAGGGGTAAATCCGAAAGAAATGCAAATTCTTACCACATGGAGTCGGAATATATCAGAGGGGAGACATGATAAGCGATCATGTATAGTAGCTATGAGCCGAAAGATCCGCAAAGAAATAGAACGAATACACGAGGAAAGATTAGTAGTAGACGAACCTGAACAAACCGAGGACGAGGAAGAATTAGAACTGCCCACAGGACAGTTAGAAACTATGGCCTATGTAGGTAGAGGAAGACCTTGCAATAATACTAGATGTTTTACTGATCCGATATGTCCGATACGTCCAGATAATAACAGAAAATTCCAAACTCCTATAATAAATATAAGGTCCCCCGAACATTCATTCCAAGCCGCTGACAAATTACTCCGAGAACGAAGGGGTTATCATATACTCGATTCTATGGACGAACAAGAATTAGCCAGGTCAGCCGTTCACTGGGTTGATAGTCCTGGAAAATATGGTGATGATACACTAGCACACACGTTTTTGAACCTCGCCCCAGATGAACAGCGTTTAGCTGGTATCTATATGATTCAACAACTCCTTATATTATATAAAGGCCAACACTCCGATCCTGGTCCATTACCTGATATATTGACTAAATTACTCACGAATAAATGGAGAGGTTCAGGTACTGAGTTAATTAGAGAAATACTAGAATCCAGAAAGCAGTACATTCTTTTTGTATGTCCTGAACATGTCTCACTACCCATCAAGGAAAGAACGACGTATTACATGGATAGACAGAATCCCTTACGCGAAGTGCACCCGATAAAGGGTGATGACAATGAGTTTAAACGTGTGTTTGTATACACACCCATATCTAAAATAGAACTATTAGAAATGAAGAAAGTGGTACCCAGTCATGACAAAGACCCAGCGGGTTTCCACCGTGAAATTAAAGATATGTTACTCATGGGAGAATATACCTACCCCGACATTATGACAATATTGAAGGTATTAATGCCTGCGGGCATTTACGAAAAACTCAAGGAAAAGGAGTGGGAGGTGGGAGACCAGAAGATAGATTGGACAGCATTAGAAAACGAAGAAAAAGCTCGAGGTCCAGGTTCAGGGCTCGGGGACAAGATCAAAGCACTACCAGGTCTACTAGTACAGGTACTGCCACGTCTATTAACTACGAAAAAGGAAGACTGGGGTGCAATCTCAGCCTGTAAACAAAAATCAGATGAAGACACTAGTGATTTCTATTCCCGCTTTGAGAAATGTTTTGGTATAAATAGTGGAATAAAAGCAAGTAGCGAGTCGTATCCACATCTGTTCGTGACAAAATTGGTCGAAAATGCCTTGCCCCAAGTTAAGAATAGAGTATTGAAGTTCGAGAGTACCTGGCAAGGTAACACTCCGTCACAAATGTTACAAATGCTACAGTATCATCACAATAGAATTAGAGAAGAATAAGAACATGAACATAGACGCATGAAAGACACGAAAATGAAA
This sequence comes from Triturus cristatus, assembly GCF_964204655.1. Classification (NCBI taxonomy): domain Eukaryota; kingdom Metazoa; phylum Chordata; class Amphibia; order Caudata; family Salamandridae; genus Triturus; species Triturus cristatus. The sequence continues at coordinate 958,859,143 of NC_140593.1, read as the reverse complement.
ATGCTAGTTTCCCAGACAGTGCCAGTTGACGGTCATAAGAAGGGTATAACACAGTCCAGTGTTTCAACAGGTCCTGTAAAAGGGACGTGCAACTATTGTAAACAGCCAGGTCATTATGTACACGATTGTCCAGTTTTAAAACATAATATCGCCATAGGTAATACTAAAGAAAGACCGCGGCCACTTAGACAGGATCAGAATGAACAAGGAGCTCCGCAGCATGCACAGTCCATGCCAGCTCCGCAACAGTCCATGCCAGCTCCACCACAGCAGCCTATTGCTGCCACACAAACAACGACACGACAGATGTACCAGACCGCACAGTATGACTATCCTGATTACCAACGATACTCATGAAACAGCCTAGAGAGGGAACTTGGCTTACCCCTTATTGAGGTCCCTGTAGATCAAGAAGGACCTTATGTACATAGTGAACTATTAGGCCAAGATAGAAAATTTTTACTTGATACGGGGGCAAGCCGAACAACAATAAAACGTAGTGAAGTTCCAGGGGCACCCCTCTCAGGCTCACAGAATATTTCCCTTGGGTTTTCAGGCAAACCTATCGTTAACGAAGTATCACAGCCTCTTCCCCTTACGATTGGTCCTTTGACACGAACTACAGATTTATTGCTTACTAAATCATGCCCAGAAAACTTGTTAGGTATAAAAACTTTGAAAGCTCTAGGAGCTATAATATGTTGTTCTCCGGAAGGAGTAAGATTGTTTTTACGAGATTTCAAAGGGCACTATGTGTCCCGAGACATGGATTCCCGACTGCAGACTTTACCCACACATTTATGGGCACAAGGCCCTACAGATGTTGGTTGCATGAACATTACACCATATCGAGTCACACTAAAGGCAGGAGTGGTACTACCACGAATGCGACAATACAAGTTACCCCCAGATGCTGTAGTGGCTTTACTGCAAATCATTGACGAGCTTATTGGCCAAGGAGTGGTTGTGGAGACCGACTCCAATGTATGTAATTCACCGATAATTCCGATTCTTAAACGAACTGATCCAAAGGCTCCACCAGTATATCGATTGGTTATTGATCTGCGCGAATTAAATAAATGTATTGTACCACAATACCCCGTAGTTCCAGACATCTCTTCATTACTGACAGCTATTGATTCCGAAGCAACATTCTTTACTGTAATTGATCTCAAGAATGCCTTTTTCAGCGTCCCAATAGATCCGGAAAGCCAATACTTGTTCGGATTTAGTTTAAATGGACGAAGCTTTAAATTCACACGCGCACCTCAAGGATTCACAGAAAGCCCCAGCATCTATAGCCAAGCACTGAAACGAGAACTTGACAGTATACACATGCCAGTCAACACTGCCCTGCTTCAATATGTCGATGATCTGCTGATCACCGCTAGAAGCGAACCTGAATGTGAAAAAGCTTCACTAATGGTATTACAATTTTTGGCCGAAAAGGGGCACAAGGTGTCCCCGTCTAAGCTGCAATTCTGTGTCCAGCGAGTTGTTTACCTTGGTCACTCGCTGTCCAAGGAGGGAAGGCAGCTTACACCAGATCGCATCCAGTTAATAGCTAACATGCCAATACCCAAGACACAAAAGGAGGTGCGGGCTTTTATAGGCCTCACTTCATATTGTAGGCAGTGGATCCCTCAGTATGCATTTCTAGCAAAACCACTCATTCAATTGACAACACAGGAGGCAGCCACATCGACTGTTCTCCCTTGGACTCAGGAACATACACACGCTTTTGAAAGTTTAAAGAAAGCTTTATGTCAAGCACCTGTCCTAGCAACACCATGTTACAGCAAACAATTTACGCTCTTTGTTACAGAACGCGAAGGTACTGCTTTGTCAGTACTCACACAGGAACAAGCAGGATCACACAAACCGTGTGCTTATTTTTCTAGTACATTAGATCCCGTAGCTCAGGCTCTGCCTGCATGCCTGAAATCAGTGGCAGCAACAGCTTTAGCAATTAGACAAAGCGATGCCATAGTATTAGGACACCAATTGACAGTACAAGTACCACATGCAGTAGAGGTTCTCTTGAACCGCACACAGACACAACACTTGACTATAGCACGACTTACTGGTTACGAATTAACATTGTTTCAGCCACATATAGAAATCAGACGCTGTAATACATTGAATCCTGCCACACTGTTACCAGTAAACGGAACAGACCCACTTGCACATGATTGTATTGAAGTTATCACTATCACGACGAAACCTAGACAAGACTTGACAGACGTCCCATTGTCAGATCCAGACCTGACGTTGTATGTAGATGGTTCATGTATGAGAACAAGTACAGGAGAGTTAGTGGCCGCGTATGCAGTCACAACAGATACTGAAGTCATTGAAACAAATCGTATTAATACCTTGTCAGCTCAAGCAGCAGAGCTCATCGCTCTGACGCAAGCCTGTATTCAAGCTACGAATAAGAAAGTCAACATATATACTGATTCACGTTATGCATTCGGAGTTGTACATGACTTCGGCGTGCTGTGGCGAGAGAGAGGTTATTTAACTTCTCACGGTACCCACATCCAGCACGGATCCCTTATTCATGCCTTACTAGATGCAATACATCTACCCATTGCAATATCAATTATGAAATGTAAAGCTCATACGAAAGTTACTGATATCATTTCCCAAGGCAATGATTTAGCTGAGAGAACAGCTAAACAGACTGCTCAAACTCACACGTCTGACATGACAAAGACAATAGTTCCGACACCAACACATTGCATGACGGTTAAGGATCCCGCTCTTGACGTAATTGACATACAGACACATGCGACACCAGAAGAAATAAAGAAATGGACTGAATTAGGAGGGACCCAAACGGATCAAGGATGGATGACGAAGGAAAAATCTGTGTGGTTCCTTCCTGATTCAATGGTCCAAGTTATCATTAACACTGTACATAGTCCAGCACATCTAGGAGAAAAAGCTATGCTAGACAGCATTCAACACATTTGGTCCAACAAACATTTACGAGCAGCAGCTAAACAAAAAGTCCGTACCTGTATGATCTGTTGTCAGTTTAACCCAGGTAAAAGCACTCCCGTAGAACAGGGTGGATTTCAGCCTCCTGATCACTCTTTTGAAGTCCTCCAGATGGATTATATCCAGATGGAACGATGTCGAGGATTCAAATATGTTCTCGTAGTTGTCTGTGCTCTTTCCCGTTGGACAGAGGCATACCCGGTTTCAGATTACACTGCCCCGACTACTGCCAAACAGTTAGTTCGAGAATTCTTCCCACGGTACGGTTTACCACGTGCTGTCTACTCAGATAACGGCCAGCCGTTCTCCTCCGAACTAATGAAACACGTTTCACTCTTGTTAGGCTATCAGTGGAGATTCCACTGTGTCCGACACCCCGAGGCAGCAGGTCTCGTGGAACGACATAATCAAACTCTGAAAATTAGATTGTCCAAAATATGTAGAGAGAAAGGTGTCGACTGGGTAGTAGCCTTACCCGTTGCACTTTTTTACATGAGAATGGTAGCGCACTCTCGAACAGGGCTATCCCCTTATGAAGTGGTCTTTGGTAGACCACCAAATATGTGGGGGACGCCTATACCACGTAAAATAACTGATGTTGACTGTAATATGCTGACAGATTACTTGGCTTCCTTGATGTCTGCACTACAATCTTGTCGTTCACAGGTAGCTGCAGCCTTTCCCGACAACACCGAGGTGAAACCCCATGACGTAATTCCAGGGGATTTAGTTCTAGTGAGGAACTTTGATCGGAAGTCTCAGCTGGATCCTAGGTGGAAGTCGCCTCAGCTCGTATTGTTAACAACGAGGACAGCCGTGAAGATCGAGGGTCGAAAAGGCTGGATACATTCAAGTCATATCAAGAAATTTCATGGACTACCATCCGATATAGAGACTAAACACTGTATTTCCTCAAAGACAGACTCAAAGCTTCCTTTGGTTGAACAAAATAACTCAGAACAATATAGACTAAAACTCAGGTCTAACCAGTCAGGCAATTTGATTGTTTAAGTCCTCTCCAAGGTGAATCGGTCGAATTTGTCTCTGACATGTATCCCTTAGACCTGTACAGAGAAAGAAACAAAAGGATAAAGCTGAAACGACACGCGTACTGTAAATCACTGCGTAGTCATTGCACAGTGACGTTATTAATTCTGTTTTTCCTAAGTCTTTTAATAATTACTGCAAGTATATTGTTGCACATATATTATCCTATTTCTAGATATGTTTATAATGTTACTGCTGAACATTCTTTTAGTGAATTTCCCCCGCATGAATTGTCTTATAGATTTGCGCTGCGCAACAACACTTTTATTAGTATGTTACATCATTCCCATCAGGTTAGCAATGCTACAAATTGTTGGATATGTGGCCGACTCCCTCCCTATCAGAACTATAAAGGAATTCTACCTCTCTTTCCATACCCGTTCACACACAACGGCTCCTGTGGAGCATGGTTTAGTTTAATTAATTCCCAAGATTCGAACTCCGCAGTTTATCAAAACAACTGGGTATGGGGAAATCTGAACTTAGTTTTACTTAAAGTCTGCCACCCCAACAAGGAGGGACTTCCCAAAAGAACAGGAACTGATCTAGAAAATGAAGTATATGGATTAGGTAATTTTACGCTTAATCTCTTGATCTTGAATGTCGAATCCGAAGCTACTCCAATTTTGCCCGCCATGTCCGTATTTCCAGTAAAAGGTGAATTATGTGTAAGAAAGAATGGTTCCATACATATGGGCCATAGTAGATGCACCACTGTAATAGAATTCAGTGATCAAGGCAAGTCTACATTTAGAGCTTCTCGCCATTCCTACTTCATATGTGGTCAGACGGCATACATACGTTTGCCACTAGATTGGGATGGTACCTGCTACATCGGATTCCTTTTGCCACCTGTTTTCCTAGCTCCTCCTGATTATCATAGAAATACTCATTTAGTACACAATAGAGAAAGGAGAGATCTCCCAATAGTCGATTACACTGAGACAGCATGGGAAAAATACACAGATTTCAATAAAGGTCTTTTTCCCTATATAGGTACAGTTACCAATAGTAAGCTGACATGTAGATTAACCAGAACCCTTGAAGCAGTAGTGAACGAAACTATCTCCGCCTTAGGCAATTTAACAGAAGAGCAGTCTGCTATGCGGATTGTTGTGCTTCAAAATCGTCTTGTCCTTGACGTCATCCTGGCCGATAGGGGCGGAGCTTGTAGGGTCATTGGATCAAGCTGTTGCATTTTCATACCAGAAAATTCGCCATCTGTATATAAAGCCATAACTCGCCTTCATAAGATTGTAAGCCAGATACACCAGAATCCAGGCACCTGGACTTGGTCCGGTTGGTTTTGGAGTGTATTATCTACCTTTGGATGGAAGGTCCTATCCTTCCTAGGTATTGGCTTCCTCATATTATTCAGTTGCTGTCTATGTCTACAATGTGGACCAGCGATCTGTGGTCTGTGTGCCACATCGTGTATTCCACCACCAAGATTTCATTCATCACGGAAGAAGAAAGAAGAACAAATGATGCTATATGAACAGATCGATGGATTAATGAAGATTGATATCTCTTGACGGGCAAGTAGGGGACAAGGAGGGAATGTGGAAATATGGATTTTTCTGGTCAGTTATGTCCCCTATCTTGGACCCCAACGGTTTCATGTATAAATCACAAGTACATGTATGTTTCCTCCAGTTCCAGTTATGAAGACGCAAACACATGTGTGTCCACCGCCAACATGTCCTCTTTCAGACCCGCCATGAATGGGCCGGATATTCCATTCCTAAGTATGAAAGGCCACCGCCTTTATATGGTTCACTTATCCCATTTTACAGTTCAGGCGAGTAGGCCCTGATTCTGCCATCAAGCCTTTTTCTGCCTTCTGCCTCTGAAAACTCCAGTCTGAGCTCGCATCTGTACCCATGAACTTTGTCCTACTCCCTGCGCGGCTAACGGTGCCTGACATCAGCCTGTTGCCTGCCAAAAAACTGTATTTCACCTTCAAGATTATCTGTTTTGCTCCGCTCCCTATCCAATGCATTCCTGTCTAGTAGTTTAAAGTAAACATTCTTTCAGCTACCAAGCAAAAGGCCCGGCTTCTCTGTCTTTATGCAAGTAATTCATAGCCCTGTTAATATGAAAGATTTCTGCCCTCGCATCTAGTGTAGACACTTAGACGCTTGTACACGCATTAACAGTCAGTATAGTCAGTATAGAATAAGATTCTATCCTAAGAAGACCTTTCTTTCTGGATAACACAGTCCTTTAAACATAGGATATTAGATATGATTTAGGATTAGGTTGACTTGACCCTCCAGACTTCTGTCGCCACATGTAGAGCTAAATGTCAAGTCCCCTTCACCCCCTAGTTACACGTCAGTCACACGTCATGCTGCTGCGTGCGCATCTCTGCCAAGTATTTCTGCTGACATTACGAAATTCTTTCATGGAACCACCCATTTATGACGTCATATCCAATGACGTTCTTTAAGCTACGCCCAGTTACACCTACTTTAGTGACGCATGTATGTTTTATCTTTGCTATCAATTGTTACGCCTCCTGCATTAGTTTCACTGTAATGCCTATTGTATAAAAATGATTACCTGTCAATAAAGTGGAGTCTTCACTTCCTGAACCTTCGTGGTGATGGAATCTGGAGCTCATCAATTTAAATTGATTATGGAATAAAGCCCGTTCCGAACCTCTAATACCACGGATTCTGCCTCTTATTTTATTGAGCTATTGTTATAGATTTTCCGCATCAAATTAAGTCCCGGTAATTAAATTATTTACCACAGGTGTTCCGTAGAGTTCCATGTGGTACCATGGGCAAACGTTCTGAGGGGAGAATTGTGCTGGTGGAGCTGAATATGCTGTGAGGTAGTCCATGTTTGGTGTTATTCTGTGCAAGATGACTCGAGAGGTATTCATGTCAGCTCTCTGCCTGAATATTTGCAGTTGTTTTTGAGAGGGCTTTTAGATTGTTCACATTTTTCCAGAATCTTTCATGTCTGTTGTATTTTACGTCCATTGGTAGTCTAGCCCAGAGTTTGTTATTCACCTCTCTTTAGAAGTTCCATCTATGCCTTCTGTAGGCAGTTCTCCCTTTTGTTGCTGCAGCTTGCAGGAAATCGTTATTTGGTGTTTTTTGGAGAGCCCTAAAGACCTGATTTTCAGTACGTTTTAGATCTCAACATTTTTTGTGAGCTGTCTTTATGCTACTGCGCTGCTTCCTAGTTCCCGGTACAGGCACGGCATCTAGATCAGCAAACTGGCTTGTGAATTGGTCCCACTTGGCTTGATCAGCCTGTCCCTCAGCTATGTCTGCTAGGTACGATCTTTTTGCTAATTCGGGTAGATTGAGAGCTGAATGAGTTCACCATTTTATCCTTCTCTTATTCATGGTATAAGCAGAGGAGTATGTTGCTTTATCTGGCACATGGCTGTCCAGACAAATGACAAAGCACAGTTCCTGCAGGAGGTGGTCACTTTCACTTTGGCCTTTTTATTCAAAAGCTGTCGACAAGATGGACCAGGGGGACTCATAGCAGTGGGAAGTCTATTGAGGAGCTGCTTGTAGGATTATGAAAAGTAGCTGCTAGTGGGTTGTCTGATGGTAAGCAGTCATTGACAACCCGAAGGTTAAGATGCTCTAGTTCGCTGATGAGAGGTCTGCCCTTTTTGTCAAGCTTGAAGAAATGACGTTGACTTTGGGCTGGAATTGCCCATTGTGCGTTCTGGGCTGTTAAAGTCTCGTCTTCTTGTCGCGAACCAAGCAGATTCATGTTAAAATCACCTGAGAGAATTATTTCGGTAGAGAACAGGCCTTCCAAAAGTTTGCTGAGCTTGATTTTCAAATGCACTATGACTCTTTGTTTGGCCTTTGCTTCTGGCAGTTTGTATGTATTCAATAAAGCCAGGGGGATCGTGATTAGATTCCAGCTAAAGATGGTTTGAACAATTTGCATGCCAGAGCATGTAGTTGGGTTTAGGTATACAAACTCATTTTAGTGCGGCAGAGATGTACATCACCAGTTACCTTCTACGGTAGCCATAAGACTAATCCTTTGTTGCAGGCGTAGAAAAATGAATGTAGCCTAGTAATGTTGGCAAAGCTTCTTCCCAGGTTTTCTGTAGCATGATCACCTGAAATGATGTTAGATAGTCCAGTGTCTCATGTTCGTCCAATTTGTCTAACATACTCCATGACCAGAACCTTAAATATCCTGTTTGAGCAGAAGCAATTTCAGCTGCGGGTTCGGTTCAATGTTGTGATTTGGGTTTATTCAATACACAAGAGACCCAACTCAAGTTGTTGTCTTTTACCAGTGGCTTTTTGTCTTCCTGAACAGGAGATGGATCCAGTTTCTGGGTTTTCCTGTTAGACTTGCTAAAGGCACCTTTTAGGACTGAATGTACATTTGTCGGGGGTACTGAATGTACACTGTCCTTTTACCCCTATTACAAGGGGCCGAGGGTATGCCAGTTCACTGGGGATGGTCATATGTATTCCCCATCCTTTAAAAGGTCTTAGATATTTTGTTGACTGCTTTGGTTGATGTCCAGGTGACCTTGGATGTCCCCTTACATTGCCCCAGTTGAGAAGGAATGAACTCCACAGAAGCAATATCTTTAGAACGGAGGCTACTTGTTTGCCAGATATGGGTAAGAAGGTGGAAGATATTTCCCTGATTCAGTATGTCAAAATGTTCTATTTAATATCATTCTGGATACATTAAAGTTACCAAACTGGTGCTCTTTTCCAGTGGCGAAGGCTGGAAAGAAAAAAATTATTTCCGTTCTCCCGGCACCAGCGGTGGGTCAGACTTGACGCTGATGGAACTTACGGCACACTGATCATACACTCCAACTGAGATAGTGCAGGGTTCTTATCTTTTGCTTGTCCGGGTGCAGACGGGCAGTCAACCTGTCCATGGTTCTTTGTTGCATCCTGTATCAGTTCCTTAGTGAGGTTAGGAGAATTTAGGGGGGGCCTTTAATATGGCTTCCTCCCCATTGGCTATGGTTACTTTCGGTTGGTGGACACTTATTTTTGATTTCAAGTACGTTGATCTTGATCTCGGTGGAGCCGCTTGTGTCCCTCTGATTTGATCTGTGGAGGGAAGGTTCTCTTTCATTTGCGAGTTCCTGCAGATCAGGCTTGTTGGTATTTAGACAGGTGTCAGCTGCAGCCGCCTTTAGCAGAACTATGAACGCTGTAACATATGAGCTGCCAGCCTCAATCAGATTTTTAAGAGCCTTGCCATGATTTGCGTCCCTTGGGAGCGTGTCTTGATAACTTTTTGCTCCTGCATGACTTCTTCAGTGAAAACTGGGGTTGGTGCTTTTAAAGAACGAGTAGAGGCTACTGCGCACTGTTGGGTTGTTCTTCATATTCCTCGTGGCGATTTCTCCTTCGGAGTCTGCCTTGTTGTTGATCTGGTGCCACATTATTTTCTAGCCTCTCCCCCATGCTCCTCATATCAGCTGCTACTAAGCCAGTGCCTCCTGGTATAATGTGGTGTGATGCTAATGCCATGCAGCTTGTGGCAAGTACATGAGGTTTAGGGATGTTTCTGAATTGGGGATGAGTTGAACAGGTCATTGTTTTCCACGCTTTCTTCTTTCCTAACTACAAGGCCTGATTCATTAGGATGGGTCTTCCGTTTGTTGCATGCAGTTGGTGTACCCCCAGATTTTTTCCTTGGTTAATTTTTCAACTTTTAATGTGGACTTGAGGTCTTCAAAGATCGATTTGGACTATAGGTAGTGATTCTAATTTGTTCAGTATTGGGGAGCAGGTGCAGATGGGACGTACAATATCAGTAGCTTATTGGGCCCGTAACATGAGGCTGTTTAGATCAGCAATTTTATTTAGCAGTACCAGAAATTAACACAGTCATGGTATTTGAAAGCGTTATTTAAGTTTCTGTTTTCTTGAACTGATAATTAAGGGCTTCGACTGTGGACTGTAAGATTACCAGATGTCCTCAACTTTTTTGTTACTTAAATCAGTTTCACATGCCGGGGGCTTACCGTCACGAGGAGTCACAGATGAATCTCCTGCATATTAGGCGACTATTGCTTCCAGCTCCTCTGGGTTTAGAGAGGGCATTTCATAGGCCTGGGATCCTTGGATACCTTGAGTGGTAGACAAAGTGACAAAATAGTTTGTGTCGACTGTGTATTCACTCTCATTATTGTACAGAAGTCCTGGCTTAGATAATTTGCTAAGATTGGTTGGCAGAAGATCTGGAACACTCTGCCTGCCTGTGTTCTTGTTTGAAGAGGAGTATCTCCTTGCTGTGGGGGGTGTTACCTGTTCCCTTTTCCCTTCAAGTGCTTTGATGATGAAAGGTCGTCGCAGTCAGATAAATGGGTGAGGTGTCCATGTCTACTCCTATACTGGCTCCTGTGCCCCCTTGAGAGATGATGGTTGGTGCAGTTTGGCCTGCCTCAAGGGTTCCTTTGGTGTCTTAAAAAGCTTTCATTGATCTCCTGTTGGGCAGTGCATGGTGTGCTTACTCTAGGGGTGTTGTGGTCCCTGGCAAAATATGAGACTTAGGATGTGGGCATTGGTTCACCCATTTCAACAGGAAGTGAGTAGAACTAGTGGTAGGCTGTATTGGTTCAGTTCTTTTTTGAGCCAGGCCATGCAAGGCAGCATTTGATGTAAAAATTACTGCAGTCAGATCTCTTATCTAAAACAACTTGGTGAAGATTTTGCGTTGGCGCTTTAATTACTTTTTGTCCTCCTTGAGGGGAGAATATATGCCCTCGCTTTGGTTGGGTAAAAAAGCATGAGTGAAACAAGCAAGACAAGGCAAAATGAGGACAGGTTAGGCCCAGTCGCACCAATTGTTCTATGCTGTTACAATGTGCAGCCCTCTTGGAAAGGCACAAGCTGAACCAGCATAACGCCGGCTGCCTCCACACCAAGCAGAGAAGAGCCAAAGCCCTAAGGCCTTACCTGCGCTCTCGCTGAACTGGCTGGTTTGGTGGAGCCGGTCTGTGCCTGTACCGGCCTATTTTAACGTCCGACCTCCTCTCCAACCCACTGCACTGAGTACAGTGTGCCCATGAGACACCTGCACTATCTTCTCCTCGCTTGCTACTCACCGTACCAGATGGTATCTGCCCCCGTTGGGTCGTTCCTCCAGGTCCTGAGCACTGAGGGAGCTGGGAGTCAGGAGAAGCGATGCTGCCACAGCTAACCTTGCATCCCTCGCCCCAGCCAATCCTCGCCCCACACACATGCGTCATTGTATACTTTCATAGCTTAATCCCTTTGCCGGGTCCTGCCAAGACATGGTAGATGTGCAATCTAATCTACTCCTGCTCCCAATTTTCCCCATTGCAGGTGGGTCTGCAATTTCATTTTGAAGCCTACAACACACAGGTTTTATGGCAGTGGCACAGATGACATAATTAGCAGTAGACTATCCTTTACATAAATAAACTGGCATAAGAGTGCTCTCCCTTCACTACAAGTTAACAACTCCCCTGATGTACTTATCTTTGTAAACAGAATTCAAAAACAATCGGACAATTGCATGCCCTATTCTCAAACTCTCCACATATTATCACCTCCTGCTAAGCGCCTCTGTACAGACTTAATATGTTTAAAACATTTCAGGTTCAGACTTTCACAAAATTACATACAACTATAATATTAATTTATAGCAAATAAACAAAACTAATGTGGTATTGAACAACAGAATACTCTAGTCTATTAACATAGACATTTGGGAGTACATGAGATACTCCTGTAATACTATTTTACATACTTTTATATGCCTCGTAAATTGCGCCCAAAACATCTAAAATGGAAATAAAATGTGAATGTTCATGGACTAATCATATGCAATTATTACAAATCGAAAAGGCTATATCCTCTTCACACTTTCACTATTAGGGAGATGAACATTTCCGGGCGGATTCACAAAGGCATGCAAGAGTATGTGAAAGAGTACTAGATTAGTACTTACTTTATGTACTCCAAAATGCATTTATTAGTAGGCCCCTTTATTTTTATCAATTAATTTTTCAATAGTTGTGATCATTTTCACATTGCTAACAGACAGGACATCATTCATAATATTGGATATTTAAAAGGAAGGACATAGATATGATATTATACACACAATTCAAAACCTGGAAAGTGAAATTAAAGACCTATATTATGACATAGCTTCCTAGTAGTGGAACTGACTGATGGTGCAACCCGAAAGTTAGTTAAAAATGCATGTTTGTTTAATGATCATTGGGTAACTATTAAACAAATATTGCAGAGGTTTGGGTTTCTGTCAAAAGCACAAGGGCAAACTGTGGCCAAACCTGCTTATCTGTCTTTACAAAACACCATCCTTGCATATCAGAAACAAGAAAGCAGAGCTTCTATATCCAAATATTGTGACTAAAACGAGTAAAGATGCATTAATAGGAAATTTGAAAACTCAGTATGGGAACATGGCTGGATCAAATTAATCTATTATGTGAAGAAGAAAAAAAAGATTTGCATTGTTTACTGCAACGAGAAGGAAAGACGCTCAGAAATTGTGGACATTTCTAGATATGAATCAGATGTATAAGTAAATTGCAAAGAGTTCCACAACTGATAAAATCTAAGCCAGCATACGAGTTTTTACTTTAAGAGATTTTGCACGAATTCAGAATTGGGCCAATTCTTTAAGTTCTCCCACTAATTTCTGGTCTGTGATCTGAAGGGATAGCCAAATAGTTATAGCTAAGAAAGAACCTCCAGTAAGGCTCTAACTCACATTAAATACCAGTATTTTAAGTTAAGAAATGATGCCTTGCTCAAGGAAAGGGTGTGTGCTGGTAATCAGTATATGTGTGACCACAAGATTAGCACAGTTACAGTCTCACTGTATCATTGGATGTTTGGTGGTAAAACATTTGCTAAAATGTTTTTGCAGAGATTTGAAGTTTGAGCTAATGAAAGCAATTGGATAAATTTTTCTCATTGAGGTTTCACTAAAGAATGTTATCACCCTTTTGATGCTAGTGAGAAACTCAAGGCAATGACAGGTAAAAAAAATCTATGTGTTTCTTACACAGATACCTCCACACTCAACAGGGTTGAAACAGCCTGACTTGTGACAGAAATTACTTTCTTGGGGTCAGAACAATTCTCTTTTAAATTGATAATCAAACTGCTCAATGAGACCCGAGTGAGGATAACGTTTCTCTGCTATGGTGGTTAGTTGCCTAAAATTAATACTACACACAGACTAAAGCACAGCTATGTTTTGCTTATACTAGGCTGATCTGCCTCAGACACAGTAAACTGGCAACACATGAGAGAGGCTGCATTCTTACATCAACTTAATTAAACCAAGGATTATTATGGATCATTTGTACACATGGCAATCTCCTTCTACAAAGAGACAAACCTATTTGGAATAATCAGTAAAAGGGGAACTCCTTAGTTTTTGTTTTCTGATTTAATCTATTCCTCAGTATGAGGGTGTATGGCTAATTTGTACTAGGAATAACTGAACACACAGTAGAGGAAGTTTTGCCCAAAAACATAGCATTTTGCATGTCTTTGTCCAACCATCCTCATACTGAGACTGGAATTACTGTGTGTTTTTTAGCGAACATCATGGCAGTATGGTTGCTTGGACAGTTTTATTTCCTGGGCTTTATAACCTAATTAGATTTAGGGTTGGTAAATACATAAGGCTATGTGTTCGAAAACTAAATAAGAAGGACTATTCAGAATGAGGAGTGTTAATTTGAATGTACGACTAAATTCTTTTAGAAATAGTGATGTGATCTATTTAAATTTACTGCAAATGTATTGTAATATCTTCAAACTGTTTGTGAAAGCTATTCATTAAAGATTTTACGTATTACCTACCTATGTTACAATTAAAATAAGAACTAAAACATTAAAAATCTGTGTCCAATTTCCAGCAAGCATTGGCAAGGACAATAGATCAGGGTAAAGAAATGCAGACAGGGCAAGTATGTGGCGGGCTGGAGTTGAGAGGAGTGAAAGAAGGAGGAAAGCGGGAAGTGTTTGGAGCGGGAAGTGTTTGGAGCGACACACAGGGAAAATAAGCGGAGTGTACACAAGTGAGCAGAGGCAGAAATGAATGGAGAGAGAAAGGGAGGTTGGTTGGCCACTGGTTGTAAAGTAGTCCTTCATGCTTTGCAATGCAAGTATTCTATTGGTGGTGGAAGGATACGCCCCTGCAGCCAATAACATTAGGTGAGACAGGAATACTCCATTAGACTGAGAGAAGCCATTATTGACCATGTCTCAAGCCAACGGCTGAAAATGACAATGGTTGGTAGGAGAGGGACCAAAGCCTACTTTAAGTATACTAAAAACAATAGATCTGGTTGATAACTGCACTGCAAAAACCCATGCCTACAAAGGAAACTGACTTTAATGGTTAATAAGAAATACCTTTGGTGCGCCCGAGGGTTGCTTCTACAGATCAACCATTAGCCAGTTGATGGGCTTACAAATGAAAAGATGGCAGTTTCTTTGTACCCTGCAAGTAAATTCTCTAGTTGGACCCTTACCTATGCCTCACATTCATTATTTATACTCACATTTGAAATCTGCTTTTGTAATTCAGAATATATTTCTTGATTGTACCATTTATGTACTTTTAACAGGTATTTTCTTCTTAATTTCTCTGTGGACTTTTAGACCCCACCACCTTATCATCTATGCACGTTTTCCAGCCATGTTCCCTGTAATTACTCAGTGTTTTCATTTGGAATCAAACAAAGCACCACTTAGGCAGTCCTTCCTATAATAGATCTTTAGCTCCCGGTCTAGGTTACAACAGCACCTATGTGGGCTTTGATAAATTTGGTTTAATTTCTCTGTTTCCTGCTCCCCCTATGGGTTCTGGTAATGTCTGGAACCTAGGACCCAACAAATTCCCGGTTGCCATGCATTGTAAACACATGCACTGAAGCAAAATGAAAATCTATGCTCTTGCTAGGTCTTCTGATGCCAAAAAGCCACATAATACATATATATAGTTTTTATCCACAGGTCCTTGAGATTGTCGTGATGAGGCCTTCGGAGTAATTTACTGGCCGATACAGATTGACACAGAGGAAGCCCTCCCACCACTCACTCACGATTCTGGACTCCTATTGTGGTAGGATAGTTTTTTTAGACAAATCAACTTCTGCTTTAGACTGGTTTGGCTTTCCTATATTGAATCAGTTCCATTGACTAGTGTGAACTTATTTCTGAAACATTAGCTTAAGGACAATTCAAGCTTTATTCATATCATGATTTTCTTTTTAATGCGATTGGCATAATAGATATGCATATGAACGTGTTCCCCAACACTGTTGTGTACAAATACATTTATATTATCGAACACTGTTTTTCTAACATTTTATGGTATGCTGATTTTTTAACTTTTCATTCTTAATTAACATGGCTCATAGGACCATACAATAACAGACAATATCTGAAAGCATGTCGGGGCAAAGCATTGTGTTGAACAAATTATGGCACATGAGGAGACAAGTGGGATACCCAATTATCGTAGTTACTTCACCGACTCTCCCTCAGACCCCCTGTATTTCAACCAAGGCCCCCAAACTTTCTTCCATTTCTTAGTACATCCTCTACTCCTATATATAGTTTCTTCGGCCCTTTGACACCAATCAAGGTCCCGCCTCCACTGCTCCCATTGCAGAGGTGCCTGTGACCCCCACCCTCTGGCAATGTTTATTTTCGCCACCCCCGCTGCCAATGCTAGCCAGATCTCCACATAGCTGGACCAGTCTGTGTCCCCTTTAATCATTAGCAACAGCCACTTTGGCTCCATCGGTACAGAGTCGTCCACTACAGCAGCCATGGTGTCCGTGACTCTGGTCCAGAAGGGAAGAATCTCAGGGCACTCCCATAATATATGGTAGAAGGTGCCCCCCCGTTGACAGCCCCTCACACAGAGGGCCGACTGACTCCTGCCCCAAGCGAATAGGTGTGTGCGAGGATAGTACATACGATGAAGGATCTTTAACTGCACCAACCTAAACCTTGAGCGGATTGCTATTTCACGCAGACTCTGTGGCGTCCTGCCAGTCGTCGTCATCCAGGCTACCAATATCCCGGGCCCATGCTGCCCAAAGCGACGTCAAAGGGTCTGGCATATTGTTTATGAGCTTGCGGTAGATGGTGGATGTGGGCTTTTCTAGTATGGGGTCTAGCAGCAGTCTATCCCCCATGGGGGAGTATTCCGGGATTGATGTGCCACTGCGTATGTACGAGCGTATGAAACGTATGTAGTGATAGCTTTGCGAGTCATGGAGGTCATATTCCTTCTTGAGATAAGAAAAGGATCGGGGGCAGTCCCTTTCCAAACGTCACCCAAGTATTCAATGCCAATTAACTTCCACCCCCTGAAACCGGTCAACTTAGTCACCTTTCTCAACTGGTTTTCGAGCCATAGAGGGGTTCTACCAATCAGTGTGTCCATCCACCCCAGGAACCTATTTGCCTCTCTCCAGCACTGAACAACTACCCTGGTGTGTGCAGGCCACTCCATCCGCGGTCTCTGGGCGTAGAGAAGGGGCTCGCAGTTTTGCCCCCCCCCCCCCACCCCCCGGGCATGACCATCCTATCCACTCTATAAGCAGGTTCAGAACTGTCCGTGAATACCCAGTCGCTGACCAACTGGAGCTGCAAGGCCCAATAATACAGTTTGACGCCTGGAAGCACCAGGCCACCATCGTATACCCCTCTGGTAAGCTTGTGTAGTGCTAGTCTCGGGGTCCCACCATCCCACAGCAACGTCTGTACCGCATGCGATATTCGTTTAAATACATTCGGAGGGATAGGATACGGTGTATTTTGCAGGATATACAAGAGCCTCGGCAGCGCGAGAATCTTAAACAATGCCGCTCGGTCCATGAGAGAGAGAGGCAGTGATCGCCAGTGACTCACGTCAGCCCCAAGGCAAGCCAGTTGGGGCTCGAGGTTTCTAGCATACAATTCCTCCTTGTCTCTTGTGACGTATATCCCCAAGTATTTGAACCCGCCAGTTGCCACAAAGGTGGGACACCTAGTGGGGATCCGAGGGGGAAGGCCTGACAGGGGGGAAGATCACGGACTTCGCCCAATTAATTGTGTAGCCACAATAGCTGCCGAATAACTCGAAGAGGTGTAACACCTGCACTATCGAGTGGTACGGTTGTGCTATATATAGCACAATATCAGTGTATAAGGAAATACGCTCTTTCCACCCGTCGGTCAGCGACCAAACCCCAGATTGACCTGTCCCTCCTAATCCAATGAGCCAGCGGCTCCAGAGCCAGGGCAAAGAGGAGGGGGGACAGGGGGCAGCCCTGCCTGGTGCCCTTTCTAAGGGGAAAGGCCCTGGATACGGCGCCACTGACCCTCACTCAAGCCGCAGGTTGCTCATACAGAAGGCGCACCCAACTACAGAAAATCGGGCCAAAGCCTAATTTCTGGAGCACCATGAACAGGTAGGGCCATTCAATGCTGTCGAACGCCATGGAGGCATCTAACGCCATCAATGCCGTCTGGGTGTTCCCAACATCCTCAGTCATGTAAAGTACAACATACAGACACAGCAGGTTGTGGCGGGTGCTCCTACAGGGCATAAACCCCGATTGGTCAACATGTGCCAAATCAGGAATAACAGACATCAATCTGTCTGCTAGAGTCTTGGCTAGGACCTTGGCCTCCACGTTGAGTAAAATGGGGCGGAACGAGAACAGTGGTCCATCGGCTTCCCTGCTTTATGATCAGTGGGGAGCCTACCTATCTCACGCACCTCAGAGTACATTCGAAGAAGGGGGTTAATAATGACGTTTGCCAGTCTTTTAAATATCTCTACTGGAAGCCCATTGGGCCCAGGCGCTTTCCCAGACTGGAGGGAGTTAAGGGCATTCCCGGTTTCCTCCCCCGTGAAATCTACATCAAGGCGGTCTCTTTGGTCAGAGGACAACGTGGGCAACGCAAAATCCCGTAGGAACTCTGCGCAGTTGTTTTCGGTCCTGGTGCAGACCGGGGAGTATACCCTTTCGAAGTGGGTCGTGAAAGCTTCTGCTATGCCCGTGCTGGTGGATACGAGGGACCCCGACGCATCTCATACTTTAGCTACCCAGGAACGCTCACTGTCACGCCGCTCGAGCCACGCTATCAACTTCAGGGCCTTGTCACCTATGTTGTAAATCCGGTGTTGTGTGGCGAGAGCGTAGGCTCGTGCCTCCCCCTCGGCCAGGGCTCAAAGTTCCCTCTGTTTTAGTGTCAATCTGTGGCGAAGGTCAACAGAAGAGGCAATGTTAACATTACGTTCCAGTTGCTCAATTTCGCCTTCTAGTTGTCTGATCTGTAGGGATTCCTCTTTCTTCTGGGCACCTATCAATGTCTGGGCCTGCCCTCTCAGCACAGTTTTGTACGCTTCCCATAATGTTATGTTGGACTCCATCAAGCCCCGGTTTTCATCAAAGTAGAGCGGAGAGCCCTCCCGGAGTTTATCTCCTACGATCTGGTCTCGGAGACGCCACAGATCTATTCTCAGGAAAGACGCTCTGTTAGTCACCGGGCCTCTAAGAATAATGCTGACTGGGGAGTGATCTGAGATTCCCACGGGCCATAATCTGGGGTTCAGCAAAGTCTCCCACCTGGTCAGTACGGGTGAAGAAGTGGTCAAGTCTTGAAAAGGACCCGTGTCTAGCTGAGTAAAACGTGTATTGCCTATGTGTAGGGTTGTGAGTGTGCCACAGTTCGCTAAGTCCCATTGCCGTGACAAAGCCGGCGAGGCCCCGCGCCCCCCTGCAGCCCAAACCAGCGCTTGAACGGTCCAGGTCTGCGTCCATTGCTGCATTAGTGTCACCCCCTATCAGGAGGACCCCGGGGGAAGATCCGCCAGAAAGGAGTCCCGCCACGGTAGAGTCGAGGAGTGTAGACCTGGCAGAACATAGCAGGAGCAGAACACTAGGGTGCGCCCCTCCCATTTACCTGCTGTCGCAGCCAAACAGCCTGCATCATCAGTCCATCTGCTCGAAATAACAATGGGCAAGGTGTTGCGGACTAAAATACCCCCCCCCCCCGTGAACCAGACGTGAACCCCGAATGGGCCACCAGATAGTAGCCAAAACGATCTAGGGCCCTGCACCTATTCCCACGCAGATGTGATTCCTGAATTAGAACCACGTTGGGTGAATGCCTCTTAAGGTGCTGTAGTACCAATGTATGTTTGATCTGGTTACCAAGCCCATTCACGTTCCACGCCCATATGGTTATATTAGCTGGATCACCCATGTGTGTCGGAGAGGCTCACTTTCCTCGGATAATCACACAGCCTAACTGTGTCGCTATGCAAATTCCCACATGTTATATGACTATACTGGTCTAGAGCAAAACATCCCAATCCCTGAAACAGGAACCCCCCCTCCACCTCCCCCCCTCCCTGCTCGGTGGGACCCCAACCCCAAACAGGCAGGATGCTTGTCGCCCCAGTACCCAACAATCAAAATTGGTGAGGAAACATGAACTTGCAGTCAGCCAGCAGAGTTCTACGTATCGAACGAATGTCCCACCCACACTGGTAACTGTACTAGAGCTCCCCGATGCCAGTCCCCCTGGACTCGCTACCCCAATACACTCCCGGCTGATTCAAACCACCATTGTGAACATTACATTATTGCAGTTAGTTGCGAGGGAATTAGATTTCCTTACTGTAAGGAACTCTGAGACATTGTCCCCATCCATGTATCGGAACCATGCCAGCCCCCTAGAGCATAAGGAAGAAAAAAAAAAGAAAAAAAACTATTACGAACCCACCCCCAGATCACTTAATTACTCTCTGTTCGTGTCTCTGGCTGCCAGACAAAGATCTCTCTTCGCTCACAGTGTCCTGCCCATTATGGCGCTGTTCGGATCTGTGCGGGCCACCTTTCCTGCCCACTGTCCGCCAACACTCCAACCAGTCGCTGGCCTCTTCTGGGGTCTCAAAGAAATACGGCCTTGCCACCATCCAGGATCTTGAGGCAGGCGGGGAAAAGCATCATGTATTTCACCCCTTGTTCCCAGAGGGCTCTCTTCCCACCATCAAAGGACCGTCGCTGGCGCTGGACATGAAGAGTAAAGTCTGGAAAGAAGCGGATTGTGGCATTTTCAAGCTGGAGATCGCCAGACACCCGGGCCGCCTGCAAAATGGCATCCCGGTCTCTAAAGTTCAGGATACAGGTGATAATAGTGCGCGGGGGCCCGGGGCCTAGGCTTAACCCCCAGCGCTCGGTGGGACAACTCGATTGAAAAGAAGTTGGACAGGCGCTTAGGTTTCAGGTGGTACAGTACCAGATCTTCGATGAACCAGTCTGTGGTTGGCCCCTCCATTCCCTCTGGGACCCCCACTACGCGGTTGTTGTTGCGTCTGGCTCGCCCCTCCTGATCCTCGAGCCGGGCGTAGATGTCCGTTTGGTGTTTGGTTAGGGCGGCAACCTGTTCTTCGAGTCTTTTTGTTTTGGACTTTAGACTCCCGATGCCTGTTTCAGCCACTGCCACCTTCTTCAACATCTTCCTGATATCCGCTTGTAATAGGTCGACCTCCTGCGTCACAGAATCTAGTTTGGGCTCCAAGGTTCCACAGAGCTCCCGAATAGCTGTCATGATGTCTCTCAATGAGGGGTCTGGGCCACTATCTGTAGGGTCCTCCTGCTGGCTCCCACCCGGAGCTCCTTCCTCTCTCCCCCTGGCCACCATGTACTTGTCTATCTGGTTGGACTGACACAGGCTTCTTGGTCTGTTTCGGCCCATGACTCGGGATGTGCCACCCACCGTAGAGTCCGGCCTGGGTGTGGTGGAGGGTAAGCCTCTGTATCTTCCGGTATTCTCCGGGGGGAGGCCAGGCCCTGTGGGAATTCTCAGCATGAGGTAGGGCTCTGCGGGCAGAGTAGAGGCTTTAGCTGGATTCGCGATGCCACAATGAGGTCAAAGGAAATCGATCTATTTGATCTTATCCTGGACCGGCATCTTGACCTTCTGTTCATCACAAAGACCTGGTTGAATGGATCCTCCAATCCAACTGTTCAGATGGCCATCCCAGTAGGATTTAAAATTTCCCGGACTGACCGCCTTAGCGGTAGAGGGTGGTGGTGTTGCCATTGTATATAGGGATCTTTGGGAGTTTACTCTGGGGAAAAATATAGTATTGGGGAGGGTGAATTTTTGGATTTCACCATTGTCTTCTCGGCTCATTCCACGTTGGGAGGGATGCTAGTTTATAGGCCCCCCGGCTCTGCTGGGTCCTTTCTTAGTGGTCTAGAAGATGTTATTGTACCCCGCGCCCTGCGTTTTTCACAATATCTATTTGGGGGATCTCAATAGACACCTGGACCAAACAGATTTGGGGAATACCCGTGATCTATTGGATTCCTTGAATTTGGCCCAGCTCACTCAATGGGTTAGCTTAACCACCCATAGTGGAGGCTATATTTTAGACCCCATTTGCTCCAACTTCCCTATCACAATTGAAGATCCGCTTCCAGTCCCTTGGTCAGACCATCGTTTATCCTACTTTACGTGGGCTGTGGGAGAAAGGGCTGCCGACCATCAGTCCAGTCCTAGCCCTGCTACCGACAAAATTGACCCGGTAGACTTTAGCCTCGTTTTAGAAGATTCTAGGTCCATTCTCCCTGCTGACTTGAAAGTGGCTCTGGCCAACTTTACTGATTGGATCGGGCGGGCAGTTGACAGTCTCTCATCGCCTTCATGCTGTATCAGTCATAGGGACTCTCCCTCTAAACCTTGGTTCTCAGCTGATTTGAAAACACTTAAGCAACACTGCAAAATGCTGGAACGCGGCTGGCGTATGGACTATTGTCCAGGGGCTAAGAAGACACTCAGAAAAGCCCAGAAAGTTTACTACATGGCCATTAGAAAGGCCAAAGGCTTATACTACGCTGAGCAGATGGAGTCTGCCAGCAACAATTCTAGGGAAATATTTTCTATTGTTCAGAGTTTCATGGCCCCTAAGGCTATGACTACCAAACTCCCCGCGTCAGTTGCCTGGTGCGAAAAGCTGTCCAACTTTTTGTATTGATAAGATTCAGGTCAACCAGGCAACGTTCGCCAGCCAGTTTGTCTTTGGCTGCAGCACCACCTCCCGCCTCTATGCTGACAGCCTACTCCTCCGTTCACTTGTCAGAGTCCCTTAAAATATTGAAATCTATGAAATCCGGGTCACCATATGACCCGTGCGCGGCTAGGCTCCTGTCCTCCATCGCCGAATCGGTTAATTTTGAGGTCAATACACTCGTCAATCTTTCCCTCCAAGAGGCAGTTGTCCTGGTAGAGTGGAAACAGGCGAAGATCCTTCCGCTTTTAAAAAACCATCGCTTGATCCTGGGGACCCAGGGAATTATCGCCCCATTTCTTTGCTCCCCTGTGTGGCGAAAATTTGTGAGAAGGCAGTTAATAAACGACTTATGGATTTTGTTGAGGGGACCAGCCTACTTCACCCAGCACAATCTGGTTTTAGAGCTGCCTACAGTACTGAGTCAACCTTGGTCGAAGTCTCTGAAGCTATTCGAGACTGTTTGGACTCTGGTGGAAGTGCTGCTCTCAATGCTGGATTTATCGGCGGTGTTCGATACCGTTCCCCATGCACTGCTTTTGGCCCGGCTGGCGGACATGGGTATCTCTGGGCTAGCTTGGAAGTGGCTGGCATCCTTTCTTGAGGGGCGTTCGCAACAGGTCTGGCTCCCGCCTTTCTCGTCTCCTCTCCAATCTGTGACCACTGGAGTGCCACAGGGGTCTTCTTTGAGCCCCCTGCTTTTTAATATATATGTTACTCCTCTGGTCCAATTAGCGGAAGAGCAGGGTGCCAAGATCGTTGCTTACGCCGATGACACCCAACTTCTGTTCACCTGGGGTAAATCGAAATTTTCTACCTGGAGGGTGAAGGAGTGTCTGACAGCTGTTTTCCAGTGGCTCTCTGCCGCCCAACTCAAATGTAACGAGGAAAAGACCGAAACCCTTCTTTACGGTGAATTTCCCCCCTGGTTCAGGGAATCTCTCTGGCCGTCCGATTATCCTATGCCATCTTCTTCTGGACTACCAGTTAAAAAATCTGGGCGTCTGGTTCGACGAGCAGTTGTCCTTCTCGACTCGGATTAAAAAATTGGCTGGGAGTTGCTTTGGGATATTAAAGTCTCTCAAGAAATTCCTTCCACTACTACCTAGGACAGCGAAGGAAACAGTGACCCGGGTACTGATCCTTTCTCAGGTAGACTATGCCAATGGGCTGTATCTGGGCCTTCCTGACTACATTCTTAAAAAATTGCAGGTGGTCCAGAATGCAGCGGCCAGGCTGGTGCTCAACATTCCTATTAGAAAGCGTGTCAAGCATCATCTGCGTATGCTGCACTGGCTACCTGTTATGAAGCGTGTTGAGTTTAAGGCCCTGGTTATAGCGCATCATACTTTGTATACTGGAGGACCTATATACCTTAGAAAGCGCTTTGCTTTCTACGCGCCTGCCAGACACTTGAGATTGTCATCTCAGCTGCTTGCGCAAGTTCCTCATGTGCGCCTTCAAAGAATGGGGGGTAGATCTCTGGCCGTGAGGGCAGCCATGTCTTGGAATTCTTTACCTTTTTCTTTGCGCCATATCCAAGAGCTGGGGCAATTCAAGAAACAGCTCAAAACTTTTCTGTTTTAATTTCTTCTTAATTGGCACCTCATAGGCTCGCGCCGGGACACTCCCAGGAGTAACTGCGCGCATTATAAAAACCCAATAACATAACATAGAAGCATGCATGAAAATGGCATACATAACCGTAATGACTGTCACGGATCATGTAATGTAAAGTGTAACGGTGCATACTTAATGCTGCATGCATTTGCTGGTGTTAATAGCATTACATATTACGAATCTTTAAATTAAAAACCTTACAGGAAGCAGTACTTACTGTGCTATGCCAAATCCCACAGGAATACAAGCCAGGACAAGTCCAATTAACAGCACCAACAGGAAGAAGAAATGGGAACTGGAGGCTCGGAAGGGCCTTGTTGCAGGCCTACAATTCTGCATTAAACTTATCTGTGGAAAAAAAACACCCCATATTAGAGGGATAAAGTTAAGAACCAAGTCTTTAGAAGTGCTCATTTCACAAATATGTGCATATATTTCTAATACAAAGTTTACATTCATATTTGCAGTAGGTTTTTTTGGGTAGAGCATCAGGGCGCATGCGCTGTCTGAATAAAACCACTTTATTCCCACCTCCTGCTTACCGTTGGCTCATTCCAGTATCATTCTTCTTTGCAGCCTCCAACCATGTTTGGTTCTGGCAGCTGATACCTCACTTCTTTTCAGCCGAGGAACACCAGTGAAGTATGGTGTACATATGCAGGCCTTCTTTATCTCCGGTTTGGGAGAACTTTCTTTTTTTATTGATTCTTCTGTCGCTGCTTCAATCACCTACTCATAGATGAAGCCACAGAGGAGGCAGCTCAGAAAAGAAGCGTTTGCAATGCAATAGGTCTCGCATTAGTCAAAATGTGAGCTATTGGCGTTGCAGATGCTAATGGTTTTTTTTTCCCGTTTCAAATTATGCCAGCAGTAGCATAATATTTAAAGCAACTCCTTTCACAAACGAAAGGGTGCAGTTTCACAGGCTGTTACTAAGCTTCCCCGGGAAAGAGATGTTCAAAATGCTAACCTTGGCTCAGGTCCTATCTGCCATCGACCCTGGAGACTGGATGATGGCGTTGGACTTGCTGGCGTTGGGACTTGCTGGATGCTTATTTCCACATCCCCATCCTGCCAGTCTACAGATGTTACCTACAGTTCACGGTAGGCCACAACCATTTTCGGTTCACCGTGCTCCTTCGGCCTTCCCAGTTCCCCTCTGGTGTTCAAGAAAGTGATGGAGGTGGTTGCAGCTCATCTGCGCAGATCAGGGGTCCTAGTTATCCCCTATCTCGACGACTGGCTGTTAAAAGCAGGCTCGCACCAGGCTGTCGTCTCTAACCTTCAGACTACGCTGGATCTTCTGCATTCACTGGGGTTCACTATCAACGTGCCGAAGTCACACCTGACTCCCTCTGTGTCGCTCCCTTTCATCGGACACACTGCAGTTTCGGGCCTATCCTCGCAGCAGCGAGTCCGGGATATTCGGGCTATGATACCGATGTTTCAGCCTCTATCCTGGATTTCGGTGAGAACGACCCTGAGGATGCTGGGCCTCATGGCCTCCTGCTGGTGGATCATGCCAGATGGCATATGCAGGCTCTGCAGTGGGAGCTGAAGTTCCAGTGGGTGCCGCATCAGGGGAATGTTTCCGACTACATCCAGATCTCGGAGGGAACAGCGCAACAACTGCAGTGGTGGTTAACAAACCAGGATTGAGCCAGCGGCAGATCACTCTCCCATCCCCAACCAGAACTGACCGTAGTGACAGATGCATCACTCCTGGGATGGGGTGGCCACTTGGGAGAGGTGGAGATCAGAGAAGTCTGGTCTCCAGCAGAGTTTTGGCGCCATAACAACCCGTTGGAGCTACGGGCAATGCGTTTGGTACTGAAGGCATTCCTTCCCTCCCTCAAGGGGAAGCAGTGCAGGTGTTCACAGACAACACCACTTCCATGTGGTACTGCAACAAACAGGGCGGGGTGGTGTCGTTGACCCTTTGTCAAGAGGCTCTTCACCTTTGGACATGGCTGGATCATCAGGGCAGGACCCTGGTGGTTCAACACCTGGCAGGTCCTCTGAAAGCCAGGGCGGACAAACTCAGCAGCCGGTGTCTGGTGGATCACGAATGGCGTCTTCACTCAGAGGTGGTGCAAGGTCTATTTCAGCAGTGGGGAGAGCCTTGGTTAGATCAGTTCGCCACTGAGGAGAACAAGCAATGTTAGCAGCTTTGCGAGTTGGAGTTTCCAAGATGGCACTCGCTCGGTGCCACGTTTCGTCACGAGTAAAGTTGTGGCCTCCAGTACGTATTTCCGCCTGTACCACTTGTGCCCTGAGTGCTGAAGAAGATCAAGCGCAACCGGACACAAGTCATTCTTGTGGCACCGGACTGGGCACAAAGAGTATGGTACCTCGAGCTCCTGACCATGGCTATCGATCCTCCGATCAGACTGCCCCTTCAGGAAGAACTTCTGTCGCAGCAGCAGGGGACGGTCCTCCACCCGAACCTATCCAGCCTCCACGTCTTTGCGTGGAGATTAAGCGGCGACAGTTGACAGCTTTTGACCTTCCTCCTAAAGGCTGTAATGTCATCTTGGCAGCCAGGCATTTCTCGACTAAGAGGGTATAAACCTGTTGATGGAACACGTTTGTGGCACTGTGCACAGCAAAGGCTGCTGATCTCCTTTCTGAGGTTCTTTTGTTCCTTCTCTCTTTGGCCCAGCAGGGCTCTGCTCTGAGCACTCTTAAAGGCTACAGCCATTTCTGCTTTCCTTCGGCTCCCAGATCAGCCCTCTTTGTTCAAGTACCCAATTGAAAGCAGGTTCTTTAAAGGCATTATTAATCTCTTTCCGCCATCTCCTTTCATAATGCCTCACTGGGACTTGAAACTTGTTTTGACTTACCTTATGTGCGCACCCTTCGAGCCTCTTCACAACTGTCCTCTTAGCCTTCTCACGCTGAAGACTGCCTTTCTTGCTGCCATCACCTCTGCTCGCAGAGTGAGTGAGCTTCAGGCTCCTTCTTTTCAGTCCATCCGGACAAAGTGGTGCTAAAACAAGGCCCTCTTCCTACTTAAAGTTGTCACTCCTTTTCACATCAGACAGACTATTACTCTGCCCACTTTTTTCCCACCTCCACACCCTTCCAAGGAGGAGGAAAGACTCCACCGTCTGGACCCAAAACATGCACTGTCTTTCTACCTTGACCGCACAAATGATTTCCGGGTGGACGATCAACTCTTCATTGGCTATGTGGGTGTCAAGAAAGGTTGGGATGTGCAAAAGCATACCATCTCTCGGTCAGTCGTCCTTTGTATCGAGGTTTGTTACACTTTAGCTAAAAAGGAACCTCCAGTGGGGCTGTAAGCTCATTACACTACAGCTACGGCAGCAACCACGGTTTGTCACCTGGAGTCCCACTCATTGACATCTGCCAGGTGGCCATGTGGGCTTCTATGCACACGTTTACCAGACATTACTGCCTGAATAGTCTAGTCCAGAGGGCTACTTTGCCAGTTCAGTCCTCCAGGACGTTCTGGTGTGAACGTAGTTAGTAGTCTCTTCCACCGGGTTTGGTATTGCTGGGGTATCTATTCTAAGGTAAGGAATCTATACCTAATAGTCTCTTTCAGATGAGCAAGTTACTTACCTTCGGTAAAGATGTATCTGTAAGAGACATATGTTAAGTTATAGATTCCTTACCACCCCATCCATCCTCCTTGCTCTGCGAACTGACTTCTAGGGATAGAGACTCCCTTGCAGAGCCCTAGTGTGGGGCACCAGTGGTCAGTGTCTTTCAAGGCTCTGTGCTTCTGGAATGGAAAGTTGTGTCAGAACCGACATCAGCGTGCTGGGGTGGCGTGTAGGCACCGTGACGGCATCCCTGCAACCACGATGCTGACGACGGATGCGGAGTGGACCATCGCCACCTACCGACACGCAGGGGTACTGCTGAAGAAAAATGTTCCTCATCCAGTCGGATGCCTGGGGGTAATTCTAAGGTAAGGAATCTATAACTAACAGATGTCTCTTACAGATACTTCGTTACTGAAGGTAAGTAACTTGTTCTTCTTTGTGTATTGACATACCCAACAGTTGCCACAAGGTTGATGGCCTGTGGGACCGGGAGTGTTCCACAGAGTCTGTTGTGAGCCTGTGGATATTTTCTTTTGCCGTGTGTGTATCAAAGAGTCTCTCTCAGGTTCTTGCTCCTTTTGAAGGAGAACATTGGTTTTTCAATCTTGAGGCTCTCCGAGTTCAGAATACTCCAATGTATTTTTCACTAGCTTCGTCACTTGGTTGGCGTTCAGGCGGTACGTAGTGACACAGATGGGTCTTGGCTGCCAAGGTTTTTTATACATACCCATAAGTTCCTTGACGAAGCAAGTGTGTATGTGTGTTTTTAAGCTAAATCTCCTCGGCAGCTTGCTCTGAACTTTGAGACACAGAAGTTTTTTTTACAAGGTAATATAAGAAGTTTTGTTATTAAAAAAAAAAAAAAAAAAAAAAGAGAGAAAGGCAAGCGAATGGTAACTAATTGGGGCATTCACAATCTTTTCAGTGTTTGACTCTGTGTATTGAAGCATGTCTTTGTATGTCCCACATGTGTCATGTCACGTGTGTGCTTGCTCTATTTACTTTTTACAAGTACCACAAATGTTAATTACCTAAAAAGAATGTATATAGATTTGTTTTATGTGTTTTATCTGCTAGAATGGTTTGTTTTGAACAGATCATATGTTAAGACATACAGGGCAACCAAGCATAATATAATCCGTTCATGTATTGACTAATAATTATGAGACTATCACATTAATTATATATTTGTCTCCTAATTTTTTAGATATCTAACTTAGATGTCTGTGGTTTATAGAGGTAGGACCCACACTTATTGATAGGGTAGGAGAAAAAGCTCAAACCTGACAAACGCCCCAGACTGATTAGGCTATTAGGAAAGGCAATAACATGAACAATTTGGAATGGCAAGGATCATACCCCTCAATTACCTTAAGGTAATCAACTTTAATACCAAAGGTACCATGTGACTAAAAGGATACTTGGTGGAGTACCTCAAGATATATTTAGTTAGTAACTTGACCACTGTTATCCAGAGTAAAAAAATATCTAAGAACTCCATGGGGATAGTCCAACCTGAGGTTGAGTCCGACTTGGTGGTATCATCCTACCAGGGTGGGACAAAGTGGCCTATGATGAAGCAAGTCACATTATGTGAGTGAGCCCACCTCGTCCAACTCTTGGAGTGACCTTCCTCAATAGGAGACCACAATTCTTTACGTGGGTTTGT
Organism: Triturus cristatus; assembly: GCF_964204655.1. NCBI lineage: Eukaryota > Metazoa > Chordata > Amphibia > Caudata > Salamandridae > Triturus > Triturus cristatus. The sequence goes on along the minus strand of NC_140593.1, from coordinate 958,830,148 downwards.
GTATAATGAAACACTGAACTCACTCTCCTAGACCTGGGATTCCTTCTATCCTAAGGTCTCCGAGATACAGCCACCACACACAAAGAATTAACTGTGGCAGATCAGGAAACTAATAATATAGTTGGCAAACTATGACAGTTTATGATGAGTTGACACTTTGCCATCTTTTTTGTTGTCACACTGACTCATAAGAGTAGATTTTTTTTTTTTTTTTTTAACAAGGGGCTCCATCATCAATGCCAAAAGCAACAGCAGAAATAGTGTAACCCTGTCTGGTTCTGCTAAATTAAATGAGTAGTTACAACAGTTGAGTATTAAGTTATTCTAAAAAATGGAAAAAAGAAAATTCAACAAAATGAACATTATTACCTCGTCCCATTTTCACCAACACTTTCCTCATAAAATTCTAGTCTCCACATCCAGTAAAAGTGGACAATTAATAATTTAAAAGTTTCAACTGTATTGATGCTAGTCAAGGCAAAATAAATATTGTGCTTTTTTCTTGTGTACCGTATATTAATGTGGACTGGCTCTGGAAGATTAGGATTCGTCACGTTTTTATAATAGATGGTTTGAATCCTGGTGAAAATCTTCACATCTAAGTGTAAGGAAGCAAAGGCCTTGCCAATTATTTTCAAAACTTGTAGTTGGAATTTTAGTGAAAATGTTAAAATCATGGTTGAAATTATATGAAATGAAATTTTGCACTTGTATAGCGCACTGCTGCCCCAGCAACGGGGCGTCCTGGCGCTTGTACTCATACCGCTGTGGAACCCTTCCTGGCTTTCCCTGTGAAATGTCCACTCCTGGGCACCCCCAAGGTGAAGCCAGGCATCCCTAGCGCTGTTGGGGCCGTTCTGGAGATTAAGCAAGCTATTGCCCAGAGTTGCAGAGTGGGACCCATGATTAGAGTAGGCACCGAGGCGAGAATTATCAGGTCCGAGGAAATTGAGTCCAAGACCCGCCGAGGCGGGAATTGAACCCTGGTCCCGGGCCAGATCTCTGCATCAGGGTCTGCCGCTCTAACCATTGAGCCACACTTCTCCACGGTTAAATGGAGCAATGACTAATATGATCCCAAAGATAGCAGGCCCTTGGTCAGGTTCGAGGCTGAAAGTGTGTCAGGTTCGAGGCTGAAAGTGTGTCGATAGAATCATGGTTTCAGTCACTGATTTGGAGTCAAGAAAAAAGTTAAGGTCCTTACAAGCGGTTCCACCATAATATCTTGATAAGTAAGTCGTAAAGCCATTTGGGCCAGGCGAGTTGATGCCAGTTAGCCTCTTTATTGCCAAAATAATTTCTCCTTCTGCAACTGGGTCTCCAAAGGATTCAATATCTCTACATCCAACCTGGATAATTGCACATATTTCAAATAATTAACTTGCCCATCGCATTATGGAAATCAGTTCTAAATAAGTAAGAATACTAGGCATGGGAAACATCTCAAATGTCTGATTGATTAAACCCAAGATCGCTGGTAAGGGAAGTGATCTGTTTAATTAGATTGCATGTCTGGGCAAGGTTTATGGTGTATATCAACAACCTGTCAACCTTGTCCTGTGTTTCATAATATAGTTGTTTGGTACAGAACAACTTGCCTTTTATATCACCTATAAGGAGATTCTCAAGTTCCCCTCTTGTCTTATGCAGCTATATGTACATCCACAGACAGTAGTAAGCCTTGTGTTTTCACTTTACCAAAATGAATAAAAGTCCCAGGGTGGACTATTCTCTCCCCCCTAGTTACTGCCTTGGGAGCATCACAAATCTTGTCCATAATATGTAAAATCTATGACATTTTCTTGACAATAGCGCATCAGTACATCCCAATTAGAAGCAAAGTAGGCCAGGTCTCTAAATGCAACCTCTTCCATATTCAATGGGAGATTTTCAAGTACCAACATTACCTGGGCATGACAGAGTAGACACACTGTTTGACTCTTGCACCAATGATGTTGTCTTGGTCGTACTGCACATTTGCACTTTATGTTTGTTTCTGTTTATCATACTCAAAAGATTGTTGCGTGACGCATACTCATGTAAATAATATTCTGAAATTACTTTTTTGAAACAGTATGTTTTGTTGATTATGTTTGTATTGTTAATTGCAGCCCTGAAGAAGCCCGCAAGGGTGAAACGCGTTGGCTGTTGTGCTCAAATTGGGAATAAAAGAATCTACAAAACCAGCTAGTTGAAAGACTGACCATTTCTGTTATCGCCGTCCTCAATCATTTGTGGGATTTGAACCCGATTAATTTTTTGCCTTTGTAACAATGCCTCTCTCATCTTTTGTGTTTTTTAGTTGTATTTGAACCCTTAGTCGGTGGCAGGTTTCGGGAGGTGAGCATTGATCGTTAGCAATTATATGGAGCATTTTTTGAATTGTTTATAACAAACACTGGTAGTTGGTGCAGAATCATATACCCTGCCGCCGTGCTTGCATGACGGATATCGTGTCAGCCTTATCACAAGTGCATTGTGTCAGGATCGGTACACGGAGCGCCTGCCCAGACTACAGTTCCCAGAATCCCATGTGCCTGAAGGGGAGGAGCCATGGGCATAAAACGCCCGGATCGCACGCATCAGGTGTGCGTAATTGATGTATTTCCGGACTTGACGGGCGGAGTCCTGTAAACTTCTTTCCCGCGGCTTTCGTGAGAGGCGAGGGGAGAGCTGCACCTTTCGGCCGAGCGAGTTCGGCATCAGAGTCTCTAGGATAGGAGACTCCGTGTTAGCGTCCTGTTTCCATAGGTTCTGGGGTTCCCTGCGGCGTTGACGACGTGTTGGGAGGCAAGCACAGGCATCTGAGTCGTCTGATCCCAGGAGAGAGGCGAGATCCTCGACATCACGCTATATCTACGGCGGAGTTCCGGTCTTCGCCGACAAACAGCAAGTATCTGAAGGGGTATCATTGCCCAAAGAAGGAAGAGCGTGTACTACGGACAGGTTCTCATGGCCGGATGGCCATTGGCAAAGTCTGTAGTGATATGCAAAGACCCTCGTAAAGGTCTGGAGTAAGACCTAGGGATACTGGTAGTTGAAATCAGTTAGACCTCCGTTTCGTAGCACAGAGGATTATTCTGTACCGAGTTAGGTGGGGGTCATTCGTAATTCATTTCGGAGCCCGAGCTCCAGAGTATTGCTGCAGAGGTATTGGTATAACTTTCCCAGCACACCTACATCATAAACTTCCAAAGAAATTCTAGTCGGTGCTGCTTCCAGAAGTGGAGCATCGACCAGGTGTCAAGATAGACGCCACATGTTACTTTCTTAATCTTTTGTCCACTACTTATAACGGCAGAGAAGGAGACTGCCAATCTTCTTTAGTTATCCTCCATTTCAGGGGTACAAGATTATAACCCAGACTTGTGGGTCTTTATTGTTTACACGTTTGCAAGTTGTGTATGGTTACGTCCTGGAGTGGTGGTATGAGTGTGATGCAGAAAGTAGAAGCTCTTTACCATATCTGTGCCCAGTAGCGAGAATTACTGAGAGTAGGTATTTGGCTTGCAAATTGTATTATTATTGTTTGTGTATTAACTTTACTTTACAGGTTCTACTCCCCGCTGTTCCCATCCTTCCCTTCCCTCGCTTGACTGCTCCAGTCTTCCGTGCCTTTAGTGCAGGAAGTTGGTGACGTCGAGAGGTGGACCCCATATAGCGTCGCCCGAATCCTGAGGAGTGTTGGACCTGGGACGGATTCTTGACACATTGTATCCTAATGCACTTGTAATAAGGCTGACAGGATATCGCTTATGTTTGTGATAGAATTCCCACCTGCCAAACTCTAAGTTTGGCCAAAGAATTTCTCCTGGAGCTCATAATCCTCCAGCAGGACAAGCATGAAGCTGTTAGACATAATCCTCTCAAAATCGGACACCTTTGCTACAAGCCCTGCTTACTCTTAAGAGGTTATCATGAAAACGTTGGAAGTCCCAACTTTTCAGATGTTTTGGGAGCAGTTCCTTTTGGTCTCTTCTAAGGGTTCCAGGGATTCAGTGGCAGCACTGATGGGCCAGGACTCACTTCAGTGGAGGCTACTAGGAAGGTCCAGTTCCTACTGTTCAGTTAGCCCCACTTCAGGGAAAAGGCCCCTGGCAGCTTGTTGGCTTCCTGTAGCCAGACAGGAAGTCAGCCAAATGGCAACTGGAGTCCACATCTTAGTCTTAGGTACAAGTGGGAGCAGGTCCAAGACTTCAGGTCTTCACAAGTCCCAGCCAGCAGGTCCAGCTCTTATGTTCTTTCTCGGCTCCAGATGTTTTCTGATGAGCTGTGGGTGGGGTGCCACTTTTGCAGAATTCACTTACTAGTTGGTGGGTGGGACTCCTGGACACTACCTACCCAATGAGGTGGCTTGTTTTGTATATAAAAGTGAGTCACAAAGGGTTAGTTTGAGAGGCTTACCTGAATGTTTAAACGCTGCCCAAGTCAAACTACGCAGTTAGGCCAAAAGCTCTAATTTCTATGTCAGTCTAGTGTATGGCACAACATCTGCTGCAGTCCACAGATGACACTTAATTGTTCTACGCCAACACCATATATTTTGGCCTTACTGGAAAATTAACTACGCCAATTAGGAGTTAGCCAAATCTCTCATGTTTTAGAGATCAGAACACAGATGGGACAGTAGTGCCCCAGTGAGTACAGATATAAAACCACCATAATTAGGCCACAGAAAATAAGGATGACAGGCAAAGAGAGGTACTTTCACATATAGACCTATTACTTTCTGTTGCACTTCAGGACACAAACTTCAAAACGGTAGCAAAAGAAAAGTCTGATCAGTATAGTAAGTTGCATATCTCTTAAATGTAAGATCTACTAAGACATTGGATAACTTACTACAGAACCTCTGCAACTTCCAAAGTGTCTACATGATGCAGAATAGTATATCTTTCTCCAACTTATGAAAGAGGTCTAAGTTACCCAGATCCGTACACAAGTGTGATCAAAGTGGTAGAATCAGAAAAGCTTAAAACTTACAGAGGTATCACATGCACCAATGTAAAAACACAGATTTTAACCTGTAAAGGTTGGACTAGTGGCGGCAGCACATGTAAGCGAATTTGAGTTTTTTCAAATGAAAAAATACACTTAATACATTCATCATCAACAATAACACGATAGGTGTGTAGGTAAACTATAAACAAATTTTTTTGTAGCGCATGCATACAATTCTTCCATATGTGCACCTTAACCTTATATAGCCATCTAATTGTTATGCCAAAAAATACTCACCTTTTTAATGTAAAAGATGATAAAATATTTCACAGTTGCTATTGCAGGAAGAAGTGGAGAGTAGAAAGTTCCAATCCAACAGATTGTTTGCCCATAAACAATACCTAGTACATTCTCGGGAATCTCAAATTCTTGTAGTCCCCACCACTGAACCAATTTATTTGGACAATATGTGACAATAAGTCTGAAAAAACATAACATCAGCCATTTAAAATAAAGCAATTCTTTAAAACATTGTGTCTCATCATGATTATGCAAGATGTTTCATAATGCAGAGTGACTACAAAGTAAATTGCGCAATGTCTTTTTTTAAATGGATTGCAGGTGTACTTTTGCATTCTCTGTAACAGGAGCCTTCAAACAAACTTTTGATTGAATAGGTTTTAGGGTAAATTCGAAGGATCGAACTGTCAAATCAAGTTGAAAGTGAAACCTCAGTCATCTGGGTACCTTGCTTTCTGCAACAGGTATGCACTGGTCTCAACAGTAATCACCTTTATGACCAGCAAACTTACCTATCCACTCTTTCACTTGGGGCAGCTCACTTTCTTCAAAGTTTCAATAGTCTAATGGGAAATTAATCTTGAATACATGGCAGTGTTGCCTTTGTAGTGTGGGAGTCGAGACAATGTATTGCTTGATATTTTACTGAAGACCAGTGAGGATTTTTAGAAGTAACAAGCTACCAGTTGCAAAAAATGTGAAGATGGATATCCTAATATGCCTTCAGAGTTTTGTCCTACAGATAGGGCTCCCCGAATGGACAATGCCCAGCTTTAAACAAATTCTAAAAATACAAACCAATATCAACTCATTTAATACAGATACAATAGCCTTAGCAGCAAAAACTCATTCATGATTTGTGATTAATTCACATCAGTTTCTGCGAATCAAGCCTTACCTGAAAGCCCATTTTTTTGCCCCAAATGAAAGAAACCTTTCTAAAAATAAGATAAGGCATAAACTCAACCAAGAAAGTACGGCAACCTTGATTCAGCAATGGCCGAATACTAAATGTAGACGGTGTGGATGGCCACGTGAAACCTTACTGCTCATAGTATGTGAGTGCCTTAAATTGCTTAAAATACGCCGCAGACTTTTAAAACCTCTATTTCTTAAGGCTGGGGTAAGATCAGCTTGTCAGGCCCTTATTTTATGTCTATCGGGAGAGTCGATTCCATTGCTATGTCAATTGACAAATTGTTTAGCTACTGTTTTTTGTTTTGTTTTTTTAAACATTTTTTTATTATTTTCGTACCAACAGCACAATACAATTGCTCAACGACCTCCGCCCTTCCCCGGATAGTTGTACATTTAACCATACCACCAATTGTACAGCCGGAAAGTCTCCCATCCCGCGTGGAGCCCCCCCTCCCTCTCCCTCCCACAACCCATGTCAGTGTGCCCCCCTCTGCCTGCCCTCCTCCTGGTGCGCCCCCCCCATTGCCATGAATCGTGTACGGGTGCTCAAACCTTTCCCAGGCAGCCTGAGCTTCCCCCATGCCCAACTGCATCTCATGCGTCCCTTTCTCACCACAGTTCCCTCCTAGTCCCCGCTTACCGCTTCCTCCTGTCGATCGGATGTGCTCCCTTCTCCCCCTGCGTCAGACATCAGCCCCTGAAGTTCCACCACCAGCGCCTCCCATGCCCGGGCCGTCGCTAGCGCCTTTTCGTCATCCCTCCGAAGAGCTAATTGCAACCGGAGTGTGCCCTCTGCGCCTGCCCATCGCGCAAACGCCGTCCTCCACCTCATAAAGCTAGGCCCCCCCGTGATTTGTTTAGCTACTGTTGACAAATTATTGGTATCTGCTATCTAAGGGCTGTCTTAATGAATTATGAATCATTGTGGTTGTTTTTAGGTTGCTGACACCTTAATGATTTAGTGTCTAAGCTACTATGGAAATTCGGTCCTACAGATAATGTGAACACACTTATGCACTTTCATTGCTTGTTTGCACAATGGAACGTTTGCTTAAAATTCTAGCCCTAAGGCAGCTTCAGATAACAGGTTTTAAAGCATACAGAGACACCTTATTACCCATTTGCACCTCAGTCCGTAATGATTCAGTTTGTGCACATAGCCACTTTCTAGCATATTTGCACAACGTAATAGAACGTTAATAGTTTTTATTGTATATTCCTGGGAATGTAACCATAATACGTTATAAGTTCTATGATTACATCGGGTGCGTGTTAAAAAATGCTTATATGTGGTATCAATGTTCTAGTTTGGCATGCAACCATAAAAACATGCTTCTTGTAGAGGTACATATTGTTTAAAGAATCTGGGAATTGTGTTTCTTTTTATTTTGTTTTTAATGTTTTAATGGCAATGATCTTTGTTAATCAAGCAATAAGAAATAAATTCAGTTCAGTAAACATGGACACGATGTCTCACCTGATGAACTTGGAAGACAAAAGCTGCTCTCTTTCTTATACAAAGCCCTTGAGCATTTTATAAACGTTTACACATGTTTAAAAAGCAGATATTGTAGCAATTTGTAAACTAAAATAAAAAAATAAAATAAAACAAAAAATATTAAATCATACACATTTTTCAATTGATGGATTCCCCAATTAATTTAAGCAGCAGGCAGTGCATTACTTGTACTAAAGTTCCTAAAGAACAGCATCGGCAACGCTGTATAACCCATGCCTTAACTTTCATTTTTGCTGAAAGGGACTACTAATCCTGAAACCAAAAACGTCCTAAAATAAGGATGTTTTACTTCACTGTTTCCAATTTTCACTGAAATCTATAAATGGCACTGAGCTACTAAAGAGAAACTGGCTTGGGAAATCAGAGACAATGGCATATCTCCCGCAACTTTGGAGAAGGAACAAGCAATATAGCATTGAAAAATAATCGAGAGTTTACTTATTCATGCAACACTAAGAATGCAATAATGCAAATAATGTTGATGATAATATAACTGGATGAGGTCAAGGCTACAATTATTCAGTTAAGACAGCAGAACATTTGAATTTTTAAAATACTAAAGATTCAATAAAGGAATAACCTCACTTCCTGAGAAGAGATATCTGTCTATTAGGGAAGATGAATGGCAGAGACCATTTAATATACTTGGTGGCCTCCAGGAAAAGTAAAGCCCTCTGCCATCCCCCTAATCACCCACAAAGAGCCCAGTGCAACCCCTGGCATCGCCATCTGGTTTAGGACACTTGGAGGTATTGCTCAAGAAAACGCCAATGGAGCGACAGACCTGTCAACAATTCAGGTCTCCAGTTCAATGCCCTCTCAGATCTCATTGAATAATACAGATTCAAACCTTGACTCACCAAGCTAAGGACCTAGATAGAGGCAGAAAAACATGCTACCCTTGGAATCTAAGTGAATTGACATCCAAGGCATTAATGTAGCTTTTTATACCCAGGAATGGGTACCCCCCCTTATTACATGTGGGTGCAAATGACAGAGCTTCTCTACAGGGGCAAAGGGTTTGTCCGTAGACAGAAAAAAGGCATTTTTTGCACATTTCTACCATATGTACCATAGACGCCATGCAGGTAATCTGCTGGACAATGGAAAGTGGACCATGAGTACATTTCAAAGTTGATGATTTGGTATATTTCAATGGGCTCTCATAGGGAGACTGTTAAATCGTAAATCTGCACAAATTATATCAATACACTCACTTACACATTGTAAATAGAGCCTTAAGTTTGCACATAGTGTGCCAACAACGTTTCACAAAACTGCCAATTACTGCGCTTCAAGGCAGTAGAATGCTCTTGCTTTACAAATAGGAATGTGATAAACCCAGGTTCAAAGGGGACTAATAAGAATACAACCAGCTAATCTGGATGCATACACAGGGTGACTTTGTAATACTAACGCGAGTCCAAATGAAAATATACCGTGAAATATGTAATAGTGTTCTTTTCTATATTATACCCCTTTTATTACATGAATTGTTGCTGTGCTCTCATGGTTAAACTCTTGTTTCATTAGGGAGCATGAAACACTGTCCAAGCAAACATATCAATAGCATGCTTCCAACGCCAAGCAAACCACATGTGCATGCCTTAACAATATCAGTTTGAACTAATTGAAATGCAGACAAGTAACGTTGTTACTTACTTTCTTGGAAACTCCACAAAAATCGTCAAAGCACAAATTATAATGAAGTCAAAAATCATCAATTTGTACATTTCTTGACCAACTCGAGATTCCCAGCACTAAAACAAAGAGAAACGGAAACGAGGTTAGAACAAAGGAGTATGTAATGTTTAAAAGTTACCGAAGATTTTCAGGTTGGACTATGCCGAGGGAGCTGGGGAAAATTGCTGTGGCAATAATGGCTCAAACACATAAATAGAGAACAAAACAGAACACCGACAGGCACATGCATCAAAGCAAAAACTGGTCGCAAACGGGCAGATTCTCAGAGTCTGCCCCTTTGCGACCGGTATTTTTGCATTTCGGATGCATCATCCCAAATGCAAAAATAGCAATTTAAGTAATCTCTAAATTGCGATTACTTAAATAGCGATTGCATTTAAGGAATCTCAAATTGAGATTCCTTAAATGCAATGCATTAAAGTTAAAAAATTAGCGATTCCGCTAATAGGGGGAGCAAATTACCATGAAGTTGAACTTCATGGTAATTTGCAAAAACTTTGAAAAATGCACTTTTGTGCATTTTTCAAAGTTCATGTTGCGCACACACATGCCCTTAGGTCATGTGTGTGTGCGCAACATATGTGCACAGATCAATTTCAAGAGTGCAATAGGGTGTCATTTTAATACCCTTGCACCCTTGAAATTGCATGAGCAATTTGCGAGTACCTACTGGTACTCGCAAATTGCTCATGCAATCTCCATTTCATTCCTATGGGCCTGGAGGCCCATAGGAATGAATGAGACGGCATTCCTTAACTGCGACCCGCAATTTGCGAGTCGCAATTAAGGAATGTGTAGGAATCGCTATTTTTATAGCGATTCCTACATGCGTAGGCTTTTGCAATTCCTTAATTGCGATTCCTTAATAATCGCAATTAAGGAATTGCAAAAGCCTACGTTGATGCATGTGCCAGTTAGTACCTTGTCAGAGGAGGAAAACGCTGTATTAATGCTATTACAATACAATACATAGATCCTGAAACTAAAGGCTGTTTTGCAAAACATTAACTATGTCCCTTAAGGCATGTAAAATGAACTTGCAAAAAACAAGCTATAACTGTATTTACCATTCTTGGGGAAAAAACTTATATGAAGAGTGTTTACACGCAATCAGATGCATTTCAGACTACTTATTGATACATCTTTGTAAAGACAATCGCCTAGAAATCATTGCTGTAATTATGATTCCAAGATTTGAACCAACATAATTAAGTAAATTATACACAATTCATTGAGTTCAGATTTAGAGTGACCAAAACTTGAGGGCGCAGCCATGAAGTAAGGCATGAAGTCACAAAACTCTCTAACCTTCCAATATTTGATTCTCGCGTGGATGCTTCTTTCAATATTGGCTTGCTTTCAGAAAGAGCCATTCATTAACAAGATAATTTGCCAGTTCAACCACTCCCTTCGTCAGTGGTGAAATTATTTTCTTGTACTTTTGAAACATTTTTCGTTTAAACTGATCTAAGAAGTGATCTTAACAATACTTGATTACTGAAACAGCAAAGTAAATGTAGATTAATGATAATGTTTATGCTTCACCATATAATGTAGAGGTAATTGTGGTCAAACTTTATTTATTTTGCTGTATTTATTTATTTTGCAGTATTTTCCAGCATGTACATGGCCAGATGTGCGTCAGTGCTTTACCATGATAAATCATACTTCCAAAAAATCAGCTGGTACATTGACAGCAGTGGATATTACCACAGAGCAAGTTTCATGAAAGTACAATCCATGAGACTTAAATTTCAGCTGCAGTTAAACGATGGACCAAAAACAAAATACAAATTAACATTTAACATGTAAGGAAATTCAAAAACAGGGTCCAAGTTTGCAATAAGTCACTCTTTCAAATGTCAATGAAAAGGCAGATGTGCTAGAAAAATGCAATTAACATAACATATTGTCAGAAGATGCATCTATTTACAAAGCCAGCCTAGAACGTATAACTCTTTTCGGCCATTAATTTGAAGAACAAAAGAATACCCCAGGATATCATGAACAGAACAATTTAAAGCGAGAGAATCCAAGCAGTGGGTGGGCGCGTTTGAAGGGCAAATTTTGAGCAATTAGAGTGAGCAACATTGAACCAAATCTACAGCCAGCACCAAAAAGGCAGCTAGGGAAAAGCCCAGGGACAATGGTCTAATAAACCTGAAATATTTTTTGCCACCAAAATATCCCCAAAGCAATTGCCACTGCAGTGTGACTTCTGAAGTAAAGAGTTCTCTTAAATCTCATTCTTAATTACCTTGGCCTCACAACAGAATCCCCTTCTGAGTGATATAAAGAATACAAGAATCACTCTCCTAAAAAAAAAAACATTACAGATAAACCTATGAAATGCATAACACATTATGTTACAAGAAAAGTGTGAACAACATGCTAGAAATATGCTGAAAAAGCAAGAGAGCCATGAAAGCTATTTAAAACAAAACATATGCCTTGATGCAGGTGGTTTATTTGATTGCTGGGGGACTGAGGATGGTTTACCGGGCCGCCAATGTTAGTACTTGGACTTCTGTGCTCCATTTCAGAGATAGCTCTCGGCCAGGGCGGGGGATTGGGTCATTATCCGGTTAATTGGGGGTCCACTAGGTGCTCAAGCCCGAGCGTTTTAGCTTGGTCGTTATTCTTCACAGTTAGGGCGACAGATGCTTCCGTTCTCGAAGTATAGGGTGGGGGGTGGGGGGTTGGGGTGGTTTGGGAGTTGTTTCTTTCTCCTATGGAGGATTTTGTTGGCTGGAGAGATCCTCCTCAGTGTTATTGTTCTGTGGCATCATTGCGTTCTTGACCTTCCCGCTGGCCTGCTTGCCCATGGTCTCTCTCCTTGGGGAGCCCCGGTGCCTGCGTCCCCCCCCCGATCTCCATGTTGGGATCACGCTCCGGGGACGTCCCCCCTCTGCGTACACTAGATGCTCCGACCTGGGGTGATGGTTGACACTAACCTTCCTAAGGCCGCCATGCGCATTCTGTCTTGGAATGTCAATGGTCTTCTGGACTGCTTCAAGCGCATGGCGGTCCTTAAATACGCGCAGCGTCTGGGGATTGATGCCCTTCTTTTGCAGGAGACCCATCTTCTTGGCAACAACTGTTCCTTTCTTGCTCGTTACGGGTATGACAGTGTGTGGCACTCGCACTTCGCTAGGGGTTCCCGGGGAGTGGCTATCCTGCTTCGGCAGACTTTTCCCTTCGTTCTTGCCCAGGTGCATTTCGACTCCCAGGGCACAGCGGTTGCGGTTTATGGCGCCCTTGAGGGGCATCCCCTAGCCTTTGTCTCTCTGTATGCAGCCCTGTCCCAGTTGCAGCCCGTCCTCTCGTACACTGCAAATTTACTTCCCACACTCCCGGCGGGCACGCTTGTCTGGGGGGGGGGGGGGGATTTCAACGCGGTGTATACGCCCAGCATGGACGCGACGGGCCCGGTCTCCCTTGCCAGGGCTACCCGCTCGAAGCTGCTATCGGGCTGGGCCGAGGCCCAGGGTTTGTGAGATGTGTGGAGGGTCTGGCACCCGCAGGCCCGCCAGTACACCCACACATCGGCGGCGCACCACTCGCACGCCCGGATTGATTTAATCTTTGTCCCCGCCACTGAATGCGCAGGGGTACAAGATGCCCGCATTCTTCCCAGGGGCCTCTCGGACCACTCTCCGCTGCTTTTGGCCCTCGGCCCGCCTCCCTTCTCCGCCCGCCCTGTGTGGCGCCTGAACGCTTGGTTCCTTCAGGATAAGGACTTCCGGAAGTCGGGGGGAACTGAGATCTCTAATTACTACCACCATAATGTGGGATCAGTCTCCTCCGCGGCCGTCCTCTGGGAGGCTAGGAAGGCGACTATTAGGGGAGCGGCTAAAGGTCTTGTGCAGCAGCAGCGCCGGAAGCATCTCCAGCAGCTTACTGAGTGTGAGGCGCAGGCCCTGGAGCTTGAGCGAGACCCGGAGACTTTGGATGACGCCGGGCGGGCGCGACGACTGGCCTTCCTACGGGACGAAATTAGCTTGCACTCCATGGAAGCGGCGAAAACTTTATGGCGCTCCTCGGTGGCGCGGGTGTACGGCTGGGGGGACAAGAACGGTGCTCTTCTCCACCGGCTGGCCACCTACCCCCGGTCAAGCAGGATTATCCCCGCTATTGTGGGCCCCGCCGGTGAGACTCACACGGCCTCCGCGGCGGTGGCTCAATCCTTTGCCGATTATTATTCCACGCTGTACCATGCTCGGGAGCCCGGGATCCCCCTTGGGGAGCTGTTGGGATCCGGTGGTGCGGAGCTGCAGTGCTTGGGGCGTAAGGCTAGGGAGACCCTCGACTTGCCCGTTACTCTGCAAGAAATTGATGACGCCATCAGCCACCTGGCTCCCGGGAAAACCCCGGGTCCGGATGGCTTCCCACAAGAGTACTATGCCCACTACCGTGAGACCATCGCTCCGCAGCTTTTGGGCCTTTATGCAGAAGTGATAGAGAAGGGCTCGTTCCCACCGGAGACGGACGTGGCTACGATAGTCGTTCTCCCTAAGACGCAGCCTCCGTCGCAGTCCTGCTTGGACTACCGACCGATATCTCTTATTAACACTGAGATCAAAATATACGCCACCATTCTGGCACAGCGGCTGCGTCCTTACCTCGACTCGCTGATCCACCCGGATCAGTGTGGGTTTATGCCGAACCGGGGAACTCGACACTGCTTGCGGCGCCTGCATCTCGCCATGGCTCACCGAGAGCGCCTCTCTCCGTATCTGGCTTTGTTGTTGGTCGACTTTGAAAAAGCCTTTGACTCGGTGGGCTGGGTCTACCTGGACGAGGTGTTGGAGAGGATGGAGTTCGGTCCTCAATTCCGCGCCATGGTCCGGATCTTGTACGCGGTTCCACGGACCAGGGTGTTGGTGAATGGGGCTCTATCTCGCCCGTTTTCTATCGGGAGAGGGACGCGTCAGGGCTGCCCGCTCTCGCCCCTCCTCTTTGCCTTGGCAATGGAACCTTTGGCTGTTCTGGTCCGCTCAGACCCTGCTCTTCGTGGGTGGGACTGGCCGGGCATGGTCCCCGATAAAATAGCTCTATATGCTGACGATGTCCTCCTTTACCTCTCCGACCCAGCTACTTCTGGCCCTATTGTGCGTGGGATTCGCCGGTTTGGTCGGGCGTCGGGTCTCCGTCTCAACCCCAAGAAATCGGTCTTGGTCCCGCTGCACCCGGCTAGAGATTGCTTCGATTGGCAGTCCGATATTCCCCTCCGGAGGCTATCTTTTAAGTATCTGGGTATCTGGGTCACCCTTCTACCCGAGCTCTGTTGGGCCCTTAACGTGGCTCCTGTGGTCAACAAGGCCAGATCAGACCTGGCGAGATGGCAATCGCTCCCATTGAATCCGCTGGGGAGGATTGCTCTCTGTAAGATGATGATCCTTCCCAAATTCCTGTACATTCTGCAAAACACGCCCTGCTCTTTCCCTCGTCCGTGGTTCCGGGACTTGGATAGTATTGCGACCAAGTTTCTATGGGGTGGCGGTAGGGCACGTCTGGCCCTCGGCCGGTGCCCGATTCCATCGCACGACGGAGGTATGAGCATGACCGACCTATACTTATACTACCTTGCGACTCGGCTCCTGGTGGTCCATGACTGATTCTCAGGCGGTTGGGAAGATCCGGCCTACAGGCTGGAGGTACAGATACTGGGGTTCCCCTCTATTCAAAATA
This sequence comes from Triturus cristatus, assembly GCF_964204655.1. NCBI lineage: Eukaryota > Metazoa > Chordata > Amphibia > Caudata > Salamandridae > Triturus > Triturus cristatus. The sequence continues at coordinate 958,815,075 of NC_140593.1, read as the reverse complement.
TGCTCTATGGGGCGATGCTTCCTCGGTCGCTTCCAGATGTTGTACGGGCCCCCTTTTTGGCTTGGCGTGCGGCTCTACGGCATACCCGGTGGTCGGGGAAACTGACCCGCGTTACACCACTCTGGCATGGCACTTGGCTGCGGGAGGTCACGGGCTTGGAAGGATTTCGGGCGTGGGACCTCCTTGGGATCTCCTGCTTAGGCGATTTGTGGCGGGGAGTCGTATGTGCTCCTTCCGGGAGCTTCAGGCTCGCTTCTCGTTGTGCTCCTCACAGTTTTACAAATATCTCCAGCTGCGCCACGCCGTTCGGTCCCACGTCCCTCTAGATTCACGGATCTCTGACCATAGCCCACCAGAGGCGCAGGTGATGATGGGGTTTCTGGGTAGGAGGGGTATATCCCGTATTTACCGGGCCCTGGTCAATAACACCCCAATGGACTGGGAGGACACGAAACTGCGCTGGAAGGCCTGGGTGGGACCACTGGATGAGGCCGATTGGAGGGACACCCTTATGGCACCTAGGACGATCACCTCCTCGGCCAGGCTGCGGCTCATCCAACTGTACTACTTGCACACCGCCTATCTGACCCCGGAGCGCCTTCACCGCGCGGGTCTCTCCCCAGATGCTTCATGCGCACGTTGTGGGGCGGACCCGGCGGACCCGGCGGACTTCTTCCACATGGTGTGGACCTTCCCACGTCTGGGAACCTACTGGGGCGAGATTGAGGCTGAACTAACTGAAACACTGGGGTGGGAAGTTCCCCATGATCCCAGAATGGCCCTGCTGGGGATAACAGACGGTCTGGACGGTTCCCGTCATGAGAATTTTTTCCTCACTACTGCTTTGGTGGTGGCGAAGCGAGATATTGCTGCCACCTGGAAGCGGCCGGACCCCCCCCAAATGTGCTACGTGGAGGAGGGGGGTGGAGTGGTGCGCAACGCAGGAGCGCACGATGTATTCGGCACGGGGCTGCCCTAAGAAGTTTCGCAGAGTGTGGGGGAAGTGGCTAGGGGGTATGATTTAGGGGTGTCAATGCGGGTGGGGGGAGTGAAGTGGTCGAGGAGGGGGTGGGAGGTTGTGCTGATGAAGGTCAAGGAATGTATAAAATATCTTTTGATGCCAGTTCGCTTGGACGGTTGTCCATGTATTTTTGTATGTTTAGTTGCAAAAATAAAAATTTGTTTATCAAAGAAAAAAAAAACATATCCTTTATCAATTAAAACACAAACTCATTTGTGAATTGTGCATTGTTTGTATCCATGGAAACCTGAAACCCCGAAGTTCCTCTAACATAAGCAAAAGTTCATCGGCAAGAAAATGGCCAGAGTAATGAACCAAACTTTGAATCTATGAAACTAGTTAAAGTAATCTGTTATTGATTGAAAGAAATATATGTTAAGCTCTTCATATCAGGAAACACATATTTACATTTTACATCGGGGGTAACTTTGCATTACCATCCAATAACGGCAAGAGATTGAGCGCTGGGTGGGTTTTAAATAGCGCCAGAAGCCCAATGGATCATGCTAAAGGTCTAGTTCCTAATCTATGGAAGACCGATGCTGTGAAGTCACTTTTGAAAAAACTTCTTTGCACCCTGAAACTGAACAATTATCATCCAATTTCACTGCTGCCTTTTCTAAATAATGTTTTTGAAAATCCTGTTTTTGCTCTAGTTCAAACTATTTCGAAAGTAACAGTATCCTTAGCAGGCGTCAAGCACGTATTTGCCGTGGTACAAGCACAGAATTGGTTGCTGTTTCAGCATTGGTTGATTTACTTCTAACAGTGGAAGAAGGCAGTGTTATAGTCTTGGTGCACCTCAATTTGTCAGTGGCCTTTAGCACTTGTGATCATTCTATATTAGTCTCCAGGTGTGCTGATCTAGATTTCTATGGAAGATTTCTAAAATGGCTCACTCCATTCTTTACAGACCTTGAAAAACGATGTTGATTCCATCATATTGAGCAGACCCCTGGTGGGATGTTCCTCAAGGTTCCATTTTGTCATCTATCTTATTTAACATCTATATGCTACCACTGGACAAATTATTACAAGATCATAGAACCTTATTTTACATGAACGCCGACGACACCCAACTGATTTTCACTCTAAATAATGGAAATTCATCTTGGCTAACTCCCTTTCCTTGGGGATGAAAGTCAACACATTTTAGAAAATTCAACCTGATAAAGCTGGAATTCTGCTTGTGCCTTCGTACACTGCTTTTTCGACTATGGACTTTGCCTCTGACAATGGGAACTTGCCTGTCACTTTATTTTTTAGGTTGAATTCCAGGCAAATTCGTTTACATGGTGTGGCATCCAGCAGCGAAAAAAATCTTCTATAACAGCACTGGGCTTTGTCTAGCCATATGACAGTGTTGGTAAAAACTTGGAGTCGATGACTCAACATTTTGAAGACAAATCCAGCCCTCATTTGTTTCAGCAGTCTTTGGATGGTCATTGTTGCTGCCATTACTTTCATTCCCTCGAGCTGGGCACGGTGTGAGCCACACTGGCTATAGAGAATGCCTTGATATTTAAAGGTAGCTACTGGCTCAATATCCACCAGATCCAGGGTAAAATAGATTTTGTTTTACTTTCTTTCGCCCATAAACCAATAATTTTGACTCTGAGGTGTTAATAGAGATCTTATTGACAGTACAGTAGTGAAACAAGGCCTTTAAGGACCTTTGCATGCCAACAGAGTTATGATTAAATAGAATAGTGTTGTCTGCATATTGCAGACATTGTAGATGAGTCCGCAAATTTGGGTGGAAAGTAGTTTGATCCAGCTAGTGTGTTGTTTAGGTCGGCCAAATAGAGATTAAATAATAAAGGGGGCAGTATGCATCTTTTTTTCAGCCCTTTGTTGGTCCAGATCTTTTGTATCACTCTATTGGCGGAGACCTTGACTCTACACCAAGTTTTAACATATAGGCTAATAATTGCCCTCAGCAGCGAAGACGGGATACCCCAATTGGGAAGCTTTCGCCAGAAGCCTTGATCTGTCCACTTTATCAAAGGCAGTGGTGTGGTGAATAAAGGCAGCATGTAGTGTTGGCGCATGAGGTTTATTTACTGCCTCAATCAAAGAAAAAAGTATCATCAGATTATCCTCAGTTCTACAGCCCTGACTGAACCAAGATTGAGTAATCTGTATTAGTGCATTTGCAATTTCCCATTCTTTGAGTTCTAAATTGAGGACTTTTGCATAACATTTCCCGTCTATGTCAGGCAGGGCTATTAATCTGAAATTTGCTCAGCTCCCACAGTTTTTGACTTGTATGCTTTCTTATTTTTATTTTGTCGGTAAATACGCAGGCGATTATTCAACTTCTGCTTGAACATTCGTAATTCCATCGATGATTGCAAGAATGGATGCGCCTTAGGAGGGCATAACGCTAGAGTGGGTAGAGAGAGAACTGATTTAACAGCATTGGGAATACTGCGACGGGGATGAGACCTTGCACAACAAGCCTGCTGTGAGGAATTTCTTTAATACTTTAACTTTTTCAGCTGGAATATTGGCACTCCACTTTATCCTATGAAGACCACTGGCATCATCTTGGAAACCTATCTCTTCAACCAAGGGCCATCTCAGCATGCTCGTGGAGAGAGCAAACTAACACTGTGTGATCACTTATCAAACCAGGAATCACCTCAAAGCAACTCACTTGGTTAAAGTTCTGGGCTGACACCCAAACATAATCTACTAATGATAAAGCATTTTGTAAGATAAATGTGCAGGCTGAAGAGTTGTCAAGGGGGCTTCTGCCAATTAATGTTCTTAGACCAAGTTGGTTAAGGAAAGTCCAATCCAATCTAATCAGCTTTATTCGACAAAAGTCATAAAAGTTGGTTAAGGAAAGTAGCGAGTCTCTCCCATGCCACATCCTTGTTGATTTTACCCTGTGTAATTTCAGGAATGGACCAGGCGGTGTCCTCCTCTTGGACCCAAATCGATGGCACAGCTGATACTAAAAGAAATACATTAAAGTCACCAGTGAGTAGACACATAGCCTCCAGATGCTGCTCTCTTAAAGATCTGGTGGTATTTACCACTTCCGCCACTGCTATTCTTTTCTTTGGCTGCTTTGGGTTGATATAAATACATTCTATGATGATTTGTAGCATGCCACTAGAGTTTGTTTTGTTGGGCGATACTAACTTTATAAATATACAAGTACTGAGGCTGCTGGCAAAGACCACATTGTTTGTTGCCAGTACTTTCTGGATTAGAATGGATACCCCACCTGAGGGATGGTTCAGCTGATGCAAAGAATTCAAGATGATCCGGCCATGCTGCCGGGGCTAGTTGTCATTCTTACTCATGTTCTTGGCTACATCATCATTGGCAAACAAGGATTTTAAGCCCTGAATATTCCAGGAGCAGAACTGCAGTGTTGTTAGGCGTGTTGAGGGAGGTCTGTTGGAAATCAGATTTCAAGGATTACCAAGCACCATTCAGTTCGGGTTGTTTAACATCCAGTATACCCTTGTGTTGCTGGAAAATCCTTTGAAACCTATAGTGGCTCAGTCCTCAGCCTTATATTTTCTGGGCCTGTTGTACAACTAAGAATGAGCTCTTATAAGGCGAGTTGGAACAGGTTTTGGCCAGGATCCAAGGATATGTTTGGGGTGACGGTTTACCATATAAAATACCCCATTGTGACAGCACATTTGCTTGTGCCTCAATCTTTCTTGCAACCTCTGGGTGACTAAACTGCACTTTAGTACCTTCTCTTGGATTAACATGGGAGCCAAGAACCAAGGCGATGTATTCAATCTCTTGACTCAATCCTATCCATGCCAAGAAGTGAGGAAAATAAGTTTAAAATATTCCTTCAGTTAAGGATGTCTTCGGGTACACAGGAGGCATATTCTAGGTGGAGATTTAATGTAGCCTCCCCCTGTGATTTGTTCCCTAGGGACCGATACTTCTCAAGTTGTCGGGGCGTACCTCTCTGTCCCAAGACTCCCCTTGAGGGTTTGCGTCCCTGGTGTGGGAACTGCCACCTCCCAATATAGCGGCTGAATCATCTTTGCTCCGGCATGCCAGTCACGATGACCTTCAACCCTCCTACTCCAGAGAGAGAAGCAGACGCTATTAGGTTTACATTTCTTATTTCACCTGACTCCGGAGGTGTGCAGATTACTGAAGGCCCCCACCTGTCAGTGTTTCTTTCCATGTCAGCTGGGGCAGTTTGACATTCTTTGGAGGATCTTAATCACTCAGGACTGGTTTTGGGTTTAGCTGTCTCACTAATTGGCAACCCCAGTTTTGCTTTAGTGCCAGGATGCCCAGTCTGAAGGGGTATTGCCATTACATCAGCAAATGACATCATACGCCTATTGCCATGGGCTATTTGTTCCAGTGATTCTTTATTTAGGACCATCAGTGCATTTCCTCTCTTGTAAACTTTGAAGTAATTTCCAGGGGATGCATTGTGTTTTTTTTGTTGAGATTTGGTAAAGCTTGGGTAATATTTCTGAGTGGCTCTCGTACAGCCGTTTAGCCTTTTGGTAAGTTTCCAAATGTGCTTTTGGTTTTTCCTTGAAAGGGTGATGGGTGCAATGTTGGTTGGTGTCACTCTCTTTGGGAGGTGAAGTTTGAACAACTGGGACATCGGTCTCAGTTTCTCCCTCTAGCTTGGGCGGGGATCCCGCAGTGGTAACAAGACTTAAAGGAGAATCTGTTGAGGGAACTGTTAGAGGAGACTTAGGCTTGGCAGTTGGTTTGTATTATTAAACCAGTTCTGCCATAATTGCAGGGAGGGCTGAGATTTTCCCTAGTAGGTGGGAACAGTCGGGTATCTAAGTTCTTGACATGCTTGGCAGGCGACAGTAGGATGTTTATTTGTATGTCTAACTTTTCTGCATGCATTAATGATGCTTGGCCTATCGTCATGAGGGCGTTGTCCATTGTATCCCACAAAACAAAGCCATTTTTGGCTTGATACGTGTCACTGTTAAGCTCATGGTCTGTAAAAGATGATTTCCAATTTGAAAGACTCTACTGTGTTAGATAATGACTGGCTCATTAACTGGCTCATTAACGGGACTCATAACAAGGCTGTGGAAATTGGCTAAGGTTCTTTTCTAAGGATCCTCAATGTCCTGTAAAAATCTTGCTGCCATCCGGATTCAAAAGGCAAACAGGGTCCAAGATACTGATAATCTCATCGTCCTCAATATATTGGTCATCAGTGATTCCCTGGTGCATTTGATTTTGATTTACAGGGTGATGCCGCCCTCTTTTATACTTTAACAACTGGCAATCTGCGTGCCCCGGCCTTACAGGAGGCTAAGGAGTGCTTGCCTCTTTTGTAGCAGGAGCTTTTGCTCCAAGGGCTTGACAGAGGCACTCTGTCTTTGGGGCCATAGATAAGTAAGAGTAGTTGAAGTTTTTGGTCACCACTATCTGAATTTCAGGCGAAAAAGGACATGGAGGTTTAAAGGTTAGACTTTCTGGTGAGTGATCCATTGAGCTTGCTTCCCTTAAGGCGTTACTGATACCATTTTCCATTGAAGAGGCTATCTTCTCTGGAACTACCTCAGATGCTCTATAGAACCTTTGTACACACTCAGCACTGTTGTTCCGGTCGTACCAAACAGGCAAAACTCTTGTAAAAGATTTATCATCTATCGTTTGCCCCATGCCCTCTCCCAAAGGGACGTCTTCCTGCTTACAGTTATCGGAGTCATGCCGCCGAAGTATGCCACCACTAACTTTAGTGAATGGTGTTCAGTGTGTTTTGAAAATAAGCAGGAGCGCAACGATAGCCCCCAAACTGCACCCAGGCCTTGCAGGCTTCCTCCACGGGCCACCGGGCTCACACTTATGGGGGCTGAGTAAGCCCTAATTCGAACTCCACCTGCACCAGTTAGTGCCTGCACCTTACAGTTCCTACAGCTGCCTTTCACAATAGCTAACTGAAGTCAGGCCCTAGCTAAACTCTTTCTGCACCCCAGTATTAATTATATGTACTCTTAGCAGTAGTCAGAGGCAGGCAATAAGGCTGGGAACTGGCGAGTGGAAAGTGGCAGTGGGGGTGAAGCTAATAAGTGGATACAAGGGGGTACTGTGACACTGGCCAATGTGGGTACAGTCTGTACACTCTCTTTAATGCCTGGGTAGGCAGTCACCAGAGCTGCACTAGTCTTTTCTAACCCCTGTCCTTGCGGTGGTTCTCTCAGCCTTAAAGCAGCACCTCCAGTGCTGCCACGCCTCTCCTGAGTATTATTCCCCAACAGAATACAGGGGAGGGGCACGAGCATGCTGTTGCGAAAGGTAGCAGGGAGGCTATAATGGTTTGGATTTCTTAGGGACGAAAGTAAAGAATATCTGTGAAGAAAGGTCCAAAGTCAGAGCCTCAAGCCCTTCACCGCCTTTGGGAGCCGGCTCCCTTATCAGAGGGTGAGGCTGAATCAAACCCCCTGTGTCACTGAAGCAGTACCGTAGTGAGCGAATAAGCCACTCTTACTTGTCCGGACCGCAGCGATTCTCGGGCACCCTCAGACGGGTGGAAGAAGACCGATGGCCGAGATACCTGGATGCAGCCTGAAACTCTCCAGATGGCTGCAACACTGTGTAGGGTCACGGCGGGCCAGGAACTGAGAACTCTGACCTCTTCTACCTCCAGCGGCGGCAGCATGTCAGCACTTATACCTCGTAAAGCAGGAAACCCGGCCAATTTGCTAGGGTTGCCAAGTTTGAAGAGGTATACAGAAACTAGCAAACACAGTGAAATAGGAGAAGTCAAGGAGGTGCACTACCTTTGAACAATTGACCATTTCTAGTGAAATTCAGAATTCCGTTTTTTTATCTGTTTCAGAATGTAACTAGAACAAAAGTCTTTTGGGGAATTTTAATTTTTGCAACAAATCACTTCCTGATCTTAGTGAACAATCACTACTTTCGTTTAAACCTCTTTTTAATTGGACATACACACACACAAAACAATACCAGACTACAGAGTTATCACCAAGATACAAACAGCAAAATACTGACCTAAGTCCAAAAACAAACAGCCCATATTAATGGTCGAGCTGCACATGGTATATATCTGTAAAGTTGATGCAACTCTGCTAATAAATGTCTGTAATGGTTTGATTACCTGCGATAAATTCGATTAAAAAGAATTTAAAAAAAAAAAAGATTACTACAAACAAGTTACTTACCTTCTGTGCCATTTTTTCTAGTGGATAACTGACCACAGATTATTCAGCTTTAAAGTATCCCAGGCACCAGACAAGACTGGATGTGGAAAACTTCACACAGAAATGATTACAGTGTCATGTAACTAAACAGCTCTGTAATTTGCAGAGCCATATGTAGGTGCCAGCCCTGCAGGCTGATGTGAGTTTCTTTGTCTTTTTACTTTCTCGCCCTCAGACACAGATAATTGTAAACAAATTGTAGGTGACTGTGTGCAGAAATACAACCTGAGACCATATTACATTATACAGAAGTGCACTCCATAGAAAGAGGAGGAAGAGAAAGCCCCAAGAATTCTGCAGTTAGATAGTCTATCTGCCAAAAATAGCGCAAGTAACTTGTTAATCTGCTGAATACTTTTAACAGCCGATTGCTCACCTTTAGAATAGATACTATCGCAGTAATTTCCAAAGACTGAGGGTTTGAGGAGTTGACTCAAACTAAGACGATATGCATGGTCATAAAGGTAAAATAGCCCTCTCTGCAGACCTGGCTGTTAAGGCAGTAGTACTTCATACATATATGGACCTGCAACCATGTTGCAGCCTGGCAGATGTCGAGGACAGGCATTCCCCATGCTGCCATGGTTGTGACTGTACAAAAGGGGGTGGTGATGGATGGAGCATCAGAACCAATCAAACACTCACACCCAGTCAATAGATCTGGGTTTGATCCATCACCGTTCTTTAGCCCACTCTGCCACCCCAGTTCATACATGGCCTTATGCAAATCAGTCTGACCCTGTGCCTCATGGGAACAGTCCAGCCCGAACTGCCAAGCCATGCCTTCCCTGGACCGGAACCAAGCTTCCTAGGACCGGTTTCTGGCATTTCAGCAGTCTTCAGCCAGGCTTGCTTGAATCCAGTGGCAAAGTGAGCAATTCCCCATGCTATTCACTCACGTCTGAGCATACCCTGCCAACTTATGGCGAACAAAGCAGTACAAAAGGGGGTGGTGATGGACAGAGCATCAGAACCAATCAAACACTCACACCCAGTCAACAGATCTGGGTTTGATCCATCACCGTTCTTTAGCCCACTCTGCCACCCCAGTTCAGACATGGTCATATGCAAATCAGTCTGACCCTGTGCCTCATGGGAACAGTCCAGCCCGTACAAAAGGGGGTGGCTTGGCAGTTCGGGCTGGACTGTTCCCATGAGGCACAGGGTCAGACTGATTTGCATATGACCATGTCTGAACTGGGGTGGCAGAGTGGGCTAAAGAACGGTGATGGATCAAACCCAGATCTGTTGACTGGGTGTAAGTGTTTGATTGGTTCTGATGCTCTGTCCATCACCACCCCCTTTTGTACTGCTTTGTTCGCCATAAGTTGGCAGGGTATGCTCAGACGTGAGTGAATAGCATGGGGAATTGCTCACTTTGCCACTGGATTCAAGCAAGCCTGGCTGAAGACGGCTGAAATGCCAGAAACCGGTCCTAGGAAGCTTGTTTCCGGTCCAGGGAAGGCATGGCTTGGCAGTTCGGGCTGGACTGTTCCCATGAGGCACAGGGTCAGACTGATTTGCATATGACCATGTCTGAACTAGGGTGGCAGAGTGGGCTAAAGAACGGTGATGGATCAAACCCAGATCTGTTGACTGGGTGTGAGTGTTTGATTGGTTCTGATGCTCTGTCCATCACCATCCCCTTTTGTACCGCCATAGTTGTGACAGCATCACCCCTAGTTGAATGGGCCTGCATGCCTTCAGGAGCTCTTTTCTGGCCAACCTTCAGCATATCTATAGATAGGACTATCCACTTACACATAGTCCATTTTTACACTGCTTTGGCTTTCTTGGTTCAAGCAAAATATATAAAAGAGCTGGGCACCCTCACTGTGGTCTCTTGTGTGGTAAATGTAAAAGCTCAAGACACTTTTAGGGTGAAGCCCATGATGCATCCTCCTCTTGTGAGGGGTCTGGTGGAGCATAGGATAACAAGGGCAACACCATTTCAGCAGGAAAGCAGCCAGAGTCTTCAACACAAAATTTCCTGGAAAGAAAGTGGAATAGGAAGGTGGCACCAACAGCTTCTACAGTTTATCGGCTCTAAGCCTTATCAAGATTAATATAAATTTACATCCACTGCTAACCCTGATTAAATATCATTAAATATACAAGGAGCAAAATATAGACTATACAGCATGAAAAGATAATACGAAGAGACATAGTGAAAACAGCAAAGAAATCAAATTGGCATGGAAAGTCGCCTCAGATAGGCAGGAGATTATTCAGTAGTCTCATTTTTACTTCGTTTTTTTAAAGAACGGATGAAGAGATGGTCCTGATCTCAGGGGGAGAGTTCCAAATTCTTGGGGGATCTACTTTGTGAACATTGCTGATGATATGCAGGTAAATCTGTCCCTGGAAAATAATAGCCACAACACCGTAGAGAAACTCCACACTGGCGTACAAGAAATGGCTAATTTGCTTAGGAACAACTCATTTCAATGAGGGAGAAACTGATTTTTTATGCTTTCCTCCTACTAAATATCCCTGTCTACTCCTGGGTAACTTCTGGCTGTGGACCAACACAGAGAACCTTAATACAGCTCGGATATTGCAAAATCTGGTAGTTTATGTTGATGAGAAATTATCCTTGGAAACCCATATTAATAAAACAGCAACTACATGCTTTAATATAGTAAGGGACCTCAGGGAAATTGTTCCCTTATTGCCTCAGACAGCTAGAAGGTTAGTAGTTCAAAACACAATTTTGAGCAGATTAGATTACTGCAATGCTCTCCTTCTGGGTGCACTGGACTACTTGGATTAATAGACTGTATAGGGTGCAAACAATTACAGCAAAACTGACATCAAAAAAATCAAGATATGACGCTTCCTCAGCCGCTCTGAGAGAGCTATATTTACTTTCGGCGGAAGAAAGGACTGTTTTTGAAGCCATGTGTGTTGTATATATGGCATTAAAAGGAACTGGACTTCAAGGAAATTCAGCTACTACAGGCCACAAAGGAACCTACGGACAGCTACGGCTACTCTGGTCTGCATACAAAAAATCCAGGAAAATCAGGGCTGGGAGTAGGACCTTCCAGATCAAGGCTTCCCAGCTCTGGAACAAGGTTCCAGTCCCAATTAGAGTAGTGGAAATCGTAAAAGCTTCAAGAGAAACTTGGCTCTTTCCAATAGGATTAAGCTTAAGCTGATACAAAACAGGACTATAGCTGCGGATGTAGGACTGTATTATGGGGAAAGGACCGGTGAAAGATGCCATAGAATCAAGATGCCAGCTAGGTGAACGCTGCGCTCTATAAATGTCTGTTACTAACTTACTTCAAGTGGCACAAAGAAGTAAGAAGACACTTTTTTATTGTTAGGATCCACAGGGAGTACCTATGCCTCAGCTCAAATCATGTGGACATGAGGAATATGAAGACAAAATTGAGCTTTTTGTGGCATGTCAAAACGTTTCAGAGGAAACGTGAATCAAACCTTACAAAAAGTGCGCCATAACAGGTGATTGAAAAGGGAAGGCTGGTTTACCAAACATCATAGTAGACATGTCACCTTTAACTGTGCCCACTGCAAGGAATTGCAGGGCAAATGACAAAACAATACATCACAAAAACTGGAGGATTAAGATGGATATTACAATAGGTCACAAACTTCTCCCAGCCCGCCTCCACAGTAAATGGATTTTGTTGAATGACATCTGATTTTAAGGGTGACATCCACGGCTTTAGATGGAAAATATCACCATCCACGCATAAAGGTCAAGGTTGTGGAGATTTGGGTGCATGATCCTATTTTACTGCTGAGGCAGGAGGTCCTTATGAAGAGGTAGTTGGATCAGATGACAAATGTTCAGGCTCAAGGCAACTGGGTACCACACTCTTTTGGCTTAATTTGAGGCTATCAATATGACTTGGGCCTGGAGTATACTAATTTTCATCAGAACTCTAGGTAGCAGAGGTAACAGTTGGAAAGCGTGCAGGAGACCCATGTTCCATCGCAGATGGAATATGCCATTAGGTGACTCTCCTAAAGAGAACTCTAGCACCCAAACATTTTGACACTGAGCATTCTCAGTAGTAGTGAACATATCTAGCACAGGCAGCCCCCACTAGTTCTAACTCTGCATGGAGACACCACTCATGGTCCACGAGCTGACACCTGCTAAGCTAGTCCACTCTGGCACACAGAAATCTTGTCAGGTGGTTCGCCAACAGAAAGATTTGATACTGGTCTTGCCATTTCTAAAGGTGCAAGGGCCTTCTGCGCAAGGCTCCAAGACCCCACGCCAACCTGTCGCAGTGCCATGTGAGTCATTTTATCCCTGAGGACCTGAATCCGACTCCTCTGATTGCTGACAGGAAGACTTTCAAGGACAGCCAGAATGCGCAAAGTTTCAAAAGACAGATGTAGAGCTGGTGCTCCACTGCACACTAGAAGACTCTGGTCATCACTTTTTACAAATGACAACCTTTTCCACCTCACTCCAGTAGTGACATGTCTGTCATAACTGTGAAGCCAGGATGGGAAGGGAGCATGCCCTGCCCTGCTACAGATCAGGTTGTTGTTAGTATGCTACCATAGGGGATCATAAGGAGTGCCCTGAGAGATCTGAATGGAATTAGAGACATACCCAGTGCCGGGCCCACTGAAACCAGAATTTCAACAGTAGGACCTACATACACCATTTGACATATGAGACAAGGAGGAAAATGTACAAGACGAGGATGTAAGAAGCAATAGTAGTCCCTTCGAACAATTTGTTAAACTGATCAGTTTAATGTGAGAGATTTCTAGCCGGGCAGGAAATGTAAGCTTATGCACCCTGCAGGCTGGCTGTAGGGCTGTGAGGGCAAACCAAAGAAGCCTGGGGGACGGAGCAGCAGAGATAAAGAAAGTAGATGAATGCTGACCCTGCTGGTATGAATGGGGCTGGTATAAAAAAAAAAACAAGTTGGCCCAATTGATGCACTGGCTGAGAAGGTTGATGATGCCAGGAAGGAAGGCTTTCGGAGTAACCCCTTATTTTCCTGGACTGCTGGTGGAATTTGCACACTGCTGCAACTGCCCATAAATCAGTAAAGTGCAGAGTCTGGCTTTTCTGCAAAAAGTTTAGATCCATCATAGGGTATGTCCATTAGCGATGCTGGGACATCCCAAAAAATCATTTTGGAGCATTAGGCTGATGCAGTTAGCACATTGTGTGCAATCACTGGTGTTCAAGCCATAGATCAGTACATATTTTGAGGCATCCTGTCCATCCCGAATCACTTGGGCAAGAGATCCCCCCCAGAGATCATCTAGCAAGACGTCAATAAATCAATGCTCATTACCAACAAAGCATGGTGTACCTACCGAGATAGCACACCACATTCAAGGTACCTCCTAGAGGACGAAAAATATTTTTGACAAAGCCATCAATATACATTGATTTCCTGTCTGAGGGGATCGAAGGGGAAAGTATGGGGATATTTGGATTCAACTTACTCGTCAATGCCTGCACTACAGGGCTTTCAGGTGCAAGATGTTTTGTCAGGAAATCAGGGTCACCAGGGGATAATCTGTGTCACCTGGCCACAGGTCAACTCAACAGAAAAGCCGAGCATGGCTTTGACCAAGAGGGCGTTTGTGAGTGCCTCATTAAAAGGCAATAGAGAGTCTGATAAAGTTGGCCCTGGTTAATTAGTAAAATGGCTTTGCTTTCAAAGTGAGGCAGTTCTCAATCTAGCGCCTCCACTGCTTTGTACACTACTATTATAAAGGAGGTTCTGTCTTCCGTTGGTGGACCAGGTGGCAAGTTCAGCTCACACTCTGGAAAAAACTTAACGCTGTATATGACATTGCACAGAGTACCAAGACAAACAAGAATGTTTATCATGTTGAGGCAGCGGCTATCAGAAGAGACTTAAAGGATTTAAACAGACTCAAATATGCTGAATCTAGAATAAACAATATTAGGAATTGTAATGCAGCCAATGGGAAACAATTACAAAGGTCTAATCAGGCTATTTTCTTCCTCAAGGGAGACATTACCAATATGGAAGACCACAGTAGACATGGAAACCTCAGACTATTTGGGCTCCCTGGGGGCAATGTGGTGAAAGCCTCTTCCATGATTGAGTTTTGGGAGTCCTGGATCTCACCCACCCTACAAATCCCCTTTCAGAGCGATGCTCATCAGATCCCTACTTTCCAATGTAAAGATTCTACAATCCCACGCCCGGTACCATCGAAGCCTCTTTGCCACCAACACGTAGAAAACATTTTGGCTCATGTGAGAAAATCTAAAGAGGCCACTTGGAAGGGAATAATATGTTCATTTCTCAAGATCTTGCAAGAGATACTGTGTCTAGGAGGAAGGGGTTTTTGACCCCATGAAATCGACTCAATGAAAGAGCCATCCCGCATTACTTCGCCGGTGCCTCAAGATCACCTTTAAAGGTAAAAAAAACAAATCCTTGATGAACCTGCAGATCTTGCCATCTTCTTGGATAATACGTCAGAGTCTCAGATGGACAAGGATGGTGCTACGGGTTCCTCAAATCCCACCCCCCCCCCCCCCCATTGACTCCTGCGATGTTGCATCTGATGTTCCTTTTATGCATTCAGGTGGTCCTACCTTTTTATATATATTGGTATTGTGACCCTACTACCTCTAACTCACGGCAGTACCCAATTCTATCTCCCGGAGCACTGATGAGTTTTTTTGTGTATGCATCACGCGGTGTATTATTTATTGTGATGTCATGTCAATTGGCGATGCCTGGTCCTTACCTTGGTTACTTTATATTGTATAACTGATATGTCTTAAAAATGCCTTATAGTTCAGTTTTCTCTTTAGGTTGCTCTATGAACGCATTAAGGCATAACGGTTTGTCAATTACCTTAATTTTGAATATTACTTTAATTTCAATTCTCAAAGAAGTGGCATTTGGGGTGAGGACGTTGGTTTATTCCAATGTTTTGAGTTTTTTAGAATATTGTTTCAAAAGTGTTACGTCTTATGTTTTTGTCTCATCACAGGCTGCATTCTCGAATAGGTTCACTGATTGTCGTCCTTTTCCTATGGAACAGTTGCGCGGATAAGGTTTACTCACATTTATGTTATTTCTTATGTTTTATATGGCTTTATACCAATTGGCTTCCAACTTTGACTTATTATAATCTGCGTTCTTTAATGGATTTATATTGCATTTCCCATGCTTTTATAGTTACCATTCGGTCAGGAGTTTTATACCATCAGCTTCTTCAGCTGGTTCAAATGTTTGGATGGCAGATTTATGCCATTTCAAGGACTTATTTTTGCTCACCATGTTGCAAGTGGGCTGAGTGTCTCCGAGCTTTATCCGTCACACAGATGTTTCCAAAGCCTCTTACGTTCTTACTATGTCCTTTGGGATTTTTCCTCTCGTCTTGGGGAGAGTTTTATTTTCTCTTGATATCTTTATTTCCTCATTTTCTTCCCCTCTTCCGCACGCCTCACTTTAGTCCCTGAGCCACGGGACATACCCCCTCTAGCCCAGGTGATGTCACTTAATGGCCCATTGTTCTCAGCATTTGCGCTCCAATATATGTAGTTATACATCACTCCTTTCTATGATGCCTGATTTGAAAGTTATATCTCTCAGTGTTCAGGCTTAAACCACCCAGTAAAACGTAGAAAAAGTCAAAATTATTGCACTGGTCTGAAAGAAGATATAATGTTCCTTCAAGAAACTAAAATTGATCACAAACAAGCACTTTTCTTCAAACTGGCCCAATCGCAGACATGGCCTGCTCCCCTGTGATTGCAAAAAAGAATTGTGTCATTACACTCATTCCAAAAAGATATGGCCTCTCCATAACTGCCGTCGAACAAGACGACGAAGGCAGATGGTCTACAGCCAGACTCCCCAATAGTGATGGTTAATTCTATTCCGATAATATATATGCCCCCAATAGTGAAGAACCCTAATTTTGAAATTAATATAACTCCATTATCAGTGAGAGAACACACTTGGTAGTACACGCCCAGAAGAGCAAGAAACATTTCTATTTAAATAAGGCAGGCAAATCTCTAGCAGTTTACATGACAATTTTTTTTGATAAACAATTTTATTGATTTTGGATATGAAAACAAGAACCAGCATATCATCACATTACAGTGGGAATAGCAATTGCCGGTCAAATGGGTGATGAATCTCATATTGCACTACCCCGCGAAAACTTACATGATGCAGACAGTTGGCATGCGACCCCACTTTACGCCATAATGCCCATCCATTTGCCCCACACCCTACGGTATTTCTTCAGGCACTCCGGTGCTTCATAAATGGGTTTTTCCTGTGCGGCACACCAGTCCACCACCTTCCGCCATTTCCTGAGACTAGGTGGTTCTGGATGTTTCCAGTTGGCGGCTAGGTCTCGCTTTGCCATTATCATGGCTGTGTTAAAGAATAGCTTTTTGTTTCTGGACCCATCGAGCCCATCCGTAATCCCCAGGAGTCTGGTCATGGGGAATTTCCCACCCCAGGACTTCTGTGAGTTCCTCCTCAATACCACCCCCAGTATCGTGCCAGTTGGGGACATGCCCAGACCATATGAAAGAAATCCGCCTGGTCCTGACCGCAGCGTGCACAGGATGCAGTTGGGCACAAGCCAGCCTTGTGAGGGCGTTTCGGAGTTAAATAGGTAGCATGCAAGTAGTACAGTTGGATCAGGCGGAGTCTAGCCAAAGCAGTGACCGTCTTGGGTGCCATAAACTCATACCTCCAGCCCTCCTCCTCCATTGGAATGTGGTTGGGGTGTTGTTGATTAGTGTACGATAGATGCAGGAGATGCCCCCACCGTGCCGTCTGGCATGTGCGAATGGAGAGCGTGGCACAGCTGCAGGTAATTATAAAATTGCGACGGGTGTAGGGAAAACTTGGACTGTAGGTCGTGGAAGGAGCGCATGTTATCGTTAGCCCACACATCCCCAATCTGAGAAATCCCTATGAGGTCCCAAGAACAAAATCCCTTCAACCCACTAACCTTCCCAAGCCAAGTACTGTGCCAGAGAGGGATGTACTGGGTTAATTTATGTGTCCATTGGGTGTGGCACAGTGATGCCCGCCAGGCCAGAAGCACAGTAAGCGTTGCGTCCGGTAAGGAGGAGGGTACAGACCCTCCGTACATCATGGACTGGATTCGGGGCAAACCCAGCTCGAGCCTGTAGGCCAGATCGGACCCTCCCCCCATTGAACCAGTCGTGGATTGTGAGAGGGCGGTTCGCCAGGTAGTATAGGTGTAAACTGGTCATTCCCATGCCCCCGAACGGCGGGATCCGGCAACTGGTCAGTGCTATACGGGGTCGCCGACCCCCCGCAGAGGAATTTGGTAGCAATACTGTCTAGCTCCCGAAACCAAGCCCGTGGGACACAGAAGGGTGTATTTGAGGACATAGAGGAATCTGGGGAGAATCATCATTTTAAACAGGGCAACCCTCCCCAGGTGGTTTAGGGGAAGCGTCTGCCACTCGTTGAGGTCTTCCTTAGCCTTTTTCACCAGTGGAGCGATGTTGAGGGACCAGGTGTGGTCAGGGAGCAAAGCAACCCAGATCCCTAAGTATTTAAATGATTGTCTCCTCAGGGGTATTGTGGACTGCCAATCAAAACAGTCCCTTGCCACATGTAAGGGGAACCGGACTGATTTACTGGGGTTAAGGTGTAGGCTGGAGGCCTGTCCGAAGGTGCGTAGTACCCAGAGACCGTGAGGGCTGGACAAAGCAGGTTCCGCCAGGAAAATTAAGACTTCATCTGCGTAAAGGGCAATTTTGTCCACCTCCGAGTTGGGCCATTTCCATCCCTGGATGCAGTCCTTCGACCGAATCAGACACGAGAGGGGGCACCCCTGCCACACCCCCTACAGATGGGGAAGGCCTTCGATAATGCCCCGTTGACAAGCACCCGTGCCTGAGGCTGGGCGTAAAGGACCTTCACCAGGTTGCGAAAGCGTGGGCCGAAGCCCATCTCTTCCAGTACATCACCCAGGTATTGCCAGTCCACAGAATCGAAGGCCTTCTCGAAATCAATGAGAAGAAGTGCCAAATAGGGGGGAGTGCAAGTGGCAATGTGCCAGGGCCCGATGAAGACGACGGAGGCAATGTCTAGTCCCTCGCAGGGGCATGAATCTGCACTGGTCCAGGTGAACCAGCTTAGCGTGGTAAGGTCTCAACCGTTGGGCAAGAATTTTAGCAAATATTTTGACCTCCATATTTATAAGAGAAATCGGGCGGGAGGACGGGGGTTGTGTTTTAGGGAGAACCAAGATGGTGGCCGTGTCTGTCTCGGGCGGGAAGGTTCTCTATGACCTCATCGATGAGACCGGCAAGGTGTGGGATAAGGGTCTCCCGACATGCAGCGTAATATTCCTGTGGTAGCCCGTCTGGGCCTGGGGTTTTGCCTGACCAAGTGTGCGTTATCGCTCCATTAATTTCCTCCCAGGAAATGGGGGGATCCAAGTTAGTGGACTCGGCAGAGCTGAGGCAAGGGAGGCTGGTCCGGCCAATGCTCAGCAGGTCAGAGAGGGATATTTCGGGGTTCTGCACCGAGTAGAGCTTTTGGTAATATGAGGCAAAGGCTCATCGAAGCCCATCGATCCCTCAAGGGGGATCGATGGGCTAGACCATCCAGGTCCACAATTTCGGGGAGAATGCGGCTGGCCCGCGGGTATATAGCTAGCCTATGGAGAATCCTCCCATTTTTGTCGCCCCAGCTGTACATCCTGGCTATGGAAGATATCCAGAAGAGTTGGGCGGCCTCCAGGGAGAGCTGCTTGATCTCGGCCCGAAGGCGTGCAAGTTGTCTCTCATGAGTGGCATCATGGTCGTCAGAGGGGGATTGCTCAAGGAGCAGCGCTTGCGCCTTTCGCAGAGTGATCTGGTGAGCCTGGGCCTTTTGAGTTGGCCCTTGACGAAGCGACGAATGGTAGCTTTGCTAGCCTCCCAGAGGGTACCTGGGGAAGAAACCGAGCCTGTGTTGGCAAGCAAGTACTGCTGGAGTTCTGTCCCCACAGCTTTCTTGAATTCTTTCCTCTGAAGGAAACAGGTGTTCATCTGCTAGGTTGGACGTGACGAGGGGGGAGGGGCCCAAATAGTGACGATCAGAGGTGAGTGATCAGAGATACCTCTAGCGAGTATACGGATGTCTTGGATCTCCTGGCAATCAGTGGATGGATTGAATATATAGTCTACGCAAGCCCGAGTGTGGTGTGCCACGGATGTGTGAGTGAACTGTCTAGCTTGAGGGTGCCAAATTCTCCATGCATCGCACAGGCCCAGGGTGGTGGCCCAGTTCATTAGTTATTTGGCATGAGCAAGTCTGGAAGTGGATGGTGGACCTGTGATGTTGAGGTGTGGATTGGGAACCGCGTTAAAATCACCCCTGACTATTGTGGTGCCCGGGGGCATGGAGGTAAGGATGTCAGTGGTATGCCCCAGGGTCGCTGTGAGCATCGATGGGGGGTGAGTAAATGGACACCAGATTAAGGGGAACTCCAGCCAACGTTCCGCAGAGAGCCGTTTTGTGTACGATTATCTGCAAATTTTTATCCTTGGTCGATAAGCTATCTTCAAGCTTTCTCTGGACTAATAAGAAACCTAATATGAGCCTTAAGCAGCTCAGATGGGCACAACTAATGGGAGGAGGTTCAATTACCAGACGCCATTTCTTGTCGCACATGGCGCATGCTTGTTGGATACTGAGTCCAATAAAGCAGTTCTCTGGCTTTTAATAGAACGCCACCTAATCTCGCCGTACTCACTACTTGTGGTTCTAACAATGAACAATCTGAAGCTATCTCATTCCACCCGTATCTTCTGACAATATTCGCGCTCTCAAGATGGCAGGAAGGTCTTCGCTCCCCAGCCTAAATCCTCAGCCATCTCTTTATTGAATAACTCCGAAGCTTCAACCACGGTTTCAGGTGAAGTGGGCCCTGTTTGAGCAACTAAATCAATAGGGGAACCTGAGTTGTTGGAGGATGGAATCCCACTAAACTTTGCCTCACACCAAGGGAAATACTCGTCGTCTAACATGGATTTCTACAGCTTTTTAAATATCAAAGCGAAACTCTAAATTAGATACCATGCACCCTTCAAGTCTCCTTGGAGGTCACTCAGCATAAAAAAATTACAAAGCTTTCCATAAGGCATTAGTAACATCCATTTCACCCTTTCAATAATGGTGGTCTAAAATTCCTCAAAGGTCAAATCTCCCCCCACCCCTATTCCAGACTCCAGTAGGCCACTTATCCCAAATAATCTTCTTAGTAATAACAGGTTTCCTCCTTTATCGCTGACACGATTTTATAGAGCACATTTCCTACACTGGAAACTTTACAGAATGTTAAAGCTAAAGCTGATTTAATCTGAACTTTGCTAGTCCAAGAATGAAGCTACTGATACTCCTCCTCATATGTTATTGACATGTAAACACCTCTTTACTTATTGGAAAGAGGTTCATGATCGACTTACTGTTTTTGGGGTTACATTCCTTTAACTGTCCCTCTTATTTTGCTAGGCCCATATGCACTGAATCCCTCTTTAGACTTACCTGAAAAAGATATTGCATAATTGGACCTACTGTTGACGGTGGCAATCAAAGTTATTTTTTTTAAACTGGAAAGTGCTACATAATGTCTCCTTTCACACATGGTGGGTATAGGTCACTTACCTTAGAAGTACACATAGAAATGTGACACTTCCTTATGACTTTGCTGTCCCTTCACAGTCAATCTGGTACACCCTTGATAACTATGTCCAGAGCACAGTGGCCCCTATCTTACTATTTTCTTACTTGTTATTTTCCCATCGTAGCTGTTATTTTACCAAGGCGCTTACACCCTTCCCTTTTCTTCCCCCACCCCTATAGTTTCTCTTACCCTATTTTCTTTCACCCAATTTCTTTTTGCTTTTCTATTGTTATGCACATTTTATCCTGTTGGCCTATTGACCTTTTGCTTAGAATTGTATCTGATTTGCCTTTTCTTTTTTCCTTTGGTATCCAAGTTTTATTTTGTGGTGCCATTAAGTCCTTGCATTATCTTCCATTACAAAACGCAATTTTGGAATATATGTTTAGATTTTTTTGGTTGTGTTGATATTTACATGGTATGCCTTTCGATATAGACCGTATGGCACCTTATGGTCAATTTCTTATTTATATGTTTGATCAATTATTGATATAATTCACTGTGTTTGGCATCATTACACCATATTGGGCCTTTGTTACATGTATGGTATACATTCTTTCATTGCTTTCAGTATTTTCTAAAAAGCTCAATAAAATATTCGGAATACAAAAAAAACAAATGAAGATTCTGGGGTTATTTCCTTTTATGACCGTGTTATTTTCCTTAATGAAATTAAGGAGTGTTGGTGCACTGTGTGGTGATAAAGTGTTCACATGGAATACATCTATTCTATTCTGCCGGGTATTAAAGTGGACATTGTACTGAGGCAAATAATCTTACTATGGCATTGCCGTGTTTTGGAAACTATTCTTCTGAAATGTTACACTGTGACGTTCCATTAGAGTATACCCGTTACCTCAGGTGAATTCATGCAGTGCATCCGTTTATTGTGATAACACAACACTGACCATGGAGCTCATGGAGTCGCCAAACGCACTTCTCTGGGGGTTATCCTGTTAATATTTCTTAGGAAAATAATTGCTCTACACCCCAGTAACAAAAACAAACATTCCAACAGAACAAAACAAACTAATAATTCAAAATATTTCACGTTTTCCACTTTTGAGGCACAGTTATAAGGTAATACATGCTGAGAGAAAGTGTGCTTACTGGGTAAATGTCGTGGTTGTATCCACAAGGTATACATTTGTCGACAGAACATGAGGTGATCCGAGTCCATAGCGAAACCAAGAGAACGCCAATGCTGACCAATCGCATGAAGACACACCTGTGGATGAAAATTACGCAACAAATTACATGCAGACTAATACATTTGTTACATGATGCCTAAATATTTACTCTAAGGTGTACAACATTTGTTTTTCATTTCTTTATAATAAACTGCACTACTGAAAATTGATAATTGTACTGCGGGAATAATTAGAGCGAGCTATGCATTAATCAGGAAGCCAATATGTCTGGCTTTAATATGCTAAAACGTGCAAACAGCATTTGTGAATACCTGCTTTTGCCTGTGTAATTACATTAAAGACAGCTCTATCGGCTTTACAAGTCTTTTTTAGGTTCTTGGCACAAACGATATTGATTATTCCCTGCTGGTTCACAATAGACTTCGTCTAAATCTCCAATCTCATCTTTGTTGTGTTATCAGAATTTGTAGCACATACTTCGACCATTTGCCTGGTATTCATCACACTATGCACAGTCTTCCAGCAACAACTTCTATACACCAATGCAATATTGCCCATTGTCAGACTGGCACTGTAAGTCAGTACTAGCTTCTTAAAAAAACAGAAACTTTGGATCTTGAGACGTGTTTCACATTTAAGTATAAGGTTGCACTTGAATCCTACATCCACAATCATATTGCACGGATCAAGTTATGAACACTCTGATTTAGTAGAAAATATTCCAATTGCTCAGCAAAAAAATGCTGCAGATGCGGCACCTCAGAAAAATAACTTGACTAACCGTTCATTGTTTTTCTTGTAATGTATATTGCGAGAGATCCATGGAGGTCAAAATACCTGTGGTAGTGAAAGTGATATCACAATGATTATCCCACCTACCTGATGACATCACAGGAAGTGACATCACACAGCCTATGACCTCAGTGACAACACAGGAAGTGACAGTCTGCAGACTACCTCCAACCACGCCACAGGAGGGGAAATGGGGGAGAATGGGGGATAAAGTCCATGTTTCGAGTCAAAATAATAAATTAGGTTTATAGTCAAAGACCATGTCTGGTAGTAATATTGCTGCAAATTCCACTTAGATTACATCTGTAGTACCCGAGTACATTTTGCAAGAAAAAATGCTAACTTAAGTCCACATCCCAAGATTCACATGGTACAGAAGCTGGTAACCAGGTCTCTTGCAATGATAAACAAGCTGGCAGAGTCCCAACTTTGCTGTGCGACTATTCACAGTAACTGGCGAACTGGAATTACACTATCCCTATTAATAATGATGATCATTAGTGGTGCACAGACATCTTAGCATGCAGGGCATAACTTAAGAGAATCTGTAAATACAAATTTCTTAACTGACTCAATGCAATCCATACTATCAACCTCAGGAGGGTAAATAGAATGAGTGGACCTGCCTGGACGGCAACCGGTGACTATGGGTCAAACATATTCCTAGAATTCAATCATTAATCTATTGAGCTACCAGATCTGGTCTCACCAATAAAAATATACTATACTTGCAGTGCACATGAACAGTGCTTCCAGTGAAATGTGGCAGAAGCAAAACTGAGAGAGTAGAAAGTGGTATGTCTTTATCGATTAGCATTTGCTAATCTGTTCTGATGAATCTCTTGAGCTAGTGGTACACGGAAGCACCATCAGTGCTTGGCCTTAATTCACTTCAACAAGAAGAGTGTAGGTTAATGAGGAACTGTGAAGATAGGCTGTTTGTGGTGGTGATGGGCAGTAATTTATGAAATTAGAAGTGTGAGGTAGATTAGCAGGAATTGAAAGTACTCAATTCAGTCCTGTTAGAACTTTGCTATCGTGTTCCTTCACTCCTTGTGGTATCTTGTTCCTTCACTCCTTGTGGTAATCTGTATCGAATTAACTTGCTGAGTTAATTCAGATTTCTCGGGTGGGGGCTTTAAGTGTGAGAGGAAGTAGTCTGTAAATTTTCTTGTATTATTTTGGACTGAATTAGTCTGAGAGACCCCCTCCCGTCCTCAGAGAGTTGCAGGAATTATATCGCGTGACCCTCACATCACTAAGAACAAGGTAGAAAAGAGGCAGAAAGAAGATTTTATAACTGCAGGTGTTGCTGCAAATATCTACCACACTTCTCAGAAACCTTGCAATAATATTCTTCAGCATAGGTGTAGTCACGGAGTATAATGTCACTCTCACTCCTAAGCGAGTAAGGTTAATTTAATCACTGAAAAGCCCCCCCACACACACTTCTCCAGGCAGCTTCATCCAAAAATCCAGGATTGGAGCAGCTGGCCCTTTATGGCTCCTCATTGGTGATAAAGGGACGGTCGCAGTCAGACACTTCACGTACAAGCCGAGGGTGAGGGCATCTTCCGGAGACTGAGCAGCTGAGGAGTGGGGGCAGGTGTCAGTGTTATAGGTTTCTGATTCACACTGCTCACACCCATATTCCTTCAATGGCCTCCTGTTCTCCACTGAAGACTGGAGACGAACAGAGATGACGACTTCAGCATGCAAAGGAACCACGGCAGCCTCCTGGGAGTAAATCTGAGTCAGCAATTATTAATATAAGCTGACATTGATTCATTAACTGAGGAGGTGGAGACGCTTCTAAACACCAAACACAAACATCCAATGGCAAATCAGAAAATGTGTGCCGGATATGTTCAGAAAAGTTAAAACATCATCTGCTGCTGTTATTAGGAGTAACATTTTGAGTAACCCAGCATCCGTACCCTCTGTAGTTTTGGACTGCCTGGAGTCTACAGAGCCTGTTCCAACCCAGCTCTGTGAAAACTCCGCTATAGTATGACAACCCTTATCTCCCAAAATTACTATTGTCTCTGGTATACTGTGCTCTAACAGATTTGCTTCTCTAGCTACCAATGGAGACGGCGACTAGCTACCCTCAAAGTCAGTACATTCTTACACTAATAACTCTGTTCAAACTGAAAATGTTATTCATCAAGCACCCGTGTGCACCAACTAACAACAAACATTTAACCTCAAGTTGGATCATCTTAAGGGTTTATTTTCCCCCTTGATAGAGCAGGTTAAAATTTTACAATCTAAATTTCTTTGCTGTGGATGTACATGCTGTGTGGGGTCCTAAGGAAATTAACACAAGACTCTTAAAAGTCCAAAATCTAATATAAGGGAGCACTTACAATCAAGTATTTAGAGTTTGAATCAGAGGCCAGTAGTAGCTATGTCTCCCATCCGACTGGAGGGGTGCCAATAGCCCTTTAAAAGGGCATCTATTCTGTACCTCCCACCGACGGCGCGTCCTTCGTGCCCAGCGATCAGTGCACTCAATAGTTCAGTGGCTAATAAACAGCCCTGTTCATTGCCTCTAAACTACAAGATATCGACTTACCGTACTATGGCCCAGGGGGAATATACTGGCAGGAGGAATACATGTATGCAGTCTAATCCAGATGTTCCAGTGCTCCAATTGCCAAACAAGCACTTTTTGAATACTCCAATGCAATTGCAACCAGTTCCAACTGAGGCCAATTCCAGACAAATGATTTACACGACTCAGGTTCCCAAAATAAGATCAGGATCCTTCGAGGACAATGATGCACTGGCAAATAAAGATATTCATTGGCTCAGGGTAAATCCTAATCGTTTTCCGATGATTAGATCGGATATTATTCATGTAAGAAGATGTTCGTCTGATTCATCTGTTATGATTACATTTTGGTCATGTTGTGTTCAAAACAGTTAGTTGTAAATCTGATTAATTTTGAGCTGCGAACCTGTCATCTAAATAGGGGAAATATGTCTGGAATAAAGCAGAAAGCATTTGCTCCATTCATTGGTTCAGCTAAGGGCTTTAACATGCATCCCCTCAGTTTGGACAGGCACAGAAATATTGTTCCTGTGCCTGTCGACGATTCCAGCCTAAATTCAGTCTATTGACTGAGTTCTTCCAATTAAATAGTCACATTCTGCTGTCAGAAAAAATCTTCTATTCATACCACAGAAGCAAGCAGGGATGTTGTAGAAGTAATTCACTCTGAGAGCTATAATACCAACCTGCTGGGTACTGATGAATGTACTGTTGTGAAAATGCCCCAGGCAGATTATTATCCCCTGAATATAGAGGTCTTTAGATCCGGTGGGATGAATGGCCCTGTCCTAAATAATATATCTGCCTCTTCCACTAGTAATGTTGAAAACAATTAATTCTACTTGAGATTGTCTTGAGGTCAATACTCAGCGCATGGACGATCGCATCACCTTCTCCGAGATGCTAGAAATAATCCCTAATTCCCCCCGTCCAGTTACTCTTGAAAACGACAGTCTTTGCCAAGCAGGCATACTGTGCTATCCTGGAACATGGCTGGAATTGAGCAAAAGCTTGCAGATTCTACATTGACGTCATACATTGGCGATTGTGATGTGTGTAGGTTTCAAGAGACATGGGCCACTGAAAAAGTGTTTTATAAATGAGTTTACTAAATTTAGTGTGGAAGCTAAGCCCCAGAGAAATCGAGAAGGGCTATTGGTGGTTTACTAACTTTGCTTAAGAACGATTCTTTTAGCTCCCACACTTTATTGCAAACAGATTATCCTGATTTGATGGGTATTATTGTCACTCTTGATACAGGTACTCGGGTGGTCTTTATGTAAGATCAACTATGGTCAGTACTGAGTCTCCTACTTAATCTCTTCTGGACGGTGTCTTAGAATCTTTTCTTCCGGATATAAAAATAATACTAGCTCAAGACTTTAATACCGCTTATGAGCCATCTCCTTATATTAATGAGGCAATAGACTAGGAAGATAAAATATGAAACATTCTCTCACTGACAGGGAAACCCCGGAGCAATTTCTCCACTACTGCTCTTAAAATGGCCTCTATGACAATCAGAAAGGGACTTCGATCTTGCAATGGGCTCACACCCTCAGACCCAGAGTGGGCACCTACATTTATACATACTATACACAACAGATTATTTAATGAGATACAGAAGGTATTTTACACAGAGGTGAGTCACAGGAATTCCAACCCGGGGAAAGAGGTTAAGTGGTATGATAAGGAGTGTAAGCAGGCAAAGTACTCACTGCGATTACATGTCAAGGGGTGTGATAGAGCCTTATTTATTAAAGCCAGGCGTACTTATAGTTCTAATTTGAACACAGCAAAAAAGAATTGGGACGAAAATTTTAGCAAGACATGCTAACTGCAATTAAAATAAATGGCAGTCAGTCATTTTGGAATATAACAGCAGCACAGACCCAATCAGAAAGTATGCGAACCTATCATCACAATATTCCATCGGATAGTTTGGTCTCTCATTTATCTAAGATATATGCTGTAAACAAACCCAGCATACCAACTCAGGAGACTGTTACTGCTATGCTGCCCATGGTCAGTGCAGAGGCTATTGATGTCGTAACTTTTAGCTTTGAAGATACTGCTAAAGGTATTGATTTATTAAAATCTGCCAAAGCCCCAGGCCTGACAAATACCCGGGATCTGTACAAGACAGAGCCACTAGTTTGCATAAGTTACATAAATGTATTCTCAAATGCTATTGTGGCTGGTGGCGGGGTCCCAGATTCAGGGACACGGGCTGAAATCATTACAGTTTGAGAAGGGAGATGCCGGCATTCCATTTAATTACAGGGCAAAAAGCCCTATTGAAAACTTACAAAAGGTCTTTGCTAGGCAGGTCTTAGATAAACTGCTAGTCTGGGTGGGAAATCTTGTCCTAACTCCACGCTGGCTTCCGTCCAAAGAGTAGTACCATTAAACAAACCTTGAGATTCGCCACTCTTTACTGAAAATATGTTTGGCTATCCAAACAAAATATTTTTGTGGCATTTGTCAATATTAGAGCCGCATTTGATCTTATCCTAAGTAATAATTTGTGGCACGTCTTGGCCAATATGGGGGTCCCTGGGAATTTGATTCAGCTCTTGATTAAAATACAATGAATTTCACTCAAATCCTATGTGGTAGCATTGGTGGATTAACAGAACGCATCCCTATTGAAAGCGGTGTGCGTCAAAGGTGTGTTCTTGCTCCAACGTTATTTACCCTCTATATGAACAAAGCAGTGGACACACTGCTGGACTGTAGAAATGACTTAACCGTTTTGAACAAAAGAAAGGTTCTTATTCTTTTGCTTACGGACGATTCACTTCTTATTTCCAAGACACCTATGGCGCTCAAACTCCAATTAAATACATTCCTAAAGTTTTGTACATCCAGGAGATTGGAGCTCAATGTAAATAAGAACATGTACATGATATTTGCAACAGGAACTAACAAGAGATCTGTTATCCGAGTTGGTGATGAAGTACTCAAGAGGGTTCACAGTTTTGATTACCATGGGGTTAAACTAATGGAAACATTTAATGGGTAGCAAAACTTACCGAGAGTAAGTTGCTAATGAAACATAGACCAAACATTATTTTAAGATTGCATTAAAAAAAAAAAACTCACATTCCATATCACTAGCTCTAGAAGTGTACCGGGCTAAAGCCCAGAATGCTGCGCTTTACAGAACTGTCAATACTCATTAATTGGCTATTAGAGAGAATAATTTTGTGTGAAGTTAGTTTTCATACCAGCACTAGGAACTGTGTGTTTGTGCTTCAACAGAAGAAAGCAGAACATCGACGTGCTGCCTGCACCGTAACCTGATGACACCGCACAAAGCAATGCCCTTCACAACGCAACCCTGATCTCACCTATGTCGCTGCCGTCATCGAGCCGCTGCATGCACCGTGACCTGTGGGCACATGCACATCCATCACGGCACATCATATCGCTTCACATCACAGCCCTGATATCACAGACGACGCTCCATGCGGACATCAACACAGCTGCCTGTGGACACCGCTCGTGGGGTACACAAAGTATCGCCCCATCCCACACCACATCCCTAGTCTACTGACATCAGTGCCATCGACTTCAGCCCCGTCAACCAATGCCGCTGCTTACACCATGATCAGTGGGCACAGCACTGCGCATCGTCCTGCTTTGCATCGCTATCTTGGGTCTACCAACGACAGCTCTTCAGCAACGACGCAGTGCCACTGCCTGCACCGTGGCCTTAGGGCACCGCATGACACACAGGCTCAACTCGCTTCGCATCACAGCCCCGCAATCACTCCTGACTTCAACTGCACGGAGTTCTATCTGCAACACGTGTAACTTTAAGTGCCCAACCACTTTGGCACCAACCACCGGAACCAATGCCTGCCGACAATGGAGCCGCCACCTCTCCGCATCGCAAGGTCCATGACGCCCTGCATTTCCAAGGTTTTGCAGGTCTTCCCAACAACGTAGCCGGCCCTTGTCCCTCGTTGTTGGCCCGAACTGTTGGATTCGGTGAACAAGACACCGCAAGAACCCTGGATGGAGCTATTGACTTCGGGGGACTTTATGTTGAGCTGATTCGTACAAAATTCATATTTTAATTTATGCATGTTGGATTTTTATCGATTTCGTCGTTTTACACAGACAAATATTGGCTATTCTTCAAAAACTGGTGTGGTGTCATTTTGTAGGGTTTTCACTAAGTTACTGTGTGTTAGGTGCAAACGCTTTACACGTTGCCTCTGAGATAAGCCGGACTGCTCGTGCCAAGCTATCAAGGGGGTGAGCAGAGGTTAAGTGTGTAACTCCCTTATCCTGTTTAGAAGGAAGGGTCCCTTCTTAAACAGGGTGCAAGTAATTGCCAACTAGAGACCCCCATTTCTAACAGTTATGATGAATGATATTTTGAATAGGAATTTTAATTCTTTTTATGCTTCTACTTAGCACCCTTGACAGAGTGTAAACGTTCAGCGAAAAACGTGTCGGCAGGGTCCATAAAATGGTTGTGGCTATGAAATGGTTGTGGTAATGTAATAGCACAGTGCTCTGAGACTATCACCATGAACTGGCTATGAACCATAATTTCACTAACTTAACTGAGGGATGTCCAACCTATGACAAGGACGGGGACCTATTTAGTTTAACTTCAGGTAGAGGGGTGTTAGATCATCCTATAGGGAAGGCTTGCCAGAGCATACACAAACACACCCTAGACAATTAGCTTTGGGACCGCACAGTAGAAGTACATTATACGCATTACTTATATGCCAGCATACATACACTATTTTAGCACAATGGTGGAATTTTTCATTCTCCTCACCGTCCTTTTACTTGTAATCACTTTTATCTGATTCTGTCTATTGAACTTTGCAGCGCATATATTTTATACAAGAATCACAATTGTTCAATATATATTGAAAACGCCCCTTTGTGTCTTTCTTGTATATCTCTCTGAAAGCACACAAGAAAACCTAGTGCTGCATGCGAACAGCCTCCTCCCCGGTGACCCGGGGAGGAGGCTGGACGCATGCAGCACTAGGTTTTCTAGCGGGGAGTACGCCTTGAACTAATGTGGCCACAAGGATTTCCCCCCTACCCCTCCCATGGGGCAAATAGGTTTTTCCAATAGGGTTTCTCTAAACAGGTGGCAGCTGGCTATAGGCCTACGCCCCCAGTGGTAAGATTGGAGCCCAATATTTAAGGTCCTGACGAATGCCACGTACCCATGTGGACAATACAGGCAGAAACATGTTGACCCCCTATTAACAATCACTGATTCACAGCGGCGACGGTCCCCACTCACCGCACTTATATATTTTAATCCCACATAGTAACCCCATAGAATAAAAATTGTTCAGGTATACTATGATGGTTTTTAAATTCACTCACTCCTTTTTTTGTTTGGGCCCCCACTTAGTTTAGAAATGCATCCCTGTCTTCAGGTGTATGCCCGCCCTCTATCAAACGCGGTTTTTAGAGGGCGAGGACTGGCAGATGATGAAGCATGACACCTGGTGGTGTGTGATGCCAGTCCGTCAATTTTTGTGATTTGCCCCCACTAAATTGGGCATCTCTTAGACACAACTAGGGACGGTCCTTTCTGTGGTTCATAGCTTTGGTTGGAGGCTGACCGCTCTCTAGTGCCCTAACGCCTCTAGTTCCCTCCCCGGGCCAGACCCAGGGTGTAACTGTGGTTCCCAGTTTAAGGATTCCCCAGCGACCTTGATTGGTCCGGCTTTCAGACTGCTTTCGAATTGAAGTTATTTGATGTTGAATGATCAAGGTTGCTTCGGTATGAAACCTGGCATAGCTTATCTGGTCATGGTTTCTTCCATCCTTACTTGTTGTACATAAGTATTGTTTCCACCTGCACGTATAGTTAGGGAGGCAACGTTAAGTTCTTCAATAAAACTTTTGAACGTGCACTTGGGACGCCTTGAGAAGACTGAAAGCCTTACTGTTTCAGAAAGATGTGGCCTTAACATCTGCAAAGGAGACATTTGACCTTCAAGTTGCAAGGTCCTCTTCGGAGATACAATCACTAATCTGCACTCATTTCCCACAACATTTTGGAGAGTTGCTGCACCACATTTTTAATATGTCACATACCTTGGGGGTAGCGCACATTTTAAGAACCTGGGCTCTGGCCTGGTTAGCACTTGCTAGACAGTCTTCGGAGTTATGCCGTTGTCCCTGTTGCTGATTGTAGGGACTATGATTTAAATTTTTTCTGCTCCGCAATGGATGTCCCATTTCAAGATCAAAGGAAGCTGGCACTACTACATGTACTCTTGTGCTGTGAACGCATGGTACAATGCTTCAGAACACCTTCGCTTTAAGAACTGAATGAGCATTGGTTCCTGTCCTTTTGGCCTGTTTGGCTTCACTGCTCACAGCCGGTATTCCTCTGTCTGTTGTGCACTTTTGAGTGTGCCTTGGACTTGTGTCTAGGAATGCAACTGGTTGAGCCTTCGGACATGCATGCACTGGTGGACCCCTTAAAGGCCCATGTGCATCACTGCCCACAGTGCATGCCTTTGCTTCTGAACTTATTCTACAAGCCTTCCTGGGATGCTGCTTCTGCTCCTGGTGAAATGGATCTTGGCACTGGTTTTGCATACCCTTTACTGGCTGTGGTCACTCACTCAGCAGCCACTGTGGGGTCAGGATGGGAACACATTTGCTCGATAAACCTGCTCTGAGGAGTGCCTTGGGAATCATCATCTGTGTTGGCTGAGAACAGAAATGTTTTGTCTACTTCTCGCACACAAACAATTGGCTATTCAGTTTGGTGAGAACCTTTTATTCTGTTTTTAAGGTCCTAAATTAACAAACTTGTTTTTTAACAGGTTTTATATTTTTTAATGGCTTTCTGTATGCATTGGCTTTCAAACTGAGTATATACATATATATGCACATATACATACATATACACACATACATATACTTCCATACATACACACGAAAACTGAGAGAATTCACAATATATGATAAGACTACAAAGAAAAACTACAAAAAGAGTAACTCTTCTACGTTTGCGTGATTCGCCTAACGGTGTATCTTACTGCAGACTAGTGACTAAACTGTGTAAATGTTTGTATGTGTCTGTATGTTGGTGTATAAGTGGCGGCATGGTTTTGTGAATACCTATATAAGTGTCTATATGAGTTATTGATTGCTTGTCTCAGTATCTGTATGGGTTCCTGTGTTTGTGTGGGTAGGGTGTGTGTGCTCTATGCAAAGATGTGTGAGTGGGTGATTCTATGGGTGCATGGTTTTAAGAGTGCATCTGTGATGGACTGTATGGTTGAGTTAGTGTATTTATGGGTGTGTTAGGGATTGAATGTATATCTCAGTGGTACATTTGTGACTAACTACATATGTGAAAGGCAGTATATATGCGTGTAAGAGTATATAAGTGGGTAGATGTGAGAGTGTGTGATTGTGAGAGTGACTGTATGGATGGGTGTGTGCTTGTATCAATGATTCTATAAGAGCGTAAGAATGTGATACTATTTTTATGAGTAAGTGAACTGGAGTGTGTATAACCGCATAGGTGAGTAAATGGGAGTGTGATTTTTTGCATGACTGACTAGGTGTGAGAGTACCTCTATGGATGATTGGTAGTGTGCGAGTGTCTATATAGGTTTATAAATGCATATGATAGTTTTGTATGGAGTGACTAAGTACGAGTGACTGTACAGGTGAATAAGTGGAGGTGTATGTAGACCTAAGAGTTAATAAGTGGGTATGTAGTTATTGGTATTGCAGTATGTGTGGTTTTGAGAATGGAACTCTGAAATTTTGAGTCTGTGTACCAAAGGTTATATTAGGGTGTGAGAAGATGTGGTAATTTATCACATGGATGACGTCATCAGTGATGTCATTTGAGATGTCATGAGTGATGTCATGAGTGATGTCATGAGTGATGTCATGAGTGATGTCATGAGTGATGTCATGAGGGATGTAATATGTGACGTCATCAGCAGTGGATTGCGGGCGCGCGAGTTATAGTTAGCTGAACTAACTAGAACGGGGGAATTTCATTGGTTTTTTACGAGTGAAATGTCCAGCTAACTAGAACAGGTGTGAAACCCATGGTTTTTTCAGTGAATTTGCAAGGTTTTTTAAATGCTAATTCCTAACTATAACGTGTGTGAAACCTATGGTTTTTTAAGTGAATTTGCAAGGTTTTTTAAATGCTAATTTATGAATGTATTATTATATTTTTTAAATATTTATTTTACAATAAGCTACCTATATATATGTATAGTTTAACTTTATCCTGTAATATGGAATGGCTCAGTTTTTATTTTTTTAATTTGGATAGAGTTAAACAGCATAGTTAATATCTTCTATAAACGTATAAACACTTTTAATTATTTTTTTTTATGTTTATTTTTTTTAAGTGCTTTTGACGGTGCGCGCACCGTGCACGCATGCGTACGTGCTCCGTGTGCGCATGCGTACGTGCTCCACGTGCGCATGCGTACATCGTGCGTGCTCCGTACGCATGTGCTCCGTACGCGCATGCGCTCCGTACGCGCGTGCTCTGTATGCGCGTGCTCTGTATGCGCGTGCTCCGTTTGCGCATGCGTGCGTGATCCGTGCGCGCACGGCAAGTCATGTGATTTAGAAACAACACTTTTCATTGGTTTATAGTAGTTTCAGTTCCAGAACCTTCCAACACCACACCCACTCCCCTCATTATTACTTCTGATTCCCTGGGAGAAGGAGCTGAGCAGCTTTTCCAGTACTCCAGTACTTGAGAATGGCAGAGCTGCAGTCATCTTCTGGGAGTGAGCAGGAGACCCTTGTGCCACAGAGACAGAGGAAACAGAAAAACTCTTTTATATGGCAATTTTTCAATTTTCCAGAGGGGCAGAAGAAGGTGAATGCTCCAAAAGTCACCTGCACTATTTGTGGTGGTGTCTTATCAAGAGGAGATCCTAAAAAGAAATACTCTTTTAGTATTTTCACTATGATCAGGCACGTTAGAGATGTACATCCTGTGGCTTATGCTCGAGCTGCTAGAGAAAACCCTCCAGCAGCTCAGCCGAGCACATCCGCAGCAGCTCAGCCGAGCACTTCAATCTGCGGCGGCAGCTTCACCTGCTTCTGTTCCTCTGGATATACACCCTCTGTTCAAGAGGGTGCATATACGGTGCAATGCGTGCAATGCTCTTCTCTCTTATGGGGACACCAGCATTCCCCTAATAGAGAGCAAGATACAGCAGCACACATGCGGCACCCTATAATTTTTTTCATTTTTTTGTTCCTCTGTTCCTCAATGAACACAACGGCTCTTTTTAGAGCCAACTAACACCTAAACACTTAAATTTGATTTTTAATTCTATTCTTTTAATGATTTTTTTCCGCCGTGCGTGCACCG
Source organism: Triturus cristatus (assembly GCF_964204655.1). Taxonomy (NCBI): domain Eukaryota; kingdom Metazoa; phylum Chordata; class Amphibia; order Caudata; family Salamandridae; genus Triturus; species Triturus cristatus. The sequence goes on along the minus strand of NC_140593.1, from coordinate 958,780,295 downwards.
TGTGCGCACCGTGCGCGCACCCCGCGATTTAAAAAAAATATATATATGTTTTTTAAACCCTTCATGGTCCTTCAGGGACCCCCTGACAAAAGCTAGGGGGTCAGGAACTCTGTACCCTGCCCCCTTTTCACGTTCTCCACCTTTCTTTTTCACTGTCACACAAAAAATTGCGGACAAAACTTCCTGATTTCGACCGATTCGAATGTTGACTGACATGTAACCACCAATCAGAATTACGCTCGCGCACGGCACGGTGCGCGTATATAAATATTTATGTACTTTTAACTGCAATTTTCTCAGTAACTACTGAACAGATTGACACCATGTATGCAAAAGGCACATCCCTGACCTGAGGACTACCTCTTTGCCAAATTTCAAGTAATTCTGTTCAGCCGTTCGGGCTGTACCTTCGACTAAAGGTCCTATGGGAAATTGCATGGGGAAAACGCGTTTTGGGACCCCCCTTTTTTCCCAGCCCCCGCTTGACAAATCACCCCGAGACTTCCAGGGTAGGAGCTGAGCAGAGCGCCCCATTAGTTTTAGAAATTTCGCGAGGATCTGTCAACCGGCTCCAAAGTTATTCAAAATAGAATTTTCAGATTTCCTATGGAAACACGGTCCTAACTAAAACTATCTACTGGCGACCGCCAGTAGATAATATATATATTTAATATATATTTATAAATATTCCCTTCTTATGCTTAGCTCGACTAGATAGCCTTTGGCCAACTTTTGTCTAAGGAGTGTGTTCAGTAGGTTCGATGAGAAACACTGCCATTTTAACATGCACACATTTCTTAAGTTGCCTTCTTGTTCATACAATGACTTTCGACAAACATTTGCTTAAGTAACTACTTTACTTACAAATTCACTTCGCAAGAACACTCTCAACACCTTGAACATTTCATAAAAGGCCCTGCCACACATTGTGCCAATGTAATTTGTTGTTTCATTCATAAAAAGACTTTACTATCACAATGACAATAAACAATGTTAGCTCAGCTGGGGCATTAACACAGAAGCATGGATGCCATTGTTATGAATACACCCGCCCTTCCCCACTCGGGAGGGGAGTTCTTCAGGTTAGCTGGTTCCTGTTGATCCCTCTGTGAGGGGGTAAGTCTAACCTGTGAGCAAGACAGGGACCTACATACTTTGCCTTCAGGCAAAGGGTATTTCGATCATCCTGTAGGGGATTATTGGCCAAACAAACAAAAACACACAAACACACTAACTTGGTTAGGGAACACATTAGGTGTACACTATACTCGGTACTTATATGCCAGCAAATATACACTGTTCTAGCACAATGGCGGAGTTGTTCATTCTCTTCACTGTCCTTATACTTCTAATCACTTTTATCTGCTTCTGTCTATTTATCATTGCAGTGCATATATTTTATACGAGAATCACGATGGTTCAATAAATATTGAAAATGCCCCTTGGTGTCTTACTTATATATCTCTCGGAGAGCACACAAATGACTGAGTGAAGGAGTTCTGGATCCGTTACCACAATTCCTCGGAAGGATCTGGATTGTCATTTTTTTAGGTTGCCGAAACCATTTGCCACCCGTCTAGATTAGGGAGGCATATGGCACGTGAGCTAGCTTGTCTCTCCGACAACATATCCTGAGGGGGTGCACAGAATTAGTTTGGCACCAATTCCAACTTTATATTGCCCAACAAACACACAGTTCCTACTGGAAAAGTGGAAACTGTAACACAGTGACTGGATAAAAGTCATTTTAACATATCCCATTTGTTTCGCAATACACTGCAGCCAAGTGAAATTTGTGTATATTCCCATTGTTGTTGGATCATTCGATTGCTAAATGCCATTAAACATTCTGCTGTATTAATCACCTTTCTCCACCAGCAATTCAAACAGCACTTCATATAAAGACTGCAACCTGCTGGTTGCAAAAAGCCCTTTCGGGTTTGAGAGATTCACTACTATTCTTGGTAACTGCAGCATGAAGAATCTAATCAAATCAGGGAGTCTGAAAATGAAACACACCTACTTAGCTAGCAGAGGTGATAAGATAGAAACATTAGTGATAAACAGCTAGTGGCTGTAGATCTTTTTCATAACTTTCTAAACTTTAAACAGGGCACCAGAAATTGTGGCACAATTGACTAAACTATACAGCAAAAAAAGTGGAAATACGCGGTACATTCTGTGTAAGTATTATTTGGTCCCATCTTTGATTTATTTTCATTTCATTATGTTATGTTCCAATGTCCGGTTTGCTCCTCAGCACTTTCTAAAATACAGAAGTTTATAAACCTGCGTTTGGCACAGTTTCTAGTGGCTGGACAGCAGTGCGTTTCATGCTGAAGCTACATGCTGAAGTTAAACCTCTTCTTTTAATATTTCCTAGCTCTTGAACCGGAACCTGCAGCATTGAAATTCACGCACGACTGAATTTGACAGCATCTTTCCCAGAAACCTGTAAAACATTTACAAGTGATGGAAGGCCATGGTTCTTCGTGAACTGGTGTTCTACACACCACCCAGAACAGGATCTCTGCAACAAGGGCCCTCTCATACATCAAGTCTAATTACTCTGGAGTGATGTATTGGCTTTGATATGCAGTTTTAACTTTCGTTAATCATCATAGGCCAATATTTTCAGTAGAATCTCCTTACATAAATGGAAACCTGCTCTAGCATATGCAGACTAATGAACGTAATGTAGAGGCTTTGGATTTTGCGACCCATCTTTAGCAAGGCCTTTTAAGTTATTAACTTGTATCCCTACCAATAAAAAAAGGATAGCAGTGAAGGAATTCCCCAGAATAGTATGGTATGTCAAGATTCATACAATTACATACAGGCGATCCTGGTCTGTTATTCTGAAGTGCTTGTGCCTAATCAGTGCATCTATGTGTTGATGCCACATGAACGCATGAGCATCTGATCTACTTACGGCACCACCTCACTCATCTGGGTACAACACTAATGCTAAAAAGAATTTTCTGAAGCATACAAATATTGAGGTTGACCCTGTTAAGCTACAGAACTGCTTTCAGTTGCCGTATCGAAGTCCTGCATGGTCCATTTCATGCATTGTATCAACGTTTCCATCCCAAACACATAATGACCAACCATAACTATTTTGTGATTCATTGTTCTCCAACTGTAAGAGGGCAGTCACAGTAGTTTCCCTATTCCCCACAAGAATAACGAACACTCACAACCCGCCACTTTCCTTCCTCTCACAGGTTGGTGTATCAAGACTTTTCAATCACAAACTAGTTTATTTTTTTTTTTAACAGATTTTATTTTATTTTCAGCTCTTACATACATCTTCATAGACACCAGTTCTCACATCTTGTATTATGTCTCTTTCACATGATAGAATACATTATCATTTAAGTCTTCAGCATCTTGTTTGTCCTTTAGATTGAACGTTTCCCACCAAACTCTCCTCACCCACTCCCCAACTGCAGGTCACAATTTAGAGGTGTCAATGTAAGGCATCACTGCTCGGGAAGGGACACTAGCTCCTGCTCTACTCCCTATATTTATATTCTGCCATTCCCGTAACTGACCTTTTATGTGGATTTATGTTCACATAGTCAGGAGTGCCCGCACTGTCTCTCTCTCTGGATCCTGGAGTACAGGGCTTCCCCAACGGGAACGCTCCAAAGGAGAAGCCCCCCCCCGGATTCTGGTTCTGGGTTTCTCATGCTCTTGAGTAGTATTTCCCATCCTCTGGCTCTGTCGATCTTGCCGATCCCCCTGTGCGAGTTCCTAAGTAGTATGCTGCTCTCGCAACCCGCCCAAGCTTCCAGTTCCCTTTTCCATACTGCTATTCTGGGTCCCCCAGGTGTCTTCCAATACCTAGTGTTTTCACGCTTAGCTAGAGAGCAAGGTCCTGGAATCTATCCGTGACTTAGCTGTGCGGGGAAATAGACTCATGAGACAATGCGCCTGTGTGCAGGGGACCATACGGTCAATTATTTTTGTCACTTTAGCTGTTACCCCTGCCAATATGTATGTAGAGTTGTGCAGCTCCAGATCATGTGCAACATGTCCGCCCCTATGTCACCACACCTTGGGTATCCCACATCCTCCCTGTGAAAGTATATATTAATGCATTCTGGAATAAGGTACGCCAGGTGTATAACGTAAAAGTTAATCGGTCTAAATCGTGCATTCCTCGAAATCTTAGAGGTCCTGGCTAGTATATTCTCCCAATCCCCATCTTCCATAGGTAGGTCCAGATCCATAGCCCAGCGGTCTCCTAGTGCTGGCAGGGGTTGGAGAGAGTCTGCACCAATCGCTCTATAGAGGCACGTGACTGCCTTGAACATGCCTCCCACCGCCCCCAGGTAGCCGCATGTGGCATAGTGCTTCGGCTCCAGAGTACCAGCCCTCCAGTGTTTTTGAATAGCTGCAGTTACCGCTCTATGGAGCAGGAACTGGCCTTGGGGGATGTCCCAATCTGCTTGGAATACTTCAAAGCGCAGTAACTCCCCATATCTAAAGAGGTCTCCCAATTTGGTGGCTCCCGCCTGTATCCAGCTATGTAGGCCCCTCTACTGCCCTCCATGTGGCAGGGCCTGTAATACTGTTATTGGAAGGTCTGGCGAGTAGGGTACTCAGGTTTGTGTCTTCTGGAGGCATCTACCCCAGCATCACTGCATCACTTTTAGTTCATTTGCACCCTTCCGTTGCACCCCTTCAATTCTCACAAGAGTCCGCAAAGAGGTCTGCACGCTCAGAGGTTAAGGGTCCTATGTCCCCTCCTGAGGTCAGTCTCACCACTATCCATTATGTGAGCCACTGCAGTTGCCCTGCGAAATAGTATGATTTGAAGTCAAGGACTGCGAGGCCCTATTCTTCGGTCGGTCTATTCAGTTTCGCTAAGGCCACCCGCGTCTGCCGGTAACCCATATAAACAAAGTCACATGTGAGTCTAACTCCGTAAACCATGCCCTCAGTATCCATACAGGTAGCGTGGTAAAGAAATACAATATCCTCGGGAGGGCTATCATCGTTAATAGAGCCACCATGCCAGCAACCGACAATGGCAGGGTGCTCCAAAGGGCATGTTGTCTTTTAAGGGTCTCATTATCCCTTCTATGTTCCCTTCCAGCATGTCTGAGTGGGAATGTTAAATTTTAACCCCCAAGTATCGAAGTCAGCGAGGCTCCCAAATGAGGTCTCCCAGACTGTCTGGAGGGTCCCTGCCCTCGATCAATGGGAAGAACCTGGACTTCTGCCAATTTACCTTTAGACCCGACATTGCTCCGACCTCGCAGTTCTTCCTCCAGATCGCCCAAGAACAATAAGAGGTAATCCGCATACTATGCGATATGGTGGGTATGTCGTCCTATTTGCAGGCCTCAGTATATATCGTCCATCCGGGCCCATTCGCACCCTCGCCAGGGGCTCTGCATTTAGCAAGTGTACCCATCGCAGAAAGCCTTGCCCCACTCATATAGTAATACATTGTATTTCATATTTTATATTCTCTGGGGAAATAATCATACCTAACTTACATAACCAGTTACAAGCAAATATAGATAGAAGTTCCTCACACTCAAATGTTACTATTGAGTGCAGTGTAATAATTGAACTGTACAAGTCTGAGTGTCCACCAGAAGATATGAAGTCTTCTCATTCATGGTCAATTACATGTTGGAGGAAAAGACAATTACAGTTTTGCTGTTGTGTTCAAACTCACACCATCAAGCATCAGGCCCTTTCCCTGACCATGTCTTGTGCACTGCATGATGTCTATTTCAGAAATTAACTCACTAACGGAAAGGCATCACAGAAAGAGCAGCACATCCAGCTTTAGGTAAATTGATTGCCCTAGCTTTTAATTTGTCATTAATTTAATCACTGTGCTTTGATATGGAGGGATGCACAACCATCTGAGATCCATCTCGCTTTGTAAAGTCAATTTAAGAGTCCCCTTTGTAGCTCCAGCAGCAGATCCCATGCAAGTCCCTTGATTTCAGGTCCGCAACTCGCTCTTCTGGGGAATACACAGTTCAGGACATCATCAGTTCAGTTCAGATACCACAAACTCCACAGTGAATCTGTAAGTCAGAACCATGGCACCAGGGGATCTTTGGGGGACAAACCTAGCTGCAGCCAGTTTAACTGTGCCATCCATATTGTAAAACCACCACATAACTTGTGGAGCTTTAGCACAGGCGCGGTTTCTACAGCATTTAAAAGAACAACAAATTATAGAGCAGCAATGAAGGTTAATGCATCTGAAACAGTTGCCTTTGATCTTCAGGTACGCTACACACCGTTTCATTCATTGAAATGGTTACCTCATTGCTCTTATTATGTCGTAGGGTGCTATGGTTGTTAATAATTTTAGCTTCGACCTTTACTCCCCAAAATGCTGTCTCGAGATCAGTGAAAAATAAATCCCCCATCCTAAACAGAAACAACTGTGCAGAAACAAGGAAAGGCATTGGCGCAGATCTTATAGTCCTGAAGACAAAGTCAGCTATAGGGAAGCATTAAGGCTGTATAAAGCCCTCATTGTCGAAACCAAGAAAAAGTTCTTTACAGAACAGATTAATAATGCTAACAATTCTAGTAAAAAACTGTTCGAGATCACCAAAATCTTAGCGGGCAACCCCCCCAGACTTAGCTCCACCTCCTTCTCAATCCCTCTGCGACTCCTTGGCTAAGTTCTTTTTTAACAAGGTCAACGACATTTACAAAGCATTCACTGATAAAACTACAACTCGGCCACCGATGCCCAATGGCATTACTCATGAGACTGTACTATCTCAGTTCACGGAGCTCGCCGAGACACAAATTAAGGACATCATTGCCACCATTAAATCTGGATCGGCATTAGATCCCTGCCCTCTCAAATTTATTCGTCCGGTAATGGACTGCTTGACCCCTGAGATCACTTCAATCTGCAACGCCATGTTTAGCACAGGGATCTACCCCAACTCACTAAAGAATACCATGGTTAAACCCCTTTTAAAGAAAGCTAATCTGGATAAGGAACAACTAAAAAATTACCGTCCCATAGCTAATCTACCTTTTTTAGCCAAGGTAGCGGAGAAAGCCATGAATACACAACTCTCGCAGTTTTTAGAGAAGCACCAATCACTAGATAACACTCAATTTGGCTTCCGCAAATACCACGGCACAGAGACGGCCTTAATCAAAGCCACGGAGGATATACGAATGATTCGTGACTTGGGAGGAACAGCGATACTGATACTACTCGACTTATCTGCTGCGTTCGACACGGTCGACCATAAGATCCTGGTAGACCGTGTCGGAAAGATGGGCATTCACCACCTGGCACTGAATCTGCTTTCCTCCTTTCTAGCAGGGAGAACACAGGTGGTCACACTGGGGCAATTTCAATCTGACAAGTTATCACTGCCGTGTGGGGTCCCTCAAGGCTCATCCCTAAGCCCGACACTATTTAATATCTATGTGTCGGACTTGGCAACTGTCATCAAAGCCCATGGGATGGGCCTCACCTCATACGCAGATGATACACAACTGGTGCTGGCCATTAATGGCGATGGAGAGAGAATGGCAGGAAACTTCCAGGAGGGTTTACGGGCAATTGGGGACTGGATGGCCTCCAATTGCTTAAAACTAAACTCCGAAAAAACGGAGGTAGTCATCTTCGGACATCTTTCACCTTGCTGGTCAACTACTTGGTGGCCTCCCTCATATGGGACCCCCCCGAAACCAGTCACTTCTGTCAGAAACCTGGGAGTGATTTTTGATGAAAACCTGAACTTTATGGCCCACGCAAATAAAACAGCAGCGTCGGCCCACCATAAACTAAGGTTGATCAAAAAAATTCTGCCATTTTTACCAGCTGCTGCTGGAAAGACCTTGGTCAGTGCTCTGGTGTTGTCCTCCCTCGACTACTGTAATGGTCTGTTTATCAACGCTCAGGCCAAAGTGATCAACAAACTACAGTCAGTTCAGAATGCCGCAGCCCGTCTCCTGTCTGGTACTCCGAAATTCATGCCTATTTCAGAAACAATAAAAAAGCTGCATTGGCTTAAGATCAATAACAGGATTAAATTCAAAACACTCTATCACATACAAAGCACTTCATAATCAGGGTCCGGACTTTTTGAAGTCCCATCTCCGGTATCACTCCTCCCCTAGATCTCTCCGGTCTAACAACCTTAAATCTCTGCAGGTACCACAAACAAAAACTGTCACATGGGGCGATAGGCGCTTCCTGGTGGCTGCTCCCAGACTTTGGAATTCCTTACCTACCACCATCAAAGAAAGCACATCCTTGATGCCATTTCGCAGGAAATTAAAGACTTGGCTTTTTGATCAATAACAGCTGTCAACTAGCCTCTGTGGGTATCTCACGCCTTGTTTTCTCTAGCGCCGAGACGCCTACGGGCATTTGTTCGCGCTTTATAAATTTCAAAAATAAATAAATAAATAAATAAATAAAATAAACAATTACATTTAATTTAGTAGGGTGAATTGTGCCATGTTTCAAGTTGTTTCATTTTAGGGTTTGTATCTTTCCGCCAAACTACATTCTTGGCCTGCGAAACTGAAGTATGGATAGTAGCTTACTCCAGTTTTTCCCTTAGCTTACTCCTGGACCTTTTAATTGTGAATTTTGGTGCTAATGGGCCTGTGTTGAATCCACAGAAGTGGCCTGGGACACAGCAATTTATGTGCCATTTCCACCAAGAATTACTCAGTTTCATAGCAAAGAGACAGGTTTTAATAAAGTGACTATTCCCATGATTTTTTTGTAGGTGCTCCCGGCAGATAGTAATATGTGTACAGTATTACATCATATCGCATCTACCACTGTACCTCTGTTCTGACTAGGATCAAATTGAGGTGCCTTCAGGAATGTCAGCATTAACCAGGCTATAGGGTTTGATTGCCATGCCTTTCACTGTATCTTGTAAATCTGCAGTGTAGAGGTTCTTCCTCAGTAACTTCTTTACGTGCAATTATTTTTACTTTCCATTAAGTGCAATTTAATTCCTTTACTCTTGACAATGGCCTTGAAATTCATGATTTCCTTCAAAGTGACTGCCTTTTCTGCCAAGGCTTCAACAATGTTGAACCTTTTTCCTAGTCCTTTTTACCTTCTACCACAGAAGCAACAGGTTAACTGTTTTACAGAATGATTTTAGTTGGTCAAACAAATGCTCAATTAACATGCGTTTTAGCATTAAAACAAGGGGAGAGGATGTGGGCTAATGGCTAGAGCGGTCGACCTCAAAGCTGGAAAACCAGGTTCGAGTCTCGGTAGGAATGCTCAACATCCTGCGATTCTGGGCAAATGACAATCTCCCTGTGCTTAACTAAATGAATGTGTCCGTTTGTAACGCAACTTGTGCTCATGTAAAGTCCTCCGACACTGTCTAGTTTGCGCTATATAAAACTCATAATATTAAAACCCGTCAAGTTCTCCAGTAAACGGTCTCATGTGATCTCAATGTTGTCAACTAGTGTCTTCGAGATTCAAATCTTTATGTATGCTCATTAGGGAAGTCAAAGCTTCAATAAAATCTTATGTCCAGCCTGTAAGGCTTTTATCTTGTATGTAGACAATACTATAATCCCAAATTGTCTCGGCCACATCTGATGTTACAGGATTCCCAGGTCGGAACAGTCCAAGCATCAGCTAAGGTTGATATTTTATGACAAGACTTATGCTGAAAGGGTAAGATTTTATTATTATGCATTATCAGATGCATGTCAAGATAATGCATAATTCACCAAAACTTTAGGTTCAATCAATCAGGGGAATTGTAAGCGCACTACTCACCCGTGAGGGTCTCAAGGCGCAAGCAGCTCTGTTCAGTCGAACAGCCAGGTCTTGCGTGTCTTCCTAAAGATGTTCAGGGTGTGGGCGTGTCTGATGTCGATAGAAAGCTTGTTCCTGGTCTTGGCCGTGATGTAGGAGAAAGCTCTTTCCCCTGTTCTGGCTTTGCGGATCCGCAAGATTTCGGCGAGGGTGAGGTTGGCGGTTTGGAGGTTTCACTTGGGTACGTGGAAGGAGATTCTCTTGTTGAGGTATTGGGGTCCGATGTTGTGAAGGCATTTGTAGGCATGGGTGATGATCTTGAAGGCGATTCTCTTTTCTATGGGAAGCCAGTGGGGGTTCTACAGGTGTAGGGTGATGCGCTTGTGTCGAGGGATGACGAGGACAAGTCTGGCTGTGGTGTTCTGTATGGTCTGGAGTTTGCAGAGCAGAGACTTGTGTATCCCGGCACAGAGGGCGTTTCAGTAGTCCAGTATGCTGGTTATGAGTGCATGGGTAACTGTCTTCCTTGCTTCGGCGGGATCCATTTGAAGGTTTTTCGGAGGATGGGGAAAGTGTTGAAGCAGCTGGAGGCGACGGCGTTGACCTGTCGGGGCATGAAGAGGGAGGAGTCGAGTACGATGCCGAGGTTACGGGTGTAGTCCGTGGGGGTGGGAGGGCTGCCGAGGGCAGTGGGACACCAGGTGTTGTCCCATGCACACAGGGGAGGGTTCGAGCACGATGACCTCCGTCTTCTCAGAGTTGAGCTTCAGGCAGCTGCTGCTCATCCAGGATGCAACGTCCTTCATTCCTTCCTGGAAGTTGAGCCTGGTGGTGATGGGGTACTTGGTGAGGGAGAGGATGAGCTGGGTGTCGTTGGCATAGGATACTATGCTGAGTCCATGCTGTCTGACGATGGCGGCGAGGGGGGCCATGAAGATGTTGAGGCAAAAGACACACAATTGATGGACGGAATGCATAACAAATCAAAACATTCACCCCCAGTCAAGAGATCTGGGTTAAATCCATCATTATTTTGCTCACCATGCCACCCCAGTTTAGACCTAGCCATATGCAAATCAGTCCTGACACTGTGCCTCATGGGAAGAGTCCAGCCCCAACTGCCAAGCCAGGTTCTCCCTGGACCGGAAACAAGCATCCTAGGACCGCATTTGCGGTTTCACCCCTCTTCAGCCAGGATAGCTTGATTCCAGTGGCACAGTGAGCCATCAATTGAGTGTCTTTTGCTTTCATGAAAATGTTGAGGAGCGTGGGGCTGAACGATGATCCTTGGGGTACTCCACAGTTGATTTCCGTCAGTTCGGAGAGGAAGGGTGGCAGTCTGATTCTTTGTTCCGCCGGTGAGGAAAGAGCGAATCCAGTCGAGGGCGTATTCCGGCATCACAGAGTCTGGTGGGGATTGTGCAGTTGGAGACGGTGGCGAACGCTGCGGAGAGGTCGAGTAGGATCAGGGCTTTGGTGCGTCCTTGGTCGAGGAGGGTGCGGATGTCGTCTGTGGCAGCGAGTTAAGCGATCTCGGTGCTGTGGTTGCTGCGGAATTCGGATCGTGAGGGGTCGAGGATGGAGTTTTCTTCGATGTATCTTGTCAGCTGGGCATTGACGGTCTTCTCAATGACTTTGGCCTCAAACATGAGGAGGGAGATGGGTCGGTAGTTCTTGAGGACCGTGGGATCTGCTAAGTGCTTCTTGAGAAGGGGTCTGATTTCTGCCTGTTTCCAGTCGTCTGGATAGATGCCGGTCTTGAAGGTGGCGTTGATTTTGTGTTGTAGTTCTGGAGCGATGGTGGTGGCGGCTCTGTGGTAAATGTGCGGCGAGCAGGGGTCCGTGGGGGCTCCTGAGTGGATGCCTTTCATGGTTGAGGTGGTGTCTTCGGTGGGGACTGTGGTCCAGGATGAAATGGTGGGCTGGCTGGCATTGCTGGAGGAGGACGTGGTTTCGGGGTAAGGCGTCTTGTCGTTGAAATTGTCATAGAGGCCCTTAATTTTTAGATGGAAGTAGGATCCAAGCTTGTTGCAGAGGTCCTGGGAAGGAGTGATGCCCATGGTATTGCTGGGGGGCTTGGTGAATTCCTGGATGATGCTGAAAAGTTCTTTCGAGTTGCTGGAGTTGGCGAGGATCTTGTTTTGGATGAACGTTCTTTTGGTGGATCTGATGCGTTAGTGGTGTTCTGTCATGACATTCTTGTAGGTGGTGCGATCTTCAGACGTTTTGCTGTTTCTCCAGTTCTTCTCGAGGCGTCTGCAGGTGCGTCTGGATTCTTGGCGATCGGCGATGAACCAGGTGGCCTTCCTGGGGCGCATTCCGTCGGGTTACGTAGTGGTGCGAGTTCATCTGAGCAGTTGGAGATCCATTGTGGAGTTCCTTGGCTGCGATGTTGGAGTCTGTCGAGGTGGTGGGGGCGTCTTGGTTGAGGGTAGAGTTGAGCTGCTCCTTGGTGACTTTTCTACAGTTCCCTCGTGGGGGGTGCGGTGCAGGTTTGGGTGGCGTGGGTTTGTTGACGTGGAAGTGTATGCAGTGGTGGTCCATCCATGGGTGTTGCGTGGTGTGGCTGAAGTGGATGTTGTTGCCTCCTGCGAAGATGGGGTCCAGGGTGTGTCCTGCCTTCTGGGTATGTGTGGTGACGAGCTGTTTCAGTCCGATGTTGGTGAGGTTGTCCAGGAGGGTGGCGGAGTTGGGGCTCGCTGGAGTTGTCGAGGTGGAAGTTCACATCTCCGTTGAGTACATAGTCCATGGAGGTGATGGCATGGGGGGGGGGGGGGGGGGTGGGAGATGAGGTTGGCGATGGTAGTGGTGAATGGAGCGCGAAGTCTGGGGAGTCTGTAGGCCAGGATGCCATGAAGTGTGGTTCTAGGGCTGATCTGGAAGTGCAGGTGTTCACCGGTGAGGAAGGAGTCGCTGGTGGTGAGTCGGAGGGAGCTCTTGTGTGCGATGGTGAGTCATCCCCCCTGGGTGGTTGGAGCGGTCCTTCCTCTGGATCTTGTATCCGTCAGGGATGGTGGTGGCGAAGTCGGGGCAGAGGAGGAGTTTGTCCAGGTTTCTATGAAGGAGACGTCTGGTGAAAGGGTATCAAGGAGGTCCCAGATCTCTACAGCGGGTCTGTGCAGGGAGTGTACATTGGCGGATGCATTTCAGGGCTTCGGTGGTGTTGGTGTTCGGTGTGAGGGGGAGGCGTGGGGGTGGGGGTGCGTGTGGTGGTGAAGGTATGGTGGCAGTGACGGCAGGAGAACTGTCTGTGGGTGGTGCTCGGCATGGACCGCTGGCAGTTGTTGCTCCTTCTGGGGCCGAGTGCGAGGAGGGCGGCTGAGTCATAGCGATGGATAGTGGGAGATACAGGGTTCCTGGCGCTGGTCGCGGTCGAGCGCAGCGGCCGGCATTAAATAGGGCTGGGATGGAAGCACAGCTGAGAGGCTGGCGAGAGAACAGCAGGGCGGAGGGGCCGCGGGGGAGCAGCAGCGGTAAAACGGGCAGCGAGAACGGGAAGGGAGGAGAAAACGAGGGCTCAGGCACAAAAGACAACAAAGGGCAGAAGAAACTGAATCACAGACAAACAGGCACAAAAAAAAAGTATAGTGAAAAAAAACAGTAAAGACAGGAAAAGACACCACAAACAAAAACGGGCACAATAAATCAGACAGACTGCAGTGAAGCAGCAGAAGAGCAAGGCTTTCGCACTGGACCACCAGGGAGAGGTGCAGGCAGGAGCCTGCGGGTGGAGGAGGGCCTCGAACACCTACCAGGAGAGAGGTGTCTGGGGCAGCGGCAGGGGATGCTACGTCGGAGCTGGTTGAGAGGAGAGTGGGACCCTGACCAGAGGTTGGGCTTTAAAAGCATCCAGTCTATCAGGGCCTAACTCAACTTCAGCCAGCACCTTCCACTTCAAAGTCTGTCACATAAGGTAAACATCCTTGTCATCAGTTGTAAATACAGCAAAGACTGACTATCCTACTCAAACATGTCAATAGCAATGATCAAAGTAGGAGTGCTTCCAGAAACCTATCCCTCAGGGAATTTTCCTCCAACACAAATATTTCAACCTAAAGTATTAGTAATTCAGAATGCATCTCATCTACCTCGGGCATTCACTCCCTGAATTAGGGTACCTAGCCAACTTCAAAAGTCCCAGCTTCTTCCTGATATATTTTTTGGGGAAGGCATCATAACACATTCCTAGTCTCACCAACAATATTGCTTCTCCTCCCCATCCCTGAATCCAGCCCTCATTGAAAGCAATTAGCTGGTCACTTTAGCCCCTCTTTTTCACCATCAGCAAGGCCTACGATTTAAAGTTTCCAACTTGTTCTTATTTATACTGTCAACGAACTGCGGAAGTTGCACTCCAAAATTTCTTCAAATCATTCATCACTCAGTTTCTTTCAAAGAGATCATGATCGTTCAGCTTTCGTTCCGGCACTGAAATTTGTATCCAAACTTTCTCTATATGTTCTACACACTCTAGCTTAGCAGTTCAGAACCTTTAGATTTTTGGGGACCCTCACAGAATCACTACTGGAAGGCAGGAAAGCCAGCCTAAGAAATGTCCATGATTCAATAAATCTCAACACAATACACGAAAACACTGCATAGATCACACAAATTATGAAATATTTTATTTAATTCACAAACAAATATACAAAAATCTAAACTGTAATTTTAATAGGAGGGTTGGAGCTTTTCAAAATGTTGGTTTATCTCTAAGAGATGAAGCGATATGCTCGTCTCTAGCATATCACTGCCTTTTTTGCTCTGAATGCATGCTTTATTGGCCCACATACCAGTGCTTCAATTGAAGCTACAAATTGTCCAGAATGGATTCTTTTTACAGTAATGCTCCCACAAATCATGCTAAGGATACTAACTTAATTAATCCAATTTCAAACTCCATCCCATTTATAGAGAGTGTTCCTATTTTTAATTTTGCTTTTTTAAATGTATATATACTTCATTAATGTTCTATTATTTGATTTTGTTGCAGTTTTAGACTACAATGGGTTCACGGACCACAGGTTAAGAAACAATGCTCCAGCTATTTTACTGAGCAGTTGTCTTCCCCGCACCACTTTTAGAGTGGCTGATCATTTCAGTCCTAGAACCATTTTGATTATAATTGGATATTTTAAGTAATTTAGAATCTAATGTTCATCTTTTCGCAATATGTTTCCTAGATGACAGCAAAATGGTTGACTAAATGTTGGCTACAGTAAAATTAAGTATGAATGACACCCAACATTAGCATTACCTTTCTTAAAATGTTTAACCTACGCCTACTATCACATTTATCAGTAAGCATTTCAAATATGAAACATACTTCTCCATAATGACTACTTAATACATTTACAAGCATTTGCTAGGCATGTATCACAAGAGGAAATCCTTTCACTACTGTAACAACCATTGCAGAATAGTGTCAAAAAAGCTCAGACCCAATGGGGCAGGTGAAGGTTTCTCATGTCTATAACATGGCAATACGATCATTAGTTTATAAACAACATTAAATCATATTGGCCTTACTCATTAATAAACCCACTGTGCAATTAGAGGGTGAAGGGAAGGATAACCGCTTCAAATTAGTTGGAGCTGGAATCTAGAACTGACCTTTTGCAGGGGTGTGGCCTAGATAGCACTGATGTAAATTGTGCTTTCCCAGCCTGTAGGGTTGCTTAATCACCTGGTAAACTCCCTTATCCAGGGAGATTTCAAGCCATAAGCACCCCGATTTGAAAGCAACAGTGAAATAACAAATTAACCAGTGAACAGAGAAGAACCTTTAATGTTTTAGGCATGGGTGGGGGAAATTATTTGGAGTCCGGCATTTTCTAATGTGTTAAAGTTAACCTTGAATGTTCTAATTCTTTGCTAAAATCATGAAAAAAAATATAGAAAACTAAAACAGACCATTGCTGTGATGACCATTTAATAGCCAAAACTTCTTAGATACGACATGATAAGCGGACTGATTTATATTTTTTGATTTCATAAAATAAACATAGGGTAGCAAGTCATCCATTTAAAAATATCAGAAGGCGGCCAAGTACTTCTCAGTAAATTAGAAGACAGATTCAGTCTGAAAACGCAGAAAGGAAAGAAAACGTTCAAACCTTGTTATCAAAAGTTAAACTCTGGAATACTAAGCCAGGAGGTGTGGAGAGCAGAATGAGCCTGCAGTAATTTGAGAGGAGTGGATAGCGGTTTAAATGAGTCACAGATGCTTCAGCACACATAATCGAGGATAAATTTGGTGAGACAGATATACCGGAATAAGTTAGGAGTCAAAATAAGGCTCAACGTCACAGTACTTATGTGGAGACTTTCCTGATGGGGGCATGCGCAACAGAGGATACATCTGTACAGAAGGGGGCCCCAAACAAATGGGAAAGAAAAGAAGCTATAGCATTGGCAAGATAAATATGTAGCATGTTTATGAGATTCTCAGTCTAAATTTATAGAACAGAATGGACATAACAGTATTCTACCATGCCATAAACATTTCCAGCGAGGAAGCCGAGAGAAGATCAGCCTTTAAAGGTGTAGGAAAGTAGGATCTGCTTTCATGACCCCCCCCCCCCCCCACACTTTTTGCTGGTTTCATTATCCTTTTCTGGCTAGTCTGACTGGGATCCTGCTAACCAGGACCCCAGTCTCTGTGCTTCCTCCATAATAGGACATGGTGAGTACTTCAGATTTGCTACTGGTGTATCCTTGTAAGTACCTAGTAAATTGTACTAGGGTATCTAGGGCATAGGTACACCAGGGCTCCCCCATGGGCTGTATTATGGGCTGTATCATGCCACTCATGGGAGACCTCTAAAATGGTGTCTCCAGGCCTGCCATTGCAGACTGTGTGAGCTGGTGCTAGCACCACTTATAACGGATATAGGTTTCCTTATACCTGAGGTCACTATGCTTAAAACCAATAAGTCACCCCTAAGGCAGGTCTTTCAATCCTGAAGGCAGGGTGCTGGGTCCAAAGTGTGAGGGTGCCCCTACATGAGCGGGGTACACCTACAACCTTCGGAGTCCATTCTCCTGGGTTGTAAATGCAGCAGCCAAAACGACATATAGAGTGGCCATGCGTCATTATACAATGACCATCTCTAAACTGGTTGTAACGAACCCTGTCATGTTGGTATCAAACATGTTGGAATCATACTTCCACACCGTAAACGGCTTCTCCAGGAGTCCCTCAGTGCTCCGGGTACCAGTCTTCTAGAAGAGGACAGCAAGCTAGAACTGCTGCCGACCAGAGACACAATTCTACCCTGCTGCTGCAAAGCCAAGCTCAAGCATCGGAAGACAGAATAGGTATTCTGCCACAGGGAGGTGTGACCACCTCCCAGACAGGGTTTAGTGTATTGGGGCAGGGTGGGGTGGGGGAGCGCTTGCCAGCACCACGGCGACTACTTGAAGGGCACATTTGGTGCCCTTCTTGCAAACTCCAGTTCAAACCAGTTCAGGTAGCCGTTGGCTTCCGCTCTAGCGTGAAACTGGACAAAGGACATGGGAGTATGCTTCCCACTGAATCCACAAAGGAAATCCTCAGCACACGTCTGTAGTGTATCTAAACATTTATCTGCACATTGTATGCATAAATATTAACACAGTATTTTGAGTTTCTTGTTTTTCTTTCTTTATTCTTATAGTTTCTCTTCAGCCGCTACGTGTTTCGTCGGATACACTGGGAAATCGTCCCACGACTTTCTCAAGGCTCTACAATCTTTGGTATATTCCTTTCTTATGTGGTGATAATTCCAACTCACAAGGGATAAAATATCTGTCTTCTGCGTTAAAATTGGTTCTTCATTCAGGAAAGGTCTCCGTCTGACCAATCCACAAGCTCGTAAGGACAGCTCCATCATCAACATAGCCCACAACCCTGACTCTCGAGTGCGAGAACCCGCCACTCTCCAGACCCTCCTCTGGGAGGGACCATTGAATCGTCCCAACCCTTTACCTAGGGGGACTTAAGGGCATACCTGTGAGTGGGTCCCTAGATTTGTCGTGGAACAAGATTCAGATTGCATACCACTTCAACTTTGACCATCTGGACACTCTGGACTTCGCTCTGGGTACCGAGACTGCAACTGGGAATATTCCTGCTGCTCCTGGTCTCGTCGTCCTGACAGTCTTCTGCAACATCTGTGCCTGTGCTCCATACAGGCTCTTTGCCAGGCCTGTGGACATCCAAGACACCCGGAGGAATCTCCCTTGGCGTGAAGGAGTCACTCCCCTGCATACGCAGGCACCACAACGCAGCTGACCGGTCTGCTGATCTGGGGCTCCCACGGACTTCGAAAGACTCAGTGACACAGGTGGTGTTGCTACAACACCCTGAGGCCTGCACTGTCTTCATACCACGTTTGAGGCAAATATCTTTAGTCGGAACTGCTGGAACAGAACCCTTGTGCACTGCGTCAACTTGCCGGTGCCAAGGCTTGTTGACTTTCTCCTCCAGAGATTTTCGGGCTCCAAGAAGCTCCAACCTCAAGCAACTCCTTCAGCTAAGATCTTTGCCCTCACCGCTTCCTGGGCCTTCTCCATTGGAGAGCTGCTCAAGGTCCTCTTGCGACTTCTGTGCCTTCGGCCCATGGGTCCTCTTGAGGATTTTCTTTGGCTCCAGTGGGCTTCCTGCTTCTGGTGAGTAGTCACCTGGACCTTGCTGGTCCCAACAATGCACGTTTTTTCCACAAATACGTCGGTTGCTGCTGCCAAGGCTTGTTGGTGCCCCTGCCAGACACTGACCCCTGGCTCTCGACATCAGACGTGGTTCAGCTCGTGAACAGCTCCTGGTCTTCCACAGCATCGCCTGGTTCGCACAGCTGCAACTTCAAGGGCACTGTCAACTCTCCTGCATCTAACGACATCGGTGGGCATTCGTCTTCCGTGCCTCCTGGTCACTCTAGAGCAGCACAAACTCTGTCCCTCTGCTTGTAGGTTCTTCTCCTCTCTAATCCATCTTTGAGTTCATCCAGACTCCATCTTCTTCTCCAGGGGCACTTTTCCTGAAGACCTCCACTGTGGTCCACGGAGGTTTTCGATGTCCCTTTACACCTATACACCAGGCTTCCATGATGAAGGTATCCTGGTTCCTGGGGTATCCACGGGTGGGGTGACTCTCCAATCTTCCACTGGGCTCCTTCAGGATCCACCGGAAAGGGTCCTTCTTTAAAACTGCAACCGGGGCTTACCTATTGACTTATGTGTATCAGGCAGAAGTATTCACACTCTGCACATGGCTTGCGTGGGGTTCCAGGGCACTTACCTTGGGTGGTTCCTAGGGTCCCCAAAACTTCTACGTCTTCTGAGTCCAATCTCAACTTAGGTCATGGTTCGCTTTCCACTATTTTAGTATATAGTTTGGTCTCCCCCTGGAGACCACTGTGTATTTGTGCTACTTACGTGTTCTATTATCAAAGTATTGTGTGTATTGTGAATATATCTCCGGGGAGGAGATATTGCAATGTGTTAGTGAGTGTTAGTAATAAAATAAAAAATACATATTTTTATAACTACACTGTGTGATTCTTTTTTACTTAACCTATACCATAACATTAAGGGCTGGTAAAAACAAGCTGCTTTACACTCCTCCTGGACTAAGCCTGAAGGCTGCTCTCCACAGCTACCAATTAAGAGAGCTTTCTAAGGTGGTCTAAGACCACTAAAATCACCATAAGGGTTGTCTGGATTAGTGCAAGGTGCTTCTCTTAAATAAGTGAGCACCAAATACTAAACCAGCTTCTAACATTGGTGTGCAGTGGTTGGGATTCAAGCTTGCATTGTTTTACCAGTTAATCTTGGTGAGGATTAATTGAAAACCCATCACTAATATTAGGCACATATAATGCAGCTTAGAATAAGTAAGTTCTTCTGAACTTAGGGTTGGGTAGTTAAGGGTCTCGCACAAACCTTTCTCCAACCTTAGAGAGTTTAGTACACACTTGATTAGGTAGGTGCAACACCACACTACACCTAGTAACCATGTCTTTAGTTTGGAATGCTGGTGCACCCCAGTCTTCTAGATACAGTGGTCTCAAGTTCCAGGAACTAAGGGCCCTGTATACTTCTAATCCAGTCACTGAGCATCTCTTAGAGATGCTTATCCTAGCTCATCTCCAGAACCCTGACAGGTTGGGGGATCAAAACAAAGTGGGTGGGGAAGCTCCAGAAAATGAGACAGAAGGGGTAACCCCCAGTGGCATTAATTCTGAGCATGATCAGGAGGAGTCTGAAATCTCCCCCTTGATGACCTCTGATCCAGGGAATAGTGCAGATGACACAGAGGGTGTCCCTAGAAGAAGGTCACTCTTTATTCCTCCTGAGAGGGTTTAAAGCAGACTGAGGAGATCTAGGTCTCCTTCTGCTGAGTCTAATGCTTCAGGACGTTCCATACAGACCTCAATCTCTAACCAGAGAGAGGACTCCTTGGAGAGGAACACCACCTAATCAAGCTTGAAAAGGTTAGACTCCAACTCAGCCAAGACCAGTTGGCCTTTGACAGGGAGGCCCTGGAAACCCAAAAAGCTAAGAAAAAGCTGGGACTAGAGTCCCATGGTGGCAGCACTATAGTCCATAGAGTCAGGGAAAACACATTTGATACTAGGAGTCTGAGCAGGTTAGTCCCTCCTTACCAGGAGGGAGGTGAAATCCAGATATGGATCACTGTATTAAGAGGGCCTATAAAGTTCAGAAGGTCCCTCAAAGGCAGTGTGGAACTATCCTCTGGCTCTCCTTTGCTAACAAAGTTAGAGATAAGCTCCTCACTTAGAGAAGAGGGTGCTGACAATTATTCAGTTCTGAAGAGTGCACTCATTGATGGGTTTGGCTTAACCAATAAAAAGTATAGTATTAGATTCAGAGACATCCAGAAGGCACACACCCAGGACTGGGTAAGTTTCATTGACAGTGCTATTAAAGCGCTGGAAGGCTGGCTTCATGGAAGCAAGGTACAGGACTATGAAGGATTGTACAATTTGATAATGAGTGAGCACATCCTTAATAACGGTCAGAACCAACTTTTGCACCAGTACCTGGTGGTCTCTTGTCTGACCTCTCCCCAAGAATTGGGAGAGAGGGCAGACAAAAGGGTCCGCACCAGGATTATGCAGAAAAACTACGGCAATGGAGGTGACAAGAAGAAGCAATATTCTTCTAAATCCCAGGATAAGGGTGGGGACAAGGGTAAAGATAAACAAGAGTCTTCACAAGGGCCCCAAAAACCTGCATCTGGGGGAGAGTCCCAAAATTCCAAGAAAGGCAAAAAGAAACCTCGGTGCTACGTTTGTAAGTTAAAGACCCATTGGAAAAAGGATGCTGATTGTCCAAAGGCCAAGGAATCGCCTACTACCACTGCCCCTAAGCACTTTCTCCCCCTGGCACAAGTACAAGTGGTAGTACAGCAACCAAGGGATTAGTGAGGTTAACCTTGGATTCCGATGTGGGTTCTGCCTTAGTCAGAACTCCAGATCAGGCTGTTCTAGTCTGTGATGGTGGCATAGACCTTGCCACCTTACTGGTAGGTCCCACTAACTTGGGCAAGTACAGACAACAGCCTTTGAACTTTGGAAAGGAAGCAATGGCTTGCTGGGACACCGGGGCCAGTGTCCCTATGGTGATAGAGAATCTTGTGTCCCCTGAACAGATCATACTTGGACAAGTGTACCAAGTCACAACGCTAGCAATGTCAGGACTGACTATTCCTTGGCAGTTGTGAATGTCAGCTCAGGAAGGGTAACTGGACCTAAGAGGATTGTAGGTATCTCCAGACCTACTTGTAGATTAGCTGTTGGGCAATGATCTAGAAACTTCAGCCTGGGCTAAAGTAGCGGTCAGGACTCATGCAGCGATGATGGGAATCTCTGCCAGTGTCTTTGCTGTCACCAGGGCTCAGGTCAAATAACTCCGCACTGAAAAGGTACTGCATCCTGGAATAATGGACCAGGTGCCTCCCAAGAGAAGGAGCAGAAAGGGCAAGGCTTTATCCTCCTTACAAACTCCCAGTGAAGATCAGCCTCCTGAGGGAGATGATCTCAGCCCCTGTGAAGGTACTGTCCCAGAGGAACTTGGGCCTCACCAGGCAGAGTTATTGGGGCCAGGGGGCCTTTCCAGGACAGACTTAAGTTTGGAGCAGCAGACCAGCTCCTCTCTTGAACATCTCAGGCAGCAAGCTGCTGCTTAGGAAGCAAGGAATACCAATGGGTCCCATAGGATCTATTGGGAAGATTGGCTTCTATACTATGAAGGTAAAGACTCCAAGCCTGGTGCCACCAGGAGCTTGGTGATACCACAGAGGTTTAGAGGTTTCCTCCTCTTCCTAGAACATGATATTCCTCTTGCAGGACTCTAAGGGCAAAGCAAGACTTAGGACAGGCGTGTCCCTCACTTTCACTGGCCCCATACCTCTAAAGACGCAAATTAGTTTTGTCGCTCCTGTGCCACTTGCCAAGCCAGTGTTAAGTCAGGTGGCACCACAAAGGCCCCTTTAATTCCAATTCCAGTGGTTGGGGTTGTCTTTGAAAGGGTAGGGATTGACATTGTTGGTACCTTGAACCATCCAACAGCATCTGGGCACAGTTACATCCTAGTGGTGGTGGACCATGCCGCTAGGTACCCAGAAGCTATTCCCCCTAGAATCACTACAGCGCCTGTATTGGCCAGGGCCCTCCTGGGAATCTTTTCCAGAGTGGGCTTCTCAAATGAGTTCTTAACAGACAGAGGTACAAACGTCAGGTCTTGTTATATCACTGCCATGTGGAAAGAGTGTGGAGTAAACTAAAAGTTGACGACACCGGACCATCTACAGTGCAATGGGCTTATTGAAAGTTTCAACAAGGCCCTAAAGGGTATGATTATGGGACTCCCAGAAAAGCTTAAGCAAAAATGGGATGTCTCACTAGCCTGCCTTCTCTTTCTCTACAGAGAGGTTCCACGGAAGGGGATTAGCTACAGCCCATTTGAACTTCTGTTTGGCTATCCAGTTAGGGGTCCATTGTGTCTAGTGAAGGAAGGCTGGGAGCAACCTCTCAAGCCTCCTAAACAGGACATTGTGGACTATCTCTTTCGCCTGGGTTCTAGCATGGCTGAGTACCAGTGGCGGATGATGACATTTGAAAGTGGTGAGGCGTAAAAGTTCAGGTTAAGTGCCCTGTGGCAAGAGAGCTTCCGTAGTCAACAGTTACATCCCACGCGATGATAGGAATGATGTGGGATAGTTACATAAAAGACGACGGAGATGAAAGCTTGCAGCGCTAAGCTTGAAATCCCTCTTTTTCTTTTTTCTTTAATGTAGTTCCCATTTGATCAATTTTTATAAATTGTTCTACGGGTTTTAACAGCACAAATTGGGTTTTTAAAATACATACTGCTTCTAACTTCATATTCTAGACAGGAGGCAGCAGTCCAACAGAAGCCTAGTCTTGGCAACTAATTGCTGCCTAGGCACCCTGGGTAATAAAAGGAATAAAAGTGGCAGATTGGCTACCTAGCAAGTAAAAAGTAATAAAAAGGCCAAATATTACGCAATTAATGTCTAGAAAACCCCTCCTAAAGCCTATAGCCTGTAAAGTATTTGAAATATCATCTTTTTATTTGTACTTTTAAGTCGATTTACCTATAGCTTGTGCAATGCTACTTATTGTACAATATGTTATATGTTGGGGGTTTTCTATAGTGCGATCACCGTCTAAGCAGTCTCTTGGCACTAGGAAGAGAAGCTCTGAGTGTGTTAAAGAATTAAGTTGTGCACGGGAACTATGAAGGGAAATAGACTGGCATAAATTCTTACACCTGTGTGTTCTCCATCTCTCTCAAGTAGTGTAGGACTAAACTCGATGATGTGGTTGCCCTGGCATAAAGAAAAGGACCGCCCTCCTGTTTGGAAACACTGACAAGATGTATTGGGAGAAGGTGTTCATATTGCCACACAGTCTTGTAACCACTGCGCATAGCCTTTGCTTCATGTGCTCAGAAATGGGGGTCAAAATAGCGATCAGTGAGCAGGTGCAATTTATTGAACCAGATTACCAATCCTCTACTTTTTTATGGTGTTTTAATTCTGCCAGCATGTTCTTGGTACTGACCAAATATGTACTACGAGCTAAATTGAGATGCAATAGTTAGAACATAACATAACACATCCATTGTCAGTGTTCACAGTAAGGAAAGAAGTAATTCAAAGGTGTACTATAACCATGCATTAAATGCTGTGGGCATCCTTCCCTCTGAAGTCTTGAGCACTGAGGATTATTACATGGGAGACAGTCTTGGAAACATAGTGCTAACAGGAAACCAGGCAGGTTCGTTCGGGAGGCTGTGGCAACACATTCCTACATACATGCACACTTGAATGCCACGCGCCACCACAAGGCCACCTCGTAGCACTATGGTGCTAAATGATGTTAGAAACTAAAGTAAAATAAAAACTGATACCTCCCTGATGATGGATTCCTGAAGCTTTTCTTCCAGTCTTGCGGATCACGTATATTAAAGACGTCTGAAAAACAGCTGCCTCGTATGTTCTTTTCATTACACTCATTCCAATCCCGGGAAAAAAAAATACACAACGAGTGCTTGGTTGTAAATAGGCTAGCGCTGAACTACCATGAAAGAAGACAGAAGATCGGGTTTAAATTTGGCAAACAAACATGTTCCTTCGAAACAGTCTTGGAAAGGAGCGATTGCCATAATGGAAACAGCAGTCCTCACTGTCCTCCTTTATGCTGGTTTGCAAAATGTCTGTGAAACATACAGCAACGGGTACTTTTTTATGGAGCTAAACTGAACCCTGAGTGCTGCAGTGATACATGAATTCAGACACATGGGGGATGGGAGCACACTGCCTCACCTCCCAGCACAGTTCGCCCCTTAGCATTGTGGTAAATGCAGTTCACAGTGATTTCTTACTTGAATTTTAGCTGTAGTGGTTCACCAAAGTTGGTGCAGGTTAGTGCTGTAAATCTCTAGACACATGTGTTTCTGGATATTATCCGTCTTCAGTAGAGATAAAAAAGGAAAATTCCTTCTGGGGTTGCTGGGGTTGCTGGAAAGGCTGCCACAGTCTCTCAGGTCTCAGTACCGCTCTCTGGCGCACAGGTGCATCGCCAAGAGCTCGTCAGCTCAGTGGCTCAAGGGAGCCTTTTCAAACAAATGGGGGATGGGAGCACACTGCCTCACCTCCCAGCACAGTTCGCCCCTTAGCATTGTGGTAAATGAAAGAAGACGGAAGATCGGGTTTAAATTTGGCAAACAAACATGTTCCTTCGAAACAGTCTTGGAAAGGAGCGATTGCCATAATGGAAACAGCAGTCCTCACTGTCCTCCTTTATGCTGGTTTGCAAAATGTCTGTGAAACATACAGCAACGAGTACTTTTTTATGGAGCTAAACTGAACCCTGAGTGCTGCAGTGATACATGAATTCAGACACACCTTGGTGCAAACCGAGAAGGACTGAATGGAAAGGCACAATTGTAGTTACAGTAGAATGAAGAGGATACGTAGGCAGGTAGAATTTCAAATAACATCGTCTGACCTTGGGTGATGCTGGCTGTATGCTGCTATCAACGAGAGTGTAAACATGCATCTAAGACTACTGTGATCGATTCTTTGTCTGACTTACCCCCAAACACACTGAGCCTTGTTCCTTCTCCGTAAGGCGTACTGGCTGCATTGCTGAAGTTGCCTGTGTTCACCATAGCAGTCGATTATGGCCTGGCGTCGGCGGCACCCCCTGGATCTGAAGCAAGTAGGAGTTGTTGTCTGCCCCGTGGGTAGCCTGGAAGCGCTCGGTGAAGCCACAACCCACTGATTTGGTACAGCCTGCCGGCTACCGCCTGCACCGTGTATGTTAGACGTGCAAACTGAATGAAAAACTTCCAGTGGAAATGGAAAATGAAACATCACACTGACTGGCCTAGCAGCGCCATGGTCTCTCAGCCAATCCAGAGTGACGCTGCTCCCTTGCTGTTACACAGCATGGAGCAGAGCCAGGATTGGCTTGAGCAGGCAAACTCACTGCTCATTACGAGACTGGGGGTCTGCAGCTTTCAGCAACCCCCACTTGCTAATGAGCAGTAGGGAGAAGCCTCTAGTGCGGATGTTTGGCTGGCCAGAGAAAGACAGCCATCCCAACCCAACATGTGCACTGCCCATTTGTGGGCCTAAATGTTGTGAGCTGCTGCCAGCCTGGCACCATGTCAATCATATTGAAGCCCCGCTCCCACCCCATCAGAGCCGCCAATGAGAGAAACTGCCCAGCTGAAATCTGACTGCCTCGGACATGCGGGCAAAAGTAAAATAGTAAGTTTGACTGAAGCAATTTATTTATATTTCAGTTACAGGAAATGGTGCAGGGGGACCAAATATGAGTGGGGCAACGCTCCAACGCTCAAAGGCAGGAACCGCCCCTGTGGAGTACATGAAGAAGGACAGCAAAAACCTTAAAGCCAATCAAGAAATTCAAAAAGCTTGGCATAACCTAATGGCTGTCCTGTTTATTAGCCAGGACAGAAACTGTGGGTGTTAAGAGTCTATGGCCCCAGCAGCTCTCCAAGACAAGTGAAGTTGCCCCCACACTATCCTTGAACAAAAAGGTGAGTTCACCTACTTGGTGGACCTAGGTACTTCATGTGAACGGCCTGAAACCTTTTGTGGGCAGGGTTGACATGGGCTTGCTCATGGCAACTGTTGAGGGACAGGAGGAAGAGTGTGACCCTCTCCCTGATCTACTCTCTCAGAACTTTGATGGGTCCGTGGATGGAGTAGCTTTGGCAGGAAGCCTCAGTGACCAACAGCAAGCTGATTGAAGGCAAGTTCAATCAGTACAGACACATGTTCTCCCCGACACCCAAACCACATGGTGTACCCATGAAGTAGACACAGGTGACAGCCTGCCTATCAAATCTACAGACAGTCTGGCCATGTCAGATTGCATCAGGAAAGAGGTCCAAAAGATGCTTGAATTTGGGGTAATTGATCCTTCAGATAGCCCCTGGGCTAGTTCAGTAGTCCTTGTGCCAAAACCTCACACCAAGGGTGGAAAAAGAGAGATTAGGTTTTGTGTGGACTACAGAGGCCTCAATGCAGTCACTAGGGCTGATTCTCATCCCATTCCAAGGGCAGATAAACTTATAGATACTTTGGCCTCAGCCAAGTTTCTGAGTACATTTGGCCTGACTGCTGGCTAACGGCAAATCAGACTGGCTGAGGATGCCAAGCCAAAAAGAGCATTTTAAACCCCTAGTGGGCATTAACAATTAATTGTAATGCCCTTTGGTCTGAAAAATGCCCCTACCACATTTCAAAGGCAGTTAAGTAAAGTTCTCACAGGCCTGGAAAGCTCTAGTGCAGCATATCTAGACGACATAGCTGTCTTTAGCTCCAACTAGGAGGATCACCTGGTCCACTTCAGAAAAGTTCTGGAGGCCCTGCTGAAGGCGGGTCTCACTATCAAGGCCAGATAGGGCAGAGCAAGGTTGTGTACTTGGGCCACCAGGTAGGTGGAGGCCATGTTCAACCACTAGAGAGCAAAATCCAGACCATTGTGGACTGGATTGCTCCCACTACCCAGACTCATGTCAGAGCTTTCTTGGGTCTGACTGGGTACTACAGAAGATGTATCTAGGGATATGGGTTCGTAGGGACTCCCCTGAATGACCTTACATCTGAAAAAAATGCCGAAGAAAGTTCAGTGGACAGTAAGGTGTAAGAAAGGCATTTGATGGCCTGAAGCAGGCCATGTTCACTGCTCCCATCCTGCAAGTCCTGACTACTCTTAAACTTTCATAGTCCAGACAGAAGCATCTGAGATAGGGGAGGGGCTGTGTTATCACAACTGAATGCAGAGGGACGTTATCAACCAGTAGCTTTTATCAGCAGAAGGTTGACCCCCGGAGAGAGACATTGGTCAGCCATTGAGAGGGAAACCTTTGCTGTGGTCTAGGCCTTGAAGAAGCTGAGGCCATAATTGTTTGGCACTCACTTCATTGTTCAGAGAGACCACACGCCCCTCTTATGGCTTTAACAGATGAAGGGTGAAAACCCCAAACTTTTGAGGTGGTCCATTTCCCTACAGGGGATGGACTATACAGTGGAACATAGACCTGGGAGTAACCATGCCCATCCAGCTATTTCCACTTAGAAAATGAAGACTCAACTGGGGAAGGTTAGACTCATCTCCTTTAATTTGTTTTTTTGAGGGGGTATAGGAAAGTAGGATCTGCTTTTATGGTTACCCCAACTTTTTGCCTGGTGCTATGCAGTTTTTGACTGGGATCCTGCTAACCAGGGCCCCAGTCTCTGTGCTTTCTCCCTTATATTGACTATGGTGCATACTTGGGTACATCCCAGATTGTCTCCTGGTGTACCATTATATGTCCCTAGTATATCTACTGAAGTACCCAGGGCATAGGTACACCAGGGGTCTTCCATGGGCTGCAACATGTATTATGCCACACATGAGAGACCATTCAAATTGTGACTACGGGCCTGCCATTGCAGCCTGTATAAGCTGGTGCTAGCAACACTTCCAACAGATATCACTTTCCCTATATCTGACGGCACTGCCCTTAAACCCTATAAGTCACCCCTAAGGCAGGCCTTTTCAATCCTGAAGGCAGGGTGCTCGATTCTAAGGGTGATGGTGCCTCTGCATTAGCAGAACACCCCTACAACCTTCGGTCTTCTAACATGTTACTCACCGCCAGATGCAGGTTTTTGGGGGCCTCGTGAAGACTCTTTTTTATCTTTACCCTTGTCCCCATCCTAATCCTGGGATTTTAAAGAATCTTGCTTCTTCTGGTTGCCTCCATTACCATGGTTTTTCTGCTTAACCCTGGTGCGGACCATTTGTCTGACTTCTTTCCCAATTCTTGGTGAGACGCAAGATCAGGGTCTACTAGGTACTGGTGCAAAAGTTGGTTCTGGCAGTTATTAAGGATGTGCTCCCTCATTACCAAACTGTACAATCCTTCATAGTCTGTACCTTGCTTCCATAAAGCCAGCCCTCCAGAGCCTTAATAGCACTGTCAATGAAATCTACCCAGGCCTGGGAGTGTGCCTACCGGGTGTCTCTGAACTTAATCCTATACTGTTCAGTGGTTAAGCCAAACCCATTAATGAGTGCACTCTTCAGAACTGAATAATTGTCAGCATCTTCTTCTTTACCAATGAGGAGCTTATCTCTACCTTTGTTAGCAAAGGAGAGCCACAAGATAGCTGACCACTGTCCTTGAGGGACCTTTTGACCTTTACATGCCCTCTCTAATGCAGTGATGCATTTCTGGATGTCAACCACCTCCTGGTAAGGAGGGACTATACTGCTCAAGTTCCTAGTATCAAAAGAGTTATCCCTGCCTAGGGAAGCTAGGGCTGCCACCATGGGACTCTAGTACCAGCTTTTTCCTAGCTTTTTGGATTTCCAGGGCCTCCCTGTCAAGGGCCAACAGGCCTCACCTGAGTTGGAGTCAAATCTTCACAAGCTTAATCAGGTGCTGTTCCCTCTCCAAGTAGTCCTCTCTCTGGCTAGAGATTGAGGTCCCTATGGAACGTCCTGAAGCATTGGACTCAGCAGAGGGAGACCTAGATCTCCTCTGTCTGCTTCGAACCCTCCCAGGAGGAATTAAGGGGGACCTACTTCAAGGGACTCCTTCTGTGCCATCTGCACTATTCCCTGGATCAGAGTTCATCAAGGGGGAGTCCTCATACTCCTCTTTATAAGGCACAGAATTAGGGCCACTGGGAGTTACCCCTCCTGTCAGATTTTCTGGAGCCTCCCCACCCACTTTGTCCTGATCCCCCAACCTGCCAGATTTCTGGAGATCATCTAGGATAAGCAGCTCTAAGAGATGCTTAGTGGTTGGATTGCTACCGGTCTTTAACTTTCAAGCAGTACACAGGGACCTTAGTTCCTGGGACCTGAGACCACTTTATCTAGAAGACTGGGGTGCACTAGCATCCCAAACTAAAGACATGGTTTCACCTACCTAACCTAGTGTAAACTAAACTCTCTGAGGTTGGAGAAAGGGTTGTCCTAGACCCTTAACTACCCAACCCTAACATCAGTAGAACTTACTTATTCTAAGCTGTATTATATGTGCCTAATATTAGTGATGGTTTTTCAATGAATTCACACCAAGATTAGCTGGCAAAACATTGCAGGCTTGAACCCCCACTGCTACCACTAATGTGAGAAGCTGGCTTAGTATATGGTGCTCACTTATTTAAGTGTAGCACCCTGCACTATTCCAGATGACCATTATGGTGACTTTAGTGGTCTTAGACAACCTTAGAAAGCTCTCTAAGTGGTAGCTGTAGAGAGCAGCCTTCAGGCGTATTCCAGAAGGAGTGTAAAGCAGCTTGTTTTGCCAGTGCATAATCTTATTGGTAAAGATTAAGTGAAAAGAACCACACAGTGCATTTATAGAAATATGTATTTATTATAAGACACTTACTAACACATACACCTGTCTCCTACCTGGAGATATACACCATGCACACAATACTTTGCAAAGAAAACAGGTAAGTAGCACGGAATACATAGCGGTCACCAGGGGGTGACAACACCATATACTAAAATAGTGGTATGCGAACCACGACCCAAGCCAAGACTATACCCAGAAGATGTAGAAGTGCTGGGGACCCAAGGAACCACCCGAGTTAAGTAACCAGGAACCCAACAGAGAACGTGTGCAGAGTGGGGACACGACCGCAGTATTCAGTTCAAGTCAGTGGGTGCGTTACGTTTGCAATTTTAACAAAGATGGACCCTTCCCAGTGGAAGCAGGTTCTAGTCAGAAACCGTATAGCACCAGGCAAAAAGTGGGGGTAACCATAAAAGCAGATCCTATTTTCCTATAGTAACCCACATTTTAAAATGGTTTAGGGAGCTGTAGCTTCTACCTTTATTTGCTCTCAAGTGCTTTACACAAATTAAAATCAAGGTGTCACGCATTCTTAAGAGGCTGGGGTCAACATGTCAGTGACATTAACTTTCTAGAATAAAAAAAAACACACAAACTGGCCAGTTACGTGCTCCCCCACCAAACAGTGCTTATGACCTTGTATATTACATTACTCATGATATGTTTTAGAACATCACTTATGACATCATACGAGTGTGCTACTTTATTTTTTCGTTTAAATAGTAGAGGGTAACTATCACATTACGTTTCTACCTTATTTTGTACAGCCTGTGCCCAGTTAATGGGTGTAACTGTTTGCAAAACGCATGTGCTTCTAATGCATCATAGGTGTGTAGAGATATTGAACACATTCTAAACCTTTGCATTGAAGAGAAACTCGGTGAGCAGACAGTTGACGACTTGCGCCTAGTATGTTACACACAAGTTTTTTGGTTCTGCAGAAAAGGTTTCCAACAGGACACAGATTCTATGTAGTAGATACTAAGTACTGTAAAGCAGATTTGAGATAGACAGAATGGTATAGTTTTTACATAACATTAAATAGTGTGTGCACCTAGGTACATGTGTTTTTTTGCTTCAGAAAATGGGCTGTCTAAAGTTTTCACCACAGTATGAAAGCTGCAGATAGTATGATCTTTACCACCTTCAGAGCTTTGTTATTGTAAGCAAATAGTGTATTTTTTGCCAGTCTTGCATAGACTGTACACTATTATTAGTAGATACATTTGAATACTCTGTGGTGTATCTCCTCATGAGAATTTCACTGTCAGGAAACCGCGTGGTACAGAGTAAACTCTCTCCGTGGAGTGAACACTGTTTGCAAGTACCCACTTCTCTACTTCTATCAACTTAATTTCTCAGTGTAGATTCGGAGAATGTGAGGGTTTTGATACAGATCAAAGCTGTCCATAGTAGGAACAGACGTTGAGTATCCTCAGGAACTTTGCTTTCTCTCAACAGTTATATACATACTGAACACAATATCGAATAAGTGCTTTCCATATATCGGTGGCTGACTGTTAATGTGAACTAGGCTACTCATTAAGTTTATGGTATAGGCTCAATGTTGCACATAACACATGGTTGATAAACCTAAGGGAGTTTTATCTGTGATGGCATTAATAATGCTTCATATTATTTTGAGCTTTGTCCTTACTTTTAGGCCTCTAATGCCATACTAGTTGATAGAGTAATGTGTATCAAAGAATATTGGATGAGGTCATCAATGTCATTTGAGATGTTATCAGTGAAGTCATAAATGTTATAGAACATGTCATGAATTATATAATATGGGTCATTAGCAGTGCATGGTAGGAGCACAACTTAAAGTTAGCTCTGCTAACTATAACTGGTGAATTTCTCTGTTTTGTTTATTTTTTTAAGATAAAAACGTTAATATTGCCACTGACATATTAACCTAACTATAACTCCACTTAAACCTTTGGGGTTTTTTCAGTTATTTTTACCTTAAAGTAATATTTTTGTTTACCATACGTAAAGCCAACAACGCCCCCAAATGGCAAACTCCTCACAAACAACCAACCTCACGCTGCACACAGCCTTCAGCCATGCACAGCAGGCCCTCTGGCCAACCCACCCGGTGGTAGCCGATCCCCTTCCAGGCAGTCAACCTCATGCTGCGCAAGGCCTTTCCACACACAAGGCGTGTGGTTGGCAGTAGGGTCTGGCTTGCAACAAGGCCTTGCGTCCACCTCCCCGCAGGCAGCCATCCCCACGCTGTGCACAGTCTTTGGTCGTGCGCAGTGCGAGTTGATCACAGGGCTGGCCTGATTCCAGGCCCTGGGGCCAAACTCCCCAGGAGGCTTCAGCCAATCACTGCGCACAGCCTTTGTTGTGCAGCATAGTGTTGGCCTTCGGGCCACGGGGACACCATCACCCGGGGCCACATTCATGTGGTTTTTAAAGGGTGAGAGAGGTTGTGCAGTCCCAGTCCCGGAGCCTTATTATGCCCAAGGGATCCCATCCTTCGGGCCATAGCAATAAAAAGCCTCATTAGACCCTGGGGGCTCCATACCCCTGGGCCTATTTTATTTTTAAAAGGGGAGGGGGCACTCATGGCCCCCATTCCCGAGACTCATTAGTCCCTGGGGACCCCATCCCCAAGGTGTAAGATTAATATAGGTGGGTGCCCTGGTGCACACCCAGGACACCCACCAAACGAAGCTGGGGGCTGCGGGGGACGATCCAGGGTCCCCACGGCCCCGGCCGGCTCACTGCATGCTTTGGGAGTCGGCATTGCTCCAGTCCAGTGGGAGAAGCTATTTATCCTGCTTCCTCCAGGCCAGAGAAATAAACAGATCTTTTTCCAGGCAGAGAAATAGATCTCAAGTCTGCTACCAGCCGGAGGGAACATTATTTAAAGCATCCACCTGCTGGGAGCAGATTTTGTGTTTGCTCCTTTTTGGTGGTATTTTTGAAAATGCTCTCAAACACGTATACCTCCCAGCGTTGGTGCAGGTAGGAAAACTGCCATGTCCCGGGGTGAGGTCGGCTCGAGGAGGAGGGCCCCTCCCTTTCTGTTAAAATAAAGGCCCTGGGGACTTCTAACTAATATAAATGTTTTTTGCAAACTCTAAAATACAGACTGCATTTTCCCCAAAAATCATTCTTTTCTCCCTGTTTCGGTTTCTTCATAATTGATTTTATGTTCTCTCAATTTAGCTAAAAATCAATACCTGTTGAGACATTGTTGTTTGTTACTGAATCCACACAGGTCTCTGGGTTTACTCCTCCCTGAAACTTTTGTAACATATCCTACATAAACCTATATATGCCTTGTTTAGTCCACACTTCTATGTAAAGATATAGCTGCATGTTTAGTGTGTTAGATGAGGACTCACTCGCTTTGCAGTAGCTTGCTCACATTGGCAAAAATGTCGTAGTTTATGGGGAAAATAAACACCATTATCTATTAGGTCTCCCAAAGCAGCCTATCAGGAGGAATGTGTTCACTCACTCAAGATTTCATATTTCTTCTGAATAAAAGAAGGTATGCTTCTGATATTTTTATATGTCGCTGCCATTTGATTTATGCCAAAGGGAAGGTGTTGCTCAAACTGATTAGGTTACAATTCTTTTTACCAAACTGAAGTTCCATTTTAGCCCATTTGGTGACCCTAAAATCATTGAACAGCTATGCATGTCTGGTTTGACAATGATAACTAGTCCAAGGGCAAATGTATCGGGGGGCCATGGTAAACATTCAATTCTCCTGTGTGAGGGAGGTTCAACAGAAATGTCATTTTTCTTTTGAATTTTAAGAAGAATATAAGTTATCAGATTATAGTATCTCTTCTAGAGAGTCAGGAAGAAAGGAAACCTGCCACCTGCTGCTGAACTATGGGGGCTTGAACTGAGTGCCCCAAAGCCTCACAAAATGTTTGTAGGATTTGAAGCATCTGGATATTCAGGACATCAAAACAGTGGCTAAATTTAAATGATTTTACATTGACTGCAAGAGAAATACAAACAAATTGCATTTTGGGGAAAAAACATTTTTTCCATGTATTTTAGTATATTGGTATGTACCTCATTGCAGTTGGGCTGTCGTGTAGTTCCTACCAATCTGTAGGACCTGCACATTGTTCAGACAACATAGGCTGAGGGCCTGGTGTCGAGACTGATCACAGACACACCGGCAGGATATGTTGGCCTGTAGACCAGCTAGCTCACTGTGCCACCGCAAGCACCCCTAACCTACCAGGGTAGAAATGGATTCTGGCAACCACTTAACTTCACGGATTCCTCAGGAATCGTGGAAACAGTACAGAACCTTTCGCTCAGACACTGGTGCTCACTTATTCTCAGAGAAATATACAGAGAATACACAGTGGGACGTTTTCAGTAATTTTTATTGAATCAAAATAATTCTTGCATAAAATACGTGTGCTACAATAATTAGTAGACAGAGGCAGATAAACGTGATTAAGAGCACCAAGAGAGTAAATAGTAGATATAGTTCTACCATGGTGCTTAACAATTGTATATATGCAGGCATATGAACCAGACAGTAATCTAGCATACTCCTCCCATGCAAACCCTACTCTGCGTGTACCTAGAGTGTGTATAGGTGTACAGCCAAGAATCTCCCCCAAGGGATGATCCAACCCCATTACCTGTTGGGATACAGTGAAGGACCCAATCTTACTCACAAACAGGATATTACTCACGAGATGCAAGGCTGCTGCATGGTGATTACTCAGCATGCAAGGACACTACGTGTCAGCGGAAGTACCTCCTCTATCAATCTATAGGGATGCCTATTATTCATAATAAAAGTCGGCCTCGCTATGTGCGCATAAGATTAGTGATATTATGGATATGTAGATTGCGCTGTCGCCTCGTGGATGAAAACAGGACGACTTTTGTTCCCAGTGAGTAGAGATGCCTAGTATATGATGTTCAAGGCATCGTGATAATGTTGTGCGAGGCTGAATTTGTAAACAAAGTCATTTCAGAGAAACTAATCCAACATTGTCGTGCATGCAAATGTGTGCAAAAGTTCACAGTTGAAATGCTATTTTCTAGTGCAATGTAAGAAATAAGCTGCTTAACTACATGGGCCTAACTTCGGTATATAACAGGGCAGTGTATGTGAATGCACCATCATGCAGGGGGAAAAGGAAGACTGCTGAGGTGGTCGCTTAGAACATTCGTGCCCCCTTCCAAAAATGCCAACAGAGGGCACATAGTTAGTGCAACTCACACAATGCATCGGAAATATCGGCAAAGGAATTCCCTCAATTGCATGTAGTCATGCCCATTGCAAATTAATAATGTGCACTTGGCACAGAGAGGGCATTAAAAGGAAGACCCTGCAGTTATTATAAAATTAGCAGTGCACGCATCTGCAGTCCTTTTTATAATATAGAAGTGTTTTAGGGGAATAAAAAGTGTGTTAAAATTCCCACCTTGTTCAAGGAACATAGAATTTATCAAAAGCAACAGGACCAAGGCAAAGATTATTGGGTACTGGCAGAAAAGGAGACTAAGTGTTTGGGGGTTGTATTGAGTTTGAAGCCAATTCTGTAACAATGTAAGGCAATGCTGTTGTGCTACCTGGCAATCCTAGTATACCTAGCACGCAGACATTGCTAAAATCCTACAGAAAGTGAAATTGAGACCGTTTTACATATTCGAAAAATACTTTGGAAAATAGAATTTTCATCTTAACAGAGAGGTTGCTGTTGGTCAAAGAAGGCCGCTTCACTCTTCCTCGTGGTGAGAAAATAGCCACCACATACACCACAGACAGCCTTGAAGAAGACACTTGCTACACTACTATTTGTTGGAAGGTATATTATGCATCACCAATAAGAAAAGTCACAACAGACTACACTGAAGCAGCAACACAACAAACAGTTTAAGAAGATGCATGAAAACCTACCTCATAAGTGTGAGTCGGATTTCAAAGGCAGGTGTGTAATCTTCATAGCGAACAATATTTTGAAAAATGATAGGCGTGATAAAGTTGGCGGCGGTAATCACTATAGAGGGCAAATACTCCACGACCAAATTCACCGCTGCTGTTCCCTGCTTAGATAACAACAACGACCTGTTAGATGACTATAAACAGATTACATAAATGGAGACTATAATATATTACACTGAGGAGCGAGCATATTTGAGAAATACTTACCACACTATTATACCCTTGAGAAAATACAGTTGCCCAGTAAATCGCATAGAAGCAGCCTCCCAATATACACAGAACTATAATATTTAAGACTGTTCTTAGGAAATAGATGCTTATGGTTTGCCTTCTTGTCCTTTCAGCTATTTTCTGCCTTACTCGCTCTTCTTCCAAGTCCGTCTGTCAATAACAAAACACATTATTTTGGACAGCAGGAACATAAAGTGACTCCCAGTAAAGAATCAGTAACACAAAATGAATTGGTTATGATCAGAGTTTTTCACATATACCTGGATTCCAAAATTCACTATCCCTCAGGTATGTGCATTTTACCTTTTTAAATTAACTCCACTCAACATCCCATGCAAATAAACCTCTAGGAAGATTTTTTGAGAGAAAAATATTTATAAATGTAATAAAACAAAAAGTGCATTGCAAGACTTTCTTTAGCACGTAACAGAGGAATCAGAAAGAAAGTTATCATTTTAAACTCATGCCGTTAACTATATCTTTTGAAATTAAAGCAATGCCACCCCATAGAAACGCTTGGATACTGGAATCACAGACCTTAAGGGGCGCAAATGATCTAGCTGCTAACAGCTCACTGTGATATGAAGTTTATGGGTAGAAAAAAACTATGACCGAGCTCCAGTGCTGGGGAAGATTTATCAGTACGATCAAGGCCTCTTTCAAAACAGAAATATGTACAGAAATTTAGTTTTCAGGTGAAAGGTTCGGTCAAAAGATTCTTCCGCATGTTGAACTGACAATTAAAACATTTTTTGATTTTACCAGGTCTTTCTTTGCATTGTGTTGTCACATAGGGCCTACTGCAAACACAAATTCCACACGAGTCCTCTGAAAAGCGTAATGCAATAAAGAAAAGTGCGCCTTGTGAAGAATGACTCAGGAACTGAATATATTGAGTGTACGTTGCAGAAAACATTTAAGTCATGCAGGCAGTGTTGAATACTATCCCATCAATGTATTTAAATAAAGGGGCTTTCAAGTACCATTGGTCTACAGCTTGGCCTCCAGAGATACTTCTGATCAAATGAAATAGTCCCAAGCAACTAATGGTTTAGACAACTGTTGCAGTAGTGACTACATCAAATACAATCACAACAGTGACCGCACCTGCAGGATTATTAGTAGTACCCATGTGCATGCCACAATGTCATATGACCAAACACTGTCATGTCAAAATATAATTTCCAGAATAGTAATATGTATAAACATATAATATCCAAATCCCTTTTTGCTTCACCTACCTTTCGGAATGTTGGACCTCGCTATCTCGCACATGTTGTTCAGCCATACAGTCTACCCAGGACTTTAAAATCGTCTAACGTGAAGTTGGCTCTAATCTCTCGGATTAAATGGGCCAGGCAGGAGAGGCTGCTCTTTTAGGTTTCTGTTGCCCAAATTATGGAATTACCTACACCTGCGCCTAAGCCCTAGCGAAGACATCTTTTGGAAACACCTTAAGACCTGACTTTTCTAATTATTTAGGTTTCTGCTTGCGGTCCTGGAGTAGGGTAAGGAAGAGGGGTGAGATTCGTGTTTCAAGTTGAAAGCGTGCAGTGTGGAAAGACAGGGTAAATGCAGCGTGAGCGAAGTAAGTTTGTGTTTAGGGAAATGGAGTATGAAAGTGGGGGGCATCTTGAAAGGTTGAAAGGAAGATGGGTGATACTTGGGAGTTTTTAAGCTGAAAGTTGGCACTATGAAAATAGGTGGGGAGATGGGGTGGTTAAATTATCACGTGGTTGAGAAGGTATTGAATTAATTTTGCCACTCGGGGGAGTAACTTTTTGTTTGAGTAAAAGACATTAGTTCAATGACTATTGGTAAAACAAAAGGTTTATTTTAGCATGTGATTGACGCAACATGAATAACATGGATTATTATATATGTTAAAATCAGGACAATTAACTAATGGTGATTTTTTTATATTTGCAGTTACCCCTGAAGAAGAGCTTGTGAAGCTTGAAATGCATTGGGTTTTTAATAAAGAACACTGCTATGGATGAATCATGCGTTTCTATCGTGTTCTTGATAGAGGTCTGGATGGGCACATCTTGAGCATTTGAAGCTGGGATAGAGCATATTACCTTACATGTGGATCAAACCATGAAAAATTATTTTTGAAAAAAAATGGGGTAAAATTGACAAAATTGAGTAAAAGGAATAAAGTACTTTGGAAATTACCGTAATTCTACAATTTTGCTGTGCGACTGGGTTTGGGGTGAAATGACGCCCCACACAGTATGGTTAATTATCACTGTGGCACCGGGGTGAGGCACAACCCCAGTAAGAACACACTCTTTGATGATTTTGGACAAATAATGGATGAATTGTGATTAGAATGGTGTGCATCCCATCACCGTTTGATGTGCTGTCCTGGAGGAGCCATATTCTTTAGCACTGGGAAACCTTGCTGGGGGCAGCTATACACTTTACAAATCGCCTTATTCTTATTATTACATTCAAGAGTACTGGTGAGCTACCAGTAGCATCAAGCTACCAATTGGAGAATCCTGGTTAATAGCAAGAGTGTCTATTTTTCTTTTTTAAAGTAAACACAGACGCTGTTAATAATTCATGTTTATAAGTGCGAATGCATCTTTATTTAACATTTTACATATCTCAGAGACTGCATGGCAACATGTGCTCAATATATTACAGAAAGAAAATATTTAGTATATACCTAACCACTTTGAGAAGGTCACACTTCAATTTTAGAAAGTTTTATACATTTAGAAATTTTCAGAATTAATTATCCGGTCTACATTTATTGTGCTAAGGAAAATGAGAGTGGATAAGCAAAGCCCTAGAGGTCTTTCACAAACATTTCAGGAGACTTCTTTCATCCAACCCTTTCAGTACGAAAAAGTGTGACCTAATTAGGTAGACCCCTTTGTTGTTCCACAGATCCTTATGTGCAGAATAGGGTGGGCTCATAATGTTGTTTCAACAGCATCCCAAAGATCGGGAATCTTTAGGATTTTGGAATGGATAACACTAGTAGGTGCACAGGGCTACCTAGATCTTTCTTTAGAAGGAGCTTCTGCGGTGTCACATTCCTTGAACCAGTTGATGCCTCGAACACAAAGGAATGCTGCTTGGGAGTAATTAAAAATGGCTAATGTAAACGATTTTTTTTCTTTCTTCAGATTGTAATTTATTTACGGCACTGAACAATTTCTTACCAGCCGGCAGAATTGCATCAACGGCTCCATCTACATCACTGATTAAGGAGGCAAGGTCCTCCGAAGCAACGTAAAAGGTGGGGATGAACATTATCAAAGAGTCATTTTGGGGGTTTCTCTCTGCTGCACCATAACAAGGAATGTGGTGGTTATGCGAGACTTCATTTATTTACTTTGAAGTACCTTTACCATTTCCTTCTGCATGGTTTTTAATGCTGGGCACAACTAATATGCACAAACAATTCAGGGCATCAACTGCCATGTAAGGACAGTAACTTTATTCCATGCTTCTAGACAATCAACTTTAAGTAGTTCCGCCTTCTGACTGAAGAACTTATCCGCTTTAAAACGCTTGGATAAAAAAAGAGCCAACGAAGAGAAGGACAGCACCGAATAAAGTGTCCAAATGGGTGAATGGAAAGATGAGCTTTTCCAGAAGGTACACTGCAACGAATAAAGAAGATTAAGTCCAGCTCTAGGAAAATAACTCCAAATGGGGACACCCTTTGATTTATACACGGCAACCATGATCAAAGACTGAGAGCTTGACGACAAAGTGCCAAAACAATTGCGATCAAATGGAGCAGCCCTGACAAAAAAAATATTTAATGGACAAAATTGGGTGAAAAGACGATACCGTATGTTGGAAGGGGATACTGCCAACCTCAAAATTATTATATCTAAGTTTAAGTAAACCATTTAGGAATCCAATGGACTACTGGTTTTGGGGAAAAGTGAAAAAAAAGTTTTATTATCACCACACTCCCTTTTTCGCGGAATACAGTGACCAAAGATGGATATATATTTGCCTAAATGTATAACATTTTAAACTAATTTGTGCATTCACTGAAAAGAACCTGCACCATGATGCTCTTTTGGTTCTTTCCTTTCTTCCTGGACTGTTTGCAATGTGTTGTTTTGAGCATGGTGGTCAGCACAAGTTACGGCATGTGCCGTGCCTGTTGGTAACAGTAGGTGATGAATTTCAGTGGTTTGTCATGGTTGGGTTAGAACCATAACTCCGTTTTTAAATGAGTTTTTTCAGTGAATCACATTTTTTGAGTCGGGTACTTCATTTCCAACTCCTGCTGGCTTGGCGGTAGGGCTTGGCCTGCATCCAACATGCAGAGCGCATCCAACCGCCACACGGGTCTGGTCCGCAGCTATACCCTGTGCCCAACCCACAGCTGTCAGTCAACCTCCTTGGCACACAGCCTTCAGTGAACAGCTGGAATTTATCAATGGGTTTAGCCTGTGGCCTACGCCCTTCCATCCATCATTTCCCGTTTCATAAGCCTGTGAGCAGCACATAGGGATTTGTCACCGTCACTTCACTACTGTCACTTAACCCCGGCTGTGCACAGCCTTTGGCCATATGCAGCGGGGGCTTAGCACATGGAAGGCCATGCACCCTGCTCACTGCAGGCAGTCTACCTCTGCACCACACAGTACTTGGATGTGCAAGGGGGGGTTGGGAACAAGAGCTTGGTCTTTTCTGTACGGAGATACTTATTAAAATGTTTGCCCTTTTAATTAACTGTATGGAACTTTAGAGTCCGAAATTATATGAGCATATACATGAAACTCAAGTCAGTAGTGAAATGACAGTCAACCACAAAATAGTCTATTCCAGCACCTAAAATGAACGTTTGCTAACTCTTGAATCTTTTGTGACTTGAGACACCCATTTAATTTTTCCCCAAAAGTGGGAGTTTTCCACACCTCACGGTACCCCTTAGCACCAGGGTCAGGAACCTCTGATGGTCGCCCTCTCATTGTTGTGTAAAAAAAATTCCACAGTGTGAAACTTAAGTCCAAACTGACATGAGGGTTTCATGCGGGCAGAAAAATAAATTTCAGAGCCTTTTCTAATCAATCACATTTCTCGAGAAAATCAAAATGTGATTGACAGGATCTCAGAGTCACAGCTCTCAGGCTTTGAATGGTAGAGATATACAAAAACATTTACTTCTTTAAAACCTTTTCTGCAACCTTTTTAGGTCGAGCCTAGAGTCAGCGCGCATGCGCTGCTCTAGGGGAGACTTGTTGTAGTGGAGT
Source organism: Triturus cristatus (assembly GCF_964204655.1). Lineage (NCBI taxonomy): Eukaryota > Metazoa > Chordata > Amphibia > Caudata > Salamandridae > Triturus > Triturus cristatus. The sequence continues at coordinate 958,738,684 of NC_140593.1, read as the reverse complement.
ATGTAATGGAAGCTTCGCCCACTCTCTGGCCATATTTGCCATTGGCTTGTGTCAGTGACCTTCGTAAATACGGGCTTCCGATTTATGAACAGGCTTGTCAGACCCTCCTTAGTACCGCATTGTCTCCATTTGTCACCTCCCATGGTCACTGGCCCCTTTAATGTGGTTGTTACACGGTTCGTGTTATTTAGACCGTGAGCACTACTTTTGTTATGCAGTTTCTCTTACTGCAGGCACAACGTGCTTTGGTGCCTTCTTCCACTAGCCCGCCCTCACACCCGCTGTCTGTGCCGTCTCTCCCCCACCTCCCGCCTGCCCTCCCTCCTGTTGTCTGTGCCGTCTCTCCGCCCACCTCCCCCCGCCCTCCCTCCCGTTGTTCGTGCCATCTCTCCAACCACCTCCCCCCGTTGTCCGTGCCTACAAAACTCCCCCCGCCCTCCCACTCCCATTGTCCATGCCTTCTCCGTCCGCTCTCCCTCCCGTTGTCCGTGATGCCAAGCATTTGCAATGCAACAGGTCTTGCGTAAATGCGAGTCTAATTGCATTGCACATGCTTGTATACATTAAGACAAAATTCACGAAGGCGTGTAAACGTATGTAAAGGAGTATACAGGAGTACTGTATTGCATACTCCAGTCGGCCTGTGTGGACAGCCCCCCTGGGCTTCAGTGGTGTTTTTACAGTAATCTGATCTGGATTCATGTTCAGCTGTCCTGTGGAAGTCATCATTTATCGACCTCGGATCTCGGTTTACTGTGGGGCCTGACTGGTTCAACTGGTCTGGCAGACGTGCTGTTAGGAAGCATGGACAACAGCTGTTGAAGATATCTTAAAAGCGCATGACAGCCCCCCAGGCCTTTCTTCCATACGTGCTCCACATTGCATGTCTGTGTACCAAGCTTATGCATGCTCCTCCTTGAAAAAAGTGGTCGTGCTGTGTCTGGGAACATTAATAGGAAAAACTTTTTATTAGTTTTATGTATGTTTGTAAGGGCGTGTTGCCATGCACCATGCTACATGGTATTTCACCCATGTCAATAAGCCACCGGAGCTCCCCTTATGCCTCCTCATCGCAGGTCTGACCTGACCTGTTAGCAGCACCAGGCCCTTGATTGCAGGTTTATGCACCATACAAGAGACCAAGAAAAACAGGCAACAGATATTTTGCCAAGGACACTTCCGAGGACACTGATGGCATCATGTGGATGGCTACATAAAAGAGGGTCATGTTATTACTGGTACCAGCGGGTGTTTCCCCTTGATATACAAAAGAGATCACACAAAAAAAAAGAGAATACGTGTAATAATTCTAGACTAGGCCCATATAATGAGTTATTTATAAACTTGTGATGTGGCTAGGATGAAGGAAGCATGTCAACTCAGTGCACAAACACCGATTCTCCCATCAATCAAGGGGACGGCATATAATGTGAAATGCAACACTCCATAATTACCACATCTGGAATTGTTGGATGCGGTATTTTCCCATTGGGATTTCAAAGGAACCCATTCTACCTTAACCCAAGGGGACAAATTGTAATAGGTAATACAGCATTGCAGGATCACGGCAGCCTGGGCCACACAGAAATGCCAGGTGCTGTATTTTCACATTGGGAATTCAAAGGAATGGAGTCTCCCCTGCTTCTGAAGACAAACTGTAATGGGTAATACTGCACTCCAAAATAACCACAACCTGTCGCATGTGGAAATAAAGAGTAAGGTAGTTTCACATTGAGATATCTGATTTAAGCCCGCAGAGTTATCTGTTATTTCGTTTAACCTCTGAACTGGAAATAATTCCGGCACAGAAATCGTACCGAAAGCTTACATGGATGCACAAACCCATTCAGAGTTCGGATTACATGCGCTGCCTACTGATAAAAGAGCTACCCGAGAAGAAGTGGTGTACGGGTAACTTTGCTCCTGCATTTGTGGTAACAGGGAAGAACTTGACCTTTGCATTAACAACATTTGGCCCCACTAAAAATGACATTTCAAGCTGTTGCAGTCTTGCTGAGACAGAGGGTGCGAAATGTTTCCATCGTTAGTGCAACTCACAAACTACCCCAGACAGTAACTTTCTTCCGAAAAGGGTTGAGTCAAATTAGTAGGTAAAGTTTGGCAAGGGTTATAGCTATTGTTGGATATTTGCTCTTCCAGACGAATCATCCCAGATTTTTGACTCCTTTTGCTGAAACGGTTTTTTGTAGGGAGCTGCAAAACTAGATTAAACAAGCATTTGCAATGCAATAGGTCTCGCATTTCCGAGAGTTTGAGCTATTGGCATTGTAAACGACAATGCATTTTATTTATGTGTTTTGAAAACCTATAAGTAATGCTTAAACACGCACGTTGCACTTATAGTAACTGCTTACGAGAAGCAAGGCTGGCAGTAACTGTGCCTCTTTTACTGGCACCCTTGCTTCTCATAAGCAAGGACCACAAGTACAAATTGCGTGTTGAAGCACTACTTGCAGGTTACATAAATAAAATACATTGCCATTTACAATACCAATAGCTCAAAGTCTTGCAAATGCGAGACCTATCGCATTGCAAATGCTTGTTTCAAAAAGTACTGCTCGGATTTATACCAGACCAACCAAAGCGCGCTTACTGAGTAAAGTTCGTTCATGCCGAATGAACTGTAAATACTTTCAGCCGTTGCAGCTATAGATCCAAGCAAAATTTTCTAAGGGGGCTAAAATGGGAAAACAGTTCTTTCACTCCTCCCTAAACTTTTTAGCCCCTGCATGGATCTTCACAAAACTGGACCTGCCAAACCTTAGTTAACTAAACTAGTAGACTGCCACATTTCGTGTAACTCCATTAACATGATCAAAGGTTCTAGGCAAATCCAAAAAGTCTTTCAAATGAAAGTGTGTATCAATCATACCTACACAGTGGCGACTACCACTGTGTAATGTTTTGTGTGTGTGTGTGTGTGTGTGTGTTTGAATGTAGTGCATGTGTGTGCATACGCACATTGGTGGATGTCAAACACACAACAAATCGCTGATGAACTGAATTTCTGGTTTCTTATAAAACTTCACCTTGACAATCAAGGCAAAGTCCATATGCAAGTGAAAAATACAATTTCCTTTTAAATATTATTTGTATGTATTGGGTATAATAAATAATTTGGTGAAATATATTTATGTGTAGGCAAAGAAGACTTCCAACCCATGATGACAGCTTTAAGTTTCTATAAAGAAATTCCAATTTACAACTTAGTTTGTGACCATTCACCCTAGTTCATATTTATGCGAAGACAGTTATTTTCTCTACAGCACTTTTTGCTCCAGCAGTTTCCCTTCTAATTTGGATTTGTGTATCCCCAGGAAACTTCCATTACTTTGTGTGGTCTCTTGGGAAAGAGGGTGACCGAAGGTTATTACTGGATACTGGAGAGCTGTACAGGGTCAATGTTACCATAACAAAAGAGGTTCCAAGGTGAAGTGTATTCAAGACAGTCTCTAGAAGAAACCTATCTCACAAAAATACAATTGTTTGTGTGCCATGTATCGTCCAATATCTTGCTAATCTAGGATAGGGTTCATAAACTATGTTAAAACCCTTCTTGCCCACAATACCAGACTTCCAGGGGATTCATATTAAAGCCTGTTTGATACATTTCCAGAAGGTTTGTAAATCTATAGCGGTGCTGTAAATATTCCTAATGAAAATGGATCTTTCAGCAACCTTTAAGTGTGTGAGAATCCATAACCTTTTGATATTGGCATGTTTGGTCACGAGTTCTGCGATCTGTCGTTTTTCACTAATACTTCAAAAAAAGCAAACACAACTGACCAATTTGTATGCACACTGTTGGTTCCTTCTAACAGAATTGATGCTTTTTTTCTGAGTGAGTATGGTAGACCAATATTTGTTCTTGTTCTCAAAGGCAAGCCCGTCTGCGCGCGTCCGCGGCCGGACCGCGCCCAGCGCCAGTATCCCGGGCCCCCGCAGAGTCCAGCACACCCGCCAGACCTACGACACCGCCACCCTCAACGCACTCAACACCGACCGGATCCCCGGCTGCTACCGAGCCACCCCAAGACGCACCCACGGACCCTTCACCTGCCAATCCTGCAAATTCTCCAGAAGCCGGACCTGTACCACACCCGCCAAGCCGAGCACCAGCAGCAACCACCTGAAGTGCATCCTGCTCAACACCCGCTCCGTCCACAGACATGCCGTGGAACTCTGGAACCTGCTCGACACCACATCCCCAGACATCGCCTTCCTCACAGAAACATGGATGAACGCCTCCTCAGCGCCAGACATCGCCATCGCCATCCCGGACGGATACAAGATCACCCGGAGGGACCGCATCAACCAGACAGGAGGAGGCATCGCCATCGTCCACAAGAACACCATCCGCATCACGACCAACTCCGACGACACTCTCACAGCCGCCGAACATCTTCACTTCCAGATTCACACCGATCCCAAGACGACCCTCAGAGGCACCCTCATCTACAGACCCCCAGGACCTCGGACACAATTCAGCGAAGACATCGCAGACTTCATCAGCCCACACGCCCTCCCCTCCGCTGACTACATCCTCCTAGGGGACCTCAACTTCCACCTGGAGAACAACAATGACAGCAACACCACCACTCTGCTGGACAACCTCGCCAACCTCGGACTCAAGCAACTGGTGGACACCCCCACCCACTACGCCGGACACACGCTCGACCCCGTCTTCTCCTCCAGCAAGTACATCTCCTTCAGCCACTCCACCGGACTCCACTGGACAGACCACAGCTGCGTCCACTTCAGCTTCAGAAAGACCACGCCTCACCACCATCCGCAACAGGCTCCCCGCAGGAGCTGGTACAAGATCACCCCCGACCAGCTCACCACATCCCTGAGCCAGAACCCTCCCGCCAGCTCAACGGACCCCAACCAAGCAGCCAACAACCTCACACAGTGGCTCACCAACTGCGCTGACGACCTCACACCTCTGAAAAACCATCCCAGCAGGCCCGGCAGCAAGAAAGCCCCCTGGTTGAACGACGATCTCAAGACCTCCAAGAAAAACTGCCGTACCCTCAAGAAAGCCTGGCGAAAAGACCAGACTACAGACAACATGACCGCCGTCAAGCACGCCTCCCGCAAACACCACCAGCTGTTACGCACCACCAAGAAGACAGCATTCAAGGAACGACTAGACAACAACACACACAACAGCAAGGAACTCTTCAGCATCGTCAAAGAGCTCTCCAACCCCAGCGCCGGAATCAACGACATCACTCCCTCACAAGACCTCTGCGACTCACTCGTCACGTTCTTCCACAGCAAGATCGCCAACATACACAACAGCTTCGACGCACAGACCACGCACCCAACCGACGCCCCCCACCTCCACCCTCCGCGCCTGGACCCCGGTCAGCACCGAAGACACCATCCACACGATGAACACCATCCACTCCGGATCACCATCCGACCCATGCCCCCACCACATCTTCAACAAGGCCAACTCCGTCATTGCACCCCAACTCCGGGACATCATCAACTGTTCCTTCAACACCGCCACCTTCCCGGAGAGCTGGAAGCACGCCGAACTCAGCGCCCTCCTGAAGAAACCATCAGCAGACCCTACCGACCTCAAGAACTACCACCCCATCTCGCTCCTCCCTTTTCCTGACAAAGTCATCGAGAAGACCGTCAACAGACAGCTAGCCGCCTTCCTCGAGACGAATGGATCCCTCGACCACTCACAGTCCGGCTTCCGAGCCAACCACAGCACCGAGACCGCCCTCATCGCAGCCACCGACGACATCCGAGCCCTGCTCGACAACGGGGAAACAGCGGCCCTCATCCTCCTAGACCTCTCTGCGGCGTTCGATACTGTCTGCCACCGCACTCTAGTGCAGCGCCTCAGCAACATCGGAATCCAAGAGAAGGCACTAGAGTGGATCACCTCGTTCCTCGCCGGAAGAACCCAGAGAGTCCGCCTCCCTCCGTTCAGATCCGAGGCCACCGAAGTCATCTGCGGCGTTCCACAAGGATCCTCACTCAGCCCCACCCTCTTCAACGTCTACATGAGCCCACTCGCAGCCATCGCACGCCAACACAACCTCAACATCAACATCATCTCCTACGCCAACGACACCCAGCTGATCCTCTCCATCACCAACGACCCAGCCACCGCCAGAACCAACCTACACGAAGGGATGAAAGACGTAGCAGAATGGAGGACGATCAGCCGCCTGAAACTAAACTCAGACAAGACGGAAGTCCTCATCCTTGGCTCATCCCCCTCTGCCTGGGATGACTCCTGGTGGCCCACTGCCCTGGGCAGCGCGCCCAAACCAACGGACCACGCACGTAACCTGGGCTTCATCCTAGACTCTTCTCTCTCGATGACCAGACAAGTCAACGCCGTCTCATCATCATGTTTCAACATCCTTCGCATGCTCCGAAAGATCTTCCGATGGATCCCCACCGTAACCAGGAAGACGGTCACCCAGGCCCTCGTCACCAGCCGACTGGACTACGGAAACACCCTCTACACCGGAACCACAGCCAAACTACAGAACAGACTCCAACGCACCCAGAACGCCGCCGCACGACTCGTCCTGGACATCCCCCGACAGCCACATCTCCGGAGACCTGCACTGGCTCCCCGTCAGCAAGAGAATCACGTTCCGACTCCTCACCCACGCACAAAAGGCCCTCAACAACCTGGGCCCCAGGTACCTCAGCGACCACCTGACCTTCTACACTCCCACTCGCCAGCTACGATCAACCAGCCACGCCCTCGCTGCTGTTCCACGCATCCGAAGAGCCACCATGGGAGGAAGATCCTTCTCCTACCTGGCAGCCAAGACTTGGAACACCCTCCCCATCCACCTCTGTCTGACCCAAGACCACCTCTCCTTCAGGAAGCAACTCAAGACCTGGCTGTTCGAGTAGTAGCGGACCCCCCTCCCCCAAGCGCCTTGAGACCCTCTGGGCGAGTAGCGCGCTATACAAATTTTGTGATTGATTGATTCTTGTTCGACTCCTTCAATATTAAAAACCTTAAATATAGACTTCAGAAGGTTAATTATAAGCCACCACAAACCCTGAAATTAAATCAATGAACATATTAAATAAAATGTTTTGTCTTCACCCCCCCCCCAAACTAAATGGAGAGCAGACATCCCCTCCCTCCCCCAGCTCTAGTAGAGAAAGCCAAAATCAGAAGCATTCTCCAACTCTCATTCCATGCTGTATAGTTTTAGTTTCTTTAACTCTTTCCATATTTAAGAAATTAGAAAGTTCATTTATAACATACGGTACGATATACCTTTTCAAACTCAATATGCTAAATAGGACCACTAGAAATACATTTAGTAGATTTACAAATGTTATAAGACAATTGCTCACTTTCAGTTCATATTGCAGACTGCTATGTTTCAACTGAGCCGTGTCCACATCAATTATACAGAAATCCCAGCCGGCAAATAATTTGTTGCAATAGCTCTGAAATCGATCTTCATCATGTACCAAACTTTGTTTAAAACCTTCCACAGACCTAAAATGAAAAAGAAAATCAATACAGTTGGACTGATTTTGAACACCAATGCAATAGGAGTCAACCGATTATTGCAACGCAGTTTGTGGTGCTATATCACCAATAAGAACAGAAGAGATATGCGAAACCGAGACTAATACAAACTGCATACAAGAAAAACAATTAATAACATCATATTTAAAAATCGAGATTGTGTTAAAGAGGAGACATTACACATTTGAAAACTTTGGAACGTAAACACCACTAGCACCAGAAAGTGTGACAGAGTAAAAGATACGGTGTTAATTGGGAGTTTGTACAAAAAAAATATTTAAAGCAATGAGGTCCAAAAGCAACCCAGCAGAACAGCAAGATCAGGGCTATACACTATTATAAAGGTTTACATATGTAGTCCTATTACTTACATTTATTTAATTTTTAGGAGAGGAGTGCAAAATCGAAATCTGTTATACTCTAAGGAACTGAACTTCATAAGCGCAAAAGGATACACTTCCTTGTGTCAATCTTTATCTTAACTACACAGTCCTGAACAATACACGATTAATTAACAACTAGCAAACCATTGACTTACTTATGATGCGTGCTCTGACAAAATGGAGAGGAGTAGCTTAGTCTACTCCATACATTCACACTGGCATTGATGGACCGAGATTTCCAAAAGTCCTGAATTCCAACAGAAGTGCCAGGCGAAGGGCAACTGAGGTTTTGGGTGGGAAGCCCCAGGTGACAAAGCTGAGGGGGTGGATGTGATGGCCCAGGTGGCACACAGCTAAGTAGGGCCTGGGAAGCCACTTACGACACACTGCATAGGGGAGGGAATGCACAAAGGGGGGTAGTGGTAGTAGCAGGTAACAGGCAGCGGATGGGGGGGGGATCAGTAGGGGGGGCGAGCACTAAGTGATGTGCAGCGGGCTGCAGCACCATGCAACGTGGAGATTGTGGAAGAAGCACCAGGAGACATTCAGGTAGTAGGCGGGCACAACGCAACATACAGCAGGAGGAAGCACAAGGCAAGGCAAAGCGGAGGGGGGGTGGAACGGCACCTGTCAATATTCAATAAGGTGTGTGGGAAGCACTATGCAATGTGCAGCAAGGGAATTGGATAGTACCAGGCGATCCGCAGCAGCGGAGTGGGTAGTACCAGGCGTCGTGAAGCAGGGGATTGGGAAGCACTAGGCGCCCCACCCCAATGAGTGTACCCTGCATGATTATAACATGGCGCAAGTAGGTCATTCAGTATTTTCTTTTTTTTTTTTTAAATCTTTATTCTTTTAAGTCAGGGGCACAGCTATTCAGCCGACAACCCGGAGGTACGGCAGCTTTAGAAACACAACACAAGCGAGCGTCCACATTTCACTGACAGGAGAATCAAAAGGTTCTGTTTTAAATAAACACCAACCCAAACCTAAACACAAGCAAGGCGATAAGTACTTAAAGCACAAGAAGGGTTCCCAGCAGGGGGAGCGAGCCCCATTTCGTCCATCAGACACAGGTCTATAGTAAGGGAAAGGAGGGGAAGGCAGAGACTCAAGAAGGCAAACACATACCAGCAGAGAATACAAAGCCGGAAAGAATGCTAAGGGGAGAGCTGCTCCTCAGGCGGGTCCGGGTCTGGGGGCAGGCATATGCCCCCTCTGTACTGGTTCCATCGCCCCCATACGGTATGCCATTTCCGGGGGCGCCCTCGAGCACAATACACTGTCTTCTCCCTAAACATGCTCCAATCCATGTTTTCCATCCACGCTGTCAATGTAGGAGGCCTAGTAGAGCCCCACAGGCGAGCGATGTCGCGCTTAGCTACCATGTTCCCTAGGGTCACCCACTGAGTCTGTGCCCAGTCGTGGTCAGTAGGATCCCAAACATTCAGGAGACAACACCGCGCCTCCGGCTGCATGGCGATGCCCGTCACCTCCCCCATCACATCGTGGATTCGCTTACAGAACTCCATGATCGCACCGCATTCCCAAATAATATGTAGGAAGGTGCCCACCATACCACAGCCTCTCTTACATAAGCCCTCCTCAGAGAAACCCATATGGACCAGCCTAGACCCTGTCACGTAAACTCTATGGAGTATTTTAAGCTGCACCAGCCGCAGGCGCGCAGGGATCGCGACTTCTTTGGGAGAAGAAACTGCATACTGCCAATCCTCATCATCTAATTCGAGGCCATCCCTAGTCCATTGATCGCGCAACCCTAGAAGAAGATCTGCCCGAACATTAATTAGTTTCTTGTAAATGAGAGAGATCGTACTCTCTGGCATATGGCCATCCAGGATCCGGTCCTCTAACGGAGAGGACTCAGGCACCGTCTCCCCCTCTACAAGGACTGACCGCAAGGCGTGACACACTTGAGCGTATCGGAAGAACTCCGTGCTCCCTAGCTCATATTCCTTCTGCAGCTCCTCGAATGACTTCACCCAACCCTTAACCAAAAGGTCTCCAACCCTGGATATACCAATCAGGTCCCATTTCTCAAACCCTTTTGTATGCCAAAGCTTTCCCAGAATATCGGAGTCAAACAACGGGGTGGCAAGGGTAAGCTTACCCTTCCAGCCCAGTGAATCTGTCGCCACCTTCCACACGTGCACAGCCACCCTGGTGGGCCCCGTAAGGGTTAAGTCCAACGACTTCGAGTACAACGCTCTGTGGTAATTACCCCCGCGCAGCAACCACCGGTCCATGGCGTAGCCGGGGCTCAGCGCCGGACCATAAACACCATGGTTAATCGCGCTCAACTGAGTGGCCCAATAATAACGTCGAATGTCTGGAAGCGCGATACCCCCGTCATACCACGGAAGCGTCAACTTAGCAATCGCTATGCGCGGTCGCCCTTCCCACAATAGCGCGCGCTGGAGGCTTTCGACCTCTCGGAAATAACTGGCCGGGACCAATTCAAAGGTATTCTGCAAGGCATAGAGGAAACGGGGAAGAGACATCATTTTAAACAGGGCGGTGCGGCCAAGGAGGGAAAGCGGCAACCGCCGCCAGCCCGCCACGTCCCGCCGCAAACGTGCCAAGGGAGGGAGCAGGTTTTTCTCGTATCGTAAAGTGGGGTCAGTGGAAATATAGATCCCTAAATACAAAAAGCCCTGCCGGGCGATCTGGATCGAGCAGTTTCGCGGGACAGGCGGGACATCACCACAGAGGACATACAAGTATGACTTTCCCCAATTAATAACAAGACCAGAGTTCCTACCGAAAGAAGTCAAGACGTCACAAACCACTATGAGAGATTTCTTAGGCGAGGTGAGGTATAACAGAATATCGTCGGCGTAAAGCGAAATACGGTCCTCGTGGTCAGGCGACCAACGAATCCAACGTATATCCGGGTGCCATCGTATCCACGCCGCCAGCGGTTCAAGAGCAAGGGCAAACAACAACGGCGACAGCCCTGCCGGGTGCCCCTCCCGAGCTCGAACGGTGCCGACGCCCGCCCGTTCACCACAACGCTAGCAAGGGGCCCCTCATAAAGCAACCTCACCCAGCCTACAAAGCCAGGCCCGAAGCCGAACTTGGCTAGCACAGCCCACAGGTATGCCCACTCCACCGTATCGAAAGCCATCGTGGCATCGAGGGCCGCCACAATGGCCGGCTCTCGCATCGTGCCCGTCCTAGCAATCACTCCATGAAGGCGTCTAAGATTCAGTGCAGTGTTACGGTGCGGGATAAAGCCCGACTGGTCCGGGTGGATCAAATCTCCAAGCACCCGGACCAGGCGGTTAGCAAGGATCTTGGCGAGGATTTTCGGCTCGGCGTTGAGAAGTGATATCGGCCGATAGGAACCACACTTATCCCGGGGCTTACCGTCTTTGTGTATTACCACAATCGTCGCCAATCGTTGATCGAGCGGAAGAAACCCATTCACCCGCGCCTCCACGAACATGGCGCGCAGGTGAGGAGCCAACTTATCCGGACGAAGCTTATACAACTCAATCGGCAAACCATTTGGGCCCGAGGCCTTACCCGAGCGCAACGCACGGATAGCACACGCCACTTCGTCAACAGTTATATCTCCATCGAGGTCATCCCTATCTATGGCAGAAAGGCAGGGCAGAGCAATATCACGCAGAAGGTCGCACGAGTCCTCAGTCGGCCTATCCGAAACCGAGGTGTATACCGTACGAAAATAGTCCGAAAAACACTGGACTATACCGTCGGGGTCAGTGACAACCTCTCCCCCATCCATCGACAACTCTGGCACCACTCGATTAACACGCTCTTTTTAATCCAACCACGCCAACAGTTTCCCGGCCTTATCGCCGACATCGTACAATCGACCCTGCTGCTCCCTATTGAGGGTCTTGGCAGCGTTCGTCACCAAATCCCTGTATTCCAATTGCTTCAAGCTCAAATTATGCAGTGTGGCCGCTGCAACCTCCTCCTCCAAGGCCACGTCCAAAGCCGCAATCTCGTCCTCAACTTGTGTCACCTCGGCGTCTCTCCGCCGCTTGGCGGCCACTACCAAGGAAAGGGCCTCCCCTCTCAATACGGTCTTAAACGCTTCCCACAAGGACACCGCAGATTCAACTGCACCCTGATTATCCTGAAAATAGTGATCAACTGCCTTCAGCAACGCACTGCGCAGCTTGGGGTCACGAAAGTACCAGGGGTTAATGGGAGCCACCCTGCCCCCCACTACCCGGCCAATATCCAGACGGGCCCACACCGGCGAGTGATCGGATATACCCCGTGCCATGTGCCTAGCCTCAGACCAATGAGGCGTGCGCAGCCAGAGTGAGCAAGTAATCAATCCGAGAGAGACTACCGTGGGCCCCGGAGTGAAAGGTATATTGTCTCTGAGTGGGGTGCCGTAGCCTCCAACAGTCTACCAGGCCAAAAGTATCTATAAAGTCGGGAAGCCACTTCTGAGCCCCCCTGGTGTCCCTGGGCGGGTACCTATCGAGCAATCCAGATCCAACCGCATTGAAGTGTCCTCCCACCACCAGCATCCCTTCAGGGAGTTCCAACAAGGCCTTGCCCAGATCAGCAAACGTGGAGGCCTGCAGGGCAGGGGGGACATAAACAGAAACCAATACCAACGTTCTGCCCTCCCACCTTCCCGCCACAGCCAAAAGCGCCCCCTATCATCAGCAATGGTGGAGTCAACCTCAAATGGTAGGGAAGCTCTAACAAGTATGCCCGCACCCCTGGAGCCCGAGGAGAACCCCGAGTGAGCAATGAATTTATAACCCTTTCTATTAAGTGCATAACACGTATTCCCTATAAGGTGGGTCTCCTGCAAGAGGACCACATCTGGCGATGTCCGTTTCAAGAATTGTAGGACTATCCCCCGTTTAATACGATCCCCTAAGCAATTAACATTCCAGCTAATTATGTTTAAGCCCCTACCCCCCATCCCCAAACGCAAAGAGACCTACACCCCCCCCGGAGAACCACAATCGGACAATACTGACAACAATTACTACGCCTTGCAAGAAAAAAAAACCCAACAACAACCCCAACATCCCAAATCCCCCCCCCCCCCTCCCTGCACCCCTGCGTCAGCTTGCAGTGTGCCTGTCGCCCTATCAAAAACAAATCTACAAAAAGTACCCCAAGGGAGGAAAGAGCTCCTATCGTCCCCCCGCCGCCCTCCCATTACTGCAGTAGGGTGCTAGTCACTGTCCGGGGCTGAGTCAAAACAGATCGACACCGGAGGTATCACTCCTGTCCATCCCGGTCGCCTTCCGCTCCAGCCACTCGGTCCCTGTCGGGCTGGCGCCGAGGGAGCGCATCCAACCAGTCCCCTGCCATGTCCGGCGATTCGAAGAAGAAAGTCCGATCCTCATACACCACACGTAGCCTGGCGGGGAAAAGCATGGCATATTTCAGGTCCATCTCCCTAAGCCGCCTCTTCACCCCCAGGAAACTCTGCCTTTGCTTCTGCACCATCTGGGTGAAGTCAGAATAAAAGCTCACAGAGGCATTCTGAAAAGGCACCGGGCCTTTCACCCTCGATGCTTGCAGGATAGCATCTCGGTCTCGAAAATTAAAGATCCGGGCGACAATCGGTCGCGGGGGGACTCCCACCTTAGGCCGTCCGCCAGGCACTCGGTGAGCCCGCTCAACCGCAAAAAACCTGCCGAGGCCCTTAGGCGCAAGATGGTTCACCACCAAGTCCTCGACGAGTAAATCCACGGAGAGCTCCTCCGAAGTTTCCGGGACCCCAATAAGGCGCACATTGTTGCGCCGGGCCCGACCTTCAAAGTCTTCGAGCCGGCGGGCGGAGAGGTCATTCGCGTAACTTGCGAACCTCAGCCTGGAGTTCCGAGACATCATCCGCGAGGCCAGTGGTCTTGAGATCCAGGGACCTGACCCGCTCATTGGTTTTGCCCAGGTCCGCGCGAATCAAGTTGACATCAACCAAAATCATGTCCACCTTGTGCGCCAGGGTCTCGAACTGTCGCCCAATCGATGATTGCATCCCCTCAATCGCCCCCTTGATGTCCTGCAATGATAACTCCGAGGCTGGGAATGGATCGGCCTTCTGTGCTTCCAGCGACTGTCCCGATCCACCAGGCGACCCCTTCTGCTGGGCATAGCGATCCATATTGTTGGATTGGATATAGCCTCCCCGCCTGGTAGCCTTAGACTTCGGCTTGTCAACCTCCGATTTGGCCGACATCTCGAACAGCAGGGCGGTCGGTGACAAAAAGACGTCCCTCGCTCAGCCAGAGGACACGGGGTCAACCAGGACTTCAACAGCCAGCCAGGGTCGAGTGCAGGTCTTCCAGATATCAGGGGATCGGCATGAAGCACTCCCGGGCCAGAGCAAGGAAAGGGCGAGAAAGCGAAAGTGAAAGTGCAGCGGCACCCGTCCGCCAGTTCACACCTTCCAAGGCCGCTGTTGTTCAATTAGTGGCCGGGCATCCTGCCAACGCGAGCCCCTGGCATCCTTCGGAGGTAGGCCGCAATCTTCCGCCATGCACAACTTCGGTTCCCGGTGGGCGATCTTGGCCCGGACAACGTCAATCGCCCCAGCTGTGACTCATCTGCAGGATTCCGTGCATGAAAAACAGGATTTAGGACAGGATAATTGCCGGAGGGCGCGAGGGTCTCGGGAGCTCAAGGCTCACGCGGCCATCTTGGTCAAGCGCTAGGCCGCCAGACTGTCATTCAGTATTTTGACGTACCCCCCCAAACCCAGGTGTAAGATGTTGCAAACATCAACAAGAAGCCTTGAGAATAAGGACACTTTAAAACTGGTTTTAGACTGTCAATGAATAGCTTTGAAGACCTTCGACCAACAAGTATGTGTAAAGAATTAGGTTATGGTATGAGGGAGTTGGAAACCCTACTCAAGCAACAACCACCACCTTGTCAGGGTAAACCACAAAAATCCTTAAATTATACCGAATTGATTAAGTGTTACTTACCTTCAGTAATGGATTATCTGGAAGACACTATATCTATCTGCAGATTCCTTACCTTACAATTTCCCCAGGCATCAGGCTGGATCTGGAAGATTTTGCGTGAGCAGTACCCCTGCACACCAGTTGGTGGCTTCAAATTGACTCTGCGTCCATCGTCGACAGCATCTGCGGCGAAAGTGACATCACGGTACCTATTTAGGCACCACCCAGACGCACGGACGTCCGATCTTTTCATGACTTTCCACACCAGAAGCATGGAGCCATGAAAAACACTGACCACTGGTGTCAAAATTAGGCTCCTGAAAGGGGTCATCCCTGTCCCTGGAAATCTTTTCCCAGAGCGGGGAGGATGGATGGGTTGGTAAGGAATCTGTGGCTATATATAGTCTCTACCAGATAATGCGTTGCCCAAGGTAAGTAACTTATTTATCTGATAAACTTCTAGCCGCAGATTCCTTACCTTAAAATAGATACCAAGCAATACCATCCCAGGAGGAGGGGCTGCAAGCCAATTTCAAATGAGAAAGTCCTGCAGGACCGAACGGGCAAAGTTTCCATACCTGCGGACTTGACTGTCCAGACAGTAATGTTTTGTGAACGTGTGCAAGGAAGCCACGTTGCTGCCTGGCAGATATCCAGGATTGTACATATGTGGTGGTGAGATGCACACCTTTGTACTCTTGTTTTATCAATCTTTTTTTAACTCTGTTTATCTGCTTCAGACCTATTATGGCGTGCAATGTGAGATACGCGCTCCGTCCAATTGCGCTTGCAAATTAGAAACGAATACACAGGGACCCAGTTAGATCCCTTTACACGCAGCACAGCCTTGCCCATCACTCCAATTAATCCAATAAATCAAGTTTGTCAATATATTTTCTTCAATTTATATACTCTTTAATACTGTTCCTTTTCTTCTTTTTCCATTTTTAATCGATTTATTTTATCCATGCCAGAATTTGCTCCAAGAATAATTACAAACAGGAGGGGTTTCCACATGTCACGACTTTATTTACCAATGCACCCAATACATTTCGGGAAAAAGGATTTCCCTTCGTCAGGGGTATCTATAACAAACCCATAAACACAATTGGAATTCCGAGTGCTAACTAAGTTGAGGCCACTTTCGCTCTGGTGGAATGAGCTTGCAAACCTTCAGGAGGTTGCTTCTTTTCCAGTGCGTAGCAGATTTTGAGGCACAACACGACCCATCTCGAGATGGCCCACTTCTGCACTGTATGACCTTTTTTCACATCAACATACCCCACGAAGAGTTGGTCCTTGTGTGAGGTCAAGGTATAATGATAACGCTCAGGTCTAGACAGTGGAGTCTCTCCTCTTCTTTAGAGAGATGTGAAGGAGCGAAAGGTGATTGCTTGGCCTGCATTAAAAGGAGTGACCACTTTTGCCAGCGAGTGCCACCTTAAAAACTAAAGAGCGCAAAACTGCTGAAATTGTGTATTCTCAGCCGTGGTGAACAGATCTAACCAAGACTCTACCCACTGCCAAAAGAGACCTTGCACAACCTCCATATGGAGATGCCATTCGTGATCCGCTAGGCATCGTCAGCTGAGTTTGTCCGCACAGAGAATCTGCCAGATGTTGAATCGCCAGAGATATGCCACGGTGTAACAGCCATGTCCCGAGATGTAGGGCCTCTTGACAAAGGGTCCACGACCCCACCCTGTCCTGTTTGGCGCAGTACCACATGGCGGTGGTGTTGTCCGTGACCACTTGTACCATCCTTCCCTTGATGGAGTGTAGAATGGTTTTCAATACCAGTCGGATGTGCTGATGTGGAGTTCGGATTCCACCAGAGTCCTCTGATCTCCACCTCTTTCAGATGGCCGTCACATCCTAGGAGTAACACATCTGTCATTACAGCGAGATCTGGTTGGGGATGGCGGAGGGGTTTGCCTTTGACCCAATCACAGTTTATTAGCGACCGCTGCAAATACTTCACAGCCCCCTCCGACCAGGTTAGAGATGTTCCCCCAGATGCTGCGACCACTGCCACTGACACTTCAGGTCCCACTGCAGAACATACATATGCCATCTAGCATGTGTTACCAGCAGGATGCAGGAGGCCATGAGGCCCAGCAGCTTCATAGTCAGACTCACCGAGTCTGAAATATCGGTATCATAGCCTAAATATCCTGGACTAATTACTCAGGAGGATAAGCCCGAGACAGCACCGTGTCCAGAACAGCTCAGATGAAAGGGAGCGTCTGAGAGTCAGGTGTGACTTAGGCATCTTCATAGTGAACTCCAGGGACTGCAGAAGGTTTGCCGTAGTCTAAAGGTGGGAGACAACAGCCTGGGTCGAGCTCGCCTTCAACAACCATTGGTCAAGATAGGGGATGAGTGGCACCCCTTCTCTCGGCAGATGAGCTTCAACCACCGCCATCCCCTTGGTTAACACCAGAGGGGCGAAGGCAAGACCAAAGGGGAGCACAGTGAACTGAATGTGCTTGTGGCCTACTGTAAACCGCATATAGCACTGATGGGCAGTCAGGACAGGAATATGAAAATAGGCATCATGCAAGTCCAACGTTACCATCCAGTATCTTGGATCCTGGGCAGGCAAGACTCAAGCCAATGGAGCATTTTGCATTTCTCCTTCTTGAGGAAGAGATTGAAAATTCGGAGATCGAGGATAGGACGAAGGCCCATATCCTTTTTGGGAACCAGAACGTACCAGGAATAACAACCACAGCTTACTTCTGACACCGGAACCCTCTCTATGGCTCACTTGGCCAAGAGAGCTGTGAACGCCTTGTGAAGAAAGGACAGATTATCCTCCGTCAGCCAGTCCTAAAATAGTAGCAGGGGGAGGGGAAGAGTAGACTCAAAAGGGAGGGATTAGCCCCTTCGGATAATCTGCAAAACTCACCTGCATGATGTTATGGACAGCAAGTGGAGCAGGAGATGACAAATCCTGCCACCAACTGGGTGCTCATGGTGGTAGATGGGCAGACTAGGTGGGTTTGGAGGCTGTTGCAGTAGGGGGTAGCGGACTGGGCAGACTGCTGGCCACCTGACCCATGAGATCTGTGTGATCTGTGGGTACCATGCCCTCAGCCATGCAAAGGCTGGGGAGCCTGTGCGGCGCGGTAGCTGGGCAGGATTTGGTGTGACTGGAAGTCCCTTCTATAGTCACGAAAGGAGCGAAAGGCAGATTCAGGTGGATGTGGGGCTGCAAACAGGCCTAAGAACCTGGCCGTTGTACGAGATATACTCAAAGCGTTCAACTGCCAAATCTGCCTTTTTTCCAAAGAGACGGGTGCCATCGAAGGACATGTGCATAAGGGAAGCTTGGACATCTCCTGAAATGCCAGTTGTCCTCAGCCAGGTGTGGCACTTAAGGGTCACTGTTGTGGAAACCACTCTGCCTAGCAAACTTTGTTGCGTCTCTCCAGTGGGTGACAGCTTGGGAGAGTACAGCCATTGGCCTTCTCCAGAACCTGTAGCAGCACTTGTGCAACCGTATCCCACAAAGTGTGGGAATTACGGCCTAAAAGGCATGCATTGTTCACGGCCCACAATGCCAGGCTGGTGGAAACAAACAGTCTTCCATAAAGAACCCAGTCTCTTGGATTCCGATCCAGGGGAGCGGTAGGGAAAGCACTTTGGGATGTGAAGGTTTGGACCACGAAGCTCTCAGGGGTAGGTTGTTGCGGGAGGAAGTTTGGGTCCCCATGTGTGGGACAATGGCAGCTGTCAATCGTCCTATTCATAGGAGCCCCTGTGTTGGGTTTGGACCAGGCACCAAACAGCATCTCAGTGAGGGTGTCATTGAATGGGAGTTGAGGTTCCGACGTGGAGACTCCTGGTTGTAGCGCCTCTGTCAAGAGATTAATCTTGACTGCTACTGAAGATAGCTGAAGGTCAAGGAACTCAGCCGCCTTCCACACCACCATCGCGTAAGAAGCTTCCTCCTCCATAGTCACGGTAGGGGGAGAAAGCAGACCAGCATCTAGAGAAGTATTTAGGCCGCTGGCCTCAACCAGGTCACACCAGTCCACACTGCTCTTCCTTATAGGACTTGTATTGCAAAGGGGCCAGTGACCCCTCCCAGTTTTCCAGAAGCCTAGCCCACAAATATAAAGCTCAGCCTCATATCTAGAAAGCAAGGCTGCTGCCGGCGTTGGAGTCTGAGTCAGGCAATGCCCATCGAGCTCCGTGTCAGAGTCAGGGATGACAATGGGGATGGCACAGCTGGAGGGTGAAGGCCGTGACGGGAGAATCCGCATCGGGACCGGCACCAGGGAAGGTCGAGATGGTAAAACATGCATCGGCCAGGAATCAGGAATGGATCCCTGGGGACCCGGCGGAGCTGTGAGTGCATAACCTGTTGGGGCCCCTTCTGACCCCACAGAGCCTGAATGCGTGTTGACGTGGCCGGGCCACCAAAATATGTGGATCATGGCCACATACAACTCCTTTAATTGGGCGGTGGTCGTTCAGGCCTCCGGATATTCGAGGAGGCAAGGAGTCGGCCCAGGGGCAGGTTCCGGGGAATGTGGCCTAGAATGCAGAGGCTCCCTCGTCTTGTCCGCCGACAGATGAGAAGTTGAAGAGGACTTCAACTTCTTGTTCTTCTTCTTGACACTCCTACCCGAGTGTCCAGAGGACTTTGAATGGGACGAAGAGGACTTCGGGCTCCACAAACAGTCCCTGGACCTTCCCCTCGACTAGGACCTCTACTTCCGGGGAGTCGCATGAGCTTCATGGACCGCTCCCTCAAAGCCTTCGGGCCATGGCCCGGCAATTGGAGCATGACTGACAAGGTGTGGGTCCATAATCGACATCAGTCTGCGACGAGTGCCGCAGGGCTTAAAACCAAAATTGTGTAAAGACATCTCGACACACCAGGAGGTAAACCTCACAAACAGTAGCCAAAACGCCAATAAAGCCTGTCAAATACCAACAGAGATAGCTCTTCTCCAGATCCGCGCTGGCTGGTGCAAAAGGAAGATAACTGATATCAGCGCACCTGAGTGGCACCTACATAGGTTCCACAATCTCACTTCCAGCGCAGACGACGCGGACAACTGATGCGGAGCCGATCAACACCACCTACTGCCGTGCAGGGTTCTCATGAAAAATCTTCCGTATCCAGACTGATAATTAGATTGCAACCAGCCTGCCAGGATGACACTGCAAAATTATGATTTGTCAATTTTAATAGTGTTGACAATTTATGTGCAGTACATTTTTTACGCACTTTATTATTGTATTTAAACAATACTTAATGTTCTTTATTTATGGCTTTAACATTACATTACGGAGACTGTTCAACTAAACAAATCTTTCATAATGCACATCCAGGAGTAAGCTAGAAGTAGGATTACCAATGTGTATTAGGAGTAATCCAAAAATGCTTTCTGTCATTCAATTACTTTACTATTAATGAGAAAATAATTCAAGACAGATAGGACAAGAAGCTAGACATAAATGTTGTAGTCAACACTACAACAGCTTTGTGTGCACTAAGGTCTCAAAAACAATTAAGAAGCATCTCACACCTTACAGTCTTAGACGAGTAAATAGAATAAAATCAAAGCAAGAAAATCTCTGCTTTGGGAGTGAAAAGAAACTCATTCTTTCAAGCTGAAAGGGAAAGGAGAGCCAAGTTATGGAATATCGCGCCAAGTTACATTGCTGAGACTTTAGTTTCTTTTCTACAACATTTAAAAACTTGTCTCTTTACGTCCTAAGCCTTTTCTCCTGGGCTACATTGTCTAATTGTATTCTTTTGTTCTTTTTTTGTTTTTGCAGGTTCTGTATCATTCTGCCTTTTCTCATTGGGGTGGGCTCTCTTTGATCGTGTTTTGGAATTCTCTGATGCAGCGCCTTGATACCCTTGGGCTAAGAGCGTTTTATAAATCTCTTTTTCATTTCATTTCATTATGTAATGACTACAGAACTTTTACATCTAGTGTCTAAGAAAATCCCCACTTCAAGTGCAACAGCTTTGGGTACCCTTCAAGAGTTGGAGAATTAGTTGCAGCCAATGGATTTGTTTTTTAACTTAATGACTGGATCGACTTTGCTCCCCCTAGTTTTTTAGTCTATGAGTAAAGCGTTGCCATGGTCACCGTTTTGTAACCCTATGCTATTAGTGTAAGTTTTAATTCAACTTTGTGTAAAATAGTTAATCTTTGGCTGCTGCATTTACTCTGTACCTTCTATATACCTGGCACACCCTGGCACACCCTGCCCTCCACCTCAGGCAATCCGCATCGCTGACCTAATTCAACAAGGCTCTCAAGACCTGGCTCCTCGAATAATCCTTCACACCCAGAAGGACCAGCAGCCCGCCTAGAGATAGTCACGGGTGAGTAGTCGCGCTTTACAAACCCCAGACTGAATGATATACAATGTTACATTATAAAGATGTATTTAGGCTCAATTTGATATTAAAAAACACTGTAAATTAACATTTTGCTGTGGAATAATAAAAACATAGGTTAAAAAAGAAAATCTTTGCTCCAATAGCTTACCTTTTGACTATCCACAGAAGGCTTACTAAAAGGTATGCGATAGTGACCAACAAATACGCAAGTGGCAGGCTGTAGTTGTAGTTTGCATAGCTCACTATGTCCACTGTGTAATATCCATAAAACAAATACGTGGCTTCAAGAAAACCCTGTTGAAAGGGAAATAAACATGCAAAGTTTATGATGTTACACAGCAGGACATTTTCGCTAACACATGGCCACTGGATATTATTCTAATAGCTTTATGCAAGGCATGAGATGAGGCATCATAACCACAATATGGTATGCACACACAAAGTAGTGACTACCATAAAAACAAAAAAACACAAAGCTATGTCATTAGAGATTAAACCAATTTGATTCTGCTACTTGAATTGCAGATAGTCCGTATATATACCTTGACTTATAAATTAGATATATTAAGGTAATTCAACCTAATTTGATCAAATTTAGCCCATCATAGGTGTATGCCAGACCAAAGCTCCGATGATTAAAAAGTTTATCCACAAAGCAACTCCTCAAAATACAGCGGAATGTCTCATATTGCTTCTCAAGTGCTCACAAACTTGACGAGTCAACATTACTTGAATTTCCTGCTTGCTATAGGCACCAACAAGGATTCCTTCATTGGAACCATCATTAGCATCCTACTATGTAAGACTTCCCAGTTTGTTTTGGATTGGCTCTTTCCTTTCAGAAGTTTAACCTATTCAAGATAATTGGCACTCACTTCTCATCCCACTTTTCTCATGATGACCGCCCATTGATCGGAGGTCGAAAAGCCGCTGACTTCAGACTTGTATAGACTTTGCCCATTAATCCCAAGTCAAGAAATTATTAAAGGAGTCAAAAGTCAAATGTCTTTTTATTTGTGATGCACTTTTTCACTTTTAAGTCACACTGGGACTTTCTCCAAACGTGTGAGCACCTGATCACTCACAATGATTGCAATTTAAAAAGATGAATATATAATTGCATTGATATTCATGGAAATGGTTGAGTTTCTGAATTATTTACTCAAGTCACTGAATGACCAAAACTATGTATATATACACATTTTTTTTGTTTCTACTGTGGATAAAAACTGCATTTACAACAATAATCCAAAATTGGAGTTATAAATCAGTCTACAGTGAACCAATGTAGTTTAACATAATCTTGAGTGGGCATAGCCAGACCCCTCTACATCTATTCTAGAATATAACATTTGTAGTTAATGTTGTAGTATTACCCAGAGTAATTATAGCATGGCAGGTTCTAATACAAGATACTCATCTTAGTGGGAGCAGTTTTGACTTTGGGAAATTTACATGAGACGGTGGGATCAAGCCGAAAAGGGTGGGATCAGATTTCATTAATTCAGATGCCTACTGTTCCCTCAGAAAGGACTGTTAATCCAAAGATACACAGACGTCTCAAAATATTGTTGGAGTAAATCATGCTGTATTATAACAGGGCACAGAATACAAATGCATTACACGGAATGACAGGTACATGGGTGGTCTTCTCTAAGCACCACGGGATATACGCCTGAATACACACACTGTTCTTACACAAGACACACTTGGCAAATGGAGAAGAAATTTAACTTTTTGAAAAATGGAGGGGCTCTGTCAACACCACAAATCCGAGGGGTGCTCATACAGATTAGACTTGTGGTCCTTTTTTTGGTGAGTCATGTGGTGGTAGACTGGGAGGGGCTATGTGACAGTGCAAGGTTATTGAGATTGTGACCCACACTTGATTGTGTTTGTACAGCAAATGTAGCTCCCATGAATAGATTAATCAACATTACATTACCTCTTGATCCATTAACCCTCACACAATTGGGGATGCAAAGTTAATTGTGTTGCAGATGTTACACTGGGTAGATCTTTTCCTTCCTGTTGGTAATGGTAGTCCAGATGGACACAACTTTGGTGAGCAGAACTGTCTGGTCTCCAAAGACATCTAACAAGGTACTGTTCTTCCATTTCTTGTCTGGCCACCAGTGCACTGATTACCACCTGTCTTCAGTGCGCCGTTAGGTTAATGATGTACACTCTAAGTCTTTCTTGCGTGGAGGCAGTAAGTCCGCTCACTATAATTTACCAGTGGGAGTCCACACTCATTCTCACTTGCCAAACTGGGCCCGAGTCTACCTCCTCAATTGAGATAGCCCCCATCTTCTACTGCTTGCAGACAAAGTCAGCCTCAGCGCTGTGCTGAGAATTCCACTCCTGGCTTTCAGGATATTACCTCAGAGGTAAGGCTGGTTTGGTATTTGTACCACATACATATCTTCTCTCCATGTTAGTCACATTACTGCTGCTTCACATTTGAATCATTGTGCTAATAGATTTCAGTATTGAGCTTATTAAATAACAGTTTTTGTCAGTAAATACTTTAAAAGCGAACATTTGGGGACAGGGCTGTGCATCCATATTTGTGAATTCACAAGTGCACCAGTAACATTACTTTAAGTTACTAGAACAGAGATGTGTTTGTAACCAGAAACGCAAGTGAATTCTTACCGTGCCTGAAAGAAGGTCAATGATGTAATTGTAAAAATAAGTAAGTCCCCTGCTGCCAACAATGTACACAGTACATACAGGGTCTGTAAAAGATTAAACAAGTTAATGAAATCTAAGCTCATCTAAAAGAAAAGAAAATTCATCATTGCAATAACTACTTGAGCACTGTTACAACAAAGCTACTGATAAGACATGATTATACAAGAAGCTCAATTTTAATGCAGGACTATAGACTCAGCATGTATTAATGAAGGTTTTTCGACAGCCATTATCAAGACATAAAGCATAGATCTGAATTAGTGGTCAAGGGACAAAATACTTTTATGAACTGTGCACGTCAGTTAAGCTTTAGTACTCAATGCGCATGAAGCACTTATTGGATAAAACAGCAGAAAACTATGCATTAACATTTTGATTCTAGAGAATAACACTATACTAAAATAAATTATCAAACTTTACCTGCATTGTAACCAATGTTGCTGCTGTTAAAAATTCCATGTCTGGAAATGACGATAGGGAGGGTGATAAAGGCAAACATCATAATAAATATAATAAAATTCAAAAACACTAGGAAACGCAAAAATGAGAAGTAAGATTGTATTCCAGTTCCGAATTTCCCTGAAAGAAATAATAACAATTATGAAGGATAAAAAATAATACAATCAAATGTTATATATTCAACGTTAGTTTCAAACAAATCACTATCACACAGTGTTGTCTATTTTTACCGGCTGCTATTTTATTGAAAATAAACAAGCTGGCCTTTTCAAAAATGGTTGATATAACTGACTTTGTAACAGGACAATTACACATTGTGGAAGGTGACCAGTGAACACT
This sequence comes from Triturus cristatus, assembly GCF_964204655.1. Classification (NCBI taxonomy): domain Eukaryota; kingdom Metazoa; phylum Chordata; class Amphibia; order Caudata; family Salamandridae; genus Triturus; species Triturus cristatus. The sequence goes on along the minus strand of NC_140593.1, from coordinate 958,713,931 downwards.
GTCATAATATCGGATTCATTTTTTCTAAAATATTGTTCAGTAATGCTAGGAAAATATATTGCTGCGCTGAAAAAAATAAATGCTTTCGACAAAGTCTAGAACAAAACAATGTTATAGTGGTATACTGAAAAAAGGAGAAGTGAGGGGGTTTATCTGGGGTGTGCTAGAAACAGAGCAAATTTTATTAATTTAAAAAAAATATACAAAACGATATTAAAAAAAGAACCTATCATGCAGACCTATGGCCTCCTCTCCAATTCACGGAGTACTACCTCTGTTTCTGGTGCAGAAAGAGGGATCAGAGAGTTTGCGTAAACATCACAGGATGAAGTATATGATTTTATAAAAGAGGGTGATGATATGCTTTTTTTCTATACACTCTGGACAAACACTACATGAAATCATCTAGGGGTGTGTGCATGTGTATACAAATGGTCATCTGTGCACTTATATGCACACTAAATACAAAATACACTGTGCACAATAATAGTCATCATTAAAGTATGAAGAACTTTGGTTATTTTGAAAAGATATCACTTTGTATATCTTTTTTCAATATTGATGAGAGATGGTAATATAGCAAATGGATATTTTAATTGTCCTATGGCCAACAAAAAGTAAAAAGATAGCTTTAGCATGCTTTGTTTAGCCCCATCAAGTCTACGGTTCCATCAATGGTGGTTTAGCCCTTAGGTGCATAGGCTGCCTTACTCAACCCATGGGAAGCCATCAAACCTAATAAAATAAAAATTGACACAAAGTACAGGCGCTGGGAGATTGTGCATTACCTGGAGCATATTGTTTTCATAGTGGTGTGGTGTATGAGTTTGATAGTGCACTGTTGGAATGCATGAAGTGTGGAAAGGTGGAGTTTGTTATAGTTCAATCAAGTACTATATGAGATGTATTTGCTTTGAAAAATGTATATTACTTTGAAGTAGAATTTTTGTAAATTAAGTATTTTGTTAGGCAAACTGTGAATATAGTTGCTCCTTGCAATAAGCAAGGCCAACGTGACTGCCAAATTTTGAGAGCCTTGTATATCTACCATACTGAGCGTTGTTTTTGCATGGATCCTACGAAGCTTAAGCAAAACTGGATATAAGCATAAGATACATTTCGAGGTTTCTTCTGCAGAACCTACATACATATGTTGAGCGACTGGACGATCTCCATACGCCATCAAATTGCTTAAATGGCATTGGTTTTCATAACCCTAATGGCCCAGAAGGTCTCTCTGAATCCAGAAAGTATGAGCCATTGTTCTAGCCATTAACGTTATGGAGTAACCACCAGTTGAAGTTGTGATCCACCTTTTATTATTTATGTAGGAGTTTTTCAAAGCACTACATGTCATGTTGGTCACTTTTCTGGATTCACGGAGACCTTCTGGGCCAATAGGGTTATGAAAACCAATGGTCTCCTGGACCAACTAGGGCTGCAAGAATGTGATTAGGGGCACCTTAGTGGTGTAAGACATAAAAAGCAGGTTCACCACTCTCTGTAACAGATTGAGCAACACCTCAATCTTGCTTCTCCATGGCAGCTGGGTTGGGGGAACCCCACAACTTCAGGAAAGCCCCTATTGTTTAGCTGTTCTTTTGAAGTCCTGCTAGTCAGCTGAGACTTGAGAATTTCCAGGAAAAAGGGCGCACTGTGGAAGGAGAATTGAAGTGATGCAGAATATCTAGTTCTAATTCAATGTCTTCTGATCCTGCACTGGTGAACAGGCATCCTCAGTGCTAGCCAATGCCAAACAGACAAAATTCAGGGGTGGGGAATTCCTATCTCCCGACGCCCGAGACATCTAGATTTCTTACAAGGGCAAGAGGTTTTAATTTCTAACTTGTCCAAAGGACAAGTAGACAGGCTTACGGTAATCTGATACACAGCAGTTTAACCCTCTTGGTCACAGCCAGTTAATAAGGAGCTCTGAGCAGTTCATTGGCAGTAAAAGGGTCAATTCAAAAGCTGGGGCCTGCACTTTAATTTCACCAGAGCAGAACAACAACATGATTGAGCTGAGCTCAAAGTTGCAGCTCCATATAAAACATCGACAGCACTGTCAGGTAAGAGTCATTTTGCTTTCTCCCCGAGGCTTCCAGGCCCTCCTCTGGCCCTTTCCTTTCAGCATAAGATGCAGCTCCAGAACACTCACATCACTGGAATGTAAGAGGCTGGGCCTCTTGGCTCATGCTCCGACTTTAACCTTGTGACCCTCCTGTCTTTTATTCTGTGCTTAAGATCCCTCCTGCTCTCGCCTCCGGGGGCCTACAGTAAAGCCCATGCTTTCTCTTCTCTTGCAGCCCCTGCACAACCCTCCTTTGCAATTTGCCTTTCCTGTGCACCTTATGTTTCACCCAGTGCCTGTACTTGCTAAACCCGCTCCCCTTGGCCTCTCATATTTTACCTAATCCAGGGCTTACATTAAAGCTCATTAGTTTACCCATGGGGAATTCATGCCATCCTCAGGCGCACCCTAATTTCTCTCCTTGCACTGGGCCTCTCCTCTCACTTTGTGCATGTACCAGGGGCATCTGAACACGCCACTGTAGCTAACAGCAGCTGTGGAGTTCTTGATGGGCATCTTCTTTCTACAGTTCCAGACAAAGGTTCATAATTTACTTGAAAGGGTTGATTGATATATACATGGATGGATATAAGGATGGATGGATGGAAGAGCGAAAGGATGGATGGAAGAGCGAAAGGATGGATGGAAGAGCGAAAGGATGGATGGAAGAGCGGAAGGATGGATGGAAGAGCGGAAGGATGGATGGAAGAGCGGAAGGATGGATGGATGAGTGAAAGGATGGATGGATGAGTGCAAGGGTGAATGGATGGATGTGGTGAAAGTGGATAGATGTGTGTGGATGGATGAGTGAAAGGGTGAATGGATGGGGTGAAAGTGGATGGATGAGTGAAAGGATGGATGGATGAGTGAAAGGATGGATGGTTGAATGGGTGGATCAATGGATGAGAGAGTGAAAGGATGGATGGTTGAATTAAAGGGTGGATTAATGGATGAGAGTGAGTGAAAGGATGGATGGTTGAATAAAAGGGTGGATTAATGGATGAGAGAGAGTGAGTGAAAGGGTGAATGAATGGGGTGAAAGTGGATGGATGGATGGAAGGATGGATGGCTGGGTGGATTTGAAGATTGATTGATGGGTGGGTGGAAGGATGTGAAGATTGATGGGTCGGTGAAAGGATGTGAAGATTGATGGGTGGGTGAAAGGATGTGAAGATTGATGGGTGGATGGATGGATGGATGGATGGATGAGTCAAACGGTGGATGGATGGATGAGCCAAACGGTGGATGGATGGATATGAGTGAAAGGGTGGATGGATTTGAGTGAAAGATGGAAGAGCAAAAGGATGGATGGATGAATGGAGGGATGAGTAAAAGGGTGGATGGATTTGAGTGAAAAGGAGGATGATGGGGTGAAAGACGGAAGAGCAAAAAGAAGAATGGTGGGATGAGTGAAAGGGTGGATGGATTTGAGTGGGATGAGGAGGAAAAGATGGAAGAGCACAAGGATGGCTGGATGGAGGGATGAGTGAAAGAGTGGATGGAGGGGGTGAAAGTGGATGGATGGATAAGTGGAAGGAGGGATGGATGAGTGTGAATGATAGATTTGGAGCTGGAAGGAAAGGTTTGGCCAGGGGTGTTGTGAACCACTCACTTTAGCAGCTACAGCGGGTTGGAGCTCTTGATGAGCCTCTTCTGTCTGGAGCTCGGCAGACAAAAGCCCATAAGTAACGTGTAAGGATGAGTGAGTGGATGGATGCGAGTGAAAGGCTGGATGAGTGACAGGGATGTTGGATGGACGATGGATGTGTTGATGAAGGAAAGGGTGAAAAGATAGATGGGTTGCAGGGTGGATGGATCAGTAAACGAAAAGATGGATGAGTGAAAGGGTAAATTGATGGATGAGAGGAAGAATGGGTGAGCGAAAAGATGGACGGATGGATGGCTCTGTTTGGGGATGGATGGGTAGATTTGGATATGGATGGGCGGATGGATGGATTGACAAGCAGAATGGTGAAAGGCTGATTAAAGAATGAATGGAAGCTAATGTAAAGGTGAAATGTTAGATATCAGTGGGTGAATGAAAGGATAAATGTGTAGGTCTGCTGAAAAGAGGCAAAATACGGAAATCACTAGTTTTCAAATCCTCCTATACTACGAGCCTGACATAACCAGAGAGGCTATTATCCGAGCTCTTCTATAATGAGTGCTGCCATTATTTGACGGTGCACATCAAGGCACCAAAGGGACAAGTGGATTTTGTACAGGACATGTAGATTTATGAAGCTACCTGTCCCATGGACAAGTAGATATTTTACTAAATTCCACACCCCTGAAAATACTAGCTAAAGGGGGCGGTACTTAAAGCTCTCAACTGGTCATGGTGGGCTGACAGAACTAATTAGAGGGTCTGCTTTATTTAAAAGTGTAAATGTTCCTCTGAGACTGGAGAAGCATTAATTTGCTAGCCAGATTTTGCGGTTTTCAAGCCCAGTGTCCACGTGTAAGAATATTCTGACAGTCTGTGGTATTTATGACCAGAGGAAAGGAGCACTCTACCCCAACCATTCGACTCTCAACATTCAACCTCCACATTCCACATGCACAAGACATTGCAAGCTGGGGCGAAGCAGGGATACCCGACACAACTAGCAACAGCAACACAAACCTATACAACTTATAAAGGACACAACACGGTCTAAGGCCTTAGCCTCTACCAGCAGCACTGTTATCCCTTTGCAGAGGGAAATGTCCACATCCAAGGAAACAAGAGTTAGGAGGAGTTTCAACCAGACAAGAGAAACCTACGCCAAAGAACAAACCAACCCCAGGGACTACAGACCTACACCAGCAGGTTTACTGAAAAGGGAAAAAAAAAGGTTTCCAGTAGAAGGACAGGAAAATGTATGCTCAGGCTGGGATGTCCACAATGGATAAGAGAAACTTCGAGCCACTGGTGAAGCAGGCATACACGGGGTCCAATGGATCCCGATCATACAAGCATCTATAAAACAGACGTGTTGAAGGCAAAGATTCTTAATTATTGAAACTGCAGACAACTCTTAAACGGGAGAGATGGTAGGTTCCCCACAGTAGTACAGGTAAAAGGACCTGTGCCTTGGACTAGAATCACACCGCTAACATTGTCAGTAACCAAAGACATTGGTTAGAGAGGGTGTAACAAGCTCAGAAATGGAGTATAATCTGCGTGTCTTCTCCGATGTCAACGAAAATGGAAAACAAAGACTGCACCTGCAGAGGGCTCACATGGTTGTGAAGTTCAATGCGTGAAAATCACACGGCTGTCTAAGAAATGCACAAGAGCAAAGTGGCATGGCTTCGCGAATCTTTACAGAGGCATTTTGTCTCCACAGAGATTAGTTCAAGGGAAATGGTTTTTAAAGAAAACATCACTGCAATACATTCTAGTAAAAAAACAACAGGGAAACATACACAATATAACAACCATACAAATGCAAATATTTTCTATCATCACGCAATTTTGCCAACTTGTAGAGTTACATGGCTATAATTAAAGCGCATTTATAAAATCACAGTGACAAGTGTAATTCCCACTTGAGAATGTATAGAAGTGGGTGTTCCTTATGCGGCAAGATATTCTGTTGACCCAAATCAAATCCGGATGTTCAGCCATTCTGTCCTTTTAAAAATTATCACACCCTGGTTTTGGTGCAAACCTGTCTGGGCACCAACAGTGTGTGGATAATGTGGAAAAGACATTTGGAAACAGAAATTTGAATTATGATCCTGTAACAGTTAACGGCACGATGCTTACAGGGGTGTTTTTCTTTACTGAAGCCTACTGTGGAAACTGACCACAGGCATACAGTATTCTGTAAACTTGTTGCATTACAGTTTCTTTGATGGATTTTAATATTGCAAATAAAAGATGCAAAATAGAGACACATGCGTTTTAGCACCTTCTATGCTGCGAATGTCATGTCTCCAAAGCTGTAGATGAGAGAGCAGTTCCTGCGCCTCTTCTCCACATCTTCTCCAAGTCTTCCCTCGGTTTGCTTTCCATTGTTCCCAACCTGTTGTATTTTTAGACTGAGCTTCCCTAAGCTCCCTAAATCAAAATAAAGCAAACATTTGGGAGAACAAATTAATATTTCGAACAACTCCAATGCACTTACTTACACCATGTATAAAATCATGAACAGGGTGAAAGGAAGACAATAGGTGCAATAAAGTTAAACAGCTAACAACTAGTAGACCCAAGCTTGCCCATCAATTACGTACACGCCTAATCTCACCAACTCATCTGTATCTGGCAAACATATGCTGCCTAGAAGAAAAGAAAATTATACCAGAGCAGAACCGGATGGCCTCGCTATGCAATAAAGCCTATGAACAAATTATTATGGGGGACTATACAAAAACCAAATCTTGTTAAAAATGAACATCAAGGAAACCCTGCCACGCTCTAGGAGCAGCCAGAAAAAACCTACAACAAAGTAAGTGTTTCAAAGTGTGAAGCAAAGCAATCCTACTGAGGATTTGAACCTCTTCCACCATTCACGTGCTTCCCAACCACTCCTTCATCCATAAAGTTGCATATGTTGCGCCAGCAAATAACGTACAAAACTACCTCATCAGCGACCTAAGCAGAAGAGAGCAGAAACACAAGGAGGCTTCTTTGAAACAGTGATAAAGCCATCCAGTACATAGCCCTTGAGTTGTGTGTTGCTGTGGAGGGTGCCATAGTTAATGTCTTACTTGTCTGTGCAAAAGCATATGTATTTGCCCTATAGTGCTGCTTCATGAATTCCCAGCTAGACTACAGAAGGACCAAGGTATCACAGCAAGATATGCCGTACGTGTGGAAATGAAGAGAGAAAGAGAGCCCCCCGTTAAAGAACGCCAAAACTATAAATAAAGGGAAAAGGCAAATTGACCCACCACCAATGTCTCAGCAAAATCTCCTCTTGCATCCAAACAGAACTCTCAGCTGTGTCACGCTCTTCCTATATACCCCACACCAAGTGCACAAGAGGGACTGGGCAGACGCTTTGCAGTATAGGCCCCTTGATAATGTAACAGTCCCCCTTCCGCCACACCGTGGGCCACCCTCTGTGTTCACATTTACTAACCGTAACTTTCTTTTTTCTTGAATACTGACAGCATGTTCCCTCAGTGGTCGGAGGTCGAGCATCTGATTTGCTTCTTCATAATTACTTGTTTTATTACTACGAGTACTGCTTCGGCGTCTCTGAGATCCTTGGTAGGAAGTTGTCCGTCTCAGAATGGACTGATAACTAGGCAATTCATGTAAGAGAGAACCAGTCTGCTGATAATTACTTCCCTCTGGTAGAAAGACCTCTAGAAAAGAAATAAAAAAGGGAAAGGTGAAAAGGGTGCTGTTAAAAATCCCAAAATTAAATTGATACAGATAAATAAAAGATATGAACATTTTAACCCTCTTGAGGCACATGTATTTTCTTTTCTTCAGAGTGTTATATTGCACCAACTCGACCCAAAAGTATCACAGCGCTTTACATGAGCACCAGTTGCGTTACACGGGGAGATTAAGTGATTTGCCCGGAATCACAGGATGTTGAGCGCCCCTGCCGACACTCGAACCCGTTTCCCCTGCTTCGAGGTAGACCGCTCTAGCTCTAAGGCCACATCCTCTCCCCCAAATGATTTGATCCCCAGTGGCAGCTACTGTTATGTAATATGTTTACGAAAACACAGTTATCAGAACAGGCGCTATTTCACGCTCTATTGACAAGTTTACAAAAAACATGTGTTAGAAGAAATATTGTGAAAATAGGTATTATTTTTATGTAAACGCCCTACAGTGGTGAGTTACAAGATAGATATATAGACAGACAGACTTACAGGACAACAGAGAAAAATCCGATCTATATAAATGAGTCAAAGTTGAGAAAACATGCTGTTAATATCAGCAACAGATGGGGTGGGATAGGAGGACATAACGGGGACAGTGCACACTGTTTAGCAGCACAGCTGAATGTTAAATTGTTTTTGTGAAAGAATAACATGGTGACCTGCTCGCCAGTTGAATAAACACTATAGTCATGCAGTAACGGAGTCAAAAGGTGATTTATGGTTGCAATATAGAAGTCAATTTCTTATGTCTTGATTCAAAGGGAATGTGAACAAAAAGTTCTTATAACATTCACATTCCAAAGAGATGTACAATTCTGAGTTTCAGCAACTCTGGGGACAGTTATCCAAGTAAGGAAAGGTATGCCGTCAGCATCCCTTTTAGGCCTGTCCGAAAGACATCCTAAGCTGTCTTACCAGCCTCATTTATTCGAAAAGAAATCATAATAAAAATACTTAGATATATTAGGGCCCCCGGCAGCACCCTTTCGTCAGTGGGCTGTGAAAATGGCACTCAGATTATTCTCCATACCAACAGGGCACAAAGTATAGGTCAATGGACTGAGCCAACTTTAGCCATTGGATGCTTTCACTTTGAGTGACTGCATTTTTTGCTGAACATGTATACAAACGGCTAAAAAAAAAAAAAAAAAAGTTCTATGAGAATATAAATGTTTAGACACTCATTTCCTAGTGTCATGAGCTATTTCCATCACCATCAAGACATTTATTTAAAGTGGCAATCTTGACTCTTCATTATAAAACAGTTTTGATGCAATTATTTATCCAATGGAAAAAGGATCACAAGGCTTTACAGTATCAAGACTGTATGTGCAAATTTATATATTGAAGCCACACCACCTCAGCTTTGATATTGACATTTCAAGCATTTATATCTGACTCAAGAGGGACCTCTAGTAAAGATCGAGGAACTGCCTCTTGAGGCAATTGGAAGGCATTCAGATGTCGCCCTCAATCTCCAAGATTAAAGGTAGAGCCTTCGGTAGAGGGGTGTCGCACTTGCCCTCCTGACTGAGGGAGAAGGTTGTCTGTGAGTGGAAAACTGAGCGAGAGAAAACATACGTGCAAGAGGTCTGTGCACCACACCCTTCTCAGACAGTCTAGAGCAGAAAAGAATGACTTTTGCTTGGTCCGGATGAATTTTCCTTGGAACCAAAGGATTCATGGGAGTGTGGGATGAAACACAGAGAAGAGGAAAATTCCACTGCACCCGAAACACATAACCCATGTCTCTTTACCATGGATACTGGAGGGCACAGAAATTGCCCAATCAGAGTTCTTGCGGATTGCAAAGAGGCCTACCTGAGGGATGCCCCACAAGGTAAATATGTATTGGACTACCTTACATTGGAGGTGCCAATCGTGGGTTGGTAAGATGATGCAAACTCACAGTCAACCCTGGTGTTCAGTACACCTGCCAAATGGTATGATTCACGACCGATTTCAAATTGAAGCATCCAGATCTAGAGACCACGTGCTTCTTTACAGAGATGATGCAACCCTACTCCTCCCTACTTATTGATATACCCCAGTGCAGTCCTATTGTTCCTCAAGAACAGGACAGACTATCCGCAAGAGGTGGAAAGCCTTGAGAACTAGCCAAACTGCCCTTAGAGCAGGTTAATGTGAAGAACCCGCACCTCAAGAGACCACAGGCTCCTAGTCTCAAACTCCCTCAGATGAGCACTACACCCGAGGGTGGATGGATACATTACCATTGTGACCAGGGCTGGAGGAGGGTAAAAGGACATCTCCTGTGACAGGTGCTCCTCCACCAAGCTAACTTCACTTCTTCTTCCTGGGAGATTACAATGGTGTCCTTGATATCTCCCCATGCTGGAATCACTTCCTGTGGAGGTACCATTGCAAAGTCCTCATGTTCCAGCATGTGTATGTAACCAGGAGGAAGCAGAATTAAGACCTGCAGGACTAAACTGAGCCCCCTCCCAATACATCCAATTTCTAATCTGAATTCCTCTGATCCTTTAAGGAGACGGAGGCCACAGCATGATGTGTCCGGTGCTGCCCCTATGGCCAGCAGCTGCTGTGAAGGCTCGAGGTGAGTCTTGGGCTCATTGTTGGAAAACCTCAACTGGTGCAGCAAAGACACCATTGCTTACAAGTGGTGAGATACCATCTGTGGTGAACTGGCTGTGAGAAGCCAGGCATCCAGGTATAGGTATACCACGATCCCTGACTTGTCTAGCTGTGCCACAGCCACCAGGTTCAGCTTTTTGAAGACTTGAAGGGCAGATGTTAGTCCGAGAGGAAGAACCATAATTCATAGTGCCACCACAAAACGCAGGTACTTGTGCCTGCTGGACAGTTATGTTAAAAACTTCTTACTGCATGTTGAGGGACAGCACTGAGTCTTCCTCTTCCAGTGCAACCAAAACCTGAGCCATGGATAGCATTGTTACTTTGTCCTTGCAAAGGAGAAAATTAAGAATTCTGAGTTCCAGGATCGGATGCAAACCGCCGGCGTCCTTGGGAAACAAAGTAACAAAAGTAGCACCCATGCCCAATCTCCTTCTCTGGTACCAAATCCACAACTCCTTCTGCAGCAACGCTGACACCTCCTGCGGCAGAATATACAGATGGTCCTTGTGAGGAAATGGGGTGCATTATACGGTGTGATGTCCTTTAGGACTCTTTGGTTTAGTCCATCAAACCCTTAACTCAATCCTGGGTAGCTGTGGCACTGAGCAGCAAGGCTTGCACAGAGGAACAAGTAATAAACATTTAAACAACACCGAAACCACTGCAGAAGAAATAGACGCGACATTCAAGAAATCGGATATCAATTCATAAAAATAGATTGCATTTTATAAGAATTTAGACACCAGAATGAAAAAGATCCACCAGAGGGTTCCGGCGATATAGATTTTACAAGCAATAATAAATCAATGTAATTTCACTCAACCGCTAACAAGACTTGGCAATATCAACAAACTGGACACTTGTAAACGTTTTCAAAGAAAACTTAGGTAAGTGTCAATATTGTTGGTTAGAAGTACCTGCAGCAAGCTAGTCAGTGGCACCAGCAAGGTCCTCAAGAACAGTTACATTCACAGAACAAGCAGCCTTTCAGCTATTCCAGGTACTTTATCCGCGTAGCAACAGATTCCTATGAAGAGGTCCTAATGTAAGGGATGAAGGATGCTGAAGATGCTCTGAGGATGCTGTTGATAGGAGTCTTCCAGCAGATATTCCTCGGTCCACGGAGATGGTGAGGGGGGTCCTGATTGCAGGGTCGATGTCCCAAAAAGTCCTCTAAGGTGTGGGCGAAGTCCAGTCACCACTGGACTACCAGTCACCAGTTGTCGCGGTCACAGGACATTCCCTCCTAGGTCGATAACTTTCCTTCTGAGGGTCCTAGCAACTCTCAGATAGCACTCACGGGCTCAGTGAACTGGGGTGAAACTCGCTCCGGATCTTGGTCCTCGGTGCTGCACAGTGGCAGTGGTTGTGTCCCTGTGCTGCTAACAGTAGGCCAGACAGCTGGCCCTTGGAGTTCTCTTCGCTTGACTGGCTCCGGAGACTGTTTCGCCCTGATCAGAACATGGAAGACACAGGTTTCTCTATTCGCTAGTTACCAGGTAGAGCAGGTGCAGTTCTCGTTGGTGCAGTCTCTCTTTGCTGGTCCCTTGGTGCAGCAGGGCAGTCATTTTTCAGTGCTTCTTCTGAGTTGGTCGAGATCCGAGGTCTGGGTGCCAGGAGGGCCCTCTTTATGCTTGAAAAGTGCCCTCAGAGCCAGATGTGGTTGGTAGCTAATAGGCTATCAGGTTGTCTCCAATCTGGGGACCATTTACTGTGGAGGGTGGCATCTGGCTATCCAAGCATGCACCATTCTGCTCACTCCCAAGATGGAGAGTCTCCTCTCCTGGATTACAGACCTCCCTAACCCAGCCCGGTTTTGGCTACCTCAGGGCTACACACCCGTGGGGAAACCGCTTTGGCACCAGGTTTCCTCTCAGCCTCCCATCCAGCCCGTCTACCTCAACAATGGGGCAGCCCAACTCAATGGGGTAACGCATTTCCCTTCCAGAGCGGCGTTACCTTTGAAGCCTGCCTTAGGAGGCCAACACCAAAGTGGCTTCTTGCAGGAGTGGGGTGAGACCTCCTTGGCCTGCAATCCCCCATTGCTCTCTTTTCTGAGAGTAATTAGCACGTCTCTCCAGGAGGGCAGAAACAGGTCTTGTGGAACAGACTCCATGTGTGCCTGGGAAGGAACCGAAGTTTTAAAGGCAACAAAATGGCAGCTTTGCTGAAGCTTCCTACTGCAACTAGTTACATTAATTTTGACTTGAGATACAAGTTGGGCTTAATGTAACAAGTAGTTTGATATTTTGGAGTGCCCATTTTGGTCCATAGTTCTGGATCACAGCTGAGGAAGTCGGTGTGTAACCCTGTACTCGCCACTTGGGCGACAGTCTTTCCACAGTAAAACAGTGGTTTTGCTTGTTTTACTGCCATGGCATGTAAAGAACATGTTCTGTCTTATGTCCTATGTTGCACCAGGGGATTTAGGGCTCGGTAGGCCTGCAAGAGGAGTGAATTACACACATGTTCACAAGTGGTGGCTTTGCCATTGCTTTAAATGGCAAAGTCAGGCTAGCAGTGCACGACTGCTCTATCAGTCTGCAGGGGCAGACTGGGATACTTGTTTTACTTGGGGGACGTCTAGGGTGGCACAATCAGTCCTGCAAGCCCAGAGTGCCATTTACCAGGGACTTACATGGTTAGACATCCAATTGGGTACAGCCAATTTGACATACACTTTAGGCTCAGGGCACTGGAACGGAGGTCTGGTTAACAAGACTCCATGGATTGTCAGAGTTGAAATACCAACAGCATCAGTCGGAAAAATACAAAATGAGGCATGTCCTTATAGTACTGTGATGGAAATGCCTGTGTGTCATGGAGGGACATGGAATGGGTCCCATGGAAATATAAGGAGTATGAAGGGCCCATTGGTCTGATGGTATGCCCTCCTAAACTGGTTGAAAGAGGGAAATCCAGCCTACCACAGGGCAGGCATGCTCCTCAAAGGACATGATAAAGGTCGGGGTGCTGGGGAAGAGAAAGATTATGTTGAGGAAAGTGTGTCCCCTCGTCCTTTCACTCTGCCTTTGTAGTGGCAAGCCAAAGGATTGTGCTGTTGTTCCTGCAGAACTTGTGCCCTCAGACAATGCCTGCACTGGAAGCCTCTGTAGAACCTGTAGAATTTCCAAGAGGAGCATAATTCTTTGAGGAGATTTTAGTCATTGTGATCTTGCAATTGCTGGTCCAGTCTTAAATCACTCCAAAGTGGCATCTGCATTTTTACCCAAATTGCTGCTGGCCATCAAACAGGATATCCATCAGGGACGCCTGAACATCACCAGAAAATCATGTGAATCTCAGCAAAGCATGGCGGCATAATGTAATGGATGACCCCGCTGCTCTGCCCATGGAATATGATGTGGCAAGTCCTGTTTTAATTATATGTTTGGACCCTTCCTGTCCATCTTTGATGACCTCCGTTTAATGCTCTTTGCGGTGATCTAGGAGATTTGGATGCACCAGTGCTGGCATGTCCCGTTAAGGTAGGAGTATAATGAGCAAGAAAGCAAGGAGGCATTTAATAGAAGGTCAGACTATCAGCAGAAAAGGTCTTCTTTCTGATGACTTCTAGTTTTTCGGACTCTCTGTCAGGAAAGTGTGATGGAAATGACCGTGGGATCTGTTTAACACATTAAGAAGCTTGGACAACCAAACTCTCAGAGGTGGCAGGAGATCTAGAAAAGGCAGACGTCCTCAGGCTGATTGGTGTATTTTAGCCTAAGACCGGTGCTAAGCGGGTGTTAAAGAAAGCTTGGTTCACCCCTCCTTAATGGCCTTCATGAAGGCATCATTAAAAGGGAAGGAGAGGTTGTGCTGGCCATGCAGAGAACGGGAGAATCTCCTAAAATACTGAATGATATCACTGAAGGCAAGGGTGGTGACAGAACTTCAGCCGCATTTCTGACCATTGTGTAGAATGAGGACCTCTCTGTGGTAACAAAACAATGGGAAGGGTGCATTTTCGTTTCTGTTAAGTGTCCAATTGACAAGCATTTTTGTAATGCTAACTACTCAGCTGTGTTAGATGAGGAAGGAGGGAAAAGGTGCATGTGAAATAGATCATCCCCTTGAGGGTTGTATGAATCTGTGCCAATAATGTATTAATTACTCTTGCAGATAGGCTTGCCAAGATTCCAGGACACAGAGTTGCTCTTCAACTCATCCCGGTCTCTCTCTTCTGGAGTGATAAGTCTTGACAGGACATGTAAGCATGTTTGGTACCGGTGAAAGTGGCAAAGGTGGAGCCAAGGCACTGGAATAGACATAAGTGCCAACACAGACCAGGGCACTGCACTGCCTGCAAGGGTCCAGGAGTAGGAACAGCGTTGATTGGACCTGGGACATAAGGAAGATATATCGGAGGGACAGTTGGCACCTGAGTAAAACCTGCAGGAAGTATCCCAGGCAGAAACCCACAAGAATTCCTGTGGTTTGAAAGCACCACCAGGAGACCATCGTCTTCTTTGGCATGGGTCACAAAGAGTTTCACTTATTTTAACTTTATTGCTCTTGAAAGCATGCTATGACAGCTGGAACTAGAGCAGGAGTTGTGATGTGACGTTACACAAGGCAGCACAAGGCAGCACAAACAGTCCTCCGGGTCTCTGTCATTGACATTTGACTGTCCCAGGTGTGACAAGGCTTAAACCCAGATTTTTTGACAGAGGTAAAACTGACTGTTTTAGTCATTTTTTGTGAATGAAAATCCTCTGGAGAAAGGAAAGCACCAGATCAGCTTCAGGAAGTTTGTAAAAATTAGAACGGACATCAGGGTGCCGAGATGGGCATTTTTACGGCTCCAGTTATATCACCAGGATACAGTTTCCAGCATTGAGGTTGAGCCAGGATCCCAGCTCAGAAGTGCTACGAAAAAACTGTAGTTTCAGACTAACACCTGGGAATATTCACAGCTGAAGAATCAGCTGGCAAAGGTTTTGAACTACTTTATTGTCACTGAGTAAATACAGATGGATTGTACGGTCACACATATTTCACCCACCTCACTTGTCAGAGGTAAAGGGGACTCCTTTCTGCAGACACTGTCATTTTACATCAAGGAGTGCCACTTTGAAGCATCTGACGCCTCCAAGAATGGTTCCAGAACAAAAGGGAAGCACTAAAAGGCACAGAAACTCCACAGTAGGCAAAGACAGTCGAGATGTTCCAGTAGGTAGTGAATAGTCAATTTTAAGCAAAACGGGTACTCAACTAACCCTAAGCACAGAGCAGCAAGAATCCAAAATCCTAAGAGCAAGAAACACTGCAGAGCAAAAAATAGACAAAAATTAGTAGCATCAGAAGGCAATGAACACATCGACCAAAATGTGCCATATCGCAACACATTGTACGACATTCTCAGGATCCTTACATAGGGAAAAAAGGGATGCAGTAAGCAGGACGAAGCAGAAATTGTCAAACAGAAAACAGAGTGGTCTTATGGACTGGGACAGTTGTGTTAACAGTGGCTGTAATGGGCATGATTGACGGAGAGGAACAAACCATCTATTTTCAGTCTCATGAGGAGTTGAAGCACAGAATGGTGCCGTATTGAAACTGGACAAGACTGAGAGCACAGAAGAGAAGCCCAGGAAGGATTCACAGCATGAAGCAGAGGTGGGAAAACAGGAGTTACAAGTGATGGAACTCTGCGTTCGAGGTGAGAGAAATGTCTCATTACTGCCCAAGTTGCGTCCCGGTGGACCGAAACACCTGTACAGCATCTGGCTTTTGAGTCCTGTATTAAGGGATGTACAACAAATTATAAATCAATTCATATTTTACGTTGAGTAATAGGCCATCTGCAATTTATGTCTGAATGCACTGCAAGGCTAATAAGCTTGTGTTGTTAAGCACAAGCAATGCACTGCTCTGGTTCCTTTGACAAAATCAATAAGCAATCGTAGTGCCTTCGCTTTGAATAAAATACACCATAACTATTTTCGGTAGCCTTCTGTCTGAACTTCAACTGTTGTACTAGGGGGTGTAAAAGACATAACAAGCATTTGCAGTGCAAGAGGTCTCGCATTTACACGAGTTTAACATAATGCATTGAAAATGACAATTCCTTTTATTTAGGTTTTAAAAACCAAAACATTAATAAAAGGCACTGTCATTTCCAATGCTTATAGCTCAAACTTGTGTAAATGCGAGCCCTATTGCATTGCAAATGCTTTTTGATCTAGCGGTCAGTCAGGGAGAGGGACTGAAGCTGCGAGGCAGCATTGCTTTGCACGTTTCCCCGTCTGTGGATGATGGCTTGGATTCCTGGTGGGCCTCTGTCACATGCCTAAGTGAATAAGTTTCCATTACTGCCCTAAATTTTCCAGCACGGCTAGTAGTAGCGCATCTGTATGAGCTGAACAGTTCAAAGGAGACTGAATATTTAAGCGCTCTGAAACTATACACCTATTTTTGCTTTTGTTTAGAATTCTCAGAGAGGAATTTGTGAATGCCTTCAAACTCACAAGTTTGTTGACATTCACAAGGTTCCCGTCCACTCCCTTCAAGGAGCTACCTGCAGAATAGTTGTATAAAGCCCTGGCATACAATAACTCAGTAGTACAAGAATTTACAGCTGCTAGTTATCCTGTTGTATATACCCCGCAGGTGTAAGTTGAGCCAATTTCAGCACTATTTATACATTTACAGGCGATGGGGGCTTTTCGAATCGGACCCACTGTATTTTGGACAATTTCATTTTGTTCAGTGTATCCCGTCATGAACTGTCTGAACTGTGGGCATCGATTTACACTATATGTCCCGTTTGTTTAAATGTAAGTTCAACATCCATACTCTTCTCAGGCTTCGGTGGGGCCGCCTGAAAACCTGAGCCAAGTAAACAATACAAGCATTTGCAATGCAATAGGTCTCGTATTTACGCGAGACCTATTGCACTGCAAATGGTAGGAATCCCGGACAACTGGAGGGAGGGCGAGAAGGTACGGACAAAGGGAGGTGGGGGTGAGAAGGGACAACCGGATTTAGAAGGCACAGACAACAGGAGAGCGAGCGGGGTTGTTTAGAAGGCACTGACAAAGGAAGGGCGGGAGGGGGTAGAAGGTACGGACGAGAGGGCAGGCGGGCAGGTGTTTGGGGGGCCAGAAAGCACGGAGAACGGGAGGGCAAGCAGGCAGGGGTTGGGGGTCGGAAAGGCACAGACTACAGGAGGGCGGGCGTGGGGAAGAGAAGGTACGGCAAGATGAGGACTGGAAGGCAGGGGGAGTAAAAAAGGCGAATAAATATGGCGTGCCTGCAGTAGGAGAACCTCGTTAAAGAAATAAAATAGTGCTCACAGTCTAAATACGACGTACTATGTAACAACCAAAGTAAAGGGGCCAGTCGCCATGGGAGGCGACAAATGAAGAGGCAGCGGTACTAAGGAGGGACTAACAAGTCTATGGACGAATCAGAAGCCAGCATTTAGGACAGACAATAACACAAGCCAATGGCAAATATGGGCGGAGAGTGGGCAGGGCTTCTATTACCTACTCCTCTACAATAAGGCTTGTAGAGCAGCGCATGCGCGCTGGTTCTAGGCTCGACCTAAATATAAATAGTGGAGCAGCCAATGTAAAATACTTTGAGATCACACATTTTACACTGGCAACTCAGTGGTGTGTCCCTGTATGTGTTATGGGGTATGTATTCATGAATGTCATTCGTCATTCCAAGAACAAATGAGTTTTGTGAAAAGATTTGGATAGCACTGCATCGCCCTCGTAATTTACGGTTTAACAACGCAGTCTTTGTTAGAGGCTGGACAGCACTGCACAGTTTTCTACATTTTATCTCTGCACAGTTAATCATGCATCCTTTTGTGTGGGTTTATAATTAATTACGCCTTCTCTCCATTACCATTGGCTTCTCCCGAGGCCTGGGTGCCATTTATACAATCTATCAGAGTTCTGTCAAGACTATTCGCAACCACAAGCTTTCAGAAACAAGAAAACATCTGGGATTGTAGCCCTGACAAGACACTACTAAAGCAATGCCCGCTCAAAAAATATCACTCTGCTTCCAACTCACCAACAGCTGGACATAAAATTAAAAAGAAGTGTGAGAATGTGAAGGAGGATTTAAAGTACGGAAGTGGCAGAGACAGGATGAAAGGCAGGGTATTGGGTGGTAGTGTTTGAACTGGGTCAGGATATAAACGGAATAGCGGTGTGAAGTAGGTCGAAAACTGAAAACACGTGGTAGACTTTGGAGAGAATAATATGTGGCAAAAATTACACATGAAAGAACAGGGAAAGGGGAAGGTATGAGAAGATGGCTGATAGGAAGCAGTGAGTGGCGAAAGGGCCATGGAAAGAAAGTCATGTGAAGTAAGAGTGGGGGCAACTGAAAAGATGCTAGCGAGAGGGGAGGACCGGTCAAGGTGATGCAGAGAGACAAGTGGTAAAAAAAAGATATAGATGAGAGGCGAGGGACACTGACGCATACTAATTAAATAGATGTGGAAAAACAGGAAGATAATAATTATGGCTGTGAGTGGGAAAAGAGAGAAGAGGGACTATATGAGCAAAAGAGACTAACAAATAAAGGAGCTGGGAAAGAATCAGGAAAGATGTGGGTTAAGGTGAGAAATAATTAACTGTGCAGAGCGCTGGAGTAATGGGTGCGATAAAGGGGAAAGGTTTGGAAAGCAAAAGACGCGCTCTAGCAAGAGATGAAAATAATACATTAAATTAGAATACACGGAGTGTTTGATGAGCGGCAATATGGCAAAGGAGGAGTGAGGCTAGAGGAAGAGATGTAGAAAACTGAAGAGCTAAAGGGATGTTAAGAGTAGAGAAAAGGACGATTTAAGTTGACATGTGGGAGAAGTGTCTGTGTAAGGGTAAAAATCAAACATGCAGGAGTGAATATGTGGAATAAGACTGCCGCTATACCAAACGTGGTGGGGGGGGGGGGGGAAAGAGATGGGCTCTCATGATGAGGAAGAAATGAAATCCATAAGGGAAGAAGAAACAAAGTTACATGCAAATTGAGCATAATATTTTTTTTAGGCCATTATCGTATGTACACTGTTTAATAGGACACAAACTCATGTTGCCACCCATAGAAAATATTTCAGATATGGGCACACCACCACCTCAGGTAACTTGTTATAAGTATCTGCATTAAACATCACACTAATGCCCTGGTGGGTATGTGACATTCTTGTTTCCGAAAACTCCTCCTCTCCCGTCTCCTGGTCGTAAAACCCACCTCAGCAACTGAAGCGGGAGAGGGAGAGCCAAGATTTGTAATTGTGGGATTGTAGGGTCCAGCGTATGTGATGTTTAAACTCACATGGTCCTAAATCCAGGCGCGGCTTGCACAGGGAAGTGATTTTATAAATTATTTTATTTCATTTTACCTATCCCGTCGTCCATCAACTCCCCCGCCCTACCGCTCTTACCTGTGCCGGCTGCGCCTGCCTAAATCGAAGGAGTACAAATTTAAGCAAGAAGGTGGCTGAGGAACTGAAGCGTTTGTTAACAGGTTACATAAGTAAGCAGAGGCTTCATTCCGACTGGGTGGAGAAAGATTAGATCCTCTAGGAGAAGAGAACCCCTGCAACAAAATGCACTTATCTAAATATCATTAATCTGACACCACATGCTTTTAAAGCCTTGGTCTCTGTACTCACAAGTCATAGCTCTACTCTTGTTACAAACAGGGATTTTTACAAGAACAGCCGTGTAGTATCCGGCTGGATACGTTCTAGTGTTCAACTGAGGATGTAACCCATACTATTCACCCACCCATCACAGGCGTCACCAGTCAGGTGACCCTGTCAATAAAAGAGGCCGGGCGCACGTGGCCTGGACCAGTTACAGTACTCTACACGATGTGTCTGTACCATCTTTTATTCAGCATGTGGGCCTAGGGCCCCAGTCACCACATTGGCGACGAGGGGGTCTGACCCGGTGTGCTTGCTGGCAGCCGCTCTCATGATCGTCGTGGGAAGAGGAGCCAGAGTATGCGGCACACCCACACCTGCTGCCAGCATGCACCAGCATGAGGCAGGACAGGGCATCAGGGCCCCAAACAGCGAATCCAACGGCGTCCGTTGTTGGTGCCCTGCAGCCGCCCGCCGTCCTGACCGACCCTGTAGTGGAAGAAAAGAGACTGTTCAGCTCCTACAGTCGGATGCCCAACTGCCATCCACCTACTGAGAAGCTGAAAGAGCTGATGAGGAGCGCGAATGAGCCAGTAAAGTACTGTCAGCGGGACACTGATGAAGTGTAGGCGCACAACGACCCCTAGAAGTACGACACGCCCACACATTGCTATGTTCCCCGCGTGATGCTGCAACAGTAAGCTGCACCCTGTGCCGAAAGAAAGGAGGAGCACCCTCCCCAACGATATGGACGGCACCCTGCATGCCAGAGCAGCTCCTACATATCAGAAACCTTCCACCAATTGTGCCATGGAAGATGTGATGAGGCCTGGGCGAGAAACCTCCGGTAGCGTGAAGGCGGTGCCGGTAGCGGAGCACAGTGCCCTGCCTCAAGACAGTGCGTCTGGCCTAGAAGTAATGTGACCGCTCCAAGACGTACCCCCTCCCCTGCTCCGACATTTCTAGTATCCCCAGGAAGCTGCTGCGGACAATAAAGACAAGCGGCAGTTGTGCCATGAATATAGTGCTCTGATCCTCACCACGAGAGGCGCGTGGTCAGTCCAAGAGCAGGAGTAAGACTCCCAGGCAGCGATGATGACAGCGCCTATGAGTGCTGGCATGGCCTGCTGTGCTGGGAAGGCTACTGTGGCCTCTAGGTGAAGTGGCAGCACCGCTTGCCTAAGCCTCTTGCGTGCGAGGTGTCGGCTGGCACTGACTTCCTTCAATGGACGGACACCCACAGACATATCTCCCACTGCCCCTCCCCCCCCCACCTTCAGCGTGCACTCAGCCCGGTCTAGAGATCGGCGTGTGGCCCTCTGACTGCCAGAAAACGTCTGGGCCAACGCGATATGCCACCACAGTACTGCCCACGACTTCAGGCGGCAGGGAAGAGAAGCATGGCAGGCAAGTGAACTGCAGTGACACCCAGGGGCTATGAGAGTTCACCCGCACCTGCAAGGCAAACTTCAGCCTGCAGACTGAGCCAGCACGCGGCCGGTAATTCAGCAGAGACTGCGGCCATGGGGAATGATAAAGGAAACACATGCAGCGCCACCTAGCTGCCTCCTGACCACATTGCGACTGCCGCTTCATTGCACGGACCAGGAGGTGAAGAAGCCGCTCCAACAAACTGACCCGAAAGCTCCCACACCCGCCTGCTGCTCACCACACTGGAAGAATACATGGCAGACCTGCAAAGAGCAGTCCTGCAAACAGCCCACTAGCAGTTAACCGTCTAGGGCACCACAAGAAATAGGAGATTCAGCGAGGTTGGGCAACATCCTCATACCTGCATCTCCACGCCCGCTGGAAATAAAGGCAGACTGGCGCAAGTGAACACGGCTCGCGAGGCGTTGGCCACAACTTAATAAAGCCCCTATTAGCCTGGAAGAGTCTTCTGCCGTTTTTAGACCCAAGAGGCCTCCGTCACAAACAAAGAGTGCCCAAATGTCCCTCACAGAGCATGGTGAGGCCAAGGCCCTGCAACTCATCTGATACGAGGCGCTGCACCAACAAATTTTCACCCCCGCCAGAGCCCCGGTACCGGTGTGGGAGAGACGTCCAGGGATAAGAGATTGCAGCGCCACCTGTTGGTGACCTGTACTACTGTGTGTCAGCCCTGGCCTGGAAAACAAGTAAATTACTCCTACAATTGAGACCCATCAAAGTGAACACGTATTCATAAATTAAAGCAGCCTGGCACTGGGAGTGAGCCAGTAATGAGCCCGACACACAAGTTGTTTGAGCCAATATCGTCCGTCAGCTCCCACATTAGTAGTGCATAGCCCACAACGTCAAGACTGTTGCCGTGTCCCCCAGAAGGTAATAACATTTCAGCAGCGATGGTTAAAGCCAGCAAGTTCCACTGCCACAAGCCAGAGGCTGGCCAACGGAGATCCACCACCCACTGTTAACTGTCCGTTTGCCCAAAAGGGGAAAAGAACCAGGAACCCTTCAGACAGCCACAAGAAGCTTACAGCTGCCCCAATTGCATAGCTGCCAGGAGTCCAGCTACACCCAAGCGGCACAGCTGAAGAGCGCAAGTCCCGCTACACAGCGAGTATGCCACAAGGACCACTGGGTACGGCACGCTCAAACCCCCAGTAACCGGTTAGCGCCTAAGCAAGAAGATTGCGCTACCTACCCTCAGTGGTGAACAGATCCCACCGCAAGAAAACATGCACGGCAAGCGCCAAGAAAGAGGACCAAGCGCGCGAAGTCCGAGGTGCGAGACGCATGACCCAGAAGCAGTCAGCACGGACAAACGCCCAGGAGACAGAGAGACCTCTCCACACAGAGAAGTAATGCTGAACGCCGCACGAACCAGCAAAGGCAAAGGCCCGCACCGGACCAAAGACAGCAGAGTGTTCTCCCTCACACTGCCTCACGACGGAGTCGCAAGAGACCCAAAACAGGCAAGAGGAGAGTCACACACTCCACGTGGCAAGCCGCCACCGCAACTTGTGCTACGACCACAGACAGCCTGTGACCGGACGTCACAGCGCACAGCAGTCAAGAAGCCCGTCACGCAAAGTGACCAGTCTGGACAAGCGCACCGGAAGAAAGAAAGAAGCAGCCGCAATGACGAGGCGCAAGCACGACACCCATGAGCGAGGAGACTCGGATCACCGCAAAACCCCTGAGGAGGGGATGGCGCCCATGAAAGTCCCCAAGAGGAACAAGCAAGTCCTAACAACAGGACAGGCCTGCAACAGGCCCAAAAAAGAAAAGGAAAAGACCGTCACAAGAGTGACACGACCACTGAGATGTCCATGTGGAGCAAACATGAGACAGGTGGCGGGACGCCACATCCACGTGAAAGCCTGGTCGGAAGCAGGAGAAGAGCGTGGCACGACGCCACTCTGCAAAGGAGGAAAAAACAGTGGCATGACGCCACCGGACAGACAACCACCACAGGCACGCAAGATAGAACGGAGAAGAGCGACAGGACAAAGGACTCACACCAACACTGAGGAAGGTGTTCATCAGCACGAGCCAGCCACCGGGGTGCAGAGACGTCACTGGAGACAGCTTCGCAGTTCGACCATCCTGTCACCTGCTGCTTGGTATCGATAGCACCACACCTCACAGTGCACCTGCCTGAATACAACGGAGCGGAGCCACGAAGTCCCTCAAGTCCGCCTCACTCCCTAAGGTCACCCCGACAAAAGATCGCCGCCTGTTTGGCCACTGAAGAAAACCACTGTTCTGTTAGCACCATCCAGGTGCATCATCACCAAGGAGCATCGCACCACCAGAGTGAATCCACACACGCTCCAGACAATCGAAGTTCAACGAGGTGAACTACCCAGGAACCTTCTGTGCACCCCTGTCAACCTACAGCCCGCCGAAGTCGAGCACACTCAGCCATTGGAAGATCCGCCCTTGGGGACTACACAAGACTTGGCCGTGGCCCAGTTGGAAGTTCTGCAGCGACCCCTAAGTACAGCCTACGCAAAGGCCCGAACAGCCAACGCGGTCACGTGGCAGTGCAGGGGACAAGGGCCTCGACAGAGTTCCTGTGCGAAGGGAGTCTGAGTAGGAGAGATGCGTCGGCCGCAGCTCCACATCAGGTGCGGGAAGCATGGAGGTCACGGTTGAAGACTTGTCACCCACAAGAGCGTCAGATGAAGGCGCAGAAACCGAGTCCGGATGGCGAGGATGCCCAGACGGAGACACCACCATCGGAGGCTACATGAGCGACTTGCCCGTGAGTCCGTTGGCAGTTCCTCAGTGATACCTTCGCACAGCTCATACAAAGCCCCGCACGGTCCACACGGTCCCATGGAAGCCAGCAGGAAAGCCCTCCAAGAGGCTCTAGTGAGAGAGGAGTCCAGGCGAGAGAGGCAAGTCGGACGTCGCTCAACAGTCAGGGGTAAAGAAGGTCATCGAGCACGCCACCTCCAAAGGAAGGCCTCACTCACAGAGATAGTCTCCAACAGCTGCAAGTTCTGTCATCCACCGAGGCCTGAGCGACCCTCCAGAGTGGATTCCACCTCAGCTCCAGATGCACCAGCACTGAAACTCTATACATAGACTTCAACACCGCGAGACCAGGCCGGTCTAAAGAACATCGCCAAGGCAGATGAAGGCATCCTGACTGTGCGGTCCGAAGCTCCAGAGCTGCCTGGCTGACAGCCTGAAGAGACTCATTTGGTGCTATTGTTGTTTATTTATTTTGTTCCAGGTTAGACTGTTTTTTTAATTAAAGTTTGGGAGGGATATAGTATCTGGCTGGATACGTTCTAGTGTTCCACTGAGTATGTAACCCACACTATTCACCCACCCACCACAGGCGTCACCAGTCAGGTGACCCTATCAAAAAAAGGGGCCGGGCGCATGTGCCCTGGGCCAGTTACAGTACCCTACATGATGTGTCTGTACCATCTTTTATACAGCATGTGGGCCTAGGGCCCCAGTCACCACAAGCCGCATGGCTCGCAGGTATACGTATATGGTATGCTATCCAATTAGGGTCCCAAGGAACAAAATATTATCAAGGACTGGCAAAACCAATAGGTTGAGAGTTGTCTGCTAGCCTTTTGGCTTTGTCAATACGATTTTGTTTTGTTGCAGTTTTTGCAAAACTTTATTGTTGGAAAGCTGTCGCGCAGTCTGGAAAAAAAATGTCCAACAACAAAAATATTTTTTTTATCTTACAAAGCATGCATTGACAAAAGTAGTCTCTCGCACTTAAGGAAAGTACTTTGTGTGTGGAGGTGCCTGTTGTGAAAGGGCAAAATGCCGTCGCTCAAACTGAAGTTAGCCAGACATGTTTGCGCATCCTTAAGAAATTCTCATTTGAAACCATTCAAAGTAGCACATAAGGCTATGTTGTCTAAGACCATGGAAACAATGACACCGTGCTTAAGGAATTTCATAGTGTGCGTGCCTCAGCACAAGAGAGGAGTGAAACCCAGCACAGCCATTGTTCCCCAGAGAATGACATATTTCAGTCTGACTAGCCCTGAAGCTTCAAACAAGGTCACCTGTAAGACAAGCCAGTGGCCTAAAGGAAGTCTTAAATTGCATAAGTGCCTCTGACTGGCAAGTTAGCATGCGAAAATGGAAACTTTGGGACCGTTTAGACTGGCACACAGAGGTCCGTAAAAAAGTGTCAGGGTACTTAGCCAACTCTCACTGCACTCTGATTTCCAGGGTGCAGCCACATATTTTGCTCTCAGTCATATGATCTGTCAATAGGGTGCTCCTAACACATTTTGTAGGATATCAACTGGGATCTTTGATGACAATTTTTAGCAAGAAAGATTTGTCGTTTGCAGTGGGAGGTGGGCTTTCAAGGGAAAATGTTGTTCCGTATTTTTAATATTATAACTTCTGCCCGATCAAATACTTTTTCCATCCACCTTATGTTTACCTTCTTATGTGTTATTTTTTCTTTAGTTGGTCTGACTCTTTCAAAATCCACGGATTTAATTCACAAAGGACAGGAAATGCAGTCTACACATCCAGTGCAGCAGCAAAGGTTCAGGTTTACATACAGAATACACTTATACATCAGTGTGAGGGCAGCAGTGCCAGATGTAGATCACCTGAGAACCTGCCCACCCTCCACTAAATATTGGTTTCCTCCCCGCAGAGCTGCAGACATTACTGACAAACCAGGCACATTATACCAGTTACTACAATTAATAATACTGCATGGCACTCGGTCAGCTTTGCGTCATGTTTTATTAGCCAACTGTTACGATTCCTACTAGGAATACTATTCCTACTAGGAATACTAATGACATCATTGCTATTGATTCTACTACTGTTCGTCCTTCTAAAACCACTAGCGTTTGTCACAGAGAGCTAGGTTTTCCCTATTTGGAAGATGCTTTTAAATTCACCCTGGTCTTATTATGACTTTCGGTGTGGACTAACCTTGGGGCAGCTCTGAACAGGGCCATCATTAAGGATTATCTATCTCAAGAAAAGGGCTTAATCGTCCCAAAGATTGCTTATGTTGCTACAACCTTAAAAGACCTTGGCTGCCCAGAGTTATTTCAATTGACTCTTCTAATTCATAAAGAGGATACAAAGGAAGGGAATGTCATCTTCATGAAGAGTAGGCGTGTCCAAAGGGAGAACACTGGATGACGAAAAACTACTGTGAAGAACTAATTTAGTCTATAAGAAATTGATGGTTTGGAGTCTTATTTACCATGGGCAGGTGGGAAATCTTGTTTCTTTTTCAATCAGGGCTGGAAAGGTCCACCATCTTTGAACTTTCTCCTTGAGTTTCAGCAACACCCTTCCTTTGGAAGATTGCCCATGTGATGGCTCCTTGCAGGTTTTCAATTGTAGGGTTGCTTTTCAGTACCTACAATTGTTAAGCAGTGAGGTGGTTTGCCATACGGTTGATTGTTATTTTTAATTGGCCGTCTACTCTACGAGAAAGGAAAAGACACACATTGGAGCGATTGATTTAACCCAGGTCCGTTGACTAGGGGTGAATGTTTGATTTGTTCTGCATTCCGTCCATCATTTGAGTGTCTTTTACTCTACGAGAAGCATGTTTATTGAATTTTAAATGCGCGTATAATCCTATGTATTTTATTTTGGTTTTGATATTCTGTGATTGATGAATTGGTGATATGCACTGTATTTTTAACTTTGCTTTTATGCATATCTCTGGTTTACAAATAAAGAAACATTGATACTAGCAGTACTATTAATGTTACTGATTGCGCTCTCTAGTGTAAAAACTGGTACGACTGCTACTGATCCTACTACAACTATTCCTAAACCTATCAATATTAGCAATTTCGCTACAAGTACTATATTCTGGACTGAAAGACGTCACTACCACAAAATACTGCCACAGGGATCAGTACAGTTCAACCACTACGACAAACAGTGGTAACAGTACACCAAGGACTGCTGGTAGAAAAAGTGCTACAATGACCATTGCTGAAGCTGGGCCACTACAGCTGGTCTTTCTGACAGTGTAGTTAATAATGAAAGGCAGAGTCACAGCTCAACGAGTTAAGCACTTGCTCCTGAAACGGTGGTGACCAGCATTTTACTGATTCAAGTGCAGGGCACACATGCCAATAAATTAACTGCTGTTCAAAGAGTAAAAATGTACCTTTGCGAACGCCCTTCAAAACAACATAACTGTAATAGCAATGCTACATTAAAAATATATCAATATCATTACTACGATAATTGCTAAAATGGATACAGTTCCTACTTTGCTGTAAGTTAAATATACTTTGCGAACATTATAGAATTTCTTTCTTTCAACTCGGTATCGTATACTTGAATTGTACGTTGGTCCTATCTGTGATGTGGACATATACATTTTCTTGTCTCTGCTGTGCCTCTGGGGGGCTTAAATTAGGGAACGCAGCTCTAGAAATGAAAGGCAAGCACATCACACACATAGGAGGTGATAGGCGTAACACAAGGCTGTTATAAAGCAAAGTGATAATGAAACAGAGAGAGAAGGTCTGTCTTTGATGAGGAGACCCAGATTGCCAATGTCCCAACACTCACTCTTAGCTTCTGAGTTAAGGAGGAGGCTAACCTTGATTTTCAAGGCTCCCTCTTCAATAGACCAACAAAGTCGCTTTAGGGCACCGAGAGATTTAAGACTGTTGGATGGAGCGGGAAATGATCATCATCGTTAGGAGAACATAAAAAGTGGCGAATCACAGGCTCACAACAGTCATTTGTTGAGGAGAGGATCACCACCACAGAAGACTAGGGAGTGGAAAGCAGGATAACAGCTATGTACAAATGAGGGTAAACAAATAAGCCATAATATAGATTTATATTTTAGGACTATGGTGCCATAAATATGGCTGCAATTCCATTCCTTCTATGACATCAGTGCTGTAGAAATAAATCCATTTATTGTTGAAGTTAAAAATAAAAATGTGTCTGCACACCACTGCAATGAGCAGTGAAACAAGGTCCTTGAAACAAGGTTTTCATGGCCTCTCTAACAGGAACGAATTTTATGAAGGATTCTCAGTTCCTCGTGCAAATCATTCCAAAGGGGGATGCAACTGTTGGAAAGACGAGGTCTTTCCCCTTCTGCCTCACACTCTTAGGTAGGGTGGCCAGCTGCCCTGGATTTGCCGGGCAGTCCAAGTTTCACACCAGCAGATTTCGGCAAATTTGGTTCACGTCCCGGTTTTTAGAAAGGGCCAACTGAAAACAACGGGATGCACACTTTTGTGTGTTCAAAATTAGGGCTAGTTATGAACCCTTAACAGAAAGCGATTTAATTAACCGATATTATCCTGGCTTTAACCCTTTCGATGCGCATGACGGAGCGGTTCCGTCAGGCGCATCGGCTGCGCTGTGCGTATGACGGAACCGCTCCGTCATGGCCCCGCCCGTGCAATAGAACCTTCAGCACAGCGCGGTAATCCGCGCCGCGCTGAAGGGGTTAAAAGCTGCAACTTATTTATTTTCTTAGTGCCTTGTTGTGTTTATTCCTATGTTGGTGAGTGCTATTGTGCCCTTTGGTTGGTTTAAAGTTATAGTCCTTTTCCTATTATTGGGAAATGTCCCGGTTTTTGGTTTTCAAAATCTAGTCACCCTAATAACCCCTTAGCAGGCCGGCTTTAGGGCAGTGCGACTGATGCAGCCGCACTGGGCGCTGACCTGTGTAGGGGACGCTGGCCTCATGGGGGGTGCTGTGTTTAGCAATAACTTATGATTAGAGAGATGAGGGGCACTTTTGTCTGGTGGTAGTGAGGGAATCCAAGAAGGCAGTCATAGGGTGTGGGGGCACCAAAAATAAATATGCACAGGGCGCCACCAGCACTAAAGCCAGCCCTGACCCTTAGGAGGTAACAAAAGCGACGCCTTACAGTAAGTTGAACTCTTTCTTTCCGAATCTGACAAACGGCGAATTATGCCTTTGTTGGTTTATAAGGCAGAGCAGGCCCACGCTGAACAGAAAACAACAGACACAGCACTGCTTTGTGGACTCTATCAATAGCTTGCCCTTGAGAGGCTCAGCTGGCTCATTTGTACGCCGGATAACCACATATGTTTCAATCGCTGTCGTACACTAGTTTGGACAATTAATTCTATTATACAATCAGAATGGCTGATTTGGTCAGGACCTCGAGCCATAAAACTATTAACAGAAGTAGGTACCCGCCACGGTGCTAGCATGAGGTGAATGCCTTTCACACCCGGTGTCAAGTGCGCAACTCCCATTGGGCTCAATGGGCTTCAGCACCACCCCACCCACCCCCCGTCGTGTGTGTCAGCCTGGGTGAGACAGCTTTCCGGGCGCACACACACAAACACTTTTTGAGCTGCTGTGGGCTAGTGTCCGTCTTCTTGCAGCAGCACCCGAGTACTTCACAGGTCTTTAAAAGACCATTTACCTGCTAACCAGGTTTTGTTGTGTTTTTGCCCCTTCTTAGAGCCCCTGCATCTTGATGTAAGCAACTGTAGACACAATGCTGGAGCCTCTTCAAAGTAAGTAGAAAGTTTATTGGTAGAGCACAGACAAAGCGTACACCTCACCAGCTGACCAGACACCAACTGACAAGTCTGGAATGCAGCTTGTTTTAGAGACATTTGGAAAACTACAAGTATTCTAAAGGAACAGTAAGGGACGAACACAAAGGAAGGGCTAAAGATTAATAAAGGTTGGTAACCATATTGAAAGGAAAGAACATGTTTACAACAAATCTTCTCCCTTTGGAGTTGAAACAAATCAATTAACATTGGAAATCCCACATCTGATACATTAGCATAAATAATAATTCAAATAGACCGGAGGTCTGTGAGGATTGATGAGAAGAAACATTACTGTGAGCAACCTGATCCTGCACATCAGTGGGATAAGAGGCATCACCACCACCTTCCTCCCTGCGACACATTACAGCTGGAGAACGAGTAATAACCTCCGGGGTAGATAGCATGTATCCACTATTGGACTGAGAACTCTTTACAAACTGAGTGGTGTCACTGGAGGATGTAGACTTGCGGTATAATGCTACCCTGTGAAGGTTCCACCTCATCATTATCTAACACAACATAATGGGGATAAGTTTGTTTAACCAAGTACGGACCTCTGAATTGGTAAAGACCTTTGGTCACTCTCCCCGGTTTAACTTTAACCAGATCACCCACAGAAATTGAGTTAGAGGTATAGGCATAGGTCTCTGGATGAGCACCCTTGACAACACAGTCTTATCCAAGAGGGTGCAAGCTTAGTGCCAGGACGTCTGCCCCGCATGAGCTCGAAGGGAGACTTACCATCTTGTTTGTGAGCAGTGGTTCGGTATGCCCACACCATTTCTTGAACCATTTCATTGGCAAAACCACCAGAAACACGTAATTTAAATAATTCCCTTAACTACTTTGTTTGCTCTCTCACACACACCATTCGCCTGTGGGTTATACAGAGAAGTGCGATGGTGAATAACTCCACAACCAGATAAAAACAAACGCATTTTATGTGAGATAAGCTGAGTGCCATTATCTGTGATGAGTACGGAGGGATAACCTTCATCAAGAAAAGTATCTTTAAGAAATTGTATGGTGTGATCAGTGATGATACCTTTAACAAATTCCACTATAAGCCATTTAGAAAAAACATCAACAACTACAATTGCAAACCGTTGAGTGACCGGCAGTTCATCCATAGGTCCGATGAAGTCAAGACACACACTATGCAAAAAGAACTATTGATGGACAGAATGCAGAACAATGTCATACATTCACCCCAGTACAGAGATCTGGGCCTAAATCCATCGTTTTTTTGCTCACCATGCCATTCCAGTTTGGACTCAGCCATATGCAAATCAGTCTTGACCCTGTGCCCAATGGGAACAGTCCAGCCCGAACTGCCAGGCCAAGTCCTCCCTGGACTGGAAACAAGCATCCAAGGACCGGTTTCGGGGTTTCACCCCTCTTCAGCCAGGATACCTTGATTCCCGTGGCATGGAAAGCACGGGACTCACGTCTGAGCATACCCATCCCACTCGGGTGAGCAAAAAAACAATGGATTTAGGCCCTGATCTCTGTACTGGGGTGAATGTATGACATTGTTCTGCATTCTGTCCATCAACTGTTGTTTTTGCATTTGTCATCCCGAGTGGGGCGGGTATGCTCAGACGCGAGTCCCGTGCTCTCCATGCCACTGGAATCAAGCTATCCTGGCTGAAGAGGGGTGAAACCCAGAAACAGATCCTAGGATGCTTGTTTCCGGTCCAGGGAGGACCTGGCTTGGCAATTCGGGCTGGATTGTTCCCATGAGTCACAGGGTCAAGACTGATTTGCATATGGCCAGGTCTAAACTGGGGTGGCATGGTGAGCAAAAAAAACGATGGACTTAGGCCCAGATCTCTGTACTGGGGTGAATGTATGACATTGTTCTGCATTCTGTCCATCAACTGTTGTTTTTGCAAGACACACACTATGCCATGGTTGATCAGGAGTGACAATGTGAACCAACGTAGAACCTGAAGCAATTTTGAGTCTCTTTTCGCCATCTCTACAAGCAGTGCAATTTTCTACCCAGGACGCTACCTGTGCATCCATGGCTGTCCACCAAAAGTCTGCCTTGAGCCTGCGTTGCGTGAGTGTTTGCCCTAAGTGACCTTCATGAGCCAGTTTCAACAGTTTCTGCCTTAAACCACATGGTGGGATGTATCTATCACCTCTCATAAGAATACTGTCACCACAGACTGACAGTTCATCTATAAGTTTAAGGAAAGGTCGCACCGGAGGTTGAACACAGCTTGCACGCCTGGCACCTATTTTTACAAGCTCTATGACCTTAGTGAGGACTACGTCCTTTTCCATGGCACCACACCATTCATCCTTGGTAAAAGTACCATCACAAAGCCAAAACATCATGAATAAAGGCCACAGCACCTTCAACTTGAGCATCTGAAAAATCATTTGTTGGATCTTCACTCTTGACTGGAATTTTAGAAAGACAGTCAGCCTGTACATTGCACCAACCTTGAATGTAGGAAATGTCATACTGATATTCCTGAAGTCTGGGGCGAATCTAGCCAATCTTGGGGAGCCTTTCCCAGCACCACCTGGAGACAAAACTCTAATCAAAGGTTTGTGATGGGTTTTAAGTTGAAATTTCGTACCCCACAAGTATGTCCTAAAATATTGTACTCCCCAAGCAGCAGCTAGAGCCTCCTTTTCAATTACTGAATAGTTTTGCTCAGAAGGAGAAAGGGTACGAGAAGCAAAGGCGATGGTCTTCTCTCCTTCGTGATGTTTCTGTAAAAGTACTGCCCCCAACGCGGTGGCACTCGCATCCACCATTAATGCAGAAGTACGCCTAATGTCAAAGGGGGGCAATACTTTAGCTTCACACAATTCTTTTTTGATAGCCTTGAAACAGTCAGCATGATTATCATTCCATGAAAATGTTGCTCCTTTCTTGAGCAAAAGTCTCAACGTTAATGTTTTGTCCGAGAAGTTCTTCATGAATTTAGAATAAAACTCTATAAGGCCCATGAATGACTGGAGTTGATCTTTGCCAGTGGGACACGGGGCTGAATGTATGGCCTCTAAGAGATTTTTTTTTGGTTTGACTCCTTGAGCTGAAATTTCATACCCCAAGTACTCTATGTGCTGAACAAGAAAAGAACATTTTTCTTTACGCAAAGTCAACCCTGCTTCATCAATTCTAAACAACACATCTTTAAACATTTGATTGTGTTCTGAGATAATGTCACCGAACACAAGAATATCTTGAAAAAACACAGCTTTTTTTATTCCTTTAAAAATCTCCGTCACCATACATTGGAAAACGCTGGCAGCGGAGATTAATCCAAAAGGAAGTCTCATAAACTGAAATGTACCCTCGGCGGTTATGAACGCGGTTAAATGTTTGGAATCATCATGAAGGCGGATCTGATGATATGCGCTCTTCAAACCTAATTTCGTGAAGAACTTCGCTCTCTGTAAAGTGGAAACCAACTCTCCTATGTTGGGAAGAGGAAAAGTGTCTCCCACAACATTTTTATTCAACGATCTTAAGTCCACACAAAATCTTATCTTGCCATCCGCCTTTTGCGTGATGACAACCGGAGACACCCAGGTGGAAGCCTCAACTGGTTCAATGACACCACCTTGTAACATTTCATTAATTACATTTTTAACCTCCTCTCTAACTGCAAGGGGAACTCTTCTCACTTTGTGTTGCACTGGGATAGTACCATTCTTTACAAAGCTCTTGTGTACATACCCCTTTAACTCTCCTAATTCATCTCTAAAAACACTGCTTGCATCATGTAAGATGTCACTAAGTGTATAATCATCTACAACCATGACTTGGTTAGGTGCTCTTGGGTTTACTATTGTGTGCAAGTCATATTGGTGAATCCAACAAAGGATTGGTGGTCCATCAACAGCAACATCTACTTTTCCTTTGATTGACCTATCCATAAAAGAGATGTCTGCATCAAAGTATCCTAACAACTCTATGTTCTCACCTTGATACCCTGTAGGAGAAATGTCACTATCTTTCAGTAATATGTCGCCCCCGCTCATTCTTGAACAAGAACTCGGGAATTATAGTATATCTTGAACCTGTATCTACCATCAGAGTTACTATATGACCATTAACCTTAAACTCTGCTTTGCTTCTTCTTTCTCTTTTCTCATTGCAGATATTGATATCCGGATCATCAACTAGCAAAATGTTGTCTCTTTCTCTTCTAATTTCTATGGGCTCATCCTCAATAACCGCCACCTTGGAACGACCTTTGTTCCGACACATTCTTGAGAAGTGACCTAGCTTCCCGCATTTAAGACACTCCAAGTTATTAGCATAACAAAATTTTGCATCCGAGGTATGTGCATTGCGGCCACATCTGGAACAAAATCTAGTGGGAGATTTTAC
This sequence comes from Triturus cristatus, assembly GCF_964204655.1. Classification (NCBI taxonomy): domain Eukaryota; kingdom Metazoa; phylum Chordata; class Amphibia; order Caudata; family Salamandridae; genus Triturus; species Triturus cristatus. Next base: position 958,679,932 of record NC_140593.1, on the reverse strand, counting down.
AAAAATACTTTTTCCTTATGAAATGTTTCCCTTTAGACTTTACTAACCCAATGGCCTCTTCATCCCCAGGCTCATACTCATTCGTGAGCTTCTCAGACACCTCAGAGATTTGTTGTTGCGAACTACATTTTTGCAACTCTTTCATACATCTTTCTGATTCTTCAACAACTTTCGCAAAATCTATTGCTAATTTTAAAGAAGGATTCTTAGCTGCCCACAACCTCTCCTGAATCTTCCTATTGTTACATTGTACGATTAGTTGATCGCGGATCAACTCATAGGTGATTGCACCAAAACTACATTTTACAGATAGTTCACGAAGACGTGCTACAAAATCATCGATGGATTCTTCATTACGTTGTTTGTGAGTGTATAACTTATATCTGTTCATAACGAGATTCTAATCCTTGGCAAACCTCACTTCAAGTCTTGATGCAGCCTCCTTATATTCATCTCGCATGGGCTGCCCACTGTCTTGCAATGCTTGAGGAAGATACTGGAATACTCGTTGACCTTCTTTGCCTAGAGCACTTAACAATAATGCTTTTTTGCGTTTTGCAGAAAAATCTTGCCCCTCCAAGGCATCCAGGTAGTTGTCAAACATAACTATTCAGTCTTCCCACGAAATTGAAGGTGTGCCTGGTTCACTGAGAAATTGAGGGGGCAAAGCTACTGCTATTTGTTGAGTTGCTTGTTGAGCCACACTAGTGCGTTGCAGTCCAGAACAATAGATTATTATACGTTTTAAATAATTATGAATGAAAAGTTAGTAGAATAAATCTTGACTGTAAACAATTAGTCTGGTGTGCGGGTCTTTTACTGCCACACAGAGAAATTGTAACCACTAGAACACTTTTAAAACTGCAGGCAAGGAATGGTGAGTGTATCACCGTGTATGGGTAACACTTGTATATGCAGCCACCTGTAACTGAGCGTAGCACCGTTGTGCTAAGACTTGCTCTTCTTTCTTATTTTAATAGTCATGCAGATACAGTAGGGCAAAGAATGCTGCGAGAGTCGTTGTCACCAACGCTGGTTTGCGCGTTATCCATAAAATACAGCTGAGTGCGATATAGCGGCAGAGAAACAGTTCGCACTTGTAGCGGTAAAATTTCCCGATCCAAAATGGTCGCTTTGCCTTGCGAGTGACGTCAATGCGTTGCGCAGGAAACGCAATGGCGCTTGAACGTGCTGAGGCCAGGAAACACCGTTGCCTAGCAGCGTTCGGCGCAAAGTAAATCTTGCGCGCAAAGAGAAATAACAAAGCTACTGCCTAGCAACGTTGAGCGTGCACTGACTTGAGCATGCGGGTGGCTGACTCACTGTTTGCTGGGTGACGTCAGCTCCGCTCTGAGGTCGCGTTATTCTTGCCAAATTTTCAGAAAGTGTTGATAGAGCTCCTTGCTTCAGGGAAAGCGAAGTCGAGTAATACGCCGTGGATTCCTGTAGGGGAGGTTCCGCTTGTCTTGTACACGATGTCTTGTACAAGATGTGATGAAAGTCTGCTCTACTGGAGACTGTCTCTTCTCTGGTCGCCAAAATGATGTAAGCAACTGTAGACACAACACTGGAGCCTCTTCAAAGTAGAAGGTTTTTTGGTAGAGCACAGACAACGTATACACCTCACCAGCTGACCAGACACCAACTGACAAGTCTGGAATGCAGCTTGTCTTAGAGAGAGGCATTTGGAACACTACAAGTATTCTAAAGGACCAGTAAGGGACGGACACAAAGGAAGGGCTAAAGATTAATAAAGGTTGGTAACCATATTGAAAGGAAAGAACATATTTACAACACATCTCCACTTTGCATATTGCTGGAAGAGTGAGCCCCCCCCCCGAAATTTAGTACCCCCCACAAACACCCCGAAATTTGGCTCTAGTTGCGCCTCTGCCAGGTACGCACTTTAAGGTTCATGTTGACTCCACTCTAAAAGCATGGTCCGGCTTTTGCACGATGTGCGAGAAAGGCGGGTCTGATTTACACTCGACTCGGGCCCTGGCATCTTCGACAAGCATTTATTCAAAGCGCCACTGCGGTTCGAACAGTTCCATCTTTTTGCCAGAATGATTTACTAACTGGCCCCGGTCACCTGTGGTACAGATTCAAGAGAACCAGTGTTACACGACAATACCGGTTTTATAGGAGGTCGCTTTGGCCAACAAACATGCAGCGTGGTCCCCTGGGCTTCTGCCGCGTGCTTGGCTTCTCCTGTCATTACATAATTTAGCAGCACTCGTTCTGCTTCCTTCAAGGAAACAGAGCAAAGGGTTGAGTCCGGGGTTGACGGAACTTGCTCTGCAGCATTCACCCCCCCCCCCCCCCCCCTTGTCTGTCACGTCCATCACAAACGCCAACGGTAACAGTAACAGTGCAACTCGACCCTTCTTCTCCTTTCCCAGCCAAACCTACAGTAAAAAACACTGCCAAACCACCTTACCCAAGGACGACCCCGAAGAGACAAAGGTAACCGCGGTTTCCCATGAAGGTAGGGTTCTCCTCTGGCCGGATCCTCGCACGCCTAGTAACGGGACAACTCGGAGATTCTGCATGTGGAATGCGAATGGTTCTGCGTCATAGCAGATCGCTTCCTGTGAGCAATCTATCCGCGATGCAATAGAACGTTTCCTACATTGAAGATATCGGATCAGTTTTAAGATGAACACGCCACGGAGCCATTTACACTAACGTACTAGTGTTCAGATTAGCCGGGCACCTTAAAGCAGCGCTAGTGCTAAACAATGGCACAAAAAGTTTGTAGGGTAAAGCTCGATGCACCACTAACAACCTTGTTCTCTAGCCTATGAAACACGACATCTCTCCCAGGAAGGGTAGTAAAAGGCTGTTGCAACCTTCAACATGTGATGCCGCGGTCTGCAACTTTGCATCAATATAGAAACTCCAAAGTGTGACACTGACAAGTGGCGCCATCTTTAATTTGACTGAGATGACAATGCTGCAGCAGTAAAAAAAAAACTTACAACGAGGAAATTGGGAGATTAATATTTAACTTTCTATGAAATGGAACTATAAATCATACCTCTAAATATTTGTATCACTGTTTGATACATAGATTCGTTCTTCAAAATGTTTGCCAACTTCTTGGAAAATCAGATCACATTTTCTAAAGCCAGCCCTGCTGCCCACTGCCGGATAATTCGACTGAAGTTAAAAGGGCACTGCCGCCTGTTCTGTAAATAAAGCCTCTACTGACACCGTTTACTGCATTCTTCTTACCCTGGCGCGGTTTAACATGCACTCTAATGTTGCTTACATCAGGTTGATGCACCAGGACATCGGTTTGTGCACTCCACCAAAGGAACGCTCTGAATAAGGGCAACGATGGATTTAACTCAGATCCTTGTGACTGGGGTTTAATGTTTGCATTGTCCATCATTGTTTCTTTTGCATGTGAATAAGGGTACGAGCAGGTTTAGTGCCCAGACTTTTAACACCTTTAAGTAGGCCTAGTTTACCCAGCGTAATCACACACAATTTACAGGTTTCGCATTACCCAAGTTATGTGAAATGTCTGCGACTAGGTCGTAATGTCGCGTAACTGACATTTACTTTGGGTAAAAATCGAAATGCGGGGGCACAGGAACATCGTAAATGAACAGATTGGAAGGCTTTTTCGCGTTATTTATACGAGTATGAAATAAGTCTATAGTGCGTTAAAAACTGTGGACCAGCATTTTGCGAAGTGATGTTACTTGTCTTTTTTGGGCGTTTCTTGTTATTCCTGCAAAGGAAATTAGGCAAATGTCACTAATGCCTACTTTTTCAGGCCTTTTCAAACCCCACCACGGATCCAAATAAACACTACAAAGAACGCCAGATGAGGTCTTGTGGTAATCTCTTAGTTATTTGAAAGGAAAACAAGCTGTCTGAGACACCCACCTTTACCCAACTTTTAAATGTTAACAGATTACGTCCAACTCTAAAAATTCAGTTTGACTGGTCAGTAGGCCATAGCGAAAAATGCAAGCACCGGACAGTTCCTGGTAAATGCATGCTTTACCACATCTTAACTCTAGGGCAGGATTGTCATAATTGATAACAGATTGTTATGTCATGTATGTAGCACTGAAAAGAGAAGAGTGTACAGTCTAGTAAACTATATTCTCTTACAAATATTAAACTTGGTTTGCCAGAGTATATAGTCTGACAACCAACCCCGAATTTCTATTTCCACGACAGAGAAAGACTTAAAGGTGCTCAAAACAAAGGGAAGGGTGGCCACAGTTATGCCCATCAAGTTGAGGAGTGGCCCAAAACATAACACAAAAGGTCCTTGTGAGCACTCAAAAGATTACCTGTAGAGTTGTTTCCTGTCTTCTCCAGATTCAAATTCTTTATTTTCTTCTTTAAACCAAAAGCTAGCTTGGAGGACCCGACTATGAACCTTCCCTGGCTAGTTTCTGGCTTTAAGAAAATAAAGAATTTAAACCTGGAGAAGGCCAGAACCAACTCTATACCTAATATTGAGCTCTCACAAGGACTTTTGTGTTGCACTTTTGGCCTCTCGTTCAACTGAAATGCTATTTAGTACATTGACAACATGCATTTGTTACACGTTACTGCTATTTTGGGCTGTAATAAAATAGATGTACAGCATTAGACTTGCATATGGAGTCATTGCATATTCCCATTCTAACAAACAAGCTTTTCGATTATTCTAATGTGTTTAGATTACTAATGCACGCAACACGGGGTAATCCTTTAATCGCCTGCCTTACAAGAAGTCTTCATTCGACCCACAGTGTACAGGATACATTTCATAGTCTATTGCATCAAGCACAGGCTTATGGCGAATGTGTCGCGGCATGTAAATGCTGGCTCCTACCTTAAACATGGGTTATCAACAAGAGACTGCAAAACAACAAAGCAATTATTCCCCAACTGAAGTCTAGGAGGGAAACCTCTGCACTCAGGACACAGCCTGCAGAAGGCACACAACCCATTGTTAAAATCGAATTGCAAGCAATAGCTCTTCAACAATCTTCTCAATAGCGATGCATTCAAACTAGCAGTGGAAGTGTATTAAAAAAAGTAAAGGAACTGCGATCCTGAGTGCAATGAGAGAGGGGTCAGTGGGGCGGGGTCAAATGTGTGGTTAAAAAGAACAAAATATGCTTTAACTGTTTTGGTGGTCTTTCTCTTCAGCTAACTGCATATAAAATAACTAAGGCTCCCTGTTTTCCGTTTTTAATGATTTTCACAGATAGACAGAAACCTATTTTCCTATCTGTATTTATTTTTAAATGTGGATACACAATCGGAACTTGGGCTGTTTTTTGAGTGATTCTAAATTCTGACAGTTGTGGCTGCCAAGCGAATAGCTATACAGATGGACAGGCAAGGTGGTTTCAAAAAAGAAAGGAATTTTAGTAAAGAGGCATAAACAGCAGTAGATATGCACATGGTTGATACTAAAATGTGTATGTTTTCATTTAAGTGCATTGATTGATCATCTGTGGGTTTTCATATTGATACCCTTCGGCCATTTAAGCAGGAGTGCACATTTATCGGTTAAATAAATGTGGAAATATACTAGTTTCAGCTTAATTTTTTTCATAAAACTCAAAATAAATATGTATAAATACAGCTAAAGTTAGCAAAAATAAATATGGATAAATACAGACAGAAAAGTCAAAAAAATAAATACCATAAAACCGGGAGCCCCATAAAATAACACACACCTACAAAATGCAAGTTACATTAATAGGTGGGAAATGCACTATTACACACAGTAGCCCCAACATGCACAAAAAATATTTAGGTTTAGGATTTTAAAAATGTGGTTTAAAAATATAGATGTTATTATGCATGTTGTACCTACTACAATTTTTTTTTATAACTTACACTACCGCTCAAAAAGAATACATCTTGGCCATCACAACGCTCAAGTGACTCCAACAATTAAAACCAATAACAGCTTCCAAGCAGGCTTCACATTTGTAGATTAACCAGTTGCACTCATTTACATGTTTTTCATGGAGCAGGCACCCTGGCAAGAAGGTTTGCTGTTTGTTTAGCTATGTGTCCCTCCCTCGCCTTCACAGCACAGGAGAATCTCTTCCTTCCAATTCACTTCAGGCATCTCAACTGTTGGAATGAACCGTCCTGGGACAGTTGACTTTTACTAACAAGCATCTGCAGTGGAATTGCTCTTGCCTTTGCGACCTTATAAGTATTTAGCTATGAAACACATTCTTGTGAGTACAGCAACATTTACTACTGTACACAAAGCAGTGAAAGGGTGCAGTACAACACAGACAGTCAATAGGCGTCCCTGGGGACCTATTTTGGCCACAAAGTATTGCGCCCTGCAACATGGCTAGAGAAAGGATATGGTGCAGCAGTAAGAGCTACCAGCTGGAGAGCTGGGGATCCGATTTAGAGACTGGTGTCAAATCAACATCCTGCAAATATGGGCTGGTCCGTTAATTTCCCCTGAGAGCCTGGGTAGCTGGGCTATATAAATGAAAGCTACTAATTTAAAATTACAATAGGAAATTAATGCAGCGATCTCAGAGGTGGGGGCGGGCAAGCAGGTTTGTGCGAGGGGGTGGGGGAAGTCGGCAAAGTGAGATTAAATGAGAACTCTGCACTGCAAATCATGTGTAAATTGATAAAATGAGCAGTGGCCTCTTAGGGGAGGTGGGGGCCTGCTATAAGTGTTTTTGGAGGACTAAGGGGAAAATTAAGGGTCTGCAAGCAAATGAAGCGGACCACACCTAACGATTAAAGAGGCAGGCCAACTAAAAAAAAAGTTCTCTCAAAGTAAAAATAACCTGAAGAGTAACCTGAAGAGTAAGAACGCATGTAACAGGGGCAGTCTTCATGGAAGGATACAAAATCCCAAAAGGAGGGACTACTAAGTGTATTCACCAATGAAAAGTCAACATTTCTAAAGGACAGCAAGAGGAACCAAAGAAAAAGATGGGCGTTTTTTGAAGCTGATATCCTAGACAGCCATTGAGCTGCCTAGGCAAGACCTACAAAGTAGGTAATTCTTATCAAGGTGGGGTGGAAGGGGGGTGTTTAATGCTAGACTCGTTACAAAGTGCATGTCCAGGTAGGAACAGTCTACGATTCTAGGGTCATCTTTACCTACTTTTGCGGTTTTATTTTCTTCCCATTTTTAGCCTAATTTTGACATCCAATGGAAATGTCTTACTTGAATCCGATCTTAGTTCTATTTAAGTGGCTACACCCGTCTTATAGTTTACATGCTATCATTATCTATAGGAACTCCTTATGGGACCTTTGTAAGTGAAAAAAAACTGCAGATTTAAATTACATACTAGGGTTTCTCCACTATCAATGTACAAGTCTTTTTAGTTGTCGAAGGCATAACACTTTTGTGGTTATTTTCCTTGGTTTCATTCTTTTCTTAATATTACTGCATTCTCACCCCTGGATGTGTCCAGGCATCAATGGCATAGGGAGAAATCTCTAAAGCTACTGCCTTGCGAACACCATCCGGCACCATCTTGAGCATATCCTGGGGCTGAGGGTGCATCTGAACTGTGCCCTGCACTCCCAGACACTTAGAGTTATCTGGTGGCGTGGGGTGCTGGTTGACAACCCGAAGGAGCAATTAGCCAGGTGGACAGACCTGACCCCAAGAACCCACTTCCATAACTTCCGCACTGGAGGGGGTTCAGCGGAGGTACATGCGTCGGCGGCCCTGGCGGCAGTGAAAGAGGGGGAGGGGCTCCGCTCCGGGGCGCATTGGTGGAATACCAGAGTTACCGCTTCCCCCAGCGGGAGGTCCCACGGTGAAGCACAGCAAAGCAGAAGATAAGCAAGCAACCTCCTCTAAACTGGAGCCTAGAACCAGCATTGTGGGCCTGCAACTTTGGGGTCACACGTCAAGGCCGATACTCCCTGGAACTGCTGAGCTACTGGTGAGCAGTGACCCAAGACACTCAGCAGTGTGTGCCTTGGGGCCCTAAGCTCACCTGATTATTGCACTGTATTAGAAGGAGGTACACGCTACAACGAAGTTGGCTGTCTCAGGCCCGGAGGCGTTCTTTGGGGAAACTAAATACGCCATAACAGCATGGTCAGAGAGGTGAGGAGAGCTGCTGGCTTGGCAGGAGGGGGGTCTTGAGGTGTAAATTATTTTGGGTGAATGCTGATGATCCCTCCTTCGATGGCGAGGACCAGTGCTGGGGACCTGGGATTCTGGGTGAAGACACCCTGTACTATTTTTGAAGCACTGCTGCAAGTGGGGCGCCTCAGCACGATCCACGGCCCCTCACATCTGGGTGCACATGAGCCCTTATATACAAAACAGAGTGAGCGGAGGGTCTAAGGGAAAGATTTTATAGACCTGGACAGACTAGATCCCCATTTGATACATAACAAACACAAGACTCTGCGGGTCCAGTGAAAAGCACAAACAGTACAAACACCAAATAACAGGGAAGTCCTATTTAAGAGGATGGAATCCCATTTCCTACTGGAGTGGCATGCTTCATCATCTGGGATCTCCTCTTAGCTGCAAACCTAGTGGAGCCAAGGAGCTACAACTCCTTCACTGTGATGGAGGCGCGCGCGGATGTTTTATTAGGATCAAATAACTAGATCTCTTAAGATCAATGGAGCATGACAAAGTATAAGTGAATGTATATAATGCAGTGTACAATGTGATGTTAAAATGGCTACCAGGAGGTTTTTTTTATTTTTTATTAAGTATCTCTTGGGGTCAAGAGTTAAAAACAGTGCAAGCGCGGTCTAATAAAATTTGTGAGCAGATCTTGTGCAGTCCCCTTCCATCTCTGGCCCAGGTCAGGGATAGTCCCCACAGCAGAGCCAGCGTTTGCTATCGGACATGCTTCACCAGCTGGATGCAGGAGGCCATGAGTCCCGGTAGCCTCCGTCCGTCTCACTGAAATCCAGGATAGAGATTGAAATGTCTGAACCATCGCCAGATTATCCCTGACTCGCAGCTCCGGAGAACGCATGGAATTGCACTGTGTCCAGAACGTATCCAATGAAAGGGAGCATCTGAGAGGGTGTTAGGTGCGACTTTGGCACGCTGATAGTGAACTCCAGCAAATGCAGGAGGTACGCCATTGTTTGGAGAAGGGTGACGACAGCCTTGGGTGAGCCCGCATTCAGCAGCCAGTCTTCAAGATAGGTGAAGACTGGAACCCCAACCTCCGCACAAGGGCTGTAAGCACCGCCATCACTTTCGTGAACACCCGAGGGGCACAGGCAAGGCAGAAAGGAGCAAAGCGAACAGGAAATGTTTGTGGCCTGCCATGAGTCGAGAGTAGCGTCTGAGGGCTTGCAGAACGGGAATGCGGAAATACACATCCTGCAGGTCCAGCGATACCATCCAGTCTCCAGGATCCAGTGCAGGCAGAACATGACCTGAGCCAATGTGAGCATTTTGGATTTCCCTTTCCTCAGAAAGTAGTGGAGTTAATAAAGGAGAAAGGCATCCATAAACAACCATGGCCTACATCTGCTGCTGGAACCTTCTCAATGGCTCCTTTTTTAATCAGAAGAGACTTTACTTCCTGATGAAGCAAGGAGATGGTCCTCGGTCAGCCGTTCTTTGGATGGTTGCAAAGGCGGCGAAGTTTCAACAAATAGAAGGGCATACCCCCTCCGCACAATCTGAGGTATCTACTTGTCGGAGAAAATGGCAAGCCATTGGGACAGGTGGTGTTTAATCCTGCCACCAACAGGATGGGTGTGCTGGATGGCGGGTTTACTAAAGGGACTTGGAGGCTACGGCTGTTGGAGGGATATAGACTGGACAGCATGCTGGATCTGGCTCCTGTATCCCCTTACAGATCTGCAACACCACTCACTAAAGTATTGGTAAGTCTGCTGGACTGGAGGGTACAGTGGTACTGCAGACACACAAGTGCCCGACCATGTCTGCAGCAGGGGTGAAAGAGCTGCTATTGCGACCGGCAGGCAGGGAAAGCCAAAGGGACCCGATGGTGACATGGCTCTCCTGAAAGTGCACAAGCCCAGAGTCAAAGGGCCTGTTGATCAAGGATGATTGAAAATCCCCAGTGGACCACAACCAGGCATGGCAGTGCAACCCCACTATAGAAGCCATGGCCCCTGCCAGGGAGTAAGTGGCATCCAGCCCACACCTAACAGTCAGCTTAGCTGCATCCCAGAAACCTACCAGGGCGTTGTTGAGGATGGCTCGGCATTCCTCTGGATGCATGGGAAGCAGCTGAACAACCAATTCCCTGTCCGTTAGAGTGAAAGAGAATTCATTTGGGTTGCACTTCGCTGTTGAGGCCTACACAACCAGGCTCCCAGGGGAGGGTTTGCAGGGAGAGGAAGGCTGGGCCTTCGGGGGCAGGGTGGTGGGATGGCAATCATGCGATGCACAGGCACCTCTGTGCAAGGTTGGCCCAGGCGCCCAGGAGAACATCAGTGGGAGCTTCACTGAATGGGAGCACCAGTAAAGCTGAACCAGCTCCTGGGTGAAGCACCTCTGCCGCCCTGGGTCAGTATAACTCCAGCTCCAGGGAACTTTGGGTAGCGTGGAGCAGACCTGGATGCCAACTCTGCAGGTAATGTGTGGGAGCGGGCCTAGAAGCACAATATTTGCATTGGAAAGAAAGAAAGTTTTTACTTTTTCTTCTCGTGCTTCTTGGACTTATCGGGCTTAGAGGAAGAGGTCTTTGACTCTGATGACGACCATACAAGGTAACAACTCGGGGAACAGCCTCACAATCTCCTATTGGAGCACTGGAGCTGCCTTCTGCCAAGCCGCCAAGAGCTTCAGTGCCCACTCTCAAATTGCCTTCGGATTCAGGGACTTTCAGTCGCAGCAGGCCTTAAGGTCATTGCTCAACCAGAGGCACCATGGGCAAATCAAGTGTGGGTCAAAGACAAACATCTGTTGGTGACATTCAACACATGGTTTAAACCCCATGGGTTAGTTAAGAGACATGTCCCTAGCACACTGGAAGAAAAGCAAAACAAAATAAAGGTTTGACAAAAAGTCAAAAAGTGATCGACATCGCTCTCCAGATTGGCGTGTGTTGGTGGAAGGAAAGGAACTGATGTCAGCGTGCTAGGGTGTCACTTATATGAGCTCTGTGGCATAACTTCCGATGTGGATCACGCTAGCACGGGGCCCATCTACGCCACTTAGCAGCACACAGTGGTACTGCTCAAGATTTTACAGATCCAGTCTGACTCCTGGGAAATATTCTAAGGTGAGAAATATGCGGTTAGAAGTCTCTATCAAAAAATAGAGCGTCTTCTGGAAATTCTTCCATATACATGGACGATTTTCTTCTCCCATATACATGAAACATAGCATAGATAGTTTGTAAAAAAAAAAAAGTAAGTAGAATGTATGAGTTACAAAGGGAGCAACAAATTCTTATGATTACTCTGTAACAACTTTATTCAAGCATAAATGACGGAGATGGGGTAAAAAGCATGTCACCATTTCTTGAGTATGATCAACTCAAATAATGGAACATACACAAATAATTCTTCAGTTCTTATTTTATCTAGTTTGGAGATAAAAATATTTCTCTTTGGAAATGAATTATGAAGCTAAGGAGGGGTACTGTACTTGGTACCTGCTTCGCCCCTAGTTATTCTAATTTGTTCATGAGTTGGGATGAGTTGATGCAACAGCAGAAACAGTTCATAAACCATTTGTCTATGGTAATACTGTTGCGAATATACACTGATTATCTTTTTTGCAGTGAGGACAGACGAAACACGCGCACGAGTACTAATGACTGCACACATCAGCTCAGAAAGAGATGAGTACTTAAAGTATTTGCAAGAAAAGGGAAGCTAAAAGCAAAGCAGTCCAGAAAAAATATTGCAGCTAACAAAGTTCTACCAAGTGCAGTAGTCACCATCTACGGGCACAGAAACTGAGTATTCGTTGGGCAGAATTGCTCTGTGCCAACAGAAATTGCAATACTGAGTTGGGCATTAGAAAGAAAAAAATTGAACGCGTAGAGGATTTTAAGAAAGAGGATATCTGAAAATGTGATTAAAAAAAACGCTGTGGTAAAAGTCAAACACAGAAAAAAAGAACGTGCTACTCTGGTGAAAAGACATGACATGTATTATGAATTATGATGATAAAACTAACACCTAGCTTTATCATCAAATATGTTTGTGAAGCAACTGAGATTATGTTACTGAATGGTAAACACTGGGGGTATAGATATAAACTGATGCAGTGATTGGTAGCTTGACTAATAACGAGCAACAGATTACATTTTAAAGAGCCACAACTTGAAAGACAGGCTCACAAACAGTTGTTTTGAACCTGAAAGAGAAAGGTGATGGCTAGAAAATGAGATTTTTTTTCCCGCAAGGCAAAGTTTGTAGGAAGAGTAGACACAAAACTGCATTTTGAGTTTTTCTGTACTGATGAAAGAATGATGCTGAATAGACTGTCACATACACAAGTTATGTTGCATATGATCTAGAGTAACTTTACTCATCATACTGAATTGAAAATAAAAATGTTCATGAGAGAATGAAGACACTTGAGCATTTACAGGTAATCAAGGATGAGGGCAAAAACTATTTAGGTTCCATGACACTTTAAGGTTTGCCATGAAACAGTGATGAGAGTTGATTAAGATACATCCGCATTGACTATTGACTGCTAAATCAATGTGGGAGTGATCATAAACTGAAGTGCCAGAACTTCAATCAAGATATATCACTAATTTAGACAGTTGCAAAATGAATGGGTTAGTTTTTTGAGGAGGAGTTATGGGCACACATGTAGAGTAAATTAGCACTAAGTGAATAGAATACTCAAAATGTAATTGAAGTAGAAGTTGTTCCCTTTTTTGTGTGATTTGGCAGGAAGGTATTGATCATGGATCTTGTATGGAAAAACTGAATATATACTCAATAGTCTCTCCGAAAGATTAAAGTGCATCTCCAATACAGGTGTGTTATAAACAGATGGGAATACATCACTCATGGTGTCATGGGAATGCCCATTAGGGAGAGGTGTTTTTGAAGTTTTATTATACTTTATAATTAAATGATGTAATAAACTAATTAATACACAAGATAAGCATGCCCACATCTGACCGACTACGAGATGTTGCCACTATACTTGGGGATAATGTATAGAATGTAATTGAGAGATACATAAATAAAATACTATTCAATTGTGGATTGAGTTCTTGGTTTTAATACCCTTCAAAAACCTTATAGAAAATTATTTTAATGTGACCGCATATTGTATAACTACCACGAACCAAAAGCAGAGTATTCTGTTTATGTCCACAGGTGTAAGCAATCAATGACAATATACCATTGCTGATACACAGATCAAATATGTTTTGAGAAAGGCTTTATGTGGAAAAGCATTAACCTCAATTTTTCCTTCAATAAACTGGTGAAAACAATGGAGTTGTGATGAAAATTATTTGTCGAATGGTATCTGAAATGTGGAATGAGCAGTGCTAGCCCACTGTTGCCGCACCAGTTCTGTGATTGTACTTCCGTACTTTTAAATATACAGTTGAGATGAAGGATGGATATATAGGGATATATAATATTGACAATAATAGGATTACCAAGGATGGTGGGTCCTAACAACAGTTAGTAAAAGTGATTCGTTACCAGAGGCTATAGTGCATTCTTTTACAATGTGTCACCTATTCATATATTGTATATGTAAATGCATTTATCAGTCCTGTAAGGCATAATTATGATAATGATAGTTCAGCTATTCGTTAGACAGTTAACTGCTATATTTAGAAATGTAACTAAAAAATACATATATGCTACTATTAGCGCCCAATTCAAAAAAGCACTGGCAAAGTTATTAAGTATGGCCTTGGCATGCCTATATATATATATATATATATATATATTTTTGTTGGTTATTATGTAATAGGCAAAGAAGAAGAGACAGAGGTTCAAACACAAGCTGGAAATAAGTTATCGTTCATTTACAAAATCTCTGGAACTGTTACATACTCCATGGACAGCAAGGGAAGAGTGGACGTTTCTAAGTTACCTGTTATGAGAAACATGTACATGGACCATGAATTCTTAATTCCTTTACTCGCCACATTGGAATCCCTCTTCTCTGCAACGTTCTTAGACATGAACGTCTCGGAGGTCAAATAGTTTATCACCTTTCACTTAAAGCAATAATCAAGTGGAGGGGGAGTTAGTCTGAGTTGCCGCTGATTCACTACTTTTTCTTTCACACTCCTAGAGATGCCAGTCAAATATCTGTTTTGTTCACTTTGCCACAATTATGTGTGATGTCATCTGTGACCAGCTTTATCGTCCAGCAATTTAACAATTATTCTCAGATCGACCTCAACATTATCAAGTTGGCTAGCAGCCATAGAAACAGCAGCCGAAAAGAGTAATCATGCATACAGTAAGGAACAGTCTTTGGGAGTGGAGGTTGCATTTCTTACAATTCCTGGCTTCCAATCATAATTGCATTAGAATAGGAGTCTCACTATGGTCAATGTTCTCTGGATGGTTGTGACCAGAACAAGCCTCAATCTTATTTGCTCTGTGTATTCCTTTTATGTCTCTGTGTCCAATTCATGAGAGTTTACATGCAACAAGACCTACGATGTACTTTGCCTAGGAGGTAAACTTCAAACTACTTTGTCAGGCGTCACTTCAGCCTTATTTACACAATGGGTGACCAGTTTACAAGGAGGCGGTACCATATTTAGAGTAATGGAAAGCTGAAAGGTATAGGTATGGAGCTTAAGTAAGCGCAGCAACAAGCTGTAATCCATCCGCATTCCACCCATAGCCTCTTCCATAGCTTGGCTAAAAATTGGAGAGCTGAAGGTGCTTCTCACCCACTTCTTGCACACTTCCCCTGATGAAGGCCCGAAGGTAGTCTGGAGCTTAAACTCATTTGGGAAAAGCTTAAAAATCACTCAAAGGTCATCTACAAACATAAAACTCATCATATTTAGGGTCTTCAATAATTAGCACTCACAAACAGCCATCATCCACCTAAAACGGCAGCCATAAGAATGGCATCAGTGTTCTGCATTCACAATTCATCAAATCCCTTGCTCGAGGTTTGTCATTACTGTTTTCAAGGCTACGTTAGCTCTGCTAAGACGGCAGGATGGGAGGAGATCAGATCCACTGCAGGCACTTGTTCTTAAAACTGCCATCCACCAAAATACCACCAGTTACCACCAAGATAAAGCTGGAGTGCCATCATAGCACATAGCACATAGTCCACATAATCCACTTAGACCACTAAGGACACAAAGTGCCACTACCATCCACCAGCCACTGGAAATGTGGTGGAGAGTGGCTAAAGAGGATATGTCAGGACCAGAGGCGAGGTTTAGGCTATTCTTTCTCCACTTTATTGAATAGCAGCCATTCAAAGAACTTAATAAACCACTATTCCCATGAACCATAGGGAATAACAAGATTAAAACATTAGAGTGTCCCAGTACAGAGTGTCCTCATAAGTCCACCAATCACAGAGCTACATGGCTATGATAGTCCTCTGTCAACTTCCATTCCCCCACTTTCTTCGCTGCTCGCAGCCAGTTAAGTCATGTTTTTTGCCCTCTAGCGGTATATACTGTTGTTTATGACTGTTGATTGATTTTCTATGGTATTGTGAGATGGATTCTCTCTTGTATTGTGAGCGCTTGTACTGCTGGCTATTGGAGCAGTTTATCTACCTTTGTGATCGTGCTCTTACTGCTGCTTATATTTCTTCAGGCGGTTGTGACAGACAGCGCACGCCGGCTGCCGCGCGCCTCGCTCTCACACTTGGGCCGCATTTTACCTCAGATATTCTCCGGCAAATTTTCGGTAGGTTTTAGTTAACGCGAGTCAACCGCACGTCGGCGGACTCGCGCTCGGCCGTGGGAGCGCCCTTCCTAACAGCTGTGATGTAGTGCGGCTCGCGGCATTCCTCCAACCACTAGAGGGCGCATCGCGTCCTCGGCACGACAAGCGTTCCTGAGATTCCACGCATTCCGTGCCACAATCTCGGAACTACCTGCCATGCGGGAGCCTGCCTTACCTGCTTCTTACACCCTGTGGGGTCTGTGCATTGTTTCAACGCGCTTAACGGCCCGTGAACGCTCATTTGAGTCTGTATAAAGCTGTCATTAGACAGAGAGTAGTGTTTGATATCTCCGACGCCGTGGGTCTGGTTTTTTGCTGCGTATGATCGCTCCTGGTGAGTCTGTAGGGCAGGATTACCTGCAAGGGCCCAGGAACCAGGCTGCTCTCCTAGAAGTGTTCATCAGGGCTGTTTGGGCCCAGGGCTTGCCCCTTCTGTCATGAGCACTGCTCACAGTTACCTGTAGGCTGAGACCCAGCCCCTCATAGACAGAGGTAGCCCCTCTTTACATCTGCCCCACTTACCTTGTTGGGTCATCAGCGCCTGGCATGGAATCCTACCAGGACGATAATTACAATGATGACCAGTGGGAGGAGGACCCACTAACGGCACTCCAGTGGGATGAGGATTTCTATGATAAGGTGGATGAGTCCATCTACAAGGCAGTGGAGCAGTCTTTGGGTCCGTTAGAGGACCGCCTCTCCCGCCACATTAAACAGGCCTGCGAAAAGCTGGCCATAGCTGCCCAAGCCACCCGGCCACCCTTGATCCTAGCGTAATCACCGCTGACCATCAGCTCCCTCCCGCCAAACGCCCTAAGGAGGCTGGGGTTGACATGGACGCCTTTGCCCACCTTAAGCAAGCCTTCTTGGCAGATAAGGCCTCACCCGTGGCACCCATCCCCACGGGGAATACTGTTCTAGGGGACGACGATGATGCTGCCCCCTCCCGCCGCTGGCGTCCGACCCGCCCGGCGCCTGAGCTGTCTTCCCAGGATATCTGCACAGACATGCTGGATCCTGATGACCATCTCCATCCTAGATCCTCGGACTGGGCGCCATGTGAGAAGGTGGCCCAGTATGTGGCTAGCCGTATCCGCCGGCCGTTAGAGGCTACAGCACGGAGCTGTCTTAGAGCGGAGTGTCCTCACCCCTTTCTGGAGGGAAAAGTCGCTGCCACCCCCGACATTGACCCTCTGATGACTACTTTTTTGCAGAAATTTGTCAAGGACTCTAAAAAAGGCCATTGACAGGTCGTGGTGTGCTTTCCAATACAAGCTTTTGGATGCCCTAGGGCCCGTCACGAAGATCTTAGAAATGGCGGAGGAGGCTAAGTCTTCTGGGTCTCCGATTTCCCCGGACACCCTCTCCGCTTGGGCCCAACGCACAGTCGTGTTCCTTGGAAACGCTAACTGTGCTATTTCTACAGAGCGGCAACGGTCCCTTTTGATTAAAGTGGATCCCAAACTTCGGGACCTAGCCGACTGAGGTTGGCGCTATTGCCCGGGGTGGCCTCTTCGGGGAACCTTTTCTCAGAGAGCTCGGACATTTTGTGAACACCTTTACGTCTTTAGATAAAGCTCAGTCCTCCATAAAGAAGGTGTTACGCCCTCTGGTTTTCCGAGGGGCTGGGCTAGGTAGGGGCCGCTCGTCCGGCTGTCCAAACCAACATAGAGGACAAGGCTCCAACCGCGGGCAATACCAGGATCAAGCCCATTTCGGAAACTTCTATCCAACAAGAGGACGTCATAGGAAGAACAGAGGTGATAGAGGCGGTGAGTGTTCTCCCTTCTTTCCTTCTAAAAGTGGGGGGCCGTCTGGCGCATTTTTTCCAGGCTTGGACTTCTGTCACGGGGGACGCCTAGGTTCTACAAACCGTGGAAGGTTTCCATATCGAGTTTTACGGGCATCCCGTGCAACCGGTTCCGCCGCGTCCTCTCGCCTTCTCGGTGACAGACGCTGCCTTAGTCGACCAGGAGGTCCACTCTCTTCTCGCCAAGTGCGCCGTAGTGGAGACCTCTCTTCACCCCAACGGGTTAGTCAGCAACCTTTTCTTAGAGCACAAGCTGGATGGGGGCCAGAGACCCATCATAAATCTGCGCGAGTTCCACGAATGGCTAGTTTACCGCCATTTCAAGATGGAGGGTATCCATCTTCTTCGCGACATTCTTAGTCCCAGCGACTGGATGGCACGTATCGATCTCAAGGACGCATACCTGGCCATCCCCATTTTTCCGCCCTACCGGCGTTTTCTTCAGTTTCCTTGGCGGGACAGGATTTACAAGTTCACAACACTCCCCTTTGGCCTGTCCTCCGGCCCTTGGTGCTTTACCAAGGTTCTACGGCCGGTGGTCGAACGTTTGAGAGAGTCGGGTATGAGACTTATAGTTTACCTGGACGACCTCCTCTTGATGGCTCAGTGTCCTCATGCCTTAGCTTGCCAGCTTCAAAGGGCGGTAGACCTTCAGGGCTTGGGCTTCATGATCAACGAGGCAAAATCAACCCTTTCCCTAGCCCAGATTGTAGTGTTCCTAGGTTTTTCCATCGACTCAGTGGAATGTACCCTCAGTCTCCCGGCTCGAAAAATTACGAAGCTACGTCACGAGCCCAGAAGAGCACTAGTTCAGCCCCAGCTCTCCCTCAGGCAGTTGGCCCTCGATCCAGGCCATCTTCCCGGGCCCGCTCGATTACAGGGCCCTGCAACATCTCAAGGCCCATTATTTGCGCAAGGGGTTGACCTACTCTCAGAAGGTAACCCTCTCGGCGGAGGCCAGAGAGGAACTCCAATGGTGGCTCACCAACATGGAGTACTGGAATGGGCGTGCGATTTTCGGTTCCATGCCGGATATCGTTATAGAGTCGGACGCCAGCAGGTCCGGTTGGGGCGCTAGGTGTGGCGACTTTACCACAGGAGGTGTGCGGTCTCCTCAAGAACAACAGTTGCATATCAACTGTCTAGAACTGTTGGCGGGATCATTTGCGATCCAATGTTGGACCAAAGACTCGGTCCGGTCCTGTGTCCTTCTCAAGATGGACAATGTGTCGGCCGTCCGATACATCAACCACCTCGGGGGTACGCTTTCCAGAGCGCTCTCGCATCTGGCAGCAAATTTTTGGCAGTACTGCCTGGATCACCACGTTTCGGTGACAGCCAAGTACCTACCGGGTCAGGACAACCAGGTGGCTGACTTCCACTCTCACAATTTTCACGATGCAAGCCTTTGGTAGCTGCACCCAGGAGTCTTTGCGGACCTCCAGTGCATCTGGGGTCCGTTTTCAGTAGACCTGTTCGCCTCCCGGTTGGATCACCAACTTTCCCGGTTCTTCAGCTGGAAGCCGGATCCCCTGGCAGTGAGGATGGATGCCTTTCTGCAAGATTGGCGGTCCGAAATGGGGTATGCTTTTCCCCCGTTCGCGATGTTAACCAGAGTCTCGGCTCAGGTCTGGAGCCAGAGAGCGGACGTGGTCCTGATTTCGCCAGTCTGGAGGTCTCAAGTTTGGTTTCCGTTTCTTCTGGAACTTTCTTGGGATTTCCAATCCCACTCCCCCGCCTTCCCACCCCCCTTCTCAGTCCGGACAATGTTTCTCACCCTCTAATAGCCCAAGGCTCCTTAGCTTTAATGGCGTGGAGGATTACAGGGGACGATGGGCGGTCCCAGGCCTTTCGGGAGCGGCTGAGAACTTAATGTCCAAGGCATGGGCGGACAGTACAGGCAAGCGTTACAGATCCACCTGGAGAAGGTGGTGTCATTGGTGTGTGAGACGGGGTCTCAATCCCGTGGCAACAGATGTGTCGGCTGTCCTGAATTTTCCGGCTTCTTCGGCGGAAGGCGGCCTGGCGTACAGGACTGTCAATACCTTCCGTTCTGCCATTTCGGCGGGGCACATTCCTGTGGACGGTTCTCCGGTGGGTGAACATCCTTTGGTGTGCCGACTTCTTTGGGTCATTCGCCTCTCTCTTCCACCAGAGCCTAGTTAATCTCAGCTCTGGGATGTCAATCTGGTGTTGAATCTGTTTTTGTCTTGGCAGCCGAACAGATTCCTCTCTCGAAAGGAGCGGTCGGCCAAGTTGGCCATGCTTCTCTGCCTCATCTCTTGCAGGAGGGTCTCAAATGTTAGGGCCCTGGATGTTACCAGCAGGATCTTTTTCCCCATCGGCGGTCACCTTCTATGTTCGTCGCCGAACTAAGTGTGGCACGACGTCCATCTCCTATCCCGCCTTTCCGAATTCCCCCAAGCTTTGCGTGGTCTCGTGCCTCAAGCCCTACGAGGAATTGTCAGAGGAGTTTTGTCCTCCTGGGGAGAAACAGTTGCTTATTGCACTGCGCAAACCCCACAGGGCGGTTTCCTCCCCCACCATCGCCCGTTGGGTGAGGTGGGTAATGCAGGAGGCTGGTATTGACCTCAGAGCCTTTGGGGATCATTCTACTAGGGGGGCCATGGCATCTAAAGCTTTTACCCTGGGAGCTCGTCTGGAAGACATTCTGAATGCAGAAGACTTGTATTCAGACTCTACTTTCAAACGGTTTTACTTCAAACCGGTGATGGATACGGCTCACTTGGTGGCCAGTAAGCTTTAAACGAGCATAATCCTCGCCTCCGGTCCTGACATAGAATGAACAATTTCCTAGCTATCATAACGGAAAGTTTCAATTCTATTAAGGACTCGGAGGAGAGGATTATCCCCACCCAGGGTACAATTCTTGTAACTTCCCACCCTCGTATTTGGGTAAGTAAAAGTGTTTCACCTTGGTTCTGATGTGCTGATTTGCATTATGTCTACTGTGATGTACAGCTCTGCTTTCCCCATACAGACTAAACCTTAGCCTTTGCTGGTGCCTAATTGTGTTGTTTATTTCTGACAGGGGATTCCACTAAACAGGATTCCTGAGACATTCCACTGGGCTGACCTTGAGCGACGAAAGAGGGGGAATGGAAGTTGACAGAGGACTATCATAGCCACGGAGCCCTGTGTTTGGTGGACCTATGTGGGACACTCTATTGTTTGAATCTTGTTATTCCCTATGGTTCATGGGAATAGTGGTTTATTAAGTTCTTTGAATGGCTGCTATTCAATAAAGTGGAGAAAGAATAGCATAATCCTCGCCTCCGAGTCCTTCATAGAATTGAAACTTTCCGTTACGATAGCTAGGAAATTTTTCATTCAGAACCCTGCGTTGGAAAAGTTCAATGATAAGGTGCGGATATAAAGGCGCTTGCACCATTCCTGCTGACGGCAAATGTGTAGGTTTGTCTATAGGACCTCGCTGTTGTACAGTAGCATGGCACACCCAGTGTGGAGCGCTAAGTGTGGTTACAAGAGGAGCGTGTAGTGCGTTTAAGATGCACACATTTTGCTCACAACCCCTTTGTCATGGCTCTTCCTCTTCTTGCCGCATCACAGTTCTTATGCAAAAGCAGTTTTATATAAAACTTGTCTGAAAAAGGGTAATCAAGTGATGCAAAAAAGTGTCAAGCAGCTCTGAAAATAAGGCAGGAGACAGTGCTGGACTTATGTTACTTTACTAAAGTCAGTGGTGCATGGGGTTTGTAAACTTGTACAAAAACGGAAGGGTTTGCAGAATTAAAAGCAATGGTTCTCCATGCTTCATTTCACCATTCATGCACCACAAACAGAGCTCCTGATTAAGCAGGCTAACACACCCAATAACCACAGTGTGATTGAAATACTTCTCTCACTTCACCCAAATCGCCTCTCTGTGTAGGTTTTCAAAGACGATGCAAGAGCTCTGGAACATGACTTATGTAGGAGGGGCAGCTTTTCCGTTAAGGAGTTGGGGCTTTGCCCCCACCACCAATCTGCAGCCCAAAGTAAACAATGTTTCATGAAAATCAAATATGCTGTTCTTAAAACATCACTGTTGGTCCTTCAGTTTGCTCAGAGAAAAGGTCAGCAGCCAGGCATTTTAGAGCATCACAAACACTAGCCTGTACGTATGGCACACTCCGCATGAAGCGATGTCATGTGGTTTACAATCGAACAGCCCCATGTTACAAAGAAGATGGAGCTGGAAAGACATCTGGCGCATCCCTGCTGAAATAGTGGAACCCTTAAGTACTTCACTATGAAAGCCAGTCTGAGATGGGTAAAGCATGCCAATCTTTTTAGGCAGATCCCACTCTTTGACATCACAGGATAGATGCATGCAGGGCTTTAAGTGGTCCGGGTCTCACCGGTGCGGAGCGCCTGCTATTTTTTAAAGGGGGCCTCGAAACGGGTCTCTATCAGGCTTAACATGATCCAAAACTTAATATGGAATGCAAGCTAGCACAGACAGAAATGCCTTTAGAATGAGGCAACAATAAAAATAAACTAATCAGGTGGATGTGTCACATGATACTGTTGCAATGCATATTATTGTGAGCAATAATTTGACAAACTTCTTTTCTCCCACCAGCTGCACTTCTAAATCAGGTTACATACTCGAAAAACTGGTTTTAGCAGTTTTTGAGCAAAAATCTTATCTTGGTAGTTCATAGGCCTCAATGGTATGCACAAGTGGAAACTTGTCTTGGTTTGCAACTCTCTGTCTGAATACAAGTCCCCAATTCAAAACAGATTTCATTCATGGCACACAGCTGCTGTCCGCCAGATGGGCTGCATATTCAACAACAGGGCAAACATGCACGAGTGGCAGTAAAGACAAGACGCAACACTCCGTTTTATATCCCCACCATTTTGTTATTATTGGCAGGCATAATATAAAGATTTAGTCCATCTCAAATACAAGACTTGCAATGTTCATTCAGATTTAATCTTTCAGTTACCCAGAGCGAGCAATCTTTTAAAATGCCTATTTAAGAGACTGATTTATAATGGCTCACATGACGTGCATTGTAATTTCAAAAAGTACTACCTCTTAACGGAAGACATTTGGAAATTATACAACTACCAACTGTAGAGACGTGCTTTGGTTTGATGTAAAGCTTGTATTTATTGATTTCATTCTGGAGACTTGGAACGGTAATAGGTAGCTTCAAACTCAATCATATCACCTTCAAACCAACTATGTCTTTACGCACGAATAGATGCAACGTTGCTACAATTTTTCATTTTTTCTTTCCAACATTAATGAAGATTTTCCTAATAAATTATGAAGAAATGCGTTAATTTTATTAAAATCACGGGGGCAAATATTATGCTGTTCTAATCTTGCTTTGTTTCAAAAGCAGCAGTCAAAAACAAAGAACTACAGATCCCATGAGGCTTGGGAACAGAAAGCCAATAGGAAGCAAAGAGTTGTAGTACAATCTACCAATTAGGACCAAGGGGCCCCTTATTAGATCTAACTTGACTACAAGCAGCCCTCTTTTCTTGTGCGAGAAGTTATGAGTAGGCATACAACATAGGCACAATGAGTAACACAATTGAAATAGTTAAAACAAAAGTAAAAACATCTTAAAGTCTATAAAATCGGATCTACGTTGTAAGGAAGGAACCATAGAAGAGAAGGCCAGGATAGGTGCAATTTCTTCTGTAGAATCCATGGACAGAGAGTTGAGGAGGTCCAAAAGCTTCTTATGTGGATGCAGGTGTTGGAGTAGATGGCAAACACAACAAGATAATGGGCTGAGTGCTGAAACTTTTCAACCGCTATCCCCCAGTCACAGATCTGGGTTTAATCCATCGTTCTTTTTCTCACTATGCCACCGCAGATTGAACCCAGCCATATGGAAATCGGTCTTGACCTTGTTACTCATGGAAACAGTGCAGCCTCAACTGTCAGGTCCACCATGGACCGGAAACAAGCATCCTGGGACCGGCCACTTAGGGTGAACATAGCAAACACAACAAGATGATGGATGGATTGCTGAAACTTTCCAACAACTCACTCCCAGTCCCAGATCGGAGTTGAATCCACCATTTGTTTGCTCATTATGCCACCCCAGTTTAGACCCAGCCATATGCAAATCAGTCTTGACACTGTTCCTCATGGGAACAGTGCAGCCCGAACTGCCAGGCCAGGTCCTCCCTGGACCAACACTTCAGGTGCTCTAGTGTATTTGAGCAGGCCATTCCTTTAATCCAGAGAGGATGCGGACTCCTAACGAATGGCCACATATCAGGCAAAGCAACTAAAGACCCCTAGAAAGGACACCAGGTGCCTCGTTTAGCGAGAAGCTCCTATAGTTAGGACACTCAGAATAGCTCCCCCCCTTATCTGCTACTCTATGGAGGCATTTTGCCCACTGACTTGGCTGTCCATGGAGTATTCCTTGTCCCATAAACAAAAATGCCCATAAGTGTGCCCAACTCGTCTGTGTGTACGCACAAAACAACAAGTTATTGAAGATATGTATTTATATAGAAATTAGTGCTTAACCTGTTTAAAACAAAAGTGGTGTCAGGATCCTAGTTAGGAGGCCACTGCAGCTTGTACCTTTCATTGCCCCTGCCAATGACTGGACCAAGCCAAATACTAACCATCACAGTTACAATTCAGACCACTGCAGGCCCCCATAGCTATAAGAATGACTTGCAGGCAGGTATTAGTCATTTTAATATATTTTCCGTTAATAGACAACGGTTGCTCTGCTCATCTTTAAATTAGTCAAACAGTGCCACCATGTAGAAGACTGTCATGAGTGCCGATATTGACAATGAAGTGGCAGTGTCGAGCACCGGAAACCACCGGATCAAATTAAGCAGCAAGTAAACTTTGGACTAATTCCAAGTCTTTGCAAGTTTCTTGCATAAGAAACGAACGGCCTGGCGCCTACAGCTGCGATGAAAGAGTTGCCTAGGATGAAAGAGGTCGGACATCCCTTTACTCCTGCCGCCGCCAGCAAATGCCCGAGTGGGCCAGGGTAAAGGAACAGCTCTGCCCACTGACATGGACTTGCCTGCAGGCCTACCCCCCAAAGGAGTAACACACCCAATCCATAGATGGGCTCGAACAATTTCCAGAGTGGGGGTGCTGCCAACAATATTGCATTCTTGAAGTTCATAGGGATTGTGAAACTCAAAGAACATGTCAGAGCGATTTGCTCTGGCAGAACCAAAGTACTTTCAAAAAGAAATGTAACTAAATATGTACGCATAGTCATTTACACAGTCAAACTAGGATCACACATTGCTAGAAGACTATATGTAAGTTAATCAGTTCATTGAGATAAGATATCTGGAGTAAGTAGCTTGTAGGGCATTTTATCCGGTTCCCAGTAGTGTGCGCGAAAGTTCACCCAGGACACTGGTTCTACGCTCCTGCGTCTGGTGATCTGAACTCAAGATAATGGAGGACGAACCCCATAATCCCCCCTCACCAAACACACACAAGGATGACTAAGGTAGTCTGCGCTCCCTCCCAAAAAACTTTGAACTCCCATTTATAGACCCCAATAGAGATACACCTCCCACCCCACCCCAGAATCCGTCCGTTAAGAACACACGACTTGATGAACCAAATAAATCCTAATCTCTTCCCTCCAGGGTACCCCAAAGACTCACCTGAAGACTCAGAATCCTCAGTCTAGGAATCCTCTAAGGATTGTTCAGGCAAAAAGTGGGGGATAACCATGCAAAAAGGGGCACTTCCCTACAATGCACAACATATTTATCTTGAAAATTAGTCATGCTATTGCACAAGGATCTCTTGAAAGACGTGCCTTTTTAAAATGGAATAATTAACCGGTATTAAAACAAACTATCCCGTTTTACAGGTCATCCAGATGTTTATCAGAGAACTTCATTTTGATTTAAATGGCTGCACAAATTCCTGGTAACTAGGATGCTAGAGGAACACAGGAACAGTCTGACCCCAGTGTCACATGCCAAATTACATATCAAGTTAATGCACTCCTAGTAATGCAATGAAAAATTAGACAAGTCAACAAAAAAAGAAAAGCTTATAAAATATACTCTTCATACTAGCACTAGTAGCTTGATTCAAAATACAAATATCTAATATGCTTTGTAAGATGTGATACAAGATATGTCCATTCGAATTCCTCCCCTCTCACAGATGACACAGCAGTAATTCTCTGCCCATGGTTTTGAGAAAAACCTACACATGATAGGCCGTTTTAAAGTCAACGAAAGGGCTTTGTGGTAGGGATTATAGATTAGAACTTCCCTTGAGCGATCAACATCAAAACATTACCCTCTCAAGCTTAAAGTTGTGCATAAATTATGCAGATAAGAGCAGAGAACTCTGGGCAGTTCCCAAGTTTAGATGGAGGGCAGCTCCTGTATAGAACACTTCACAACACAAGTGATACTCCGAGTCTGCCAACGTCAAATGTCTATTTTTTCTAGCAAAGTTTTTAAGAGGTAGGATTAGCACAGTGCCATCCGCGCTGAGCTAGAAGGGGACAATGTCCTGCCATTTCTACAGCAAATTCTTTAAGCGTAGGATGAGCACAGTGCCATCAGGGCCAGACTGGGAACCAAAACCGGCCCTGGTGAAGTGCTCGCCCCCCCCCCCCACCCCCCGCAGGTGGTTGGGGGTGCCGCCGAGCTCTTTGCCAGGGCCGCTTTTCTGCCTATTTTGTTACAGGGCCGATTTTGCAGCTATGCTGCAAAAACGGCCCTGTAACAAAAACGGCACCAGGGGCCCAAAACCGGCCCCAACCCGTGCGGGGCACCGGGGGATTGCCATGTGCCCACTACGGCTAGTCCAGCCCTGAATGCCATCCACACCGAGCTGTAAAATGACAAAAGTCTGTCGCTGGTGTTGTAGGGTGCTCTATACAGGAGCTGCTCTCCACCTAAACTTGAGAACTACCTATAGTTCTCTGCTACTTTTTTGCATACATTATGTAGTACTCGATGCCTGAAAGGGTACTGTTTTGACTTATACTGGATGCTCCCTTGTGTTTGGACAATGCTAAACCTCTCTGAACAGCTATAACGATAGCAACACAAGTGTCTGGGGTTTCTTTTACTCATTACAGGTTGACCAAGATGTTTTTTTACCAATCCAAAGCTGTAATACTGTGCCTGGAGTGGTAAAAAGTGTTTATCAATTTACAGCTCAACGTGGATGGCACTGTGCTAATCCTATGCGTCAACATACAATTATGGTTATGAATTAACAACCAAAATTTTGTGAATTTCTCCAGCCATGATTAGCACCGTAAACTATAACGAACAAAACAGCAATGCAAACGATAACTTGTAGAACAAATGCAATGCTCATGACCTCACAATATTAATACCAATAAGTAACATCTAAAAGTTCAAAGTCATCAAATGACACTTTCCCCAAACACATAAATAATACTTTAGTCCTATCTGTCACATTGATAAAGATAATGTGATGTGCAAGCCGACGTGTAATTGCGTTTGTTGCTTCAAGGGTGAGGCTCTGAACACTGCTTTATGGTTTGCATGGCTGTTTTGGAAATTATGTATTCTACAGCTACCAATAACTCGTGAATTTCAGTCGTTGTTCAGTATTAACTTCTAACACAACGGTACTTTATATACTTTGTGTGTTTTTTTTTTTTTTTTTTTTTTTAGAGAGACAGAAAGCACATGCCTATACTTCTACACACATATTCCCTGGGGCTTTCACTGAGCTCTTTTCGTTCATAGGTCTGTTCTAATATCATACACATTTGGATTTCGACCACCACAACTTCCAGCATAGGGCAATGGGTCAGCCACTTCAGTCATTGGTCCTCTTCACTGGTGGTGATGGCACTTAACTTGTGCACTTTCTCAGATACGCATACAAGTGGTCCACTTCACAACAAATTGCAGACTGGCCAAAGCAAGACCTTTTGGCTTTGCCAGTGCTAGTTTGACATATCTGTAAAACGTCCCTTCCTACACCTGTTTTCACATGTTAGACTGTGTCATCCAGTGGATTAATAAACAGATTGCATATATCAAGAGTTACGGAAGACTCTCCCAAGGATCAATTACCTCAATACACACATATATGTATATATATTCACAGAAAAAAACATAGGTTTCAGGCCTGATACAGTTAGGAATTAGCATTTAAAAAACCTTAGAAATTCAATGAAAAAACAATAGGTTTCAGGGCTGTTATAGTTAGCTGGACATTTCACTTGAAAAAAACCATTGAAATTCCTCCAATATAGTTAGTTGTACTAACTACACCTCGCGCACCCGCTATCCACTGCTGATGATGTCACATATTACATCATTCATAACATGGTCAGTGACATCACTGATGGCATCCTCCAGTGAATGTAGTTTGGTTCGTTATTTAAATATGTATTATATATATATAAAGCAATTTGCATTGAAGAATGAGTGGATATATAAATATCTGGATGGAGGATTTAGTAGCAGTGTGATTGACTGTTTACTTGACTAATTTATAGTGTCTCACTAAATAGATTGGATAGTGACTAAGCTGTGTGAATATCTATCACTTTGTAAGTTGTTGTGTAAACTGCTACACCAGTTGGTTACTAGCTACGTGAAAGTCTATATTATTTATTGATTAGTTAACTGAGTATTTGTATGGGAGAGTGAATGTGTGTGTGGTTCGGTGGGGGGTGTGTGACTGCCCAAAGATGTGTGAATAGTTGATTCAGTAGGTATATGAAGTTAAATCTACATGTTATAACACTTGTTTGGGTGAGTGAATATCTTTATGGGTGTGGTGATGAGCCAATATATCTCTCAATGGTACATGTCCAACAAACTAGGAAAATAAAAGCCAGTGTATGTGTCAGTTGTTGTATATAAATAAGTATACATAAGACTCAGTGATTGTATGAGTGACTGTATGGATAACTGTATAGTTGTAATAGTGATTTTATAACACACCAAGTATGAGCTATTATCTATATGAATAGATGAAGTGGTGTTTTTATAAGTGTATAGCTAAGTAAAAGTAAGTATGATCCATTGCTTGCATAAGTGAGTAGGATGACTTCATAAGTGATTAGGATGTGTGCTGGTGTGTAATGTCGATATAGGTGTATAAGTATATTTGATCGTGTTTTATTGATCATTGACAGCATGTATGAGTGAATCTATAGGTAAGTGATTAGATGTGAGTATAGATCTAGGAATCACTGAGTGGGTGTTTAGAAACTTGTATTGGTGTGTCAATGGTTTTAAATCTGGCACTCTGTATTTTACAGTGAGTGATGAAAGGTTATACTAGTGTATGATGAGGTGTATCTGATTGTCACCTGGATGATGTCATCAGTGATGTCATTTGAGATGTCATCAGTGATGTCACTGACCATGTCATGAATGATGTAATATGTGACATCATCAACAGTGGATTGCGGGCGAGCGAGATGTAGTTAGTACAACTATATCGGAGGAATTTCAATGGTTTTGTTCGAGTGAACTATAAACAGCCCTGAAACCTATTGTTTTTTCATTGAATTTCTAAGGTTTTTTAAATGCTAATTCCTAACTGTATCAGGCCTGAAACCTATGGTTTTTTCCGTTTATTTCAAAGGTTTCTTAAATGCTAATTCCTAACTATATCAAGCCTGAAACCTATGGTTTTTTCAGTAAATTTCAAAGGTTTTGTAAATGACAATTTTTAATGTATTCATTGTTATACTGATTTTTTGGATACTGATTTACTACATTTTTTAAACTATTTATTTTTAGATATATTTTTTTAAATTACATTATACATTACAATACAAAATATACTTTCTCAGAATGAATTACTTTAGTTTAAATACTTGGCAAATAGGCAACAGACTTTTAAGTACAGTAGTTACAGTTGTTGCAATGTGCAACACAATTTCAAACACAAAGCAACATTGAGCTCAATGTGAATTTCTAGTTAAATGCAATTAGTTACTTTATGGATTACTTTTCTACCCACAGGACTGGATCCTAGATTCAGTCCTTGGACATCTCCTGTACACAGTTGAGTAAAAGCGTTTTGGTTACAGTAGTTATTTTTAAGGAATATTATTGTATTTTAAAAGTTGACACTAAGAACATTTTTCACAATGTTATCCTATGGCAGATAATTCACTTAGCAGGTAAGTAGTGTTATCGTTACTTTTTCTTACTCAGTGGTGGATCCTGGATCCAGCACTGGCCAACCTCCTGTAAACAGTTGAAAGAATGTGTTTAAGTCATACAGACGTTTTTTTAGGAATATTTTTAGTTTGTGAAAATAGACACTTAGAAACTTTTCTGCTGAAAACCACACAATGGATTCCTATAGAAGGAAATACAAGTTACTGGTAAGTACGCTTAGAATTACTTTTCAGGGTCAGTGCTGGGCTAAAATATGCAGCCCTGGGTTCTCTCCTGATAACAGGTATGTAAATCGGAATTCGTAGTTCGGCCGAATTTAGAGGAATATGTACAATGGTGAAGGAAGGGGGCGGGGCCTGAGGTGATGTGTGCAAACACGCCCTGTGGCGCGTTTTAAGTTGGGGAATTCATTCCTCTTCAATCCTGAGGTCCCCTGGGGGCCCACTAGCCCACCAGGTACCTCCAGTATGTGCCAGGGACCTGCATTGCAGAGAGGTGTTCAGAGGCCACGCCCCTTTTTACAACACTCTGCAACGCAGCTCCGTGGCGCTTAGTGGAGGTACCCGATGGGCTAATTGTCCCCTATGGGACCTCTGGATTGAAGAGGAATGAATAGCCCAACCTACAACGCACCACAGGGCGTATTTGCACAGTATCACCTCAGGCCCCGCCCCCTACCTTCACCACTGTGCAAACGCGCCCTGTGGCACTTTTTAAGTTGGGAGATTAAGTCCCCTTGAATCCTGAGGTCCCCTGGCGACCAACTAGCCCACCAGGTACCTCCAGTAAGCGCCATGGAGCTGCGTTGCAGAGAGGTGTAAAAAGTGGCGTGGCCTCATTACAACTCTCTGCAACGCAGCCCCCTGGTGCATACTGGAGGTTCCTGGTGGGCTAGTTGGCCCCCAGGGACCCCCAGTAATCAAGGGGGATTAGATCCCCCTCTGCAAACACGCCAGGGGGCACGTTTGCAGCAGAGTGGTGCAAGGAGGGGGCGTGGTCTCCGGCCCGATCCCTTTTTTTTTTTTTTGTTTTTTAGAAGGGGGGCTGTGTAACCCCCTTCTTTTTCTAATTTATTGGCCCTGGGGACCCCATCCCCCAGGGCCTGCCCCCAATTTTTTTTGTTGGTTTTGTTTTTGGAGGGGGGGCTGCCTTGCATGTCCCCTTTTGACCCGGGGACCCCATCCCTCGGGCCGTTTTTTAAATTTATTTTATTTTTAGGAGGGGGGCCGCATGGCCCCCCTCCCGGGCCACTACTGGCCCCGGGGACGCCATCCCCCGGGGCCTGGCCACCTCGTTGGGGACCGTGGGGGGGGGGGGGTCCCAATCCCCCTACGGTCCCAGCATTGCTTTTCCACATGTGGAGCAGCTAACATGCTGCTCCCCATATGGAAAAGCAAACTGCTTTGCTTCATTGAAGCGAGAGCAGGTTTCCCTGCCCTCGCTTCAATGAAGCAAAGCAGTTTGCAATGGCAGGGTGGGAGCCGCGAGGCACCCGCCTTGCCATTGCAAACAGCAGTGTCCCGGGGGTGGGCACCCCGGGAAACTGCAGGAGCCGGCCCTGGGGGGTGGTGGTCCCCAGGGCCATCATTGGCTCCAGGAGGGGGGCCGCGCGGCCCCCCTACCAAATAATTTAAAGCCCCGGGGGGTGGTGGTCCCCGGGGCGTGTGGGGGGGCTCGAGCCCCCCCTACACAGGGTTTTTTTATCTAAAAAAACAAGCCCCGGGAGGTGGCGGTCCCCGGGGCTGCGGGGGGGGCCATAAGCCCCCGCATACATTGATATAGAGCCCCGGGGGTGGCGGTCCCCGGGGCTTGGGGGGCCTTTGAGCCCCCCCACCCATATCTAATAAAGCCCCTGGGGTTGGCGGTCCACGGGGCCCCTCATTATGATAAAGATATTGCCCCCAGGATTTGGCCCCCCCCCCGGGGGCTGAATAAAAACAAAGCGCGGTAGACCGCGCTTCGTTTTTTTTTTCCGTCAGCGGGATGCAGCGGACCCTACGCGCATCCCGCGATTTAAAAAAAAAAAAAAATGTTGGGCCTTGGGGGTCCTTGTGGGACCCCTGAGCAGACCTAGGAGGTCAGGGTGTTTCTACCCTGCACCCTTGTCGCGTTTTGCGCCTTTTTTTCGGTTTTCTTGTGCCTCGGTTCTATGCGCGTAGGGTCCGCTGCATCCCGCTGATGAAAAAAAAAAAACGAAGCGCGGTCTACCGCGCTTCGTTTTTATTCAGCCCCCGGGGGGGGGGGGGGGGGGGCAAATCCCGGGGGCAATATCTTTATCATAATGAGGGGCCCCGGGGACCGCCAACCCCAGGGGCTTTATTAGATATGGGTGGGGGGGTCAAAGGCCCCCCCAAGCCCCGGGGACCGCCACCCCCGGGGCTCTATATCAATGTATGCGGGGGCTCATGGCCCCCCGCAGCCCCGGGAACCGCCACCCCCGGGGCTTGTTTTTTTAGATTAAAAAAAAACCCTGTGTAGGGGGGGCTCGAGCCCCCCCACACGCCCCGGGGACCACCACCCCCGGGGCTTTAAATTATTTGGTAGAGGGGCCGCGCGGCCCCCCTCCTGGAGCCAATGATGGCCCTGGGGACCGCCACCCCCCAGGGCCGGCTCCTGCAGTTTCCCGGGGTGCCCACCCCCGGGACACTGCTGTTTGCAATGGCAGGGCGGGTGCCTCGCGGCTCCCACCCTGCCATTGCAAACTGCTTTGCTTCATTGAAGCGAGAGCAGGGAAACCTGCTCTCGCTTCAATGAAGCAAAGCAGTTTGCTTTTCCATATGGGGAGCAGCATGTTAGCTGCTCCCCATGTGGAAAAGCAATGCAGGAAGCGGGAGCCGGCTGGGACCGTAGGGGGATTGGGACCCCCCCACGGTCCCCAACGAGGTGGCCAGGCCCCGGGGGATGGGGTCCCCGGGGCCAGTAGTGGCCCGGGAGGGGGGCCGTGCGGCCCCCCTCCTAAAAATAAAATAAATTTAAAAAACGGCCCGAGGGATGGGGTCCCCGGGCCAAAAGGGAACACGCAAGGCAGCCCCCCTCCAAAAACAAAACCAACAAAAAAATTGGGGGTTCTACCGAGGCACAAGATGGCTGCCAACAC
Organism: Triturus cristatus; assembly: GCF_964204655.1. NCBI lineage: Eukaryota > Metazoa > Chordata > Amphibia > Caudata > Salamandridae > Triturus > Triturus cristatus. Next base: position 958,647,011 of record NC_140593.1, on the reverse strand, counting down.
TTCCTGATTCAGAGTGCTGGCAGCCAATTAGCATTCAGCTTGTGCTCGGGAGGGTTCGGGGAGGGTGCGCGGATCCTCCGAGGCCATAGATATCACTAACTTTTTTACCCTCATTTTCTCAGGAACTACTGAATGGATTTACACCATTTAAGCAAAAGGCACGAGTCTGAACTGAGGACTACCTCTTGCCAAATTTGGTGTAATTCCGTTCAGCAGTTCGGGTTGTAGCTGCGTCAACAGGTCCTATGGGAAAATGCATGGGGAAAATGCGTTTTGGGACCCCCCTTTTTTCTTGGCCCCCGCTTGACAAATCACCGAGAAATTTTCAGGATAGGAGCGGACCGGAGATGGCCAAAAGTTTGGAAAATTTAGCGAAGATTCGTCAATCGGCGCCAACGTTATTCCAAATAGAATGTTGCGGATTTCCATGGAAAATAGGTCCTAACTATATCTACCTACTGGCGACTGGCAGTAGGATGGATAGAGAGAGAGATAGATAGAGATAGATAGATAGATAGATATGAAAATATTGGGATAGCAATTATCCTTTATCCTCAAGGCACTCCCAAATGGTCAACTTATTACATAAATCAAAGAGTGAACAAGAGGTCTGAAAAGGGCCTCTGGCTCTAAGGGTGTTTAAAGGGCAACTTAAAAATGTCTGTAATAGATTTTGCCTAGGAATATATGATTTCTTCTGATGTTGGAAATGTAATACATTTTGCCTGGGAATATATGATTTCTTCTGATGTTGAAAATCCAATAAAACTGTTTGACTTGAGGTGTCACTTCAACACTAAGGCAATTGTTGATTACAGTAGAAGACATTGCAGAAGTAAATGGTATTTTAAAGGGGGGGGGGGGGGGGAGACAAATTGCCCAATGACCGACTTCACTACAAGAACCATTGCTTGTTTTTTTAGAGAGGATCTAAATTCATGAAATCATTCCTAAAGATGTGCAATGATTTGAGCGGCTCTCAGTTCAGGCATATAGCTGATGTAATAATATGAAATATTTAGTTGCCACTAAGACATTATGTCAGGCCGGTCACTAGCTCAGTTCCTCGTTTACAGATCGGTGCTAAATTCCTGGAAATAAACCCAATGTGGTAAATACTCTTAATTGGGGGGGGGGGGGGGGGGGGGAAGAGTGTTAGATCTTATTTTAGCATTTAACTGGCTAATAATTAGCTAGGATTAACATAAATCGGTAGTCTGTATTTATGTGCGGTGGAATTAACGGCAGCTAGAAGCAGTATTAGGACAATTCTGCAATGCGGTTTAGGGACACATGCTGATGTATGGCCATGGTAATTTGCAAACGCTATATTTAACACTTTTCCATGCACTTTACATAAGGGTCCACAATGTTAAAAGTTTTAGGATTGGTGACGTGAAATGATACATATACATATTACTGATATATATTACTGATAAACTTGAATTTGCTTATAGTTGCTTTTTTTAAACGAAATAGTTCATATTTTTTTTTTAAAGAGCTCATCCAGATTATTACACTATGGGCAGAGGTGACAGAGGCAGCTTTTAGATGCAAATACTTCTAGCAGGTGCATCCATCTATTATCCTTGGCAAGCAGGGGCCGGCTTGCATGAGGGTGGCCCAATAAAAACAGGTACCTGTCCCTCAAATCGGCAGCACATAATATTCATTTGGTATTTACATTGCCAATATTGGAGGGAAAACACCGATTTAGAGCTCTTCTTCAACCAACGCCAATTCGGTCAATGGTCCAGTGGACCACTTGGTAAAAAATTGTAGGGTGCAGGCCGAGTTGACAGCGGTACTTTTTCAGGTCTAACAATAGCCAACTCTTTTGATTTTACAAAAATTGTGTACATAATAGACAAAGAGGGACTGCCTTGTCATACACTGGTCTGTTTTTGTGTCATCCACATTGTTCTTTCACCCACTAGAGCCTGTAGAATGGGGTAATGGGTCAGCCCACTTTAGCCACAGGCTAACTTCAACATGAGCGGCGGCATTCTGCTCTTCCACAAAGAGCACTTCAACACCCTAAATGAGTTCCCTTCAGAGGCAGGGATTACTAGGGCAATGTGTGCATTGAGAAAAAAATATATATTTTTGCTTTTAGACATTTTTTTAAAATGTGTATACTAGTTTATTGTTCGATTACTTAAAATCATGACAATTTAGAGCAAAACAGCGAAAAAAATACATTTAATCTTAAATACAGCAAAAAGTAGTTAAAATTGTTAAAAAGATACAGTGGTGTGAAATATACACACACATGTATATATACATACTTTTTTTTGTTTTTTTTTTTAAAGAAGCAGCTAAAGTGTATTTAAAAACATAATAACGTTGTTGATGAGTTTAAAACCCACCCCCAGCCTTCAGTAAAACATGCAAAGGCTCCACCAGTAAAAGTCTTGGAGTTTGATAGGGAACGCGGAGGTCCCAGATCGGTCATGGATTTAAAGATTGTGGCGATGGTTCCTGCAAAACCTCAGGAGTTAAATTTTTTTGCAGTTTGGAAAAAAAAATTTGTAAACTTAACATTGAGTATCGTGTTGTTGGGGTTCATTGCTGATATGATGGCTTGCCAGCATGATCGAACGCCGTGCTTGATCCATTCACCTCGCAACAACCACGTTCTATCCTTGAGAAATGCAGGGCAAACACACACCACGTGCTCAATAGTTTGAGTGATGACCACAGCCCCTACAATAAATGTCCTCATTTGAGCGACGCCATGCAGGCAAATGTTTTAAGAAAGGTCATTCGCCCATCCTCAGTGCCATAAATCTTTTCTTCCCGGCAGCTGCACAAGTGCTCGAAAGATATGGGGCCTCTGATCTGGGTTTGAGCTCAGTGATTATAGACCAGGCGTGTTTTCTTTTGGCCAATTGTGCCCTGTCCCGATGGAAAGACCAGAGGCGAACACTTCTTTTAATGGACAGTTTTAGTGCCTGCTGGGGCGGATTAGTTCCCCAATAGTCCACGACATCGAGCAGATTCAAGGAGTGTTCGAGGAATTGTCGGTGTTTTTGGCTGGATTGACCGACTGATATTTCTTGCCACAACTTGGCCTCCAGGCATCCTTCCCTTGAATTACGCAGTTTGTGACACAACTTGATGAATGCACCTGCTCCGACACCCTCAGGGTTCAGAAGGCCAAACTTGAGCCTGATCTGAGCCGGAGATGCAGATTTCGGAAGGTGCCAGGCTTGTTTGTAGATTCTAATTGTTGTTTTATTCAGCATTGACGAGTTGCTCCCCAACATTATTTCTTGACCATTGGTTAAACAGTTTGTAACCTTTGCCTTCGTGACAGTCAGGAGGGGGGATAAGCTTGGGCCAAGTAGCTGTGCCGAAAGTTTCATTGTTGCTACTTCGAGGGACAATGCTTTTGCTTTGACCGCTTCTTTCTGTTTTACAAAAGAGCCCTTGGAATCCATATGAATGCCCAGATATTTATACGATGTCACAGTTTCAATTTTTTGCCATCAAAGAACCACCCGCCGGTTTGCTGCTTCCGAATCCCGAAGGTGATAGCTTTCGTTTTTGAAAGATTTAATTCCAGAGAGTTACTTGATGTGAAAGAAAGCAGCTGGTCAAGAAGTCTCTGTAAACTGACCCTCGTGTGGCTGAATAAAACAAGATCATCGGCGTAAAGCAAATTACTAATTCGAGATCCACCAAGTGACGGGGGATGAGAGTTTACCTTATCCAATAGATTGGATAAATCAAAAATTAAAAGATTGAATAAAAGAGGGGCCAACACACACCCTTGTTTGACCCCACAGAAGGTCGGTATTTTTCTTGAGACGTGTGACCCGTCACCCAACTTGATGTGGATCCAGGTGTTTGAATGAAGTTGGATTATTAATTTTAACAGATCACTCGGGATTCCCCATCCCCCAAAGCAACAGTGTAATAACGTTTTTAAGAACGCTGCTTTCTCCGTAAGTACGGATAGGGCCAGTAGGTTGCTAGTAATACCCGATTTGGCCACGAAGCCAGTCTGGTTAAATGGCAGCCGCTGAGTTTTTTGCGCCCAGGATGACAGATCTTCCAACAGAAGGCTAGCGCAATATTTGGAGTCTACATCGAGGAGTGCTATCATCCTATAGTTTTTAGGATCAGCTCTTCTGCCTCCTTTAAAACTTGGGTGAATTATTGCTCCTTTCCATGATTCTGGTATATCATAAGTGTGTCGACAATGCAAAAATAATGGGGCCAGATGTTCGGACCAAAGCATGGGGTCAACTTTAAACAGCGCCTGCGGGAGCCCGTTAGGGCCTGGGGCCCCGTCCGACCAGGCGTTGCTAATACAGCGAGTAATATTTTGTCGCATGCCTTCGTAGGAGAGCCAGAAGTTTGAAAGTAAAGGGTCTTGCTGAAACAAGTATTGATAAATGAAGTAGAAGCATTGGGTTTATCATGTATGGTTAATGCGCCATTTCTCGTTGTTTTCCATGGTGAGGTGATGTTCAATTGATCCCTTCCTTTATTTTGATCTTGGAAGTGCTCTGTTAGAAAAAGAACCCATTCAGCTTCGCTTATGTTGGCGCTGCATTGGCCAGTTACGCCCAGTGTCCTCCTGTTCACCAGTGACCAAAAGGATTTAGGATTGGGGTTTTTACTGGCGTGGACTAGTTTCAACCAGAACTGGTCGGCAGCTTTATGTTTGTCCCTGTTGATAGATATTCTCAATGCTTTCTGAGCTTGCTTGTAGATGGCGAATGCATGAGCATTTCCCTGACGTTTCCTGGCGAGAGGTAATGCAGCATTGCGTTTGGTCTTTAATGTTTTTGTCTCTGCTGTAATAAGAGGTTGTACAGGGTTTGTATATATTGACATAGGCACAGCAACACCATGTAACGTTTTACAAAAACATTACAAAACAAGCATAAACAAATACAAAAGAATGGCAGCTACAACCAGACCTAATGGCTTTGCCAATGCTTATCTACTATATGAACATCTGAATTCCAAATAAGGGGTTGTGAAGAAGTGGTTGATCCAAGGTGCTAACGTAAGAAACTCAGGGCAAATACAATAATATCCTCCTACACCATTAAAAGTGAACAAAATTTACTGAAATTAAGAATACATTCATGAAGCGATGTACGTCTACATGAGCAGCAAACTCAGAAAAGAACACAATACCAGCCACTATAATTTTAATTACTACAAAAAGTAAGTAGACCCTTGTTTCTAATTATCGTGCTGATTGTCAATAACTTAAGAAAAATTAACTGCTGACACAAACACATTCAAAATTATGTACAGCAGTGGAACATTCCACCCCCAGTAAAAAGTATGGATGCTCATAAAAGAAACACTAAGAAAAAGTGAACAAAAAACTACTATTATTAGCCTAGAGGTATCTTTAAAGAGCCATGAGAATACATGCACATTCCGAGTTTTACACCTATCAACCGGCTTCATACAGAATGAACGTGCTCCCCGCTGAACATGCAAGAGGGAAAATGTTAATTCAACAGAATCAACATCCCATCGTTGACAAAAAACCAAAACATTACATGCAACGCCTCATCAGGGGTAGCAAGAGCTATATAAATAGAATTACAAATGCAAGTTGAAGGCGCATTCTACCATATAAAGAAACATTATTTGAATGGACATGGCATGAACAAGATACTACAAGGCATAATTAAGATGCAAAAATTAAAACAGCTTGCAAGAAAATGTAAAGCACTACTGTTTGTAACAAGAAGGTATCTAACAGAAACACAGTTTTAAATTCACGGACTACACATTTTACAGATCATCCAGAATTAATGGAATGAATATGTTCAACCTATATCCGAAATTATTGTGTATATCATGGGTACTCACAAACAATTGTACAGGGGTCATAAAATGTGGCCTGTAGTGTGACCGAGGGCCGCAGACAGGGGGAGGAGGGAGAGTTGGCGGGTGTTTAAGGCCGGCGTAGGTGAAGCAAAGCATGTACATGCTAAATTGCACAATGTGAAATCAGAAAACCTGTGATCAATCCCTGCCTCCCCACTTGACCAAATTGTGTGATCCTAGGCAATTGTTTTATTTCGCTTTGCCTCCCTTTTCTTCATCAACACAAATCAGAGGACCTCGAAATACATGACTTCAGGATGTGCGCTTGTGTGTGATTTAAAAAAACTATAATATGGTCATGTATACCAGCAACCCAGGCCATACAAAGGGCACACATAACTTACTTGCCTCTTACTTTAATACTGAAATTGCTGTCAGATGGTGGTCATGGTGGGGAGTGAAGGATGAATGTTTCACTTGAAGGACAATGTTTTTTTGTTTTTTTTTAGAATCTACTCAGTCCTACCCTCCCATCATAGTCATCCACACCATTCGGACCTCTATTATCCATCGAGGGTAAGACTATTCCTAGTTACACGAGTTTCTGTGTTAAACACACTTATTCTTTCTTCACAACTGAATGGGCAAGCATGTGGTATCTCCTTTCTTTATATATCGCCAATTTTTCCACTCACGGTGGTTCACCCATTGTTGTTCAATTGTCTGTTGTGTATGCACTAGAATCTTGATAGAGGAGTATTTTTAATTTTCACTTTCTTCCTTATTTTTTTATTGAGATCTATCCTCTTTTGGTTACGTATATTTATTTCCTGCCTTTTAATCTAAGTTTAATTTTTCTTTTTTGGTCATTAGAATACGGAGTTATATATCAAGCATGTAGTGCGTTATGATATACGTGTCTGATGTGCGACTATACATTTATCCGTAGTCATTGCTTAATTTGTGATTTTTATGTGTTCATGTGTAATGTTTTATTGTAAGCAGTATGTTGTATTATTGTCTAGTTATATGTTTTTCCATGTGTTTTTTAAAAAGTCATCAAATGAAAATATGTTAATAAAATGAATCTTTTTTTATTTGTTTCTTATGTACACTGTGTCTTTCATAATATGATTATGCTGTTATAGGTCTCGATATCTCCTTGAACTTTGTTGCCTAGGGGTGTTATTTTTCATAATTGTATTTTCCCTGCCCTAGGAACCAATACAAGAAGCAGGGGGTCCTTCTTTTTTGTCATTATAAGGTTACGAGGGCTGCAAGCACTTGGAGTAGCACTGGTTTATATTATTGTTACATCGTATGAATGTAGTAGAAAGGGTGGAGGGAGGCTATTCAGTATAATCAATAAATATATATTTTATTCAAATCAATGCATTAACTTCAGCTAATAAATGCAATTAGAGCAGTGATCTAAACTTGAAAAAGATAATCAACATGATTGGAGATAATCGCATCAGAGTGGTGTAAATACTCTGGTCTTTCAATTTCTCAAATGTTTATTTTAGACAATGTAAATATATTTCTTTTTAAAGGTGTACCAGTTGAAGTCTAGTGGAAAGAAAGATAAACCTTTTGAAGTCAGAGACTTGATAACGCAAGCCTTATGTGGCCAAAAGAAAAAAAGATCTGCCCACGAGTTGATTACTTTGAATACAGCATTTTATAGGCAGAAGTTGTGTCCTTGGCTAAAACAGTGCTTATGCTGCTCTTTAAGCCTTTAAGGAAATGTTATTGGTTAAGGTGGCAAGCCAATGGTCAGGGGTATACACTTATAATTTAAAGCTAAGACAAAGGTAGTAGACTGGATGTATTTATTGTGAAAATCATATTTTAAAACCGTTAGGCATTTACGGCTAGATTGTTATTACACTATACTAAAGCTTGTAGAGAGATAGTGTGTTAGTTTACCATAGCTGGCAAGAGTTTACATTGTTTTACCACCTATAATGATATATTTGAAATGTTATGACTGAATGCCTTATGGTTATCAGATTATGCACAAATCAGTATAAAGACAAACCAATAATAAAGTTCTTGAATGGTTCAATGGATAAAAATTAAGTCAGATGACAGGTCTAATCTGTTGATTATGAAAATATAGGACATGTGAGAGGGTTCACATTTTATTGTGAAAAGAATTTGCTAAAGTCAATACATTTTTAGTGGTGAATTATTATACTGTGTTATGGGCGGTGACGAGTGTTTAGTTACATGAAATGTCACAGACTACTGTAGTTGAAACAGTTTGGTGCTGGTTTCCCCCTTTGACAGACACTTGGGGTAAAATATTTTTACTGCGAACTCTCTTCTTAGATCCTTTTAGGAGGAGTTTTGTACTGTTTTACCAAACGTAATTTGACATTTTATAACTGTATGCCTGATGGTTGACAGCTTACAAGCAATATAGTAGGCCAAATTGGTAAATGTCAGATGCAGTCAGTCTAATCTATTATGTATATGCTTATATAGCACAGCATTACCAAACAGTGCCAGAGCGTTGTACAACAAACCAACCAATTAGAAGGGAAATTCACATTCTCTCACAAATATGAAATTATTAGGAAAATATGAATTATGCTTTAAGATTTGAAAGGTGATAATCCTTCTTAGGTCCTTCAAAGAGGGGTGTTCTATTGCTTTCCCACCTATAATATTAAACATATTTATAATGTTATTTGCCACTTATAATAATAAACGCATTTATAATGTTATGAATGTGCACCTGGTGGTTGCCTTATGGGAAAGCCACTGCTTAATAAGTAGGCCTGAGTTGACTATGAAGATAAGCCAATTTTGAAGACTAGAAGCCTGATTGGCTCACTGGGGAAAGTTATGTCATATGCTGTAGGTCTGATCAGCATATTTCATTTTGAAAAGTTGCAATAAAGCGGTATGTCGGATTTCTTTATTCTTAAACTAAATAGTTCTCAAAGGGTGGATTGTTATTGCACTGAGTTAAGTGCTGTAGACGGGTAGTTTGTAACATACAACCTTGCAGGTCACCATAGCAGGGTAGGGATTTGGTGTTGATTATCCTCTGGACAGTGGACCAGACTGCCACTGTGGATGGTAACAGCTCCGAGGAAGAAATGGCACCCGCTATTGAAGACATGAACACTAGGAAGGTGCAAGGGGAAAACATACTTCCAGTTGAATTTTGTAAGTTGAACTAAGCCAAAAAGGCAATGCTTCTGTGTAAATTATTCAAGGGGACAGAAGCTATATGGCAACAGGGGCCAGATTTCAACCGAACACAAACTTTACTCATGCCCAAACCTGTAGAAGACCCCCACCTTTACGCAATCTACAGTCCCATGTCCCTCCTAAACACAGATATACAAATTGGCAAAATCCTCTACAACAGACTTAAACTGCTGAATACATTCCCCATACACCCACATCAGTTTAGTTTACTCGCCGGAAGATCCTCAGAGGTCAAAATGAGGACGCGGACCCATCTCGTGGCTAGTTAGAAATCTGTCTCGGAGGGGATTCCTCTACTGTTCGTGTCTTCACCAGGCAGGCCTTGGCTTCACAAAGTGGAATCCAGGGTCCTCCATGTAATGTACCATTGCAGGCACATGCACTTAGTGCATCACAGCACACATACTGTCCAGCATTGCTACATCCATGAACTGAGCCAATACTGACACAAATACATACAGTATACACATTTGATCTGCATGCACTGTTCAATACCATATCCTTTCTGTATTGTACCAGGGTGTGCTATCTGTAAACACACATGCTGCCATCACTCACACCATATGCGCGCTGCACAACACTTCACTCTTTATGTATTGTACTTCACGCAAGCACACATACACTGAGCACATGCACTGCATCTCTCATGTAATGTATTCCTTGCAGACATACATACACTCAGTACATGCTCTAACCCCCGTTTCTCCAACGAGTAGCCCGTGAGCTACTGGTAGCTCTTCGGCTGCCTAAATGTAGCTCTCCTGGGTCCAGCCCAGCCTACTAAATTAGAAGCTTTTGCTTGACCGTATTAATATATGTATACCAACGTTGAAAAATTTGTTTTCAAAGAGAGAATGTGTGTATTTTCAAAACTGACAGGCTGAGGGTTCAATTTCCAAAATATATTTTAAGTGAATATTTGAGTGATAAATCAATTGGCATTGGGGAGGTTTCTCACTAATATTATGACCTTGGCGCCAAGGGCTTTTAAGATATGGCTGTTATGTATTACCCATGTAAAGTTATTCCAAATTGATGAAGACTTTTTTTTTTTTTAACATTACTGCCGACTACCCTGCTGACTACCCTGCCTGATGCAGAGGTGATCACTGTGGGTAATTTTACATAGGGTGGCCACTAATAACCTCTTCTGATGTAATCACTATTACAATACAAATTATATTAGTAGCTCTTGATGATTATTATGGATCATAAGTAGCTCTCAAAACGGAGAAGGTTGGAGACCCCTGCTCTAACCATTCATGTACTACATAGTACTCTTTTATCCCTGTACTGTATCCTTCCCAGGCATACATACATTCAGCACAGTCTCATTACTCCTGCGCTACGCAGCACTCTACATCAACTTGATGTAAATCTAGGGTGATTTAAGCACACAGCAGTGGAACTTTAAAAAGAGGAGTGAGCCTGTAGGCCTCACTCCAGGGATACAAGGTAAAAAGGATATGTTCACTCCTACTGATCACACGGTAGGAATGCTGCCACCACTGTGCTCATGCTGCTTAACTCTTGGTGAAGGCGGTAGCCTTCCACCACTATGAGGTAGCGCTTTGGGCACCCCTCCTGGTACAACAAGACCGCAATCTGTGCGACAAACCTGCATCATGCCACGCACGCATGATCGGTTTGCCTATCACCCATCAGCAGCAGGGATCCAGACAACAGTACAGTTGGCCACTCAGGGCAGGGATACGCATCTTTTACCCATCAAATTCTTTATTCGATTATTACATCATGAAAAAATACTATGTCAAGATTAAAAGGAAAAAAGAAAACAAAAACCATGTGCCAAAACAAAAAACAAAAAAACAAAAAAAAAAAAATACCAATAGCATCTTTTACCATCTAGAGGACATCTCCCAACACACATAATCAGGCCTCTCTGTAATGGCACAAAGAGAACAAAAATGGAGTGGAATGCTTCCCATAGTAATTATTCGACGTTCTCGTAAATTCAAGCATTGCCTCGGTCACCTTTTTGTTTTCATATGTATTTTGTTACACCGCACCAAACAAACGGGTGTCAATTTTTTTTTTTAAATTACAGCCTGAAATAAGTTAGAAATTCTGCCCAGAAAGAAAAGAAAGAATGCAAATATTAAATTTGTATTGCTTCAATATCCTGTGCAGGGTAGCGTTTCTCAGTCACTAATAGCATATGGGGACTAAATCAGGATTAGAAATAAAGAGATTTCAGATTATATTCAGATGTATCTAATGAAAATGTTTGCACATAGAACATAAAACTTGTGACAATACCATCCACGCCACAACTTTTCTGGCTTCTTTTCCATCACACCCTCTTTTCAACTAAACGGACACCTTTGAGGGAAACAATGTTCTTAAGTATCTTAAAAGGTAAAGTACATCTTGCAGTGAGGAAGTGCAAGCACTGTTTACCGAGTCAACATGCGGGCTGGGAGTAATGGAATACGTCAGTAGTATGAAGAGAATGACTTGTCGAAATAGGAACTGCATCTGCATTTGGGGGTTGTGCTGTAAAAAACCACCGCCAGGCAGGTCAAAGCGACGCATAGGTAAAGGTGTGATTTAAACTTCTATAACCGAGGACGTGTTCTGTCCTGCGCCTCGAGCACTTTAGAAGCATATAGTCGTCGGAAGGCTGCACTGACGCGCTCTAGTAACCCGTGGAATCTCGTTCGTGTCCAGACAAATGAAAACGTGTCCCAAAGTGAATCTCTGTAGTGTGTAAGCGTAGGGAAGGAGCCCGTAAAGCTTGTACCCATCCGTCTTTCAGGAGAAGACATTTCACTTCACCAGGGGAACGGCATAGGGGCGTAATTTAGACCCCTGCTCAAGGATCGAAGTTCGGCCGCAGGCCTCTTTAAAAGCTATCAAGCAGCGTGTTTAAATACAATTGTGTGCACCACTCACCATTGGGGGGGCGGGGCGAATTCATTGTGTTACTCCACGTCGGACATCCTGTGCCTGGGTGGAGAGTCTGTGTGCCCGATTCCCAAAGCTATTTGCGTTAGTTTGACTTCCACACAGAAACAGTGTTTCTTTAACAAGTGCCAAAGCGCTTTTCGAATTCACAAAAGCGTATTTTGCACTTGCAAATTTTTTTAGCGCACATTTTTTTTATGTGAGTAAAGCTGCTCACGGGATTGGGGACCCTAAAGCTGCAGTGGCTTTTGAGTTTGAACACACCAATAAACGTACGAATGTCTGTATTCTCAAATTCCTCTCAGGCCCCATCTAACCCTGGAAAATGATAGCAATGTACCTCTTGACAGGGGCAAGAGTAAATCGCGTTCCTGGGTAGGATGGCATTGGAACACCCCCAAAATTGGTGTGGGTTAGAGTAAGATTTGTAATGGGGAAATATCTCCAATGGAAAAAAAAAAAAAGTATATGTGTATGTGTATTGCACTTTTTGGGCATGTGTATTGCACTTTTTGGGCATGTGCAAATGTAAAACTTGTATTTTTTCATGTGTGAATTGAATTCAGAAAGGTTTTTAAGTGGAATTCTGTGTGTCTGATAGGTTTGCAAGCGTACTTGCTGAAACTGGTGTATTCTGTAAAGTCAGTAATCTATACCCATGTGAGATCGCACACCTCCAGGTGCAGATTTGCAACAATTTGTAAAATTGGGTCTACCATTTCTTATCCACAACAGTTTTTCTACAGACTGACGAGTTGAACGCTGGACCAGAGCACTTTGCAAAGTCTCCGGTCTAAGAAGTCAACACTACGCACAGTAAAAACAGAAGGTTGCTATTTCATGCATATGCCATACAACTTATGCAGAATTGCTCTTTCGCTTATATTTCATTATTGTGTTTTCTGACAGTGAATACGTGCAAGTTCTGAAGGCCGAAACCTCGTGCCCCCCACAAGAAATTAACAAATAAAGAAGCATTTAGCAAGGTGGCACATTTGCAGATAGCGGCTAAGTCGCCCTGTGTGATCTGTAATACCATTAGCCAACCTTAGATGATTAGCAGCAGCACATAGCCCACTTAGGAATGTTATGGCATTTCATGGTATAGTTGGTGCCATTGGAATTTTCAAATATCCTTGTTTTCTATACATAATAAAAAAAATTGCTTCATAATTTGAGAATCTGAAAAAGTAGCTTCTAGCTCAAATGTATCAAAAGTTACTTAAAAAGCTGCATCTGAATTGCAACGAAGCGCTGGGCACCTTGCAAAAGCTAAGCTGGTAACACTGCACCAGGTGACTGATAATTTCGGGCATTAAAGAGGTTGAAATTTTACCCAGAATGCTTTGTATCCCTACTTCATGAACTGGGGGGGGGGGGGGGGAGTAAAACTACAACAGTAAACAAAATCTCTACATAATCCAATGCAACAAACAGGATGGAAGGAACGACTTCCCTAGTCAGGAAAATGTTTTATTTCAGTGTTCATGCAACTGATGGCATACACTGCTGTGTTCTTTAAATCAGAGTGTGGCATTCAGTGTATGAAATAATCACAAATGTTTATATCTAATGCAATTAAAACGTGATGGAAAAAAGATTCCTTCTGTCATGAAGATATTTTGTTTCACTCTTCGTGAAACTTAAAGTCGCCGTTTATTTAAGGTATTTTAAAGTCTAGCAGAATCATTAAAAATTGGCATATTTTGTTAAGACTTGGGCCCCTAAATTTTTAAACACCATCTAGTGGGACAGTTCTCTCTGCTGCGAATGAGGTGCTTCTGTAAATGAAATGCATAATAATCTCCACAGTGAGCTCCAAAAGACAGGTTTTAAAACTTATTTGTAAATAAATGCGTATGTTCTTCGGAGCACAACAAACCATTTTACTGTGGTGTGTGTGTGGGGGGGGGGGGGGGTAAAGGAAAGTGTTAATGTAATCCTGCACCTGTAAATCAATACAACATAAAATCATTCACTGTTAGTGAACACTATCTTGAAGAGTGTTTTCTAAATATGCAGATGTATTTTTTAATTTTAAAAAACGCTGTCTTTTACATAGCGTTTGCACACCCTATGAGTCATTAACTAAGCGAGTTATAATATCAAGTAACAGAATGTGATTCAAACCAGCATTTCAATGCCAAATAATTTGATCATTCATTTTTGCGAAATTCAAATGCCATTGAGCATATGAGCGTATACGTCCAAATCCAAGCTAGCACAGAGTTGTTGATTAATGGGAAAAAACAGTACTGGCTTAAGGTGTCACCTGATATGGGCCCCCTGGCAGCTGTATATGCAGTGTACAAGAAATCTCCTCACTCACTCTCTCCTTCAGAACCCCTCGTCACAAGTTGACATACCGGTAAATGCATTAAATAGTCAACAAGAAAGTTCAGACTGCAAATACTGTGCTAAGGGGCAACCTCCTGCTTTCTATACTCACCAACAGTGCTGTAAATTGGCAGATACTGTCCTGGGTAACTGCACTTCTGTCATTCCAAGGGGAAAGTGCCTGCAGTTCTTGGCACTAGTGAAATACTATTTAAAGGGAGAGCACCAGAACTTCTCAGGAGCAACCAGGTACTCTAAAGAGTGAGTATTTACACTTCAATATTTCCATTTAAAACACTGCTCTTCAAAGAGCTCTATAGCCTACCAGGATGTGTAAACTCTCTGTCAGGCTGATTCTTCACATTGGCAAAAGATTTCAAGACCCTTCTCTCTCTTGCTCCCTCATTTCTACAAGCTGGCATCTAGCCTTAAACTGAATAACCAGTGTGCACTATGTCCTATTCTCTCCTTTCTTAACTCCTGGCCTTTTCTTTCACTCTTGCCAGCCCGCACCTGTCCGTGATATTGGATGGCTCTGGGATGTATAAAGTCCTAAAAAAAGAATCCATCTACCATATTTGTGTACAACTGAAAAATGTAGAACATGCAATAATAATGATAATAAGCCCTTAGAATATTAAACAATTAAACTTTTTGAAAAGTAATTGTGAATAATTTCCATTACTCCGCAAAAAAGACGAAATATAAACAGGCAGTGCAGATGTTTGCATTAAAGAAATTAAAATGGGTCTCCTCTGCACGGGTCATCGTAAAGGAACGCAGTCCAAACTTGTTTGCCTGCGAAGGCTCCTCTCCGCTAGTCCCACCCTGAAGCCCTTGGAAATATAGGTAACGGACAAATTAACAGAAGAACGATGACCATAGTTTTTAAAACATGCATTCCCCCGGAAAACCATTTCATTATTTAGGCATTTGCAACATGTGCCTCGTTTGCCTAAATAAATCTAGCTGTAATCTCTTTTTCTCGATTAAACCGGAACATCTCATTTTTTACAAGTATGTTTTATTACTAGATTTGTATATGAAATAATGGCATTTCCATTAATGAAAAGTCCAGCTGATACTGAACAATGACCAAGCTTAAAAGCGAATTACTGTAACACCATCTAAAAAGGAGAAGTGTTTTCATTAGTGTTGTGCTCATAAGATCTACAAAGCCATCGGAGTCCAAACCCACCAGGCTCCTGCC
The DNA here is from genome assembly GCF_964204655.1 of Triturus cristatus. Lineage (NCBI taxonomy): Eukaryota > Metazoa > Chordata > Amphibia > Caudata > Salamandridae > Triturus > Triturus cristatus. The sequence continues at coordinate 958,631,503 of NC_140593.1, read as the reverse complement.
ATTTCCCACTTCACAAGGAGCTCAAAAACAATTTCTTAAAGCAACATTTGGTTATACTTACCACCCAGACCATGAATCAACCCTGAAGAGTTCTTTTCATTTTACTGACTCGCCCACACACAGCTCTGCGGCACCCCTCGCTGCCCTGATCCTCCCTGGAACCCTCACCCCAGTACTGTCACCCAACTATTGTTGCCCTCCATAAGTGATGCTATGATGCTGTCACTTGCCTTTTCATTTGCAACCCGCCTTGTAACAACCTCATAATGTATAGTGCTTTGTTCCCGTGCAGCTAGGTACATATACGTCTTTTCTCACGATTTAAGTCAGATCCAAACAAGATCTAAGTAGATGTTTATTGCACTGGAACATGAGTCTTATATGAACCGCTTCCCGCGTCCAAAAACCCTTATTTGTAACAAACAATGCTCACCAATGCCTCAGATCTGTTGACATATCAGTTTGTGTTTGAGCCAGACTGGGAGGTAAGCAGGGAGCGGTAAGGTTACAGTCTGGAAGAAGTACATCAACTGCAGGCTAGGCAACATATCATAGACTCCCACCATGTGCCGCAGGCCAGGAGCACTGGGTTTGGGTAGGTGACCATGTTGTCGTTGATATACTGGGACATGTATTTTCTTTGCATCTTTATTTTTATTATATAGAAAGTGGGCAGCCTTAGCAAAATATCTTCACTTGGGGAGGATTTAACTTTGAGTTAGAGGTGTTCTGTAACTGTTGGAACAGCGTGTTAGAGTGTAGTTGCTAAGTTGGGCTTGAAATCTACAACACTGCTGTAAAGCCCACCTGCGCAGCACTAGCGAGGATGGAGTTTGTCTGCTGCACCTGACACTGACATGACAAGCGATGGCCAGTAGGGGACCGGACAATCGTCGCAGTACACCTCCCGCTCTTACCGTTATCGTTGTCACTCCCGGGACTTGGCTGGTGGGGCACACGGGCTCGACCCGCCTGGAAGTCGCTCTGTCCGGAATACATGAGTGCGGAGCCCGGCCGGGAGCTGCGGCCAGGCGGTGGGAACCCGATGCGGAGCTCTGCCGTTCTCGTCCTCCTGAGCGCAGCCCCACCTCCTCCGAGTCCTGCCCTCACCCCGGGCGCTGACCACGGCCCGCCCACAGAGAAAGACCGGGAGCTGGGAAATCCGACTTCCGGGCTTTGACGTCACAGCCCTGGCTCGAGCGGACGACGGCTGGTGTACCGCACCCACACAGCACAAGTGGTTCCTGAGCCCACCTGTCCGTCGTCTGCCTAGTGTGTCGTCTCGCGCTGCTACCCTCGGAGAGCCAAACAAGTTTCGGGAGTTCCGCTTAGGACTGCAGGCTCAGGCTCACTTCCAGTTTGCAGCTTCCAGCACCACCTGAGTCACTATCCGCATCCGGCAGTGTCTGCAACATGCGTACCTGTTGGTTCTTGCACATACACGCCTCAGGATAGAGTGAGCCCTGCGACCCTTCCCACCGCCAGTGTTTCTTTCCCCATTCTCCACTATACATAAATTACTCTGCTGAAAGGGAGCTATTATTTATCTCAACTGACAATGGATACTCCTCAAAGCTTTTTTGTTGTTGCAGATTCACATGAGCACCGGTTACGTTACACAAGGACACATTCATTTTTTTTGGGGTTGGTACTGGGAGATTAAGCAATTTGCCCAGAATCACAGGATGTGGACGGGACTCCGAGGCTCGAACCTTGGTTTCCCAGCTCCAAAGTCGGCATTCTATCCGTCAGACCACATCCTCTCCCCAGTTTTTGGGCAAGGCAATAATAACACTGTCTCAATCGACACCACAGGCTGCCATGGAGAGCATTTATTCCACTTAGCTGGCTCCTCTTCCATCCAGTGCTGTAATTAATAAATATGTACTCATGGAACCGTTAATTGGAGGGTCAAGGTGTGGCAGAAAGGGGGTGGAGTCACGAGGTAGGGGATCATGAAAAGCAGATTCTGACAGTTAACTTTATAAATATGTTTTTTAGAAGTCTGTGACAAAGAAATTGGCAACAAGGACAAAAGTGGCAGTAAATCTGTTCTAGCTTACTACTGGTCACAAAGAGTGTGCATTTAAAATATCTTAAGGCATCCTCTGCACAGTGCTTGAAATCGAAATACAGAAGTGCAGCTTACTTCACCTTTCCTCCAAACCACGCTATTTGCAGCAGCGGCCTTTGAAGGTAGGGGCAGCAGAATGTGGGAGCATAGGTGGGGGACTTGACCAGCGATGGAATAATGAAAAATAAATAAATCCTATTCTGTCATCTGCTGCATGCAATGCTGCTGGCTAGTGGATCTTTTTATAGAACTTGCTATTAAAGATATACTTTCTTGTTGGACAGATGTGTCTAAGTTGTCTATATCAAAAACAACAATTGATAGACTGAATGCATAACAATGTCAAACATTCACCCCAGTACAGAGATCTGGGCCTAAATCCATCATTTTTTTGCTCCCCATGCCTTCCAGTTTGAACCCAGCCATATACAAATCAGCGACCCCGAGGCTCGAACCCTGGTTTCCAGTACCAAAGTCGTCAGTCTAGCCGACGGACCACAGCCTCTCACAGTGCCAGGCCAGGTCCTCCCTGGACTGGAAACAAGCATCCTAGGACCGATTTCGGGGTTTCAATTCTCATCAGCCAGGATAAATTGACTCCAGTGGCATGGAGAGCACGGGACCCACGTCTGAGCATACCCGTCCCACTCTGGGTGACAAAGCTGCAAAAACAACAATTGATGGACAGAATGCAGAACAATATCAGACATTCACCCCAGTACAGAGATCTGGGCTTAAATCCATCGTTTTTTTGCTCCCCATGCCATTCCAGTTTGAACCCAGCCATATGCAAATCAGTCTTGACCCTGCGTCCAATGGGAACAGTCCAGTCCGAACTGCCAGGCCACGTCCTCCCTGGACTGGAAACAAACATCCTAGGACCGGTTTCATCTTTACTTGATTGTTGGGTTCTGAGCTCTTGTCTGCTTCACTAACTTCGCGATAAGCCTTGGACTGCTCACTATCACTACCATGAGAGTCAGATGCGGCATGGGCTGCACTTGGCCCAATTTGCAGAGCCTTAGTAGGACAGACCCCAGGACACGAGTGACAAACAACATCAACCACCACGGTTGGGTCCCAGTAGCCCTCTATGCCATTTGACCTCCTGAATGGGGTCTGGTAGAGTTTTTCTCAGTTTTTACACTGGGTCCAAGCCAACTCACTGGATAGAGGAATAAAATAGATTGTTGTTAAAAAATTTCTCAAAAATCTGGAAAGACAGGATTGACAAGGAGAAAAGGACATCTCAGAACTGAATAAATTGTTGGCTATTGATTCAAGCTAGCCTGGCTGATGAGGGGTGTTACCCCGAAACCGGTCCCAGGATGCTTGTTTTCGGTTCAGGGAAGACCTGGCTTGGCAGTTCGGGCTGGATTATTCCCATGAAGCACAGAGTCAAGACTGATTTGAATATGGCTGGGTCTGAACTGGGGCGGCGAAGTGAGCTAAAGAACGATGATGGATTCAAACCAGATCTGTGACTGGGGGTGAGTGTCTGAAAAGTTTCAGAGCTCTGTCCATCATCTCTTTGTGTTTGCTAAGTTGTCTATATCAGCATGGTGGAATTTTATTTGTGATGAATACCGAAAAGCCTTCATTATCAGTATGTCAGAATATTAAATCTGATCTGTATTGGCTACCTATTACTACTTACTTCTTTTGTCACCCACCTTTCTCTTAAATATCATTCCCATCCTATTTTCTATTCTCTCTATATCCATTCCTTTCTCCTCTGTCTCTTTCTTCATGTCTCCCTCTATCTTTCTTTCCTCTTTTCTTTTCCCTGTCTCCTTTTCTATCATTCTCTCCACTTATTTCTCTTTCTTTCTTTTCTATTTTTCTATAAAAGATATATCTCATTTTTTATTCTTAAATTTGTATTATATTTTTCTATTCTTAGTAATCCTAGTTTTATATAGCTTCAATTGTTATTATATGTTTCTTTTTTCCTTTGTGTATTACTATCATTGATCTTCTTTTGAATCTTCAATACAAATATTTAGTAAAAAAAACTGCAGCTTGCATCTTGGCCATAAAAAGCAAGTTCCCTATGCCCATGCATGATGTGATGCTCCAGTACAGTTTTTTCTTTGAATTCTGGAGCTTGTAGTCCTTTTTTTTTTTTTTTAAATAATTGAATACACAAGAGTACACAGCCCAGAATTCAAAGTAAAAACCTGGCCCAGAGCAGCTTATCACACATGGCCCAGGGCAGTTTGGGAGGACTGCTTGTCCCAGAGTACCTTTTTGCTGCTGAGATGCCTGGTACTCTACTATTAAAAGTATTAGAGTAGTGCTGAGAAGTTCAGGGGCCAGGATTTCCAAAATAAAGAAGTGCAGGCACTGCATATCTGATAGTACTTGCCTGTTTAAAGCATTGCTGCTGCAGAGATGTTTGTGTACCCAGCAATTTTCAGGGGCTTATAATAGTAGTAAGATAATACTGGTGAATAATGCAGTTCTAGTAGAGGCTTGACTTTTGTCCAGTCACAATTTTGACTTAAAATAGCATAGAGAGTTAATGTGTCTGTTGCTGTCTGTTGCAAAGCACATTGGGTAACATGCAGATCACAGATTTGTATTTTTTGTAGAAAGGTAAGTAGGTTACTGCTTATGGCACAGATCACTTTGTGCCTTCCAGTTCATAAAATGCAATCCTAATATAGCACATTGAACTATGAACTGGCATCAAAGTGCAAGCTGTAAGTCATGGGTTTAGATCTTTTTGTAAAGCTTGCAAAAACAAATGCAAAATAATGCATTCTTCTTACAATTCTTTTATTGCTGTATGCTTTCTTCTTCTTATCCTCTTTCTTTCACTTCCCTTTTATTCCACCCTTCTTTTCTTGCTTTTCTTTCATTTGTTAATTCTTTCTCTTCTTTCCTTCCATCGCTTTTTCTTCTCTCATTTCTTCTTTCCATAATTGCACTAAATATTTCAGCTCCTCTTATTTCTTTCTTTCCTTCCTTCAATTTTTCATTTTATTTGTTCCTTCCATCTTTTCTTCTTTGATCTTTCTTTCCATTTTTCATTTTTCCTTTCTTTCCTTTTAATTTCTGTCCTTATTTCCATCCTTCTTTTGTGCCTTTTTTCTCCTGCGTCCTATTTGCTTTTCATCTTTCACTCCTTATTTGCATTCCATTCACCTTCTTTCCTTCACATTCTCTCACTCCATTTCCCTCTCACTTTTTTTTTACAATTGAAATCATTTTCCTTTCTGTCTGTCACCATTTTTGGCTTCTTTGGCACCTTTTGGGTCCCATCCCACAGCTTTGTCTTGGTAACTACTGTTGCAGCAGTGTGAGCCACAGACCAGATTTAGGAAGGGCCATGACGAACAAGTTGTTTTCCTTCGGTAATGCCTCATCAGGTAAAGACTCTATAGAGCCTCAGATTTCTTAATTTAGAATTATTCTCAGGCATCAATCAGACTGTATCTGGAATTCTTTTGTGTGCAGTACCCCTGCACGCTGGTAGGTGGCATGGATCGGCTCTGTGTTGCATCATCGGTATCGTCTGCACCAGAAGTGACGTGCACAGTGCCTATGCAGGTGCTAACACAGCGGGCTGATGTTAGTTTCTTATTCCTTCTTTCCACAACAAAAGTGCGGCGTCACGAAGAACACTGACCACTGGTGCGTGAAACTAGGGCCCTTAAAAGGGAAACAGCCCTTCACTCTTAATTCATTCACAAAGCGGGGAGGATGGGTGAGTTGGTAAGGAAACTGCGACTAGATAGAGTCTCTACCAGATAAGGCATTACCACAGGTAAGTAACTTGTTCATCACATAGAGACATCTAGCTGCAGATCCTTACCTTAGAATACATACCCAAGCAATACCTCCCCAGAGGTGGGACTAAAAAGGTCCTGTAAGACTGAACGGGCAGAATTCCAATCTCAATGGACCTGATTGGCAAGGCATTTGTGCTTTGTAAACAAGTGGAGGAAAGTCCACTTTGCTGTTGACAGATATTTAGGACGGGTACTCCCTAATATAGTGCATGGGTCACCGCCTTGGCTCTGGTAGAGTGAGCTTGTAAACATTCAGGAGTTTGCTTTTTGGCCAATGCGTAGCAAATTTTCTTTCAGAGCATTATTCCTCATGAGATGGGCCAATGCGGAGCAGATTTTATTTCAGAGCATTATTCTACATGAGATGGTCCATTTCTGCACCACCTTTCCTTTTTTTGGCTTCAACAAAACTCCACAAAGAGTCCAACCAGAACACTTGTGCAGTCAAGGTAGAACGACAATGCTCTTTTTGGGTCCAAACTGTAGTGTCGTGTGAGTTTGTAATGACGGAACCTTAGTAGCTCCTGATGGACTCCGTAGAACTGTGATGTAAGCATTAGAGTATAGTGAAGTGAATGCAGGTTTAGAATGTTTAGTTCGTGGTTACATGCATAGCAATAAAGACGTATTATACAAAGCTCCATGTGTGACATAGTCATTGGCGAGTACCCGGGCTGGAGAGGACGGTACAGCTGGTGACAAGATAGGGGAAAAATAACCCACAGATCATTAGTGCTCTCCGAGAGAATTTGTAGTAGTCCAGCAAATTGCTCGTGAGTGCCACGTGTGCCACCGTCTAAATGTAGAATCGATGTTTTGCACATGTGGAGTCAAACCGCTGCCCCAGTTCAGTGTAAAGCATTTGAAGTTAATGAAAGCTTCACTGAGAAGTCTACACATCGGTGGACGAGAACCTGCTGGGAAGGCAACTCAAAAGAGGTACTGATCTACTAATTAACTCAAAGCCATGCATTCATACAGAGTGACAACGCTATATGAGGATGCAACTAGGTTTTGAAAGAGCAGAACGTGCAAAACAACACTGCAAACAGAAGCACTGTGAGGCAAAGATGAACCAGGTGTCAGTCAGCACAAAGAGACTCCTAAAGACAAAGTGATACAAGAAAGGGTCATTTGTAAAGACCTCAGAGAAAGCACCCGGGTTGTGCTTGCAGAGCCGTCCATATCTAAAGCGGCACCCCATCAAAGCTGCTTAATGGGGCTCTGAGCAATTCCAAAGGTTTTCAAAATGCAGAAAGCCGAGAGCAGCAATCAGAATCGTGACAGATGCTTCTCTAATGGAAACCAAGAAGGGGTCCTGTTTCCTGTCATTTAAAAAAATGATCCAGATGCCAGCACGTCGCAAGGCCTCAGAGATGATTTGCATAAACAAGATCACCAAGTAGTGTCAGACAGAAGTATACTTTCCACGTCAGTAAGTTCCACCAATGGTTCCTATGCTGCCTCCTTCCTAAAACTACACTGCCATTTGATTCCTCCAAAAAGTTGAATATTGGCGACAGATGGAGTGCTTGGATACTGTCATTTGACGATTTCATTGATGCTATTAAAGAAGCAGATGACAAGAAGATTGTCAAATACCTTAAGAAGAAGTGAGCTGATGAAATAACATGCAGTCAAATCAAAGCAGCCTTGAATATCAAATTCAATCCAATGCTAAATGTAGATTACAGAAGGTACATCTTAAGTAAAGAATGACAGAAAGGTAGCAAGGACATTGACAAATTAGTTGAGAGACTGTATACCCTCATCAAACACTGTAAGTTGACTGAATTTAATGATGAGGAAGCTATACGCCTCAGAGTGATTGCCGGATGCTTGTCAGATTCGTTCAGACAATGGATGCTGAGAGAAACTCTTAGTCTTTGGAGCAAGTTCTCATGGCTGCTAAAGCTGAAGAGCGAGCTGATCAACAAGCTGCTGACATGGAGACCGGAGATGACCAGAGTGAGTCAGTCATGAATGTGAGAAATATGCCAAAGCACAAGTCCGAAGGACACTGAGTGAATTCTCCACAGAAAAAGAAATTGTGCTACAATGTGGATTTTCATTTCCACACAAAGGCAAATGTCCCACCATTGGGCAGATCTGAAAAGGCTGTGGAAAGGAGAACCATTTTGTGACTGTGTGCAAGGTGAAGGAAAAAGGAAGTGCGTACCAGCGTGAAGACTAAATGTCTGCTTGAATGTTACAGAAGCACTTTCGACACGCCCGTAAGGCCAAGCGACCACATCAGCTGAGGCAAATCAACACCAAATGATGTTGATCGACAACTAAATCTTCACCAAACAGTTCTTCCATATCAATATCAAGTGAAAGGGAAGAAGATGGTTGTTCTATTTCGATGTTTACCTCAGAGAAGCATGCACATGTTGGACTGGCCGCCTGCAAGAAAAAACACTGGTTCAAGAGAAATCAAAGCACCAAAGTCATTCAAACATTGTCCAAAGATCACATTAAAGGTCAATGGTTGTTCAATACCTTTCATTATCGATAGAGGTGTGCCAGTAAATAGTATGCCTTCGGAGGATATAATGAGCTGTCTCCATTGCCCAAACTTAGGCCATCAAAATATTAAGTGTATAAGTGGGCTGCATCATGCCACTAAAAAGTCATGGTACATTTGTAGCAGTGATGAAGCATAAGAAAACAAAGGAACAAGCACACATTCATGCACTTCAAAGTACAGCATCAGGTGCCTATTTACTCAGCTTCAGCATAGCTGCTGATATGGGACTATTATCCGTGAACTATAACATGAAGGCTTATCACAAAATAGTAAGTCAATTTCCTTCATTGTGTCAAGGGCTCCGAAAACTCAATACTATGAAAGTCCCATTACATATTATTGAGGACATCCGTCCTTTTACTTAAAGACACAGACAAATTACCTTTCAATTACAGAAAGCTGTTGAAAAAAAACTTGAATCTTTACTCAAACACAATATCATTGAGCATTCCACTGGTCCAACTACGTGAGTTTCTCCCATAATGGTAGTACCCAAAAAAGGACAGTGAAGGTGCTGCATGCATCTGCGTGGATATGTGTCAAGCGAACAAGACAATTGAAAGAGAATGACATCAAGGTCTGCACATTGTTGACATGATAACACAATTGAATGGTGCAAAGGTATTCTCTCACCTAGATCTGAATGAAGCATATCATCAGTTGGAACTCAAGGAGAATTGCAGGTACATTACAACCTTTTCTACACATGTTGGTCTGCTCAGTTTCAAGAGATTGAGTTTTGGTGTGTCATCACCTGCAGAGCTATCCCAAGATGTCATTCGATGTACCATACAGCCGGTCATGAATGCTTTCAATTATAGTGATGACATATTGGTTTTCGGAGCTACACAGAAGGAGCATGACAAAGCTCTCACGCAAGTGTGTCAGTTGCTCCCTGATGTTGATTTAACATTGAATGCCGAAAAATGTGAGTTACATAAGACAAAGTTAAAATTCTTTGGACATATCTTTTCTGATGGGGGCATGAAACCAGACCCAGCTAAAGTGCAAGTGCTGTCAACTACTAGTCCCCCACAAGACGTTTCCATGTTATATTTATTCCGTGGCATAGACTGCTATTACTGTAGATACGTACAAGACTTTGCCACTGTCAGTGCGCCATTAAAAGACTTGACAAAAAATAATGGGTTTTTTCTTTGGTCAAATGAATGCGAGCAGAGCTTCCAGAAAATCAAACAAGCTATTGAGAATGAAACTGAAATGGCATATTTTGATCCAAAGCTTCATACTGAGGTTGTTGTTGAAGCTAGCCCTGTCGGGTTGGGCGCCATTCTTACACAGCACAATGAACACCCAAATGCTCAAAGACGTATTATGGCTAATGCAAGCCGAAGTTTGTCCCAAACTGAATGTGCTTACTCACAACCTGGGAAGGAAAGCTTAGCAGTGGTGTGGGAGTTTGAATATTTCCACATATTTTTGTATGGTAAGTGTGAGAGGCTGGGCTGGTATATGATTTCCACTAATGTAAGTGGGCACCCTGCACCAGTCCAGACAACTCTTATGGTGATTTAAGAGGTCTTAGACGACCTTAGAAAGCTCTCTAAGTGGTAGCTGTGGAGAACAGCCTTCAGGATTAGTCCAGAAGGAGTGTAAAGCAGCTTGTTTTACCAGAATACAATTTTATATGTATGGATTAAGTATAAAAGAAATACACAGGGTATTTATTAAAATATTTATTTATTATATAATACTCTCTAATACATACAAATATCTCATACCCGGAGATATGCACAATGCACACAATACTTTGCATAAAAATCAAGTAAATAGCACAAAATACACAGTGGACTCCAGTGGGGGGAGCAAACCATATACTAAGAAAGTGGATAAGAACCATGACTCAGTTCAAAACAGTGTCGAGAGGACGTAGAAGTGCTGGGGACCCAAGGTGAGTGACTAGGAACCCCACGAAGAGCGTGTGCAGTGTGGAAACAAGACCGCGTGCTCCGTACAAATCAACGTGTAAGTCGCGGTTGTAATTTAAAAGATTAAGGACCCTTCCCAGTGGACCCTGAAGAAAGCCCGTGGGAAACAGAAGGTTGGTGGGCCACCCCACCCGTGTATACCCTAGTTCCAACCTTACCAACACCAGGAAAGCTGGGTCATGAGTGAGAATTTGTGTCGGAAACCGCCATTGAACCCAATGGAGGACTTCTGGAAAGTACTGCTGCTGAAGAAGGAGAAAGTGTCCGGTGGAATCCGAAGGTGGATTCTAGTTGAGAGGTACCTGCAAGCAGAGGGGACAGAGTCTATGTCACTTACGAGTGACCAGGATATCTGGAAAACGAATGCCCACCAATGTCGGGAGTTGCAGGAGAGTTGACGATGACCGTGTCTCTGCAGCTGTGAGGACCAGGTGATGCTGTGGAAAACCAGGAGCCGTGCACGAGCTGTCCCACGTCAGATGTCGAGTGTTATGGGGTCGGTGTCCGGCGGGAGCACCAACAAGCCTTGGCAAATGCAACCAATGCAGAAGTCAAAAAAGGTGCAATGTCGGGACCAGCAAGGTCCAGGGGACTCAACACAAGCAGGGGAGTCAGGGCAGGCCCTGAGCAATCAGGGGAGCCCAAAAGAAGCTGGAGTTGCAAGAGGACCTTGAGTAGCTCACCAAAAGATGCAGGCCACGGTGCAAACGATGCGATGTGGACAAAGACTATGGTCACTGGAGGTGCTTGAGATTGGGGCTACTTGGAGCCCAAAGATCTTGGTGGGACTAAGCCAACAAGCCTTTGCCACTGCAAGTCGACGCTGTGCACAGGGGTTCGGTTCCTGCGGCTCCCAATAGGGATACTGGCCTCATACTTGGTGAGAGCGCAGGCCTCGAGAGCACTGGAGAACCACCACCTGTGTTGCAGAACCTTTCAGAGTCTGTAGGAGCTCAGGATCAGCAGACCCGTCAGCTTAGTTGCGGTGCCTGCAAATGCGGTGAAGTGGTTCCTTCACTTCCTTCAGGCCTTGGAAGGTTCCTGTACGGTGCACAGGCACAGACAATGCAACAGACCGAAAGGGGGACAAAGTCGAGCCCAAACAAAGTCCAGTGAAGTCCAGAGTGCCCAGGTGGTAGAAGTAGAAGTGGTGTCTGAATTGAGTCTTGTCCCATGATGAATCTAGGGACCCACCCACAAGCAAGCCCTTAAGTACCCTAGGAAAGGGGTTGGAATGATCATGGGGACCCTCCCAGGGGAGGGTCTGGAAAGTGGGGAGGTTACTCCCGTGTCCTTTGTCCAGTTTTGCACCAGAGTAGGAGCCATCGGCTCCCAGAGGTGGTTTGAACTGGACTATGCATGGAGACACCAAATGTGCCCCTCATGCAGACATAGTAGTGCTGGCAAGCGCAGCCAGTTGGCCCTAATACACTAAATCCTGTGTGGGAGGTGGTCACACCTCCCTGTGACAGGATGCCTATTGTTCTGCCTTTCCCTGCTTGAGCTTGGCTCAGCAGCAGGAGGGCAGAACCGTGTCTCTGGTCGGCAGCAACCATTTTGTGCTGTCCGGGTCTAGAAGACTGGTACCGGAAGCACTGAGAGCCTAACGGAGGGCTTTTCTAGTGCTTTGAATCATACCTCCAACACTGTTTATGGTGTGGGGTATGATTCCAACATGTTTGATACCGAACATGATAGGAATAGTTGCAGCCGATTTCGAGATGGTCATCGCGTAATTACGCGGCACCCCTCTATATAGTATATGACTGCTTCACTTACAACCCGGGAGAATGGACTCCGTAGGATGTAGGGGTGTCCAACTCATGCAGGGGCACCCTCACACTTAGAACCAAGCACCCTGCCTTTAGGATTGCAAATGCCTGCTATAGGAAGAGGTGTGGTGCAGCGGCCAGGGCAACTGACTCCGGAACCCGGGGCTCACGGTTCGATCGCCGGTGGCAGATCAGCCCAGCACCATGTGACACTGGGCAATAGCTTGCTTAATCTTCCTGAGGGCCCCCAGGGCCTTGACAACTTTGGGTAATTGTTCATGCTTTACAAATACTGGACATTTACATAGGGGTGACTTATAGGTTTTAAGCGCAGTGACCCTAGATATAGGAAACCTAGATCTTTAGTAAGTGGTGCTAGCACCAGCTTACACAGGCTGCAATGGCAAGTCTGTAGTTCAATTATGAATGGTCTCCCATGGGTAGCATAATGCATGCTTCAGCCGATGGGGGACCTCTGGGGTACCTATGCCCTGGGTACCTTACAACCATATACTAGGGATTGATAGGGGTACCCCAGTAACCAATCTAGGATGTACCTAGGCACTGAACATAACAATTAAAGGGAGGAAGCGGAGAGACTGGGGTCCTGATTAGCAGGATCCCAATCGGACCAGTCAATAACAGCTTAGCACCTGGCAAAAAGTGGGGGTAACCATGCCGAAGGATCCTGCCTTCCTACAGGAAGCCCTTTACACTTGTGAACAATCATCAATCATTGTTGACTATATTTGGAAATCCAAAAGCAAAAATGCCTCCTCACAGTGAACGTTGGGGAGTGTGATTGGAAGAGTACAACTACACCATCGTGCATCGTCTAGGGAAATATCAGAACCCTGCAGATTATTTCTCACAAGTGTCTCTACAAAGCCCTGGCACCCATTCTAAGATGGCCGAAGCTTACATAAATTTCATAGTGAAATCAAGCAGACAAGCTGCCATTTTGTTGGAACAAAGCTTCACTGCCACAAGTCAAGATAGTGACATGTTGATACTGAAAAACATTATTACACATCAGTCTTGGTACCAGCACCCTTGCTCTCTTACCAGTAACAGTGAATATCAAAAGTTTAAGAATGTCAAAGATGAACTGTCCATTACTCGGGTAGGCATTATCCTGAAAGGTTTGAGAATTGCTATTCTGGATAGTCTGCGATAACAGATAACTGAACTGGCCCATGAAGGATATCATGGAATTGTTGCCACCAAACAAGCTCTCCGGGACCTAGTCAGATTTCCACCTCTCAATGAGAGAGTTGAAAGAGAATTAAAGGCCTGTCATCTATGCCACTGTTTGTCATTGAAAACTACTCAACACCAATTAAACATGTCAGAGTTGCAAATGCATGCAAGGGAAAGAATTGCAGTGGACTCCTTTGGTCCTCTTTCTGAATATTCCCGTTTACTATAGATCGAAGACCTCTCATCTATCACTCAAAAGTGTGTCATTGAGATATTAGACAGCAACTTCGCAACCTGGGGTATTCCTGCGATCTTAAAGTCTGACACGACTCACCTTTCTCAGTCATCTTAATGTGAAGCATCAGAAGAGCACTCCTCTTTGGCCTCAGGCCAATGGCCTCATTGAACATTTAATGAGACTTTGAGGAAAGCCATCCAAGATGCTGGACTAGAGAAGCTCAACCTTAAAGCTGTCTTAAATTCCACTCTTTGAGCTTACCGCTTGACCCCTCACCCGTCCACAGGTAAAAGTCCTGCCACCTTGATGTTCGAGAGAGCCATGACGACCAAGTTACCTCATTAGACCCACAGAAGAGCAAATTCCGAGGAACAAACACGCATGAAAGACTTTGATCTTAAGAGGAAAATGAAAGCCTATGCGGATGAGCGTCAACATGCAAAAGATGTCACTGCTTGTTCATCAGCACAGAAAATGAACGTATGATGCTTCTTTCGATGCTGAACCACTTCTTGTTGTGACCAGCAAAGGACACATGGTGACTGCTCAACATCCTGGAAAGCCCATTACGCAAGACCCCTCACATTTCCGACATGTGGCTCATCGCCCGTCTGGCATTGATGTCATTGTAGAGTCTGGGTCTGAAAGGACAAGTGAAGAACCCCTGATTGCTGCTATTTCTCCATCACCAGTGCCAGTCCTGGAGATTTCTACTTCCTATCCCAACTTCTGAAGACATGGTTGGGACGTGTGATCCAAGCGGCGTGAAGACTCATTGAAGAGCTCAAATTGATTACATTTGTAAAAAAATATTTAACAAAGGGAGAGATGTAGTGGCATGTGCGTTTGTAATGTGGGAACCTTTGTGGCTACTGAGGGACTCTGTAGAACTGTGACATAAGCATTAGACCATAATGAAGTGAATGCAGGTTTATAATGTTGAGTTTGTGGTTATACTCAGAAGAATAAAGACGGGTCATACCAAGCTCCATGCAGCATTGGCAAGTACCCTGGCTGGGGAGGAAGCTACACTGACAAAGGCATCTCTCCTCTTCTTTAGGGGGGTGAGGCGGAGCGTAAAATGTAGGCAGGGTGATGGACTGGTCTAAATGAAAGGGAGTGACCGACTTTGGTAGGAGGGATGCCCTTGTCCAAAGGACCAGCTTGTCTGAGTAGATGGTTAGGTACGGAGGCTGGGATGGTAAAGCCTGTAGCTCACTGACCCTTCAGGCAGATGTTATTGCCACTAGAAAGGCCGTTTATATAGTGAGAAACCTGATATGGCGATTGTATAAAGTCTCGAAAGAGTGCACATGAGAAATTTTAGGACTAACTTTAGGTCCCACTGAGACATAATGAAGGGTAAAGGTGGGAATGTGTTGGAGACCTTTCAAAAACCTATGTACAATAGGGGATGTGAACAGGGATGACAGATCTGGCAACTGCAGAAATGCTGAGATGGCAGAAAGATAGCCTTTTAAGGTGCCCACAGCCAGCACAGTCATGTTGGGCTAGAGTAAGAATAAACAGAAGAAACTGGAAAAAGGGTGCAGATAGGGGGTCAACTTGCTTATCTGTACATCATGCCACAAACGTCCTCCAAAAGCAGGCGTAGGCCTTCTTGGTGGAAGGACACTTGGCTGCCCAGATAGTATTACAGACTTCATGCGCAAGTTCTAAAGCTGTCCAGTGTCTCCGTTCAATATCCACTCATGAAGGTGATCCAGCGGTAAACCAGCCTCAGATACTCTAATACCTCATACTCACCTTGGGACCATATACACAAACTTACACACAGGCCAATTATATCCACTGGAGTCAATTTTATATTTATCTCTCTCAGATTAATTATTTGACATTTCTAACTAATCTTTCACAGATCAAAAGTTCTTTCCTCTGGTCAATGGACCATTAGTTGAACTAGTTGATGGTGAAATGATATGAATCTTAATCTACTTTCTCTGCAATGCAATAACCACAGACTCGGGAACATTTTAAATGTGTATCTAAATGAAAATCATGTGAGCCAAAATCGAAGTACAGAACGGTCTCTGTTACCCATAGAAGGAGGAATGATAGAGAGAGAAGTACAAATTAAATTCTACCAAATATTATAGTTACCTAGAATGGTGTAAAAACCGACCCCTTAGCCAAGGAGTTGGGAAAGGGTTCCCCAGGAAAGGACAGGAGGCAAAGGTTTCAGGATTCAGGACAGGATTCAGGACAGGATAAGTGACCTCTTCTAGATCCGACGCCAGCGTCGGACCCCTCTCTGACACTATCATCCTCCTGGATTCTTCTGCGATCTTCTTCTAATTATTCGCCTTAAATTCTGGGTCTGCAATACAATTCTTCTTCAGCATTCGCTCGTCACACAGCATACCGAGCTCTGCAGCATTCCGGTCTCTCTGCACTAACTAATCAGCTAAACTACCCCAGTTATACTCTTCAAATGCCATGTACCACCCCTTAATGTTTCAGATTCCTAGAACCCCTAATTCTGATTGGATAGGCAAGGGGAGGATGATCATCACACCATGCTAAGTTTTAATATATTTCCTTTGGTTCTTTGTTTAATGTTGCCGCCCCTTAATTTTTATTCACAGACTTTATTTCCCACCTGTATTCACATCTTTATCAAACAAAAAGTATACATATAACATTTGTCCCATTCAATGTGCAGGATGTCGAGCAGGTTCCTAGGACATGTTGAAAATGTGTTCTTGGACGGGATTCAAGAATAACATGGCTTCTGGCACCTTCATTTTGCGCATGTGTATGGATCACGTGTGATACAGACTTCGGTCTCTTAGAAAGGCCCAAATATGAACTAATAAGAAAGTCAAAAAGAAGCATATTAATTTCAAAGTGAAATGATTTCACTGTATACCACCTATCTCTACTCTAATCACATTTACTTATAAGTGCTCTCCTTGCATTAACAATTAGTAAAATAATGTCATTTAGTTTCAGCAAAGCAGATGCTTAGCATGTGAGCTTTCAAGCAGCCATTTTAGATGCGTCTGCGCAGGTGCAGAAGATTCCCTCCAAGCGACAGACCGTCATCCTGCGTACATGCAGTTGACGCATGTGCAGTACAATTTCCCGCGTTAGCGGCCATTTTAGATTTCACTCAAGTTACTTGTTAATAAGACACATAAGCAAGCTTCGTCTTGCTAAAATATGGAATGTGGTGCACATTAATTTACACAATACAAAATTAATACGGTGTTACGAGTTGTATGAGAGGATTGCTTCTGAGCAAAGTCTCTTTTATACGAGTCCTTGCTCCATCAATCCCCTCTCTAATGGCATTTTGTGCCATCACAAAATTACCCATCACCAATCAGATGCCACCTTTAGCACATCTCAATTCCCTTCCCGGTCTTTTCATTTCGTTCCTCATTTACATCTTTTAAGTTCTTAATTTTCATGTACAATTCACCTTTCATTTCTTCTAACTGTATTTCTTCATACTTTCTTTTCTTTCCCTTTTCATTCACCTCATATCTCTTTCTATTTTTACAACATTTGCACCATATCATCATTGCTAAGACTAATATTGTTATCCCGATGATAGGTAGTATCATTTGGCCTATGAAACTCTTTCCTATATTAATAAACCAAGTCCCTATAGAGGTAATACTATTTGTTAATTTCTTCCATACACTACCAACTTCCAGTGGCTTCAATTCTTCTTCCAGTTTCAAAATATTTTTAATGTATCCTCCAATTTCTACACTTTTGTCCGGTATACAAGTGCAACAATGTTGCGCCTTCAGCATTTTACAGACTCCGCCCTCTTTTGCTAATAATATATCAAGCGCAAGTCGATTTTATAAAACCATTGATCTAATTGCAACCATTTCTGTATTGATCATTAAGAACCCCCAGCAGTATCAGTCGATAGGCGATCAACTACTGTGGATAACTGACAGATTTTTCGTGAATTCAGAATGACTCTCACTGAAGGTATCAATACACTAAATATATCACCTACTATTTCTGAAAAACTAGCTCTCTTTCTTCGTGTTAGTTCTTTTGTGTTTTCATTGCTACCAGTGATTCTCTTTACATGATAGACTTTAGAGAATACTATTCCAAAATAGCAACTCCCATATCAGCGTGCAGGCAGCTTAAAGTAAGCTTTGTTCCCACACACATAATAGACTCCAGGAAAGACTGGATCTGTTCCCCCTTTTTGTCCCCAACCTCCAAGAATTAAAACGTTATGTTCACATTCACTGGAACCAATAAATAAATTGTTATAGTCAGTTTTTAATCTATGGAGGCAGATCTTTCCTTTCTTTTCAAAATCTAGGGCCATTACAGCATGAGTCTTGCCAGCTGTATAAATTCCCTCTTTCTCAGCCCATTGAGGAATCTGAGGGTTCTTTTCGGAAGCTTTTCTTTGGAAGTCCTGTCTCCTTTCCTCTACTAAATTCAAAAATATCTTTTCTTCCTAATGTAATGAACATGTTAAATTGTTTTTGTGTGCTTCTGCTATATCTATCGTCTTCTGTGTCAAGAAAAATTCGCCCATAAACTGTTCAGCTTGATTACTAAGTATTGGATTCATACTCTTTCGAATAGTAATCTCTGAAAATATCACGTCTAAATTTGAATAATAATATTGTAAATTTCCTATCCTTTAAAAAAAGCTAGTTAATATACTACATGAAATACTATATGTTAACGGTAAATGATGGTTGGTGACGCCTTCTGCTACTGAAGCTGGTAGTTTCATACATACATAACAATCACTAATTCCCAAGCCTGGGCAAAGCACTACGCTACACTCGCGTAGTTTGCGAAGTTTGCGCTACTTCGCACTACGCGAATTGCACGTAGCACAGTGCAAACACGTGTAGCTTAGTGTTGCGTAGTGCAGCGGACATTTAAAGCAGTGTCGTTATTTGTCACAGTGTGATGTAAGTCTAACTCATCTGGTGCTTCTAATTCCACTCTATCTCCCGTTATGTTGTAGCACAATTTGATTATCTTCGTCTTCAGAGTCCCTCTCTATCTGTCCTTGTTCAGGGCTTATTATTGTGGCTTCATCTGCCTGAACTTGTTCTTCGTCCTCTATCTGGTCCTGTTCAGGTCTTATTTCGACTTGTTCTTCTTCTTCCTGAACTTGTTCTTCTTTTTCTAACTGGTCCTGTTCAGGTCCTACTGCACTCTGCTTTTCTGCAGCACATATGTGTTCTTCTATACCTGTCTGTCCCTGCTTGAGTTCAATAAATGTGTTGTCTGTCTGAGTACTGATTTCTTTCCCTGTCTTGTCCTGCTCAGGGACTCCAACAATTTTATTCATCTTTACTTGAGCTTGTTCTTCTACACCTGACTGATCCTTTCTAGTTTCCTGTCTTTCTTAATTTTGTTCTGCTTCTGGTTTTAACAATCACCTCAGGTATGTCAACCACTGGTATCCAGTCGTCCTGACTTGTGCTCGGTTGTTCTCCATCAGCTTCTTCAGAATCTGTTATTCTAGATTCTTCAGCTGCACAACCTTCAGTGGCCCCAACTGCTTGTGTCAGTTGTGGTTCCCCTTCCTCAGGAGCGGGCACCCATTTTGTATGACTGGCATGGATCCAGTTAGGCAAACCTGCACATTGTACTGCTGTTGTTGTGACCAGTATCACCTGTCTTGGATCATCCCACCTGGGTGCTAGGCACGACTCTCGGGTGTGATTCTTCACTACCACCCAGTCTCCGGGATTCAAATCATGTGCTTGATCTGGCTGACTGGCAACTGCATCTTTTCCAACCTGGTGAGAGACAGAACGCACTAGGTTAGCCAATCCGTTACAGTAGTTCAATACCAGATCATCAGTTATATTCAACAGTTTATGTCCTGGTATAAATGCTTGTCTCATTGCTCTTCCCATGAGAATATCATGGGGACTCAGTCCTGTTTTCCTGTCAGGAATGCTTCTGAGTCCCATCAGAACAAGAGGTAATGCATCTGGCCAACACAGTGATGTTGATGCACACATATTTGCCAGTCTTGACTTAATTGTGCCATTCATTTGTTCTACCACTCCAGAAGCCTCTGGGCGGTATGCACAGTGCAGTTTTTGTTCAATTTTAAATGCTTCACATATTAACTGAATTATTTCATTATTAAAGTGAGATCCTCTATCTGTTTCCAAAGCTACTGGAAAATCAAACCGTGGAATTAAATCCCTCGAGAGCAGTCTGGCAACTGGTTTACTGTCATTTCTTCTAGTAGGGTATGCCTCCACCCACCGTGAAAACAAACATACTATAACAAGGATGTACTTTAGTCCCCTACATGGTGGTAATTGTATGAAGACTACCTGTAACCTTACAAATTGTCCTTCTGCTTTTCCAATTTTTCCCCAACTGACCACTGTTTATCTGCCTGGATTTATCTGTTGGCAGGTTAGACATCGCTGGCAAATGCTCTCTGCAACTGCCCTAAATCTTGGATTGTACCAATCCTGTCTGAAGAGCCTGTTCATGGCGTCCCTACCTACGCGTGTGTCTCCATGATACATTCTAGCAAACAATCTGGCATGACTGGTCTGCCATCTTGATAAATCCACACGTCAACTTCTGCCCCCCTTTGACACCCTGTTTTTATCCATCCTTCCTTTTCACTCACTTCCACCTCATCCTGCAATTGTCTCTTCTCATCCCAGGTTTCTAGAGCAGAGAATAGCATAAGTTGGCAGCTGATTCCACTTGTTTAAATTTTCTAATTTATTGCCATTTTATTTCTGGCACAGTATTGAGCAACCTGGTCAGCGTATCGATTACCTGCTACCACATAGTCATTTCCTGACTGATGTGCAGCACACTTGACCACTGCTATTTCTTTTGGCAATTGTATTTCTTCCAATAATTCTTTTACAAATGTCCCATTTTTGATAGGGGATCCTGAAGAAGTCATGAAATCCCTCTGCATCCAAAACTGGCCGTAGTCATGCACAACCCCGGAAATTAAAAGCTATCAATTTGGCTACCTGTGCAGACTTGACTCTTGGTAAATAGGATGCTTTGAATACTCCAGCTATTGTGCATACAGCATATGCGGCACTTAATCCCACTTCTTCATGTCTCATACACGAGCCATCTACAAACAGCTCATGTTCAGATTCTTTCAGGGGTTTTTCCTGTAGGTCTGGACGAGGCTTAGTACATAACTCAGTTACATCCAGACAGTCATGCTCAACTTCATCTCTCACTTTGTCTCCAAGTACATCTGGCAATAAAGTAGCTGGGTTTAACATAGTGCACCTAACCACTGTCACATTTTCGGCTTCCAAAATGATCCTTTCATACTTAGTCATCCGACTAGGGGTAAGGTACTGTGTTCGAGTTCTAGTCAAAAGAATTTCCACTGAATGTGGAACATATACTTTCACAGGTTGTCCCATCACAATTGACTCACTTTGTTCCAGGCTCATACAAGTAGCAGCTACTGCTTTTAAGCAACAAGGTAGTGCTGAAGCTACAGGATCAAAGGTAGCAGAAAAATATGCCATTGGACGTCGGCTCAAACCATGTCTTTGGGTTAGCACTGAAAGTGCACAGCTTTCTCTTTCACAACAGAATAGTGCAAAATATTTTGTATTGTCTGGCATGCCAAGGGCAGGAGCTTCACACAAACAATTTAGTCATTTTAAAAAGGCCTCCACACTCTCATCATCCCAAACTATTGGGTCCTTTGCTCTCTTTCGTGTCATCTGAATTAATGGTTTTTCTAACAAAGAGAAACCCACAATCCACTGCCTACAGTACCCCACTACACCAAGAAACATCCTGATCTCTCTCTGAGTTTGTGGCAACTGCATCTGTTTTATTATTTATATTCTCTCAGGGGTCACTTTTCTCACTCCCCTTTCTATTTGGTGCCCTAAATATTTGAGTCCATTTCGACAAAATATTAATATTTCTGGAGATACCTTATGTCTACCATCAGCCAAATGATTTAATAATGCAATTGAATCAGTAACACAATCATCTCGCGACCTTGATGCTCTGAGTAGGTCGTCAATATATTGGACTATGGAATTTTTAGGTATAACTAGTGTTTCTAGACACTTTTACAAAATCTGATTAAAAATTGACGGACTTTCTGTATACCCTTGAGGAACACGATTCCATCCTAGCAAGTTTACTGGACTAGAGTCGCACACTACAAATGGGTGCATTTCTCTGAAATTGCCAAAGCGCACCTGCATGAGTTCTGTAATCGGGGTTCTAATATGCTTATTTGACACCCCTACAACTTGGATGTTTTCTCCCGAGAGGGGTAGGTTTGGGATGTCTGCTGTTCTTACAGTGGAACGGGTAGCACCAGTGTCCAACAGGAAAGTGATATCTTTTCCTTCTACTTTCCCAACAATAAATGGACCTGAGTGATCTACCGGCAAGGATGCGCCATGTACACACTTCCTCTGCCCTCAGGCACCGTCATTGTCCATCTTCGTCGATGCAACTGTTTAGCAAAAGAAATTGTGAAGTTACAGAATTTTTCTTACCACTTCCTCCTCGAAATCCGGCATCCGCACTGTACTTTGCTCCGTTCACAACATTTTGAATAGGAGCAGGTGGCACCTGACTCTGCTGATTAACAACCTGCTGCGGTTGACTCCTTATCACCTCATTCTGCGTCTGTGGATTTAAATTTTGATTTGGGCCATTATTATTCTGAACATTTTTACACTCGTTTTTCCAATGTCCCAATTTTCTGCACCCATGACAAGGAAATGTCCTCTTTGCTTCTTCTCTACTCATTCATCCTCTTGGTTTTCCCCCATTCGCTACATTATCATTCTGACCCTGTCTTTTCAATTGATCATCAGTCTGACTATTTAATTTAAGCTCTTGATGTTCTGCCAATTTCATTTCTGCCCACATCACTTTCTCTTCCAACTTTTTACGTCTGTTCTCAATATCATCCCCGCAATACTTGGCATACTTTAGTATTTCATCTATGGGTTTTCCCTGCCAGCACAATATGTGCTGCTGAATCATCTGACACATTTCTGTTCTTAAGCCATAAACACAATGATACACAAAATGACTCATGTCCTTATCTCCAATGTTTTCTAATCCGCTATACTGCTTGAACACCTGCAAAAGGCGTTCATAATAAGCATGTACAGACTCATTTGATTCTTGGGTTGTTCTATCTATTTTACTCAATCTGTTTCCTTTTGTGGGATTTTCCCTTTCAAGAAAGTAATCACTTGGTGATACTTCTTCATTACCTCATCTGAAGGGGCTCCTGTTTTTGAGTCTCTTGGGTACTCATCACTGGGCCAATCAACTGTTATTTTACATTCTGTCCATAAATCAGCAGGCACCATGTCAAACAGACCATCCAAATCCTTCAACAAAACCTTAAAAACCTTCACAAACCTTTCAACCTGCTTGTACGATTCAACTGGTTTTTCTCTCAACTCGGGAAAATCATTAGTAAATGACAAAATATCTTGTTGCCTCCATGGAACATGTACATACCCTCCCCCGGGAACTTCTCTCATCGGGCACAATCTCTCGGTTTTCCCTGTTTCTTTTAGTAAGTATTCAGATGCAGTCCGATTTGCCTGTGCTTCATCTTTCTTCTTTGTCCACCTAATCTTCCACCTGTCCAAGTCTCCCCATTTCTGTAAAATGGTCATTAATTCTTTACTCTCTAATTTTCTTCCAGACACATTCATGTTTTCCAAATCCTTATCAGTAAATTCTGCTCTATATGGGTTCTGTAGTGCTTTCGATCTCCCTATTTCAATTCCCATTTTTCTGGCAAGCTCTGTCAATTTTTCATGAAATATCTTAGCATTTCTAGTTATGCTTCTACATATGAACAACAACTCTTCTTCACTGTAAGTGTTTAGCCTATCTATTCCCACATTTCCAGCTATCATCTCTTCTAACTCCACTTTCAATTTGAAAATGTTCAAAATCTTTGGTGATGAGTTTGGTTTCTCTATTCCCTGTGCCCATCTTTCTAGATCTTCTGGGGATACTATTGTTGCACTTTTGACTCCTATGGATGTTACTAGTCTTGTTTCTTTTGAACAGCTAGGTGTAACTCTTCTCGGGGTCTCATTTACCTGTCCTCATATCGGCAAATCCATTAATGAAATTACCGAATCGCATTCACTGGCTTGATCGTCAGTTATTACAATTTCTTTTCTAGGTTCGATTATAGGAGTTGTCATAGCTGGTGATTTTGGACAATTTACCTTGTCTCCATACAATGGAACAGCGGGACCTATAGTCACAGGTATAGTCAAAGCTTCAGGGTGTGTATTCAATTGGGTTATTTTCTGCAGTAATTCTTCTCTGTTTTTATTTATTGCTTCCCTTTCCTTTTCCTTAAGTACCCTTCCAAATATTGGATCCTGTATAACCTGTGGACCCAAGGGTGTTCCCAAGGCAGGAGCACTTGGAGGAGTTCTACTTGGTCCTTCCTGATATGGTGGAGGTATTTTTGTTAAAATGTCTTCCATAAATTCATCTTCTGATTCCCCAAAACCTGTCATTGTTAAATGCTTAGTTTTCTCTGTACACTTGCCCCCTGACTGTTCATTAGCCATCAATACAGGATACAATCCTTCTGTAATCAGTGCTTGTCTCCATTGTTTCATCTGATTTTCTCGTGAATCGCGCATCTTTTTGGGGAAAAATCCTCTATAACTCCGACCACTTCTGGATCTATCGCGCTCAAATGACACAGTTTTCCATTCTTCTAATGCTTCAAACTGTGTTAATCTAGGTCTGGGCTCTATTTCATTCATTCTCATTCTTACATTTTGAAGGATTCTCCCATTGAACGTACCATTTTCTGGAAAAGCGAACACTCCGTCACCTTTAGTGTATTCTATCCAATTTTCTAACGACACACAGGTATGGTAGCATCTCTCCATCATCATAAATGAATCAGGCGTCTTTAGGAGTGAGATAAGAATTCCTTCTCTAGTCATAATGGGTTTATCTTTTTTAAAATAATTTTTTATTTTCTGCATAAATTACATCTTTTTTTTTCCCCGTACATTTTAGGTGATAGTCTATTTATATATTTGTCTCTGGCAAATCCTAAATATCTTCTGTCTGGGCGATTCCCTATCAATGTCAGATCGTACTTCCACATGCAAACTCCACTGTCCAATGCTATTACAGCTTCTATTTTTGACAACCAACTAGATTCTTGCTCACACTCGTGGTTTGACCAATCCAAGCGCGGCCTTTTAAAACCTCAGTATCACTCTTCACTACTGACCCCTCCTTTACAAATATGCGTCAGTCACACACACCCGCTGTTTCAACCTTTCCCAGCGTGGCTCTCTGTGACGTCAGTACAACTCTGGCAACTAACCCTCCTTTCACAAGGTAACACAAAAACTTATTTTCTTACAATTTTGCATTAACATTCCATTAATAACAACATAAAAACATTGGCTACTCTGTCTGTTCCAGTAAAACCAAAGGACAGATTATTTCTATTACTGCAAGTAAAATCTTCCGCTTACTCTTCATACAGTGCGAGTAAAACCTTCCACTTACTCTGAGCTCAGAAGAACCTGCTACTCCTTCGGTGTTACCCTTTCTAGGTGATATAACTTTAAAGTTTCACCAGCGAACCCTTTGCTACTAGTCACTCTCACATTTATACAAAAATAGTCGCTAATTTAGCACTGCTAGTCCTGCATAGCTTCTCGTTACATAAAGGGTAGACCCAAAAGTACTGGGACCTGGGTATTTAATGTTACAGGAAAATGTGGTCTCAATATACAATCTTTAAAGACCAAAAACGATTTCTCACACTATACACAGAGAAATTATACAATGGATTTCTGAGAGATGTTGTTTAATCACATCCTCTTTCCAGCAAACGTATGAAAAAACTTTTTGTTACACATAAACGTTGTGCCCGGAAAGGGGGAGTAGTGGGGAAGGTAAGTGATTTAGTGAGGAATAATGTTGTGTAGACAGTTCAAAGGGTTTGGTGTAGTCACATAATTGACAGTTGACCTCCCAAAGGCATATCATTTATCACATAAAAACTTGGACAGTTGTTAACCATGCCCATACAGTAAAACACAGTAGCAATGATCTGTTGTTCGTGGGTTGGCAAAAGTCCAAAAGTCGATGTTTCGACCCCCGTGCAGCGTAGGTTGAGTTCCACCTTACTATGGGGTCTTCCTCAGGACTAGGACGAGTGAAAGGAGTGGAATGGGGCACCAGAGAGCAGCCCTACATACAGGGCTGAGATGAGGAGTAATTGAGCACATAGGCTCCAGAACACAGAGAGTGCACTAGCAGCACAAAAGGAGGAACTGTGGGTTCCCTCCACCGATGCCGTTTAAATTACAAAACTGGTCATTAAATTAGGAAATCTGGTCAGTGGTAGCCGCACTATTGTTTGCACGAGGGCATACAATCGCTCCTCGACGGTCCCGTTACATTAAAGCTGGCAGCCCCGTGCCTGAATCGTAAGGAAGAAAAGCCAGTCTTCTAGAATCAATCTTGGGAGATTAAATTACAAAACTGGTCATTAAATCAGGTAATCTGGTCAGTGGTATGCGCACTATTGTTCGCACGAGGGCATACAATCGCTCCTCGGCTGTCCCGTTACATTAAAGCTGGCAGCCCAGTGCCTGAATCGCGAGGAAGAAAAGCCAGTCCTCTAGAATCAATCTTGGGAGATTGAACTTTGAACTGTCTACACAACTTTATTCCTCACTAAATCACTTACCTTCCCCACTACTCCCCCTTTCCGGGCACAACGTTTATGTGTAACAAAAAGTTTTTCCATATGTTTGCTGGAATGAGGATGTGATTAAACAACATCTCTCAGAAATCCATTGTATAATTTCTTTCTGTATAGTGTGAGAAATTGTTTTTGGTCTTTAAAGATTGTATACTGGGACCACCTTTTCCTGCATAGCTTCTCAGCACTATTCTAACAGACGAGTAACCTCACTGCAGTGTGGCTTCCATTTACCACCCGCTATTCATTTCCCGGGAATTTCCAGACAGCATAAAACTAAAGATTTATGGGTTTGTTAAAATATAAATCAATAATCAATGTTTATCACCAAACTAGTCAATAATAACCATAGCTCTGATACCCGAAAAACTGATCCAGTGGTAAACCATCCTCAGATACTCTAATACGTCATACTCACCTTGGGCCCATATACACAAACTTACACACAGGCCAGTTGTATCCACTGGAGTCAATTTTATATTTATCTCTCTCAGATTAATTATTTGACATTTCTAACTAATCTTTCACAGATCAAAAGTTTTTTCCTCTGGTCAATGGACCATTAGTTGAGCTAGTTGATGGTGAAATGACATACATCTTAATCTTCTTTCTCTGCAATGAAATAACCACTGACTCTGGAAAATTTTAAATGCTTATCTAAATGAAAATCATGTGAGCCAAAATCAAAGTGCAGAATGGTCTCCGTCACCCATAGAAGTAGGAATGATGCAGATTTATAAGACTTTCAAAGATGGTACTTGGAAATGAGAGAATAGAGAGAGAAGTACAAATTAAATTCTACCAAACATTATATGTACCTAGAATGGTGTAAAAACCAACCCCATAGCCAAGGAGTTGGGGAACGGTTCCCCGGGAAAGGACATGGGGTAAAGGTTTCAGGATTCAGGACAGGATAAGATGACATCTGCTAGATCCGATGCCAGCGTCGCACCCCTCTCTGACACTATCTTCCTCCTCGATTCTTCCACGATCTTCTTCTAATTATTTGGCTTAAATTCTGAGTCTGCAATATAATTCTTTTTCAGCATTCGCTCGTCTTTCCGACAGCATCCCAAGCTCTGCAGCATTCCTGTCTCTACGCTAACTAATTAGCTAAACTACCTCAGTTATACCCTTCTAATGCCATGTACCACCCATTAATGTTTCAGATTCGCAGAACCCCCTAATTCTGATTGGATAGGCAAGGGGGCATGATCAACACACCATGCTAAGTTTTAATATATTTCCTTTGGTTCTTTGTTTAATGTTCCCGCCCCTTAATTTTTATTCACAGACTTAATTTCCCACCCGTATTCACATCTTTATCAAGCAAAAAGTATACATATAACATTTGTCCCATTCAATGTGCAGGATGTCGAGCAGGTTCCCAGGACATGTTGCAAATGTGTCCTTGAACGGGATTCAAGAATAACATCATGGCTTCTGGCTCCTTCATTTTACACATGTGTATGGATCACGTGTGATACAGACTTCGGTCTCTTAGAAAGGCCCAAATATGAACTAGTAAGAAAGTAAAAAAAAGCATATTAATTTCAAAGTAAAATTATTTCACTATATACCACCTATCTCTACTCTAATCCCATTTACTTATAAATGCCCTCCCCTCATTAGCAATTAGTAAAATAGTGTCATATAGTTTCAGCAAAGCAGATGCTTAGCATGTGAGCTTTCAAGCAGCCATTTTAGATGCGTCTGCGCAGGTGCAGAAAATTCCCTCCAAGCGACAGACCGTCATCCTGCGTAGATGCAGTTGACGCATGCGCAGTACAATTTCCCGCGTTAGCGGACATTTTAGATTTCACTCGAGGTACTTGTTAATAAGACACATAAGAAAGCTTTGTTTTGCTAAAATATGGAATGTGGTGCATATTAATTTACACAATACACAGTTAATACAGTGTTACGAGTTATATGAGAGGATTGCTTCCAAGCAAGTCTCTTTTATACGAGTCCTTGCTCCATCAAAGGTGAAGCGTTGTCAGGTTCAGGACCCTGCCCTGTTGCTGCAACAGAAGATCCTTCCGAAGAGAAAGCCTGATTGGAGGATCCATGCTCATGCTCAGCAGCTCATATTACCAGACTCTCCATACCCAACCTGGAGCCACAATAATGACTTGGCCCAGTCATTCCTGATCTTCTTGAGAACTCCGGGTTCCAGTTGTATTGGCAGTAAGTCCTAGAGGAGGCCTGAGCTCCCCTCGAGATGAAAAGTATCTCCAAGTGAGAGCCACCTTGGAAACTCCAACTAGCAAAACTGCAAAACGGAGGTGAACAGGTCCAACTAAGGCACTCCCCATTCTTGAAAGAGACCATGCTCCCTCTCCAGATGGAGACACCATTCATGATCCGCTGGGCCTCAACAGCTGAGTTTGTCTGCCCTGGCATTCAGAGAACCCGCCAAGTGTTGAACCAGCAAGGATATACCCTGATGTTCCAGCCATGTTCAGAGGCCTCTTGACAAAGGGTCCACAACCCGACTCCCCCTGATTGTTGCAGTATCACATGGCAGTGCTGTTGCCAGTGAACACCTGAACCAGCTGGTTGAGGCTGTAATAAATACCTCTTACCACATATCTTCATCTGGTGTGGATTCACTTTATTACACCAGCCTTCCATTGATTGAAGGAAGGAAAGCCTTTAATTCCAGTCGGTTTGCTCAGAGCTCCAACATGTTGATGTGGAGTCCCGTTTTCGCCGGAGATTTGCGTCAACTGATCTCCACCTCTCCCAGATGGCTGCCCCAGCCCAGAAGTGATGCATTTGTCACCAAAGTCAGCTCTGGGTGAGGGAGGGACAGGCTACTGCCACTGACACAATTGCAGTTTGTTAGCCACCACTCCAGGTCTTTTGTGGTTCCCTCCAGGATCTGGACCATGTCAGACAGATTTCCATGATGCCATGCCCACTGGAGCTTTAGGTCCCACTGTAGAGCCCTCATATGCCAGTGAGCATGTGTCACAAGAAGAATGCAGGAGGCCATGAGGCACAACAGCATCAGTGTCAGTCTCACCCAAATCCAGGATAGAGTCTAAAACATTAGTATCATACCTTGAATATTCTGGACTCACCATTCGGGAAGATGGGCTGAAACTGCACTGTATCTAAAACTTCTGATAGGGAGTCAGGTGTGACTTTGGCATGTGACAGTGAACCCCACTGAGTGCAGAAGTATAGCCATAATCTGGAGGTGGGAGATGACTGTCTGGGGTGAGCCTGCCTTCAACAGCCAAATGTCGAGATAGGGAAAAACTGGAATCTCTCTCCTCCGCAGATTATCTAGAGCCATCACCATCACTTTCGTGAACACCTGAGGGGCACTGGTAAGGCCAATAGGGAGCACGGCAAACTGAAAGTGCTCTTGGCTTACTGTGAACCACAGGTAGCATCTGTTGCCAGGCAGAAGGGGATGTGAAAATAAGAATCCTGCAAGTTCAGCAATGCCATCAAGTCTCCTGAGTCGAGGACAGACAGGACATGTGCAAGCGTGAGCATTTCAAATTTCTTTTCTTCAGGAAGAGATTGAGAAGGCACTGGTTTAAAATAGGATGTAGTCCTCTGTTCTTCGTAGGGACCAGAAAGTAACAGGAATAGCAACCACAACCTACTTCTGATGCTGGCACCTTCTCTATAGCTCCTTGCCAAGAGAGCTAACACCACCTGATGAAGTAAGGAGTGGTGGTACTCCATCAGCTTGTCGTAAGTAGGTGGCATGGGTGGGGGCTGCTTACTAACGGGACGGAGTAGCCCTTTTGGATAAGCTGCAAATACCAATGGTCAGATGTTATTGACCTCCAATGGTGCAGGTGATGGCATATCCTGCACTCCACAGGATGCACATGATTGTCAGAGGGCATACTAAAGGGGTTTGCAGGCTGAAGCTGCAGCTGCTGGGGAGGGTGGTGGACTGGCTTGACCTCTGGCTGCCTGACCCACGTGGTCTGTGGGAACCACATCCTTGGCTACAAAATGATTGTGTGGATTGCTGGCTGGGGTAGCTCAGTGTGTACAGACACAGTTGGAAGCCCCTTTCCTGGCCACGAAAGAAGCAGAAGGCAGACTGGGGTTGGCGCGGGGCCATGGGAAGGCCCAGGGACCTGGCAATAGCTCTGCTGTCCTTAAATGCTCAAGTGCAGAGTCCGCCTTCTCACCAAATAACCAAGAGCCATTAAAGGGAATGTCCATGATCAAGGCCTGGACAGCCACAATAAAGCCAGTGGTTCTCAGCCAGATGTGCCACGATAAAGCAATCGGCAATAAAATTGATCTGCCCAGTGAGTCAGTCATATACAGCCCACATCGAATGGTGAACTTGGCTGCATCCTTCCCATCAGCAATTACTTGAAAGAGTATGGCTCTGCCTCCTCTGAATCCATGGACTTCACTTGCACAGCTGAGTTCCAGATGGTATGGGAATATCGGCCCAAGAGGCATGCAGTGTTTACTACAGCAGTGCTAGGCTAGCAGAAGAGAACATCCTCTTCCTGGAGGTATCCATCTTTTTGTATTCCCTGTTTGGTGGAGTGGAAGGGAATGCCCCAGGGTTAACTTTGATGGTAGAGGCCAAAACCACCAAGTTCTCTGGGGTGGGGTGCTGGGTGAGGAAGCTGGGTTACCCTGTGGCAGGGCAATGGAGGCTGGCAATTGTCCTATGCAGCGGAGCCCCTGTGCAGGACTTGGACGGGGCCCCAACTAGGACATCTGTATAAACATTTCACACCCTATATCTCCAAGTCAGAAAGAAATGTTTCAAAAGAGTCTTAAATCCATTCCAGATGCTGTAATCAAAACCTGCTGACAAAGGTGATGAAATTGTCGTACAGGATGTGGAGATTTCGAAGAGTTAAATCTTTAGACCATTGAACAATACTGAATATTATGTTAAACGTCACACTAACCCTCTGGAAGAATTCCAAGCATTCATACTTACACTCACTCCACTGTCCAAGCAAGCAGGTTTTCTAGAGTAATACTGGGCTCCAGTTCCTTATGAGTAAACATCCTAGAACTCCTGTTCTAGACATAACACCACAATTCTCCAGAACAAAAAAACCCTACATGCGTCCCATAGGTTTGGGCTGTGGTTCGGTCCTTGAACCTGAGTATAAATACATCTACATTTTTATTTTTCATACATTATTTTATTCCCATTACTGAGTTCTACATGAAGGAAGAATTCACTTTCTAAATATTAGTGAAGGCCATCCTTTTGATCAATGCACAGAACTATTAGTTACCTTGGGTACACCAAGAATCCAGTATTAAGGTGATTCAGAACACACTAAGCTCTAGACCTTCACTGTTACCAGTAACCAGGAATTTCATTAGTTCTTTACTTAGATTGGAGTTAATTTAGGACTACTTCCTAGTTGATCAGATGTACTATATACAAATCAAGAGTACATCTACTGGAGCAATTTTAAACCACTGTCTGCATTTCTGTTTGTTGACCATCTTCAACTTTTATTGATCTGATCATCCCTAAATCAATTTTTCTTTCAGATATGCCTGTGGAAGCACTATAGTTGCTATATCTTTATGAGATGGCGATGGTGGTGCTGAGGAACACAAAGATTTTCAGAATTTGCTTCAAGCACCAACAAGTATGATGCCTTTGAGACATACTAGGAGCAATTGGAACATCAAGGTTTAGGCCAGAGCGGAAAACATTCTGCTACTGCATTCTTTTGCTTTCAAAGACAGATCCACATTTAAGCACCCGCCTGACATTCAAATAGTTGAAGGGGAATATCTTGATGATTACCAGGAAGTAATTAAAAAAACTGTTCAATAGGTTTGATGTACCACCCAGTCTAGTGGTGTCAAGACATATGTTTTTCAATAGATGACAAAAGTGAGTGAGGATGTTGACACATACATATCTGTAGAATGTAAATTAGTGGCTGAATGTTAATTTGAAAACTTCAGTGAACAACTTATTCAGGACCAGTTTATTTGTCAAAGCATTGAATAACCATCAAGCAAAAGTTATTATCCATGGGCAATCCATCATTGGCGGATACTATCAGAATTGCTGAAAGTATAGAGACATCAATTAAATGAGCGAAAGAACTAGAGGACAAAACCCTAGAACAAGTAAATGTGATACGTTCAAGGGAAGAGAAAGGGAAAATGAACAAATTGATGTCTTCTACTCTCACCACAGCTAAACCTAGTCAATATAATTAATATTCCAAGGAATCAAATATCGTTTTCAGATGTGGAAATGCTTCCCATCAAAGAGTGTCCTACAAAAAATGTTCCATGTAGAATATGTACAAAATATTGGGCACCTTGCAAAGGTGTTTCAGAGTGTGAAACGCACAAGTACTAATGTCACAGCTGTGTGCGATGAGTATGAAAGCAATATTGATGATCTGATAGGAGAGTTACAAGACATGATGCTGGTAGTGGATGATGGTAATGGGAAATGAGGTGACCTGGAAAAGTGCACTGGTCCTTATGTCTATGTACAAGTTGATGATAAGGAGGTATGTTTATTATTTGATGTTTACTATTTGATTTCGGAACCAGAATTACCATGATTACTCAGGAATTGGGGTGATCAGAAATTGACACCACTGGATAGGTCACGCGTCTCTTACGAAGGGAGGAAAATTGAATTTAAGGATTTTTCTAAGAAATGTTGATGTTTAAAGGGAGGCGGAGTTTTGGGAAGGTATGTGCAGCAGTCACAGTGTTAAATATACTGGGTTGGCTTCACCAAGGTTTGTTTGCTATGATTTTACTCCGGTTAGGCAAATGAACAGGTAACTATGTTAAGGGGCACCAGTGGTACTGAATTGAAGACTTGTTAAACAAGTTCCCAAAGGTGTTTTCAGGAGATCTTGGGAAGATAAAAGTTTTCAAACATATAATAAAGACAAAAGAGAATGCCATGCCCATTAAACACAAGTTGAAAGGAGTGTCAGGGTTGAGCTGGAAAAGGAATTGGAAGGGTTGTGCATCAAAGCCATTGTTAAACCTATGAAGATATTGATTTTAAAAAAAACCAACATATTTTATTGATTTTCACTGTACAACAAAGGCCATTATCAATGGCAAACACTTTAGCAATACAGGAGACATGTAAATGGTTTCATGTGTCGGTACATTATATAATTAGAGGCATGCGAACATTATCAACAATAGTAATGAGTATGTCTTTATATTCAATGTGATACCGTTTCCTCAATGAGAAGCAACCCCGCCCACAACTAGTAACAGAACAACAGCGTACCGCCCCCCTATCCCCCAGACTCATTCCATCTTATTACATAGGAGTTCTAGCCAGCGTACCTAGTCTATGCAGTGCATTAACTCCTTTGAAAGATGCGTTGGACCTACTCCATTTAATGCCGCGACGCTGAAGCCGGGCCACTCCTTGTCTGCACCTTTAGATGTGTTCAGTGTGTTGATGATTCACCCATTCTAATGTATTGGAGGTACCGTGGCCTCTATGAAGATATTGATAATAGCAACTGTATAACTACCAATGGTATGGATGAACTATATATTAATTAATGGTTTTCACATTATGAGTTATCAACCTGTTACATTAAATATATGCAGAACCACAGAAAGCCATTCCATGACATAGAAGGCACTTCTCATTAGCAAACAAAATATAGTTACTAAGTGTTGCTCACACTTACCATGTCAACTTTAATTACATTACAGCTCAGAAGACATAGTTCATTTCATTTCATGAAAGTAAATGTGAAATACAGTGTTAACAGTATATTATTTATGATATCAGAAGATAACTTCCAATCTCCACACTATTGCAATACAGTAATCAACGCTTCTGCAGTACGGATGAAAACCAGTTGTACAATCAGGCAGTGTGACAATATCCAATGTCTCTATTTCATTCCTTTGTTCCATACCCCTTTCCCAGGCTCTACTGCTGAACAACATGGTTATAGTGTGAGTTTGGCAGTGGGTTTGGTGAAGTGTAGAAACTGACATCACTCTTGTTGGATCTGGATTGCAAGGTTAGTGTATCTTGATTCAGTCATGGTTGCCCAGCAAGAATGTGGTGGTGTGGAGAAGGGGGAGGACAGAGCGGAACCGGAAAAGACATTAGAACTCTACTTACCTAACACTTTCTCGCTGGGTCCTGCCATGTGCAGCACAACACCATCTGAAAGACAACCAAAGAAGGGCATTAAGCAGTGAGGAAGGACAAACAAAGGGCGAAAAAGAAAACAAAGAAACCGACAAAGGACTTAGAAGAAGAGAGGACAGCACAAGAAGAAACCAGAGGAGATAAGATGCAGAGCAGCTGGGGGGGGGGGGGGGAGACATCAGAAGAAGGAGCGATAGTGAGGCGAGCAGAAGAGCTAGTTGAGGGAAGAGGGAGTCAACTCAACTGCTTTAGTCGCCGTGCCTCCCAGACAACCAGATGACCGGAGAGGCACCCAGCCATGCTCACAGGGGAGCGTGGTTTGAACAGGTTAGTACCCGTTTACCTTTACTCGTGGAAGTAGGGTAGAGGGAATAGGACCTAGAGAAGCGCCATATTGGGAAAAGAGTCTTAAAAATGGAACCATATAAGTAGTACAATATCATTTGAATGTATCAACTTATATAGTGTTTATTTGTCTTGTTGCTTAACTTAAAGAACGGATAATTAAAGGAAAAACACCTTAGGAAAGAGTGCTTCTGTTTCTTAAGATAGGATTTTGTTAAACGATTTTTTCTTTGTTTGCCGGATTGGAACTTTCCTTTATGGCAATGGCCCAGTGTAACAGAGGAGCCTACAAAAATAAAAAAAAGATTAAGGCTTTAAAAGGCTCTCTGTCCCAAATTATCCCAGACAAAGAAAAAGGGAAATAATGAACTATGAAAATACTGAGGAAGTGACAAATGGAATAATGATAAGACTGTGAAAGCTTTAGAGAAAGAAACAGAAACCTAAGAGAAACAAGAGGCAATGGTAGGGGAAATATTAAGAGACAATTAAAAGAACACGAAAGCTTACCTGTCACCTTTCTGTTCTGTCCGAGGTATCTGCCTAGGGAAAGAACCTAAACAGAAAAAGAGAGGAGGCTGTCAAGAGCGAAAACTAAAACACCAAGAAGAACTGATATAAATAGATCTATATTCTGTAAGAATTACCTAAACTCCTAAAATACAGAAACAATATATATATGTTTTTAATGGTCTTTATTAGCTGTATAAAGGTAACATCATAGTCATTTGCATAACAATTCAATCAAACAGTGACAGTATAAAATAGCAATAACTGTAAATTGGCGTAGGCGCGGTACAGGGAAACACTCACCTGGAAAGCATTAAAGTCCATTCTAGTGGCAAGCATGCCGCATCAATCTGCGGTGCAGCATAACTCTACACAGTCAAATGAGATCAGGATAGTCGTAGAGGGATCAGCCATTGTTCTTCAAGACCATTTCTCCATTGAGGAACATACATTTGCTATTAAATTTTGACTTGAACAAGATAAGCAATGAAGAAAAATGAAGAGAAAAAACAAAAGAAAAAAGGAACAAAGGATCTCTTCACGGAGCCATCAGCTTGAGTGTGTTAAATAGCGTGGTGCATCAATGGGTAGCGTGTGTGCGGTTGCAAGGGCGTGGTAGGCCATGCTGGTAGATATACCGTGGTGGGTGGGGGGTAGAGGAGGAGCGCAGGGCGAAAGGACAGCAACGAGGTGAGATGCGAGGTGGGCAGGGTTTGGAAGGAGAAGTTGATGCTGGACAGTTATGGCATCTAGGAGTCATGGGTTGGTGTGCTCGCGTATCAGTGCAGGTCTCAGGGGTTCTGGGATGTTAAGTGTCCTACGCCTCTGAGCATATCTAAGGGGGTGCTGTGGACAATTTAGTCTCGATCACGGATAAGTAGTCTTGCCATTGTGTGAGGGTCTGTCGCGCGGTCACTGTAGCTCGTGCCATGGCCGCTAGCTGGTTTGTGTGTTCCGACACCAGTGCCCTGCGGAGATCAAGCATCCATACACGTACATTGGGGCCCAATGGTGTCTTCAATGCAATTGCGATCTTTTGCTTGGCCAGGCCCAGGGCACGGTCCAGAAACTTGTTTAATCCCTTACGAGATGCCCTGCGTTTCGTAACCCCCAGCAGAAAATGAAGGGGTTCCGCCTCTTCTCGCATGCCTGCCGCCTCAGCGAGCGTGGTGGCCACCGCAGTCCAGAATATTTGAATCTCGGTACAGTTCCACACCATATGTGTAAATGTGGCTCCCTGGACTCGGCATCTAGGGCATATGACAGGAGAACGTGCCAGGCAAAAGCTCCAGTGGTAAGCTAGGGGCATAAGGCACTGTTCGAGTCCTGGGTATCACATACTTGGACCAGTGTCGTCTGGACGCTGCCATTAAGATATTGCCTCGCTGTTTCTGAGTCAGAGTAGTCGTGCCCAACATCCATTCCAGTAGCATTGGTATATCCCAGGTCAAGGCTCCCGTGGACATTTCAGTGAGGTTGCTCCCAGCGAGCCACCACATTGGCCATTGCAGCTGAGCTGCTGCATAGTAACGCTCATAATTCGGGGCTCCCAGGCCACCGTCCGCCAGTGGTAGATATAGTTTATGGAGGCCCACACTGGCCCTTGAGTTTCCCCATATCAGGGAGACTAGGAAAGATCTCGTTCTCTGAAGATTCTCTGGGGTAGGCGGCAAGGGAGTGTGTAGAAGAAGTACAGACGGCTGGGAAGGACCAGCATCTTTGAAATGGCCACCTGGCCCATGGGGGATAATGGGAGGCTCTGCCAAAATGGGAGAGTCGAGCGGGCCCGAGTTATGACCCTACCGAGATTCCCATCTACAGTGTCGGTTTCCAGGTGATAAACATGGATGCCCAAATATTTAAAGGTGTCTAACGCCCATGTTATAAGTGTGTCCGGCACCATTCGTTTCTGGGTTGGTGTCATTGGAGACATGGGGAATACCACCAATTTAGTCCAGTTGACTTGGAGCCCGGAGCCTCTAGCATGTGTGTTTAAGAGGTCCATGATCGACTGCAAAGTCTCAGCTCTGCCACGTAGGTATATTAACGCATCGCCCGTGTACAGTGACACTATGTGCCATCGTTGATCAACCTGTAGGCCCCAATCAGTAACCCATTGTCGCAGCTTGCATGCCAATGGCTCCATGGTCAGGGCGAAAAGGATCGGTGACAAAGGGCAGCCTTGGCGTGTGCCCCGCGCTATCCAGAAAAGCGGAGAGAAAGTGCGTCCCGTCTTCACTCTGGCTTGTGGTCTGGAGTATAACAAGTTTATCCATGGTGTAAAATTGGGACCGATGCCGAACACCTCCAGTACCACTATGAAAAAAGCCCAGCTCAGAGTGTTTAAAGCCTTCTTAATATCCAAGGAGGCAATGCAGGGCTTCTCTGCCTCACCCTGTGCCCAGTCCAGAAGAGCAAACAGCTGGCGCAGATTCAAACCCGTATTACGGCCTGGTATAAAGCCATTTTGGTCTTCATGGACCAGCAGTGGGACAGCAGTGATCAACCTATTCGCCAACAATTTCCTAAGGACCTTATAGTTGACATTCAACATCGACAATGGGCGATAGGAAGCCATTTGGAGGGGGTCACGTCCTGGTTTTGGCAGGATTACTAGTGTCGCCTCTCGTAAAGTGGGTGGCAATGAACCCCATTTCAAAGGCTTCAGTGTACACCTTGGCTAGCTTAGATGCTAGTTGCGCGGAGGAGGTGGAGTAGAATTCTGATGGCCACCCATCAGTCCCCGGCGTCTTACCCGTTGCTAGCTGTCCAATTGCATGCGTGATCTCATCAAGCGCGATGGGATCCTCTAAGGCGTCATAGTGTGTTGGTATAATCTGTGGGAGTTGTATCCCCACGAGGAAGTCCGGAATAATAGTGGGGTCCTGTATTGCCGGGGCTCTGTACACCGTCATATAGTATTCGTAAAATGATTGATTAATGGCCTCCTGTGTGTTCACTAAAGTCCCAGTAGACGTGTATATGGCAGTGATCGGAGGTTGAGTAGTGTCTGTCTGCAATAGCCACACGAGCAGTCTGCCTGCCTTATCACCCTCCCTGTGTCTGCGTGCCAGGTAAGTCTTGTAATCTCATGCGCAAAGGTCATCCATCACGCTTTTATATGCCAAGCGGGCCTGGGCTAGTGAGGGGCCACAGAAACCATATCTTAAGAAAGCATTGATCCTTTTAGCACAGAGTATTCTTTTAATCAATCTATAACCCTACAGATGGTGATTGTTTTAGCTAAGACCTCAAAAACAGATTGGTGGGCGTTTTTAGATCACTAGTTCATCTGGAGCAACATTGCTTTATGCTGGTAGGTCAACTAGGTATAATATCAGGTGCCTTCATAAATCACAGTACAATAAATGTTGAGGTCTCAGGGCTCTGAACCTAGTGGACTTTGAGAAGACCTACAATATCCACAAAGAAGTGTATCTGATCAAGGAGCACCAGAAAATGTATTCTGGTTCCACCTACGTAACTACAGTGGCAATCCCAACAAGGGACCTACTGCAAAAGTAAAGATCAATGGGGTTCAGACCACTTTTCGATCGGGAGGGGTGCCTCCTTTGACCTTTCATTACCTTTTTACTCTGGCCTTAGTACCCTTCCCAGACAGGATCTCGTGAGACGCTCTGCTGCAAGTAATTGGTTCAGAAATAACTATTGAGAACAGTCTACAAGTGTTTTTTGTTTGTTGCGATCTTCTTGGGGGACTTGACCATCATTCATCAACATATTTGACCTCTTTGGGACATTTTCAGGCGTAATGATCAAATGGGAGAAGTCCATACTCATTTTGGTGAAGAGAAGTGAATAGGCCACAAATTAACAGACCCAGCTTAGAGTAGAGAAAGAGAGCTTTAAAAGTGTAGGCATCTATATAGCATAGGATAAAAAAGTGAGTTATACACATAACATTCAGGCTTGGATTCCCTCCCCATTTCACGTTCGGATTGGTGGCTTTTTCTAAAGTACTCTCTGTGATATAAAATGACTCTTTCAAGATACCTGATTATCTCGGTCATAGGGTGGCACAAATAAAAGAGATATTACTCTAGGCTGGGAAGGCTCCTAGGTTTTTCCTCTGTAAATAGATACCTACCGCATATGATAGTGACCTGACAATGGACAACATCCAGTCCTATAAGCAGGATGCCCATCACTTAATAAATGATTGGTTATTTGAGTACAAAGGTTATGCGGCTATTAGTCTGGAATCTGGGATATTCAGGAGGTGATCCACCCTGCATGTGTTTTACAGATGGATTCAGGAGAGAATTGCCCTGCTACCAGATTCTCTGCAGTTGGCTGTGGGCTAGGAAAATGATGGGATGAAAGGTTAAAGTCTTACAAGTCATACAGAAGGCCTCCCTCTGGTCTGGCATATGGATGCACCTGCTGGCAGAGCTAGAGTTGTTCAGAGGTTAGGACCTGATTAGTGTCTCAGACAGGGTAACGTGTTCTAGGGAGCAGGTAAAATAATTGTTTTGCTCCGTACAGGAGAGGAGCTCCTTATGAGTCCATTTTTTAAATATCTGCAACTCCATCACATGCTCCGAGAGTACAAAGGGTACCTTAGGACCACACCTGAGTTCAGTTCACTTGCGGTTAAGCACTACAAATAGGGTGACCAGCAATTGCATTTTTCACATTTCCAAAACTGTAATAAAAGACACCTGGGACCTATTTGCTAACCTGAAGGATCTATAGAAGACAGATCTGGGGGAACTGTGACAAGAAGAATGGACGGATGCCAAAAATATTCTAAGGGAGGTGGTCATAACTGCAAGTGGTTCAAGTCGTACTACACACCCAAAAGCCTTAGGCAGATGCACCGAATTCACTTACCTGATTGCCTCAGTTGCCTCTAACTCAAATCAGACCTCCTACATATGGTATAGGCTCACGTTATTCCATGGTATAGAGATAAGGTGTAACATGGCATAGGAATACGGTATAAAATGGTATAAGGGTGGGGTGGGGATAAGGAGCTGTATCTCTTCAACAGGCATGGGTTGGAAACATATCTGGAACATAATACGGATTCCTATAGATGCGGCTATACATCGTGTTGTTGCATCTTACTCATATAATTACTGTATTCTAAATGTGATGACCATCTATCTAAGAAATACTAGTAAAGATGTTGGTAAAAAATGCAAGGGTGCTGAGAGGATAGTCCTATAGGATATTGTGTTTTAAATATCGTCCTACAAGAGTAAAATAGTTACAATATCGACTACAACAATATCCTGAAGTTAAGTATGTCTATGTAAATACACATTTACTATCACTGCTAAATCTAGACTTACCTATACAAACTTAGCTTCACAGGATTGTAAGAGTCGATCTAGTGCCTGCAATATTTTTAAAAGAAGATTTTTTGAACACAGAAATACAACTGTGACGAAGATGTTCATAGTGCTGACAGAGCAACACCAAAAGGCATTATTTGATGTACTCTGTCAGTCGCCTACATGTTATCATTTTAGCAAATTACTTAAATCGCTTAGTTGACTGTTGAGAACCATGCTGATCTGCTAAGTAGTTCGCTGGTGAGCACTACTGTCTCTCCTACAAGGTCCCTGCACATTACATTCCATTTTCCACAGGCTACCTGTCTTTTCCACGTTGGTGGGGCGCATTACTTCTGTCACCTGCACCAGATACTGTTGGAATACTGTGTCCAAATGCGGTTCGTTACTCCAAGCGCACGTCTTTACAGAAAAGACTGAACAATGACATCTTCAGTCAGCACATGGTTCGGTTTCTGGGTTGGATTTCATTGACGTCATACTCTGTTTACTCTCTGTTCATTGAGCTCATCTTACTCCATTCAACTATCAGTGTGCGCTTTTGTCATTAGTGTTCTGTCATTTGTCTACTGTACTAACAACCGAGGAACAACATAGTTTGGAGGCATATATAGAAGGTTTGAAAGTCAGCTATCCCTTAGAATATCATTGAGACACCTACAATAATCCCTTCCTCATATTTGATCACACAACAATTTTGTAAAATTTTCAGCTCCCAAATATTGACGCAAAAGCTACCTTGTTAAAAACATAATATTCTGCATTTATAATGGCATAAACACGTTTATTATAAACTGTGTAAAACACATATATTTAAAAACAGCACAATTCATTCATAAAATACAGTACAGCTAAAACATTATACAAAGCATTATATACTCAAAAACAACATTTGTTAAACAGAGAGAAGATTTGACAATACAATTTGTCATTGAAAGAGCATATCAATAGAGACAAAAATAGACAACTTGGCCTTGATATACTTAGTCTTTACACCATTTACAAGACCAAGATTCTCATAGATTATGCTGTTAGTTGCGTCAACGCGTTTCGATGGTTCATTATTGATAGTCCATCTTTTTCAAGACCGTAATGGATTTAAGTCCCTCTGAGTATTTCATAATACAGTCGCTGTAAGCATCCTGTATGCAATGAATATAAACAAAACGATATTTTATCAAAGATCTGGGGGTATTTTTATTTCAAAATAACCCTATATATCACAATTTAATATTTTGTATCCTCTTACTCTCATCTTTTGTCAGTACCCCAATAATATGGTTAAAATCACGCTATTTTCATGTTCGTTATTGTTATTATAAGAGGAAGATTTTTTCAACAATAACCACTCTTAATTCGAGAAAAACTCTATGTCACATTGCTACTTATATTAGAATTTATATTTGTTGTAAATTGTCAACCACCTTCCTGCCGAATTTACCAATCTCACCTGTTCTTTTTGACTGCTGTGCCCCTGTTGATATCTAGCACAGATGCGGACTGTATATTAGCCCTTCTTTATTTTATACAGTGTCCTTCCTGTCTCATCAACCTACAGAAGAGAATTTATAACATCTGTAATTATATTTTGCCCCGTTTTTTATTACAATCGATATGACACTCCCATGTTTTAATGAAGGCAAATCGTACCTCAATCCTGGCGCTTACGCTTGCCTCACTTGGTATTCTTTATATTTTGTAAAGTTCAGAAACGTTGAGGACCCTTTGTGTTGGCCTTGGCCTGAAATAAACATACTATTTGTAGTCGCTGGGATATATATTCTATCCAACTGATATATCCTCAAGAATGCGATAGAAGGGAAAAAAGTCGTACCTTTGTTTAAAATTTCCTAGGGTCGTAGTCAGTTCGAATCCCAATTTGGACCGCTAGCATTGATTAAGGACCTAGATTTCCAAGCCTCCTCTCCCGTTGTACTGCAATTACTTATTACTAAAAGGAAAAGAAAGACATTTTTCTCATTACACTTAGAGCTTTTCCTTTTAGAGATGTCCTCATTCTACTATTATACGTGCCTAACGGGTATCTTACCTTCCGTGTGGCTGTAATGTTCAAGCCTCACACGTGTTCTTTTCGTTGGTTCGATAAACAGAATCACGGGAACACGCCAGATTTAAATATGAGTGCGTGTTCTCTGATTGGTCAGGTCCTCCTGTTTTGTCACGTACTTGTTTTTTTCGGTGATCACTTCGTTAATTCTTTATTGTGCTTGTGCTGCTGGTGCAGATCGGAGCTTCCGAATCCCCTCTACTTCCACGGACGGAGTGATTTCATAGTCACACGCACACACACACATCACACGCTGGTGAGGCCCATAACACCAACATTCATCCTACCACTCTATCCGTGTCATGTATAAGGGGAGACACTTTCTTTATACTCAACCAATCTGCATGTACCCTGAGGTCAATGAGATCAACTAGTTGCTATAGATTTGGTGATACAAGTAAACACTCTAAATATTCAATAAACATATCAATAAAATAACCACCCGACACAGTAATTCACACAGAATATTGTTTATCTAAAATCAAATTGTAAGAAAAGCCAATTAAATGCAAGATCATTTTTTCTCCATATTTACCTATTCTGGCTAAAAGTCGTTTTCTAAGTCAGAACTGGTCCTCAGCAAATAGTTAAAGATGTCTAGCCGTCATGTAGAGTCACCGTCCTCTCCGTCAGCGTCGGGACCTCTGATCGTTGGTTCGAGAAGAAGTGGCGCTAGACCTCTCTAGTCTACTAATATTTATACCAAAATTTACATTCCAAATGTTGCAAACATAACTTTCAAAACAGTCGATTGGCAGAAAATATGTTGTTTTGGTACATTAAGCTACACCATTGAATTTTCTCATGTATTGATAGTTTCAAGTTCTGAATAGAAATTAGAAGTCCATAGCTAATTTGTTACTTTTACGGATGTCTCTTCAGGATAAAATGTATCCCATCCATGGGACAATTATAAGTTCATCAGGTCGGATTTAAAAGTTGCAATATTCTCTTCACTTTCAGGGGCATCTGGCATCACTCCCAGATTTGTCGTCATGTACATGGCTTTTCAGTTCAATCAGAGGACAGGGTCGCAGTCAGCGCAAAGCCTCTTTTCATATTTTCATCTACTCGAATGCAGGCTGCGGGTGGTGGCCATTTTACAGCAGGCCACAATGGTCAACTTGAGCGAAGAAAACACAAACCAATAATTACTACATGGAAATGATTATACAGTGTTATTCCCCTGCTAATACCCTTATGTGTATGTATTTATCTAGCCATTTGCGACATCAAAAAGCCATTAATGCATATTTATTATAAGCGCAAAACACAATAACATCACATAAGCAACATCTATGCTGTCAATTCGCTCACCAATTTAGTTCACTTATTATTTTAGCCATGCAATTGCATTCCCACGTGTAATTCTTCTGTTAATAAGGTTGGTTAGACAAGACTCGACAACTCTTTAGTAATTACTAATTAATCAGTAGTACTTTTAAAAATGATATACGAAAATGAAACAGGTATTTGGTTTTAAAGTAAAAACCCTGCTCCAGCAATCCCCCCTTTGGTGATATATTATCACCACAAAAATCAAAACCCAA
Organism: Triturus cristatus; assembly: GCF_964204655.1. NCBI lineage: Eukaryota > Metazoa > Chordata > Amphibia > Caudata > Salamandridae > Triturus > Triturus cristatus. The sequence goes on along the minus strand of NC_140593.1, from coordinate 958,587,246 downwards.
AAATCAATTTTAATTTCCCCTTTTTGAAGAAATTCGAAATGTCTTCTTGTTCATTTTTTAAACTCTTGTTTCTTTATCATCTTCTCTTTTTGTTTCTATATACCTACTTTCCCTAAATTCTTCTCATTCTATTTCTTGTGGTTCTCTTTCTGGTTTCTTTTGTCTCTTTTTAACATTTTCTTGTGTTATTTTCTTTTTATTTCTTCTATATCTACAACACATACACCCTAATCTAAGAATTAATAATGCAACAATTACACACGTTAATGGAAATAATACCTTACCAAATATGGTACTACCTATTTTAGCTATAAAATTCTTAATAGCAATCATCTTATTAGCCATTTTAGTCCAGATACTTTCAGCTTCCAGTGGTACTAATTCTTCATGCAAATCAGTAATATTTTTAATATAGACCTTTTAGACCTTTAGGTCTTTGCTTTCGTCAGGAATGTAAGTGCAACAATGTTGAACTTTCAGCATTCCACAGACTCCACCCTCTTTTGCCAATAGAATATAAAGGGCAAGTCGATTTTGCATCGCCATAGCGCGTAAAGCAACCATTTCAGTATTTACCAAAAGAAAGCCTCCAGCGGTGCTTGTTGACAAGCGATCCACCACTGTTGACAGCTTCCGAATGCCATATGCATTCAATGAAATTCCCACTGCTGGTATTAAAGCTCCAAAAATATCTCATACAATTTCTGTCCATGTTTCTCTTCTAGAGCGTGTTAATGGATTAGTTTGTTCGGCATTTTCTACTCTATCCATGTGAAAAATCTTTGGAAAGACCAGGCCAACATAACATGTGCCATACCAATGGTCAGGCAACCTGTAATAAGCCTTGTTCCCACAAATATAATACACTCCCGGAAAGACTGGATCTTCTCCACCTCTAAATCCCCATCCGGTTGCAATAAAGTATGAATCATGGCACTCACTAGTCCCTATGAAATAATAATCATACTGGGATTTCTTCCTGGTAATGCATAGTTTGCCTTTCTGTGGTGCATCTATAGCCATAGTTGGACTGGCTCCATTTTTCAACTCTTTTTCTTTCTTAATATCCCACACTGTTTCACTCATTTTATGTCCTTCTGCTTTCTTATGCATGTTCAACCTTCTTCTCTCCACCATGTCTAGGAAAGTTTTCTCTTCTTCCTTTAAACTGCAGGTTAAATTGTTTCTAAAAACATATTCTAATGTTAATTCTCTAGTTTCAATAAAAATCTCACCTAAAGTGTTAGCTTCTTTAGCAGGATTCAGTTCTTTATTCACAGGCAGTTGCCCAAGAATATTATCTACATTGGACATGTTATAATCTAATTTCCCTAATTGATAAAATATACTAATCAACACACTACATGAAATTCCATACGTAGCCGGAAGGTGATAATAAGTCACTCCCTCCGAAACAGAGGCAGGTAATTGCATACAGACGTAGCAATCCCTTACATCCACTGTCCTTACATATTCGTACAATAATTTTGAAAACACATTACTAGAAAAATCATTAATAGACCTATTCTTATGTACATATACATTGCTGGTTCTAATTGGAACTATCTTCTGTGAACTCTTCCCTATGTTAGTCATGTTCTCAGTATTTCCTCCTAAAGTGTCTATGGTTACTCTAAAAGAGATCAGTAGAGCAAGCGCGCTCCAAAGTAGCATTAATAATCCTGTACAGCAGCAGCACATCTTGCACCATCTTTTCATGAAGGTACATCTATTTTGATTATTCTCAGTGTTAGCCATCTTGTTACTCTGACCGTGTCTTTTGACTTAGCCTCTTCTACTCCACTACCGAACTTTTAGGGCAGCAAGTACCCACCAGATTATTACAATCTATTAGTTCTTAATTTACTTCTTCACTTTCTTCTTCAAGTGACTTCTTTGGTTTTACTCAATTTGGGTTTTCATCACTCTTCACTCTTTCCTCATCATCATCAAACTGTATTAAGTCCTGAACATCCGTTTCTTCTACAATGTCGGACAAGATAACTCTCAGGATTCCAACTGTCTCTTCTTCTTCAACCACTTTCAGTAAAGCCTCCTCTGGATTTCCTTGACTGTCTGCCTCTTCTCCTTGTTCAGGCAGTGCCACATACGTCCATTCTGGCGACTTATACTTCTGGTTTGGTTTTCTGATTCTTTTAGTTTCTTCAGATATCTTTGTTTCCTCTCCTTTCGTTTGGTTTTGACTTGACACTTCGTTCACCTGTTCAGCTTTCGAAGAGTTAACTCGTGTCAGTCAATATCTCAGTCTCTTTATCTTGTTGGGCCAAAGATCTCCTTTAGCATTTCTTTTTTGTTTTCCCTCTTTATTGTTTCTCTCTCCAATCCAAGTTCTCTTTCTCAGAACTCGACCTTCATGTATCTCATTCTCACTTTCATCAGATTCTTCATCAACAATTTTCCTTTCTTTAACAACTTTCTTTTCTCCAATAGTCTCTTTTTCCACCGATTGAGATTTCCCTACTTCTGTCCCTCCTCGGGTCTCCGACACGTAATCTTCTTGCTGTCTACTTGTCCCTTCACCTAGCTTGTTGTCGATGTTCCCTACACCTCCTCGGGGTTCTTCCGCAATCTGTCCCTCTCTTTCTTTTTCTGTCCCTTTCTCTTCAAGAATTATCTCAGGTGGAACTTTTCCAATTTTCTCATTTGATTCAGGTAATACCTCTGTTGGAATGTTCTTTTCTTTCTTTTTGTTTTCGTCACTGTTAGTTGGGACTTCAGGCACTTCTTCAGAATCTGGACTCGTCTCTGAAGTTGGCAATGTTCTTTTCAGAATTCCTTCTGGTGGGGCAAAAGTTTCTCTTGACTCACTCTCCCCCCTTTCAGGATTCTTTTTTCTTCTTACTGCCTCACTGTCTGCATCATCACTGGAATCTGATTCCTCAAAGTATTCTTTTCCAGTGCCGTCACTTGGATTTGGAACTCTCAGAGTGTGACTTGCATGTATCCAATTTTTCACTCCTGCACACTTCACAGCAGTTGTTGTGGTCAGAACGACTTGCCTTGGCCTTCCCCACCTTGGAACCAGGCAATTTCTTCTTCTGTGGACTTTTATTCTTACCCAGTCCCCTGGGCTCAGATCATGGGCTGGTTTCCTTTCAAGTGTGGTGGCGTCTTCTCCAACCTGGTGAAACACAGAATGGACTGCGTCAGCCAGGCCTTTACAGTAATCCAAAATCATGTCATCAGTTATAGTCATCAGCTTGTTGACTGGTACAAACGCATGTCTCATAGCACGTCCCATGATGATTTCATGTGGACTCAAACCTGTTGTTCTGTCTGAAGTAGACCTAATTGTCATCAGGACTAGAGGCAAGACATCAGGCCATTTCATTCCTGTGGCCAGGCACATTTTGCCAATTCTGTTTTTGATGGTACCATTCATTTGTTCAACCACACCAGAAGCCTCTGGTCGGTAAGCACAATGTAGCTTCTGCTGTACACTTAATGCTTCACAGATTAAACCCATGATTTCATTATAAAAGTGTCCTCCTCTGTCTGATTCAATGGTCACTGGGAACCCGTACCTTGGGATGAATTCTCTTAACAGTAGCTTAGCCACTGTTATCCCATCATTTCTTCTTGTTGGATATGCCTCCACCCACCTAGAGAACAAACAGACTACCACCAGGACATACCTTAATCTATTGACTTGGGGCATTTCGATGAAGTCTACCTGCATTCTGGTGAAGGGTCCTCCTTCTCTGCCTATTGTACCTAGTCTCACCACTGTTTGCTTTCCAGGATTGAATTGCTGACATATCAGGCATCTCTGACAGAGACTCTCTGCTAGCAGCCTGAATTTTGCATTGTACCAGGTCTGCTTAAAGGCCCTTATCATAGCATCCCTCCCCAGGTGTCCCTGGCCATGATACATCCGTGCCATTGTTGACAACATGCTATTGGGCATGACTGGTCTTCCATCCCTATAGACCCACACGTGGTCTTTCTCCCTTGGTGCACAACCTGCTTTCACCCAATCTTTCATTTCCTCATCTCCTGCCTCATCCTGCAACTGCTTCACTTCCTCCCATGTTCCCACCACGTTAGTAAACATTAAGGAACAAGGAGACATTTCCCTTTCCTTACTCCGGTTAATGGAGTGATTATTCCTTGCACAATACTGTGCTATGTCATTGGCAAATTTGTTCCCAAGGGTGACGAAATCATCACCTTGACTATGAGCAGCACATTTTGCAACTGCTAGTTCTTTAGGCAGCTGTATCGCCTCAAGCAATTTTCCAGCCACTTCAGCATTCTTTATGGGAGTTCCACTTGAGGTCAGGAAACCTCTTTGTAGCCATAACTGGCCAAAATCATGGACAACTCCAAAGCCATACTGGCTGTCAGTCATTACAGTCACTCTCACATTCTTTCCAATTTTGCAAGCCTTCATTAGTGCTACCAATTCTGCCACTTGAGCGGATTTAACTCCTTTCAAAGGTGATGCTTCCACAACTCCTGAAACTGTACACACAGCATATGCAGCACTCAGAATTCCTTCATCAGTTCTCAGACAAGATCCATCCACAAACAACACATGATCACTCTCAGGCAGTGGCAGATCTCTTATGTCTGGTCTTGGTTGTGTACAGTAATCAAGCACATCCAGGCAATCATGATCAACATCATCTCTTACACCCACACTTTCAGCATCTGGCAACAGCGTTGCTGGATTCACATTCACACATCTCCCAAGACTCACATTTGATGCACCAAGAATGACTTTCTCATATTTAGTCAGCCGACTATGAGACATAAACTGTGTCCGGCTCCTTGTTAAAAGGATTGCCACATCATGAGGTACGAATACCCGTACAGGATATCCCATTATAATGCCCTCACTTTGTTCCAGACTTCTGCATGTAGCAGCTACTGCTTTCAGGCAACCTGGTAAACCCACAGCTACTGGGTCAAGTGTTGATGAGAAGTACGCAATTGGCCTCCTCAGACGTCCATGTTTCTGGATTAACACTGAAAGTGCACATCCATTCCTCTCACTACAGTACAGCTCAAATTCTTTTTCGTAATCTGGCATTCCTAGGGCAGGAGCTTCACATAGCCTGTTCTTTAATTTTTTGAATGCTGCCATTTCTTCTGGGTTTAATTCCAATGGGTCTTTCACCTCACTTTTAGTCAATTTAATCAGTGGCTTGGCAATTAAGGAAAAGTTACTTATCCACTGACGACAATAACCAACCATTCCCAGAAACATTCTTACTTCTCTTTGTGTCATTGGGGCTCTCATCCCTCTGATGATTTTAATCCTGTCAATGGTCACTTTCCTCAGGCCTTTCTCAATATTATGTCCCAGATACTGGACTTCTCTCTTGCAGAATTGCAATTTGGCTGGAGATACTTTTAATCCTCCATCTGCCAAGTGATTCAGTAAAGCAATGGTGTCTACTTCACAAGCTTCACGTGTTTTTGATGCCACAAGCAGGTCATCAATGTACTGGACAAAAACTGAATTTTCAGGCATTGTTAAACTCTCCAGAGATTTCTTCAGCAATTGATTAAATATCGAAGGGCTCTCTGTATACCCCTGTGGAATTCGGCACCATGCCAAAATTCGCTCTCCAAATCTAAATGCAAAAATCGGCTGGCTGTCATGATGCAACGGGATTGAAAAGAAAGCATGGCACAAATCAATTACTGTATACCATTCTGCATCATGGGGAATCTGATACAAAATCACTGATGGATTTGGCACAATGGGACAGCATGACACAACAATCTTGTTGATTTTTCTCAAATCCTGTACTATTCTGAACTTCCCATTAGGCTTCTTCAGTCCCATTATAGATGAATTACATGGGCTGCTCAATATTTCCCTTAACACCCCCTGCTGGATCATTTTTTCAATTATAGGTGTTATACCTTCAATTATTTCAGGTGTCAGTCTGTACTGTGGGATGTTTGGGTAAACTATTTCATCCTTTACAGTACTTTTTACTGGATCTACATTTCTCAACATGGCCCACATCTTCGCCAGTAAAATCCCAAACTGCTGCTTTTACTGTCTGTTTTAATTCTGGGGGTAATCCGTCCGGATTGAACACAGCATATGTTCCAATAGCCTCACTTTCCCTGTTATCTAGGGTCATTCTGTATAGGACATCCTCAAAGGCTATTCCATCTGGGGTACAAAAAAAAGTGCAATTCATCTTGCACAGCAAATCCCTGCCTAACAAGTTCACAGGACTGGTGTCACACACCACGAACCGGTGCATGTCTGAGAATTTCCCTATTCTAACCCTTACTGGTTCAGTAAGATGAGTTTTTATCTGTGTGTTGGACACCCCAACCACTTGGATTGCTTCATCCGAGAGAGGAAGATTCTTTATATCAGCTGACCTGACAGTCGATCTCGTAGCTCCTGTGTCAACTAGAAAAGTAACACTTTCACCATTGATTTTTCCATCTACAAAAGGTCCTGCCTGGTCTATTTCTAGAGTTGCGCCAAGTACGCACTCTTCCTCCTCTCTTCGGCACCGTCAGAAGTCTCCCTCAGAATCACTTCCCTCATTCCGTAGCCAATATTGTGACACAGTGCTTGCGCGTTTTGGCTTGTTTACCTGTTCTTCATTGTAGAACCCCGAATCCTGGCTGTACTTCTGGGATCCTCTGTTCTGTGGCAAGGGCGGTTTTGGCACCTGATTCTGCTGCTTAACAGCCTTCTGCTGTTGCTGCTGCTGACCACACCCCTCACTCTGCACCTGTGAATTCAATGATGGATTGTCATCGTTAGCAGATGGTGGATTCTTACACTCGGATTTCCAGTGCCCTAATTTTCCACAGTTGTGGCAGGGAAACCTTTTCTTTGCTTCCTCAATATTGCCTTTCCCTTTTCCTGGGCCAAATCTAGGTTTATTTCCTGGGTTATTTGCTTGTTCAACCAACTGAGCTTCCTGTCTTTCTGCACCTTTCACCTGTGCCCACATTGCTTTTTCTTTCAGTTTTCTTTGCTTTGCCTCAATCTCATCACTGAAGTATTTTGCATGTCTCAGGATCTCATCAATCTTTTTGCTCTGCCAGTTTACGGTATGTTGCCTTATCATTTCACTGATTTCAGGTCGCAAGCCATACACAAATCTATATACAAAATGGCTCAGATCCTTGTCACCCAGATGATCATCTCCACTGAACTGTTTGAAAGCTAGTATTAGTCTTTCATAGTAAGCATGGACTGATTCTTTCACTTCTTGATGTGTTCGATCTATCTTAACCCAGTCTGTTTCCTTAGGAGGTACCTTATTTTTCAGGAAAGCCATGACCTGCTCATACTTTTTCATTACCTCCGGGTCTGGAGCTCCTGTCTTGGGATCTCTCGGGTATTCTTTAGTGGGCCAGTCTATGACTATCTTACATTCTGCCCACAAGTCTGCTGGTAGAATTATATCAAACAGACTATTCAGGTCAATCCACAGCACTTTTGACAACTTCACAAATCTGTCAACCTGTCTCTACCACTCGACGGGCTTCTCTCTCAGTCGAGGGAAATCATTTGTAAATGACAAAATATCTTGTCTGGTCCATGGGACATGTACATACCCTCCTCCTGGAATCTCCCTCATGGGATAAGCTGTCACTGTTTTCTCTTTTTCTCTCATAGGGAATGTTGAGTAAGTTCTATCTGCTGCATCTTCTCGTTTTTTATACCATCTATCTTTCCATTTCTCCACATCTCCCCATTTTCGCAGCAAAGCAAACATCTCCTTAATCTGCCCTGTTCGGCCTGCATTATTCAGATTCTCGATGTCCTTATCTGTAAAATCCACTCGGTAAGGCTTTTGTAAAGCTTTTACCTTGTCCATGTCAATTCCCATTTCACTGGCTATTCCTTTCAACCTGTCATGTGTGTTCCTTGCTCTCCATGTGATGCTCTTGCACATAAATAGTAATTCCCGATCCTGATGGTTTTTCAGCGTTTCTTTAGGAATTGTTCCTACTATTAGCTCCTCCAATTCTATACGTAGTCTAGCTACATCAATTGCCTGGGATTCCTTTTCTTTCCCCTGCAAAACTTTCAGCCAATCATTCAAATCTTCAGCAGTTATCCCCATAGATTTTTCTGCACCCACTGGTTCTGTCACTCTTTGTGATTCTAAGATCGATCCTCCAGTCATTCTGTTCCCTTCCACACAACCGGAATTCAAAACTGAGTTAGTCTGCACATTCAACTCTCCTCCACATATGGTATGTCTCCACTGATTTTCTCCCGATCTCATTTCTGTCTGTTCTGGAGGAACAACCAGTCTGTTACCTACATATGGAACTGTTAAACCACCTTCACCAGTCCTCTGCTTCTCAAAAATAGGCATAACCGGACCTATTGTTACAGGCACCGTAACTGCTTCAAGATTTTTAGTCAGTTCTCTGATTTTCTCTGTCAATTCAAATGTGGTTCTTGCTAGTTCTCTTGTCTTTTCATCCTCAATTTCATTTTCCCTTTCTCTCTCTCTCTCCGCAAGAGAACTACCGCTTTTCAACTCAGGGGTCATAACTTCTGTCTTTATAATCCGCAGGGTGTCTCTCATTGGGGTAACTGGTGTTCTTACTTCTGGTTCTCGTCTATACGGGGTGGTCTTTTGTAGAACATGTCATCTAAGACATCGTCTTCAGACTCATTCGCCCCATACCTCCTTGTCTCTACATTATGTTCTTTCTCTGTACATTTTTTCCCTTCTGTCTCCCCTGCAGTTCTTACAGGATATAATCCCTCAGTCATACTGGCATCTCGCCATCTTCTCATCCGATCATGATGAGTTTCGCGATCATATTTTCGCCCAAACATGTACCGGTAGTTTCCTCCACTCCTCTGCTTTTCTCGCTCATGCATTTCATCTTCCCATTCAGTCAATGCCTCAAACTGCGTCGGCCTAGGCCGAGGCTCTAGATTCATCATCCTCTCCCGTAAGTTTCTCAATATGGCCAGATTAAATGAGCCATGTTCCGGGAAAGCTAAAACTCCATCTTCTTTGGTATACTTTGCCCAATTGTCTAACCAAATACAGGTATGATACCCATATTTTGCAACCATGAAGGATGCGGGGGTTCTTATCGGAGGAAGTAACTGTCCTTCCCTAGTCACAATATCCTTATCCTTGTCAAACCAGGTTTTAACCTTACTAAACAAGGATTTTTTTTTCTTTTCCTCAGCATGGTAATACATTTTCTTGTTTTCCCCAACCCTTTAGTCTTTTCTACAAGTGTACGATCTCCTGTCCAATTGCAGCGCGACTCGCACTAACGCACCAATCCGGAGCGTTTACGTCACTGACTCAGTCCACGAATCCCAGCGCGACTCACACTAACGCACCAATCCTGGAGCGTCTACGTCACCCTGTATGTCTCCCAATCCTTGCGCGGCGTACACTAGCACACCAATCACCGTGCTTCCACCGTTCTAACCCACTGTCCAATCACAGCGCGGTCTTCCTGACGTCAGCAGTCGCTGCAGCAGCTTCTGCTCCTGTCTCATGTCTCCCGTCTACCCCTCCTTTACAAAACTACTCGGTAGACTTTGTTACAACTTCTACGAGTCTGTTAGTTACAACATACAAACATCTCCATTGTCTGCTTCGCTAACCACAGAACAGCAAAAGACCTTTCCCACGAGAATTCCGCCTTTCTCGAGAGCAGCGCTTACCTCTGCCCTACTACGGAATTGTTACTTCCGTTGATAAAGTAGCACATCCCTCTACTCTACCCTTCTAGCAAGCACTAATTAACTGTTTTCTCCGGAATGCTCCTAAGAGTTTCACAATTAACCAGAATGCCTTCTCATTCACGCACTTTCACACCAGAAAATGTAGTACATTCACACAGAATCCTGTCTTTCCCGAGAACAGCGAACCGTCTGTCCTATTACAGAATTATATCACACGTTAACAAAGCAGCGCTTACCTCTGCTCTGTCCTTCTAACAAGCTCAGAGAATACCTATTACTTTTCTAGTGATAAGCGTTATTGGAATGCCATAAGGATCCCTGATACCTAAGACCAGAACTTCACAGGTAACCTTCGCTATCATATACACTTCTCTCACACAGAAAATACGTCTCTAATGGCAACACACAACGATGCTACCTCATCAAACCCAGACAATGCGACGCGCAACTTCAACTGTCACCCGTTTTCCCCTGTCTACATACAGAGCCAACAATCCCGCCTCTTCCGAGAGCAGCGCTTCCCTCTGCCCTACTACGATACTGTTACCGACTTCCTACGTCCCAGAAGCCGTACACACTACATAAAACTCAATACGACTTCAAAATATAGTGTTAGTACATAAATCAATATCAATCAATAATCAATAAGCTTATATACACGCAAATTCACCAGATCAAGACAATAGTTAACCATCATTCTGCTACCAAGAAACTGGTGCAGATCGGAGCTTCCGAATCCCCTCTACTTCCACGGACGGAGTGATTTCATAGTCACACGCACACACACACACATCACACGCTGGTGGGGCCCATAACACCAACATTCATCCTACCACTCTATCCGTGTCATGTATAAGGGGAGACACTTTTCTTTATACTCAACCAATCTGCATGTACCCTGAGGTCAATGAGATCAACTAGTTGCTATAGATTTGGTGATACAACTAAACACTCTAAATATTCAATAAACATAACAATAAAATAACCACCCGACACAGTAATTCAAACAGAATATTGTTTATCTAAAATCAAATTGTAAGAAAAGCCAATTAAATGCAAGATCATTTTTTCTCCATATTTACCTATTCTGGCTAAAAGTCGTTTTCTAAGTCAGAACTGGTCCTCAGCAAATAGTTAAAGATTTCTAGCCGCCATGTAGAGTCACCGTCCTCTCCGTCAGCGTCGGGACCTCTGATCGTTGGTTCGAGAAGAAGTGCTGCTAGACCTCTCTAGTCTACTAATATTTATACCAAAATTTACATTCCAAATGTTGCAAACATATCTTTCAAAACAGTCGATTGGCAGAAAATATGTCGTTTTGGTACATTAAGCTACACCATTGAATTTTCTCATGTATTGATAGTTTCAAGTTCTGAATAGAAATTAGAAGTCCATAGCTAATTCGTTACTTTTACGGATGTCTCTTCAGGATAAAATGTATCTCATCCATGGGACCATTATAAGTTCATCAGGTCGGATTTAAAAGTTGCAATATTCTCTTCACTTTCAGGGGCATCTGGCATCACTTCCAGATTTGTCGTCATGTACATGGCTTTTCAGTTCAATCAGAGGACAGGGTCGCAGTCAGCGCAAAGCCTCTTTTCATATTTTCATCTACTCGAATGCAGGCTGCGGGTGGTGGCCATTTTACAGCAGGCCACAATGGTCAACTTAAGCGAAGAAAACACAAACCCATAATTACTACATGGAAATGATTATACAGTGTTATTCCCCTGCTAATACCCTTATGTGTATGTATTTATCTAGCCATTTGCGACATCAAAAAGCCATTAATGCATATTTATTATAAGCGCAAAACACAATAACATCACATAAGCAACATCTATGCTGTCAATTCGCTCACCAATTTAGTTCACTTATTATTTTAGCCATGCAATTGCATTCCCACGTGTAATTCTTCTGTTAATAAGGTTGGTTAGACAAGACTCGACAAATCTTTAGTAATTACTAATTAATCAGTAGTACTTTTAATAATGATATACGAAAATGAAACAGGTATTTGGTTTTAAAGTAAAAACCCTGCTCCAGCACTGCCACTGCTAGTTATTACCCGGCAATACTTATTTTGGTTAATACCTCCTCTTCATCTTACCGGTATTACTCTGTGTGATGTTGTCGCTACCGATCTTAACCCTGCAGTAAAATGTTTATTGCCGTAGTTCAGACTCATCAATTACATACATTTAAATATAGATGTAATCACATTCAGATTTGGATGTTTTCCCCTATTATTTATTTTGGCACCATTAAACTACTCTTAAATCTCACTCCTCATTGGCTCAGAATGTTGTTCATAGAGCTCACTCATAACGAGAAATGAGAATGAAAGTAAAAATAAAAATGTTTTGTAAATACCCTGCATATCGGAGCACCCCAATTGCTGGATTATATGACTGCTATCCTATTTTGATATGTATGTTTTCCCCGTATTGAAAATCATTTTCATTTGAGGAATGCATGCTAGCCGTTCCGACGTTACTGTTTATTATTTATTTTTAGGTTACCACCCACATATCTACATATCATGTGGGGGTCATCCTGGGGTTGAATTTATTGGTCTGGTATTCATTAGATATCCATAGATCGTTAGTTGCTCATCTCGCTAATATAGTCCCTTATCTACGATATCTGGCTCAAATGTTCAGTTGTCCACAGAGCCCAGCTTACCCCCATATCGTATATAGGTCAAAATGAATTTTAAAGTTGTTATTTTAATGTTAGCCACACCTCCATGGACTAAACCTCATCCTTTGCTTCATATGTGGTGTTCCATCTTATTAGATTACCCACCTAGATGGTTGCTAATTTGTCACAATTGCCATCCAATCTTCTCGCGAGTTCAGACCTCTATTAATAGTGTCCAAATGGCACATGAACCATTGTTCACGGTTCTTCCTCCTCGAGTCTGGATTACCTCCCCTTCTACTGATCTAAATTTTTTCCAAAATGATCCACTTGATTTCATCACAATCATGATTCATCTTAAGAAAGTGATCTGTCAAAGGAGCATTCTCTTTCCGTCTCCTTATCGCCGACTTATGTTCTAAGAGACGTATACGCATCTCTCTACTAGTCTCACCAACGTACCCCAAGCCACAGGGACAAGTAAGTAAGTAAATTATGTTTTTACCACGGCAATTGTTTAAAGTCCTTGGTGTCAATCTTTTTCCATTAAAAGTCATGCTTTTAGTTTGTAAACAATGAGGGCATATGGAGCAGGTTCCACATCTGTAGTTCCCTGCTGCTGTTTGTCCATCTAGTGTGCTCTGGGTTTTAGATTCAACTTTGTAAGTTTTAACAAGACAGTTTCGTATTGTCTTGTTTCGTCTGTAGGAGAACAGCGGTTTCTCCAGTTGTGTCCCCACTCCATGATTTAAAATCTTCCAATTCCTATTTAGTATATTTTTTATTTTATTACTCACATTGGAAAATTGACTGACGAAGACTATTCTTTCTAGATCTTTGTTATATTTTACTCTAGTGTTGTCAATTAGCTGATCTCGGTCATAATATCGTGGTCTCTTCAAGGAATGTTTTATTAATTTTTTGGGATAACCCCTAGCTATTAGTTTCTTCTCCATCACTTCTGCATAGAGATAAAAATCATTCAAGGTTGTACAATTGCGGCGCAATCTTAAGAATTCCCCAAATGGGATATTATCTTTTTGTGATTTGGGGTGGTTACTTCCATATTGTAAAACTGTATTCTTATCTGTGGGTTTGGTAAACAACTCAACATGTAAAACCTCCTCTACATTTTTTATTTTAATATCTAGAAAATCCACACTGGTGGTACTTGAGTGGGACGTGAATCTTAGATTCTCATCCCCCAGATTTAGCCACTGCAGAAACAGTTGCAAGTCTTCCTTGGCACCGTTCCATATAAAGATGATGTTGTCTATGAAACGGTGCCAACATGTGACGTTTTCATAGTATGGTGCCATTTCATTGTAGATATGCTTATTTTCAAAATTGCTGCCATAGAGACATGCTAGACTTGGAGCACATGTAGCTCCCATACTGGTCCCCTTCGTTTGTTTATATAATTCATTCTTAAAGAGGAAGATGTTATTTTTAAGCACCATTCTTACACACTCCATAATGAAGTCCTTGTCGCCCCCATTCAAGTCTTCCTCAGCCAAAATGGCTGAGACCACTTTGATGGTATCATCCTGGGGGATGTTAGTGTACAGGGCTTCAATATCTAGGGTGACCAAAATCTGGATCACCCTATTGAAACCCTGCCCCTCAAAAATGGAAATAGTATGGGCCGTGTCCTTTAAATAGGACCTCTGTTTCTGGATCAGTGGTCGCAAGAAAAAGTCGGCATACTTGCTCAATGGCTCTAAAAGTGACCCTAAACTGCTGACAATTGGTCGCATTGGTAGATTTAACAGATCTTTATGTATCCTGGGCAATCCATATATTGCCGGAATGACAGGGTGCATATTTAAAAGGAATTTGTACTCAATTTCGCAGATCAATCCCATTTCTTTACCTCTATTTAGTATTGAAATAACTTCCCTTTTGACTTCATCAATTTTAGAGAAGCTCATTGGTCTATAGTGTTCTTCCACATTTAATAATCCTCTCATTCTACTCTCGTAATCAGAGGTATCTAGTACAACTACTCACCCACCTTTATCGGCTGGCTTGATGGTAATATGGTCACATTCTTGTAATGATGTTAGAGCTTTCCTAAGATGACCTGGAAGATTATTATTATATGCTGTATGATTGTTTTCCCTCAAATTTTTAATTTCTATTTCGACTATTCTTTCAAATAACTCCACGTTTTTGTCCACTTGACCTAAATTGGGCGTGAACGTTGATTTGGGTTTAAACCCCGTAACGTTAGGAGTTGGCTCATATGTTCTGTCACTAAAAAACCTATTGAGTCTAATCTTTCTGAAGAAGCCTTTTAAATCATTTTCTAGTTCAAACATGTTTATTGAAGCTGTAGGGGAAAAACTGAAGCCCTTCCTCAAAACTTCTTCTTCATCTTTAGTTAAAGTTTTTCGAGAAAGGTTCACTATGGGGAAATCATCTATCTCCAATATCTTTGATTCCTTGTCTTGAGATAGTCTTGGGTTGCATGATTTTGAGGTGGATGGTTTCTCATTGATTCCTCTCTGTTGTAATTCCTGTACCCCCTCTGACCCCGATTCTGGCGCCCCCCTAAAAAAGTTTCTCGTTCGTACATGGGTGCTGCTCTGCTGCCTTTTTCTGTAGTGTGTTCATCCTCACTGCTAGAGCCAGATGTTTCAGAGAATGTTACTCTTTTGTTTCCTCCCCTCGAATAGATTGGTCTCTGAAGGAGTGGTTTTTCCCATCTCTGATCTCTTTTTGTAGTGTAGTAATCTTTACCCAAGAAGGGATATACTCCCTCTGTACTAAATCTCTCAATATCCTTTCTCAATTTTTTAGTTTTTTTGTTTATTAGGTATTCTCGATATCCATTGGATTCTAAATCCAACTCCTCAATTTTTTTCTTGGCTTCTTCTAAAGCTGTATTTTGTTTCCATAAGATTTCCAATTCCTCTAGTTGTTTTCTCTCTATAATCATTGTTTCCTGGGCGGTCTCAATAATCAAAATTAACCAATCTCTACTACAGCGATTGGCTATATGTGACCAAACTTTCAGAAACTTCTTATTTTCGACAAACAGCCCAGGCTCATTTCTAATTTGCAGTCCCACCGGGATTACGCCTGCCTTTAGGTATTCAATTAAAAAGTCGGCGTGCAGTTCTGTGCGTATTAGTTTCTTTTTCAAGTTTAGAATTTTTACTAATTGCTCATGGCCAGTATTGTTTGTTACAGGTGTACCCCCACTGCGTAGAGTTTGATTAATCAACCTGTTAAACTGATCTTCGGTAAATCCAAAAGTTTTAAAATTATCCATGGTCTTACCGGAGTAATTAAATCTTTGTCAGTTGGCTTGAAAATTAGCCAGAAATAAACTCTCCAACCACAAAGGTTGTACTCAAAGTATATCAAAAAAAGAGAGAGACCCCTTATAACGCTAAGGGATTGGAGTACTATTAAATAGTTTGAAAGTCAGCTAACCCTTAGAATATCATTGAGACACCTACAATAATCCCTTCCTCATATTTGATCACACAACAATTTTGTAAAATTTTCAGCTCCCAAATATTGACGCAAAAGCTACCTTGTTAAAAACATATTATTATGCATTTATAATGGCATGAAAAGGTTTATTATAAACTGTGTAAAACACATATATTTAAAAACAGCACAATTCATTCATAAAATACAGTACAGCTAAAACATTATACAAAGCATTATATACTCAAAAACAACATTTGTTAAACAGAGAGAAGATTTGACAATACAATTTGTCATTGAAAGAGCATATCAATAGAGACAAAAATAGACAACTTGGCCTTGATATACTTAGTCTTTACACCATTTACAAGACCAAGATTCTCATAGATTATGCTGTTAGTTGCGTCAACGCGTTTCGATGGTTCATTATTGATAGTCCATCTTTTTCAAGACCGTAATGGATTTAAGTCCCTCTGAGTATTTCATAATACAGTCGCTGTAAGCATCCTGTATGCAATGAATATAAACAAAACGATATTTTATCAAAAATCTGGAGGAATTTTTATTTCAAAATAACCCTATATATCACAATTTAATATTTTGTATCCTCTTACTCTCATCTTTTGTCAGTACCCCAATAATATGGTTAAAATCACGCTATTTTCATGGTTCGCTATTGTTATTATAAGAGGAAGATTTTTTCAACAATAAGCCACTCTTAACCCCTTGTGTGCCACGCCCTTTCCCCGCCCTGTGCCGGCCGTTGCATTAGCGGGCGGGGTTCATGACGAGCTGGACTCGTCATGGGCACAGCGCAACCGCGGCCCATGACGAGTCCAGCTCGTCATGGGCACAGAAGGGGTTAATTCGAGAAAAACTCTATGTCACATTGCTACTTATATAAGAATTTATATTTGTTGTAAATTGTCAACCACCTTCCTGCCGAATTTGCCAATCTCACCTGTTCTTTTTAACTGCTGTGCCCCTGTTGATATCTAGCACAGATGCGGACTGTATATTAGCCCTTCTTTATTTTATATAGTTTCCTTCCTGTCTCATCAACCTACAGAAGAGAATTTATAACATCTGTAATTATATTTTACCCCGTTTTTTATTACAATCGATATGACACTCCCATGTTTTAATGAAGGCAAATCGTAGCTCAATCCTGGCGCTTACGCTTGCCTCACTTGGTATTCTTTATATTTTGTAAAGTTCAGAAACGTTGAGGACCCTTTGTGTTGGCCATGGCCTGAAATAAACATACTATTTGTAGTCGCTGGGATATATATTCTATCCAACTGATATATCCTCAAGAATGCGATAGAAGGGAAAAAAGTCGTACCTTTGTTTAAAATTTCCTAGGGTCGTAGTCAGTTCGAATCCCAATTTGGACCGCTAGCATTGATTAAGGGACCTAGATTTCCAAGCCTCCTCTCCCGTTTTACTGCAATTACTTATTACTAAAAGGAAAAGAAAGAAATGTTTCTCATTACACTTAGAGCTTTTCCTTTTAGAGATATCCTCATTCTACTATTATACCTGCCTAACGGGTATCTTACCTTCCGTGTGGCTGTAATGTTCAAGCCTCACACGTGTTCTTTTCGTTGTTTCGATAAACAGAATCACGGGAACACGCCAGATTTAAATATGAGTGCATGTTCTCTGGATGTATGTCGTTACAACGCACACTTTTACAACGCATGCACTTACAACGCATTTTTTACAACGCACAATCCATTACAACGCATGACAATACAACGCATGACACTACAACGCATTTTTAAAAACTACCTTTACAACGCATTCCATTACAACGCATACTACCATTACAACGCATACCATTACAACGCATAATATTAAATTGCATTTAAGGTAAGTATTAGATAGTATAGGGGTAAAAATTACTTTTCTAACTCCAGGGGGTGCAACAGTAGGGTAAGTGTTGGATAGTATAGGGGTAAAAATTACTATTCTAACTCCAGGGGGTGCAACAGTAGGGTAAGTGTTGGATAGTATAGGGGTAAAAATTACTATTCTAACTCCAGGGGGTGCAACAGTAGGGTAAGTGTTGGATAGTATAGGGGTAAAAATTACTATTCTAACTCCAGGGGGTGCAACAGTAGGGTAAGTGTTGGATAGTATAGGGGTAAAAATTACTATTCTAACTCCAGGGGGTGCAACAGTAGAGTAAGTGTTGGATAGTATAGGGGTAAAAATTACTATTCTAACTCCAGGGGGTGCAACAGTAGGGTAAGTGTTGGATAGTATAGGGGTAAAAATTACTATTCTAACTCCAGGGGGTGCAACAGTAGGGTAAGTGTTGGATAGTATAGGGGTAAAAATTACTATTCTAACTCCAGGGGGTGCAACAGTAGGGTAAGTGTTGGATAGTATAGGGGTAAAAATTACTATTCTAACTCCAGGGGGTGCAACAGCAGGGTAAGTGTTGGATAGTATAGGGGTAAAACTTACTATTCTAACTCCAGAGGGTGCAACAGTAGGGTAAGTGTTGGATAGTGTAGTGTAATATTATGCGTTGTAATGGTATGCGTTGTAATGGTAGTATGCGTTGTAATGGAATGCGTTGTAAAGGTAGTTTTTAAAAATGCGTTGTAGTGTCATGCGTTGTAATGTCATAGGTTGTAATGGATTGTGCGTTGTAAAAAATGCGTTGTAAGTGTAGTGCGTTGTAAAAGTTGCGTTGTAAAGGTTGTTCCCCGTGTTCTCTGATTGGTCAGGTCCTCCTATTTCGTCACTTACTTGTTTTTTTGGGTGATGTAACGCCCTGAACGTCTCAGGATCGTTTAACAGACACGATAATGAGAACGCAACCACTTGTGAAGGTTTAGTTATTTTAATGAAGGCAAAAATAATACAAGGAATAAACAAAGGTTATAGTCACTGGAATCCTTCAGGCTAAGTACGTTACCAGCCCACAGCACGGATGGTCCTAACCGTCCTCTGCATATACGCCGATCCCGGCGTAAGCCAACAGAGGGCAGAAATGAAATGGCCGACAATGCCAATCGGTAGGCAGCGAGGGGCACGAAGAGTGTTGGGGAGAATCGAGGAGTCAGGGAAACACCCAGCCGGGGTCTCTACCTGAAGGGAGCAGCCGCTCAACCTCTTCCTCAGACTGCACCGGGACGCGGAGTCACCTCCTGGTGATGCGTCACCGATACCCCAATCACAAGCAAAGAAGACTGAACCGAGAGCAGCCGCTCGATCGATCCTGTGGACTTCCGAGTCTGTAACGCGGCAAACACCTCCTGGTGTGCGTTACAGCTGGCAGTCCCTGTATCTCTGGTCGGGCTGGGAGTTACGACTCCAACCAGCAAAAGCGCCACTGCGCTTTGACTCAGCCGAGTCAAAAGCAAGCTCAATGGTTATCCGGTAGAGCTTCCGGGTCCTTCACAGGTGACGATGGGGCAAGACACGGCCCAGGGAGTAACGACTCGACCTACCTCCGTTCTGGCCTTACTGGAGCACCACTCCGGAACACTGCTCTTCACTAAGCAGGTACGTCGGTGTAAACACAATATCCGACAGCGTTGTACCTCCCGGTTCCTCCCTTTATAGGGCGTGTTTTCCTTGAGTTATGTAACAGCTCTCCTGTTTACATAAGGGCGTGTTTTCCTTGAGTTATGTAACAGCTCTCCTGTTTACATAAGGGCGTGTTTTCCTTGAGTTATGTAACAGCTCTCCTGTTTACATAAGGGCGTGTTTTCCTTGAGTTATGTAACAGCTCTCCTGTTTACATAACCTCTCAACCGCTAAGCATCCTGGGAGATGTAGTCCGTTTTCGCTGGTTACCGTTTTCCTCCCCTCGCATGACAGGAATTCTTGACAGTACATCCTCCCTCTCAGCGGCTCCCCACGGGTCCAGCGCTGGCAGGAAAACGCCGATGGAACAAGGAGACCAAGCGCGGAGCATGAACCCCTTCAGCCGGTTCCCATGACTGCTCCTCCGGGCCATAGCCTTTCCATGCAACCAGGTACCACAGCTTCCCCCTGCGCCATTTGGACGCCCGTATGCCCGACACTTCATACTCCACCCTCGACTCCACGCATACCGGCCTAGGTGTCCCAGACGGCTTGGAGGGTGCTGGTTTGAGCAATGATACATGAAAGACAGGGTGTATCCGCAATGACTGGGGCAAGCACACCTTCACGTTCACGGGACCCATACACTTGGTAATTCGATAGGGGCCCATGTACTTGGGATGGAACACACTGTTCTTTCGAAACCTCATGTTTCTTGTGGATATCCAGACGTAGTCTCCAGTGCGGTACAGTGGCCCGGGCCTTCTCTTCCTGTCTGCCGCAGCCTTGTATCTTCTCTTGGCCTCTATTAGGACAGCCCTTGAGCGCATCAACGTGTCTTTTATGTGTGCCACCCTGTCCGCTGTGGCGGGAATCCTGTCCTCTCTGAACGGATGTAGAAATGGCAAGAACCTGGGATGTTGGCCATAGTTGCTATAGAACGGAGATGACTGTGTGGAGCTGTGAGTGGCGTTGTTATAGGCTATCTCTGCAACCCATAGCAAGTCGACCCATTCTTCCCTGCCCTGGTCCACAAAACATCGCAGATACTGTTTGAGCGTTTGGTTCAGGCGCTCGGTTTGGCCGTCCGTTTGAGGGTGGTAGCTGGTGGACAGGGCGGTCTTAACATGCAGCGCAGTGCACCAAGTCTTCCAGAATTGCGCAGTAAACTGCGACCCCCGGTCCGACACGATCACCCCAGGTAATCCATGCAGTCGTACCACATTCTTTAGGAGTAGTGACGCCAATTCCCCGGCCGTAGGGACTCTCTTGCAGGGGATGAAGTGCCCCATTTTCGTCAAGTAATCCACCACCACCAGTATTGCCGTCATCCCCTGGTCTACCGGTAGGCCCACCACGAAGTCCAGTGATATGCTATCCCATGGTCTATCCGGGGTCGGAAGTGGATGTAAGAGCCCTTGGGTTCGGCCATGGTCGGCCTTCATGGTAGCACACGTAGGACTCTCCTGTCCCCACCTCCTGACATCCACTCTCATGGTTGGCCACCAGAAATGCCGTCCCATGCTAGCCACCGTTTTTTCAAAGCCCAAATGACCTGCGCATGGAGAGTCATGGCACCAGATGAATGCTTGTTTCCTTAGCCTAGGCGTGGGTATCAATAGGCACCTGCCCTTCAGGGGTATCCCGTCCTTCAGCTGCCATTCTCTGTGACTGAGGAGCCACCTCCGCCATGCGAATGACCTGATCCCTCTCTTTATTCCCCTCAGGAAAGTATCCGGTTGGATAACCCCCAATACCATCCTCGGGGAAATGATGGAATGCTCGGTCGCAGGCAATGGTTACTTAACTGCAGATTGACGGGACAGGGCGTCCGCCTTCCGGTTTTCCGTCCCCGGCCGATATGTGATGCGGAAGTTGAACCCCGCAAAGAAGATCATCCACCGCAGCTGTCTGGGAGAAAGGTGTCTTGTGGCCGTCATGAACTGTAGGTTCCGATGGTTCGTGTACACCGATACCACATGTCTTGCCCCCATCAACCAATGCCTCCATTCGGTGAAGGCGTCCTCTTCCACCACGTAGGGGAGATCCGGATCGGGGTGAGCCAACACCGGCGCCTTACCAAAGGCGCTTTTCAGGGCCTCAAAGGCTTTGTTCGCTTCAGGGGACCAGACAAACTCCTTGGACTTCCTCAGTAGCTGTGTGATTGGGGCCACCAATCCTGAAAATCCATCTATAAACCGCCTGTAAAAGTTGGCGAAGCCAATGAAACTTTGGACGTCCTTCACGCTTTGGGGCACCGGCCATTCTTTCACCGCCTTGATCTTTCGTTCTGCCATCTCCTGTCCCTCTGGACTCAGCATCACTCCGAGGAATTCCACGGATGTGACGTGGAAGTCACACTTGCTGAGTTTACAAAACAGCATGTTTTCCCTCAGCTTTTGGAGCACAGTTTTGACGTGGTGTACGTGCTCCTCCACACTGGACGAATAGATGAGGATGTCGTCGATATATACGACCACGTAGATATCCAACTCCTCTCTGAATACCTCATTCAAAAAGTACTGAAAGGCTGCCGGGGCGTTGCACAGACCGAACGGCATGACGAGGTACTCAAAAAGGCCGAACCTGGTCTTAAAGGCGGTCTTCCACTCGTCTCCGTCCCTCATGCGCACCAGATGGTATGCCCCTTTCAAATCCAACTTGGTGTAGATACGAGCTTTCTTGACCTGTTCCAGAAGTACACTGATGAGAGGCAAGGGGTACCGATTCTTTACGGTTATCGCATTCAATGCCCTAAAGTCCACACAGGCTCTCAGCTCCCCGTTAGCCTCCGGGATGAAGAAGAGTGGCGAGGCGGCCGGAGACTTGGACGGGCGGATGAATCCTAGCTTGAGGAGTTTATCCAGGTACCCCCGGAGATGCACGTTTTCAGGCTCCGTCAGGGCATACAGCCTGCCGCTGGGAACGCTGGCCCCTGGCACCAGGTCGATCTGGCAGTCAAACTGTCTATGTGGTGGTAGCACTTCCGCCTTCACCTCATCAAATACATCCTCAAAACTGTGATAAGCCTGGGGGAGAGCCACATCTTTTTCTGCCGCTGTAGCCACCGTCTGACTCCCGCTCTCATCTGCGTCAAGGGATTCCGTTCTTATTCCACAATGCAGGATGCAATACGGTGACGTCAGTTCGATGCGATGTGTTGGCCAATCCACAGAGGGGTTGTGTTTCTGTAGCCACGGCAATCCCAATATGACGCCATATTGGGGCGCTCGGATGATGTTAAAATCGATTTGTTCCAAATGGTTCCTCCCACATCTCATCGGAAGGACCCCCGTGTGCTGCCCGATGGGCCCCGTCACCAATCGCCTTCCGTCTACAGCATAGACGTCTTCGGGTACAGCTTTGGGAAGAAGCACTAGCCCTAGCCTGCATGCCTCGTTGTGGTCCATAAACATGCCAGTGGCCCCTGAATCCACCATGGCCACAACGGGTATCCACTGGTCATGCACTCCCACGTGCACCGTGAGAAACAGGTGTCGTTGTCCCTTAGTGACCGAGTTGGAAAGTGAAGGGATGGATGAGTGACTCCGAGATGCCCCTTCTTTGGTCTGGGAGTCCTCTAGTTTTCCGCCGGTACGTCCACCACGGCTGTTACCGACCGGTTGGCCCGATAACGTGACGTCTTCGGTTTGGCAGGGCATTCACGTACGTAGTGGCCTTTTTTGCCACAATATAGGCACAATCCTTGTTTACGGCGTGACTCTTTCTCCGTGGCTGTGAGGCTCGCTCGTATTGAGCCGATGTCCATGGGTTCTCCCTTGGATGCGGTGGAAGTTTCAGGACTTCCCACTGTCACATAGGATGGAAGGGAGTTTCCTTTTCTCCCATGATCCCCCTTTCTTTCACTTAGCCTATGTTCCAGCCGTAATACCAGGTTGATAAGGCCCTCACATGTCTTGGGTTGTGGGTCAATATGAGCCACGGCGTCCTTGAGCTCATCGCACAGCCCGTGATGGAA
Source organism: Triturus cristatus (assembly GCF_964204655.1). Classification (NCBI taxonomy): domain Eukaryota; kingdom Metazoa; phylum Chordata; class Amphibia; order Caudata; family Salamandridae; genus Triturus; species Triturus cristatus. Next base: position 958,563,943 of record NC_140593.1, on the reverse strand, counting down.
GAGCGCCGTCTGTTTAGCAACAGGCCACTTGGTTTCCGCGACCAGCCTTCGGAACGCGTTGAGATACTGCACCAGGTCGTTGGATCCCTGTCTCAACTCAAGCATTTCACGGTCCGCCGTGTACGAGTCAGCCCTTCTGTCGAAGACTTTCAGGAATTCCTCGCGAAAAGCACCCCAATCACATAAGATGGGGTCGTCCCTGCTCACCAGAGGTACGGCCCATTGTGCCGCGTTTCCAGCCAAATAGGATATAAGGAAAGCCACACGAGCCTGACTCGTGGGGAACGCCCTTGGTTTGCACGATAAATGTAGCGCCACTTGTGTGAGGAATACCTGCACTGTGTTAGGATCCCCACTGTACCTCTCTGGTGTTGCCAAGGGGACGGCTACCGGCATTTCCACTACTACCGCAGGGGTCTGGTTCGTGAGGGAGGTGCTGGGCGTGAGCGGGTCCAAGTGGATAGCATCCAGTCTGGCTTTTACATCGGCTGTTTCTTGCCTGGAGGCAGCCAATTCAATTTGCACGGTCGCTAAAGCAGCCAGCACATCATCAAGTGTTGCCATGTCTGTTATCGACCGGGAGACAGTTAGTGTTATTAAGGTCGGATATTTTGTAATGCCCTGAACGTCTCAGGATCGTTTAACAGACACGATAATGAGAACGCAACCACTTGTGAAGGTTTAGTTATTTTAATGAAGGCAAAAATAATACAAGGAATAAACAAAGGTTATAGTCACTGGAATCCTCCAGGCTAAGTACGTTACCAGCCCACAGCACGGATGGTCCTAACCGTCCTCTGCATATACGCCGATCCCGGCGTAAGCCAACAGAGGGCAGAAATGAAATGGCCGACAATGCCAATCGGTAGGCTGCGAGGGGCACGAAGAGTGTTGGGGAGAATCGAGGAGTCAGGGAAACACCCAGCCGGGGTCTCTACCTGAAGGGAGCAGCCGCTCAACCTCTTCCTCAGACTGCACCGGGACGCGGAGTCACCTCCTGGTGATGCGTCACCGATACCCCAATCACAAGCAAAGAAGACTGAACCGAGAGCAGCCGCTCGATCGATCCTGTGGACTTCCGAGTCTGTAACGCGGCAAACACCTCCTGGTGTGCGTTACAGCTGGCAGTCCCTGTATCTCTGGTCGGGCTGGGAGTTACGACTCCAACCAGCAAAAGCGCCACTGCGCTTTGACTCAGCCGAGTCAAAAGCAAGCTCAATGGTTATCCGGTAGAGCTTCCGGGTCCTTCACAGGTGACGATGGGGCAAGACACGGCCCAGGGAGTAACGACTCGACCTACCTCCGTTCTGGCCTTACTGGAGCACCACTCCGGAACACTGCTCTTCACTAAGCAGGTACGTCGGTGTAAACACAATATCCGACAGCGTTGTACCTCCCGGTTCCTCCCTTTATAGGGCGTGTTTTCCTTGAGTTATGTAACAGCTCTCCTGTTTACATAAGGGCGTGTTTTCCTTGAGTTATGTAACAGCTCTCCTGTTTACATAAGGGCGTGTTTTCCTTGAGTTATGTAACAGCTCTCCTGTTTACATAAGGGCGTGTTTTCCTTGAGTTATGTAACAGCTCTCCTGTTTACATAACCTCTCAACCGCTAAGCATCCTGGGAGATGTAGTCCGTTTTCGCTGGTTACCGTTTTCCTCCCCTCGCATGACAGGAATTCTTGACAGGTGATCTCTTCGTTAATTCTTTATTGTGCTTGTGCTGCCACTGCTAGTTATTACCCGGCAATACTTCTTTTGGTTAATACTTCCGCTTCATCTTACCGGTATTACTCTGTGTGATGTTGTCGCTACCGATCTTAACCCCGCAGTAAAATGTTTTTCGCCGTAGTTCCGACTCATCAATTACATACATATAAATAATGATGTAATCACATTCAGATTTGGACGTTTTCCCCTATTATTTATTTTGGCACCATTAAAAAACTACTCTTATATCTCACTCCTCATTGGCTCATAATGTTGTTCATAGAGCTCACTCATAACGAGAAATGAGAATGAAAGTAAAAATAAACATTTTTTGTAAATACTCTGCATATCAGAGCACCCCAATTGCTGGATTATATGACTGCTATCCTAATTTGATATGTATGTTTTCCCCGTATTGAAAATCATTTTCATTTGAGGAATGCATGCTAGCCGTTCTGACGTTACTGTTTATTATTTATTATTAGGTTACCACCCACATAGCTACATATCATGTGGGGGTCATCCTGGGTTTGAATTTATTGGTCTGGTATTCATTATATATCCATAGATCGTTAGTTGCTCATCTCGCAAATATAGTCCCTTATCTACGATATATATAGAAGTACAGCAGGAGTTGTGTGCAGATATCTAACAGCCTCACTGTGAAGTGTAGATGCAATGACAGCCTGTTTCATGTACTTTTTCCACTATACATTGGCTGATAAGGAAATGCCACACATAGGCCCTCATTTAGAGAGCGGCGAACAGTATACTCCACCACAAATGGGGAGCAGTATCCTCTCTGGGTCCACCAGCTCTATACATCAGGGGGTCTGTCATATTTTCGCCAGCAGTGTGCTGCTGTTGGCTTTACAGGCAGAAACCTTACACTGCCCGCCAGGGTTTTAAGTGGGATTAAAAAACTGAGGGGGGGGGGCGGCTCTAAAAGGGGCGTGGCTGATGTAATTAAGGGAGCGGCTTAGAAACAGTTAGCTGAAAATCTGTGCTTAGCATAGTGTGTCTGCCAACTGATATTTCTCTGCTTCTGTAATTGCATCAAGATATATAGTACAAGAAGTAACAAGACAGGATTATTGGCTTTGTTAATGGTTTTTAGTTTCATAAAATAAATGAGCAACATCCATGGCTTCTGGTATAAAATACTGAAGATGCTTCAGTTCTGAAATGATGAGACTGTGAAAGAACTGTAACAGTCTCTTTGAAGTTACATCAAAGCAAAATCAAAGGGGATGATGGACGGAGTGTTGAACATTGCAAGCACTCGCCCTAAGTCAACTGATCTGGGTTTAATCCATCATCATTTTTTAGCTCACTCTGCCACCCCAGTTCAGACATGGCCATATGCAAATCAGTCTAACCCTGTGCCTCATGGGAACAGTCCAGCTCGAACTGCCAAGCCATGTCTTCCCTGGACCGGAAACAAGCATCCTGGGACCGGTTTCGGGTTCATAACCCTCATCAGCCAGGCTATCTCGAATCCAGTAGCAAAGTGAGCAAGGGACCCACGTCTGGGCATACCTTGCCAACTTAGGGCGAACAAAGCAAAACCAAAGGGGACGATGGACGGAGTGTTGAACATTGCAAGCACTCGCCCCGAGTCACTTGAGTCTCTTTGAAGTTATATCAAACGCAGTGAAGGGTGGTACTGCAGCAGAGTTAAGATTTTTTCTTTTTTCAGTCTGAGGGTGAGGGCAAAAATGGAGAGCTCGATAGAGACCCGTCTCAGCACCTGCTTTTTAGAACTGCTAGTGCTGAGCAGCGGCAAGACTCTGCCCAGTTAAAGCCCTGCTGCTGGCTCAATGGATTTGGAGCGATCGGTGTAAGCACATCGATCCATCCACCTTATTTAGGACAGGCAGTCAGATTCATTATTTTTTCTGTTCAGTACAACCTGTTTGTTCAGCACCTGGGTGCAGTACAAGACTGTTGAATAATAAATAAATGTTTGGAGGGGCTCTGGTGCTTTGGCCAGGAGCAATAGGGACAGAAAGCAGAGCCTGGCTTTCACCTCACTCATGTCCACAGAGCCCACTGTTCACAGCATTTGGACAAGCACAGTGGGGTCTGGGGGTAGCCGTCAGCCTCACTCTGCACCAAGACCCATCAAAACTTAACCAGCTGCGCATGGCCTTTTGTCATATATGGTAGGCTCTGGGTAGAGTGCCTAAGGGCATGGTAGGCGCTGGGTAGTGTGCCTAAGGGCATGTATGTGTGCCACATGGCACTTTGAAAAATGCTAAAAAGTGCATTTTTGAAGGTAATCGCAAATTACCACCAACTTGAAGTTGGTGGTAATTTGCGATTCCTTACAGCAATATCGCAATTTGCGATGGCTACTAGAATAGCATTTAGGGAATCGCAAATTGCGATTCTCTAAATGCTTGCGCAAAATAGGGAATCGCAAATTTTGTGATTCCTTATTTTGTGAGTAGGTTTTTCTTCCCTACATTGCACACAGCTAAATTGCATTAGCAAACGCTGAAATTCTGCGAATTTCAGCGTTTGCGATCGCAATTTAGCTTGATGCATCTGACCCTTAGGGTCAGATGTACAAAGCATTTTTCTGGTCGCAAACTGCCTGATTCACAGAATTGGGCCGTTTGCAACTGGAAAAATGCTTTTTGAAATATACTAAATGGAAAATGCGATTATGCATTTTGCATTTGCGATCCGGTATTTGAAGGGGGCATGGTTAGGGCCTCCGTTCCAAAATACCGGTATGGTTTGTATTCTGATTTGCAACCGAAATCCAGTCACAAAACAGTAATACTTTACCACCAGTTTAAAACTGGTGGTAACCCATTTGCAAAGGGGTAGGTGTACCCAAGGGACCCCTTCTCCTTTGAGAATCTAAATATTAATAATTTTAAAGAGCAGGCTGTGTTCCCAAGGACCACTGCCTACTCTTAAAAAATGAAACTTTAAGGTTTCATTTTTTTCTTTTTAAAAGCATCCTGTTTTCCTTTAAGGAAAATGGGATGCATTTAAAAAAGAAAATGCTTTATTAAAAAGCAATCACAGACATGGTGGCCTGCTGGCCTCCGCAGGCCACCATCCCAGTGATGGCTGTGATTCCTAATGGGTCGCAAGCTACAACCTACCTAATTAATATTCATGATGTAGGTTGATTTGCCACCCACAAGGAATCCCTAAATTAAACTCAATGAGTTTCATACATTAGGAAATACTGATTTCCTAATTGCGATTCAGAGAGAATGAAAAATGTCCTAGCTATCGTAACGGAAAGTTAAATTCTATTAAGGACTCGGAGGCGAGGATTATGCCTTCTTTCTCCACTTTATTTCTACACAGTCATTCAAAACAACAACAATAAGACTACATTTCCCATGAACCCTGGGGGAAAAAGTAGTCAACAAAGAATGCCCAATCCTGAACAGTCCTGGATCCACCAATCAGGTACCTCCAGCGTCCACATAGACTGCTCTCACTGGCCCTTCCCCCTCTTTCTTTGCTCGAAGTCAGCCTGTATCCACTCCTCAGGCATCTTGTTTACTGGCATCCGAACCTACTAGGACAAGACATCATCAATTCCCAAACTGAATATGATGTGACAGACATAACACTATATGGCAAACAACCTAAATCATGAATCCATTGTAAGAGTAATGAGAGCTCAGATAGAGAACCAAACCAGCAAACAGTAGCATCATTAGCATTAGATACAGAGGAAAATTAAAGTCCCAATAAGAAATTAGACAAACAGATTTACTTACTGAAGTACCCGGTGGGACCTCCTCTGACAATCCCTAGGGTGGGATAATCCTCACCTCTGAGTCCTTAATAGAATTGAAACTTTCCGTTACGATAGCTTGGAAATTTTTCATTCTAAGTCAGGACTGGAGGCGAGGATTATGCTAGTTCAAAGCTTGCTCACAACGAGGTGAGCCATATCCAGCACTGGCTTGAACTAAAACCCTTTAAAGGTAGAGTCCGAGGACCAGTCAGCCACGTTCAGTATATCTTCTAAACGGGCACCCAAGCCAAAAGCCTTTGAGGCCATTGCACCACAAGCTCAATGTGCTCCAAAATCCCTGAGGCTTATGCTGGCATCCTGCATGACCCACCTAACCAAACGGGAAATAGTAGGGGAGGAGACAGCCTTGAAAGGCTTGCGAAGGGCAATGAGAAGTTGGCGCTCTCCCAGAGGTCTGAATTCCTCTGTCATCGCCTCATAAGCCTTTAAGTAGCGAACCACACACAACTTTGGGGAATCCGGGAACTCTGGGTAAGAGAACACTCTCGTATGACACTTTGTCCGTCTATGCATCGTGAAAGTAACACCAGAGGGTGTATACATCCTGGAGGGGATGTCCAGGGCCCTAACATCTGACACCAGTCTACACGAAATCAAAGTAACATTGCCAGCTTAGCTGACAGTTCGTTCCGCGACAAGAACCGATTAGGTTGCCAGGACAAAAACAAATTCAGAACCTGGTTTACATCCCATAGAGCTGAGTGACGCGGCTCAGGAGGCAAAGAGAGGTGAATGCCCTGAAGAAGTTTGCAAACAAGAGGGTGTTCCCTGGCAGAGATATTATTAATCTGTAAGTGTCCAGCTGAAATAGCCAACCGAAAAGTATTTATCAACCTGTCAGCCAGGCCAGAAGATGCTAAATGGGTCAAGAAATTCAGAATGTACACTACATCTGCGTCCAAGGGATCAACACCCTGTCGCAGACACCAACGGGACAAGGTAACAAAACCCCCTCTGCCCACCCCCAGCCCCTCCAATTCCCCCACTCCTGTAATCCACCATGCCACTAACCATAACGTTTTCTGCAGGACTAGAGGATAAGGAGTTAGGTGTGGGTCCAGAAGGAGCTCCGGAAAGAGGGGGAGTAGGATTGGAGAATCCCAGGAAAGTTCCAGAAGAACTGGAAACCACACTGGAGATCTCCACAAGGGGGAGAGAAGCACCAACTCCGCCCTCTGCCTACTCACCTGAGCCGTCAGACGAGTGAGCATTGCAAAGGGGGGAGACGCGTACCCCTTCTCCATGCTCCAATCCTGGAGAAAGGCATCTGTGGCCACTGCCAGGGGAACCGTCCTCCAGCTGAAAAATCGGGGAAGCTGGTGATCGAGACTTGAGGCAAACAGGTCTATCGAAAACGGACCCCAAATGTCGTTCAGGCTCTGAAAAACTTCTGGATCCAACTTCCACAGACTCAAATCCGCAAGTTGCGTGACTGAAAATACGCCACCAGGTTCTCCCGCCTGGGGAGTGTAACGCCCTGAACGTCTCAGGATCGTTTAACAGACACGATAATGAGAACGCAACCACTTGTGAAGGTTTAGTTATTTTAATGAAGGCAAAAATAATACAAGGAATAAACAAAGGTTATAGTCACTGGAATCCTCCAGGCTAAGTACGTTACCAGCCCACAGCACGGATGGTCCTAACCGTCCTCTGCATATACGCCGATCCCGGCGTATGCCAACAGAGGGCAGAAATGAAATGGCCGACAATGCCAATCGGTAGGCTGTGAGGGGCACGAAGAGTGTTGGGGAGAATCGAGGAGTCAGGGAAACACCCAGCCGGGGTCTCTACCTGAAGGGAGCAGCCGTTCAACCTCTTCCTCAGACTGCACCGGGACGCGGAGTCACCTCCTGGTGATGCGTCACCGATACCCCAATCACAAGCAAAGAAGACTGAACCGAGAGCAGCCGCTCGATCGATCCTATGGACTTCCGAGTCTGTAACGCGGCAAACACCTCCTGGTGTGCGTTACAGCTGGCAGTCCCTGTATCTCTGGTCGGGCTGGGAGTTACGACTCCAACCAGCAAAAGTGCCACTGCGCTTTGACTCAGCCGAGTCAAAAAGCGAAGCTCAATGGTTATCCGGTAGAGCTTCCGGGTCCTTCACAGGTGACGATGGGGCAAGACACGGCCCAGGGAGTAACGACTCGACCTACCTCCGTTCTTGCCTTACTGGAGCACCACTCCGGAACACTGCTCTTCACTAAGCAGGTACGTCGGTGTAAACACAATATCCGACAGCGTTGTACCTCCCGGTTCCTCCCTTTATAGGGCGTGTTTTCCTTGAGTTATGTAACAGCTCTCCTGTTTACATAAGGGCGTGTTTTCCTTGAGTTATGTAACAGCTCTCCTGTTTACATAAGGGCGTGTTTTCCTTGAGTTATGTAACAGCTCTCCTGTTTACATAACCTCTCAACCGCTAAGCATCCTGGGAGATGTAGTCCGTTTTCGCTGGTTACCGTTTTCCTCCCCTCGCATGACAGGAATTCTTGACAGTACATCCTCCCTCTCAGCGGCTCCCCACGGGTCCAGCGCTGGCAGGAAAACGCCGATGAAACAAGGAGACCAAGCGCGGAGCATGAACCCCTTCAGCCGGTTCCCATGACTGCTCCTCCGGGCCATAGCCTTTCCACGCAACCAGGTACCACAGCTTCCCCCTGCGCCATTTGGACGCCCGTATGCCCGACACTTCATACTCCACCTCCGACTCCACGCATACCGGCCTAGGTGTCCCAGACGGCTTGGAGGGTGCTGGTTTGAGCAATGATACATGAAAGACAGGGTGTATCCGCAATGACTGGGGCAAGCACACCTTCACGTTCACGGGACCCATACACTTGGTAATTCGATAGGGGCCCATGTACTTGGGATGGAACACACTGTTCTTTCGAAACCTCATGTTTCTTGTGGATATCCAGACGTAGTCTCCAGTGCGGTACAGTGGCCCGGGCCTTCTCTTCCTGTCTGCCGCAGCCTTGTATCTTCTCTTGGCCTCTATTAGGACAGCCCTTGAGCGCATCAACGTGTCTTTTATGTGTGCCACCCTGTCCGCTGTGGCGGGAATCCTGTCCTCTCTGAACGGATGTAGAAATGGCAAGAACCTGGGATGTTGGCCATAGTTGCTATAGAACGGAGATGACTGTGTGGAGCTGTGAGTGGCGTTGTTATAGGCTATCTCTGCAACCCATAGCAAGTCGACCCATTCTTCCCTGCCCTGGTCCACAAAACATCGCAGATACTGTTTGAGCGTTTGGTTCAGGCGCTCGGTTTGGCCGTCCGTTTGAGGGTGGTAGCTGGTGGACAGGGCGGTCTTAACATGCAGCGCAGTGCACCAAGTCTTCCAGAACTGCGCAGTAAACTGCGACCCCCGGTCCGCCACGATCACCCCAGGTAATCCATGCAGTCGTACCACATTCTTTAGGAGTAGTGACGCCAATTCCCCGGCCGTAGGGACTCTCTTGCAGGGGATGAAGTGCCCCATTTTCGTCAAGTAATCCACCACCACCAGTATTGCCGTCATCCCCTGGTCTACCGGTAGGCCCACCACGAAGTCCAGTGATATGCTATCCCATGGTCTATCCGGGGTCGGAAGTGGATGTAAGAGCCCTTGGGTTCGGCCATGGTCGGCCTTCATGGTAGCACACGTAGGACACTCCTGTCCCCACCTCCTGACATCCACTCTCATGGTTGGCCACCAGAAATGCCGTCCCATGCTAGCCACCGTTTTTTCAAAGCCCAAATGACCTGCGCATGGAGAGTCATGGCACCAGATGAATGCTTGTTTCCTTAGCCTAGGCGTGGGTATCAATAGGCACCTGCCCTTCAGGGGTATCCCGTCCTTCAGCTGCCATTCTGTGTGACTGAGGAGCCACCTCCGCCATGCGAATGACCTGATCCCTCTCTTTATTCCCCTCAGGAAAGTATCCGGTTGGATAACCCCCAATACCATCCTCGGGGAAATGATGGAATGCTCGGTCGCAGGCAATGGTTCCTTAACTGCAGATTGACGGGACAGGGCGTCCGCCTTCCGGTTTTCCGTCCCCGGCCGATATGTGATGCGGAAGTTGAACCCCGCAAAGAAGATCATCCACCGCAGCTGTCTGGGAGAAAGGTGTCTTGTGGCCGTCATGAACTGTAGGTTCCGATGGTCCGTGTACACCGATACCACATGTCTTGCCCCCATCAACCAATGCCTCCATTCGGTGAAGGCGTCCTTGATTGCGAGAAGCTCCTTCTCCGCAATATGGTAGTTGCGTTCGGCGTCGTTGAGTTTGCGGGACATGTACGCAACGGGATGAAGCACCCCTGTGTCGTGGTTGCGTTGGGACAAGATAGCCCCCAGCGCCACATCCGATGCGTCCGCTTCCACCACGTAGGGGAGATCCGGATCGGGGTGAGCCAACACCGGCGCCTTACCAAAGGCGCTTTTCAGGGCCTCAAAGGCTTTGTTCGCTTCAGGGGACCAGACAAACTCCTTGGACTTCCTCAGTAGCTGTGTGATTGGGGCCACCAATCCTGAAAATCCATCTATAAACCGCCTGTAAAAGTTGGCGAAGCCAATGAAACTTTGGACGTCCTTCACGCTTTGGGGCACCGGCTATTCTTTCACCGCCTTGATCTTTCGTTCTGCCATCTCCTGTCCCTCTGGACTCAGCATCACTCCGAGGAATTCCACGGATGTGACGTGGAAGTCACACTTGCTGAGTTTACAAAACAGCATGTTTTCCCTCAGCTTTTGGAGCACAGCTTTGACGTGGTGTACGTGCTCCTCCACACTGGACGAATAGATGAGGATGTCGTCGATATATATACGACCACGTAGATATCCAACTCCTCTCTGAATACCTCATTCAAAAAGTACTGAAAGGCTGCCGGGGCGTTGCACAGACCGAACGGCATGACGAGGTACTCAAAAAGGCCGAACCTGGTCTTAAAGGCGGTCTTCCACTCGTCTCTGTCCCTCATGCGCACAAGATGGTATGCCCCTTTCAAATCCAACTTGGTGTAGATACGAGCTTTCTTGACCTGTTCCAGAAGTACACTGATGAGAGGCAAGGGGTACCGATTCTTTACGGTTATCGCATTCAATGCCCTAAAGTCCACACAGGCTCTCAGCTCCCCATTAGCCTTCGGGATGAAGAAGAGTGGCGAGGCGGCCGGAGATTTGGACGGGCGGATGAATCCTAGCTTGAGGAGTTTATCCAGGTACCCCCGGAGATGCACGTTTTCAGGCTCCGTCAGGGCATACAGCCTGCCGCTGGGAACGCTGGCCCCTGGCACCAGGTCGATCTGGCAGTCAAACTGTCTATGTGGTGGTAGCACTTCCGCCTTCACCTCATCAAATACATCCTCAAAACTGCGATAAGCCTGGGGGAGAGCCACATCTTTTTCTGCCGCTGTAGCCACCGTCTGACTCCCGCTCTCATCTGCGTCAAGGGATTCCGTTCTTATTCCACAATGCAGGATGCAATACGGTGACGTCAGTTCGATGCGATGTGTTGGCCAATCCACAGAGGGGTTGTGTTTCTGTAGCCACGGCAATCCCAATATGATGCCATATTGGGGCGCTCGGATGATGTTAAAATCGATTTGTTCCAAATGGTTCCTCCCACATCTCATCGGAAGGACCCCCGTGTGCTGCCCGATGGGCCCCGTCACCAATCGCCTTCCGTCTACAGCATAGACGTCTTCGGGTACAGCTTTGGGAAGAAGCACTAGCCCTAGCCTGCATGCCTCGTTGTGGTCCATAAACATGCCAGTGGCCCCTGAATCCACCATGGCCACAACGGGTATCCACTGGTCATGCACTCCCACGTGCACCGTGAGAAACAGGTGTCGTTGTCCCTTAGTGACCGAGTTGGAAAGTGAAGGGATGGATGAGTGACTCCGAGATGCCCCTTCTTTGGTCTGGGAGTCCTCTAGTTTTCCGCCGGTACGTCCACCACGGCTGTTACCGACCGGTTGGCCCGATAACGTGACGTCTTTGGTTTGGCAGGGCATTCACGTACGTAGTGGCCTTTTTTGCCACAATATAGGCACAATCCTTGTTTACGGCGTGACTCTTTCTCCGTGGCTGTGAGGCTCGCTCGTATTGCGCCGATGTCCATGGGTTCTCCCTTGGATGCGGTGGAAGTTTCAGGACTTCCCACTGTCACATAGGATGGAAGGGAGTTTCCTTTTCTCCCATGATCCCCCTTTCTTTCACTTAGCCTATGTTCCAGCCGTAATACCAGGTTGATAAGGCCCTCACATGTCTTGGGTTGTGGGTCAATATGAGCCACGGCGTCCTTGAGCTCATCGCACAGCCCGTGATGGAAGAGCGCCGTCTGTTTAGCAACAGGCCACTTGGTTTCCGCAACCAGCCTTCGGAACGCGTTGAGATACTGCACCAGGTCGTTGGATCCCTGTCTCAACTCAAGCATTTCACGGTCCGCCGTGTACGAGTCAGCCCTTCTGTCGAAGACTTTCAGGAATTCCTCGCGAAAAGCATCCCAATCATATAAGATGGGGTCGTCCCTGCTCACCAGAGGTACGGCCCATTGTGCCGCGTTTCCAGCCAAATAGGATATAAGGAAAGCCACACGAGCCTGACTCGTGGGGAACGCCCTTGGTTTGCACGATAAATGTAGCGCCAATTGTGTGAGGAATACCTGCACTGTGTTAGGATCCCCACTGTACCTCTCTGGTGTTGCCAAGGGGACGGCTACCGGCATTTCCACTACTACCGCAGGGGTCTGGTTCGTGAGGGCGGTGCTGGGCGTGAGCGGGTCCAAGTGGATAGCATCCAGTCTGGCTTTTACATCGGCTGTTTCTTGCCTGGAGGCAGCCAATTCAATTTGCACGGTCGCTAAAGCAGCCAGCACATCATCAAGTGTTGCCATGTCTGTTATCGACCGGGAGACAGTTAGTGTTATTTAGGTCGGATATTTTGTAACGCCCTGAACGTCTCAGGATCGTTTAACAGACACGATAATGAGAACGCAACCACTTGTGAAGGTTTAGTTATTTTAATGAAGGCAAAAATAATACAAGGAATAAACAAAGGTTATAGTCACTGGAATCCTCCAGGCTAAGTACGTTACCAGCCCACAGCACGGATGGTCCTAACCGTCCCTGCATATACGCCGATCCCGGCGTATGCCAACAGAGGGCAGAAATGAAATGGCCGACAATGCCAATCGGTAGGCTGTGAGGGGCACGAAGAGTGTTGGGGAGAATCGAGGAGTCAGGGAAACACCCAGCCGGGGTCTCTACCTGAAGGGAGCAGCCGCTCAACCTCTTCCTCAGACTGCACCGGGACGCGGAGTCACCTCCTGGTGATGCGTCACCGATACCCCAATCACAAGCAAAGAAGACTGAACCGAGAGCAGCCGCTCGATCGATCCTATGGACTTCCGAGTCTGTAACGCGGCAAACACCTCCTGGTGTGCGTTACAGCTGGCAGTCCCTGTATCTCTGGTCGGGCTGGGAGTTACGACTCCAACCAGCAAAAGCGCCACTGCGCTTTGACTCAGCCGAGTCAAAAAGCGAAGCTCAATGGTTATCCGGTAGAGCTTCCGGGTCCTTCACAGGTGACGATGGGGCAAGACACGGCCCAGGGAGTAACGACTCGACCTACCTCCGTTCTTGCCTTACTGGAGCACCACTCCGGAACACTGCTCTTCACTAAGCAGGTACGTCGGTGTAAACACAATATCCAACAGCGTTGTACCTCCCGGTTCCTCCCTTTATAGGGCGTGTTTTCCTTGAGGTATGTAACAGCTCTCCTGTTTACATAAGGGCGTGTTTTCCTTGAGTTATGTAACAGCTCTCCTGTTTACATAAGGGCGTGTTTTCCTTGAGTTATGTAACAGCTCTCCTGTTTACATAACCTCTCAACCGCTAAGCATCCTGGGAGATGTAGTCCGTTTTCGCTGGTTACCGTTTTCCTCCCCTCGCATGACAGGAATTCTTGACAGGGAGCTACTCCGCAGTCAGCGACACATGGTGATCCAGGCAGTATTGTCAAAAACCGGCGGTCAAATCGGAGAGGGCTTTGGACCTCGTGCCTCCCAAGTGATTAATGTAGCGAACTGCAGACACGTTGTCTATCTTCAGAAGAACGGAGGGCTGAATGGAATCTCTCATCCAACAGCGTACTGTGAAGGAGCCCTCCAGGAGTTCCAGACAATTGATATGTAATATGCGTTCGTCTGGAGACCACAACCCTCCTGTGGAAAACTCTCCACACCTTTCTCCCCAACCTACCGTGCTGGCGTCTGATTCTATGATGAGGTCTGGAGCCGAGCCGAAAATCGCTCGGCTATTCCATGCTTCCATGTGTTGAAGCCACCGACGAATCTCATCCCGGGAGTCCTCTGAAAGGACCACTTTGTGAGAGTATGGGAGCCCTTTCCGTAGATAGAACGCCTTGAGGCATTGTAATGCGCGATAATGGAGAGGCCCCGGGAAGATCGCTTGGATAGAGGCCGAGAGCAGACCCACTAACCAAGCTAAATCCCTGAGGGAGACCTGACTCCTGGTGAGCGACCGCCGCAGTTCTTGTCGGTTCTTCACCATCTTTCTTGCCGGAAGGCTGAGAGTGGAGGACTTTGAGTCTATCATGAACCTGAGAAACGTCAGACATTGTGAAGGGGAAAGCATCGACTTTGCCTTATTGATGACAAACCCCAGAACATGAAGAAAATTGACTGTCATCTGGAGGTGCCGATGGAGTTGACGAGGACAGGCGTCCATAAGGAGGAGATCGTCGAGGTAGACGATCATCCGAACGCCCCGAGCTCTCAGCCACTCTATCACTGGCTTGAGACCTTGGTAAAACACCAGGGGGGCGATGATAGGCCAAATAGGAGAGAGGCAAACTCGGAAGCCTGATTGTGCCAAAGAAACTGGAGGAAAAGGCTGGGTGGGGGAAAGATCGGAACCACGGGATAAGCGTCTTTCCAATCTAGACGGACCATCCAGTCTGACAGACGTAGAATATCTCTGAGAGAAGATGGATACCTTCCATCTTGAAGTGGTGGTATACCAGCCACTTGTTGAACTCGCTCAGATTGATCAGCGACGCTTGCCCCCGTTGGTCTTGTCCACCAAGAAGAGATTGCTGACAAAACACCTCGGATGCAGGGAAGTGGGAACGATAGCCCCTTTGGCTAAGAGGGAGGAAACCTCCTCGTCTACCAGGATAGAGTCCTGATGTGAAAACTGGATAGGGCGAGGTCTGACTCATTGGCCGGGATTCCCCAGGAGCTCTATGTGGAAACCCTGAATGGTTTGCAGAACCCATGGATTCCCCCATGACAGAAGTTCAAGCCTGGAAAAAGTTCCCCAGCCACCCCCCTATTTATAAATGGGAAAAAGGGAGGACACTCACCAGCGGAAGAGGTTGCAGCTCCTCGGTAGCCTCGTCCTTTCCCTCGACGACCCCTTGTAGGGTAGAAGTTACCAAAAGGTGATTGGTCCTGGTATTGACCTCTGTTGGAACCTTGCCCTCTAGGCTTCTGATTGGAGCCACGGCCAGTCGAGTGGCTCCTGCCTTGACCGGCCCCTCTGAAAACCCGATGGAAAACCTTTTTGATAGTGGTTTGCACTCTGTCAAGGCAGGTGAAGGTGTTTACGAATCTTCCCAGTTCTCTAACGAATGGGTCACCAAAAAGGCCTCCTTGGGCCACTGCACCTGCCTCGGAATCAGACAAATCTCCCAGCTTGGGGTCCACTTGAATGAGAAGAGAGCGACGACGCTCAGTGGATATGGCGCAATTCGCGTTGCCGAGGAAAACAATGGCTCTTTGCGCCCATCCGGAAAGAGTGTCAGGGGAGATGAGGGAACCAGACGACGTCGCTTCCTCTGCCATGTCTAGAATTTTAGTTAGGGGGCCTAAAACGTCAAGAAGCTTATCCTGACAGGCCCGCCAGGAACTATCAATCCCCTTCGTGGGGTCCCTCATACATTTCTGGAGGAAAGTCGCCATGCGGGCATCAATTTCTGGGGTAAGGGCAACTTTGCCTTCTAAGGAAGGACGAGGGCATTCTGCCCGAAGACAGTTACTAGCCTCCTTTTCCAAAGGCTTCCTGCTGCGCATAGCAACGTACTCCGCCACCTTATCCGTTGGTGCCCAATAGGAGGAACGAGGGTGTATTATTTTGTCTGGTTCGAACATATCTGACACGTCTGGCTGGACATCATTGGGAGGGATTAGACGGGCCAGGGTCACTACAACCATGAGTTGCAGGGTCCTGGGGGGTGGAGGGGGCGTCTCCTTGTGGCAGGGAGGGCTGGGTAGCCAAGAAGGTTTGCTTGAGCCGCTCAAAAGCAATGGGGTCCATGCCTGCATCGCGTGCACATTTGGCAGGAGGGGGGAGGGGTCTGGGGCCTCCATTTGTGGCGCAGGGATGAGTGGGGCCAAAGGGGGGCAAGTGAGGCGTGCAAGTGCTTGGTCAATTTTTTGTGTTAGCCGCTCCTCTAGTGGGGATATAGCTTCACCCACTGCTCTGTAAATTGAGGCATCCACCGCCACGTAGAACTCATCGTCCCACTGGAGGCCGGTCAGGGCATTGTCCCCATCTTGGGAATCCTCCTCATATTCAAACTTCATAGTGGTATGAGGGATAAAGTAGTGATGAGCCTTAATTAGGGACTCTGGGTGGCAGATTGGACTGCTGCCCGAAAAACAGTCTGTGAAAGGCTGGGTGTCAGCTTGTATTATGGGCGAAAAAATCACAATTAAAGCAAAGGGTAAACCCCCGGGCACGTGTGACTGGTGCCCAAAACAGATATAGATATAAAACACCCGACTGGCCTGGGAAGTGCCCACTGAATGAAGGAGGTGAGTATGTTACCTTGGTAGGAGTAAAATCAAGAAATACGGACTCTGCTGTAAAGTGCCAAGCAGAGCGTAGGAACGCGATCGGCCTCTCAGCTTCTAACGGTCCGATTGTGCATACAATACACCTCGGAAGAGGCGTCCACCTCAGGCCAGGGCTTGCCGCTACAGAATGCCACACAAACCCTTCAGGGTTGAAATGCGCGCGCCGTAGCAAATAAAATACCTCACAAGCCCCCTGACGGCGGGAGGTCACGTGCGCACCAGATGAGCCGCGTAGGAGGGAAAACCTCCCACAGCTCCACAGCAATGGACGCGGCACTCGTCCACACAGAAAACAATCAAGAAGAGGTCAGCTGGAGCGGAGCCCGCGAAAAGCAGCAAAGTCACGACGCAACGGAAAAGCTGTGAACACGTAAGAAGAAAAATCTGCAAAGGTAATGTAGCGTGTACCGCAATGAAACACACAACCTGACAAATTAGCACACCAATGTACAGCAAGGGAAACCAAGCATTCAACACAAGAATAGCAGTATAGTCAAATTATCACAACAGTGTACGGCAAGGAAACCAAGCATGTAACACTACAATAGCATTATACATGAACAATCGACAAGTAAACAGAAAGCACTTATCTCGGCTGCGCAGCAGCAAAGAAAGAGGAGGAAGGGCCAGTGACAGCAGGCTATGTGGACGCTGGAGGGACCTGATTGGTGGATCCAGGACTGCTTAGGATTGGACATTCTTTGTTGACTACTTTTTTCCCTAGGGTTCATGGGAAACGTGATCTTGTTGTTGTTGTTTTGAATGGCTGTGTAGAAATAAAGTGGAGAAAGAAGGCATTATCCTCGCCTCCAGTCCTGACATAGAATTACATTTAGGAAATCTGTTTTTCTAATGTTTATACATCTGGCCTTAAATCCTCAAAAGGCAGTGATGCAAGGGGAAAATGAAGGCGGTACAGAAAGGGAAATGCAAATCCCTTAGCTCACCTTCAAAAGTGTAGGCCAGACTGCAATTACTGAAATTTACAAAAGGAAATCCCTCACTGTTAGTCATGTAGTATTAAAAGCTAAGCAGGGTCAAAGTTACACCTGCGCAGTCTTGAAGTAAGTCACACACCACACATTGGCTACTCAAAGGAACTGCAATTGTATACTACCAAAACCACTGGTTGCAAAGAGTAACAGTACAAAAATGACACAGAAAAGAAAGATGAAGTGAAATAAAAGGAAGATGGAACAACAATATACACACAGCCAGAATGACAACAATACTAACCTATTCACAAAAGACTGTAAATTTGCTACTACAATACCTATGATATTTCAAAATGTAATATGATTTATAAGTATTAAGCAACAATGGAGGGATAACTCGGTGAATTGAACAAGTGAAATCCAAGTAAAGCTAACTCGGCCTTTTGTGTTTCTAAAGTTCAAGAAACTGAGTGATAGTAACATTTATTATATAGAGCAATAGAAACAGCAGAAGTATGGTGTGAAGTACTATATTAAAAACAAATGTATTAGTAATACGTACTATGTATCAAAAGAAAAATACACATAGCTGGCTGTACAAATAGGGAAGAAAGAAATGTCACATCAAAACACTTAATGCGGCAAAGCATGAATACAATGAAGAGAAATACTTTAGGAAATGCACTTTTAAAGTACATGCAAATACAAACTGACAAATTTTACATTTCTCTGAAGACTGATATGACACAGTTCTCAAATCAGGGTTTGCACTCCCTGTCTACGTCCTTGTTTTTAACTCACTGTCCTACTCCCTACTTGCAAAGGATAGTGTCAGCGTTTATGTGTCTTGGTTGTCTGTTTTCTACTTGTTGAACCATTTGTAAAGCGCTCTGATACCCGTCTTGGGTCAAGTTCGCGTTATATGAAATGTTATAAATAAAATGAATAAAGAGCTTGTTGCAAGCATCTGCAACACCTCTTACCACACCGTGTTGTTTGGGGTTCCCAACCTGGATGTAGTGGAATCTTTTCCTGTAACCGTAGTTTCTTTTTGAAGCATATATAGAGGAGGCGGTCACAAGAGGAAGATGGCCTCACAATACATTAATTCCCATTATGTTCTTTGCTATTATTTTTGTCCCTAAGTTTTGCTGTATAGCTGTCAAGAATTCCTGTCATACAAGGGAAACACGCCCTTATGTAAACAGGAGAGCTGTTACATAACTCAAGGAAAACACGCCCTTATGTAAACAGGAGAGCTGTTACATAACTCAAGGGAAACACGCCCTTATGTAAACAGGAGAGCTGTTACATAACTCAAGGGAAACACGCCCTATAAAGGGAGGAACCGGGAGGTACAACGCTGTCGGATATTGTGTTCACACCGACGTACCTGCTTCGTGAAGAGCAGTGTTCCGGAGTGGTGCTCCAGTAAGGCAAGAACGGAGGTAGGTCGAGTCGTTACTCCCTGGGCCGTGTCTTGCCCCATCGTCACCTGTGAAGGACCCGGAAGCTCTACCGGTCAACCATTGAGCTTCGCTTTTTGACTCGGCTGAGTCCAAGCGCAGTGGCGCTTTTGCTGGTTGGAGTCGTAACTCCCAGCCCGACCAGAGACACAGGGACTGCCAGCTGTAACGCACACCAGGAGGTGTTTGCCGCGTTACAGACTCGGAAGTCCACAGGATCGATCGAGCGGCTGCTCTCGGTTCAGTCTTCTTGCTTGTGATTGGGGTATCGGTGACGCATCACCAGGAGGTGACTCCGCGTCCCGGTGCAGTCTGAGGAAGAGGTTGAGCGGCTGCTCCCTTCAGGTAGAGACCCCGGCTGGGTGTTTCCCTGACTCCTCGATTCTCCCCAACACTCTTCGTGCCCCTCACAGCCTACCGATTGGCATTGTCGGCCATTTCATTTCTGCCCTCTGTTGGCATACGCCGGGACCGGCGTATATGCAGAGGACGGTTAGGACCATCCGTGCTGTGGGCTGGTAACGTACTTAGCCTGGAGGATTCCAGTGACTATAACTTGTTTATTCTTTGTATTATATTTGCCTTCATTAAAACAACTAACCCTTCACTAGTGGTTGCGTCCTCATTGTCGTGTCTGTTAAACGATCCTGAGACGTTCAGGGCGTTACAATAGCAGTTTGAACTTCTTATGGATCTACTTCTGGATCTTATGCCTGGCTCGTTTCTGATGTCTTGGGGAGTTTGGTGCTTTGCTGATCACTTCAGTGTTAATCTTCATCTTCCATTATGAGCTACAACATTACCAAGGAGAGTTTTTTACCCTTGGCAGTTTTCTTCCTTCATGCTGGGGCCCACTTAAGGAGACACTTGACAGCTGTAACATATACTATTGTGAGCAGGATGGCATTGTGTCTACTGGGAAAAATGCGGTTTCCTTGGGCAATCAAGAAGGGGACTCGAGAGACCTTTTGAGCATCCAGTCCTTGATTGGATCTTGGATCTTTGTCAAAGGATGGTCGCCAACTATTGGTTCTTTGGTGTCTTAGGACAAGAAAAACAATTGTCTTACGAAACTAAAAGTCAAGAGGTAAACCTGACACTGAAAATGGACCCTGGGGATAGTAAGCCTGTTCAAATTTAAGCAAGTGATTTATAGGAGGCAGAGGTTGTGGAATGTATTGTTTTGTGGACTTCAAATCCAAACTTGACAGGATTGAGAGTAAAGTTCTATGGAGGGACCATCCAGCTCCATCCAAATATATACAACTTGGTCTTTTATATGCTTTTATTTTTCATTGATTGTTTGAATATGTGTATTAAAAAGATTTTAATTAATCTATCCATGAAGAATTCCCACCTACTCTGTGTTTAGAAAAGACTAGATGGTGTTGTCCAGTTCCTACCAATTTATTAAGACTGCTTGTTTGGGTAACATAAGCGTCAATATTATGGGGATTGAGTCCACTCATACCATCAGATTATGTTGGTCTGGTTCCTGGCTAGCTCACAGTGCATCAGCTGCACCCCTAAACCTCACAGGATACTGGATGGTGTCTGCAACCTCAGAACATGACATCCCTAATTCCCCCAAAGAAAT
The DNA here is from genome assembly GCF_964204655.1 of Triturus cristatus. Taxonomy (NCBI): domain Eukaryota; kingdom Metazoa; phylum Chordata; class Amphibia; order Caudata; family Salamandridae; genus Triturus; species Triturus cristatus. The sequence goes on along the minus strand of NC_140593.1, from coordinate 958,543,572 downwards.
CTTGGAAACAGATCTACCCTTTCGTCCGTTTCAGATCATAGTAACCAGCATCATGAGAGTGGTGAAAAAGATGACCAATTTTACCATTGTAATTGTTGCATTGATCATATGAATGCATATAATAGTACTCCTACCTATTGCTATCTATCTTAGAGAGCATAGGGTGAATGTGGTTTCTGCCAGATACCTAGGAGTGATCCATCTCCCCATTTATCTGTGTACGTATTTCATCTGGAAGCCAGTTTGTTGTAGAACAGGCCGCCTTCCCTCTCAGGATAGTGATGAGATTCAGCAGGGTTGGAAATCAGGCACGGGGTGACCATGACAATCTAAAGAAATGCTCCTCTGCCAGACAAAGGCACAGGGCAGCTTCTATAATGAAAACTGATTGTTTATGCTACCAATTCAGAGCTGTCGCCGAACAGACAACAATATGCACAGACAGTTTGCACAGTTTTCTTGGACCTTGAACAAAATCTAAAATGGTATGATAATTTGCACACAAGGAAGTGTGTCTGTAAGCATATAACATAGGCCATATGACTTTTATGGTTTTAACCTTAAAGCTGAATAAAGTTTTATTGATTTGATTTGTGTCTGTAAGCAAAACAGTTTCTAAGTACACTATCATATTTGAGCTCACTAGAAAAATGCTAAAAGTCACTATCTAAAAACATGTCAATTTTAAGTGTGAACATTTAAGAAATGGGAGCGTTTGTACACAGACCCTATTAGCCCTATTAACCTCACTGTAATGGTTCACCAATATGCATGGTAGAAGCAGATGATTGGCTTTGGAAGGGCTCTGTATTGGGCCTTTTGTTACTCAGCATATATTTAAGTGATCTATTGACTCATTTACCTCAGACTCATTGTTTTTTACCACAGTTCACTAGTCATAACCTATCAGCATTATTGTATGGGGATGTGACTGCATGCAAGTGGATGTACAGTGACTTGTGAACCGGTTAGAGGACCAGGAAAATTGATATTCTTTGTGGCTGCATGACCTCTCCTATCAGATGGTTTATTCTCACTGCTACCTCGATGTAATAATCTCAGCGCTATAGTTTGAAAACGTCACAAGAGTGAAAATATCAATAGTGACTAATTATGGGATTGGTTAGATTAGGTAGTATGGATGGTGACTGGTCAAACAAGCAAATATTGAATGCTTATAATTTTAATGTTTTCCACTGATTTCACTGGGCCATTTATTCAAGGAAGCAATGTGAGATAGCAGAAGATTGCTTTTCTGTAGAGTGGCTGGAGTTAGTAAACCTGCTTCCTCCATCAACAAATCTTTTGTCTAGAGACACTGTTGGCTAAAATGTATTAAGGCTATGTTTTGTATTGAGCTAGTGTAATCAAGAAAAATATTCAAATTTCCAAAAGCTGTTCTTTCCAAACTATTTGAGATTCTGTTGCATCAATGTATGCTTGATGTATTTCTAGACTCAAACATCAGCTACACTTGTTTTACATGTAGCTTTAAAGCTAATATGAATACAAAGCTTCATTACAGACCAAAGACAAATTTAGATCTTATAGTTTACCGAAACTAGTGACAGGAATACTAGATATTAGTGAACTTGTTTTAAGCTTTATAGAAATGGTTCCTTTTGAAAAAGAAGAGTATAGTTGATGATAGCCAATCTTATCCAATCAAATGTTACATAGATAGAAGTCATTAGAATGTTTGTACATGATTTCAACGCTTGCCTATTTTTAAAGGTGTAAATTGTTTTATGAGCAAAGTTTGCATAGATCTTTAGATCTGGTAGATAGATAGATACAATTATATGTGTTTTCATAGAAATAGTGTTTCATCAGGAGATCTTTGCTAAAATAACAGACATTTGTGCAAATTGTAGTAAGATTTGGTAGGTGTTTAGATTTTTAAAACTTTCTCTCCTACCTGTGATTTGATATACGTATGCTACTGTTTCCCTACTCTTAATAGATAGTCGGTGGAAGATATAATGTACTTTTTAACTTCTAAGTAAAGACAAATTATATCGTTTACTTCTCCAATTGTTTTCATTGTAATTGTATCCATGTAATAGCTTTTTCTTAAAGTTGTATTTCCTTTTAAAATACTTCCTTTAATTTTTGAGTTATTTATATTTCCTTAAAATTGATTTTCTATGAGTTAGTATCCTCCAGGGCTTTATTTTTGTTTTTTCATTGTTTCACATACTTCACATTGGAATACCCCAGGGGAAAATATATATTGTGCATGAAAGTTTAATTTCTCTGAAACATTAGAAAGTGGTATGTCATCATGTGATATGCCTGAGTTCTTAAATATTTAATTTCAATAGGATTAAATTGATCATTCCCACCTGATAAACTGATATTCCGTTATTTCTAACCAATAATTAGATTATTCTATCGCTAAGTAACAGGTACAATGCATTTTTAAAAGCAAACTGATTTGTGTACTATACTTGTTGTGCTGTCATCTATATTAGAAAGTCTGCCAAGACGAAAAATAGAAATATTTTTGGCAGCTGACTGGAGGACACCAAACAATTGTATCTGAAAGGAATGCAGCAGAACATGCTGCGTCATTCCATAATGAAACACCACAGGTAAACAATTGAAAGTAACAATAACAGAAAAGGTGCACAAAAGAAAGACTAATCATTGCAATTACTAGGTTCACTGAAATGGCCCTTCACACACACACAGAGCAAACCAAAAGAGGCAATTACTAATTTAGTAAATAGTTATTGAAAAGTACAGGCCCCTACAAAGAATATAAACTTTCCATTTAACCCATCATCCTAGTGGTGAACTCAGCACTTACAATAGTTTAAGAATGGTATCCTTCATGTTGCAACTTGTTGATTAGGATTAAAAAAATATGGTGGTTTGCAGTGTCTACAACATCTTAAGAAGGACAGTTAACAACTAATTAGCCATAAAAACTTCACATTATCTCTGCCCAACATAACTGATGGATTGCCCTTCTTCCAGGGAGAGCACCAAACCATATTCTGAGCAAGCTATCCAGCTGGGGGACTAGTGGACTGGGAATAGCCGAAAGTGACTTCAGCAGAAAACATGTCAATTGAGAGTTAAAGATGGTGCATTTTACTGCACAAATTCACAAACACATTTCCCAAACAGAATGTAATCTTGGAAGTGGAATCCATGACTTTTTCAAACACCTCAGGTAACTCACAGCAGACAGAAGCATCTTCTGCAGATCATGCAAGTGCCTATCCAGGGGCGACCCCTCAACTATGATGGAGGAGCTTCACCCTACTAGTCAGAGGCAGCAGCTAAAAAAATGTAATATTTCATTATCCTTTTTTTAAGTAGCTGGCTCAGCTATTGTGGGCAGGGAGTGGCAGGCCGGGGCATGAGAGGGGAGAGGAGTGCTATGTGCACTCTCTAAGTGAGCATGTGTGTTTGGCCGGCCGTCTCAGGACGACCAAATCACACATGCGCACTTAGGTTTCTCTACGCTGGCTGCATTGAACAGCCGGGCTTGAAAAACCCCACAGACTCCCTGACCTGAGCGGAGCGAAGTGTCTTTCCAGCCCGCTCAGGCCAATTCCCGTGCTGCTCTTCTAGGATTTGACAGGGAGTCTGTGATGTGGTCCCAGTGTCTGCTGGGACCAGGAAGAACCAGTACGGAAGCGCAAAGCGGGAGGTGGCCAGCAGCAGGTAAATTAAACTTTTTATTATTATTAAACTCCATCCCCCTCTGCGCCCCCCCTACTGCTGTGCCACCTCGCATGCCAATTTAAACGCCCCACAACTTTATTTATGTGGCGGCCACCGCTGTGTCTATAAGAAAATTGTGTACCTCGAAGACATGCCAGATGCATAGGATACACAGATTTGTGCCACATCACTAAAGATTCTCCAGTATCCCATTGGACAAAAAATCTTAATGATAAATGGCATGTCAGGAGAAATCACAACAATTTTAAATATCGATCCGTGAGCTAGAACGTTTGTTGCTGTTTTGTGCTCCTTAATAACCCATCACACTTAATGTGTCTGATGTACACATATCATGTTTGTCCCGTTTTATCTACTTTGCCCACAGCTTTCTGCCCAGAGCTTTCTGCCCCAGTGGAATGCTCTTCTTATACAAATGTAGCTTATTTAGACAAGTACTCACACTTCTTCATTAAGTGTCATGGGGCAGGATTACAAAACATTTTTGACTGGCAGCGTCACTTGTCCTTGGTTGTAAGTAATGCAGTGCTTGGTGCACAGACCATTGACCACCATAATATAAAAGCAGATATGTGGAAGTGACAATGTGTGCAAGAATTTTTGTATTTGCTGTGCTGTATTTTTTGAATGTGGTGATGTGTTGTGTTGCTTTGTGTTACTGTGTTGCATGATAACGGCGTGTTATTTGGTGTTGTACTATGGGTATTTTCTTGAGTCCAGTTTTGACTCTGTTGTTGTGTTGTGCCCCAATATAGTTTTCTTGTGTTGTTATTTTGAGTTGTGTTATCATATTGTGTGCTCTTATGTGCTGTAAATATTTTAGAAATGTTAACAGATGGCAGGTTTCCAGCCAAAAGCAGCTAAATCCTTTAACATTCTGGTTGCTAACTACCTTTTAGCACTGTCTAAGTTGGTAAAATACTGCTGCTCCAGCTGTACAACTATTTAAGAAACATGTGTGCACTGCTGAAGCTTGGGGTCAATTTAAAAGCATCCCTGTGTTGCAGACTGCTTTTGAAGTGCAAATTGTTCCCAAACTCGACTTTGGTGTTTGGGGCACTTAATAATTGATAACCTACAATGTTTGGGCATAATAGGTACCCCAAGGGTCTCCCCTAGGTGTCCCGGGCAGGGGGAAGGTCAGGTATATAAAAGGAGAACTCATAAAATGAGTTTTACATTCCCTGGGTTAAGTGAAATTGCACATTTCACTCCCCACATTGTGTTAAAGTGCTTCCCAAAATCGACTTTTTTGCTAGGAGCACTGTGCAGTGAGGTTCTGCAAGATTTTTACATGTTTGGAACTCCTAAAGTCTCCCCTAAGTGTTCCAGGGGTGTGGCATTCTGTAGATATAGACGGGGTCCTTTTAAAAGATGGGTCTGATTCACAAAAGTAAACTTAGACCAAAAGTCTAAGACCTGAAGTCTAAGTTTAGACCTAAAGTCTAACTTCACTACTACTGAAGTTAGACTTTCGGTCTAAGTTTAGACCAAAAGTTTAACTTAGACCAAAAGTCTAACTTTACTACTTTTAAAGTTAGACTTTAGGTCTTAACTTAGACTTTTGGTCTAAACTTAGACCGAAAGTCTAACTTTAGTACTATTAAAGTTTCACTTTAGGTCTACACTTCGACTTCAGGTCTTAGACTTTTGGTCTAAGTTTACTTTTGTGAATCAGACCCATCTTTTAAAAGGACCCTGTCTATATCTACAGAATCCCACACCCCTGGAGCACTTAGGGGAGACTTTAGGAGTTCCGAAATGCGAATTGAACCTATCTCGGCATGCCTTAGAAATTGAAGAGTATACAGGGTAAAAAATATATAATCCATTCTAGAATGAGAGTTATAAACAGGAGAAAAAAAGTAAATTCTAGGACACCGGGGTGTGATGCTCTCCAAACATCAACCAGCCCCCTAGAGGAAATGGTTCTCTGAAAGGCTCTGCCCATTTTGGTAGGAATAAATCTAGTCTGAGATCTATGATCTAAAAAGGGGTCCATAAGTTGGTTGCAGTCTCCCCCCACTATGAGATTCTCTGATGCATGGGAAGATAAAAGAAAGGAAAAGTCATTCCAGAATGACAAATCTACTCCATTTGGACCATAGACATTACAAATCGAAAACTGTGTGTTATTTATCTTAATGTCTAACAAAAGCCATCTTCCAGCATTATCTTTCAATTCATTCAATAGCTGAATACTTAACGATTTATGAAACAGTATAAGGACACAATTTTTGCTATTTACAGGAGGGGAACTAGAAAACACACCGGACCCATTGTCTTCGTATGGAAGTTATGTCTTGTTCCTTATGGTGAATTTCTTGTAATAAGGCAATTTGACAATTTAATTTTGATAAATGAGACAATACCCTTTGCTTTTTAACCGGGTTACGAAGACCATTAACATTCCATGGCACAATACGTAAATTAATCATGGAGAAGAACCCGAAGAATAGCTATAGATCGAACAGTAGAAAGACTTACAATAAAAATGAAATTTATCCATCCATGAGGAATCCGGAGGAAACTTTTGGTAGACCACAAGAAAAAATGACAAAGAAAGTTTGCTACATAGCAAAAGAAAGGAAAAGAGAAAAGTTAAAGAGAGAAACAAGAGCAAAGAAGGTGAAGAAAGGAAGGGAACTAGGGAAGAACAAGGTCTCCCCTGATGTAAATAGAAAAGAGAGATGACAGAAAGCCATAGGACTTTAGTCATAAGAATGAAGAACAAAAGAGACATTCATGTTGAGGAGGGAAACAAGGAGAAAAAACAGATGCCGCTCAAAAGACGAAACACCAATATTAAATGAACATAGTATCAACAAATGAGGAGTAAACAAATAAAAAAAACAAAAGGACATAACAATCATAGTGCTAATGGGACTTACCAAACTGTAAGGGAACAGCATGGCTGAACAAAACATAGACATTGGACTAGGAAACTCTATTAAACGGAGACACCGACATCAAAACAAGAGAGAGCCAGGGACCTACAAAAGAGAGAAAATTAAATTGGCAATATTTTAAAAGTTACTGAGTTCCATGACTTCTCCCTTGTGCATGACTTTCTTGAGCTCAATGGGGTCTGCAAAAGTTATAGTCCTGTCCTTATAGGTGACCTTGAAAAAGCAGGGATTGGAGAAGGCCGTAACAAGCATTCATGGATCGCAGCATAGGTCTAAGATCTAAAAACTACTTCCGGCGGTGAGCTGTCCCTCTGTAAACATCTGGACCAGACCACAGCATTTGTTTGCGTTGTTTAGCTATTGTGAGTATCATCATTAGATCTGAGTACTGAAGATAATAGGCAATGATCCCTGGTGGTCTATGTGAGGTTGAAGCACCAAGTGGACCAATCCTGTGAGCCCTTTGGATATTGAGATCTGCAAGATTCAGCAGACCAACTATTTTCAGTATATGAATCTTCAAGAAGTTGATCGTAGATGCATAGATTATTGCACCTGTTTTGGTTCTCCGGTTTCTCTGTTAGTTTCTTTAGTTTCGACACTTCTTTGGATGAGTTATCAACCTTAGTGGCCACATCTTGAGCGCCGCTAACTCTCTGTTCAACCTCTGTAAGTCTAGAATCCAGATGAGACAATTTTTCCTCAATTCTCTGAAGCGCTGCATTGGTTTCTGCCATAAAAGGTTTTATGTTTTTCAACTCGTCCATGATGTCCTCAAGAGTCAAAGGCAACGGTGATTTATTCAGTGAAGAGGGATCCTTCTTAACCCTTTTGTAAGCATTGCCTCCAAGACTTTTGTTTACTATTAGCATTAGGGTTGCTAGTAGACTGCAATTTAGCTGACTGTGCACACTCCATATTCTTATTGAGCTGAAGGAAACAGGCAAGATGGCATGTGTAATCCTTCAATATCCACGAAGACGAATTAGAGACTGAGTAACTGCAATGAAGAAGACCAGTAAAGCAGACCAATTCCCATTCAAGGATGACAATTTAAAAATACCAGTATACTTCTGTCAGGTCCACACTTTATGCAATTATGTGCTTATAATGTTCATGCTGCCTTTATACTTTGCCTAAGAAATGTTAAAATCATGAGAAAGTCAACAAAAAGTATCTCTTCATTTTAGAAAAAAAAGTCCCGAGTTTCATCAGGCGACATTGCCACACTAAAATAGGAGAACGCCATGGCGCGCAAAAGCCTGAGGAGAAACAAGCTGAGAAGCTCGTAAAATGGCAGCCATTAAACAGAGTGTGCTGGGCGTGGTAAGGGAAAAACTAATAAAAAGAAAAATTGGACCATTTCAAGGTCTGTGCCGGATAAACTTCCCTCCGAGAGAAAAAGATCCTCGGTGTGACAGAGGGAAACTAGTGACCACCGCCCATCTCTACCCTTCTCTTTCTTGATCATAATAAACAGAAACATGTTGTATGACTCTAAGTGAATAAGTTTGCTACTCCATATTGGTTTAAATGAGTCTCAGTACTTCTGATATATTTGTTCCTATCAGTGCACAAATACTGATCTTAATTAATTACCTCCTATATATGCATCATTGGGAGGAAGAAATGTATGTATTTTCCTATGTAATAGGGGAACTGGTGTTAATTAATATTTTTAGAGGTGGGGCGGTCCTGTTTTTTGTGTAATGAAGGTTGTGGACTCTCATCAGTTGCTCAAATTCATATGTCATATCAAGTTACAGAATTGTGCTCCAAGGGATATTGTCATTCAATAAATATTTTGGGGTAGACATTTGATAGCTCCATCGTTGTTCCTTCTCAAACAGATGTTTCTCTATATTTTCCATGGTATTTTATAACTGTTCTATAATGACCCAGGTCATATCATTGGGAGTGTGCCCTTGAGTCAAGAAATGATCCGTCAGTTTGGTTGGGTTTCTTTTGCACCTTATTTTCTACGGTGTTCGCTAATACAGGTTTTTTTTTCTACGGTCATACCTACATATTTTATACCGCGGGTACATTTGATCAGATAGACTACATTCATTGAGTTACAATTGGTATGTTTACGTATTGTTCAAGTATTTCCTGGTTGGAGTTCTCAGGTTTCCGCTGTTCTTGTCAGGTGGCTGACACTGCAGTTGCTGCAGGCGTAGTGACCTGTTACTTCTGGTAACCCCACAGATTCCGTACAGTTGTTCTTACATCATTGGTCATTGTACAAAGCCTGATTTTTTACTAGAGTGTTTTTTATGCTCATGGTTTTTTTAAAATGAGAAACGCGGGTTGCCCGCAAAAAACGAAAGACATGTTCTTATGTTTACATTGTTTGTCAGTTGTCTTGCTTGTCTAGATCACATATGCTATTTGTTGTATGTGCACATTGTTTTCTAAGAATCTGGGCCTACACTATAAAACTAGGACTATGCAATTTTAATATACAAAACACTTTTGGACACAGTGACAAAGTGTTGTAGAGGGGCAATAGGGGTGGCACAAGAAGGGCTGCACTCGGCCCCTGTTTAGGTCTACCTACATTACAGTAATGTATTTTCTCATAACCTTGTTCTTCCAGGATTGTTCGCAAGAAGTGATTGTCTCCACAATTAAACAGGTTTGTAAGTAGCGCGCATACTTGTTTTATTTTTTGGTCCTGACGAAAGCCACATTGACCCTCAGTGGCACTGAGACGGATGGCTGAAAAGTGTTGACCATATTCAGGATAAGTGGGATTAATTAAAATTCCAGAAATATCCACCACTGTTTTTAAAAGGACCTCCGTTATTAAAATCACTAGTTGTTGTCGGAGTACCTGAGCCAATTTTAACATCACTGTTCATCATCACATGCACTGCCACTATCACAAGAAAAACCAGCCTCGTGCAATCAGGCTTCGTAGCACATCCTGGAAGCCAGGGCCGGCTTTAGGTCAGTGCGACTGGTGCGGCCGCACTGGGCGCTGACCTGTGGAGGGGGCGCCAAACTCAGGGGGGCTCTGTGTTTAACAATAACTTTGGATAGGAGAGATGAGGGGCACTTATGCCCGGTGGTAGTGGGAGAATCCGAGGAGGTGGTCATGGAGTTTGGAGGCGCCAAAAAATGATTCTTGCACCGGGCGCCACAAGTGCTAAAACGGGCCCTGCTGGAAGCACTGGGTGACCAGGGTGGGAACCCAATGATGAAGCATGTCACCAACTAGGTTGGTGAGTGAGGGTTCTTTAAAAACACCCTGTGGGTTCCAAGTTACTCTAGCCTTAAGTGTTATGGAAAACCGGTCCTTCCAACTATAGTTGAGTAAGTAGCAAACTCGTTCTTTTTTGTTATATTATTTTCAATTACTGTAACCTTAAGACTTTGTTTAAATGCACAAGGTTTTTAGGATGAGCTATTACATTCTGGATCCATCTGGAGTGATGTCCTATTATGATCTCTGCCTTGCTTGATTGCATATAAGATACTTGTTGTAAAGCGCTCTGATGCCCTTGGGTCCAGCTAGCGCTATATAAAACTCCTAAAATAAATTAAAATAAATAAATGTAAATGCTTCTTGGTATCCACAGCCAAACATACATAATAGTGATATGTAGGTGAACAGCAAAACCCGGGGAAAGAAGAATAGGATTAAAGAGAGAAAAAGAAACACAGAATATTACAGCTCTGACTTGTCACTCTACTGGGTGCTGAGATCTACTCTGCCGGTGCTGATATCTGCTGATTCACAGTGAATATCTCTTAGCATCTCTAGAGAGTCATGTAGCCATGTTGTATCAGATGATATACCTCCAGAATATCAATATACCTCAACTTTCTGGGATATTGATGGAACTCGTGCGTTCCTGGAACTGAATCACAAATGTAATCTTAGTAAATTATAGATTTACATTTTGGCATACTCTCACTCCCTTTTATACGGTAACTATCCTCTGTTGTGTGTGTGCACCCCTTTTGGTTCCAGTATGTACTCAAGATTGTTCCGTAAATTGTAAAGTAAATGAACATTCATTCGGGTTTTATAGATCACTTTAGTATCAGTGAACCATCTTTTCTCTAAACATGTAACACTACCATAAATACAATATAAACATGGTTAAACATTGCACAGTCTTTTGAGGTGATGTTGATCCTTCGTGTCCCTCAAGTGGCTTATCAACTAAAGAAAAACAAAAAATAGTTCAAATCTTCCACGTTTTGTCTCTGAAATGATACATTATATTGTATTCAATATTGTTTCCAAACTACTATTCAAATCCTTAGACAACTTCTCTCTATTCAGCTTTAACTTGTACCCAAAAGAAAACAGCCTTAACGGTTTTCACAAGGTCTGGTAACAAGGTCCTGGGTTCACCAACAAAGTATTTTGACTGCTAGAAAGGACTCTCTGAACTATAATGAAACTTATGCTTGATAACTTAACCCCTTCGCCGCGGCAGGAATTCCGCCGCGGCGCTGGTGGGGGTTTGGGGGCAGCGCGGTGGCGCTGTGCTCGTGACGGAACCACTCCGTCACGAGCCACGGTTGAGCTGTGGTCATGACGGAGTGGTTCCGTCATGTCTCCGCCCACTGCGCTAAGCGCCCGCACAGGTGGGGAATTAGCGCCGCGTGGGCGGAGCGGCCGCCAACGGCCGTAGCATGACGGAACCACTCCGTCATGAGCACAGCGCAACCGTGGCTCATGATGGAGTGGTTCCGTCATGAGCGGGGAAGGGGTTAAAAGGATCTCCACAGTTTCCAAACAATGTGAGAGTTCAGCAGGAAATGCAGTTTTTTTGCACACGTGTACAGTTTTTATGTGTAATTTACTACTCAAAGAGGGCATTAACCATCTTCCATCAGTAAATTAAACTTTAAAAAAAAATGGCCACTGGTGCATGAGAACACGTTTACACGCACTGTCACTTCATGTTGCGTGCACACACAGTAGTTTCATTGTTGGCTTTTTTTGTTTTTTTGTTGAGAAAACCTGTTTCCAGATGGCCTCTGGTCTGTCACAGCACATTTTCAGTATACATCACTGTATTCAAGTTTGTCTCCAAACATCGCGAGAGTTCATTGGATTAACGGGAAATGCAGTTTACATTCGGGTGCCAATGTTTAGTGCATTCTCCGGAGAAGAGAAGCCTTTCACCAAGCGGCACCAGCATTTCATGTGCAGTCGCAGCCTTTCCATGCCTGGAATGAACTTAGCACTAGTGAGTTCGTAGTATTGCTTTTGGATGCCCATGGAGCATAAGAAGGTGAAGTAAAGCCAACAAATTATTACAGTGGTTGTCAAAAAATATAAAAAAGAGTAAAGAATGGGAAGAAAATTTTTGGACGAAGTGAACTATTGGTCCACCAGCCCTAGCACTGAAGTGCATCTCTTTTTTAGCGATGGTGTATTCAAAAAGAAAATGTGAATGACAGCTGAACGGACCAATGGATGAAGAAGGCTGAGGGCCGGCTTTAGCGCTGGTGGCACCCTGCGCGACAATGTCTGTTGGCGCCCCCCCAATGACCACCTATGCCACGGATTCCCTTACTAGCATTCTTTAACAGTGCTGTTTAGTTTTATAGCACCACTCATACCAGTGTAAGGTGTCAGAGCACTTTACACCTCACTCACATTGCAAAGAGACAATCATATGTGTGTGAATCAGTTTATAGGAAATGTTACATCAGATAGGACTACAAGGTGTAGTGTAGGAGTTGTCATCGATACTGCTGGGCAATATAGTTTGAGTCCTTATTCTGGAAAAGCACAAATTCATAATTTAAAATGTAACATTATTGTTAGGGGTTCTCTTTCATAATAAGAATTGTTTTCTACCCAAATGAACCTTTTTCACAAGATTAGGATAATGAAAGACTGGGCAAAAAAACATATCGCTCTAACATATCCCTTGCAGTTTGCACGCAGCTCTAGGATGACAGTTAATAGCTCAATGTTAAATATTAGGATTTTGATTTAGAAAACAAGTAATAAAAAGGGCTCTCTTACAGAAGCAGTAACCCCCTGCTCTATTTACATTTTATGCCCTTCCTTATCTGCATGGTAGACATTCTTAGCAGCAGGCATCTTAACCCTCTGCACTACCTTAGGATGAGTCAAAACGCCCACTAGACAAACCTCCGGTCTCTTTCCAGGAAGACGATTAATCACCAAATTTATCTTGACATTTTAATTGATGTCTGAAAGTTGCTGGAGTCCAGGAATGCGGCAGCGGGTGCTTTTAAAATGATAGTATACATTTTCAAAAATCATGCCACCCCAAGTCAACGCCCGGTGAGGTCGCACCATTCGCACCGCCCTAGAGCCGGAAGGCTGACCCAAAGGCCCTTTGCGTGTGTATACATGTATGTTTTTTTTTAATTAGTGAATATTTTTGAGTACATGAGGCTGGCAAGGCACCTAAAGCTTCCTCAAACCCAGACCTAAAAATATGGCATTTCCTTCTTCGTGGATACCTTCAGTCCCACATTTAGAGGGAAATGAAAACGTGTGAGATGCAAAAACAGTAGTGGATGAACGACCCGTCTGACCAGGGACAATGCGAGAACTGTGGCTTAAAAGACATTAAATATTATACAACGGTGATGTTTCTTTACTTCTGGTTTCCACCTGCTGCACGCAGCCGTGGCTAGTGTCTTCAGGCACAGCCCCATGCCAGGGGCCTCAAACAGGAAAGGAACTTTAACATGTTCGGCAAGCCTCGGACCCTTACCAGGCCAATGTGCAGGTTTCATTTATTGCTAGCAGTGACCCTCCCCAGACTGTCCACACCTGTGCCATTTGTGCCCTTTCTCTCCACACCCCTGCTCCCCTCTGACTTTTCAGTCTTGCCTCACAATGCTGTCAGCACTTCAATGAAATTCACATGAGTGATGGCGTCGTTACTTCCCTGTGCAAACATGGCCTTGTCCAACTTCCAGTGATTTAGCGAGGCTGGCCCTGGGGGTTAGCCTTTAGCTCATTCAGCCACAAGGGTGCGTGCAAAGAAAAGGCAGTGCTGTCTCAGACAGGTTCTTTTAGTTTCTGCAAAGCCCTTTACTTTAAACTCACCTTTTGTCAGGAAAACAGCTTCACCGGGGACAGTGCTCCTAACAGAGGCGTCACACAGAACATAAGTAGCCCAAACGTAAGCCTGGGTAATAACTGAGCCCCCAGACTATGCCTAAATTCACGCCTAGGCCCGTGCTCATGTCATGCCAATGCAGTTTGGAAAGATTAGAAATGGCAAGATGAAATAAGGCTTTTATAGGTATTTGGTAGACACTATCAATCGCTTGCTCTCATTCAGGACCAGGGCCAATGGACCTAGTACCTCAGCTTTGTAACCCACAGTCCACATCAATCAATCCAATCAATCAATCAAGGGTTTATAAAGCACAGCTACTTACCTGAAAGGGTCTCAAGGTGCTGAGGGGACGGGGTGCGCAGCTCCTGGGGCATCAGGGTGACTCGTTGAAGAGCCAGGTCCTGAGGTCCTTCAGGAACTTGGAGAGTGATGGTGTCTGTCGGAGGTGGAGAGGGAGGGTGTTCCATGCCTTGGCCACGAGGAAGGAGAAGTAGCGTCCTCCTGTTCTGGTCTTCGTGAAGCGGGGTTCCGTTGCGAGTGAGAGCCGGAATGAGCGGAGGAATCTTTGGGGAGTGTGGAACGAGAGGCGGTGGTTCATGTAGGTGGGTCTGGTGTTATGGAGGGCTTTGTGTGCGTGGGTGTAAAGCGCTAAGGTGATGCTCGTCTTGACAGGGAGCCAGTGCAATGTCTGTAGGCGTTGGCTGATGTGGCAGTGGTGCGGTACATTGAGGACTAGTCTGGCGGTGGCGTTTTGGACGTTCTGGAGTTTGCAGGTGAGGTTCTTGCTGGTACCGGCATAGAGTGCGTTCCTACATATAGAAACAATAAGAGATCAGCAGTGCATGGTAGCTCCTCTCCATTGCTACCCTGTTTCGGCTTCTCACGTGATGTGGTGAGAGTCAATGACCAAAGCATAGCCGCTGTGAAACTGAGGCAGGGCAGTGCCATGGTTGGACATCGTAACCCAGACCCGAATGCAACGTTCCAGGAAGGCCCACAGGACAATACCTTGTGGGCCTTTCCCTCTACGACGCTGAGTACCTCTGCATTTGTCATGGTAGTTGTAAATCACGCCACCCTAAGCATGGACAGTCCTGTAAAACGGGTTTATAATAAAAAGCAAAGAGGGGCAGCTTTCGAGACAGACCATTTGCTTGCACACAACTTTGATGCGAGAAAACACAAACACAGTAGCACTAAAATGGTTAATAATGTCGACCGACAGTAGCCAACTTGTGCCAGAAGGGAGGCTTCTGGGAATAATTAAGTCAGGTTTGAACTCCGATGTGTATACCACCGCTGCCTCTCTCACGAAGTGTTTAGAGGCGAGTCAGTTGCCCATGGGGAACTCTACAAATGTATTCATTCATTCATCTCTCATTCGTTCACTCACTAACAAAGAGCACAGAAGTATCTGAGCCAGCCGAGCCCACATCCTTGTCGTAACTCCCATATCATATTTTTAAATTGTAATGGATTGTGACACAGTTCCCATAGGGGATCGTGGGAAAAGAAGTTATTAAATACAATTTAACAGAAATACCTGAAAGCCAATGACTAACCTTGAGGGGCAGAGCGGACGACGGAAGGGGCAAACTAACGCCAAGATACACAAAAAGGAAGCGGAAAATTAAATTAAAAATACATTGCAACCCAATCCTACAACCCCCCCCTCCCGAAGAACTACACAACGAGAAACTCGTAATAAAAACACTCAAAACAATAACTGCAGACGTGACAAAACAACGCCACAATCGCACACTGAAAATCCACTATGCTGCAAAACATTTGCATGCGGTTCTCTCTGTTTCTGTGAGCACACGGAAATGTTCCTTTTATGTTTGTGTCAGGGCCAAAGGAATCTGAGCACAGCAGGTATGTTTAAACGAATGTACATCGGGTTCTGTGTCTACCGGTGACACCTGGGAGCTGTTGCTGTTAACCCTCAGCAGGCCAGCCCCGGGTTATTTTTACCCGTTCGTTTCCTCATGGGACAATCTGATGGTGTTTACTGTTTCAATATAGGGGCGCATTATGTTTCTCTGCCTTCTCCACTCCTTCGAGGAAACCGGCTCCTTTTCTCTTCTGCTCGGGGATTTCCCCACACCTTATTTAAACTGTTCTTTTTCCTCATACTTCAGCCGTTTAAGTTAATCAGTGAAATATATCCTGGCTTATCCACAAACTCGTAAGAGAGGCTATATTTCCTCGTCTTCCCAGCTTTCTCAACTATTGACGCGGTGACTATGCACCTTCTTGTCAAGTCAACCCAGGACTTTCTAGTACTACAGAATCCATAATTCATTTTGACGTAATATAAGCACCCCACATTTTGGGAAAGTGACCCTTTTTATATAGTTTCCAAGGCCGGACAGGCTGTAGCGGGCATCAGGTGTTTTCCCAGGGGCTGGAAAGGTGAGAGCTGGTTTTGAAGCGGTGGGGGCGGGGTTTGCAGCAGTGCTGCAATATTGGCCCCCTGTAACAAAAGCCGCAGCAGTGGTGCTTAAGCGCTGTAGCACTGCGCCTCACTGCCCCCCACGGCCGTGCCCAGTTGAATTGCCAGGGCCGGTTTTTGTTCCCAATCTGGCCTTGACGGTCAACTCCAATTTTTGCTCCAAATGCTAATGGTTATGGTCCTGGTAGTGCACTGGAGTCGGCTTCCCAGACCCTAGTTCCTGTGCTCTCGCCTAAAACTATTATGTTGGAGTTGGAAATCCCAATTTGGCATAAGCTTTTCCCCCTTATAAGGCCCTGGTATATGGCACCAGGGATACCCAGGGCATTGGTAGAAAAGGGGTCTCCAGGGCTGCAGCACAGGTTTGTGCGATCCTGGGCAACCCATGCAACCTACTGACAGCAGGCTTGCCATTGCAGTCTGCAGTAGCAGTGCAAACTGCTCAAACTCGACTGTGCCCCCAAGTGTGGCACAGCCACATACACTGCCTTTAATGCATGTGAAGAACCCCTTAGGAAGGCCTCCTCAGCCAAGGAAGCAGGGTGCGTTATATTTAAGGTGGGGACATGCAAGTGCAAGTCTATATGTCCCTATAGTGGCGTTCTCCACTGGAAACCACTATATATGTTAGCGTTCAATAGGATAAAATGGGCTGCCAGCCGGGCACCCTCGATAATGGTACCACTCGTACCTGAGTGACCTGGCATGCACCCAGGGAGCACCATAGAGGTTTCCCTCTGGTTGTCCCCAGCTTTACTGTGTTCTGGCTGACCAGCCCCCACATTCCCGTTTTTGTTGCCACCAAGACAAGATTCTGACCTCCTTCCAGGCAGTTTAATCACTCTCAGGAGTCAGAGACACCGGCTGTATAGGAAGGAAGTCACACCACCCTGAATGACTGGTGAATTGGCACATCAGAGTGGTGAGCTTTAAAGACTAAACCGCCTCTGATATTCATCTGAGCTGTCCCCCTGAGGAGGAAACAACCCTCCCTTTACCCCCAGGCACGGTTGCACCTGGTAACCGGGAAATTAGCTCTGCAGGGCGTATACACCCCTTAGGAAGGCTGGCCACACCTCTAGGATGGACTGCCGGGTCTGTACACCTGAAATTGAATTCTGCTACCTTTAGGATGGCAGAAATAGTGGGTTCTTGGTAGAAAAGGTGGCCTACACCACCAGATGTGGTCACCTCAGGGGCGAGCTAGCTGCAGGGACTAGCAGCTCATTGGCTACTAGCTCCTACACCCCTAACTTCCCTACATCTAGGATTTAAGGTACCCTCCCATAACACTAGAACCTCAGATCTGAACAACTTCCTTCAATGAAGACCAAGTGGAGACCCGTGTCACCTACAACAGGACTTTGCCCACCAGCACAAAGCAAAAGAGGAACTCTTTGTTCCTGAGGCAACAGACTTGGAACGGAGTGAACAACCCGCGTCCTTGCCATAACACGACACTCCCGAACAGAGGGCCCCTTGTAGAAGCCAGAAGCACCTTCAGTGTCCCCAGGACTAGTAGCACTAATCACCTGCAAACTGCAGGTAAAAAACACTCACCGGATCTAAAGAATTGCTGGCCATCGATCCCTCCGAGGGATCACGCAACTCCAGGAGGGCCATTGCATTGTGGGAGCTGTAGTCTCGCCTGCCCCGAAGTCTCAGGCAGCTCAGTTACTCCCCCGGACCCAGTGAAGTTCCCAAAGCTTTTTCTTTGTGCTTACCACTGCCAAGGCGTGTTGGTCACGAGTTGAGTAACCAACCCTCACACTCGACGCTGCAGCTGCAGAGAACATTGTGCAACCATCATCCAACATCAACAGCTGTGTACCTGTTGTGTTTTTCGCATTTTGTTTCCTTCAGCACCGTGTAAGCAAGTACAGCCAGAACAACTCTGCACCCAGACTACATGGGCTAGGTAAAATTGATTTGACTGTTGTGGCCTGGTCCTGGGGCATGCTGACCTTTTCCCTAAAAGGGTTATAAGCAACTCTACCTGCAAGTAACCGATTGTAACTAGTGGATTTTGTCATTGACCACAATGTTATTTTGTCTATGTATTTTACTGCATTGATGTAATATTACTTCAAAAATTGGTAACACCTGTTATATGTTTGATATCTAGTCTGTTTTAGTGTCTGAATTAAGATGAAAATACACTCTATCTTTACAAATCGGTGTCTGATTTCTCTTGAGACATGTCAATTACTTATCGACCATATTGGTGCTCTGAAGTGCTTAACACATGTTTCTCTAGCGAAGCCTGAATGTTCTTTGACACTCTACCAGGACCGAGCTGAGGATTTATTAGTGTGAATCCAAGGACAATCTTTGGGGTATTCCGATACTGTTACATGGTAAGGCCACCCAACCATACCACAGAATATTCCACTTTCCTATACACATTATTTCATGAAAAATATTTGGCATTCTCCTAACGTCTCAAAAACATTCACCAGTTTAAAAAACACAAGCAAAACACTCAAATATCTGAATGGAACTCCAAATGCTGATGAAAGAAATCAGTTGTGCATTTTAGTAAATGAACATCAGGAAAACATCGACAAATGTGAGGTTATGCCTCCACTAACTGTAAGTGTTCAATATATCACCAATAAATACAAAAAATAACTCCTGCAATTTTACCAGTTAGATTTAGTCACGTAAATGTACTTTATTGGTCCAAAGATCAGTTACTGAAAACAAAACAATGCTGTAAAGTTATTAAGCGATATATCATTGAAAATGCAATCTCGAAACTCCTTTCCTGCCCAAAAATGCAAAAACCTTTCTCTGAAATATGTATTAATTTTTAATAGGACTGCATTTTTTTCTAAAAGGTTTTTAGAAATCCCTGAAACCTCAAAACTTAGAGCAAAACATATGCCTCAACATAATCGTTGCTGCCTACCCAAATTGTAACTCTGACCCAACACGTACCTTACCCAAACCCTTTGCCTGACCCTTATTTTGGCCTTACCCAAATGTGTCCATACCCAAAACTTGTTACTTATTCCCACCTGTACCCTAAACTTGTCCTTAACCTTAACTCTTAAAATACCCCAGCCCTAGCACTGACCCCTAGCCTAACTGTTATCCTTGACATAATCTAACCATGACATTTCCCTACCTTTTATAGGTACTTTACTCTAGCTGTAGCCAGATCTGAACCCAAATTGTACCCCTAGCACGAGCTCTGACTTTAACATTTGTCCTAATATTTTCCCAAGCCTAAACATAACTCTGGGGCTCATTATGATGGCGGGCGGACATCAGTCCACCCGCCACCATAACGGTGATGGGACCAACCGCCAGACGTGTTGCGGTTCCACCGGCCCAATTAGGATGCGCCTGCCATACTGGCATGCACTGCATTTCCCTGCTCCACGTGGCAGGCACCACGCAGTGCCTGCCACTTGGTGCAGGGAAATGCAGGGTGGGTACCATAGGTAACCCCAGGGTACCTCCCCAACACCCACCCGCAGGGGGCCCGCAACGGGCCCCCAAAGCCAATCCATGCCAGCCTTTCATCGCCACCATGGAAAGGTCCATGCATCACACACATCCTAATATGGCGGGCGGTGCATGCTAGGCACAGCCACCATATTAGTGGCCCAGCTCTGCCCGGCCGACAATTGTAACGATTGCCGACCGGCGGAAAAGCAGCGGACGGACTTTGCGTCCGCCAGATTACCCACCGTCATCATAATATGGCAGGGGGTATTTTTCATCACGATGGAGTAACGATTGCCACTGCCTGCCTGGCGGTGGCGATCGTTACGCCATCGTAATGAGCCCCTCTGCTCGTAGTCCTAAATGTATGTTTACTGTTATCCTAACACAAATATGGCCCTCACCGACACCCTCGTCTTTACCTTTACACTGATCCAAAACCTAGTTTTAACTCTAGTCCTTACCCTGACCGTAATCTAAGTTTATTCATGACCCTGGTCTAGATCATAGTTTGAAAGTTAAGGCTAGCGCTGTCACTAACCCTAAGCTTGACAATATGTCTTGTCTTTTTATGGTAATTGTAATAAAATATATCTCCTTGATTTTTTATTTTTTTTATTTTTTTTTTATTTTTTTTGAAACCGTTTATTGCAGGTTGTAAAAGTTACAGGTATGGACCTACAACCACCCGGCCGGCCGCTAGAATGACAAAAGCATATTGCATACATACAGTAAAAGTTTCTCGGCAGTGTAGAGCAGTGAAACAGGAGTAATCAGTGGTGCAGGCCACACAGCTCCAAGCCCATAGCACGGTTCCCTTTTCTTGAAACAAAACAACACCAAAAAACCACACCCGCAAGGCAACCCGCGATCTAAAATGACAGCACGTGCTCCATAAGTGGGGGATCCAAACCAGCAGCAGAACTCTGAGGAGGGGAATGGGAGTAGGTCAGGGACTGGGGGGACCGCGCGCCCGCGGCCGAGGGAGGGGGGGCCGTCTAGGGAGACGGAACAGGTGAGGCAGCCGGTAGCAGTGGTGGCTCACAAATACCCCCGCGGTAGGCGTTCCAGGGGCCCCAGAGTTTCACCCACGCCCCAGGCTTACCCCTCGCCACATACACCACCTTTTCACGAAACATACACCAATCCATATGCTCTTTCCAGGCCGATACCGCAGGGGGCCTCTGGGATCCCCACAATTGAGCAATGTCACGCTTAGCTATCATGTATCCCAGAGTCACCCACCGCGTCTGCGGGACCGAATAGTCATTCGGTTCCCATACATTCAGCAAGCATCTCCTCGCCTCAGGCAGCAGCGCGACACGCGTAACCACACGCAGGACCTCATGCACACCACGCCAGAATCGCTCCACCTTCGGGCACTCCCACAGTATATGCATGAAAGTCGCCAGCGCCCCGCAGCCACGCTTACACAGTCCGTCACCAGCAAAACCCATACGCAGAAGCCTTGGCCCCGTCACGTAAACCCGGTGAAGGATCTTGAGCTGGACGAAACGAAGGCGAGCCGGGATGGCCACCTCTTTCGGGGAGGCCACCGCGGAAATCCAATCCTCGCCGTCCAGCTCCAGCCCGTCGGCAACCCAGGCCTCGCGGAGACTAGTCAGCAGGCACGACCTATCGTTGATCAGTTTTTTATATATGAGGGAGATCGTGCTGTCCGGTACATGGCCGTCCAGCACTCTGTCCTCCAGGGGGGAAGACTCCGGAATGGATGCGACGTCCGGGAAGACGGAGCCCAGCGCATGGCGAACTTGTAGGTACCGAAAGTACTCACTGCCCTGCAGCTGAAACTCCGCCTGCAGCGTCTCAAAAGTTTTGAATCCCCCCCTCGTCCAGAGATCTCCCACCGTACTGATTCCGATCGTGTCCCACTTCTCGAAGCCCTTCGACGTCCATAGGGAGCCCAACCTCTCAGACGCATACAGCGGTGACGCCCGGGTCAAACGGTTCTTCCACCCCATAGCTGCATTAGCCGCGTGCCAGACACGCACCATAACACGCGTCGGTCCCGTCAAACGGGAGTCGGGCGCGCCAGAGTAGAGCGCGCGATTGTAATCGCCACCGGGTAGGAGCATTTTATCCATCTCAAATGCCGGGTTCAAGGCGGGCCCATAAAGGCCATGATTAATTGCAGCTAGTTGGGAGGCCCAGTAATACCGTTTAATGTCCGGGAGGGCGACCCCCCCATCGTACCACGGGAGCGTCAATTTAGCCAGAGCAATGCGCGGCCTCCCGTCCCAGAACAGGCGCCGCTGGAGGCCCTCCACCTCACGGAAATAGCGTGCCGGGACCAAGTCCATAGTATTCTGGAGGGCGTAGAGGAATCGCGGCAGGGACATCATTTTGAACAAAGCCGCTCGGCCGAGCGGCGAGAGCGGCAGACGCCGCCAGCGCACCACGTCCTCCCTCAAGCGCTGGAGGGGGGGCAGAAATTCCGCTCATAGCGGGCCTCCGGGTCAAGTGTGATGTAGATACCCAGGTACCGAAAACCGTGGGGGGCAATCTGGATCGGACAATCCCGTGGTAGGGCCGGAGCCTCCCCGGAGAGCACATAGACACAGGATTTCGCCCAGTTGATGACCAGGCCCGAGTTGCGACCGAAGGAGCGCAAAACATCAACCAGGACGATCAGTGATTTACGCGGGGAGGCGAGATACAGAAGGATGTCGTCAGCGTAGAGGGACACACGGTCCTCATGCTCGGGGGTCCAGCGGAGACCACGGATAGAGGGGTGCCACCGTAGCCACTCCGCCAGGGGCTCCAGGGCCAGGGCAAACAGGAGAGGCGACAGGGGGCAACCCTGTCGCGTACCCCTCCCAAGCGCGAATGGGGCCGAGACTCGCCCATTCACTACCACCTGCGCCAATGGGCCCGAGTATAGCAATTTGACCCAGCTAATGAAACCCGGGCCGAACCCGAATTTCGCCAGCATCGCCCAGATGTATGGCCATTCCAGCGTATCAAACGCCATGGTGGCGTCCAAGGATACCAAGATGGCCGGCTCCCGCACAAAGGGGACACGCGCGAGCACCCCGTGCAAGCGCCGCAGATTGAGCGCCGTGTTGCGGTGCGGTATAAAGCCAGATTGGTCTTGGTGGACCAGGTCGCCCACCACGCCAACCAACCGGTTGGCCAAC
Organism: Triturus cristatus; assembly: GCF_964204655.1. NCBI lineage: Eukaryota > Metazoa > Chordata > Amphibia > Caudata > Salamandridae > Triturus > Triturus cristatus. The sequence continues at coordinate 958,520,819 of NC_140593.1, read as the reverse complement.
ACCTTGGCAAGGATTTTGGGCTCCGCGTTCAAAAGCGAAATCGGCCTATAGGATGTGACCCGTTCACGGGGCTTCCCCTCCTTGTGGATCACCACAATTGTGGCCAGGCGCTGGTCCGGCGGAAGGGAACCCTGCGAGTGGGCCGCCAGGAACATCGCGCGCAGGTGGGGCGCCAACACATCCGGGCGTAGCTTGTAGAGCTCGATGGGAATACCATTGGGGCCCATGGCCTTGCCGGATGCAACCGAGCGAATAGCCAAGGCAATTTCGTCCGAGGTGGGAGGGGCGTCAAGCGAATCCCTGTCCTCCACCGTTAGGGAGGGCAGTGCGATGTCCCGAAGCAGGGCATGGGAATCTTCCTCCGAGCAGGGGGAAACCGGGGAGTAGACTTCGCGGAAATAATCCGCGAAGCAGGAGACAATGGCTTCCGGCTCGGTGACACACGCACCATCAGCACTCTCAATCACAGGCACCACGCGGCTCGCTCTCTCCCTCTTATCCAACCACGCGATCAATTTGCCAGCCTTATCACCCACATCATACAATCGCCCCTGCTGCTCTCTACTGAGGCCCCTGGCCGCCTCCGTGACGAGGGCCCGATAGGCCGCCTGCTTTAGGTGTAGAACGTGCAACTTGGCGTCTGTTACCCCGCTCCCCAGGTCACCCTCCAGTTCTGCAATCTCGGCCTCCACCCGGGTCACCTCCTCCCGCTCGAGCCGCCGGGCATGGGAGAGAAAGGAGAGGGCCTCCCCTCTAAGGACTACCTTGAAAGCCTCCCACAGGGAGATGGCGGAAGAGACCGACCCCACATTCTCGTCGAAATATCGCTGTAAGGATTTGATCAAATCGGCACGAATGGTGGGGTCACGCAAATACCATGCATTGATTGGGGCCACCCTGCCATCCCCCCTCGGGAAGAGATCGAAATGCAACAACAATGGGGAGTGGTCTGAGATACCCCGGGCTAGATGGCGCACCTCCCCCACCCTCCCTGCATGGGCCGCCGGGACAAGGATGTAATCAAGCCGCGAGAGGCTACCATGGGCACCCGAGTGGAAGGTGTACTGTCGCAATTCGGGATGCTTTAATCGCCAGCAATCCACCAGGCCCAGCGTGTCCAGAAGGCCGGGCAGCCACGCCTGTGCCCGGGGGAGGTCCCTAGGGGGATGGCGATCCATAGACCCAGAGGCTACCGCATTAAAGTCCCCCCCAACCACCAGCAGGCCACTCGGAAGGTCCAGAAGGAGGCGCCCCAGGTCCGCGAATGTGGTGACTTGTAACCCAGGCGGGACGTACACGGATATAAAGATAAACACTCTACCCTCCATTCTTCCCACCAGAACCGTGTAGCGTCCCCTCTCATCATGGCGCACCTCATCAATCTCCAACGGGAGCGTGTTCTTGATCATAATACCCACCCCCCGCGAGCCCGAGGTGAAGCCGGAATGCGCCACCAAACGATATCCCCGCCGATTCATTGCATGAAAGGAGTTACCTATAAGGTGCGTCTCCTGCAGGAAGACAACATCTGGTGAAATACGTTTTAAGTACTGCAGGACCACACCACGCTTAATCCTATCCCCCAGGCCGTTAACATTCCATGACAACACAGTCAAATCCCTACCCCCCATCATACGTCGAATCAGTCGGTCGTCCCCCATCGAGCATCCTAATAACAAGAACATAGTAGCGGGTTTGCCCTGCGGTGCTAACAAACAACACACCCCCCCCACCCCCCGGTCCCAACAGAACTCCCCCTTCCCTGCACCCCTGCATGAGCCCAGACCGCCCCCCCAAAGTGCAGTGTGCCTGTCGCCCCATAGCTAAACACTAACTAGTCCCCCAGAGGAGGAGGGAAGCCCCCAACAGACCCCACGCAACCTCCATAGGAGGGGAACATACGCAAGCAATAAATGGTGAAGGAACAGCGTCCAGAGCAAGGCCTATTCAGTCACCCCTCAATTCTGATCCGGCGGGCCCTCCTCGCCAGCCGCGCCCCCCCCGCCCCCCCGGCCCCGATCTCCAGGCAGAGTGTCCAGCCAGTCCCAGCCGCCTCGGGCCGGTCAAAGAAGTGCGTGCGACCATCCACCTCTACCCTCAGCTTGGCTGGAAAGAGCATTGAGTACTTGAGGTTCAGGTCCCTTAGGCGACGTTTAACCCCAAGAAAGCTCTGTCGCTGCTTCTGGACCGCCGGAGTAAAGTCTGGGTAGAAATGTATCTCCATGTTGTCAAGCTTGACCGGTCCCTGTTGCCTGGAGGTCTGGAGGATAGCATCTCTGTCCCGAAAATTAAAAATCCGGGCGATGAGCGGCCGCGGCGGGGCACCAGTCTTAGGTCTGCCCCCGGGGACCCGGTGAGCACGCTCCACCGCAAAAAGCTTACTCAGCCCCCGGGGCTGGAGATGGGTCAGGATCAAATCTTCAACGAAGAGATCCGCCGCCTCCGCCTCTCGTCCCTCCGGGACCCCCACAATACGGACATTATTCCTCCGGGCCCGACCCTCGGAGTCCTCCAATCGCCGGTCCATCAGGGCGCTCGCCTGGCCAAGCCGGCGCACCTCCTTCTGGAGGGCCACCACGTCTGTCGTGAGGCTCGTCGTGGTGTGGGCCAGGGAGTCGACTCGGTCGTTTGTTTTGGACAAGTCTGCCCTCACAAGGCTCACATCCACAAGGACCGAGTCTATTTTTTGCGCTAAGGTGTCGAAACGCTGGTCCACCGAGGCCTTCATCTCTGCGATGGCGCCCATGACGTCCCGGAGGGTCAGATCCCCTGGATGAGCAGATGCCTCCGTCGGGCCCACCGGGGATGCACTCGATGTCTCCGGAGAACCCTTCTGAAGCGTGTAGCGGTCCATACTGTTGGCCTGGTGCGCCGTGCCACGACGGGTCGTCTTCGCCTTCGCCCGGTCGCCATCTTGTTTGGTGGACATGCTGGCTCTTCCACAGTCGTGCCAAGCTACCCAAACGGGCCGCTATACCAGTCACGGGTGCCAGGGGGGGGCAGGGGCGACCACCGAATCGCGGGTCAACCCACCGCCGGCGGGTCAGCCGGGCTCCTGGACAAGGCCACCGCACCCCGCTCCGCAGCCCGACCCGGCTTGAGAGCTAGGAGGGCGCAAAAGCGAAAGCGAAAGTGCGGGGTACGCCAGTCGCCCAGCCCCGCTCGCCGCTGTTATTCACTTTGTCCCCGGATCGCCCCACTACTCCAATCCGGGGGGCCGGCGAGGAGAAGGCCGCAACCTTCGATCGTTGCTCCCACCGGCGTTCGGGGTCCGATTCGAGCCCAAAAAACGGGTGGCGCCTCAGCTCCGGTTCCCCAACACAGTCCCCTCAACAAGGACAGGATATCGCCAGGATTAATTCAGGAGGTCGCGGAGGTCCTCGGGAGCCTCGCACCTACGCGGCCATCTTGGTTGCGCGCTAGGCTCCTCCTGATTTTGTTTTTTTAATCAAATTGTGTTTTAATTAAATGCTTTTGTTAGAATTATTTTCTCTCAAATCTACTGTGACGAAATCGCAGGATAGTGACTTAAGTGAATTTTTTGTAGAAAATACAGCTTTTGCACTTTGCAGTAGCTTAGCAGGCCTCTCTAACGTTTTGCGATTGTCGTCTTTGGTTAATATGTCAGTGTTAAAAAGTGATCAAACGGTGCCAAATTCATATTGACACTCATTCTATGAATAGTAAATATTAATGCAGGATGAATCAGAATTCAGTCTATGATGGAAACCTCGGAAACAAATGGAAGGCAACCCCGATGTCAAACAGAGCTACAGGGCCATACTAAAAAGAGACAATGACACTATGCAAACTTTACAAACACATGACAATAAAACATGGCAATATTCAATAAGTGTTAGTAGCAATGCCCAAGATCCGCCTCCTAGCACAGTATGAAACAAAGCTGCCAGCAATGGCCTCAGTAACACAGGATATTTCCCAATAACAAGCTTTTGCACAATAGTTAGAATGAATGTGTCTAGCATATTAATGTGAAGTTCCATGACCAAGTTCACATCTCATTGTAGCTGAGGTCTTACTGCTTTCAGGCTTCAATAATTGTAACTAAAATCGACCTTCCTTTTTTCAACTTTTTGTTTCTTAAAATTTTGGCACAATCAGCCCATAAGTAGCATAAGTCACAGTTGTTAATTCATTGTAGCCTTTAAAACACAATTGAATGCATGTGAGAACAACTATCCGACAGAGAAAACCCTTGTAGAATTTTCCATTAGCACAGTTTTAAAGTAGTATCACCATGAAGATCCCAGGTTAAATAATGTGCAAACAGAGGTCTTAGGTAACAGTAAGATTTGGTTGAATCAAGTATGTGCAAGTCCTGGCATTTATATTCACCAAACAGAGAGCTTAGGCACACTGTTTTCATTTGTAGATATTATTGTTTTCTTTTTCACATGTCATAAAACTATTAATGGATTAGTGCAATCCAATAACTTCACTTTGATGATCATAACCCCCCCCCACACACACACATGTCACAGATGACAGCGCACATGCCTTCATCAATGACCTCACGTATCACATCATTATTGACATTTTTGATGACCATACTAAAGCTGCAAATTACTGCTCTTTTACACAACTGTTAAATGACTGTGAAAATACAGCAGAACAATCTGTACGCAAACTTTGCAGCGACATCGAAATATTATACGTGGTACTGCGTGCCCCCACTACAAATCATGTCTAGGTGGGTATGAATTGCCAGGAATGCCATGAAAGAGGCAGGAGCCAGGTAGAGCCCCTACCCGCACCAGCAGCTATACCCCTGAACATAGCCAGACTGGCAACAGCAATTAGCCCTACCGGGGGCGTATTGGAGGGCGGTGCTAGCGAGAAGCACTGCTGCAAAACTGGCCCCTGTAACAAAACCGGCCCCCACGGGTCCAAAAGTGGCCACCACCCTTCCAGTCCACTGGGAAACTGCCTAGTGCCTGCTATGGCCAGTCTGGCCCTGCCCCTGAACTTCTTTAGCCCAGAAGAGGGATAGACATAAGGGAAAAAGAAGAAGAAAGAAGAGGGAAGATACTGAGCACCTTTGATGGTGTTTTGGAATGCAGTAATCTTCATGGTTCTGCCTCGACAAATGCAGAGGACAGCATAGGAGGTGGAACAAGGACCATGCACACTATGTATCCTGAGAAGACATGAGGGTCTTACATAGTAGGAAACCAGAATATGCACTTTTAATGCTACAAGAAAAGGAGCTAGAGAACGTTCATTACTTGCGGAGGAAGTACCAGGAAACCCAAAAATGATCTAGAGTAAGCCAAAGCAGAGCTGCCTGGTTTAAACACCAATAGAATTAAGACAAAAGTTTAAACAAAAAGATATAGATGAACAGATGAACCACAGGGGTGCCACAACCACAGAAACATAAAAAGGTGCAAGACCAGAAAGTTGGTTGACCAACTGGTACAGAGAGAAAGCTTAAACAATGGACATTGTTGTCAAGCATCCTGCATTTGGGTTTGCATATTCACGCACACACACCCACACATATACATATATTACACAGTAGCATTGCTACTGTGCAGTTATAGTTAGGTCAGAATTTCTGTAGAAAGGTAATAAAAAAAAAAACTTTGACTCCATTTGTAAAATCTGAACAAAACGTTCCAAAAAACAAGTTTATCCACCTTGGCTCCTTCATGGAAAATGTTAGGCCCATCCGTCAAGCAGTGACGGATGATTTTCCATGTTAATTCCCATAAGAAAATTTGCTTTCAGATAAGGAAAAGTGGCTGAAGGAATTACACCAAATTTGTCAAAAAGTTTGAATTTTTCTCAATTGTTTTCGAGAAATTAATGTTGAAAGAGAGGTTCAGGATGGACATGGAGGGATAAACCTAAAACAAAATTAGGTATACCTCTATCCCCGCAGTCCCAAACAATAAAAATAAAATAGCTGCTTGTGATTGGGCATCTGAGCTTTTTCTCCCCTCTTCCATTTAGGTCCTGTGGGACCAGTCTCGGTTTACACACTAGGAGGAACGGGGGCGTTTAGTAGGTCCAGCATACATGTCCCTAAACCAGTCCCGGTTTTACAGTACTAAAATAATCTGATTGGCTGGATTTAACATTGAACAATATGTCCCTAAATCCGGAATGTGTAGAAACAAGATCACATCAAAGGTCATGATGAGCAAACCCTGAACCCAGGTCGAGGTGGATGGGCCACGGGGATTGCCACAATAATTACAATTGTATTAAAAATTTAGATTTTGTCAGCGTTACTGCGGTACTACCATTAGAATCTGTAGCTCCATGTGATACTGGTGTATGCCCACAGTACTCCTATACAGCAGGAGTACTGCAATATTGAAAATAATAATTAAAACAAAATGCCTTTTGGAGCGGGGTTTTGCCATGCCACAGCAAGTTGGGTGCAAGACACTGGCCAGGTCCTTTGGCCAGTCCCTCTGTGCACAGCTGAAGGCCATGCACAGCTCCAGTTGGCTATTCCCTGGGAGTTGGGTGCAGGCTCTGCAGCCATGACCTACTTGCACATGGGTGACGGCCATATGTAGCAGTGGTCTGGCTCCCATGACTGGTTGGGTGCAGCCCAGGTCTGTGGCCAGGCCCTGCGGCCAACACTGCTGTGCACAGCCGAAGGTCGTATACAGTGATGCTGGCCACTCTTGGAGGCGGCTCAGCGTAGGGCGTGCTCACAGGCCTGTCCCTGTGTCCAGTCCCTTTTACGCTCAGCTGAATATACTTTACCATCAAAACAGAGACAGGACAAACAACACACATTTTTTCTATTTTTAAGACAAAAAAGATAGTCGGAAGTACAATATTTTTTGAGGGAGGGTTTAAAACAATTGTTTTACTTTTTCTAGACTTTTTCAATTTTTGTACAGTTCCACTAAAACAAACAGGGCTTCTGAATTTGGATGCAAAAGTTTTTTTTAAATTACTTTTATTGCACTAAGTTTGGTATGCAGCTATGACCTTGTCCTGAGTTCCAGCGCTCTGCTCTCCCACAGAAATCACCTTACAGAACCTGGGGCAATACAACACTATATCGATGTAGAAAGGGTTCACATCACACTGTTTTGCAAGGACTTGTGGTGTTACAGGATCTCCAGGCTGATCATATACATCTGCAACAGAAGTTGTTGAATACCCCTCTTCCCCTTCCTATCTCCACTTTGCAGTATACAACTGCTGACTGTGCCACACAAGCAGGTGCTTCATCACACCTGGTGTGCCAAAAAGGTACTTCTTCCCAGTACCCTTGCTGAACTCTTTATGCCACAGATTACATGTGACCACTTTGGCAGAAACTGTCTTTTCTCCAGTTGGAATAGAAAAGTTTTGCCCGGAAATTGATTCTGGTGTGGTCCTCGGCCGCTCTTTCTGCTCCTGAGGATTTTCATCTGGTGTCTTCTGTTTCCCATATACCAGGTTTTTGTTTTTGGCTTAACACCGAAAAATAAAGCTGTAAAGTGCCAGAAAGAAATGTCACCCAGCACGCTACAAGATGTTAACACGCCCAAGTACAAATCCCTACTGAGGGAAATTGGGATGGGATTTCCTTCTGAATGCTTAAATACAGTCATTTCAACCAATCATATGTGCTTTTACTGTGAGTCAGAGATCCTACGGTATTGGTTTTAGATCCTGTGGTACTGCAACACCTGAAACTGCAGAAATTTTGATACAAACATCAATATTTCTTAATTCTTTGGGCCTGTTGCTCAGTGGCGGCTGGTGACATTTGACAGTGGTGCTGAAAAAAGATGGTTGTGAATTTTATGTATCGAGCAAACTAAATGGACAAACGTGGGGTCTAGGGTGGGTCTTCCTCCTGAGAATAAATTGAAAATGATTGGCAAATGGTGCATTTGAAAGCAAATAAATTTTGTGAGAAAGCAAGGTTTATAAAGCAATAGGAATGTACAGTATTGATATTTTAAAACACATTCAAAACTGCCCCATATCATGCAGGCCCGGACTGGCCGTAGCGGGCACCGGGCAATCCCCCGGTGCGCCGCAGGGGTGGGGGCCGGTTTTGGGCCCCTGGCGGCCGTTTTTGTTACAGGGCCGTTTTTGCTGCAAAATCGGCCCTGTAACAAAATCGGCCGAAAACCGGCCCCGGCAAAGAGCTCGGCGGCACCCCCAAACCCCTGGGGGGGGGACACATTGCCAGGGCCGGTTTTGGTTCCTAGTCCGGTCCTGATATCATGCTGCATTAATATGTCCATCAGTTACTTTAATGTGCAAATTGTACTGCGCAGCAACTTCAGGCCCCTAAAAGTGTGTGCTTGCCCAGTGTCTTGCAGTGTATTCATCATCAACTTTGGAAGAAAATGCTCTAACGAGGCTTCGGGAAGCACCCACAGCTGCTGGCTGCAATTAGTCTAAAAGGGAACATGTAAAATAAATGTCTGTGATTTCCATAGTGTGCCACCAGACCAGTATTTTGATTTCTCTCTGAGATGTTGTTGCATCCAGATATATAACACAACAACTGACAATCATCTACAACCTCAGTCCGTATGATTGGCTTTGTCAGCTGTTGCTAGCTGTTTAAGATAAATGTGTAACAACAATTATTTGTTATAAATAATTGACATTAGAAATCTTTAATTTCTGAAATTGTAAGACTTTGAATTAAAATTATTTGAATGATCATTATTGAGGCCTGTGGAAGGAGTATAATTCTTCAGTTCATCTCATCCATCTGCACATTTTCAACCTCCTCTCTCCTCTTCAGCAACCTCTTTTCAATTTCCCCAAATGCACTTCCTTTCATCTCCCTCATTTCACCACCCCCAAATATACACTCCACTCACATTTAGCACTTTCTTTCCTGTTGCTTTTGACTTGTAAATAGTTTGACATCTGTGACCCCTTTTCGCATGCATTTACACAAAATTTCAATTGCAACTAGAATACATGAGCATTGTTCTGTGTGTTCTGTAGAGATATCAACACACTGACAGACACTTTGCTTTGCCTTCAGCCTCAGGCCCAGTGCTCTCAATCAAACCCCTCATAAACATTTGGCACAACTCAAAGTATGCACTATGCTAGAGTAAGAAGATACAAGAAAAAATATAGAAACACAGCATGATGAAATAGCTAACTCTCTTGGGGAATGCAAGCATAAGTAAAACGTGAAATAAGAGAGGAACTAAATCGCTGATATGCATTACCTTAGGGTATTTAACATTCATTGTAAATAAATCCATGTTTGTGGCACTAATGCTAAGGACATGAAGACAGGGCCAGTTTGAATGCCATACAGCAGATAACTGTCTTTACTGTGAGCACATATTTCTTGTTTTGTGCTTGACTCGTAAATTTGGATCAACTTCGCAAGGGAACAAGAACCCTACTCATCTTTTGGATCAATTTCGCAGGGGAACAAATTTAGCAGCTCCATTTCTAAAGGGGCCGGTGACCTGCAGCCAGGGCCTGGGGCCTAGGGTGTCATAGTGGGGGTGGTTAGCTTGACGAGGGGTCTCAGCTCATAACGCAAGATTAGCATTACAACACTTACCATTACAGAGGACAAAGCACTAAATCACACAAGCTTGCATCCACTCTTATATGTGACAAATGGAAAAATGTAGGATCCCTGCCTGTGAATGACAGATGTCTGGCATCATACAGGGTTGAAGACTCCAACACCCAAAACCGTGATGCTGATAGCATCACTGGCCTACAGTGGATACCATCATAGTCCACAATGGCAATGAGGGGCTTCAGAAATGTAAGCCCTGCGTTGTGCATCACAATGCAGAAAGTTGATTTGCTGCCTGGCTTCTGTCTCCTGCTTCAGAGAGAGGAGGGGTAGGCAGCCTGGGACAGACAACCCAGACTTAAATACATTTATTTGTTTAGAGATACAATGTTATCTCTAAGCAAACCAAACAATTTAATATTTTTGACGTAAATCTGTAGGAATTTCAGAGCCAGAGCCCTAATGAAAAAACCGTCCCTGTTGTCGTGAAACCTCTGGGCTCAAACTTAAAATAAAATGAACCCTTTACAACTTTTTTTAAACTTCTGGATCAGGAAATGGGGAAAAGGAATTGATTGAGTGAAACAACACTGCCTCATTGGATGTATGGCCCTGCAGGAGTACTGCGGTACCAACAAGACACCACAAAATAAATAAAAAATGAATGCAACCATCTAATTGGCCGCTCAGGGTACACTACTAAATAAATAAGCCCTTGGCCTTTAGAAAAAAAGTGAAACAGGACCCCAGACCACCATTTTCATATTGGTATTTTGCAAAGCCACACTGCTGTGCACACAATCCAATGGCATCATGACATCTGACAAAACTCTATTGCAGTTGCCATTGACTTCACCAATCACTGGTCCTTCCACATTTGGTCCATCACAAGGCAATTACCTACTTGTACTACATTCAACATCTGCAGCAGCACTACCAGCTCTGCCCAAAAAAGAATCAGTTTTGTGGCAGTTGTTTTTGTTAACTGCTGGCAAAATAAATTAATGCACAACAAGTTAAACACACTTTGTGCATACAGGTGCTGCATAGACTTAAAGCTAGCCAGTACTCCATGGGGATGAGCGAGATAAGGAGGTATCTGTGGGCTATGCATCTGAACCACATAGTGGAGCAGAGTGTGAAAGAACATGACAAGGAGAAGAGGCTGAAGAAACGACATCACGTAAGTACAACACCAACATCAAAAGGAAGACGATGGAAATATGCAGCATGCCATGCACAGTGGAGTTGCCCACCTGAAGGTGATGCACATGGTATATTTAGAACATGTTGAAAAGAACATAAATTCTCTGAAATAAACAAAGGTTAAAGTGATGTTATAGTTAGTTGTAATATAAAGATCTTCACTTCTGTGAAATAAAAAAGAACTTCACTGACAAAAAAGGTTAAAGTGATGTTATAATTAAATGATGGAATAAGACAAAAACCAACAGTAAAAAAACAAAAAACACTGAAATTCACAAGTTATAGTTTAGAGTAGTAACTATAACTTGCAGCCCATCATGCACTCCTTTATAATTCACATATTATGTCACTTCTGACTTGTTAAATAACATCATAGACATGACACTGTGCAATTCAATAGTCTACTATCTTTTCCACATACTTTATATAAGGGCATCTAGTTGATGATAGTGGTATTGCAAACTTCTCTCACCACGCAATCTCTATGAGGACACCCATTCAACATAAATATATGTTGAATGAGAGTCCTCACAGAGATTACCTGAGATAGAGAAGTGTGTGATACCACTATCAACAACTAGATGGACACTCATAAACTATGTGGAAAGGACATTAGACAGTTGAACTGAACAGATATCCTCCTATAGATTGCATGGAGGCTAAAAGCTTTTTGTAAGGTTGGAACTAAATGTTGTTACCAAGATTACATAGTGGGAATATGCTCCAGTAGTAATAGATATTCCCACATCTCAAAGAGAGTTATAAGACTCCAGCAATGAAATGTCCACATGGGTGATATACAAATAAGAAATACTACTTACCTCTCTCAATTAATAGCTATCCTTACAGACATCAATGTAGGTGTAACACTGTATTACCAAAGGTAACTATACATTAAAAAGAGGAGAAACACTACTGCAGTTCTACTCACCAGTAACAAAATTCCTTATAGGCTTTAAATACAGTTGTAAGGCTACAGTACCACGGTGGTACTCTCTACATACTTACAGTCACATCCAGACAATGCAAACACAGACCTCTGCGCATCAATCTACACTAGATAGCACACAACACACAAATGTACCAATAACTGCACAGATCTCTAACCTATGCATATCAATGCTCATTCATCAGTCATTCATGCCCCTGGCTCTGCAGACATCATTACATAAAACAACCTAAATGCATTACGGAAACATATTCACAACGACCCCCACTCACATACTTGACTACTTTATAACTGCATGCAACTGCAACCACCACATAGAATGTGCACACAAGACAGGGTGTGTTTCGTCATCACACGCAAGCTTTCCTATGCCTTCACTAGAACACCTACCCTACACTCTTTGTGTCACAGACTCAATACTGTGAGCATGAGAATGTCAAGATCAATCCCTCTGTCTCCCCCTAGGGATCAAGTCACCACCTTGAGGTAAGGCAAGCATGGTAATGAAGACCCAAATTGCTTTGAAAAGGGAGTGAGCAGAGGGAGAGAGACTCTATTGCAGGATGTTCAAAGGATCCGGACTGGAGTCCTTAGGCATAGCGTCTTGAGTCCAAACTTATCAATGTTATGTGTCTAAGGTAGAGAGAAATTTAATTACTAGGGGGTCTTGCAATAGTAGGAAATTAAGACATATGTAACCCACATTAAGACTTATCTTGTCCAAGCAGATGGTATGCTGTAACTAGCCCTAGGTGCATCGCAAAACTAACTCAGAATTCGAAGATGAAAACCACTACAGCACCGAGAGGGAGAAAATCTAGACATGAAAGACAACCTAACAAAAAGGGTAAGGGAGCAGGTGATGAGACAACAATAAGTGAGGAATCAGAAGGACCATGGGGAAGCGAACAATGTGAGGAAACAAGTTAAGCTGGTTGTGAACCATTAGAAGTGGGGTCTCTAGTTGGAAGTGGTTTACACCCTGTCCAAGTAGGGACCCACATTCTAGTCAGGATAAGTGTAGTATACACTAAGTTTACCTGTGCTCACCCTCGGGTAGCTTGGCACAGAGCAGCCAGGCTAAACAAAAGAGGCAATGTATAAAGTATGTGTGCACACATACACACACGGTAACACAGTGAACACCCTACAAAAGTACTCCAAATTTAGGAAAATAGACAATATTTATCTGAGTAAAACAAGACCAGAAAACAAGAGTCACACGAACCTCGGTACAGTACCTAGGATGCGTCACAAAGTCAAAGACGGTGCGAGGCGCAGAGGAGGTGAGACATCCCAAAGGCAGGTGATGCATTGGTTCCTTACTGCTATGCAGGTCATTGAAACATTGGTGCTCGGGCACGATGCATTGCGCAAAGGAGGTGAGGCTTCATTGTAGCAAAGTGATGCATCGGTTCCTGTAGGCGATGCAGGGTCATTAAGCATTAATGGCTGGTGACGATGCAGGGCACAGGGAAGGTGATGGGTCTGTTGCAGGTCCTGAAGGCAATGCAGTGTCCATGATGCATCGATGTCACAGCGCGGTGCATCGATTCCACGGCATCCATGTCGAACCACTAGGCCACAGGTGCTGTGTCAGAGTTGGAGGGTTGCATCAAGGACTTCGGTGGAGCAGTGCTCGAGACTCACACGGCTGCAGTACTTCGGAGGACCTGAGGTACCATTGGGGAGGGGCTTGTAAATCGCAATCATTGCGTTGCACACTCAGCGAGTGGGGACCACAGCTTTGGTGCAGGCTGCGGCAATGCGTCAGTTTCGCAAGGATGCACTAGTTGAAGTCGATGCGTTGATTTCTGAGTTGCAGCACTAAAATTCCCTCCAAGGCTCCAAGACTGGGATTGGCCCCACTTGGCAGGTCAGAAAACACAGCAGAGAAGCGCAGGCGCGGGTAGCAAGAAGTAGGTGAAGTCTTTGGTGGATCTGAAACTTCCAACAAGAGGCAAGCTCCACTCAATCCCTTGGAGAAACCCTAGCAAGCAGGATGCAGAGAGTAAAGTCCAGTCCTCACATTCCCAGGCAAGAAGCAGCAGACAGCAGGCCAAAACATCAAAACACGCAGCAAAGTGGCAGTCCCTCCTGGCAGTCCAACAGCTCTTTGTCCTGGCAGAATGTCCTCAGTCCAGAAGTGTTTCTGTTTCTCTCATTATGGTGTCAGAGGTCCAGTACTCATACTCACTTTGGCTTTTAAAGTAGGGAGACTTCAAGGAAAGGTCTTTGTAGTGCACAAGACCCAGCCCTCACTGTCCCTGTCTCCAGAGACAGTACAGGGGGGTATGCAGTTATTTGTGTGGGGACAGGCACAGCAGTACTCAGGTGAAAGTGTCAACTCCTCCCACCACTTTAGCTCACGAAGACCCATCAGCCCGCTGATGGACCAGCAGGATATGCAGGGCACACCTCAACTCCCTTTGTGTGTGACTATCTAGAGTGAATTTACAAAATCCAACTGTCATCCAACCCAGACATGTATTCTAGGGACAGGCAGAGGCACTGAATTCTAAAAGTGGCATTTTCAGACCTGCAATTTAAAAAACAACTTCACTAAAATATGTGTTTTTAAATTTTGAGTGCAGAGACACCAAACTCCAATTTTCTATCAGCTTCCGTTTGGAAGATACCCATGTAAAATGCTACAGGGCAGCTCCAATGCTAACCTGTAGGAAAGGTAGGCCTGGCTGAAGTGAAAAGAACGTTAGCGTTTTTTCACTACCAGGACATGTAAAACATAAAAGCACATGTCCCACCTTTTAAATACACAGCACCTGGCCTCTGGGGCCTACATTGGGGTGCCTTACCTGCAGTAAAATGGATGGTTTGAGCCCGGCAAGTAGGTGTGCTTGCCAGGTCCACATGGCATTTAAAAACTGTGCACACAAGCTCTCCAGTAGCAGGCCTGAGACACATTTGGATGGTTACTCATGTGGGTGACACAAACAGTGCTGCAGACCCACTACTAGCATTTGGTTTACATGCCCTGGGCAAATGTAGTGTACTTTAGGGGGGACTTAATAGTAAATCAAATATGCCAATCATGGAGAAACCAAATGCCATTACATTTTAGGCACAGAGCACATGCACTTTAGCACTTTTCAGCAGTGGTAAAGTGTCCAGAGTCCAACCACCAGCTAAAACGAAGCCCAGCACACAATCAAAAACAGGAGGCCAGAAGCAAATAAATTGGGGAAACCACACCAAAAGATACCAGGTCTAAGATGAACTAATGCGAATAGCAAGGAGTCACACCAACTGCTGTTGTCAGACAGAATAGCTCAGTGTTATTCAAACCTAAATACCCTCTTGCCCCTATTGACCATGAAAAAATCCTCTTTACACACTCAATTATCTGTACATTACACAGCATGTCACCAAATGTACCCACTTCAAAGGCAACTTCCTCATCCGGTATCCCTCACAGACAATCTGCTAAAGCCATCTATATCCCTATAATAGACTGACTACTTCACACCATACCACAACATTGCATTGAGGTCAACCAAATAGAGAAAAACTGACATTCCTCTCCTTCAAAGACTTCGTCATGGACACCATCAAGGAAGTTCTCATTAAACTGTCAACCTCATTCCAACCCACATCAGATGTTGACACATTTATGAACGTCAACACCACAACCCTATAAAACCATGAGGAACTTAATAGTCCATTGAAACCATGAGCCTCCAAACCCTCAATACCATGTAACACCCATGAACTTTGAGAGAACAAACACAGCGTAGGTGTTCAAAAAACAGAAAAACAAAAGAGCTGTACCAGTGTCCCAGAAGACCTCACTTGAATAAAAGCACTCTTCTCTGCACACATTTCCCTCTGACACATCAACAAAATCCACCTTCAACAAGACTACCGTCAACAAAATGACTGGAGTTCTAAAGCACTGCATCAGTCTGCTCCCAGGCCCATCTATCCCACGATCAATCAGCAAGAGCAATGCAATCAATCATTCCTTCACTGAGATCAGCAAAATCAGATCACAACATGACACAAACATCTCCACCATCGCCTATCCTCTGTCGTCCCCTGTCTTGCACAATAAACTCAAATCACTCCCCTCCACATCGTATTCAGACCACATCCTAACATCATCCGTTGTTAAATCTCTTTGAGGTGACATCCTCGCATCAAAACTGATAACTTGTGTCTCAGTTAAAACTCCTCCTGGATGCCCTGAAGGAAATACAAAATCTCCCCTGATAATAAAAAACATGACTATAGGGCTAGGTCACCTGCCAATGTCTGCCCTGTAACCCATCTACTCTTCATAACTGTAATTGAGTAAGTCATTTCCACCCATATGTAGGACCAGATCAACAATAACAGTCTTCTATAGGACTACTAATCCACTTTCAGACCACACTGCAGCACGGAGACAGACACTCTTTAAGTAGTCAAAATGCCCTAGACTCCAGAAACTACCTAAGCAATCCATTGTTTCTCCCATCATCTTCAACCTTGTCATGGATGTTTTCAGATACATTCTCATTAATGTCAAAAGGCATCAAAACACACATGATACTCAATTCCACCTCAAAATCTCCACAACCAATAACATTTAGCAACTCTTTTTTAATGAATAATTCCTTTTTTTGTATGATTAATAAAAATCTTTACAAAATAAGATATTTAAATGATACAAGCAGTAAAACACTGGTACATAAAATCAGTAACACTCAAAACTCATTAAAGGATAAAGGTGAAATTAGCATAGACTCTCATTATAGTGCAGTATTAAAAGTCTGATGGGACTGGGGGAAAAGGAAATAAGCAATTTTAAGTAAGTGCAAACAGTTCTTTAAAGTGCTTAATGAAAGTTAAAATGCTTAAAAACATCTTTCAGCATTTAGTTAAGATGTTTGGCTGCTGTAATGCCTGCACAGAGCATCACAGTTCCATGTGCTGCAGCTTGTAGACTTTTGCCCACTAGGCTATAAGGAGGGCCACTGGAATTATGTGGCAGGAGAAGGCCAAATTATGTGGCAGGGTTGAGCAAATTATGTGGCAAGAAAACGCTAATTATGTGGCATAATGCGGCACATTATGTAATAATATTACTTCATTATTTTGTCATTTTTAAACTTGGTAACACTGTATGGACATTGGTTGCACCTCATTAGTACCAATTTAACACATAAATATAACAATAAGCAACAAAAAGATGACAAGTCCAGATTTTCAAAGGGCCCTCCACTGCTTGACAACACATGCTGCTGCATTTTTAGTTACTTTTGAACCGTTTAAGCTAGAAACATTTTTTTAGCTAAAATCGGCATATTATGCGGCAGATGAATTATGTGGCAAATTTGGCAAACCTATAAGTATGCAAAAATCGCTGCAGCCGCACAATTGAATAATTCCAGTACACCTTTCCAGAAGGTACTTGAGGATACTTATTCCTTTACTAGTAAGTGTCTTGGCCGAGCAAATTGGGCGCAGTTATTTGTTGGTAAATGGTCGGGACCTATGACGGCCGTCTCTAAGGGTAAGATTGTTATCTTTGTTCACTGCTTCTATCCATTGTTGCATAATACTGATATATTTGCCAAATGTTGCCAATTCCATTGGCTCCGAAATAGTAAACACCAGATTTATGGCCTCATTACACGTTTGAATGCCATGGTCAAGAAAAAGGGGTTTTACTAGTCTACTGTGTGGTAATTAAAGTAACGGGCAACAGTGTAATAGGTGGTTGAAGGACTAGACCTTAAAGTTGCAGAGTCCACTATCGACAATTTTGGAGAGTGACAACCATCTTGTATTAGCTTCCTTAGTTTGTAATCTCAAAAGCCTTGCAAACATGATTTAAGGCAACCTTTGTGAAGCGCACTAGAGAGATACAGGTATGGTCTGAGAAAATCTGTCTGTGCACTAATATATGACAGACCCACCGCTTGCAGTATTCTTGAGTTTTTAAAGCTTGCTCATGTCACTTGCCTTTGAAAAAATTCTTGCTTGTTTTTCAGAATGGTTTTAAGCATGACGCACATGAGCTGTAGGTTATTTAAAACAGTCTGATTAGTTTGAAGGGAGTCAATAGAGTGTTGTAGATGTTGCAACCAGGGATTCCCTTCTTGAGTGGAGATGTGCTGGAGGACAGCCTTCATGGTATTAGGGGGTGCTTTAATTTCCCTACCGTAATAATTTACAAAGGATGCCATGCTCGCTCACGTTTGAATGTCCAGACCGAATTCTAGCCTTATCATGCAGCTCCGAAGGTAAGATGAAAGCCTAAAAGGCTTTTTTTATGCCTTGATTTGGTATTTGTCCATGATATGAACTAGCTGACCCGAGTAGGCCTACTGGCCGTATTTAATAGTTGGTAACAGAGTTGCTGCCAGTACACGTCTTAATGGGTCAGTAGACGGGCTTACCAGAGAATTATTCAATTTGCACGCACTGATATGTATTGACTCCGCCTTTGTAGCAGTATGAATCAATTGCTTTTTGGAACCTCCTGTTGATGTTACCCAGATGCTCAAGTAGTTATAAGCGTCGGCTATTTCGATTTGTAGGGGTCCCAGGTCAAATGTGTTTTTTTAATAGGGTTGCCAAAGACTAAGAGCCTGGTTTAGAATGTGGCAGACAGGTTACTCTGTTACAACGCTGAAGGATATCCCATCCGCCCAAATATAAATCCCATATTATCCTACGGGATTGATATATTTCGGCGGAGGAGATATCCATCACCATTGTAAAAGAGTAACCCGTCCACCGAAATCTTAATCGGGCCTTAAGTCTTTGGTCCTGGAGCCCTTTGCCACCACCTTGTTGTCCAAGTTGTAGTTATGCAGGGCATTAAGAGCTCTCTGTTGGCCCATTGTAGAGTCATTTAAAAGGCCAATTATTGTTGGTGCTTTGTTGTATTGTGATTTTAGTCTTTTCAGTTTTCGGTGGGATCAGGTTCGCTTGTTTCAGTGCTGAGCCCATGTGTACAGTGAACAGATTGAAAGCATGGGCACAAGTACAAAACCTAGCTCGAGGCAATAGCCTGTTTTGATCTTCCCAGAGACCGCTGTTGGACTTAGCTTGACTCTGACCCAGGTTGAAGTATATAGAGATATGATGGCTTGGAGCAAGGCATTCGGGATGCCCCAGACTCTAAACTTTCTCCATAGGTTACTCAAATCACAACCATGCTCAAGGTAAGCCAGAATTTGATATGAAGTACCCACCTGAGACTTTAACTTTAACAGTACAAGGTTCATTTCTAATCACTTTGTAAGCAAGAGTTTGCTGCAATTTTCTCCTGATACATTTTGGCTTGTGAACATGCTAAAATACACTGGAGTAAAACTTAAAAGAAAAATAAAGTTCTAGTATTTTCCATTTTCTGAGTGTCATCTCAGAATATGAGGCACTTGCTGCACCCAGCAAATACCGCGCACTTCGAGGTAGTTATATTGCCTGAGTGCAGTAAATATCTAACCTGTTCCTGGCCCACTTGTGTTTGGAGCCTAAAACTCACCCAACAAAGAATACATTCATCCTATTCACCACCAGCTCCAGACAACCATGGGTTCAAAGAGAATTATCAGACACAAACCAATACTCTGCTTCACCCCTATGCTGACAATGTAAAAATTACTCAGATTCAGGTTTAAAACAGAAATCACCTTTAAAGAACATATTGTTAAGAGAATCAAAACAGCATTATACTAGCTCTCCCACCTAAAAATAGTGAACCCCTTCCTCTCAGAAGCTGATTTCAGACCAATAATTCAAGTCCTGTTCCTCACCCACTTGACTGGAGGTCGTGTTCTTCTCACGTCCTTTCCTGTACCACTATGGCCCGCCATAAATGTGCGTACACACCACAGCAACACTAATCAAGGGCATGAAGAAGTTTTAGCACATCAACACAACACTGAAGAACTACCTTTTCTCCCCTTCCTGACCACCATTATCCTCAAGATCAGTTGCATCACCTACAAGGCCATCTTGAACAATATCTCCCCAACATGACTGGCCAAGGAACTGACCATTGTAGGCAGACAGCACCATACTGGAGCTAGGACACTGATGAACTGCAGTAGAAGTATGAGAAGGAAAAACAACTGAATGTAGGCCTGCTCCATGTTCGCACTTAGGATCAGGAATAATATATTTATAGGCATAAAAACTGCTCAAACCCGCCTGAAATTCCCCCCAAAAAAACAGCAGGCATTATCTCTTAGGTACCTGCCTCTTATGCAGTGGCGGCTAGTGACATTTGAAAGTGGTAGGGCGGAAATCCATGCAACTTTTGTGTCGAGGTATGTTAGTTAGCAAATCTTGACTGAGACAAAAACTGACAACAAACATGTAAAATAAATAAACGAATGAAGATCTATGCAAAGTGAAATTAAACGTAAGGGTGACAAATTGGTATCATTTTCAACCGCTTTGCAGCCCTCCGCATATAATGATCTTTTTGTGCAAGACAACAGAATGTGCTAACCTGAAAGGCAGGTCAACAGCCTTTTTTGCAGTTTTTATACAGCGCGACCTTGGCCAAGGGGCATCGGAGGGCTGCACATAACCCGCCACTCCAGCTGTCTCTTCCTTCAGGCCCCCTGTCTGGGGGCGGGGGCAGCACATACTTTCTCTGGCTTGCTGGCCTTCAGAGGCCTCCGCTCTGCCTTCTAGTGTACCGCCTGTCAGGACCACAAGCGGCACCCCCACTTTTGTCTGTCAAAGGGCAGCCTGACTTACGAGAGCCCCGCAGGCTCACCAACCCAAGGAAAGCTGCATCTCCCCGGGTACGAGACGGACGTGTGCCACCCACCTTGCTGGAAGCCGGCCTGTGGTTAAATGCGTCCGTGGGAAGGCCCCATCCTACCTCAGGTTTAATTAAAATGTAATACTACACCCCTTCAGGGTTCCCGTGATTAACCAACCAAAATCTTGCTGCCGAGCCCACAAACACGCTGCGACTGAAACGGAGGCAGGCAAATTGCCGTGTGACAGTGACTGCTCTCCAGTGCCTGCACGTCAGCTGACCACCTCTTGCAATATAAAACATCAAAATGTTTATTCATCAATTCATTCAAAGCGGCCCTTCTATAATCAGCCATTTCTTGCCCGCTAAACATGCCCAGCCCACAAAACCGGGACGGATGTATGATGGTACAACGCGTACCATCACAACGCGGTATGTTACATCGCGGTTTTGACAACGCAAGTCGTTACATCGACTTGCGTTGGCGGGCGCTGGATTTAGGAATAGTGTGAATTACTATTCCAACTCCAGTCTACGTACAGTAGGGAAGGTGTTGGAATAGTAATTCACACTATTCCTTAGTCTAGAGCGCCCTCTAGTGCAAGTCGGTGTAACGACTTTCGTTGTAAAAACCACGATGTAACCATACCGCGTTGTAATGGTTGCGTGGTAAAGGATGTTTCCCAACCGGGACACAAGCTGTAGAAAGGCACCGTGCACACAGACCTGATGAGAGCTTTTAGAACTTGGTAGCTGCCCTGAGACTCGAGCCATGCATGGATGCAAAGATCAGGAACAGAGAATGTAAGGCTCTCAATTAAGCTGATGACGCACTTGTCTAAACAAGAAAGTCAGATACTTCACAACAACCAAGCCTCATCAGCCCTCCCTCCCAAGAACCAGATCATGTCTCGTGATCCTCAGAATATAATCAAATAAAGTAATGCAACAATTAGGGAGATATGCTTTTCATCCAGATTCTGACAGTCTGGCCTTGTGTTTCTTTAAATTTGCGCGGCCGGTAATGGGCGGGTGGGGGTGGAAATGGGGTCGCATGCAGTAGCCTACATAGAGAAAAAGGGAGAGTGGGCGATCCTGCTCGAGGGCAGGGGGAGTGACTTGCCCATTGTTGTGCTCACTGACTGTTTGGTTGGCCCCAGGGCCGACCAAACAGTCAGTAAGTACAAACAGTGGGCAAGCCACTCCCCCCTGCCCTCGAACAGGACCGCCCACCCCCAACCAGGCACTTCTGCTTCTCGCCGTGCGAAAAGGCAGAAACTACCATTTATGTTTCTGCCTTCTCACACTGCGAGAAAGCAGTGGGGCAACGTCCACACGCCCCAATGGGGGTGCCGCCCCTGCTCTTATGAATGACCCTGAATTATACCTCTGTGCTGTGCACTATACAAGCACTTTTACATACATACAGCATCAACACCTAGAAAGCTTATCAGTGATTATACACAGAAACAAGCTTTATTTACACTGTCAGTAAAACATGTGAATAACGGTATGACTCCTTAATATCAACTCTAGAATACTACCTGCTCATAACAGCAAGGTCGATAAATTGTGATCACAAAAATAGGGAAAGGAAATATTGAGGGTAACTATACCAAAGTCAAATCAGCTGTATTCAATTTCATGTTTCGATAATCATAAATAAAAGGATATGCACACAGAGTGTTGCAAAGTAAAGGGAAGACCAGAAGGAGACAAGAAATCAGGAAACAATAAATGTGAAAAAAACTTATTTCATATATTATGATTGTAAAATCAAACCAAAAAGCACTATGTTACATTAAATGTCATGTAACCTGTACAGAACTGTGCACAAGTGCTTGTGAAAAGGTGAACGGCGCAAGTGAAAGGATATAAAACAGCAGGAAATGGCGCAAAAATAATACATACAGTGAACTATTGTTGGTACCCGTACAATAATACATTAATGAACAAGACAGTTTTTGGGGGGTCCATGAGAGTGGCGCCTTGAATTGCGCTGCAATGTCAACGGCATTTCGACCTGTGAAAAATTCAGGCCATCATCAGGACAAGGTTACATTATTTATAGAACTGCTGTATGGACAAAAAAAAAATTCAATCAAGGTTAGATTGTAGAATTAGATGGCAAGAGACAGCGGACTCTTAGGATTGACAGCATAAGAGGTAATAAAGTAGAGGGATGAGCTATCGAGTCACAGTTTAGCCATGAGGACAGGGGAAGAGCCAAGCGCAGGAAATCAAAGTACGCTCAAGAGTGGAGTGTTCGATGAGAAAATGACTATAGTGCCTAGGCTCAAGGAGTGAGGAAGAAGAAAGAAAATCAAGGTGACTGGGCGCAGAGAGATCATGATGACATGATAATTAACTGACCTGGCTTGTAGTCGAAGATGAATACAGCAAGTCAGGTGTAGCACTGTGATGGTGTCATGGACTGAACAGAGTATTAAAATTAGTGGGGGCGAGTGCCACCAAGAAAATTGGAAAAGATAAGGACAAGGAGAAGTCACTTACTTAATTGTGACCCCAGAAGGGTTCAAAGAATTGTGGATGGGCCTTGTTAGACTAAGGCTGAAAAATAGGAAAGTGGGCGATATATTAGAACCACGGCAAAAAGACAATGGCATTAAGAACAGTTTGAGCAGTGGTCCTTGTGAATGAGGGACATGTACATGAGGCGAAAATTGACAAGGGAAGCCGCAATCACATCCCTTGCAACACTACATATGCATATCCCCTTCTTTAATTGTCAACTAAATAATACCTGTTAAGACATTGTTGTATGTTATATACTATCCTACCCAGGTCTCAACTGGGTTTATGGGCATCCTCCTGTAGCTTGTTACTACGTCAATAATCATAAAAGCGTACATAATTAAATACATTTATCAAAATTTCTTCTATCATAGATAAAATCCAGAATAAAAATCACATAATAAGAACAAGGTATTCATGTTATAAATAAAACAGATAAAAACACAGTGTATACTGGTAAAACTAAGCATGTTCATATACCTGTTTATCATACAAGGAGAGCATTTTCCTTTGTGGTATAGTACCCCTATAAATAATGAAGCAGCATGGCAAATATGGTTGGACTCAGAACTACTTAAAAACTTATAACCTTCCTCGTGTATAATAACATTCTTAGATTGTAAAACTGGACGCAAAAAACGTTTCCTAATTGCACTATAAGATCCAAAAATAATAATATCAAGTGCACTGAGGATTTGCACTAAGACTCCATCACACGGACATCTAGGGAGTCTATTGGCCCATGCATCTCTTTTCGGAATAGCTACAAGGCGGTGCACGATACCCAATCGAAGCCTGGTAAGGTAGAATCTTTTTGGGACATATGTTACTGTCAGAAGATATCCCTGCAAACCAGGTTGTATAGGCCCTTAGAGATATTTGGTTACTGAGACTTTCTGCCTTTCATTGATTTCTCTCTTGGTTACTCGCTTATTCTTAGAGATGGCTTTTCTTTCTTTCTTACCAAACTGTAAAATATTTGGCGGGTTCTTAATTTGAAAATCTGCAATAATTTCCTTTATTAACCAATTAACATGAGCCAGCCAGGGAATTTTATTACAATACTCAAGAGCAAGACAGTCATTGATAACTTCTCTAGAGAATCTTGTGCCTGGTTTACTCCAAATATTGATATATCCTATTTTACAATAATATTGAGGTTTAAACTATTGATTACTAAAATACTGTAGTTGTTATTATTATTTTTATATGACATTGCGTTAGAGCTTTTGTTGCAGTTATATTGTGAATAATTAGATAAAATATTTTGTGAACAGTTTTTAAATGTATATTTTGGGTGCATGGGTTTGCTAAGCTATAGGGTGGATACTGTTTTATGAAACACATATATAATATTGTATGTTTTTTATGTTTGAATTAATTATGTTTGAATATTCATTTTTATTTATGAATTTAATTCCTAATTATTGATTATGTTTTCCACAGCATTTATGTTTTATTTGGGTATTAGGGTGGATAGCATTTCAAAATTGTATTGTTTTATCAAAAATAATATTTTGTATGCTTCTGTTGTTTTAATTAATTATGCTATGATATATATTAACCTGCGTATTTTTGTTCGTATTAATGATTAGTTTGTTAATAATATTTTTTATCGTTTTGGGGGTTTTACTGGGAAATAAGGCAGGAAGTATTTTTAAAATAAGTAATGAAAATATTACTAAATTAGAAAATATTTTAAATGCAAAGATCCATGTTAAATTTATGTGTTTATATTAATTTCAAAAGTAAAAACTATGGGTGATATTCTCAAGAACGCATGTTAATTATCGCAACAATAGCTTAACGCAACTTTGCATATCACACTCTATCGCGGGAAAATAACACTGTGTTAACGTTGTATTCTCAACATGGCGGTACCATGCAATAGTCTCACAATAACGCGTCAAATGAGCATATTAAAATTAACGCAAGGCCGAAAAAGTGCGAAACACGAATGTGAAAAAAGTTGCAATGGGGCCAATCGAGATACAAAAATCAGCGATAACCAGTGACAGGCCTGCAATCCCCACGCGTCATGTGGGAAAATGCACTATAAAAGCAGAACAAAATAATTATTTAAAAAATAAACTGCGTAGCACCATGGATTAAGGGTGGACCTAATTGGCGGAGTACTACTACGTGGGCAGAATTCCACAAAGTTGAACAAAACCTTCGCTCTGTTCCAACAAAAACCTCATATACTTTTGGTAAAATAACAAGTATCTCTGTCTTTACATGCTTAAATGCATATAGTCATTTCACAAAAGTGAAAATGAAAATTTAGCAAGCAGTGAGAAAGGTGACGATTTTGGGATCCTCCCTAAACTAGGGGGTGAACCATGCAGATGCCTTGAAAACAAAGAGCACATCTTGTTGAACGATTTGGTGGTGGTCCCATCCTCTTAGGACCACCCCAAGTACAGTTATGGGCAAAAATACAATCCCAACCAAACGCCCTGCAAAGCATTATGGGACGAGATTAGCAGTGGGCAGTGAATATTATAGTATCCAATATCAAAATAATTCTACAAAGAGCTGCAGTTCAACTAGTCGTTACTAGGTGTCCCTCACGAGACAAATGCTAAAGCATTGAAATTATTACATCAAGCTGCAGTTCCACTAGTCGTTACTAGGTGTCCCTCACGAGTCAAGTGCAAAAGCATTGAAACCCTTTCATGAAGCTGCAGTTCCACTAGTCGTTACTAGGTGTCCCTCAAGAGTCAAATACAAAAGCATTTGACTTGAGGGACACCTTGCAACGACGAGTTGAACTGCAGCTTGATGTAACAATTTCAATGCTTTTGCATTTGACTCATGAAGGGCACCTAGAAACGACTAGTTGAACTGCAGCTCTTTGTAGAATTATTTTGATATTGGATACTATAATATTCACTGCCCACTGCTAATCTCGTCCCATAATGCTTTGAAGGGCCTTTGGTTGGGATTGTATTTTTTCCCATAACTGTGCTTGGGGGGGTCCTAAGAGGATGGGACCACCACTGTATCATTCAACATGACATGCTCTTTGTGTTCAAGGCATCTGCTTCGTCCTCCCCCTAGGTTAGGGGGGACCCCAAAATCATCACCTCTCTCATTGCCTGATATTATTCATTTTTAAAGTTCACTTTTGTGAATTGGTTATATGCTTTTAAGCATGTAAAGTTGTTTTATCAAAGCATTTGTGGGTGCAGTTTAATAGCTGACATCCAACTCACGGAGGCGATGCACCCCAAAGACCAGCAAGGAACCCCGTGCTCGACCAGCAAGGAACCCCGTGCTCGGGAAGGCCAAGGAGAAGAGGAAGAGGAAGACCGGATCATCGTCACGGAGTTGATAGAACACTACCAACAACTTTCCGTCACCTCCACTGTGTCATTGGCAACACAAACAGAAATAAGGCAGTCCCTCGTGAACAACGTGAGTGCAGTCGGAGTGTTGAGGAGGTCAATGGCGAAGGTCAAGAGGCGCTGGCATGATGTGAACAGCCAAAGCAAGCAGAAACCCACTGCCAACAGGAAGGCAGCAACGGCGACTGGAGGTGGGAGTACTGCGCCAACGGAGGAGCTGGAGGAAATGGTGGCCACAGTCATCAGTGTGGAGACGGTGCAAGGAGTTGGGAGTCCGGGCACAGCTCGATATGACCTGACCCAACAGCAACAGGGTGAGTAACGACCAGGGACTGGGGGGACGGGGGAGATGGGCACAATGGCACACATGCATAATGATGTGTAGCAAACTGCACACCCACAATGACTCTGGATCATGTCCCTGATCCCCGTGGCACACTGCAGCACACATACAAACACCAAGTAGGCCCCCGTCCACCATGTGCCCAAAGGGTTCCCACCCCACACATCACCAATTCCACAACCAACACATGCACACAAGCGAAACCCAGCAAAGATGTGTATTCGTGAGCCACACTGACAATACAAGTGACACAACATGACGATTACCATGGCTGCAGTCCAATCATCATGACATTGTGCACGCCATGACACTGAGGTGGCTGAGTGTGGACCACATCCGGAAAGGAGCAGGTCACACTCTGACACATCCAGTGCACAAACAACCCCTGATGTCAACTATACATCTGCAGACAAACAATGCACAAGAGTACAAAAACCGTCCAAGAGCACAAATGAACCAACCCGCCAACATCTCAGCACCGTAAAAGCACACAAGTCAAAGGCACACCGCCTCAAAGGGATATGGGGCAGCAAAATCACAGCTGCAGGGGCAACTCTCCCACAATGCAAAACACACATAGCAATAACAGCACATCCACATTGACGACAATGTGGTACAAAGTTCAACACTTTCACCACAGAACAGAGGACACAACTGGTTCCGGCTGTGCGCAGAAACTGGCCAATCACATCTGGCATAGCAGGAAACTGTGAGATGAAAATGAACGTGTACAACCTCACATCCGTGAGGTGGTTCAAATGTCCACTGTCTCCCATCAAATAGTCAGCTCCTCCCAAACAGTCACAATGTACATTGTCATGCAGCCTCTATGTAAACTTGAACAATGCATCAACAGACATGTCATTTCATTTCATAAGGCTTTATTCGAACACAAAACGAGTTCATAAAAGCACACATTAAAAAGACAAAATTTCAGAGGCAGGAAAATTCATCAGCATAAAAATAATTTAAAAAGCATACTTTTCCTGGCATTAATGGATTTAAGAAGAAAAGTAGCTGTATAAAAACACACATCTGGATGATGCAAATTAAAAAGTAAACACATACAGTCACGTAGTGATCTGACCCCGTATTTTACAAACAAGGGTTTCAGGTAAGCTGTCCGGAGGTGTTTATACAATTGACAAAGCAGAAGAAAGTGCATAGTGCTTTGCGGAGTACAGTTGTCACAAGGACATGGACCGGCTGGGTGTTTATTCAAAGTGGGGAAGGCAACGAGTTTGTGGACTACTCCCATTCTAAGTCTGATCAACACAAACCAATGTGCCTTCCAAGTTACTTGAGACAAATAAGATTGAAGACCCATAACTTCATTTAGATCGTGATAAAAAACATAAGTTGAAAGATTAGAGCTATCCTGGTGTCTCTTAATGGAGATCTGATATAGGAGACACTGCTTAAGGTCAGATTTGGCCAACACATCTGCTCCATGGTGGTCCACGATAATATTGATGTTAAAGATCTCCCAAAAACTATCAGCAACGTACTTCAGCCACGGGATCCTTGTGTAATAGTCCAAAGCAAGACAATCGGAAATGATAGCTCTACACAAAGACGTCTCTTCTTTGGTCCAGATTGAGCGCCATAGGATCACGGGTCTAAGGAAAATCAAATCAGAGAGGTAGTGAATACCCAATTCGTTATGCACTAAGGCATTAGAAACAGAGCTTGGCAAGCACAAAAGTTTCTTCAAAAATTCATTCTCCTCAACCTGGAGAGATCCTGCCGGGGCATAGCCCCATATACCAGCTCCGTACAAGGCAATGGAGACACACCGAGATAGAAAAATTTTCAGTATGTCATTTACCCGCCTATCTCCCAATTTGCTTGCCATAGTAAAAATTCCATAAGTGCTCCTGGCCATTTTAGACCATACATTCTTATGTTCATTGGCCCAGGTGTTATTATTTGAAAAAGTAACCCCCAAATACGAAAAGTTATCAACAGCCTGAATCTTTTGGCCCTCTATAAAAAAGGCGGGCTGTTTTTTTCCAAGCCTACGGCCATATTCCATGACAAAAGTTTTGGATTTGTTTAAAACTAACTTTCTGCTTTTAATAAACTGCATAAAACCATCCAGCAGTTTTTGAAGACCATATGGTGTACGTGAAATTAAAACCGCATCATCCGCATAAAGTAACACAGGGATATATTCGTTATTAATTTTGGGGGCATCCACTGCCAGAGATTTAAGAAAGGAATCTATCTCATTGATAAAAAGTATAAAAAGCAGTGGTGCTAGGACACATCCCTGGCGTATTCCACGCCCAATCCTAAACAAGGGTGTACTTTCACCTTGCGGTCCATAACGGACGCAAGCTCTCAGTTTGGTATATAGGCGTGCTAGGAAGAAAATGATACCCTCCGGCGCCCCCATTTCTAACAACTTTGCCCAGAGAATTCCGTGGTCCACCAGATCAAAAGCACTGCTTAAATCCGCAAAGCAGAGGTAGATAGTGCCGGTCTTAGCCAAAGTGTATTTACCGACGAGCGGTTCTTAATTTAGACACTGCTCGATTGTGCCGCGACCCTTCCTAAAACCAAACTGGCTCTCAGCTAAAAAACCATTTTCCTCCGCCCATTCCTCCAATCTCACTAGGAGCACTCGGCTCATAACTTTTACCGAAGAATCCAGCAGGGAAATTGGTCGGTAATTCTTAGCTTCCCCACGGTTACCCTTCTTAAAAATTCCCAGGTCGGGGGCATTTCATTACTAACTGCTGCATTAAAAATATTGGTAAGCAGGGGCCCCCATATTTCTGGGACCAATTTGTACACATCAATTGGTACCCCATCTGGGCCTTGTGCTTTTCCCCCTTTACTATCCTGTATACTAACTAAAACCTCTTGTACCGTAAAATTTAAGGGAATGTGTGGCCATCTATTCTCTATAACATTAGACGCACCATCTGACTGGAAGATTTTAGAAAAATACGAGATCCATTCTGTCTGCATGACGTTGGAGGTTAGTTCCGGGATTTTGTCATCTTTGAGAAATGGGGAATTGACAGTTTTCCAGAACAGGGAACAGTTGTTCAATTCGGCTGCCTTAGTTAAATTGTCCCATGCCTCCTGACGGAGTTCTATTTTCCTGCGTTTAAGGGTTTCTTTGTATCTGGCTCTTAAATCTGTAACCAGACCCTTGTCTCTAGGTTTAACAGATAGAGCAGATTTCAACTCCCTCAAGGCCAGAGTGCAAGTTGAATTGAACCAACCTCGCGGTCGGTCCTCCTTATATTTACAGGTACTTGTAAGTTTTGAATTGATGGCCGCATTAATACTAGTAAAATGCTCAATAGAGCAAAGAGTACCTATTTTATCTTCTAGGATCGCGGTAATATCTACCAGGCAACTGGATATAATAAAATCGGACGTAATGTCAGCCTTATCCCCCTTCCATCTGAGTCTTGTGCCATTGGGGCGCTCGGCCTCAATATTATTAGCAGTGCGGCGCGGGGTATGGGTATCAACATTTTCCCACAGCATGGCCTTTACTACCAGGCAGTTATGGTCACTAAGTTGAATATCTATTACTTTTGGGGCCGTAGTCCAAGCTTCAAGACCCGGGGAAATGCAGATAAAATCTATTACTGATTTCTTACCCCGGCCTATAAAGGTAGGACAAGTCTCCCCCTTGGCATTTTTCTCATTAGCCATGATATACATGTTATATGAAGCAAGGAGATTATTTAAGGCATCTCCATAATAATTGTGTAGAAAATGAAGAAACCCATCCTCATGACCGTCCGCAAGCCCACAGACGTTGACCTCTGAGAAGGGACAGGTAGTAATATTAAAATCCCCTGCCAAAAACAAGTCAAAGACTTCATTAGTGTGCTTGAAAAAGTCTTCCAGTGCCTTTGAAAGGTCTTTGACCGGCTGATCCCTAGAATCAGTAAAAACATTATTGTAAAAATTAATTAAAAGAATGTTCCTACCTCCATTTATATTCAGCCATAAAATTTGGGAGTGGGCCCCAACTGGAACATATTTAATAACCAACAAAGGAGCTTTAACTGAAATCAAGACAAGTAGGCCCCCCTTAGCTCTTCCCGATACCGACCTAGTAGCGGGTAACTGATATGAGTTGAAACCACTATGGCCTTTGAAATCAGTGCACCATGTTTCCTGTAGGCAGATTATATCAAAAAGATCTAAAAATTCCAACCACCACAGACTATCTGCTTTCGATCTGATTCCAGCAATATTCCAGCTTGCAATATAACAACTGGATAAACCATGGATACCTGTCCCCAATTTAATACAGTTATTGACCTGTTGGGAGGTGACAGTCTTAAAGGTTTCCTTGTCTAACACAGGATAACCTGCAGTATCTTGCTCCTTACCCGAAGGCGTACAGTCTATGTATGACGCAGGAATTTCCTCCTCTAATCCTGACGAACATACATTTAGGCCTGTATCTAACAGAACTTGGTTCCCCGGGGATTCCGGAGGGACTATACCCACCTCCGTTCGAAGTTCCGTGCAGACAACGGGGGCACCCATCTTATCCACTAATATGGAATCTTTTATTGACTCTAAGACGGCATCCACCTCCTGTCAATCATTTTGATCCAACCCACTCAGACATTGAAATCGGTTGGCAGTGTCAACCTGAGGGCTGTTTACCACACTGAACACCTCTTCTCTCCTCAATCTCCCTCCCCTCTGATGCACTGGA
The DNA here is from genome assembly GCF_964204655.1 of Triturus cristatus. Lineage (NCBI taxonomy): Eukaryota > Metazoa > Chordata > Amphibia > Caudata > Salamandridae > Triturus > Triturus cristatus. The sequence continues at coordinate 958,489,507 of NC_140593.1, read as the reverse complement.
AGGTGCTCTATATGGTGACTATAAAAATAGCCCAGAGGGCGGAGTGAGATGCCCTGGTCAATGCTGGGGCGGGACGAGGCACGGATCAAAGCTGTCGTAGCAAGATGGGGATTACTAAAATTAATAATAATACAGTCACCAGGTATATTTTTGGGGGACATTCCAATCCAATTAGTTCTGGTAGTGGTCAGAATCTGATCCGCCATAGCCACAGGGAAGCCACATTCACGATTAAGCCATGCCACGGTTTTAATTTTGAGAGAATCATAAGATTCTACAGAGCGGTAAGGCCCATCCTCTCTAGTAGGTGGCACATTAGTTAGAACTGCCACATAGGGTGCACAGTCGGGTGGCAGATTTGGTTGGGGGAGGTCGTGATTATTGAACCTCCCCCTACCAGAGGTCCTAGCTGTATTCCCCGTGGCATGGGTAACTGCATTTGAGGGAGTATTATTAGGACAAGAAGGCTTGGCTAAAATAGCACTGGGTATATCCCGGGGAGGGGATCGTGTTACGTTACCTACAAAACCCTGCCGTTCAATAGCAGGTTTAATTCTACTCGTTGTCTGTGAGGGAATAATGGTGCCTGTACATATCTGGACATTACTAGATACGTCTTTGGAAGGTTGCACCCTTTTACCAGTCAACCCCGTAGTTCCACTTACCGCAGTGAGCGGATAAGGGCTATTATTGCAATTTGATCCAGATTGCACCAATTCGCTCAGCCTGTTCACTTCCCTGGATACAGCCTCAAGTTTATCTAAAAGAGGTGTGATAATTTTGTCTAACTTACTGTCAATCATACCAATTAGCAACTCAAGCTGATCTGGGGCTAATATCATGTGGGTGGAATTAACAACATTATTTGAACATGTATGCTCAAATGAGCCCGCGTTAGAAACAGAGACAATATTCTTTTTACTTTTGCGGCCCCCTTTTTTAGGCGGTACAGGTCTATTAAAATGTGTCCCTGATCTTAACACTCTATGCGTTTTAGGGGCCACAGGGGTCGAACCAGCAATAACATTTGGAAACCTACTGGTATCAAGTACCTCTTGGTGGTCGGTATCACACAAAGGAAACTGAATTGGCTCAATTACGCATGCATCTGCCCTCACTGGAGAGTCTATATGATTCAGTACTTGGCTCTCATCAGGAGAGTGTATATCAACAGAAACTAGTTGGCTCGTAAATTCAGGTTCACAATTACTGGTCAGACCCAGGGATAGTCTGCGTTCCTTATTGATCTTGTCTACAACTTTAACCAGATAATTATCAAGCGTAGAGACAATAGGCCAAGGAGTCCCGATAAACTTAGACATATTGCTATGAGATAAAATTTACAGTATATTACAATAAACAAAAACTGTCAATTAAAATAGCACTTACTATGAAATGATTCCAACTGTATAAACATTCAACTAAATTGTGAATGATTCTATACCCTTATATAAAATGTAAATTAATAGCGGTACTATGTGGAAGCGAGTCTAGAATTAACCAGAGTTCCTAAGACCACCGAGAGCAAAGTACAAGGGTAGCTGCAGACTATACCAAGGGCATAGATCCACTCAGCATTGTCCACTAAGGTTAGGTCCGCAGTGTGTAACAGGATGCCGATAGTTCCCAACAACAATATATATCACAATACCTTGCAACAGACTCCGTGTGACTGGGATGTTAGGGGGATTGCCCAGCCCGGCCTCCGTTGGCCCCGGACGGCCACAGACGGTCCCGCCCTTGTCCCGGGCTTCTCCCGGCATCGCCCGCGCGAGTCCCGCGTCGCGGGGGGCGTGATCAGTTAAGTAGCGCCTCCGGGCACGCAAGATGCGTTGTTTCCGCTTCCGCTTTCGTGCCCCAGGGGAACCTGGGTATTGTAGTCCCTTCGTGCGCTCTCTCCACACAGCGATCGAGACTGCAGGCGATGGCGGGAGGGAAACGCGATAGCCAGCAAGAAGCCTCACAGGTACGTTGCAGGAATCACACTAGCGTGGTCAGAAACTCGGTACACAGCCCCCGCTCTGCCGGGGGCGTGATCAGTTAAGTAGCGCCTCCGGGCGCGCAAGATGCGTTGTTTCCGCTTCCGCTTTCGTGCCCCAGGGGAACCTGGGTATTGTAGTCCCTTCGTGCGCTCCCTCCACACAGCGATCGAGACTGCAGGCGATGGCGGGAGGGAAACGCGATAGCCAGCAAGAAGCCTCACAGGTACGTTGCAGGGATCACACTAGCGTGGTCAGAAACTCGGTACACAGCCCCCGCTCTGCCGGGGGCGTGATCAGTTAAGTAGCGCCTCCGGGCGCGCAAGATGCGTTGTTTCCGCGCCCCAGGGGAACCTGGGTATTGTAGTCCCTTCGTGCGCTCCCTCCACACAGCGATCGAGACTGCAGGCGATGGCGGGAGGGAAACGCGATAGCCAGCAAGAAGCCTCACAGGTACGTTGCAGGGATCACACTAGCGTGGTCAGAAAATCGGTACACAGCCCCTGCTCTGCCGGGGTCGTGATCAGTTAAGTAGCGCCTCTGGGCGCGCAAGATGCGTTGTTTCCGCTTCCGCTTTCGTGCCCCAGGGGAACCTGGGTATTGTAGTCCCTTCGTGCGCTCCCTCCACACAGCGATCGAGACTGCAGGCGATGGCGGGAGGGAAACGCGATAGCCAGCAAGAAGCCTCACAGGTACGTTGCAGGAATCACACTAGCGTGGTCAGAAACTCGGTACACAGCCCCCGCTCTGCCGGGGGCGTGATCAGTTAAGTAGCGCCTCCGGGCGCGCAAGATGCGTTGTTTCCGCTTCCGCTTTCGTGCCCCAGGGGAACCTGGGTATTGTAGTCCCTTCGTGCGCTCCCTCCACACAGCGATCGAGACTGCAGGCGATGGCGGGAGGGAAACGCGATAGCCAGCAAGAAGCCTCACAGGTACGTTGCAGGGATCACACTAGCGTGGTCAGAAACTCGGTACACAGCCCCCGCTCTGCCGGGGGCGTGATCAGTTAAGTAGCGCCTCCGGGCGCGCAAGATGCGTTGTTTCCGCGCCCCAGGGGAACCTGGGTATTGTAGTCCCTTTGTGCGCTCCCTCCACACAGCGATCGAGACTGCAGGCGATGGCGGGAGGGAAACGCGATAGCCAGCAAGAAGCCTCACAGGTACGTTGCAGGGATCACACTAGCGTGGTCAGAAAATCGGTACACAGCCCCTGCTCTGCCGGGGTCGTGATCAGTTAAGTAGCGCCTCTGGGCGCGCAAGATGCGTTGTTTCCGCTTCCGCTTTCGTGCCCCAGGGGAACCTGGGTATTGTAGTCCCTTCGTGCGCTCCCTCCACACAGTGATCGAGACTGCAGGCGATGGCGGGAGGGAAACGCGATAGCCAGCAAGAAGCCTCACAGGTACGTTGCAGGGATCACACTAGCGTGGTCAGAAACTCGGTACACAGCCCCCGCTCTGCCGGGGGCGTGATCAGTTAAGTAGCGCCTCCGGGCGCGCAAGATGCGTTGTTTCCGCTTCCGCTTTCGTGCCCCAGGGGAACCTGGGTATTGTAGTCCCTTCGTGCGCTCCCTCCACACAGCGATCGAGACTGCAGGCGATGGCGGGAAGGAAACGCGATAGCCAGCAAGAAGCCTCACAGGTACGTTGCAGGGATCACACTAGCGTGGTCAGAAACTCGGTACACAGCCCCCGCTCTGCCGGGGGCGTGATCAGTTAAGTAGCGCCTCCGGGCGCGCAAGATGCGTTGTTTCCGCTTCCGCTTTTGTGCCCCAGGGGAACCTGGGTATTGTAGTCCCTTTGTGCGCTCCCTCCACACAGCGATCGAGACTGCAGGCGATGGCGGGAGGGAAACGCGATAGCCAGCAAGAAGCCTCACAGGTACGTTGCAGGGATCACACTAGCGTGGTCAGAAACTCGGTACACAGCCCCCGCTCTGCCGGGGGCGTGATCAGTTAAGTAGCGCCTCCGGGCACGCAAGGTTCGTTGTTTCCGCTTCCGCTTTCGTGCCCCCAGGGGAACATGGGTATTGTAGTCCCTTTGTGCGCTCCCTCCACACAGCGATTGAGACTGCAGGCGATGGCGGGAGGGAAACGCGATAGCCAGCAAGAAGCCTCACAGGTACGTTGCAGGGATCACACTAGCGTGGTCAGAAACTTGGTACACAGCCGGTACATGTCAACACAATGTTAAAATCCATCTCCCCAACACCTCCTGCAGAGCAGACCAGACAACTCATCAGTGATGATGAAGAGGGCACCACACCTTCGACACCAACGCCCTACAACAGCTAATGGACATCTTAGGCAACCCAGGGCAGCCCAGCTGCATCGTGGAGACCTCACCCCTTGCACAGACCACACAAGAGGAAGCACCCACCACCACTGCTGGCCCCCAGCACCTCACCGAAGAACACATTGCATTCCAAGGCCAGGTGTTTAGACTGCCAGAAGAAGGTGGCCGAACAGGTGTGGATGGGGTCCGACCTCATGACAGCCGAACTAGATCACATACGTGGGTGTCTATGTCCCAACAGGGATCACTCACACACCCCAAAGGAGACCCACACTGCGACAGAGACACACGCATTTGCACATTTCCAGTACTGAACCAGGCCCAGAGCCACGGGATAATCATTCACACCCCCATGCTGGACCTGCGTACGCCAGCCCAGTCCACTCCTCTTATGTATTGAGTGGGGATGACAAAGCTATATGTCCAAGGTCTTACCCACTGCCTGCGGTGACATGGTTGCGTCCGCTGTACACAGCACAATGTAATGTGGTAGGGCCCGGGCCCTCATGCATACATTATGACCACACAGACACACTGAGATAGTTTGTGGAACTGGCTACAGGCATGTGCTCCCGGTCACTAGCTGTTGTTGGTTGGAAGGTCCCAGAGGCCAACAGGTGCAGCACAGCCAGCAGCTTTGTCTGCGGAGGCATGTTGGTTGTCCGCTGTGTTGGTACCGTCAGCCTGTGGGCAATGATGGTCATGATGCGGAGGATGGTTGTCCTTTTGAGCCTGTAATGGGCAATGACATCCTCTGGCGTTAAGTCTGTGAGGCTGGTGCTTTTTCTGAAGGTCCGCTGTCTTTGTCTGCGCTGCCTCTGTGGTAGTCCGGGGGGGAGGGGGCGGTGGGTGTTATGGCCCTCTTGGGTGTCCGAGCTGCATGATCAGTAGCTCCATGGCATCTGTAGTTCTTCACGCGTGGCTCTGGCCTGGGCTCCCTTTCATACTACAGGTTGTCGTCCGACTTAACACCAGGTAGGAGCAGGTGTTAAATCCCTGTTGCAAACGCGCCTTATTGCATGTTTTGTGATCTTATCGCTGATCTGGCTGGTCGTTGAGAATGTTGCGAAGTGGTGTTGTCGTTGCTTTTTGCACGGGAACGCCTACTCTGCATCTCATTAGCGTTAGTTGCCGGGGTCATCCGTGGCGATGTTTTTTGCGGCTGCTATCGTGGGAAAACTGGTGATGTGGGCTGTTAGCACCAGCTTGTGAATAGGGCGATCAATCTATCACCACTTTGGCTGCGATAAAGTGCTGCTAACTCGGAGATAAGTGCTTGAGAATATGCCCCTATATTTTATTGGTATTTATTAGTTTTAAAACAATGTATTTGACAACTTGATTATATCAATGTTAACATTTTGTAAAATATGTTTTTGCTTTTTACCGTTAGTAGTAATATTGTTTACTTTCCTTTGAAATGCTATTTTTAATGTAAAATAATTTTTGAAAAATTTAAAACAAATTTTCGAAAATTAAATGAAGTATATATTTAACGTATTTAAACAGTCAGATTTCTGTTTCTGTCAAATTTAATTAAACTTTTCTATGAAATGTAAATATTGTATATGGTGTTCAACGGTTGGTCTCTTAGTAGACAACCAAAATGTCTGTTAAGGAAAGTGTTTTTTGGTAACTCTACAGTCAAGCAGACAGATAATATCAAATAAGGCTTTTCTCTTGCTTTATGAAAGTTATACACAGAATCAACTATTACTTTCATTTTTTCAAAAAGATAGAGAGGCAACAGAAACAGTTGTGGAATTCCACATTCAATATTAAACAGATGCTCGTAGGTTACACCTTACAAAGGCTTCACAAGGCAAGAGATCTGAACCACTGGTAAACACGTGTATTTTCTTGATTTAAGAAGTGTCGGGAACTAGAAACACATGAGATGTCCCAACTGACAACACTGCGGAAGACAGGGCGTGATTGTTGTTTGTGGTACACACCCCGAACTTGACGGTAACAAGCCTTGGAAGTGGGGCGTCTGTAGCTGTTTCTGTCGTGAGTTCTGGCTCTAGAAGAATGCACACTGGACTTAACCATTGAGAAGTGACATGTTGTAGATGTGTGGTTTGATTTACCTACCAGGACTCACATCGTAAAGATTCTACTTAGAAGACTTGCACCTTGGCTCCTCAATGATCTAAATTTATCATCAGGACTTAGCGTTGAATCCAATGTGTTTCTAATTTCCGACACTTCTTAAATTAAGAAAATCCATGTGTTTATCAGTGGTTCAGATCTCTCGCCCAGATGAAGCCTTTATAAGGTGAAACGCGTTGGCTGCGCTACCTTGGAAGCACTCAATAAAAAAAATACTGCAATAGTAACCAAGACCTAAGAGCATCTGTTTAAAGCTGAATGTGGTATTCCACGTTACTTTTGCCTCTAGCTTTTGAAAAAATGTCAATGTGCAGCTCGCCATTGCGGTGGACAACAGGTTCTGTCGATAGTAGTGACTATTTCAGGTGGTGCAGCTTTGAACTCCCTGGCTGCCTTCCTATCTTGTTTAGTATTACTTTTATTGGCAGGAGGGCACAAAGCATGGCATTTAGATTACTTTGAGTTGGTGGAATGTTCTATTTCCACCAGTAGAGCCGAGTAGGAAAAGAGGTGTAGTGGAATACAGCCGAATGTAGTCGATCCCTGTAGGAACCATCATCGTAAGGTTCTTAGCCAGTTTTAGGCATCTCATTGTTATATAGTCGTCAGATAACTGCAATGATAATCGAAACATCTGTCTCTCGCACTACCATATCCATCACACCACTTAGTGCTGCGGCGTACCACAAAATAAGTGCAACTCACTGGTCCCTCACACATTACACCAAACATACTTCCCATGTGGGATCACAATAAAAAAAATTCTAAGACAACTACGCTCTCTCTCACTGTGTTGCGTGCTACTCGTGTTAATGTGCTTCAGCGTCTCACAATGTGGTATGGCGCTATAGAAATGCTACAAAATAAGATATTCCTCTGCTGATTATGGCAGTGGCCACTCCTTTTGAACAAGTAGTTCAAACCCCAGTGTAATCTCCAGTCGACCAGTTACAAATGGCCCGTTACTGGAATCAGTTGCAGCATATGCGCACCTCTAACAATACATACTTTGTTTGTTGAATGAAAATACCATTTGGAAAAATAAGCTCAATTCAACTACAAAGTTGAGGTCCAAACTGCAACTGGGAGTTACTCCATAACGGAAGCCATCTGAAAATAGTCAAATTTATTAACTGGCGGGCTACAGGAGTCGTGAGGCTGTTCCTGTGGTGTGGCCCTGCACACCCAGCACTGTGGCGCAGTAGGGGCAGGCAGCGCCGCTTTCTGGCCCATCGGCTGAGAGCGCTGCTGCAATGGTAACGTCACCTGCTCCAGGAAGGGATTCCGGGACAGGCGCCTCGCACAGCGACACCTGTGTTCCGCGGCGGACTCCTGCAGGATCGATCCAGTGTCCTCGTCTCCCGGAGTTACCAGGCTGGCGGCGCGGGAGGCAGCGGTGGCAGGTGAGCCTCGGGGTGGGCGGGCCGTGCGGCGTCTCTGAGGGGCTCTGGGGAGTCCGGTGAGGGCTGAGGGCAGGGGAAGTACCCTCGACGAGGCTGTCGGCTAGGCGGGAACGGAGCGCAGTACCGAACGTTCTTCCCCGTATTCTAGTCATTTCGTGCCCTCACTTCTAATCTCTGGTGGGACGAGGGTATTTTAGGGCTCTTCGCCCTCCCTAAATTCCAAGCGCTGTACTCCCCTAGCCCCCCTCCGGAGATCCACGCACCGGACCCCAAACTATTCAGAGTTATACGACCAGTCTTCCTCTCTGGAGGATTTCTTTAAAATCTTCTTATATTCACCACAGGTGCCTCACAGGAGCTTCACCGGAGATCCGTGCTGTCACCTCTTACTCTCCACAAAGCGCCTCAACGCCTCGCCAGGGGTAGAAAGCGCTATATAAATACAAGATATGATAGAGACGCTCCCTGAATCATAATCGACCTGAGGTCTCCTGTGTTTTATTTCTGAGGGGGTGGAGTTCTCTGTCTCCTGTCTCCAAAGAGACCCTGCGTTTTTTCCATTTAGGTCCCTGTGCTCTCTCCAGGGTCAGTGCATGGTCTCTTCATGGCCCCTTACTGTCCTCATTCTCCGCACCCTTGTGTCCCATCTACGGAGAGTCCATGCTCCTGACGTCGAAGGGTCTGAGCATCCTCCTAGCCCTGTTACTCGCTGTCTCGGGGCTGTGCGCATCCTTTCTCTGGGCCATGTTGTGCATGCTCTCTATGGTGCACCAAGCACCCTCTTTTTGGGGGGCCGGAGGGGGGGGGGGGGGGGAGGAGAGGGCGAGTCTGTGCACGCCCCTTCTGAGGATCTAGTCAGACTGTGTCCGGGGCGTCTCTGCATGCTCTCCTCCGCCATTTATTCAGCTTTCTACTAATGAAAGGGAACATTTTCCCCTGAGTGTCTCCTGTTCGTCTTCTCCACAGAATCATGTGCCTAATTGCTTCATATACTACGGATCCACCCTCATTTGAGTGTGTGTGTGGGGAAGGAGGGGAGGGAATGGGTTCATCTTCGTGTTCGCCCCAGAAACATGTCATCTCCGTGGCTCTGCACCCTCACCCCTCTTGTAGGCGATAGGCGGCATGGGGTGAGGGCGTTGATTTTGGACCTTGTTAAGTTCCAGACTTAGCAAGGCCTGAAGGGCTGAGGTCTTTTCTCTTCTCACCAGGAGTCTGTTCTTCTCAGGGTTGTCTGGCGCCCCCTCTCTCTCTAAAGGTGAAGATGTTAGGCGTTATGTCGGGGTTTTTCTTCCTCTGACTAGGAATTTCGAGGTTTGTCTCCGGGGTTCGCGTGATACGAAGTGGACGGGTGGGGCGGTCAGTGGTTTGAGATTTGTTTGTATCTCCAGGAATCTGCGCACCTTCTCTGCTGGATTCCTCCCCCACTATTGGGCGATATGGTCCCTTGCCGATGTTCCATGTTCCTGTGTTTGGTAGCTATTCGGTTACCTTTGCATCAACACATTAACTATGAAATGTTTTCATCTTACAAATGGCACATTAATTCAGCTGCAATCCCGCTATACTTTCCCCAATTTTATTGGACACATTGAGGTATGACACACTACCTAGCTATTGCATTTTAACACTGCCTATAGTCTGAATTCCTTTCGAAAAGGAAACTGGTGATATTTCATAAACTTTGGACGCTGGAGATAATAAGGAAATGCAAATCGATGTTGGACTCTGGACCAGAAAACTGCCTCTGAACGGCGTGCCCCGTTATTGCAGGCCATGTTTTCAATAATTCCATGTCACAGTTGCAAGGAACATATTAGGTCTTTGTTGAGGGCAAGGAAGGGCGCCTGGAAGTTTCAAGGCTGCTAATTTACTTTATGAGACCAATAAATGTCATAATGTATTTAGATGTTACCTTCTAGTTTCCCTTCCACAGCTGTATTTATTTAGCGAAATGCCTTTAGACAGAACTCATCTTATCTGCATTGCATGTAAATAAAAGAACCCATCTCAGTATCACGGTGTGGCTCGGTTTCTTGCCTGATGTTTACTGTGTCGGAGTGCTGCCCAGTCCTTCCGGGATCTTGATCAACGTGCTATGGCCTTGCTTAGTTTTCTTAACTGATGTTTATTCTGCTGGGGTTCCTGTCTTTGCACTTGGGATGTTGGGAAACCTCTTGAGTTGCTGTTTAGTTTACTTAGCTGCTGGTTGCTGTGGACGGGTGCCTGCTCAGTGCTCCAGTGGTGTTGCTTAGTGTAGAAAATTGCTGCTTAGTTTTCTAAGCTGTTGGTTGCTGTGGTAGGGTGCCTGCTCAGTGCTTCAGGGGTGTTGCTCAGTGTAGAAGGTTGCTGCTTAGTTTTCTAAGCTGCTGGTTGCTGTGGACGGGTGCCTGATCAGTTCTGCAAGGGTGTTGCTCATTGTAGTAGGGTGTTGCTTAGTTTTCCTGACTGCTTGCTGTGGCAGGGCGCCTGCTCAGTGCTTCAGGTGTGTTGCTCAGTGCAGATGATTGCTGCTTAGTTTTCTCAGCTGTTGGTTGCTGTGGCAAGGTGTCAGCTCAGTGTTTCAGGGGTTTTGCTCAGCGTAGAATGATGCTGTTCAGTTTTCTAAGTGGTTGGTTGCTGTGGCAGGGCACTTGCTCAGTGCTTCAGGGGCGTTGCTCAGTCTACAAGGCTGATGCCTAGTTTTCTAAGCTGCTGGTTTGCATTGGCAGGGCGCCTGCTCAGTGCTTCAGGGGTGTTGCTCAGTCTACAAGGCTTCGTTTTCTAAGCTTCTGGTTTGCATTGTCAGGGCGCCTGCTCAGTGCTTCGGGAGTGTTGTTCAGTGTGGAAAATGACTGCTTAGTTTTCTAAGCTGCTGGTTGGTGTGGCAAGGTGCCTTCTCAGTGCTGCAAGGTTGTTACTGAGCGTAGAAGGGTGATGCCTAGTTTTCCTAGCTGCTACGCCTGGGTGCTGCTCAGTGCGCTCAGGTGCTGCTCAGTGTTCCTAGGTAGTGTGTCTGGGTGCCGCTCACTGTGTCAGGGTGTTACGACATATGCAATAATGCTCCTCGGTATGCCAGTGCGCTGCTCAATGTATCTGAGTGTGTGCGGTCTCTGAAGTCATATAACTAGAAGATTGTGATCCTTCTGTTTCTCAGTGGTTAATTGAGGCTCTACTGCTGTTTTTAAATTGACCGTTCTCTAGTGTAAATCGGTCAGCCACGCCTCTTTCCTTATCACTTCTTGTTCTTTAAAGCAACACTACAACTTGCAGTATGATGCCTGGTAGAAAGCCAGGACTGGCTGCAACAACTTACTCTTGACAGTCAGCAACTTGAGATCTGACAAGGCTGCTCGGTCAGGGGTTGTAAACCAGCCCCTGCCCCAGGCACAGTGAAGGCCATTGTCAGTCAGGTCTTGTAAAATGCTAGCAAGGGTTTTTTTTTCACCAGGAATAAGAATGTCATTACTAACCGAAATTCCTTTTGTGGACAGTGGAGTTTTTTTTCTTAGCGGTAGCAGCTATAGCGACCAGAATGCCAACTGGCCCCCTTTTCATGACAAAAGTCTGTTAAAAACCTGGAACAACAGTTGGAACGCAGGAATAGTAGCAAAAACATGAGGTTGAACTGATTAACGTTTTCTTCAAGATGGATTTAATTCCTGTGTTGCCACCTTTGCATTTTGCTATAGTTTATATTTTTTAGGTTTGTTATGTAATGGTTTTGTTATGTAATGGTGCCTGTGCCGTTAGTGACACATACATTGTATTATATGCACAATGCAATGAGATTTTATTCAGCTTCCTTCACCATTAGCTTCTTTGGCCGGAGAATCTTCCTTCATCAGCTTGAGGCATTGCAAAAAACATCTTGGATCAGCCCAGATGAGCATTTTAGTTTTGCCTTCTTTCTACTGACTATTTAAACGTGCCCTTCCTTATCCATTGCAATGCATGAGGTGCTGTTTTACATCTGAAAAGCACATTCTCACATCACGCATTTCATTTCTTCATCTCACCCACGCATTGCATACACAAACAAATACTTAAACCTTTTTTTTACTATAACAGGCATTTTTATTGAATTTGTCATTTGTCTGGTGCAAACATCAAACCTTTTGGCTTTGCCAATGCTTGTTCTTTCAGGTCCTGCCTGACTATCTAGGATTGCTTGGAGTAGTGACAGCAAGTCTGGTTATCTTGTGGTATGCCTCCTGTTTCTTCCTAATGTAACATGCTGTTGCTTCCCCCATGTCTCTTGCAACACCCTCAACACTTTAGCCAGCAGCACTTACTTTGCAGGGAGTTGTGACTTGGCAAGTCACACTTACTTGGAAAGCTGAGCAAGCCGAGGTTTCATTGGTGACAAATGCATTGTCCTGGAGTTGATGAGTTTGATTACCACAAGCCAGCTTTGGTGTTCCATCCTCCCAAAATATGTAAATTGAGCACTATTAACTGAGTAAAATTAACATCCACAATTGGCAAGCACTTAAATGACAGATCAGTATAACACGCTTATAAAAAATAGTTGTTACTGTAGGCAATATGAATCTACAAGTTCCTGAATGTCATGTGGTGCTGGTTAGAAAGCCAAGACTTTGTGATGGTGTAACATATGACATCGAGATATTGCGATTCAGGACACATGTTATGCCTGAATAAATCAAATTTATAGGAATGCTAACAGTGGCGGCTGGCAAGTACGCCGATTTGAGACGCGGGCAAATTGGTGTGGACATAAAATAAATACAAAACATCAATAAATTAAATAAATAAAAAAAACACTTATCTGTTTGTGCAGACACGTCTTCCTCGCTCCGGTCCTCTTTTTTCTGACGTCACATCCAGGACCCCAGCTAACCTACTTAACCAATCCTGACACTTCTCTCAGCATGAAAGAAGCGCAAGGATAGGAGGGAGCGGCGTCTTTCGGCGCTCCCGATGACAGTAGGGGCCTGTGCAGGCTCTCAACCCCCTGTTAGTGCGCGGGAAACAACCTTTACAACGCAGTCATTACATCGCACTACATTTACAACGCAGTCATTACATCCAACATCCTTTACAACGCATGTCACTACAACCCAGCCATTACATTGCATGTCACTACAACGCATGACACTACAACGCATGTCACTACAACGCAGGCATTACATCGCATGTCATTACAATGCATACCATTACAACGCATAGTACCCCTACACTATCTAACACTTACCCTACTGTTGCACCCCTTGGAGTCAGAATAGTAATTTTTACCCCTACATTATCCAACACTTACCCTACTGTTGCACTCCCTTGAGTTAGAATAGTAATTTTTACCCCTACACTATCCAACACTTACCTTAAATGCAATGTAATGGTATGCGTTGTAATGGTATGCATTGTTAAGGTATAATGCGATATAATGGAATGCGTTGTAAATGTAGTTTTAAAAAATTTGTTGTAGTGGCATGCGATGTAAATGTATGTGTTGTAAAGGACGTTGCGATGTAAAAACTGCATTGTAAAGGCATGCGTTGTAAATGTATGCGTTGTAACGTCATACTATCTTAGTGCGCATGTCCAGGCTGGCCATCGGCCAAAGGGTCATGCTCACTATAAACTAGTGCACAGGCAGCCTACCACTGCAGCCACTCAGCAGGCTCTGCCCCCTCCTGAGTCGGGACGGGTGGACGAAAAATAAAATGGTATTGAATTAACTTCATCCCCATTTTATTTTTCGTCTCTGGGGCTTTACTGGGGGCATTTAAGTGGGTCGATGCTCCTCCCCTCCAATGGAGGAGCTGTCACTGAATGTTAATCAATAGAGTGATACGTGAATCAGGGTCATTACATAATGACTATCAACATGAGCCCCAATCAAGACATATATATTCTGCATTGAGCCCAAAATGCATGCAGAAGAAAACAGTGAACCACATTCCTACATGGACACACAGTCTGTTGGTGCTGATTTTTTTTTCCTTTGAGGTGCATTATGTTAGACCGTGAAGAAATGGAATATTTCACAAGTTTCTCTTTAGAATTGTCTATAAAAGTAAGGAGTTTGTAGCATATATATATTGCAAATATGTTGATATGGAGTGAACTCTTTGGCTCCACTCGTAGGCCTGGCTAAACAGAACAACTCTTTGATGAACTGCTGTTGGCAGTTATTTTAATACACATAGAGTGGGCTTTAGCTTTGCTTAGAAGAGCGCTTCTCCCTTACCTCATGCTGTCGAGAGTTTGCTGTATCATTCCGACTGCTATGGGGTGCTTACATTGCAATACACAAGGGACTATTTTACCTGTCAAAAGGACATTGACTTATGATGCATTACATTCTTTGTCTCATAGATGTATTATATATATTACCTACTGGCGGTCGCCAGTAGGTAGTTATAGTAAGGACCTATTATCCATAGGAAATTTGTAACATTCTTTTTCAATTAACTTTGGCGCCGGATAACGAATCTTCGTGAACTTTTCAAAACTGGTGGGGCGCTCCGGTCAGCTCCTATCCTGAAAGTTTGGGGGTGATTCGTCAAGCGGGGGCCGAGAAAAAAGGGGGTCCCAAAACGCGTTTTCTCCATGTTATTTCCCATAGGAAATTTTGGAACAGGCTACAGCCCGAACTGCTGAACTGAATTACACCAAATTTTGCAAAAAGGTAGCCCTTGGTTTAGAAAGAGACCTTTTAAAAAATGGTGTAAATTCATTCAGTAGTTTTTGAGAAATAAAGATAGTGATTTCTATGGCCGCAGTGGATCCGCGCTCCCTCCCGATCACGAGCTTCATGCTAATTGGCTGTCAACACTCCAAACCACGAAATGTTGGCAGCCATCTTGTGCCTCGGTAGAACCGAGGCACAAGAAAACAGAAAAACAAATGCGCAAAACATGAAAAGGGGTCAGGGTAGAAACACCCTGACCCCGTAGGCCTGCTCAGGAGGTCCCAGAAGGGCCCCCAGGGCCCAAAAAGCTTTAAAAAAAAAAATTTCTCCGGACAAACTTTTTAAAAAAACGAAGCGCGTGCTCACGCGCTTCGTGTTAATTAAGCCCCCCAGGTCCCCAGGGCAATTGAAAAAAAAAGTATTGGGGGCCCCAATCCCCCCACACTTGCCCCGGGGACCGCCACCTCCCCGGGGCTTGATGAAATAGGTGTGGGTGGGCATGCAGCCCCCCCTGCAGCCCCAGGGACTGCCACCCCCCGGGGCAAATTTTTAAATGTGTGGGGGGGCCTCTAAGGCCCCCTAAGCCCTGGGGACCGTCATCCCCGGGGCTTTCATTAATTGTAAGCGGGGGCACACGGCCCCCCGCAGCCCCGGGGATCGCCACCCCCCCGGGGCTTTAAAACAAATTAAATTTACCTGTGTGGGGGTGGCTCGTGCCCCCCCACACGCCCCAGGGACCGCCACCTCCCCGGGGCACTAATTATTCAAAATAGGGGGTCCGTTACGGACCCCCGAGAACCACTCCCCCGGGGCTTTGCATTAAGTGGGAGCTGGAGCCAATGAATGGAATGGATCACCTCTTTCCTCACCGCCAGAACCCAGAGAGTCCGCCTCCACCCTTTCCGCTCCTCGGCATACGAAATCATCTGCGGCGTACCCCAAGGATCCTCACTGAGCCCAACACTCTTCAATATCTACATGAGCCCCCTCGCCGCCATCGCACGAAAATACAACCTCAACATCATCTCCTACGCTGACGACACCCAGCTGATACTCTCCCTCACCAAGGACCCAGCCACCGCAAAAACAAACTTCCTGGAAGGAATGAAAGAGGTAGCAGACTTGGCGCCGCACCAACTCCCACCAACCACGCACGCAACCTGGGCTTCATCCTGGACTCCTCGCTCACAATGACCAAGCAAGTCAACGCCGTCTCCTCCGCATGCTTCAACACCCTGCGCATGCTCCGGGAGATCTTTCGATGGATCCCCACCGAAACCAGAAGAACAGTAACCCAGGCCCTCGTCACCAGCCGACTGGACTACGGGAACGCCCTCTACGCTGGAACAACAACCAAACTCCAAAACCGTCTCCAGCGCATACAAAACGCCTCTGCGCAACTCATCCTCAACATCCCTCGCCGCACCTAAGAAATCTCCACTGGCTCCCCGTCAACAAGAGGATCACGTCCAGACTGCTCACCCACGCACACAAAGCCCTCCACAACATGGGACCGAAATACCTCAACAGTCGTCTCACGTTCTACACCCCCACCCGCCAGCTCCGCTCCCCCAGCCACGCCCTCGCCATCGTCCCACAGATCCGCAGAGCCACCTCCGGAGGAAGATCCTTCTCCTACCTGGCAGCAAAGACCTGGAACTCCCTCCCCTCCCACCTTCGTCTGACACAGGACCATCTCAGCTTCGGGAAGCACCTCAAGACCTGGCTCTTCGAGCAGTAGCGGCACCCCCCCCCCCCCAGCGCCTTGAGACCCTAACGGGTGAGTAGCGCGCTCTATAAATATCTTGATTGATTGATTGAATGATGGCTCTGGGCACCTCTACTCCCCAGGGACTCCTGCAGTGACCCGGGGTGCCCACCCCGGGACACTGCTGTTTGCAATAACAGGGCGGGAACCTCGCGGCTCCCGCCCTGTCATTGCAAACTCTGTTTTGCTTCATTGAAGCGAAAGCAGGGAAACCTGCTCTCGCTTCAGTGAAGCAAAGCAGAATTGCTTTTCCATAAGGGGAGCTGCATGTCAGCAGCTCCCCTTGTGGAAAAGCAATGCCGGCTCCCACAGGACGCGGGGAGACAGCGGGACAGTGGGGGGATTGGGGACCCCCCCACGGTGCCCAGCGGATAGGGCCGGCCCCGGGGATGGGTCCCCGGGGCCAGAAGTGGCCAGGGACGGGGGGCCACGCAGCCTAAAAAGTTCAACAAAAAAAAGTAGGCCGTCCCCGGTGGATGTGGTCCCCGGGGCTATAATAGGCCTGAGGAGGGGGGCCACGCGGCCCCCCTCCGAAAAACAAAACAAAAAAGCAATGGCCAGGCCCTGGGGGGTGGGGTCCCAGGGGCCAGAAGTGGTCGGGGAGGGGGGCCACGCGGCCCCCCTCCCAAAGAAAATAAATAAATAAATATTTAATAAATAAGGGCCGGCCCCGTGTGATGGGGCGCCCGGGCCAATAGAGGCCTTTGGAGGGAGGCCACGCAGCCCCCCTCCATAATAAAAAATATTAATTTGGCCATGCCCCGGGGGATGGGGTCCCCGGGGCCAGAATTGGCCATGGGCGGGGGGCCCGCACGGCCCCCTTCCTGTAACATTTTTATTTTTGTTTTAAAATGAGGGTCAGGCCCTGGGGGATGGGGTCCCCAGGGCCCATAAAATAGAAAAGGAAGGGGGGCCATACAGCCCTCCTTCTTTAAAAAAAAATTATTAAAAAAAGACCGGCATCGCGCAGAGGCCCCGCCCCCTCCCTGCAGCACTCTGCAAACGTGTCCCCTGCACGTTGTAAGATGGGGAAGTAATTACCCTTGAATACTGGGGGTCCCTGGGGGCCAGCTTGCCCATCAGGAACCTTCAGTATGCGCCAGGGAGCTGCGTTGCAAAGAGGTGTTCAGAGGCCACGCCCCTTTTTACAACTCTCTGCAACGCAGCTCTGTTGCGCTTACTGGAGGTACCTGGTGGGCTAGTTGGAACCCAGGGACCCTCAGGATTCAAGGGGACTTAATCCCCCAACTTAAAACGCGTCATGGGGCGCGTTTGCACAGTGGTGAAGGGAGGGGGCGGGACCTGAGGTGATATGTGTGCAAACACGCCCTGTGGCGCGTTTGAAGTTGGGGAATTAATTCCTCTTCAATCCTGAGGGTCCCCGGGGGCCAACTAGCCCACCAGGAACCTCCAGTAAGCACCACAGAGTTGCGTTGCAGAGAGGTGTAAAAAGGGGCGCGGCCTCTGAACACCTCTCTGCAACGCAACTCCCTGGCGCATACCGGAGGTACATGGTAGGCTAGTTGGCCCCCAGGGACCCTCAGGATTGAAAAGGAATTAATTCCCCAAATTAAAACGTGCCACAGGGTGTCTTTGCACACGTGTGACCTCAGGCCCCGCCCCCTTCCTTCACCACTGTGCAAATGCGCCCCCTGGCAAGTTGTAAGTTGGGGAATTAATTCCCCTTGAATACTGAGGGTACCTGGGGGCCAGCTAGCCTTCCAGGTATCTCCAGTATGCGCCAGGGAGCTGCGTTGCAGAGAGGTGTTCAGAGGCCACGCCCCTTTTTACACCTCTGCAACACAGCTCTGTGGCGCTTACGGGAGGTACCTGGTGAGCTGGTTGGATCCCAGGGGCCGTCAGGATTCAAGGGGACTTTATCCCCCAAGTCAAAAGCGTCATGGGGTGCGTTTTTGCTCAGTGGTGAAGGGAGGGGGCGGGGCCTGAGGTGACATGTGTGCAAACACACCCTGTGGTGCGTTTTAAGTTGGGGAAATAATTCCTCTTCAATTCTGAGGGTCCCTGGGGGCCAACTAGCCCACCACTTACCTCCAGTAAGCGCCACTGCGCTGCGTTGCAGAGAGGTGTCCCAGGCCATGCCCCTTTTTACACCACTCTGCAATGTAGCTCTGTGGCGCTTCCTGGAGGTAAGTGGTGGGTTAGTAGGGACCCTCGGGACTCAAGGGGACTTAATTCCCCAATTTACAATGCACCAGGGGGTGCATTTGCGCAGTGGTGCAGGGAGGGGGCGTGGCACGTTTTAAGTTGGAGAATTAGGTCCCCTTGAATCCTGAGGGCCCCTGGGGGCCAACTAACCCACCAGGTATGTCCAATAAGTGCCACAGAGTTGCATTGCAGAGATGTGTAAAATGGGGCATGGCCTTGGACCCCCTCTCTGCAAGGCAGCTCTGTGGTGCTTACTGGAGGTATGTGGTGCGCTAGTTGGACCCAGGGACTCTCAGGATTCAAGGGGACCTAATCCCCCAACCCAGTGTACATGGACATCAGCTCTGTCCAGGAGTTTATAGGAACAGGGCTGGTCAGAAGATAGGGTTTCCTGACTGTTCTTTATTGTACAGAGGTGCTGCTAATGACCATCAGTGTGCAGCTACACAATTTTTTGGTCTTGCTCTCCTGCCGACTGCGCATGCACTGTCGAAGCTACGAGGGGTATTGTTTACTGTAAAGGGCTTGGAGCCCACCCACTGCTTACCATTCGTTGGCATCATTGTCACTCTTCTTTGCTGCCTCCTAATTGACCAGTGCGTGTCAGGCGTCCCTTTCTGTTTCATATGTGGAGCATGGACTAAGCACAGATTGATTCCCCTTAATTAGTGTACATCCATTGGTCATGTCATGCTGTGTGCTTACAGAATTCAGCTACCATTCTTAAAATGCCTTCTTAAACTCGCCTGTCTTGTCTATCTGCAAACTTGCTGCTACGCTCATGCTGTCCCTTATTCTGAAACCGGTCTGACACTTCATAAATCAGCAGACGATGCTGTTTCCTTAACATCTGCAGTGTGCAACTCATACCGTCCAGTGCGTTGCATTTCATTGCTATAATTTGTTATGTGTGCAAACATTCTACTTCTTTGATGATGTGTTCTGTTTAACATCTATAAAAAAGAAAAAAGCTCAAGCTCCTTGCATTTTAATTTCTAATGCTACACTAATATTTTGAACCTTTTTCCATCAGAACCGCACGTCGTATCACAAAGTAAAAAAACATGCTTTGAGAAAAATGTAACAAATCTACCTGCCCAGAGCATCACAGACAAGCCTAATCCGAGCAGCTCTGGTGAAATTTGAAGCAGTAGCACAATTTACACAGGAGAGAGAGAGGGCGACAAAGATTTGTATGCATGCTACACATTGCCATACAATTCCGCTCCACTCCATGCCACACAGTGTCACACTACTCCATGGTACACAATGCCACACAATTCCACTGCACTCCATTCACAAAATCCCAATCCACTTCACTGCACAAAATGTCACTCACTTCTAATCCACACCAGGCTACACAACTCCACTCCATGCCACACAATGCCACACGATTACACTAAATACCATTCCATGCCACATAATTCTACTCTACTCCATGCTACATTGTTCTACTCCACTCCACTGTACTTCACACCACTCCACGCCACACAATGCCACTCCACCCCAAGCCTCACAATGCCACTCCACTCCACTCCTTGCCACACTATGCAACACAATTCTACTCCATTCTGCTCCATGCCACACAATTTCACTCCATTCGATGTCAAACACTGCCACACCTTTCCACTCTACGCAATTCCTCTCCAATCCACCCCACACAATTCCACTC
This sequence comes from Triturus cristatus, assembly GCF_964204655.1. Lineage (NCBI taxonomy): Eukaryota > Metazoa > Chordata > Amphibia > Caudata > Salamandridae > Triturus > Triturus cristatus. The sequence continues at coordinate 958,469,481 of NC_140593.1, read as the reverse complement.
CACACAATTCCAATACACTCACTCAGTTTCAATCCAACTGAGTGCCACTTGACTCCACACAATTCCACTCCTCTCCACTCTGCACAATGACACACAATTGGACTTCACTGTACTCCACAGAGTGCCACACAATTCCACTCTACTGCACACAATGCCACACAAATCCGCTCCACGCAATGCCACACAATTCCAGTCCACTGCACTCCATGTCAGACAATATCACGTAATGCGACTCCACTGCACTCCGAACATTGCTACACAATTCCACTCCACTCCATGCCACACAATTCCACACACTTCTACTCCACTCATATCACACAATTCCACTCATCACAATGCCACACAAGTCCACTCCACCCCACAAAACGCCCACAATTCAACTCCACTCCATGCCACACAATTCCCAGAAAATCAAGGACATTTTCCTGAACTGGTGTTGGCGCTAAATGGGTTTCTCCAGAGATTAGGGAGTTAAAGAAGGAATGTAAGCAACTGGAAAGAAAATGGAGACTCCAATTCATTGTAAAATATATGGTAACTGTCGAGCTGTTAGATTAAGAAAAACTTTTTGTTGAAATCTGGAAATTACATAGCAGTTGGTGGGGTATGTGGCACATTTGGAAAATCCATAACCACACAGAAAACCTTCCAGTTGTTAAAAGGCATCTTAGATACAAAACACTCAACCCCAGTATGGTCACAACCTACTGTGCAAGGACTGCAGGAATAACCACCACTTACTCCAGCAGTCATTCTGGTTCCTCAACAATGACATGGAACGACTGCCTTCATGTATTAGAGGCACTCTTCCTGTGACCATCGCCAGCCTTCTCTTTGTGGACTAGGAAGATAAGCAGTATTTGGATCTTAGTGGGGTTTAATTTGTTGGCAGTCGTAACATTTAGGATCATGTAATGAGCTACGTTTTCCATTTGGACCTCTTTCTGGTTTTGGCTCATCGTCATCAATGGCTCCATCGCTATTGCCAAAAAGCTACCTTTGTATTTAATGTGCAGATTCGACTTCAGCAGTTGTAGTGCAAGTAGCACCTTATATTGTGGCTGAGGCTTCCCCCTTCCTATAGACTCAATAGCACACCTGCTATTGTACAGCTTCAGTAGGCTACTTCTTCAAAAGTTTCCCTGACTGTTCTGGATCTGGCAGTGGGAGGGGAGGGGTGTGTGTACATTAACTCATTATATTTCTTAAAAAGTTACTAAATCTCCTCATGAGTGTGCATCAAACACCCATCAGTTCTCTCTTCTAGTGATCGCTCACCTTCAGGATTTCTGACTTCTCAGCAATGTCGACGGTGTCCCACTTTTACAGCCCTTTGATTAATTAGCCACGTATTCGAGGTTGTTTCTGAGTAGTTGAAATTGCTCAAGTTAGTAAGTCCTGCACTGCCAGGTTGAGCTCCTCCTCTGGGTCGTTATGAAACCCTGTTTGGAGGAGCTTAACTGATCTGACCAAGTCATCCAATCTCCTCACAAGCACCTTCCTCAACCCTCACATTGAGCCTAATTTAGAGTTTCAAGATGCATGACATCAGCCAAAAAGCAGCACATGTCCCATCTGCCCTATTCAGACCCTATTGATATCTAAACATTCTAAATAGTGATGTGTAAACATCAGCCACTTTTTGGTGGATGTCCTGCATCTGCAAAATACTAAGGGCCATATGTAGGTAGCTAAATACCGGTCGGTAACGGCCGAAATTCGGTAAATATCCCGTTACCGACCGGTATTTAGGCATTTGAGATGTAGGAGGCATGATTTAAGGATTCGGTAATTTAACGAATCGGTAATGGATCGGTAAAATACCGAATCGGTAAAATACAGATTCGGTAAATTACCGAATCCTTAAATCATATGTAGGGAGCACTCAAGTGAGTGTTTTATTGTATTCAGGATTCGGTATTTACCACCAAATACAGGTTGGTGATAAATATCGAATACCTTTCAAAAATCAATTTTTTGCTGTTTTGACAGTGCCATGTGGCAGATGTGCGCCACATGTGCACACATGCACGATTCAGGGGTGCAACAGGGTGTCAATGTGATACCCTGCCACCCATGAATATGCTTCCCCTATTACCGAATCGGTATTTACCGATTCGGTAATAGTAAATGGCTTCCCATTCATTCCTATGGGCCTCCAGGCCCATAGGAATGAATGGGAAGGGATGCATTATTACCGATTCGGTAAATACCTATTCATAAATACCGAATATTACCGAATCTGTAATAATTACCGAATGTTTACCTACATACCATTTACCGATTCATAAATACCGAATCGGTAAAATTCGGTATTTAGGAATCGGTAAATAGTATGTTACCTACATATGGCCCAAAATGAGGTTAATTGTGTTCTGAGAGGCCCTCTAATCAGCTTTTTAAAAGCCTGCCATCAGATTCTCGAATTGCTTATGCTGCCATCATTACATTTAAAGTATGTATCAACGTTTTCATAATCAATGCCCCTGAACTCCATGTCTTATAGCCTCCATGTTGGGATACCTGTAACAGAGCGTGGCTCCTTTGTATCTTGCAAAGCATCAGTCATGGTCACTGATCATCAAGTATATTATGTCGTCTTAAAGGGCCTCGCCTTTCTACAATATATATCGGGTATGCAATACGTCTACCAGGCGAAAGTCTGACGTCACCTCGGCTAGGAATCTTAGAGGTGTGGGGTCTGCTGGCTGGGGAACTGGAAGAGATGGGAAGGTATGATCTGCCCACTCTTGCAAGGTCAAAGTGTAAGAGGGCCTCAGGTACCTAGCCTTCACTTTTTTGTAGATCACATCTGTGTGTCCTTCAGAATGCTCCCTTTATTAAACTTAGGAGAGGGTTCATTTGACCTCTCCAACTGTTGGCGATAAGTTGTGAAACTTAGCGCCATCGCAGGAGGAAAAGCAAGGCTGCACCATGTCCTTGTGAATGTGGTGCAGCCTTGCTTTTCCGAAGTGGCGGAGAGAGGCGTTAAGCCAAGAAGGCTATCGCCTCTCTCTGCCATTTCCTTGTGAATATCCCCCTGCAATAATTTGTAGTTGTTCTAACTTGTGTGATCCATTTGCACCGTAGTGGCTTCTAGTGACTGAACAAACGTGTAGCTCAACTTCCTACTTCCTGCATGTAAATAAGCAGACATAGTCCTGTGCCTTCCTTACCACCCAGAGATCTCCATACTCCAAGATATGTAACCTGGAGACTGTAGCAGAGAATCTGGCATGGGGCTGTGCTACTTTGCCCAGGTGTGGCCTGTGCAAGAAACAGCGGTGAGGCAGTGAGGCCGGGTTGGGGGGATTTGACAGACGACCACAATGGGAAAATCAAATAAATAATTAATTTTCCCCTGTCGTCGTCTGTCAAAATCCCACCCCCACCCTGCCCCACCGCTCTTACCTGCACGGAACGCTGCTGCGTCTTTGCCTACGTTGGAAATCCAGATTTTAGGGTAAGCTCATGAGTTTGGGCCTAACACCTAACATCAAGTGCACTGATTCTCACTCGGAAGACGCATTTTTTTAATTCCATGTTTTTGAGATATTTTAAGTTTGAGTTCGATACATTTGACTTTAATGTCCCATCATCCAAAACTAAGCAATCGTTTCTTTTCAAGTAACATTTAGTTCTAATCATAGGATAACTTCAGCCTTTACAGGATCACGCATGGGGGAGAGTGCGAGTACACAGTGTGGGAAGAGGCCAAGCAGGACAGCAGCATACTCTGATAATAAAAAGGACAGACTTATTGAGGGAGAAAAAAGAAGAGGCAGCAGGCAGGCATTGCAAAAATGCAGGAGCAAGTATTAGAATAGACAGAAGACTCAGCCACAGAGAAAGGAAATATGGTTGTAAAATATGGAAAATGTTTAGCAAAGATTAGAAGGAGAGGAGACAGGGAAAAGAGGTTGAATGCAGGAAGAAAAGAATCTCGGGGCCTTGCTAGGGCAGCCTCCAGTAAAAACAAGCATTGGCATAGCCAATAGGTCTCGCCTTTGGGACCTTATAAGTGTTTAGCCATGCAACTGTTGCATAACTAAATACTTATAAGTCCCAAAAGCGAGACCTATTGGCTATGCCAAGCGGCCGTGAAAAGTGATCGCGATCAAACATCAAAGCGGCCGCGCGGCCGCGAAAGTGAAATCAATCGCGGAAAAGCGCGGCGCGCGCGCCCGCGCACATGCACTGTAGCTCTAGGCTGGCCTGGTAGCATTTTTTGGAGCCCTCTCAAAAAGTCTCGCCAGACCAGCGCATGCGCTGGGTCAGGCGAGACCTAAAAAAGACACCAGCAAAGTGCACTGAGAGCACACAGAGGAGGACATATGCCCTAATATAGTGAATAGTATGTTCAGAGCACAGGTGTAAAGTAACGCAGTAGTGAAAGGCAGTGTGACTGTTTGAACCCTCCAGTCCTTCCCTCACTGCAGACGGCTACCCGACCTGCGTTTCAGACATTGGCAGAGATGACCCTGGAGGTAGTGACTGCACCTGCCTGCAGAGGGATGTTTGGTTCGTTCCTCAACCTCTATACCCTCCTGACAAAACACGGTCTTACAGGATGCACTGGAGTGCAACACCTTTATGTGGCCCACAGTCATTCACCCTCCCGACAACTCCTGGCATCTAAGCCAGGGTTGGATTGGGATCACTATTAGGCCCGAGCACTCTCAAAATAGTGGGCCACATTCCCTGATCATCCCTTTCATGGATCACCATGTGTTTAGTCTCACTGGAATCTGGCCGGTTATTTTTTTGTTATAGTTTTGTATAGTGTGAACCCGGCCCAAAGTCATTGGAGCAATGTACATGAGCACCAGGTACATTACATAAGTTCAAATTCATTTTCATTTTCGGTATAGAGATTAAGTGATTTGCCCAGAATCACAGGATGTTGAACTGAAGCTGGGACCCAAACCTAGTTTCAACGTCTGCAACTCTGACCATAGCGCAATTTTATGCAAGCCTCTCCTCCCCCCCAGCAAGTCCTAATAGACACTGGGGATGGGGTCACAACACCTGGCTGCTACGGAGGCCACTTTTCTTACACCCCCCTGCCCAGTCCATTATAGCCTCAGGGTATTTATCTGGAAAGGGAGGTGTCAAAAGCACAGTGCTGCTGCTCAAAGGTGGGGGGAGTAGATGAATCTGCCCCCCTGTGAGGCCCTTGCATACAGCCCACCCTTGCTGCACTGGCCATGGCCTTAAAGTGATGGCCGGGTGAGGAATAACACTGCTTCTGGCAGGGCACGCGAGGCAGGGTGCCATGGTGAGACTGCCCCAAAGGCTATAGAAATGCCTGGCCTCCAGCCTCAGTTCACAGCATGGCAGGGAAGTGACCTAGATACTGGCGCCACATTAAAACGGCTTGGCGGGGACTGGAAAAGTGTCTTGGGCCGGTTTACAGAGGCCTAAAAAAACCAGCCCACAGGTGACCCTGGGGGACCGATTCATCGACCAATGCCCGAATGCCCGCGTTCCCAATGCGAGCCTGATCTAAACCCATGTCTGTAGTGCAGCGCAGTTACAAAGCCGTGTTTACTCATTTGTGTGGACTCACGCCTCCCTTGCGATCACTCTGGCACAAAATGTGTGCTGGGGTGATCAATATTATAGAAGGGGAAAGGGCATGAATCTGTGCCCCCTTCTATAATACTAAAATCCCATGCAGTGCACGAAGCTGATGCAAACTCCTGTTGCACCCCGGGGCACTTTTCTAACAGGTACCCAGGTGTAAAAATGTGTTTACAATTTGTCAAATGCGCCTAAAGTAAATGGCTCGAGGATATTGTAAATATGATCACAAACTGAAAATAACGCGTTCAGTTTTATGACTCCAGATTGGCGGCAGTCCAGCATACTTCTCGTGACTCCAACATGCATCCTCATCTACTGGTGTTACATGACTTGTCCGAAGCTAAGCGATACAGCACTTAGCAACAGCTGTTTGGCCCTATTCATACCAGTCCAGAGGTATCTCACTGTATCAGTTTTGTTGCTTTTGGCAACAGTAATCAGTGACGGTAATGCAAATAGCAGCTCCTGTAATGAATCTACCACCAGAGGCTGTCTTATTAAAATGCCCCGTGCTAGCACTGGGCGTGTGTTCCTGTTTTGTGCACCTACGGGGCAATTTGGTATTACAAAAGCGGCGCAGGTGCTTGTGCCGCCCATTTTGTAATACAGAATACAGGAATACATGCAGCAATGATGTGATTGCAAGGGTACGTTCCCTCATTTGCAGAGGGAATGGGGCCCCATGCAAATGAAGAAACACTTTGCGTCTGTAATACAGCACAGCCGCAGAGGCAAAGAGGCCATCACTACATAAAGAGGTGGCACGCAGTCAAGGGTACCCATTAACAGGTGAGAACAGTGATGCAGTTGACCCAATGGCCATTGTTCTGCAGTCGAGTGCAGCCACTCTGACAAAACCTTTCAAAACCAGGTCGCACTGCCGCATACACAGTGAAAGGTGGGAGGGGTGCCTTCAAACAGGCAGTCCACCTTTGGCTAATGTGTTGCCTTCTGAGCAGGTTTGTGGTTGCTCTGGGGGCAGGACATTCATTGCGATAGGGTGAACTGACCAGATCTGTGCCCGGCGCACCTAGTTAAAGATTCACCATAGCGCGTACCAGGCCAGGGCACCCTTTCTATGATATGGTCGCAGGAGTAATATCATATTTCCCCTTCTGTAATGAATGATGCAACACTCTAGGATAAATTACCAAACACTGCCTTATCTGTTCATCCTGCCCTTCCTGTAAAAAAACCAAATACTGTAACATACATTTTTTTTCCACATTTTCCACTTCAAAAGTTCTTTTCATACATTTTCTCCTTAAAAGAATGTCCCACTTGGTAATTGTTACTTCCTTTTCCTACGAATTCTTTATTTAACCTGCTTAAGGTAGTCACTCCCATTGCTAACTGAGAATCTTCTATCTCTGTCCCTGAAAAGAGAGCCACGTTTATTTTTTGGGCTAAAATGATGTAGTGTCAATGGGTAACTCAGTAATGGGAAATGGGACCGGTAATACGAAAGATAGCACTGCCTTCAGGTTGACTGTAGGCCGGTCAGTAACTAACAAGGAGTTCCAAGGACTTTCCCAACTGTCTTCCTGCATACTGGAGAAAGTACCTGTTTTTGTGGATTAGCCCAGTGAGTGGTGGGACGGCCTTGTGATGCTGAGGGGTGTCCCTGCGCCACCTTGTGGCATCAAGTCACAGCATCAACAGGTTTCCAAGGATGGGCAAGCTCCCCCTTTGTCCCTGCATTCAGCTAGTAATAGTGCCAATAACAAATGTGAACAGCTATGAAGTTCAGCTTCCTGCTTCCTGGGTGTAGATAAGCAGACATAGTGTTATGCCTTATTTAGCTCCCATACACATGTATTGCCCACAACATATAGCCTCTAGAATGTAACAGAGAGTCCCTGTAACAGAGAGTCCCATGTAATACCCATTTTGCTTCCAAAACACTCTCAAATAATTTTCCCAAATGCAGCAAATATTTCCAAAGATGCAAATGTCTTAAAGCAGTGGTGTCCTTCATAGGTCCAGGTGTGCCTGATTTAAACCAGTTACAGGATATCCAAGTAAGATACATTTGCATGGAATGAATTTAAATGTGAACCATTTATACTGTGCTTATTCTAAAAATCTAAGGAAAACAAAAAATAATGGGTAGAATGCTTGAATTAATCTCAGCCACTAGTAATTATTCACGACCGCATTCCAGTCCATCCTTTTTTCCTCACACTGCCACTTCATAGAGAAACCAGCCATTTGCAAATCCGCCTTGGTACTGCTGCAATAGGAACAGTCCAGCCCAAACTGGCAGGATAGTCCCCTCTGACTAGAAATACAAGCAACATTAGACCAGCCTTGGCCTATTTGGGCTTCGACAATAGGTTGTGCCTTTAGCCCTATGGAACAGTTAGTATAGGGCCGTGCCTGGGCGTACTTGTCATACTTATAGTGTCGCACTGAGTAATACACAGATATGATGGTTAGAATTCTTGAATTAACCTCAACCACTGGCAATTACCCAGATCACATTCCAGGCCATAATTTATTTGCCCATCGTGCCTCCTAAGACAGACACTAGCTATATGCGAATCATTCTTGATCTTGAATTCTGCCGCCAGGACAGAGAAATCGCTGATGGCCTGGTTGTTTACCATCTAGATTTTCTGCTGCCTCCTCCTTTTTCTCTGGGTCTCTCTTTCATAGTTGTGGCTTTTTGATGAAACTAGCGCTGAGACGCCCTGTCGCTGAGGCAGCAGCCATGTGCTTTACAAATCACATAACATAACAGAGCCTCTCTGAACAGTTTCAGCCTATTCAGACATCGTCAGTTGGGTGTAGCTTGAGTCCTATGGCATGACGAGACGGGGAGCCACATTTGGTCATACCCTTCACACTTGGGGTGTCATACTGTGGAATACAAACATGTGATGTTTGGAGAGCTTCAGTTAATCTCAGCCACTGGCTGTTGCCCTGACCGCACTCCAGCGTTTTTTAATTGCTCAGCCTACTTCCTCAGAACGGAACTAGCAATATGCAGAGCAGCCTGGGATCAGACCAGCCTGAGCTGCAAAGACAGGTCCCCTCAAAATGGAAGTACAAGCCAACTCCAGGATAGTTTCAGCCTATCCGACAATCTGACAGTGGGTGCAGGCTGCTTTATCTAAGTTGGACACTCTAGTCTAGGTTTAGGTCATGAGGCTGATACATACCGTTCTCATCCACTGTCTCCTCAGTTGATACTGACCGACTTAGTGCAGTTTTATTTTTTTATTACTGTTCATTTTCCACAATTTATTAGGTATGGCACCGGCCTTTGATTCTCTGACCTTATCACAAAAATCATGTAATCAAATCAGTTCAAGCAGCCTTTAGTCCGCATAGTTATTCAGAGAATAATTCCTGAGTTAATAACAATACAGTGACAGGTGGCTTATGGTGAGGCAATTGCCTGCTTTCTGCTTTTATAATTTTTAAGACAATCATTTATAACAGTTTTCCTTGATTGCTTTATATCTCTACCTTGAGTTAACCTTGGTAATTAAAATATAGACACTGCATTGCTAAAAACAAAGGACAATCTAAAAGTAAGTGTATTCTGGAAAACATATGTTGCATAAAACGTCCATCTGCCATTATTTCCTTGCACCACCATGTCACCTCAGTTGAGCTTTTTTCATAACGAAATCAGGAAACATTTCGAAATATTCAACATAAAATATGGAACCCAGTGGGAACAAATTACAAGATATTCCAATAGGGTAAAACTCTGGAATCTGCTGAAGACACTCATGACTGGCGACATAATGGGGAAGGGGAAAGTGGTCCATCAAGATGACCATTCACGTCACTTCCTGCTCGCTAAGGAGGCGCGGACCTTAGATAAGAAATGAGTTTGAGGGTAAGATGCAACAAAATAACAAAAATAGCTTGAGAAACCCTTGACCTTCCTGGTAGGTCGCTCCCCCCGCTGCAGCTCCGCCTGTACCCCCGCTGAGGTGTACTGATCGCCGTCGAAGTCGAGGCCCTCCACCACCGCAGGCTTCCACCTGCGCCTCATCCCTGGTGGCCAGTGGTGGCCTTGGTTTGTATCCGCTCTACTGTGACTTTCTCTGCCTGTCCGCTCCTCCTCTGCGCCCCCCTGCCCCCCGCTTGCCGTTCTGTTCTGTGCCCCATTGCTTGATTCTGTGCCCCGTTTTCTTCTGCTGTTGCCCCCTTGTTTGATTCTGCACCCGTTTTCTTCTGCTGTAGCCCCCTTGATTCTGTGTCCCGTTTTCCTCTGCTGTTGCCCACTCTGACTCTGTGCCCCGTTCTCTTCTGCTGTTGCCCCCTTGTTTGAATCTGTGCCCCGTTTTCTTCTGCTGTTGCCCCCTTTGATTCTGTGCCCCGTTTTCTTCTGCTGTTGCCCCCTCTGACTCTGTGCCCCGTTCTCTTCTGCTGTTGCCCCCTTGTTTGATTCTGTGCCCCGTTTTCTTCTGCTGTTACCCCCCTTTGATTCTGTGCCCCGTTTTCTTCTGCTGTTGCCCCCTTGTTTGATACTGTGCCCCGTTTTCTTCTGCTGTGCCCCCTCTGATTCCGTGCCCCGTTTGCTGACTTCCGTGCCCTCTTGATCCCTGCCCCTGCCCGTCTCTTTCCCGCAGTCGCTCCGCTCCGCTTCCCCCGTCCCCGCCGCTGCTTCCCCTGCGGCCCCGCCCCCTCCGCGCCCATTCGCTACCCCTGCAAACACACCTCCTGCCTCCCAGCTGCTCCTCCCTCCCCTCCTCCCCATATATGGCGGCCACTGCGCGGTGAGGAGAGCGACCCTTGACCTTCCTGGTAGGTCGCTCCCCCCCGCTGCAGCTCCGCCTGCACCCCCGCTGAGGTGTACTGATCGATACTGAAGTCGAGGCCCTCCACCACCCGCAGGCTTCCACCTGCGCCTCATCCCTGGTGGCCAGTGGTGGCCTTGGTTTGTATCTGCTCTACTGTGCCTTTCTCTGCCTGTCCGCTCCTCCTCTGTGCCCCCCTGCCCCCCACTCGCCGCTCTGTTCTGTGCCCCATTGCTTGATTCTGTGCCCCATTTTCTTCTGCTGTTGCCCCCTTGTTTGATACTGCGCCCCGTTTTCTTCTGCTGTAGCCCCCTTGATTCTGTGCCCCGTTTTCCTCTGATGTTGCCCTCTCTGACTCTGTGCCCCGTTCTCTTTTGCTGTTGCCCCCTTGTTTGATTCTGTGCCCCGTTTTCTTCTCCTGTTGCCCCCTTTGATTCTGTGCCCTCTTTTCTTCTGCTGTTGCCCCCTTGTTTGATTCTGTGCCCCGTTTTCTTCTGCTGTTGCCCTCTTTGATTCTGTGCCCCGTTTTCCTCTGCTGTTGCCCCCTCTGACTCTGTGCCCCGTTTTCTTCTGCTGTTGCCCCCTTTGATTCTGTACCCCGTTTTCGTCTGCTGTTGCCCCCTTGTTTGATTCTGTGCCCCGTTTTCTTCTGCTGTTGCCCCCTCTGATTCTGTGCCCCATTTGCAGACTTCCGTGCCCTCTTGATCCCTGCCCAGGGCCGGCTTTAGCACTGGTGGCGCCCTGTGCGACAATGTTTGTTGGAGCCCCCCACAGACTCCCTCACTACCACCCTTTCACAGGGTCCCCTCAAGTCTCCATAATCACACTCTCTCACATGTATTTAATTAGTTGTATAACACCTCCTATACCAGTGTAGGGTATCAGAGCACTTTACATCACACACACACAACACAGAGACAATCAATCATAGGTGTGTAAATCAGTGTATAGGAAATGTTACATAAGCCAGAAGACTACAAGGTGTAGGAGTCACATGACATCCATACTGGTAGACATTTTAGTTTAAGAGTGCTTGGTCTGGAGAAGCACAGACTCAGAATTGAAAACATAACCCCATGGTTTGGAGTTACAATTAATAATATGGATTTTTTATTCTCACCAAAATTAACCCTTTTTGAAACATTAGAATAATGAAAGACAGAGGAAAACTTATAATGCTCTAATCTATATCTTGCAGTTTGCATGCAGCTCTTTGACAGTTATTAGCTCACTGTACCATGTTAGGATTTTAACATCTACACAGCCAGTAACACAAGGATCTCTGTGACAAAAGCACTGACTGATTTAAAATATATGCACTTTCTGATCTGCATGGTACACATTCTTGGCAGCAGGCATATACACCCTCTGTGCTACCATACAATGAGTTAAAACTTCCACTAGACAAAACTCCTTCTCTCTCCAGGAAGAACATTAGTCACCGTAGTTATCTTGACATTTTTATTGCTGCATGAGAATTGCCGGAGGCCAGCAATGCAGCAGCAGGTGCTTTTAAAGCTATAAAATACTTCCAAGGATGGCGACCCCTTGAAGAGTCAGCACCCGGTGCGGTGGCACTGGTCGCACCGCTCTAGAGCCGGCCCTGTCCCTGCCCCTGCCCGTCTCCTTCCCGCGGTCGCTCTGCTCCGCTTCCCTGCCCCCGTCCCCGCCGCTGCTTCCCCTGCGGCCCGACCCCTCCGTGCCCATTCGCTGCCCCTGCAAACACACCTCCCGCCTCCCAGCTGCTCCTTCCTCCCCTCCTCCCCATATATGGCGCCCGCTGCGCGGTGAGGAGAGCGACCCTCGACCTTCCTGGTAGGTCGCTCCCCCCCCCCGCTGCAGCTCCGCCTGCACCCCCGCTGAGGTGTACTGATCGCCGCCGAAGTCGAGGCCCTCCACCACCCACAGGCTTCCGCCTGCGCCTCATCCCTGGTGGCCAGTGGTGGCCTTGGTTTGTATCCGTTCTACTGTGCCTTTCTCTGCCTGTCCGCTCCTCCTCTGTGCCCCCCTGCCCTCCGCTTGCCGTTCTGTTCTGTGCCCCATTGCTTGATTCTGTGCCCCTTTTTCTTCTGCCGTGCCCCCTTGTTTGATTCTGCGCCCCGTTTTCTTCTGCTGTTGCCCCCTTGATTCTGTGCCCCGTTTTCCTCTGCTGTTGCCCCCTATGACTCTGTGCCCCGTTCTCTTCTGCTGTTGCCCCCTTGTTTGATTCTGTGCCCCGTTTTCTTCTGCTGTTGCCCCCTTTGATTCTGTGCCCCGTTTTCTTCTGCTGTTGCCCCCTTGTTTGATTCTGTGCCCCGTTTTCTTCTGCTGTTGCCCCCTTTGATTCTGTGCCCCGTTTTCCTCTGCTGTTGCCCCCTCTGACTCTGTGCCCCGTTTTCTTCTGCTGTTGCCCCCTTTGATTCTGTGCCCCGTTTTCTTCTGCTGTTGCCCCCTTGTTTGATTCTGTGCCACGTTTTACTCTGCTGTTGCCCCCTCTGACTCTGTGCCCCATTTTCTTCTGCTGTTGCCCCCTTTGATTCTGTGCCCCGTTTTCTGCTGCTGTTGCCCCCTTGTTTGATTCTGTGCCCCGTTTTCTTCTGCTGTTGCCCCCTCTGATTTCGTGCCCCGTTTGCTGACTTCCGTGCCCTCTTGATCCCTGCCCCTGCCTGTCTCCTTCCCGCGGTCGCTCCGCTCCGCTTCCCTGCCCCCGTCCCCGCCGTTGCTTCCCCTGCGGCCCGCCCCCTCTGCGCCCATTCGCTGCCCCTGCAAACACACCTCCCCGAAGGCGTGCCTAAGTCAAGCCCGTCTGCGCCTGTCCATGCCTGGACCGCGCCCAGCGCCAGAACCCTTGCCCCCTGCACCAGCCACGAAGACCGCCTCCGCTACGACGCCAACACCCGCGTCGCTTTCAACCCAGGAAGGACCCACACCTGCTGCAAGGCTGCCTGAAGCGCACCCACGGTCCCTTCACCTGCCTGAACTGCAGCTTCTCCTGCCTCAAAGGCACCGAGACACCTGCCACGACAGAACCCAACCAACTTAGATGCATCCTGATCAACACCCGCTCCGCACGCAAACACGCCGTCGAGCTCTGGGACCTACTCTACACCGCATCCCCGGACGTCGCCTTCCTGACTGAGACCTGGATGAACGAAGCCTCCTCGCCAGACATCGCCATAGCCATCCCCGACGGGTACAAGATCACCCGCAGAGACCGCACCAACGGGGCCGGAGGAGGAATCTCCATCATCCACAAAAACACCATCAGGGTCTCAACAAACACCAACAACACCCTCAGCACCGCAGAACACATGCACTTCCAGATCCACACGGACCCCAAGACCACCCTAAGAGGCACCCTCGTCTACAGACCGCCAGGACCCCGGCCTCAATTCTGCAACTCCATCGCCGACCTCATCAGCACGCACGCGCTGACCTCCACCGACTACATCCTCCTCGGAGACCTGAACTATCATCTGGAGAACAACAACAACAACTCCTCCACCATGATCGACAACATGGCCAACCTCGGACTAAAACAGCTCGTCACAATGCTGACCCACATCGCCGGTCACACACTTTATGCCATCTTCTCCTCAAGCCCCCATGTCACCTTCAGCCATGCCTCCGAACTCACCTGGACAGACCACCACTGCTTCCACCTCTCCTTCCGAAAACCCCCCACACACCACCGCACCCTACAGATCCCCCGTCGCTGCTGGGGCAAAGTCACTGAAGAACAACTACAGATAAGCCTCGCACTCAACCCTCCGACCAACCCCTCCAACCCCGACAATGGTGCACTCACCCTCGAACGCTGGATGAACGACTGCGCCAACACCGTAGCCCCGCTGAAAAAACCCACCAACAGAGACAGCAGCAAAAGAGCCAGCTGGTTCACCCCAGAACTCCTCGCCTCAAAGCACACCTGCCAGAAATTGGAGAACATATGGCATAGCGACAACACACCGGACAGTCGCGCTGCCCACAAAGACGCCATCCGCAACCACCACCACCTCATCAGGACCGCCAAAAGGACCTCCTTCACAGACCGCCTTGACAACAACACACACAACAGCAAGGAGCTCTTCAACATCGTGAAGGAACTCTCCAACCCCAGTTCCAGCGCCAACAACATCCGGCCATCGCAAGCCCTGTGCGACTCCCTCGCCACCTTCTTTCACCGGAAAATCACCGACATCCATGACAGCTTCAAACCCCGGACAACCCCTACGGGCCTCGTCGCACCGGACCCACCGCACCCCACCGTCCACGACTCCCTGACAACCTGGGCCAACGTGAGCATCGAGGACACGATCAAGACCATGGGCACAATCCACTCCGGATCCCCGTCTGACCCTCTCCCACACCACATCATCAACAAAGCCAGCAATTCCATTGCACCCCACCTGCGCAACATCATCAACCTCTCCTTCGAAACCGCTACCTTCCCTGAGAACTGGAAGCACGCAGAGATCAACGCCCTACTGAAGAAACCCAAGGCGGATCCGAGCGACCTCAAGAACTTCTGGCCCATTTCCCTGCTTCCGTTACCTGCAAAGGTCATCAAGAAGATAGTTAACATCCAGCTCACCCGTCACCTCGAAGACAACAACATCCTGGACCCCTCCCAATCAGGATTCCGCAGCAACCACAGCACCGAAACCGTCCTCATCGCCGCCACAGACGACATCAGGATCCTTCTAGACAACGGCGAGACGGCAGCTCTCATCCTCCTGGATCTCTCCACGCCTTCGACACCGTCTGCCACCACACACTACGCACGCGCCTCCAAGGCGCAGGGATCCGGGAGAAGGCCTTGGACTGGACCACCTCCTTCCTCCCTGGCAGAACTCAGAGAGTCCGCCTCCCCCCGTTCCGGTCCGAGGCCTCCAAGATCATCTGCGGTGTCCCACAGGGATCCTCCCTCAGCCCCACGCTGTTCAACTTCTACATGGCACCACTAACACGCATCGCCCGACAGCACGACCTCAACATAATCTCCTATGCCGACGACACGCAGCTGATCCTCTCCCTCACCAAGGACCCTCTCACCGCCAAATCCAACCTCCACCAGGGAATGAAGGCCGTCGCCGACTGGATGAAGGAAAACCGACTTAAGCTGAACTCAGACAAGACGGAGATCCTCATCCCCGGGTCCAACCCCTCAGCATGGGACGACTCCTGGTGGCCCGCATCACTGGGGACCCCCCCTGGTTCCTACCGACCACTCACGCAACCTGGGAGTCATCCTCGACTCGAAACTCACCATGACCAAACAAGTCAACGTAGTCTCCTCCACCTGATTCAACACCCTTCGCATGCTCCGCAAGATCTACAGATGGATCCTGACAAACACGAGGAAAACAGTCACCCAGACCCTAGTCAGCAGCAGACTCGACTACGGAAACGCCCTCTACGCCGGAGCCTCGTCCAAGCTCATCAACAGACTACAAAGAATCCAGAACGCCTCTGCACGCCTGATCTTCGACGTCCCGCGTCGCGACCACATCACCCCCCACCTGAGGAACCTACACTGGCTCCCCGTCGACAGAAGGATCTCCTTCAAGCTCCTGATCCACGCACACAAGGCACTCCACAAAACCGGCCCAGCCTACCTCAACAGCCGACTCTCCTTCTACGTACCCAACAGGATACTCCGCTCCGCTGACCACGCCCTGGCCACGGTCCCGTGCATCCGTAGAACCACTTCCGGAGGCAGATCCTTCTCCCACCGTGCCGCCAAGACCTGGAACACCCTTCCCCTCTACCTACGACAAACCGAAGACCTACTGACCTTCAGGAGACAACTCAAGACCTGGCTTTTCGACCAGTAGCAGCAGCACCCCCCCCAGCGCCTTGAAACCCTTGCGGGTAAGTAGCACGCTTCACAAATTAACTGATTGATTGATTGATTGAAGCTGGCGAGCACAAAAAATGAAAAAGATCACGCTCCAGAGCTAAAATATAATATTTAGTTATTTTTCATCACTCGAGGTAAAAGATATATACAACAATGTCTACAGCATACTAAATTTAGTAGATTGACAGCACACCCTTAGAACTTCCAATTTGATTACCTAAGCACTTAGAACTGGGTAGTACTGGAGGCTCAGCATAATCCACGCTGCAATTGATAAAACAACATATATAGAATTATATATCACTTACTGTGAGTTACTGGGATGTTCTTCAGGAAGGGTTCTGAGAAACATCGTAGACAACCCAAACTAATTGTCTATGATGTCACTCAGAACCTGCTGGTGAAAAACATCCCAGTAACACACAGTAACCCATCTATAATTTTATGGTATGTGCGACCTGCAAAACCATCTGCCCCTGCTTGTAACTGCTAGGACTAATGCGGTATAATTAATGGCGACTTCATATGGAGGCCATTTATAACAAAATCACTCATCATAGTAATTATTGTTTATTTCACCGTGTTGCCGTCTTTCTCAGAAAAAAGTGCTCATTTGTTTACATGTTGCTGTTTGCAACAGCCTAGAGCTCTCAAATACCTTTGAACTACTTTATGTGTTTGCTGTTATAGGTTTACATTTTGAAAGGGACCAATACCAGATTTCGCTGCGTCTCCCAGTATTTTTACCAGCCAGGTCATAAATATATGGGCCAGTGCTGAGAAAAAAGAGTCAGGTGGTAATCCCAAGTATGATAAAAACTGCAATAGACAACTAAACTAACCTAAGAGCATTTAGAAAGTCTAATGCTTCATGAAAAAGACGACTGACAGGTGATTGCTGGAGAGGGGATGGTTTAAATAATATGGTTTACCTTCTCACACGGGGCTGATCCCCACTCGTTTTTCTCCTTCCTTCCGTCTCTAGTCAATAGTGTGACGGAACTTGGACGTTGTGTTAGAGAAGATCAGGAGCATATCATCACATAAATTATAATCACAATTTCTACTTGAAATTCAGTCAATATTGAGAGTTTAAGTTAGTTTTAAAGGGTTTTTATCTAAATTCAAAGTTTAGTAAATTATCTGTTATTCGATTAGTTCAATATTTCAGTCATTTAACAGAATTGATAAAAAAATAAAGTTAGATCAAAAGCATAATAATGAATCAAGCGTGTTCCATTTGGAAAGAATCCATATTCTAAGAATGGGCGAAAATGTGTTAGTAAGAACCCATGAAGAGTTCAAATTCGAGAGAAAATAGTGAGATAGAGCATAAAGCTCAACAGTCAATTAACTGATAACAGCAGAACTTCCTATAAAGAGAGGTTCACGAAACTCAGTAGTCTCTCAAAGCAATCAGAAATCAGACAGTGATCCAGCAGATTACCAGCTTGGGGTTACACACACACTTTATACTCACCTGAGCCCATAACCATTCATACAATAAGCTAGTAATACCGCCGGAGTCAATATTGGTTTACCTGCAAGATTTTGTTATCTTTATCCAAATCTTACCATTCCAATCTCCTTGTCAATACATTCCCTCTGGTCAATTAATCTAGTTGACAGTAGTATAGGCAAAAATTAACATTTAAGATTTTCTCCAATAATCACAGACTCAAAGAGTTTTAAAAGTTTTATCTAATCAAATTTTGTGAGTCAAAGATCAAATACAATGTTAATATCAAGTTTCATTCAGGAAAGAAATCAAAATTTAGTTCAATAATAAGTCTCATTAAAATTCGTGATGACAGTACCATGAAGAGGGAGGGAAAGAGAGAGCAGGTACAAAGACAGATTTCACAGAATTATATTTACCTAGGGTGATTGATGAACCGAACTCCTTGAAGATGGGCCAGATGGAGTCCACCGGGACAGGTGGAAGACAGAGGATCAAGACAGGTTCAGGACCGGGAAGGTGACCTCTTCTAAGTGCAACGCCAGCGTCGCACCCCTCTCTGGCACTACTCTCCTCGAACTTTCTTCCGCAATTCCCCTTCTAGATGATTGGATTATCGATCATTATTTCGGTCTCTTGAGCAGGGTCTCTAGCATCTGCAGGGTATGAGACAGCGTCTCGGACAGCGTCTGTGGCAGCATACGTGTTGGGTCTGTGACGGGTTGGAATGACGGGTCTGACAGATCTCTAACTAACTTACCTCTATTATACTATTCTGTGTTCGTGTACCAACTTCAAATGTTTCAATATCGTGTTTTCCCCTATTTCTGATTGGACAGGGCAAGGAGGTGAGTTCATCACACCATGCTAAATGTAATATTTTACGGGCAAGGAGGTGAGTTCATCACACCATGCTAAATGTAATATTTTACATTAGGCTCTTTGTTCTATTTTTCCGCCCCTTAATTTACTTTCCCAAAGCTTTATTCCCACTGTCATTTCACATTATGCTTAATACAATTTATACAATTTTACAATATGTTGCTCTTGTCCGGGTCGATGGGTTAAGTTCCCATGTGCTTCTTGCCAGCTTGACCTTGGCTGGGCTTCAATGGTGTCATCATAGTTCCTGGCAGGGTTTAGTGCACGTGCGCACATATCAGGTGGGGATTTCAGTCACCCTCCGAGGCCCAAATACGAACTAATAATAAAGTCAGAGCAAAACATGTTAGAATACGAAAATAAATGAATTCACTGTATACCACTTTTCACTACTCTAATCCCATTTACTTATAATAATCTTTCGCATTAGCAATTAGTAGAACTTGCAAGGTTTAGTTTAAGCAGTAACATGTGCATTAACATGTGAGTTTCAAGCGACCATTTTAGAAGCTATTGCGCAGCTGCAAAAGATTTGCTCCAAGCATAGAAAACGTCATACTACGTAGATGCAGTAGACGCATGCGCAGTGAAATTCCCGCGTTATGTCGACCATTTTAAGACACTCGGTCACTGGTTAGTAATACACATATGAAATCATCCCCTAGATACGATATATTTTGTGTAACCCAATATTAGTATTTACAAGACAAATTGATTACGGTATTATACGTTACTTGAGAGGATTGCATCTGAGCAAGTTTCTTCTTTACCAAACCTTGCTCCATCAATCCCCTCTCTGATGGCATTTTATGCCATCAACAATTATTTTTATTACCAATTCAGATGCCAACTTTAGCACTTTTCTATTTTGATTTTTTCTTCAACTCTTTCATTTTTCTTTTTCCCTTTTCTGTTGTTAACCCCTTATTCTTTTGTAAAAATCTCCCTTTATTTCTTCCAGTTGTATTTCTTCGTATTTTCTCTTCTTTCCCTTTTCATTCACTCCATATTCCTTTCTTTTCCTGCAACATTTGTGCCAAAACATAATTGCTAAAACTAATAATGTTATTCCCATTATGGGCATTATTATTTGATCTAAGATTCCCTTTCCTGTATTAGAAAACCAACTACCTATAGTAGAAATGCTATTTGTTAATTTCTTCCATACACTGTCAACTTTCAGTGGTTTCAAATCTTCTTCTAATTTCGTAATATTCTTAATGTATCCTCCAATTTCAACACTTTTATCAGGAATGTAAGTGCAACAATGTTGCACTTTCAACATTTTACAGACTCCACCCTCTTTTGCCAATAATATATCAAGAGCAAGCCGATTTTGCTAAACCATAGATCTGATCGCAACCAATTCTGTATTGATCATCAAGAATCCTCCAGCTGTGTCAGTAGATAACCGATCCACTACTGTAGACAATTGACACATTTTACGAGAATTCCGAATTACTTCCACTGAAGGTATCAATGCACCGAATACATCACCTACTATTTCTAAAAATATAGCTCTTTTTATACGTGTTAGTTCCTTTGCGTCTTCATTGCTTCCAGTGATTCTTTTTACACGGAACACTTTCAGAAATATTATTCCAAAATAGCAACTCCCGTACCAATGATCAGGCACTCGGAAATAAGCTTTATTGCCACATACATAATAAATTCCAAGAAATACTGGATCTGTTCCACCTTTTAGTCCCCATGCCCCGATTACTAAGAAATTATGTTCGCATTCACTGGAACCAATAAACACATTGTTATATTCAGTCTTTAATTTATGGAGGCAGATCTTCCCTTTCTTTTCAAACTCCAAGGACATAGCAGCATGAGTCTTGCCAGTTTGATAAATTTCATCTTTCTCAGCCCACTGAGGTATCTGTGGTTTCGGTTCAGAAGCCCTTCTCTGGAAGTCCTGTCTCCTTTGCTCAACTAAATTCAAAAATATATTTTCTTCTTCGTGTAATTTACATGATAAATTGTGCTTATGTGCTTCAGCTATATCTATTGCTTTCATAGTTAGGAAATATTCACCCATGAATTGTGAGTCTCTAGTACTAAGAACTGGGTTCATGCTCTTTCGCATAGGAACCTCGAAAAAAATCACATCTACATTAGAATAATAATATTGCAAGTTTCCTGTTCTATAAAATAAACTTGCTAACACACTACAAGAAATACCATATGTTAATGGAATATGATGATATGTTACACCTTTTGCTACTGATGCCGGTAACTTCATACACACATAACAATCACTAACTTCCATAGTGTCCACGTATTGCACTAGTAATTTTGTAAATACAATTAAAGCAGTGTCATTGTCTGTCACTGTGTGTGATATGTCTAACTCATCTGGTGCTTCTAAATCTACTTTGTCTCGTCTTGTCTTATTCTCATCTGGTGCTTCCAAGGCTACCTTATTTCTTTTAATGTTAGCTACTCTCTCATGTGTGTGCGTGTTATTCTTATCTACTGTATCCATTATATAAAGAATGGCAGCTGTTAGTGCTAACCAAATTACAAGTACTAAAACTATGCTACCTATGCATATTCTACAACATTTCTTTACCCAATTTTGTTTCAGTTTTCCAACAGTTCTATTGCCAGCCATTTTCTTTAGGATAAGAAGATTTTTCCTTCTTCAATTTGGAATTTTTAATCTGCGATGGTATCTTTGGGTAACAATTTTTCTTTCAGGTTGGTCTCACTTCGTCAATTTGCTCTGCATTTAATTCTTCATCACTCCCTTCATTTATTTCTAGATTCTCGAAGTCTTCACGAATAACGTACGTCCATTCAGGACCTTTGAATTTATTGTTCAGTCTTTTCAATCTTGGGCTTCTTCGTTTGTTGTTTTCAGTTGATTGTTCAGTCTGACTGGATACCTCGTTTACTTGGTCCGGTTCCTCATTTATTGTTTCGAGTCGGTATCTCACTCTCTTGATAACACTAGGCCAATTATCGCCTTTTCTGATTCTTTTGGCTTGCACTGCACTTTCACTTTCTTCAAGTGTTCTTTTGTTTTCCTTGGTTTGTGGCACAACTTGGTTATTTTCGTCTTCAGAATTTCTCTCTATCTGACCTTGTCCAGGGCTTATTGTCTTAGTATCATCTGCCTGGATGCATTCTTCTTCCCTAATCTGACCCTGTTCAGGTTTTATTTCAATTTGTTTTTCTTCTTCTTCTCTCTGAACTCGTTTTTCTTTTCCTGTCTGGTCCTGATCAGGTCTTACTGCACTTTGGCTTTCTGCCGCCTGAACGCGTTCTTCTAAGCATATCTGTCCCTCCTCAGACTCAGGAGCTGTTGTTTCAGTTTCTTCCGTCTGAGTAGATTGTTCTCTCCTTGACTGGTCCTGCTCAGGTTCCCTAACTGCTGTATTTTCACTTTCCTGAACTCATTCTTCTGCTCCTATCTGGTCCTCACTCTTTTCTTGACTAACTAATCTGGTTTGGCTTCTTGTTCTTACAATTACTTCAGGTATTTCTACTATTGAGATCCAATCATCCTGACTGGTGCTCGGTTGTTCTTGATTAGCTACTTCAGGATCTATTATTCTGGATATTTCAGCTGTACAAACTTCAGCATCCTCAACTGCTTGAGTCAGTTGAGGTCCCTCTTCGTCAGGTGCTGGTACTCTTTTAGTATGGCTTGCATGAATCCAATTGGGCAAGCCAGCGCATTGTACTGCTGTCGTTGTGATCAATATAACCTGATGTGGTTTTTCCCACCTTGGTGCTAGGCATGATTCTCAAGTGGGATTCTTCACCACTACCCAGTCGCTGGGGTTCAGATCATGCGCTTGGTTCGGCTGCCTAGCTACTGCGTCTTCTCCAACCTGGTGAGAGATAGAACGCACTTGGTCAGCCAACTCTTTGCAATACACTAACACCAAATCATCAGATATATTTAACAGCTTGTGTCCTGATATGCATGCTTGTCTCATTGCTCTTCTCATGGGGACTCAATCCGGTATTCTTGCCCAGAATACTTCTGAGTCCCATCAGAACAAGAGGTAAAGCATCAGGCCACTCCAGTGGGGTGGATGTACATACTTTTCCCAATCCTGACTTAATTGTGCCATTCACTTGTACTACTACTCCAGAAGCCTCTGGGCGGTATGTGCAGTGCAGCTTTTGTTCAATTTTAAATGCTTCACAAATTAATCAAATTATTTCACTATTAAAATGAGACCCTCTATTGGATTCAATAGTTACTGGAAAACCGAATCGAGGAATGAGTTCTCTCAATAGGAGTTTGGCCACTGTCAGGCTGTCATTTCTTCGGGTTGGGTATGCTTCCACCCATTTTGAAAATAAACAAACTATGACAAATACATATTTCAATCCTCGACAAACAGGCAATTGAATGAAATCTATTTGAAGCCTTACAAATGGACCTTCTGCCTTTTTGATTCTTCCCATACTGACTATGGTTTTCTTTCCTGGATTCATTTGTTGACAGGTTAAGCATCCCTGGCAAAGTCTCTCTGCGACATTCCTGAACATTGCATTAACCCAATCTTGTCTGAAAAGTCTTATCATTGCATCTCTGCTTATGTGGGTGTCTCCATGATACATCCTAGACATGGGTGCAAGCATACAATCAGGCATTACTGGTCTGCCATCTAAATATACCCATACACCGTCTTCTGCCCTTCTCTGACAACCAACCTTTTCCCACTCCTCTCTTTCTCTTGTTTCCACCTCCTCTTGTAGTTCTCTTACTTCTTTCCATGTTTCCACGTTTCATTTTTCCTGTTCACTGCCATTTTATATTTGGCGCAGTGTTTGGCAACCTGGTCAGCATATCGGTTTCCTGCCGTAACACGGTAATTTCCTGACTGATGTGCAGCACACTTGACCACTGCCACTTCTTTCAGTAATTGTATTGCCTCAAGTAATTCTTTCACAAAATTTCCATTTTTATTGGGAGACCCTGAAGAAGTCAGGAAATCTCTCTGCATCCAGAGCTGGCCAAAGTCATGCACAACCCCGTAACCATACTGACTATCAGTGTAAATGGTTACTCTCCAATTTTTCCCATTTTTGCAGGCTTTAATTAAAGCTATCAATTCGGCTACTTGTGCAGACTTGACTCCTGGTAAATGGGATGCTTCGACTATTCCCGCCAATGTACACACAGCATAAGCAGCACTTAGTCCACCTTCCTCATGGCGCATACACGAGCCATCTACAAAGAGCTCATGTTCAGCATTCTCCAAGGGTTCTTCCTGTATGTCAGGATGGGGTTTGGTACTGAGCTCTGTCATGTCAAGACATTCATGTTCGACTTCATCCTTCACTTCTTCATTGTATGGATCAGGTAACAAGGTAGTTGGGTCAAGGACAGTATATCTGACTATGGCCACGTTTTCAGCCCCTAGGATAATTCTTTCGTACTTTGTCATTCTACTTGGGGTAAGATACTGAGTTCGGGTTCTTTCTAAAAAAATTACAACTCCATGTGTGACGTACACTTTTACAGGGTGTCCCATCACAATGGACTCGCTCTGTTCCAAACTCATGCACGTAGCAGCTACTGCTTTTAGACATCCAGGCAATGCTGATGCTACAGGGTCCGAGGTAGCAGAAAAATATGCCACCGGCTGTCGCATTAGACCATGTCTCTTCGTTAAAACTGAGAGTGCACAGTTATCTCTCTCAAAACAGAACAGTGCAAATTCTTTTAAATAGTCAGGCATACCTAAAGCAGGTGCTTCGCACAAACATTTTCACAATTTTACAAAAGCTTCCATGCTTTGCTCATCCCACTCTATTGGGTCTTTTGCTCGGTTTTTTGTCATTTGTATCAGGGGTTTTGCCAATAGGGAAAACCCTACAATCAATTGTCGGCAATATCCTACAACACCAAGAAACATCCTTATATCTTTTTGGGTTGGTGCCAATTTCATTTGACTTATTATTTTTATTCTCTCAGGGGTCACTTTTCTTAGTCTTCGCTGTATCTGATGTCCCAAATATTTAACTGTTGTTTTGCAAAACTGTACTTTCTCTGGGGACACTTTATGTCCACCTTTTTCCAGATAGTTCAATAAAGCAATGGAATCAGTAACACAGTCGTCCCTTGTTTTCGATGCGACCAACTGGTCATCAATATACTGTACCAGGACTAACTCTCTAGGCAACACTAATGTTTCGAGACACTTTTTCAATATTTGGTTAAAAATCGAAGGACTTTCAGTATATCCTTGAGGAACGCGATTACAAACATAACTATGATCCTCAAATTTGAAAGAAAATAAAAACTGACTGTCAGGATGCAATGGAATAGAGAAAAAGGCATGGCACAAATCAATTACGGTAAACCATCCTCCCTTCCATGGTATCTGGTACAAAATCACTGCAGGGTTAGTTACTATAGGGCAACATGGCACAACAATATTGTTTATCTTTCGTAAATCTTGTACTATCCTATATTGAGCAGGGTCTCTAGCATCTGCAGGGTATGAGACAGCGTCTCGGACAGCGTCTGTGGCAGCATACGTGTTGGGTCTGTGATGGGTTGGAATGACGGGTCTGACAGATCTCTAACTAACTTACCTCTATTATACTATTCTGTGTTCGTGTACCATCCCCAAATGTTTCAATGTCATTTGTATCAGGGGTTTTGCCAATAGGGAAAACCCTACAATCAATTGTCGGCAATATCCTACAACACCAAGAAACATCCTTATATCTTTTTGGGTTGGTGCCAATTTCATTTGACTTATTATTTTTATTCTCTCAGGGGTCACTTTTCTTAGTCTTCGCTGTATCTGATGTCCCAAATATTTAACTGTTGTTTTGCAAAACTGTACTTTCTCTGGGGACACTTTATGTCCACCTTTTGCCAGATAGTTCAATAAAGCAATGGAATCAGTAACACAGTCGTCCCTTGTTTTCGATGCGACCAACTGGTCATCAATATACTGTACCAGGACTAACTCTCTAGGCAACACTAATGTTTCGAGACACTTTTTCAATATTTGGTTAAAAATCGAAGGACTTTCAGTATATCCTTGAGGAACGCGATTACAAACATAACTATGATCCTCAAATTTGAAAGAAAATAAAAACTGACTGTCAGGATGCAATGGAATAGAGAAAAAGGCATGGCACAAATCAATTACGGTAAACCATCCTCCCTTCCATGGTATCTGGTACAAAATCACTGCAGGGTTAGTTACTATAGGGCAACATGGCACAACAATATTGTTTATCTTTCGTAAATCTTGTACTATCCTATATTGAGCAGGGTCTCTAGCATCTGCAGGGTATGAGACAGCGTCTCGGACAGCGTCTGTGGCAGCATACGTGTTGGGTCTGTGATGGGTTGGAATGACGGGTCTGACAGATCTCTAACTAACTTACCTCTATTATACTATTCTGTGTTCGTGTACCATCCCCAAATGTTTCAATATCGTGTTTTCCCCTATTTCTGGACAGGGCAAGGAGGTGAGTTCATCACACCATGCTAAATGTAATATTTTACATTAGGCTCTTTGTTCTATGTTTCCGCCCCTTAATTTACTTTCCCAAAGCTTTATTCCCATCCTCATTTCACATTATGCTTAATACAATTTATACAATTTTGCAATATGTTGCTCTTGTCCGGGTCGATGGGTTAAGTTCCCATGTGCTTCTTGCCAGCTTGACCTTGGCTGGGTTTCAATGGTGTCATCATAGTTCCTGGCAGGGTTTAGTGCATGTGCGCACATATCAGGTGGGGATTTCAGTCACCCTCCGAGGCCCAAATACGAACTAATAATAAAGTCAGAGCAAAACATGTTAGAATACGAAAATAAATGAATTCACTGTATACCACTTTTCACTACTCTAATCCCATTTACTTATAATAATCTTTCGCATTAGCAATTAGTAGAACATGCAAGGTTTAGTTTAAGCAGTAGCATGTGCATTAACATGTGAGTTTCAAGCGGCCATTTTAGAAGCTATTGCACAGCTGCAAAACATTCCCTCCAAGCATAGAAAACGTCATACTACGTAGATGCAGTAGACGCATGCGCAGTGAAATTCCCGCGTTTGTCCGCCATTTTAAGACATTCGGTTACTGGTTAGTAATACACATATGAAAGCATCCCCTAGATACGATATATTTTGTGTAATGCAATATTAGTATTTACAAGACAAATTGATTACGTTATTATACGTTATTTGAGCGGATTGCATCCGAGCAAGTTTCTTCTGTACGAAACCTTGCTCCATCAACGGGATAATCATGCAGTAGCAGTGGCAACCACAATCAGCAATAAGGTGTGGAAAGATGGCAGGTCAGTGTTCAGCATTCAGGATTAAGCCTTCAGCATTCAGACTCAAGAGTTGGGTGTGCTGCTCCTACTCTCCTCTAGGAACACCCAATAACATAAACAACCAAAAATAAATGTTACAGTCTATGTTGCATCTTATCCTCCTCTCGTCCAATCAGCTTTCAGTATTCTTCAGAGAATAGGCTCACTTCATCCTTTCTCACGCGGAGTGCAATGGACTACAGACAGTTATCATTGAGTGTGAAAATGTGTTGTTACTATAACTACATATGAAGTCTTTTGATTTCAAACCTCCTTTCCCACGAACATGGCTACATATCTAACCTTCTAATAAAACAAATTGTATGTTAGCTTAACAATAAGCTATTTAAAATCGGAACATCAGCTGTAACGATAAAATTATTAGCACCGAAAAACAATATGCTCAAAGGTCAACATTTCAGTTCAAGCATTGCATTTCTTTGGGTGATTATTTTCCATAAATCCATTAAACAATACAGTTTCTTAGCAAACATTTCGAGCTTTATTATTTTTAATCAGAAACATTTTGCAGAGTTATGTGAAGCATTGATTAAAGGCATGGCCATGGAAAGGTCAAGATCTGAACATTTTATGCATGTTTCACCCCATCTAATCAGGCTTCTTGTAAAGCAATACCTTTTAAAGCATTTTGGGCTCTAGCACGAAAAAGTATAACTACCTACTTCAAATTGCATATTTTTAAATGTCTTTTCGGTTCAATATAATTTGCACATTAATACTGCACATATATTATTTTGCGTTTTAATAAAACTCCCTATCATGATCAAAAAGCAACATTCAAAGAGCAAAGTACACACAGAGGCAATATAAACTTAAAGTCAAATATAACTTTATTTCGACAAGAGCCATAAAAGTTCCCAATAAAATACAATATAAAACACAGCTCTTTAAAAAGGTGGAAAAATCTCAATTGGCATCATGGCATCTATTACAATTATAAGTTGTGCCATTCTTACTCACATGAAAATGAGAAATAGTACAAATTCAGACAAATGGATAAAAAGCCATGTTACGATGGATCAAAACACAGTAAAATCATAGTCGTTTGCTGGCACTCCTTCTTTTTGCCCACATCAGAGCCAAATATTTTGCAACCGCACAGGCATACAATGGACAAGAGTAATCTCTCAATATCTTCAAAGCAACACAATGGCTAGATGTATCCAGCTGTCTACAGATGGGGGCCAGCCAGGCGGAGTGAAACTGGGCGTATGCCGTGCACGCAAATAACACATGGGTATGTACTCAGTTTGCACATCACAGAAACTGCAGGCTATGGAGTCTGCTCCCGCCCACTTTACAGTAAATTACTTCAGGGGGAGTGTCCCACTCTGAATTGATGGTATAATTTCCTGTCTACTAGAACTGTGATCAGATACCAATACTTCTCTAGGCCGTGAATGGGTTTAAAATCAAAAAAATTCCCTGCCCACAACTTTTTGTTCCTCCCTGTGTAGTATAAGTACCCAATATCGTTTTTTCAGTGCACCCTTGGAAAGGATTTGGGTTTCGGTTGGGTGAAGCCAAAAATCACCAAGGCCTAGTGAGAGCAGCAGTTTTTTCATCAAAATCAACCAAGGGATTTTGTTGAATCTACCTATCTTGATGATGTCTTGTATGGCAGCATTGTAATGAGCCAACTCTAGGGTAGCTCAAATTCTTCGCTAAAATAGCAAAGTGTGTAAGGATGCCTTGTGAGCTACCTTTTTTAAATCTGTATCCTGAGATAGAGGGTATAATGGATTACTGGATGGCAGAGAGGCTAATGATCTTGAAAATCTGATCTCCGATCTCTCCAGGTCCGTAGCGTCACTGAAACCCCATAACTCAACACCATATAGTTCGGCTCCCAGGGCAGAGAGGCATTTCAACACTTTCACACACCACATTTGTCTTGGCCTTTAAAGCAAAAAGTCAAAAATACATTACAAGTGCGAACATTTACACTGATAAAAAGTTTTTTAAAGGGATAAATTACCAAGACAAATCAGAAGTATATGCATTTGAGTTTTATTGGCTGATTGAAAAGGTCTACACCTGCCAGTGCACACAGTGCTACCTCCAACTTACTAGCTGGCTGGAAGGTTAGGCAAGGACAGCTGCATGAACCTGAGGTAGAGTAACAGTTGCCCGGCTGCATGATGCATGATATAGGTCAGATTTCTCTGAGGTGACAAAGAGACATGCAACTCTAGTAGGAGGCAATTGTTCAGCATACTGAGTATTTCCCCGTTGGACTTAAATTAGAGAATAAAGGTTTTTTCCTTGATGTTGTTTTTTGAAGGCCAAGCTGAAGCCTGTAATTCCCTATTAACCTCAGTTTGAACTGAACTTCCAGAGAGAGGCAGTACCTGGCAAGACCACTCCCTTACTGTGAAGGGAGCTAACTAATTTCACACGAAAAATAGCAGTGAAAGGAAGGAGTGGGTTTCTGAGACATTCCTACAATAAAGCAAAGACACCCTCCTTTCAGTCGATTAGCCATTGAGTCCAAACTAAGGTCCAGTCAAACTAATTGTTGGAATGTTGATCATCCACCTCGTCCAGCAATTTCCGTGCTAAATATGCCAAGATAACATCTTGGTCAGTGCATCTTTCACCCGAGCTAACAATTCCATCCCACAAAAGTGAGAAGCTTAGCCTCCAGGTCCTTTCGCACACAGTTCATTGTTCAATCGAATATGGTTTCCTGATTGCAATAGTTAGAAAAAGTAATCATCATTTTACAACAAAGGAACCTGTTAAAATGTGCTTCCTGCGTCCAAACAACACGACTTCAGTCTTGCAGGTGCTGGAGTTAAAAGTTGTATCGGAGTAGCTTGGTCGGAAGTCTACGAAGTCCTACTGAAGTTCGGTCCCTATGGAGAGTGTCACCCACAGTATGAAAACACACTCCAAAGGGAAATAAGGCAGATGTAATGGATTTATCAAGATCAAGTAAGGCCTTAACAAAATGAAAAAGCAGTGGGGGATGAAAACATGCCCCTGCTTTATGTTGTTTAAAGTCAGTATCTTGGCTTACCACGGATTTCCTTACCTCATTTAGATTCAAACCCAGGTATTGGTGTGCAACACCATTAGTAATTGAAGCACTGAATATTAAGCACCTCAGTAGACCAGTTTAGACCATGCAATACCAATGTTGACGGTTCCAAAGGTAGCACCATAGTCTGCATAGCAAACGTTGAGTGTAGGTTTAGTGACATGATCTACCTTGCCAGAGTGGATGCTGCCATAATATTATCCAGAGTTGAGCAGCTTGCAATACATTCTTTGGTTCGTAGACAATAGGTGATTTTTCTGCTCTCAATCAGTTGTTTTGGAATTTGCCTTCGGCATCAATAAGCTTAACTAGCCTATCTTTTTCTTGTACCAGAATGGCAACTTTAAAAAAAAAAAGATGGCTACAACAGACAACCTTTCCATAAAGATAGAATTGCCCGCACACAATGACTTGCCCAGAACAGGGAAAACATACAAAAGTCACCTAGGTGTTAACCAAACACTACTGGATATAAGCAGTCAAAGTGTCTAAGGAGAAATTAGTTGATTGCGTCTGAGCACCCTTGCCACAGTAGTCACCAAAAACCTGTCATCGTTTGACTTAATAGTCTCAAAGATGTTGACACATTTTTGAGAGGCTTATGGCTTCCATATATGAGTAATCAACATCTGAGGGATCTCTTATAGAGACCTAACTTTACCAATGCACTGAACCGTACTACCTTGAATCAAGCTCTACACAGACTGACCTTAAGTGTTTCTTACTAGCCTTCGGCCCTTTGTGGACAAACAAATATTCTCATTTCCAGGCCATCTCTAGGTGAAAGGCCTAGGTCTCCCTGGGTCAGTGTAATTGGGGAAGTTCACCAGAGGCAGGAGATTGATCAAACATTGAAACAGACACATTTTCAGAGCACGATAATATTGCATTACAGTAGTCCTACCAAGCCTCATTCTCTAACCGAACGTTTAGTTGCTGATTAAGGTAAGCAACCACTTGATTCTTCAAGCACTATTAATTTCTCTTGTGATCCAATTCTTTTTGATGCTCTTGCTTTACACCCACGAAGTCAAGTTTACATATTTTTTGGGGGTATATTAGTTGCTCTCTTTTTGGCTAATGAATTAGAATTCTTCATTACCAAAATAAAATCGTGCCACAACAAAAGTGTAATCAAGAGCTGAACAGGAGTTCTCTGAATGATAAGTAAATAATGAGGGAGGAGGCCAAAAAGGATTGCAAGTGATATTTCAGAAAGAATTCCAAGTTGGTCCCCCAGCTGATTTGTGGGTCGGGGAGGCTACCAGCTCATCTTGGAAGGCTTAGTCTACATTAAAATATTCATCTTCTAGCTCCTCTAGTCTTCTATGAGAACTGATGAATGGTCTGGAAATCGATCTATGGGGAACTCTAAGTTTTCAAAATACTCATTCATAGCTGTCTTCCTGATACCTTTATATGGAGGAAGGAAGATACTTCTCAAAATCAGTGCAGGAAGTGCCTTTCCCCTTCCATAGTAATAATACGGGTGGCCTAAATAGCGTAACTAGTTGTCTTAATAAGCGTACAGTGCACAGTTAGACTAGCATTAATGAGGATTACTAACCCAACCTACAGCTGGTCCATTCAAGCTTTTCAAAAGTGGCCTACTCTCTAAATACTAGTGCCTTTGGCATGCATGTTCCCTGGATGAATATCAACAAAATGCCTTTTATAAGCAAGTCTTCTAAATCCGGCGATATTCCAGGACACTACCTTTAGTACACAACTAGAGAAACAAAAGTCGAGGTGGCTGTGGCCATTGTTTATAATATCTACCTCACTCTTCCCATTGCTAGGAATCAAGCCTGGAATTGAATACCCTAGAGACCCATCCTCAGTCACTGACCACTGGGGAAGGGCCTCTATAACTCAATACTTGTGGATCTGGATCAGCGATACACCTACCGAAGGCCCCTACTACAGACACTTGTACCCTATTGAATCCTGCAGGCAGGGTAAGGTTAGGCCTCTACCTGCCTGCACCACCCCACTTCCAGGTTTAAGTGTATTGGTAGTGATAGGTCGAAGATGATCCGAACTACATGGCCTGAGGGCTGCTACTATAATACCACCCTATTCATGCAATCTCCAAGTTATAGTAACTTACTTCATTTGCCCTCTTCAAGGTCAGCCAAGTCACAGGTGTGTTTTCCTGCAAGGACAGGCACTTGGTTAGTATGAAGCCCACTGATTCAATGTCTCCAGATGGAATGTGATTTGTTTCAAGATAAAGACTGAACACCTTCTGAAGGGTTCCCCCGCTAGGAATGCCATGTGGCGCCTCGTACTTATATAATCATGTATATAATGAGGTTTTCAAAAAATAATGCCTGCCCTCACTGCCTTGTGTAAAATCTGATATGTTTTCATGTTTGAGACAGGAAGAGAGAATATAGGCTTTAGCTCATGTTGTGGTATTTATTCTCTGATGTCTCTGGGAATGTCCTATAAATTACCCGCATTCTCAGCGTTAAAAGACACTAAAATCCGTCAATGAATAATTTTTAAAAAAGTATTTAAAGACACCAAAACATAACAGGGATACTAAGTGAGAGAAGCCCCCAACTCAAGTAAGGATGGAGATCTCCTACATCCTTGGGGCTTTTCGTCCCTGGAAGGGTCCTCCTAATTTCACTTGAGGTCATTGCAGCATTCAATCCAACAGCCTGTGTTGTGGTTGACTTTAATGCCTCTGGCCCCAGAGCTTGAGGTACAGATACAACACTCACCCACACGTAGTTGCATCTGTACTTGAAAGTTATGTCACTGGGTCTCTTATCTGCTTGGAATTCTATTACCACCTGGAACTGCCCACGGGACTTGCTAGAAATGTAACCTTCTTATCAAGATATTTCAGGGACCCCATAATGGTGTCAGTAGGTGTTATACATAAAGGCGCGTGGATGCAGGCGGGGATGAAAGCCCCTCATTATTAGAAAGGAATTTCAAGACCTGCCTCTCCTTATTAGGATGGCGTGCACAAGAAACCGCTGATGTGGCAGTGGGGAGGAGGAAGGTCCCGAGACTGATTATCACTCAGCTTTTGCAACACTAGACCGCCAACCCTCAGTCACACTGTTGGAATATAGTTTTCGGCTCTGCGATCGATTCGACAAACAGGTCTGCATCAACAGTACACCCTTAGTTTAGTTGGGCGTGGCTGTGCAGGACTTACAGCCAAGGTTCCACAGCTCTGGATGATGTAATGTGTCATCATCAACCTATGGAATCAAGCTGGAATGGGAGAAATGGCCCCCTTCACACCACATAAGCATCAGGCTGGAAGAATATGGATGTGTTCGCTTTCATGCTTGAATGCAGTATTTTCTCGCTGCTTGTTTAACATTGATTGCTCCTATAGGGTGGGGCTCCATGACAGCTAAATGGCCAGCTTCCAATATGGAGTTTCAAGATGTAAGACTTTCTCATGTAATCCATGGCACACAGTTAAGGAAGCAGCAATGAGGGTAGTTTCCCTTCCAAGATCCTATAGATAACCTCTGCCAGTGAATGGGTCATGGTCCCTATTTGAACTGGTGGTCTCTAGTTGGCAGAGGTAGGTACCTTTGACCAAATAGGGACTCTTGCTTTTAGTCAGGGTAAGGAGGATACACACTTTAGAAAATTCCTGCTCACCCCCTTGGTAGCTTGGCACGAGCAGACAGGCTTATCCCAAAGGCAATATGTAAAGCATGTGTACCAACACTCACAGTAACACAGTAAAAACACCACAAATGGACACCACACCAGTTTAGAAAAATGAAATATCTTTATCTAAACTACACAAGACCAAAACGACAAAAATACAACATACAGATACTTTGTAGAATGTCTTAAAAAAGGTTTGTTGCAAAAATAAGCTTGTAGATGATAAATGGAACACTTAGTCTCAAAGTACCAAAGTAACAAACAAAAGGGTCACAGAGAAGGCGATGCGTCAATTCTTCCTGCGCTCCAGTCACGATGCGACAAGATGGCGCCTCGATGCATTGCGACAATCCAGTGCGATGCGACAAAATGGCGTCTTTGATGCGATGCGACAACGTGGAGGCGATGCGTGCACGCCCGATGGCTTCTTCAGCGCTGCGACAGGCCTTGCGACACGCTTCTCCGGTGATGCGGCGGCGAACAGCGGCGACACTCTTCCTCTGCGATGCGACGGCCCTGCGACACGCATCTCCGGTGATGTGACGGCACCCTCTGTGGTGGCGGCACGCTTCTCCAGTGACGTGACGGCAAACAGCGGCAGCGGCGGCACAATTCCTTGGTGATGCGACAGCGGCGGCTGCGGCAGCGACACGCTTCTCCCTTGTTGCATCACGCTTCCAGCTCCCAACAGAAAAAAGGCCTCACACACAGTTACAGGCCCTCCTGGCAGGTTAGAACTCGCAGCAAGGAAGTTCAGGGAAGCTGGGGGTGAAGTCCTTTTGTGCCTGAGACTTCAAAAACAGGAAGCCAGATCTTCTCAGGCCCTTGGAGACTTTTCTTCAGATAGACACAGCACACAGCAAAGTCCTTCTTTAAGCAGGGGGACGCAGCACACAGCAAAGTCCCTTGGTCCTCTCCTCAGTAGAAACGGCAAACTGCAGGCCAACCCCAGACACACATCAAAGGCAGTACTTCTCCTCAGTCTCTTCAGCTGTCCTCTTTGGCAATAGGTTCCTCTTCATCACGAATTAGTCTAAAGCTAAGGGGTTTCAGCTCTCATATTTATACCTCAAAAGTCTTTGTTCTCTATGTGTGAGGGGTCTTGGACCCAGTCCAGACCAGTTCTGGGTGCACTCTGCCAGTCCACAACTTTTTCCTTTGTCAGTGTGGGCCAGGGTCATCAGACACACCGCAGGAGGTGGAGGCAGCATTGTGGAAGGCAGGCACAGCCCTATTCAGGCCCAGGTGCTACTCCTCCCACCACTCCGAATGCAGATTGGCCTATTCAACCTAGTGCTGACTCACCCAGACTCCTGGAGCCACCACAGCCCCTGTCACTCTCAAACCAGATAGTCAATCCACAACCAGGCAGAGGCACACAGAATGGTTGAACAAGAAAATAGCCACTTTCTAAAAGTGCTATTTTCAAACACAGAATTTAAAAACCATCCTTCCTAAAAGATGTGTTATTAAATTCTGATTTCAGGGCTACCAGACTCCAATTCTTTCTCTCACTCCTATGGGAAGATATGCAGGTAAATATGTTACACAGCATTCCCCATTCTGTCCTATGGGCAGGATAGCCTTTCAATAGTGAAAAACGAAATTGGCAGTATTTCACTATCAGGACATGTTACACACACTAGAACATGTCCTACCTTTCACATACACTGCACTCTGCCCAGGGGGGGGGGTACCTTGGGCCTACCATAGGGGTGTCCTAAGTGTACGAAAAGGGAAGGGTAAGGCCTGGCAAGTGGGTACACAGGCCAGGTCGACATGTCAGTTAACAAACTGCTCACAGGCACCACAGTGGCAGGCCTGAGACCTCTTTTCAGGGCTACGTATGTGGGTGGCACAACCAGTGCTGCAAGCCCACTAGTAGCATTTGAATTACCATCCCTGGCACACTTAGTGCACTTTACTAGGGACCTACTGGTAAAACAAATATGCCAATCATGGATAACCAATCACAATAACAATTTACACAGAGAGCATCTGCACTTTAGGCCTGATCAGCAGTGGTAAAGTGCCCAGAGTCCTATAACCAACAACCACAGGTCAGGAAAAACAAAGGAGGAAGATTCAAAAAGTTCAGGGATAACTCTGCAAAAAGGGCCATTTTCAACACAACCCCCTTCCAGCCTAAAACCAGGGTAGACCAATCGATACCTCAATGGGATTCCCTGCTTGGGGTGATAGAACATGGAACCTGGCCTGAACAGCAGGGGTCTATTCCTGTTCTACGCCTTCCTGAACCCAGTTGGATCCCTCTATCCATACTCTCAGGGTCCACTAAGTTAAACCAGGGGGGACCCTTCTCCACCTGGGGACTCCATCTGTGCAGCGCCTAAGCTTACTTTGCTCACAGATGTGTCCGCACTGGTAGACAGTACCCACCCTGGCCAACACAGCGGTGTGGCCCAATCCAACCCCAGGGTGTGACTCTTGTCCCCCTCCCAGGGGCAACTCTGTCCACCAGGACAGCCAGCTACAGGGGTCACTGACAGCTGTCAGTGAGGAGAGCCAGGCCTCATGCCTGCCAGGCCTAAGACTGCTCGTATGTAAGCGTAGTGTTAGACTACATTTTTAACATCTCCTGGTTTTGTATTTGCTTTAATGTTAATTTGCGCCGTTTTTCCCTGATTTTACTTACCCCCTTTCTCGCACTATAAATTGGCTCCCTCACCGCTGCTTAGCGGATCATCCCCAGCGCGTTAGGCGCCCGGAATTGTGTTCTGTTATCAGGCGCCATCTTGGATAGGGAAGGCTGCTAGTTTATCTCGGCGTCCCAGCGCTCCTGTTTGAAGGCGGTTCCCGAGCACAGGCAATTATCTAGGAAGCCTTTATAAGGGGGCCTCTAGGTCAGCTCAGCATCCTAAGGCTGCTCGTATGTAAGCGTAGTGTTAGACTACATTTTTAACATCTCCTGGTTTTGTATTTGCTTTAATGTTAATTTGCGCCGTTTTTCCCTGATTTTACTTACCCCCTTTCTCGCACTATAAATTGGCTCCCTCACCGCTGCTTAGCGGATCATCCCCAGCGCGTTAGGCGCCCGGAATTGTGTTCTGTTATCAGGCGCCATCTTGGATAGGGAAGGCTGCTAGTTTATCTCGGCGTCCCAGCGCTCCTGTTTGAAGGCGGTTCCCGAGCAGTGCCCTATATATTCCCGCCATGCTGACGCGCAGCGTGATCGCGCAGCGTGTTCGCCGTACTCCCGCCGGAGTCACGCCAGAGTCCAGCCCGTCTGCGCCCGTCCGCGCTGAGGACGGGCTGGATGGCGGAGGAGTTGATGACTGCGTGCGGGAGAAATCGAGGTCAGTATATTCAAGGCAAGATTTTGCATTATTAAAACCGTCTACACTCCCTTGCCATCATAGGTATGCTCCTGAGGGATT